>NW_026441983.1:0-2400000 GCF_026898425.1 Galleria mellonella | reverse complement strand
ATGAGTAACTGTTGAGTTTCTTACGGGTTCTTCGCAGCAGATCAGCGACTGTCCACTGCTGGCCATAAACCTCTCCCCATGGGAGGTCTATCCAATAGTTGTCACGCTTGGCAGGCGGATTGGCAACCGCAATTAGGCTTTGCAGATATTTTAAGAGGGAGACTGCTGTCTGTCCTTCGCCCTCCCTTAGTCGCCTCTTACGACACCCACGAGAAGGGGGGAAAGGGATTGTTAGTAATGGAGTTTGACAGCCCCATTGCTAGCAATGTGCCTTATTAGGTCGACCTCCACGTGGTTCCCTCTGGAAACCATCGTGAACAATTCTTGTTGAATTTGTCTCGATGGGCTAACTGACCTGCTTCATCCTCACCTATCATCCTTTACTGGTGCCTCGCCGGTGTATACCGATAGCGCTGGTTGGGTTACCATTCCATTATCATCCATTAAAAAAAAGACACCCACGGGAAAGGAAAGGAAAGAAAAGAAAAGGAAAGTGGCTCATTCTATGCTGGGACCACACTGTAATATTTACACATTTACATAAATTTACATATACGAGTACACCGGCGGGGCACCAGTGAGGTATGATAGGTGAGAATGAGAAGGCAGGTCAATTAGTCCATCGTGCCGGATTAAATATTTTTTTTTTATACTTTTGTGTCAATGGTTGGTATTTCTCCACCGTTCCAGTCCATAATGCAAGGTCCCACGTACGCTCTGTGCTACTCCACCATAGTGGGCTACGCGGCGGAGGTGGCGCCCCCTGGCTACTCGGCCACCGTGCAGGGCATCGTCGCCGGCATGGACGACGGCGTCGGTGAGATATGTTTTAATATGATTATTTTTTTTTATACAACTTAGAATGGCAAACAAGCTGACGGCCCACCTGATGGAAAGTGGTAACCGTCGCCTATAGACATGAGCAGTACCACGGACATAACAGAGTATACTGTTTCGCCCATGATACCTCCCATGCGTTGCCATTCCTTAGGACTCAGATGTTATTCCTCTGTACCCTGTAAATTCACGCCATATCCGATCCTTAGCAATGAGGCTGTCAAACCCCATTACTGACAATACTTCCCCCTCCCCGCGCAGACGGGGTTACCTTTCCATTAAGAAAAAAGATTTTTGTCAGGCTTCGCGCTGGGTTCGCTGGTGGGCGGGCAGCTGTACGCGGGCGCGGGCGGGCGGGGCTCGTTCCTGGCGCTAGGGGGCGCCGCCGTCGTCGCGTCCGCCGCGCACGCCGCTTTATTTGCATTACTCACGCGGTGTACAGACAAACAAACGGATACCAGTAAGTATGATAATAATAATTTATATATATATATAATTTTTATCAAGTAAACTTAAACTACCGCCAAGTAGTTACATTGCTGTTTTTGTCATTTTCTTTATACAACTTAGAACGGCAAACAAGCTGACGGCCCACCTGATGGAAAGTGGTAACCGTCGCCTATAGACATGAGCAGTACCGTGGACATAACAGAGTATACTGTTTCGCCCATGATACCCCCCATGCGTTGCCATTCCTGAGGACTCAGGTGTTATTCCTCTGTACCCAGTAAATTCACTGCCATATCCCACCCTTCAAACCGAAACACAGCCATGTAAACGCAACTGCTTTACGGTTGAAACACGAATGGGACAGAGGTACCCAAGCAAACGACTTTTGTACAAAGTCTCCCTCTGGTTTAATAGTATTTCACTATAAAATGTTATTATTCCTTTATATTATAATAAATATCATAGATTTTAAATTAAAAAAAAAGTTTTTTTTATCTAATCTGTAATTCTATATCTAAAATCCACAGAAGACAGCCAAGCGCCTTTGCCGGAAGGCGAGAAGTTCCTGCCGGAAAACCAGCGCGACGCTACCGCCATCTATTGCAGCACGACTGTACCTCTCAACGAGAAATAGCACCAAAGAATTAGTCGCGTTACAAGCGAATATGATACTTGTAACAATAGTACATAATGTATATTTTAGCTTTAATCTACAGTGAAGTGAAACTAAATGGATTTTGTATTCCAAATATGGAAGAGTACCGAAGTGTAGCAAGATTGGAAAAAAGATATTTTAAAAATCGTGATAGATACAAGGTTTTTTTTATGATAATAATATGGTAACCCCGCCTGCGCTAACGGGGCACCAGTGAAGGATGATAAGTGAGAATGAAAAGGCAGGTCAGTTAGCCCATCGCGATGAATACACCTCGAATTCAGCACGATGGTCTCCAGGAACTGGCTTTTTTGCGTTGCAGTGCAAAAACTACTGTTCTAAATTCAAACGTGTCTTCTATCTCGCTTACACATTCGCTTCATTACTGTTCCAAAATCGAATTTGTTGATTCAAACTAAACGCAATTTCCATTTGGTTTTCATACCTTTTTTTATATTGTATATAATATATAATAATATTTTATTTTTAATCGATACTTGAAGTATCGTCCATCGAATTTATTCGATTATTTCGTCACAGTCGTAGAATACCGACGGATCTGACAAATATTACATAAAAAGATCCGTCAGTATTCTACGACTGTGACGATTTTTTAAACTATAATAGTGAACAAGCATCCCTAGAGAAGGTACGAACGTATCTATCGATAGAAACGCTTCGGTCAACGCTCGTATTAGGAAGAGTAGGACAGCGCACGTCGTCGACTCATTATATATATATATATATATATATATATATATATATATATATATATATATATATATATATAACACATTACAGCACTATCGTACCTACTTGTACAACAATTAGTCCATTACCTTAAGGTTGTCTTGAAAAGATTGCTCTCAGCAATAAGACCGCCTTACTGTACTTATACAACTGTATCGTTGTGTTTGTAAATTGTCTCGCTTATGTCCTATATTGTATAATGCAAATAAAGTATACTCATTCATTCTATCTCACTGACTCGGTAGCGATAACTTCTCTATCGACAGGTTCGTTTGTACTTTGTCTAGAGAGGTTGGTACTGCACTTAAGGGGGATAGTACCTTGATGAGGAGGCCTTTTCATCCTCGCCTATCATCTCTCACTGGTGCCCCGCCAGTGTATACCGATAGCGCGGACGGGGTTACCTATCCATTGTCAGCTAATAAAAAAAAAGGCCCCGTTTGTGCAAGACTGTAAAATACGTGCCATTGGACGCTAAGTGCCTGTTGTAGGACTTTTAATTCGATGCAATAAACTGACATAAGGTAATGTCAGTTTCAAAAATAATACCAGAGGGAGACTTTGTACAAAAATCGATTGCTTGGCCACCTCTGTCCCATCCGTGTTTCTACCGTGAAGCAGTTGTGTTTGTATGGCTGTGTTTCGGTTTGAAGGGTGGGATGTGGCTGTGAAGTTACTGGGTACAGAGGTGTAACACCTGAGTCCTCAGGAATGGCAACGCATGGGGGGTGTCATGGGCGAAACAGTATACTCTGTTATGTCCATGGTACTGCTCGTGTGTATAGGCGACGGTTACCACTTTCCATCAGGTGGGCCGTCAGCTTGTTTGCCATTCTAAGTTGTATAAAAAAAAACTTAGTAGTGATGGCTTCATTAATTCAAAAATAAACTATTTTTACTAACGTAAACATATTAAGTTGTAATTCTATAAGTAATATACAATTATTACTATTTCATTACAACAAAAACAAGTAAAAAAAAAACTTACCTAATTTGATTATTTTTTATGGCCATAAATAAAAAAAAAAAAACAGAAGTCAGGTCAGTTTACTGCATCGAATTAAAAATTCGACTATATATATGATAGTCAACGTAGATGAAGAACTAAATTAAATCAACCACTGTCTGTCTGTTTAAAAACATTTTTGATATAAGCTTTTAAAATGTAATCCGCCATCTTGTTACGGCGGCCATTTTAAAGTGATGATTTTCTTTTATTTTGTCATTACCTATCCTTTAAGTACTTTTGTTTTATACTTAAATTAATAGCCTATACAAAATATAGACCGTCCGCCATCTTGTTGATGCAGCCATTTTATAAATGTTACAATATTAAGTGTTGTATTATTATCGGAACAAAACATAATAATTCAGCTTGCATGATTTTACATAAACAAACAAATGTACAATACAAGTTTTAAAAAAACTGGATAAAATATTTATATTTTCCATTCACCGTGACCATTTTGAAATAATCTAAACATACGATATATTTTTTCATAAAATATACACATTGCTATCACAAAAAGTGCAATCGTAGAATAATAAACCTTATTTGCAATACATTAAAATACATTATTAAAGTGTTTATAAACAGAAAGACTTTTGAAATATTCGAATCGGTTTTGAGACGCCATTGCTCTATCTTGTTCTAAATTTAAATTTTTAATTTGACCGCGTAATCTTTATTCTATAATCAAATTTGAACTAAATTTCTATTCGCTTTGTGTCTAAATTATTGTAAATTTAGTTTACATATATTATAGTATAAAAAATTTAGTTCAAATTATAATATTAATACATAAGTGTAGAGAATTGACGTCTCAGAAACGCCGCCATTGTTACCATACATATCCAATCGTAGGAAAATAAACCTTATTGTCAATGCAATAAAATATATTATTAGTATTTATAAACAGAAAGACTTTTCAAATATCGTGTTCTCATATGGCCAAGAATTGTTTTGAATTTTTAGTCATATATTTTATATATAAATGTTTACAATTTATATAGCTTAGAATTGAGCTAGTCCTTTGTAGTTTAACGCTGTTAGTACGCTAGTGAACGTACTAGCAATATACAGGGTGATACGGAAATAGTTGCTGGTATTAGGCGTGGGTATATCGTCACCTTTATGGCAAACTTACGAAACTGAAAAAGATACATTTTACAGGGGAACGTTTTGAAACATTAGAATGCAAATAACTTTTGACAGAAGACTACTGTAAACGATCATGCTAACATTTTAGTTTTAAAATCCTGTTTTTTATTGAATGCGCTTAATTAATTATTACTATATTACAAGTATCAGAAATAAATGCATAATCGTTACTTTGCACCTTCATACATGAGAGTTCCTAGGTATTGAGTTATACAACAGCAAATCTACGAAAGTGGCAGTTTCGCAAGTTGCCAAAGAAAAGAATTTATTTTAATATCTGGCAAACTAACGAAAGTGCCGCTTTCGTAAATATACCGAGGTATAAATCACGTGTTTTGGAGAGAACTTCAGTTTAAATAACAACGTTATAGCAATCATTCATGTAAAATAACTAAATTAGGATTGAAGAGTTGATAAAATAATTATTGGAATTTTCAAATTAAAGTGTTCATTATAGAAAATACTATAAAAATATGCTAAGTAAGTTTACTTTGGGTGTATCACAAAAATATGGAGATTCGAGCTACTCGATTTCTTCAACCGTTAGAGATAGAAATTTGAAAATAAGCCACAATAAGTAGTATGGCGCAAAATGTAGATTTTTAAAGAAATGTCAAATTTGAAAAAACTGCAGATTCGTAAATTTGCCATAGAGGTGACGATATGTTAAAAGTTTGTTATTCAACAAGTTATATTGGGTTTTTTTAATGACTATGTCATTTTAGATATAGTATATTTAATATATATATATATATATATATATATATATATATATATACAATGTTTACATTTTATATGCTATTTAATGTAAAAATCTTTTACAGGCGAACACCACATGCACTATTATAATATTTAATAATTATTAACAATGACAATAACAATATCTGAATAATAAGTAGATCAAGTACTTATGTCTAAGATTTTCGTTATGTATATATATATATATATATATATATATATATATATATATATATATATATATATATATATAATAAAATGACATAGTCATTAAAAATTCCATGGTGTTAGTCGATCATGCAGGACCTTTTAACGACCATGCAATTTTAGACGTAGTACATTTAAATAAATACACATAATGTTAACAGAGATTTGAAAGAGTAACTGTCGAGTTTGTTGCGGACTCTTCTCAACAGATAAAGATCTTCCAAACGCTGCAGGAAATTTAAAAAAATATAATTTAAAAGTGCTTGTAAGTAAGTCTTAAATAAAAATTGAATAAAAGATGAATTTGATAACGTTTTCGGTCTCACTCTGTATACTATTTATATTATTAACATTTGCAATTAATTTTGCCAAATTATTGTTAAATCTTTATTATTGTTTTGTTATTCTCTTGAAATGTAGTGCGTATTAGGGGCATCTAGCAACAGTGAACTAAAATACCCACTGTACACAAATCGTAATAGCGTTCACTTTTGATAGTCCGCCCGCGTGAATATACTAGTTCATTAATTCACGTCATTGTAATGCTTAGAATATATAGATTGGTAAGCATCGAGCCTCAAAAACGGGTCAACTTTTCGTCAGCTAATTGTCAAATTAGCTGACTCGTTTTTTTATCAGTGTTCTATATACTTACGCATACAATGTATCTTGACGTATTGTTTAATAAATAAAATTATTGTTTACACATTAAAAAGATGCAGAAATTATAAGACAAAATAAATATAAAAGTTATAAAAGAGTGTAACCAAACTGTACCGGAATCAATATAAATAGGAGCACGTCGACGGCACTTACTCGATGTTCCATTACGAAGAACAGAGTTCGCTAAGCAGGCTCCCCTATCTCTTGCATTGAAACTACTCAATGATATTTTGAGGCCAGTATCCGCAATTGGGTATGTTTGCCTCCAACTTGCTGGAGTTTCGTCGGGTGACCACAGAGTATTTGTGTTCACACGTTTTTTGTTCGAGTTAAATCTTTTTATATTATTATTTTTGTTATTTTTATGTAATATTCCTGTTTTATATGTTATTGTACTCGTGCTTTCCTAGGTGAGCGTATTGGAAGACTGTAAGGCTCACCCAGTGGATGTAATAAATAAATAAATAAATCACTCATAACTGTTTGCCACGCAAAATTGTATGAAAAATTTGAGCCGTTTTTCTCGAAACATTTGTTGAGATACTCTATCTATATAATGTAAGGTATTACACCTTACATTACAGTAATTTGTTGAAATGGACGGAATATGTATGAACATGTATAGTTACGGATAACATCTGTATCTCTTCGAAATCTATAAATTGTAATATCCATATATTGTTGTAATAATTTAAAATATATTTTTTATTTATACAACTTAGAGTGGCAAACAAGCTGACGGCCCACCTGATGGAAAGTGGTAACCGTCGCCTATAGACATGAGCAGTACTATGGACATAACTGTTTCACCCATGATACCCCCCATGCGTTGCCATTCCTGAGGAGTCGGGTGTTATTACTCTGTACCCAGTAAATTCACGCCGAATAGAGACCCTCCTTGTTTTTGAAGTCTGTTAAAAATGTAAACGAATTTGTAAATTAATTCGATTATAAATCTGCTGATGTTCAATACAAATGAGAAATCGAATAATCGATTCAGCGATTCGATTAGTTACAAATTTCACTCGGAGTGTGTCTTAGTATTGATTTCAACTAAATTTCGTACTTTTTTTTTATTTCTGTTGAACCGGACTGTGAAGCGTATTGTTTTTTTTTATGGTATTTGCTTTACCAATTCGAACAAATTTTTTAATGACTTTATGTTATTTAGTACTTTATTTTATTATATTAGATATTAGACTATTATGTAATGTAATATAAATAAATAAAAAAATTAATAATTCAGAATGTTTACAAAATAAATTTACAGATTTAGAACTTTTTTTAATACTTGATAATGGTATGGTAACCCCACCCGCGCTATCGGTATACACCGGCGGAGTATCGGGCACCAGTGAAGGATGACAGGTGAGGATGAAGCAGGTCAGTTAGCCCATAGTGATCAATTCACCAAGAAGCAACCAAGATTGTTTCTAAAAGGAACTTTTTTTTTATACAACAGAATGGCAAACAAGCTGACGGCCCACCTGATGGAAAGTGGTAACCGTCGCCTATAGACATAAACAGTACCATGGATATAACAGAGTATACTGTTTCGCTCATGATACCCCCCCTGCATTGCCATTCCTGAGGACTCAGATGTTATTCCTCTGTACCCTGTAAATTTACGCCATAGAGGTCGACTTAACAGGATATATTAGGGGGGAAAGGGATTGTTAGTAATGGAGACTGAGAATCCCATTGCCAGCCAGGTCGACCTCCTCGCGGTTCTTCTGGAAACTATCATTGTTAATTCCTGATGAATTCATCATGATGGGCTAACTGGCCTGTTTTCATTCTTATCTATCACCCTTCACTGGTGCTCCGGCAGCGTATCCTGTTAGCGCAGGCAAGGTTACCATACCACTTTCACCCATACAAAAAAACAGGGTATATTGCTAACATACCCCCCCCCCCCCCTTTCCAAATAAAAGATTGCGACGTGCAACAGACAGACGCGGGCGAAAACTTTCTATACTAGCAATCTGCCCCGGCTTCGCACGGGTAGATTGAAAGATAAATTAGTATTTTATACGGCTTTAATAAGAGGCAAAGTTTTGATACCTTTTGTTACATTGAAATTTCATAACAGATATTTATTTTTTTTTATATATATCTAAAATATAAGATGTTACTTGTTGATAATCTAAATGCTTTCTTTAAGTGAAAGAATTTTTAAAATCCGTTGAGTAGTTTATAAAAAAATCTATTAAATCGATTTTTTATAAACTATAAAAAGACTTGATTATTTATAAATCGATCGATTTATAAACAATCAAGTCTTACCTCTTTATATCATTAGTATAGGCACAGATTATATAATACCGTACTAGGTATAGGTAGAGATATATCCAATTTGGCGCTAAATTATTTACCGCACGGATCGGCGCGACGTTGCGCGATCTAGTATGTGATTATACGTAAAGCTTTGTAATTTTTATTTATTAAGAAAATATTGTATTTACAATAATAAATCTATTTTATATTTTAAATGTTTTTTTTTTATTTTCTTTAAGAGCGTCGTGGCCCAGTTGTAATCTGCTTCGAGTTATGGACCGCAATAGGTCGTGAGTTTTAATCGAAAATCAAACACTGTGTCAAATTTAATTTTCAGCTAATATTCAGCTGTCATTCGGATTAATTTACCAGAGAGAGACTCTATAAAAGTCGTTTGTCCGAGGTGCCCAACCTCTGTCCGATTCGTGTTTCTACAATGAAATAGTTGTGTTTCAGTTCAAAGGGTGTGATATGGCGTGAATTTACAGGGTACAAAGGAATAACACCCGAGCCCTTAGGAATAGCAACGCATGGAGTGGGAGTGTCATGGGCGAAATAGTATACTCTGTTACGTCCACGGTACTGCTCATGTCTATAGGCGACGGTTACAACTTTCCATCAGGTGGACCGTCAGCTTGTTTGCCATTCTAAGATGGATAAAAAATGGTACGACGGTGAAATTACAGAATATGTAGGCAACGGTTACCACTGTCCATCAGGTGTGCCGTCAGCTTGTTTGCCCCCTCAGTGATATAAAAAAATGCAACATTTCTTATTGGTGTCCAGTCTGCGCCAGCGAATACCGATAGCACAGGCGGGGCTACCATTCCATTATCATCCAATAAAGAAAAGCTTGAAAATCGTAGTTCTCTTAAGTACCAAATTCAAAATTAAACAGAAGAATCCCTTTTATTATTACAGATATAAGAAAAAGTTTTTTTTTCTAATTTCCAGCCAGTTTCCATATCCCCATCCCTGAATACTTCTAGACTATCATGTCCTCCACCAGTCAATACGCCATCCGCCTGTATTGATACATATGTGTTTTTCCAAACGCAAACTTGTGTCAAAACCTTTTTTACACACACCACAACTGTATGACTTCTCTATGTGTGTGTGCGTGTGTTTTTTCATTTCTTTACTTGTTAAAAAAGATTCTTTACACACTTCACAAATGTATGACTTTCCAGTAAACATACACTTGTGTTTCTTCATATGCGTACTTGTCAGAAAAGACTTTTTACACACGTCGCATTTGTATGGCCTTTCACCGGTGTGACCGTATGAGTGTAATTTCATGTCATGCTTCGTAGCAAAATATTTTTTACACACATCACAATGGTGCGGTTTCTCGTCGGTATGTATATACATGTGTCTTCTCAAATGTGTATTTCGATAAAAACTTTTCTTACACACATCACAGCTGTACGGCTTTTCACCGGTGTGTATGAACAGATGGCGTCTTAATTCATGTTTCCTTCCAAAATATTTTTTACACACATCACAGCCATGTAACCTGTTATCGGTGTGACATATCGAGTGCTGCTTCAAACTGTTCTTTGTTTTGAAACGTTTTTTACAGACTTTACATGTATACGGTGAGCCAGCATTGTGGATTTCCAAATGTTGTTCCAAATCTTGTTTTGTCTTAAAATATTTTTTACATACTTCACAACCATATGGTTTTTCACCAGTGTGACTCGCCATATGCTGTTTCCAGCCTGGCTTCGTTCTAAAACATTTTTCACAAACACTACAACTATATGGAACCTCACCAGTATGTGTATACATATGGGTTACCAATTGGGATTTTCTAGAAAAAGAGTTTTTACACACTTCACAGTGGTACGTCTTTTCACCAATGTGTAAAACGTTAATGTGAAGTATCAATGCTGATTTACTTTTGAAACGTTTCCTACAAACATCACAGATATAGTAACCTGGCTTTTCTCTAGCATGAACATGTAAATAATCTTTGGGACATTGTCTATGGCCAATATGAACTTCCATATGACCTTCTAAACTATTATGGGAACTGAAAACATCTTGGCACATATCAGACGAGTGTAATTTATCTGACTCAACTTTCTCGCCTGTAGTATTGTAAATATTACTCCCATTAGATAAAACATTTTCAGACTTCGTCTTTTTAAGTAACTGGCGTTCAGTACCCGACAGCTGTGTGTTTACAACAGTAGGTTCATCAACCAATTCCTCTTTTACTACATCTATCTCATAAAGGTCCATGTAATTATTTTCCTTATCAAAAAATATATGGTTAATGTCTGAAGATATATTGGCAACATCATATTCCGTTTTTACAATTCCATCCAAATCATATTGGAATTCTTCTGAAATTCGCTCCTGTAAAGTATGCCCTTCTATTTTGCATGGAGACGTCTCGATTTCTAATTTAATATCAGAAACATGTAAATTATTAGTTTCCTGTATATTATTTACAACTGAATTCGAATCAAACTCGCTCTTAATATGTGCGGTGGTTCTATCAATTTGATCTTCGGATTGACTCCGGTTTTTTATAGAATACATATTGGAATAGTTCACGATTAACAATATGCGATAGTTAGAACATTCCTCTTCAGTATGATTGTAGTGTAAGGATGTGGACAAAAAAAGTTGTTTGTTAATAGCGTAAACAGTAAAATAAATTTAAATTATTTAATGAATAATTCTATTGATTTTTTTTTTTTTTTTTAGTACGTTTGTTCCGTTTGGAACAGGCTAAGGTCGGAGACCATGCTGCCTAGTCTTCAAAAAGATAATTTGTCTGGAATTAATTCTATTGATATTGAAAAATCTAATTGTCAAATAAAAACAAACATTTAAATAAGTAAACGTCATTTTGAACATAAAACGGTTTGTAAATTTCTATGCAACCAGTTTGTAGTATTGCCAACGCCAACTAGACCGAAACTGTAGATATGCTTGAAAAAAATTGCAAAATGCGATATGGCTGCAGCATAATGAATCTCTTTGTCATTTTTCTCGTTATAATGAGACTACGTATTGATGTTATGATGCGACATTTAAATAAAGTGTTTCCAAATCGATGGATTAATAGGAGAGGTATAGTGGCATGGCTCCTCGTACACCTGTAGTGCTATTCTCTAAGCAAACAGCCTAGACATCAGCCTTGACGCAGCGATGAAATATTGAAATGGTATTCACTAATTCTTAAGACGCGACACTAGCGCCCAAAGACGAGCTCAAAGACGAGCGGCATAAACGGGAACTACTCAAGGCTGTGCGATTTGACATTTTGCCATAGTATTTGGTATTCACTAACAAAAATCAGCCTCGCCTTCGCCGACAGCCTAGCCTACAGCCTCGATTTCTTATGTCAAACTCAAAAGCTTTGTTTTCTACGCTGTTTGCATAGTATTCATCTAATATATTTATTTGTTTCTTGAATTCTGTGATTATTAATTGTATTGAAATTATCAATTTGTGTTTAAAAACGATTGCTGCCCGTTTATGTGTAATGACCCATTTGTTGAAAGAAGCTAAAATAGAAAATGATTGTAAGAAATGCCGACAATCAACAACTTTATGTGATGTGGATTATATTCATCATTACCGACTTTCTGAAGAATTAATCAATATGTTAGAAAAAGAATTGTCACCATGTATGCCTGTTCCAGAGAGTTGTTAAAGCTAAAGGTTTGTAACTTAAATTTTATTAATTGATGGTATTAGGTACATAAATAAATTTAAAGCAGGAAAAAGAATACTTTGCAGTGATTGTGTGCACTTGTTTATTTTATTGAGACAAGCTTAATTGTGTCAGCAGATGTTTGTGTAGGGAACAACTAGCTAGTTAATAATGGTGTGTAACAAGTATTCTAGTATGCATAATAATACTTCTGGTGTTACAAATATTCATGGATCATGGTAACCGTTTCCCATTAGGTGATCCATAAGCTTAGTGGCCTCTGGTTTTGTATAAAAATAACTATGTCTAATATGTTAGAAAGAAACCAACTTAGTTAAACATGTAGTAAATTATTAATTCATGTCAATTAATTTTTGTTAAATTAGACCACTAAATTTAGCATTCAGGTTGAAACTATTATAAAAAATTGTTTCAAAATCATAGTTTTAAAAAACATGACACACATAAATTCAGGATTGGCTATGTGGCTAATTAAAAATAATTAACATTACTTGTTTTTTTTCAGGTGATTTTGAAACTCATTTAGTAGCATGACACAAACCCTTGGACAGCCACAATAATAGTAGTGTATTGCTGTATTGTTTGTGATATGCTGATAATATGATGCAGTTACATCATCTATACAAAATGAAGAAGCACAAAAGAAAATTTTGTAGTCTGAAAATAAGCTAGCTATACTTTTTGTACTTATATCTTAAAACTATTTTCAAATACTTTTTTATTGTTACATTTTTGTCTACCTGTGAATTAAAATTAATATTATATTATGTTGTAAATGTATATTTTAATTTAAAATTATTATAATTAATTCATATTATAACTAGTATGGAGTAAGAAATTAAAAAAAATATTCATTACAAATTATTTATTTGAAATTGAAACAAGTTTATAATTATAAAATTTTATTGTAATTGTGTTTTTATTTGAAAATTATATAAGATGAAACTTATATTTCAAAATTACTAATGACTATTAAATGACATAATTTAATCTTATATTTTCAATAATGAACTTGATTTAACTAATAATTCCAATAACTCTTGTTATGTTTGGCAGTGTATATTTTTAGAAATGTATTATTGTAAAATCTATTAGTATTTTAAAAACCAAAATTGAGTTTCCAGTTTCTCCCCTTCTTCACAATGGATGGTAGAATCATAAAGAATTACCATTTATAATATTTTAAATTTAATTGAATAAAAATTATTTGACATTTTTTTAAAAAATTTTTAATTAAATCGTACAATGGCTGACTTTAATTTAGTCATATCTCATTCATTAGCTATAAGATATGAACTAGTGTTGTCTGATTCTCTATCAAAATTTGTTCTGTCTCTACTCGGTGCTCTTCAGTGGCAACAAATCTTTGTGAGACTACTCTCTTTCTAGTTGAGGCTGCTATTGTGAAGGAGATAAGTGTCATCGGGATACTGTCAGTCAAATGACGGCGTGGACCTAAAAATAACAATAAGACCAATTAGACACATAATTCTAAAATTATAAATTAGTTATTTATTTAAGATACTCCACAAAAATATAATTAATCCTTTTTTCTGTTCGTGTATGTCCTGTCACAAGCCATGTCTGATTCTTTATATAATCCATCAGCATCTCCGACTACTTTGCGAAGGGACCTCATTTCATGGCATATTACGAGATATGCATTTATTTTAGTTACTAAAAATATAACCTTAAAAACAATACAAGTAAATAAAAAGCACATTTTACTTACGTATTTGATAGATACATCCAAACTTATAAAAAGTTGGTAAAGTTACGTTAATTTTATTAATTATTTTTAAAAGAGAATAAACAAATACAAAAAGTGCGCCTCTGGAATGTTAAGTACAAGGAATATAATACTCTCTACGTACCTACGTATAAGTGTTATTTGTTTATTTTACGGCAATGGAAGCAAGGGTATTCAAACAAATCTTAACTTTAAAAAACAAAATCAAATGTTTGATGTATAAATTTATGTTTATTTTATATAATATTTATTTAAATAACATTCTAAACTGAATAAAACATTCCATTTGTCAATAAAATATTATATTTCTACAGTTATCGGTTTCATTTTACGGTTTTTGTTGCAAGCCCTATCTCGTCCGTGCGCACAGCCTCGAGTTATCACAGCCTACAGTTCGTCGATGAGGTTTGACACGTTAGTGAATACCAATTACCGCAGCGCTGTAGCCACGGTCGTTCGCAAGGCTGATCAGCCTAGAGCTCGTCGGCGGGCGCAGCGTTGCGGTAGATTTTTAGTGAATAGCATTGCTGATCTTCATTCGATCGACTATTTTTGTTAGAGATATTTTTAAAAAGCTATGTACGACAAAGAAAATAGAATTGAGTTGGAGTTTTCTCAGAAATTATGTACTGTAGCAGATGGAGTTCGAAACAATCAACGGGATCTAAATTTTTTACGTAGGAATTTTATACGACGTTGTCGATTATGTATTAGAGTTAGTGGAAGTAATTTTGAAATTTTATTGAAAAAATAAAAAAAGAGGATGAGCTGCCAACTATCGCCAGAGTCCGTTTGATCGATGACTTACGGGACACTCTGTATAATTGAAATTAAGTATTAGGTTTTCGTGTAAATGATTTCAACCGCCATAAACTAAATTACAATAATTAGTTCAAAAATTCACTACACTTTTAATTACTGTAATGTAATACATAAATTTGAATCAATATAAATAAATTAAAATCAAACATTCATTCGTGCATAATAACTACTCAAGCTATTTCTTTACTTTAGATACACAGAAAAAGTAATCTCTATTTTTGGATGAGCAAATAAGGCTTGCCTCATTAATGTTCAATATACTTGATCTATGTGCGTTTAAAAAATAAAATCGTATGCAGAGCAAAAGAAAAAATATTTCCCATCTTGCTTATATTTTCGTGTTATACTTATAATGGAGCTACCATCATTAGTATTATTCTATTGTTCATTATTGTCATTGCGTGTTAAATTTATTAAAACCGTGTTTTCTTAATCTATAACTTTAATTATATGACAATTGTGATTTTACTCTTTCGAAGTCTATCGGATCTGTAGGAGTAACTGGGTCAATACATTGTCTCTAATTCTTAGTTAGTCTGTGACCACATTATTTATTTTTCTTTTTCTAAATTACTTATCATAGAAATATAGTTAAATATTTTTATCGTAAATTATTTGAATTTTAATATCAAAACAAAAAGACATCCAAAACTTAGCACTGGCAAATTACTCCAAAGCAAAAAAAAACCTTTGTCTACTTATGTAGAAATAAAACACAAGTAAAGATAAATCATTGGCTATATTTATTCATAAAGACAGTTGAACTGCTGAGATGTATTCTGAAACTGTAAAACAAGAACAGGAGACTGACCATCTTCATGTGACCACCACACATATTAAGCAGGAGCCTTGTGACACACACTCGAACATTGAGGTAGACGTACAAGAAAATGGTGCATACTTCTCTTGTACCATTAAACAAGAGATGGTCGAACTTGATGTTCAATACGATGTAGATGGAGCTGCAGTTGTAAAGTCGGAGAATGTTAACGTAACCGAGGAGTCAATAGAAGAAAATGGTAATTTTATAAAACCTCATGAGGATCATAAAGTAAAGAGTGAAATAATTATAGAACCAATAAGTATACAAGCAGAGACACCGTCAGGAACTGATAATAATTCACATTCAAAAGCCAATTGTGAAAATGTTTTTAGTAAATGTGATATCCAAAAATATGAGCACCAAGAGTGTACAGTGATAACTGGTACACTAGAACGCCACACTTTATTACATCCTGACCAGAAATCAAGTATTAATGAACATAAAAATATTTCAACATCTGAGTTACACTTGAAAGAAGACTCACATAGTTGTAATAGTGATAAGCCATACAGTTGTAAATTGTGTACTAAGTGTTTTAGTGAAAGTGCAGGTTTGAAATCACATATGCGTACACATACAGAAGAGAAGCCTTATAATTGTGATACATGTAAAAAATGTTTTCGTACATTAAGCCATTTGAAGGTACATATGCGAACACATACAGGAGAAAAACCATACACATGTGACGTGTGTAAGAAATGTTTAAGTAATAGTAGAAATTTGAAAATACATATGCGTACACATACAGGGGAGAAGCCATACAGTTGTGATGTGTGTAAAAAGTGTTTCATTAAAAGTGGTACTTTGAAATTACATATGCGAACACATACTGGGGAGAAACCATATTGTTGCGATGTATGTAACAAATGTTTTACTACGAGTGGAAATTTGAAAATACATATACGAACACATACGGGAGAGAAGCCATACAGTTGTAATGTGTGTGAGAAGAGTTTTAGTATAAGTAGTTGTTTAAAATTACACATGCAAACACATACAAAAGAGAAATTGTACAGTTGTGACGCATGCAAGAAAGATTTTAGTACAAGTGCATGTTTGAAATTACACATGCAAACACATACAGGCGAGAAACCTTTTAGTTGTGATATGTGTGATAAATGTTTTAGTGCAAGTGGAGATTTGAAAAAACATATACGAACCCATACAGGTGAAAAGCCATATAATTGTGACATTTGTAACAAATATTTTACTAAAAGTGGTAATTTGAAAATACATATGCGAACACATACAGGAGAAAAGCCATACAGCTGTGAGGTGTGTAAGAAATGTTTTAGTAAAAGTGGTAATTTGAAAATACATATACAAACACATACAGGTGAAAAACCTTATAGTTGTGATGTATGCAACAAATGTTTTAGAACAAGCGGGAGTTTGAAAATACACATGCGAATACATACTGGTGAAAAGCCATACAGTTGTGATGTGTGTAACAAATGTTTTAATACAAGTGGAATTTTCAAATTACATATGTTAACACATACAGGAGAAAAGCCACACTGTTGTGACGTGTGTAAAAAATGTTTTAGTACAAGTGGGTATTTGAAAACGCATATGCAAATACATACAGGAGAAAAGCCATTTAGCTGCGATATCTGTAAGAAATGTTTTAGTGCAAGTGGTGATTTGAAGAAACATACGCGAATGCATACAGGTGAAAAGCCATACATTTGTGACATATGTAACAAATGTTTTAGTAAAAGTGCACCTTTAAAAAGACATATACAATCGCATACAGGTGAGAAGCCATATTCTTGTGAGGTGTGTAAGAAATGTTTTATTGCAAGTGGTGATTTGAAAAAGCATATGCGAATACATACAGGTGAAAAGCCGTACATTTGTAATCTCTGTGAGAAATGCTATAGAACAAGTGGGGATTTGAAAAGACATATGCAAACACATACAGGTGAAAAGCCATACAGTTGTGATGTGTGCAACAAATGTTTTTGTATGAGTAGAGATTTGAAAAAACATAAACTGCGAATACATACAGGGGAGAAGTCATACAATTGTGATGTCTGTAACAAATGTTTTGTTAAAAATGGACATTTGAAATTGCATATGAAAACCCATACAGGGGAAATGCCATACAATTGTGAGATCTGTAAGAAATGTTTTAGTAGAAGTGGGTATTTGAAAATACATATGCGAACACATGTAATAGATAAGCCGTACAGTTGTGATGTTTGTATGAAGCGTTTTAGTATGAAGGGTTATTTAAAGAGACATATGGAAAAAAAGGAATGCCATACCCTTACTTCAGGGTAGAAAGGATGTAACTAGCACTTTTAAATAATGACATCATGAAGTAATTTTATTTAGAATTTAACACTTAATATGTATATTTAATGTTTAAAAATAATTATCTAATAAAATATAAAGCTCATATGATCCAATATTTTTGAATTTTTTTTATGGAACTTAAGTGCCAACAAGCTGACGGCCCACCTGATGGAAAGTGGTAACCGTCGCCTATAGACATGAGCAGTAATATGGAAATAACTGAGTATACTGTTTCGGCCATGATACCCCCCATGCGTTGCCATTCTTGAAGAAAACGAAGGTCAACTACATGTCACGGCCTAAATTTTAGGTATGGGAACATCAAAGGGCCAAATCAAATATTTTACGAAATTTCGGGGACGAATGAGGAGTACCAAGGACAGTATATCGTTAGCGGTGGGACTAATAATTTACATACTAAGAAGGCCTTTCATACAGATCCTGGAGTTTTTTAATTGATGGAAATGGAATAGAAACCCCGCTTGCGCTAACGGTATACGTTGGTGGGGCACCAGTGAACGATGATAGATGAGAATGAAAAGGCCGGTCAGTTAGCTTAACGCGATGAATATATACCAAGTATAGTTTTCAGGGGGGGACTACGCGGAGGTTGACCTGATACCCTCTCAGGGTGATATCCTGTGACCTCTTACTAACAATAGAGATCACAAGATTCTGCACTGCATTTTCATCTATCATTCCCCACTGGTGTATAGCAAATGTATACCGTAAGTGCAGGCCGGTTACTATTCCATTATCACGAAAAAATAAAATAAAAACCGCCTATACTAAAGACATAAGCTCCCCCCTCCCCTCCTATTCACGCGAAAAGGGAGAAGGTTATCATCCATTAAATAAAATACACCGACCATAGATTAAGTATGACATATACTTCGAGGCGCTATTCTAAAAATGACAATTTGATATCTCTATCGAATCTTTAATATAAGGACAAGTATAAACCAATTTTCTCATAGACTTGACTACAAAATAATATTATTTTTGTTCATTATAATCCATAAAACAATAATTTCGAGAAATTATAAAAATAAAAAGTTAGGTTTAGAGAAAAACTTAATTTGTGATAACACTAAATTTATGAGAGGAAACCTTATTCTTAGGAGACCACCCCAAAAACGGCTTAAAAATGTCTATATTTTGACTGACATATTGACAATCAATTATTGATTCCAGACAATTTATCTTTTTGAAGACTAGGCAGCATGGTCTCCGACCTTAGCCTGTTCCAAACGGAACAAACGTACTAAAAAAAAAAAAAAAAATAAAAATTATATATTTTGTAATTTATTAATATTTGTCTTAGCTACGTTAAAGTTACGCATATTTATCAAAATTTTCATACATAAATAATTTATTTATTAACTCTTGTTTTTAAATAGAACGTAATTTGATTTAATTGGACGATATTAATATGGTGAGACGATGCGCGGTACCCGGCTGCACTATTTCAAACAATGAAGAAAACTCTCAAAATATCACATTTCATTCGTGAGTACGCTTCATCTTTTTAAATTCAATATTTTATAACCATTATAAGAGTCTCATCCGTTAATCGGGTAAGAATACACAGTTGAATGTACTTAATTATTAATTGTAGTATGTAATGTAAACCTCTTTCATCGAAAACTACCTACACAAGCAAAATAAATTCATTTCATTTCATTTCATTTATGTACCAAATTTCTAATTTGCCAATATTTATGTGTTTATATATTACTCAAATATATAAATATTGGCAATTTATCTGCTCATTTTTCTATGTGTTTTGTACATTTCAACCATATTTAATTTAATTTTGTCATTCCACAGCCTGTGAGTGGACCCAGTATTAAACCTTCTAGATAAGCTGAACAATATGCTGACGTGATGGGAACGCTGGTAAGATTGGCTTCAGTGTACATTAGTACACCCTCATTAGAGAGCATCTTTCTTAGTAGGTATCATTGGAACGGTTACCCCGTCTGCTCTATGGGAATATGCTAGCGGAGCACCAGTGAGGAATGATAAGATCACAAGAATTAACCATAATGGTTTCCGGAACCACTTCGAGATCCACCTGATAATAGCAGTATACCCCATATTGCTGGGGAAAAGAATTGTTAGCAATGTGATCAAACTAAACAAGCATATGACCGAGCTAGGCTTATGCCCAAAAAGTGTTTTTTTTTATACCACTGAAGTGGCAAACAAGCATACGGCCCACCTGATAGTAAGCGGTTACCGTAGCCTATGAACGCCTGCAATACCAGAGGCATTACGCGCGCGTTGCCGACCCTGAAGAAACCTCTTTACCACCCTTTCGAAGAACCCCATGCTGTAGTCTCTTGGGAAAACCTCGGCAGGGAGCTCATTCCATAACCTGAGTGTTCGTGGCAGAAAGCATCTCTGAAACCGCGTTGTACGCGACCATTTAGGCTGTTTGTTTGGTAGAAACGCCGCAGCACTGAATGTGTCGCTGTAGCCCACTCGTTCATACACGATATATCTTCTTTGGAAAACACACTCTGTATCCCGAGGAGGTAAAAACGTCGCTGCAAAGAACATCTTAAAATTCCTATCGCTGATAGGAATTAGCAGCGGACTTTAAAAAGGGCGACCAAAAAAGATCATTGAAAGGTCGCAGTGTCACAGGTTTTTCTGACTGAAAAATCTAGTCTCTCAATAATAATAGCCGTATTATTCGAAATATACTCTTGTCACGTCGATCTCTACACAATTCTTCCTAGACATTATTTATTTGTACATTAAATTTAAACCTAGAAAGAGTTAATGACAAACTTAACACTATATGTCGTTCTCTGTCAGTCGACCTCATAATCACCATGGTTATTTCTTTTGGGATTCGTCACAATGGGCTAACTGACATGCCTTTTCATCACCTATTATCTCTCACTAGTACGGGGCTAGCGGACGCGGGGATACCCTTCTATTTACACCTATATAAAACCTATATAAATACTAGAGATGCATATTTTAAATACACAATCGTGACTTGACGCAATGTAAAAGTCTTTACAGGTAAATAGTACCTACATACCTGCTTCTTCTGCCGAGGTCTCGACGTGGATTGCACCACGTCGTGGTCACGACAGAAACGCCCGATTTTTTATTTTTATTTAGTACATATATGTGTACATGGCGGACTTAATGCTAAAAGCATTCTCTCCCAGTCAACCGTAGGGAAGTGTCAGAATACTCGAATGCGGTACTAGTAATTATTGATATACATACATACATACATACTAAAAAAACGAATAAATATATATAAATAACAAATATACTTACACATATATGACATATCCTATATTATACACGAATTTGGGAATAATACAAAGCACTTACTGCTCGGATAAAGATAAAAAGTGAGCGTGAACGTTTTTTTGTAAAGACGGTTTTAGTCGGTAGTCTTTTAAAAGTCCCGATTGAGTATTTAAATTATGTATAAACAACGCGAAATTTTAAAATGAACTAGAAATGCAGTTTTTGAATACCATTACTATTAATCCATTCCCTCTCGCCCTCTTTACGAAATTTTCGACACTACCTGTGACGTTGTCATTACAATCAATTATATTTTTCAGGTGGTAGACGACATAACAGATCCGTCCAATCCAACAAAACGGAGATTCGACGTGTTACTCAAGATGTGTCGAATGATGATGAGGGAGAAAGATCAGGAGATCAGACTCTTAAGAGAGCAAGTGGAAAGGTTAACAAAAAAGAATGTCCAATTGCAAAATGCTCTGACTGATAGGAAAAGAAAGATTATGATGGAAGACGTTGAAGATTCCGGCAGAGTGATATCGATAAGTGTAAATGAACCACAAATGAAAAATGGAGAACTTAAAAATGTGAAACGGAAAACAATAGTACCTAATGGATCACATAAAGAGATAAGCGAATCCAAAATTGTTGGCACAACATTTCCTCGACCGAAGAAGCTGAAAATCAAATCTTCTGATAAGGAAACTGGAGTTTTTTTAGATGAAGAAAGTATAGGGGATAAAAGTAACGATGGGAATAATACCAATACGCAAACAGTTCAAGAAAATGGCCCGAAAGACAATGCATGTGATAATGACCTGCAAGATATAGATGGGGCGGTAATTGAGCCGTTGTCTGCTGGACAGACATGTGGTGTAGACAATCCATCACGCACTAGTCTTGCGGTCAACGAAGGTGATGATTTAGATAGTTTTTGGACTGTTACGAAACATAACGGAGGGGATATAACAGAGGATATAGCTTCTAATGGTTTATACATTATAGTGGTTTCTGATTCAAATGGTTGAATATTAAAATACTTAAATAGTACTACTTGCCATTAATTTGAGATAGCAACTCCGGGTGACTCATTCTAATTCACGGACTCGCTAGCGATGTCGATTCGAAAATGTTAGAAAACTCATGTCACTGTGGTGTCCCACAAGGCAGTATGCTTGGACCAAAATGTACTGTCACCTAAGTTAACAACTTTATATTTTTTTGGTCAATAATGTTTAATTATTTATAGTTTTTTTTTTATTGGATGAAAATGGAGTGGTAACCCCGCCTGCGCTAATGGGATACGCTGGCGGGGCACCAGTGAAGGGTGATCGATGACGATGAAAACAGGCCAGTTAGCGCATCATGATGAATTCATCAGGAACTAATCATGATAGTTTCCAGGTGAAACCGCTAAGAAGTCGACCTGGTTAGATATATTGCTAGCAATGGGATTCTTAGTCTCCATTACTAACAATCCCTTCCCCCCCTCCCCCCAATTATTTATAGTTATTTTATATATAAGTATATTGTTGTTATTGGCCTAGTTACTTAATATAAATAAAAACATAACTGTAGTATATCGGCGTGGGTAAACATGTAACCCACGCTGATGTACTACAGTTATGTTTCAAGGAAACAACTGTAATACATAACGGAGAGAAAAGACATTCAGAAAGGGATGCACAAAAAACTGACCTTGATTCTTGAACCAGAACTCTTATTATAATGGTTTGATCTAAAATGGATGATCTCGTTTCTATACAGTAAGCCAGTGTATTGGGGAGCTGGTTTCTTTTAACCACTTGATGTTCCTCCCAACACTAGATTTGTAAGTGTTCGTAAATCGTAAAATACAATTGTACTTTACGTATCCATGTTAATTCTGTTGAATCATTAAATAAAAAACCGACATTAAAAAAATAATTAAAGTTGCCTCTATTTTGAGTACCGCAATTCTCTGGTTAATTCTAGTGCGAGGATTGTTTTACATTTTCTTGTTAATTTTGTAAAAGGTTGTTAAACTCCTTAAAAAACTGTTATTCGATGTTAATGTTGTTTTTATTTGAAGAATAAATGCGAAATGTTTTATAACATTATGGCAATAAATTAATAAATATAAAAACATTGTTTTGTCTTTTTTATCTCCAATTTTCTTCTAGTTTTTATTCCCGAAATTTTGGTATTTTTTTTTACAAATTCACTACATATGCTAGTAAAACTAAAATTATGCAAATTCATAATGTACACTTTTATTTTTATGATAATACTAGTGACTCGCCCCGACGTCGCTCGAGTAAATCTCAATTATTTTAAAATGAGCTACAGCCTATGTTACTGATAATGCAGGTTCTTATAGGTGAAATAATTTTCAAATTCGGTTAAATATTTTTCGAGTTGATCCATTACAAATAAAACGTCAAATCTTCATTATGAGTTTAAATTCAATTTTTTTTTTCAAATAGAGTTCTTTACAAGCACTTCTAAATCGTCATTTTTTAAAAATGCAGGGTTAGGAAAGTCGTCTGTTAAGAAGAGTCCGCAAGAAACTCGACAGTTACTCATTCAAATCTCTGTTAACATTATGTGTATTTATTTAAATGTACTATGTCTAAAGTTACATGGTCGTTAAAAGCCCGTGCATGACCGACTAACACCATGCCACGCTTGTCATTCGAGTAATCGTTTAGCGCGTAATAGATTTTGTTTTTTTTTTTTTTAATAATAGTTCCAAATTTATTAAAAGGTAGATCCAAAATATCCAATTATTATTATTATAACATTTACTGAGTGAAGGTCCTCCACCGTGCCTTTTTTCAAGACACTTTCTTCCACGCACAACCACTCTTTGGAAACAACTTCCAGCAGCAGTATTTCCGAACCGATACGATAACATAACCTTCAAGAAAAGAGCATATTCCTTTTTAAAAGGCCGGCAGCACACCTGCAATGCCGCTGGTGTTGTGGGCGATCATGGGCGGCGGTAGTCACTTACCATCAGGTGAGCCGCATGCTCGTTTGCACCCTGTGCTATAAAAGAAATCCCATAAAGACCTTTTATCTATACCTACTTATTTTTTTTTAATGGATGATAATGGAATCGTAACCCCGTCTGCGCTAACGGTATAACACTGGCGGGACACCAGTGAGGGAGAGTGAAAAGATAGGTCAATTAGCCCATCGTGATTTAATTCTATTTGGACTTCAACACGATGGTTTCCAGGGGGGATTATGGGGAGATCTACCTGATAGGGTATATTTATTTATTTTTAAAAGGTACATCAACAGTGTAAATTCAGACATTAATTTTAATTGATATACAGGGCTTGCATCTTGCATTTATACCAATTACAGATTTTCTTAACTCATCGATTACATATTAACAAAACTGACACCAGCAAAACAATAAAAAAACAGTATATTGCTAATAATAAGATTGGTAGTCCGCAAACTAACAATCCCCCCCCTCTTCGAAATTGGTCAGGTGCAGTATCTACCATCTATTATGTATGTACATATACTATTTCTACTAAACGTGCCAATTTTTTAAACACGGTCCGTATACAGAGAAAGAAATAATACATACATACATACATATCTGTCACGCCTGTCTCCCATTAGGGTAGGCAGAAACAATGGAACGCCAAATGCTTCGATTCAAACAAACCTCTTTCGCTTCTTCCACATTCATCAATCTTGTCATACACGCTCGTCGGTTACGGGTACTTTTAATTTGGCCCTTCTTCAGCACGTCGCCTATTTGGTCGACATACGTCCGTCTAGGGCGGCCCCTACCGACATCTCCATTCATTCTTGCTCGATAAATCTCTTTCGTAATTCTTCTTTCATCCATCCTCTCCAAATGACCAAACCAACGCAACATTCCTTTTTCGATTTTGGTCACTACATCGACTTTCAGTCCACACTTCTCTCTAATCACACTGTTTCTTACTCTATCTTTTAAAGTAATACCACACATACTTCTCAAAGCTCTCATCTGTACAGCATTTATCTTACTTTCATGCTTCTTCTGCCATACCCACGATTCGCTTCCATACATGAGTGTTGGTGTCAGTACTCCTTGAATTATAGCAAGGCGAGCTTTGCTCGATACATTTTTACTTGACATAATCGAGAGCAATGCACCGTTAACACTGTTTCCCGCTTTTACTCTCCTCTCAATATCTCTTTCACACTTCCCATCCCTCGTAAACAAAGAACCTAAATATAGAAACTCACTCACTTGCTCCACTTTTTCATCTCCTATCATAATCTGGCATGCCGTTAAACTTTCATTCCTCTCAAAAACCATTACCTTCGTCTTCTTCGCATTTATTTTCATACCTTTTCTTGCATACGCTTCATTCATTATAGTCACCATTTGTTGTAATTCATACTCCGACGATGCAAAAAGTACTTGGTCGTCGGCGTATAAAAGAGTCTTAAACAGAGACTCATTCATCCTGAATCCACAATTAGATCCTTTCAAATCGGTCAAGCAACTGTCCATAAATAGGTTGAACAGCCAAGGAGACGCTACACAGCCCTGTCTAACACCGCGTTCAATGCCAAACCAGTCTGTATAGACTCCATTTATTCTGACACAGGCATTTGAATCCTTATATAAAGATTTGAATGCCCGTATCAAATGGCTGCTCACCCCATACATTGCCAGTGTTGACCACAGTTCATTCCTCTCCACTCTATCATAAGCCTTTTCAAGGTCAATGAAGGCGCAGAAAACCTTCTGATGTTGAGCTAAGGTTTTCTCTGTTATGCACCTTAAGGAAAAGACTTGATCCGTACATCCCATACCCTTTCGAAACCCTGCTTGCACATCCCAAATTTTACTTTCCGTCTCATTCATCACTCTTTTAATCAAAATCCTAGCATACAATTTGCCTACAACACTAAGAAGGCTTATTCCGCGGAAATTTTTGCACTCCTGCTGTGACCCGCTGCCTTTATATAGTGGCACAATAACAGCTTTGCTCCAGTCACCTGGAACACAACCGGACCGCCAACATTTATTGAACAGCAGACACAGCAGGTTTACAATGATTTCTCCACCTTCTTTAAGCATTTCGGCAGATATTCTATCAAATCCCGCTGCTTTACCAAATTTCATAATCTTCATTGCATTCATTACTTCATCCATACTTATATCACTTTCACTGTCAACTTCTTCGTCCATTATTTCATTTTCAACATTCTTTCTTTCACTTCCACGTTCAAATAAACTTTCAAAATATCTCTTCCAATGATCTAAGACTTCCTTTTGTTCCGTGATAACATTACCATCCATATCCCTTATCACGCCCATTTTCGGATCTCTCTTTTTACCTCTAGCTGTTCGAACTAAATGCCAGAAAAGCTTTTGATTAGCTCGAAAATTTCTAGAGAATTTCCTTTCATACTCATCCTTACATTCCTCTTTCTTTTTGCTTACTAATTCTTTAACTTTCTTTTTCATTACATCATACTTCTCTTTTGCAATTTTTTCAATGTCACTTACATTACCTTGCATTCTCTTATTAGCTCTGGTAGCTAACAAATCCATCCATGCCTTTTTCTTTAGAGCCACCATTTCTTTCACTTCGCCATCCCACCATACATTCATTCTCATCTTAACATCCTTCCTCTTACTTACACCACAAACTTGAGTAGCTATATCAAAGATTCCGCATTTAAATTCCTTCCAAAATTCTTCTATCTCATAGTTATCTTTCTTCAGTAGCTCTCTAAATCTTTCATTCAATCTTTCTTGATACTGATTTCGAACCTGTTCTTCTGTCAGTCTCTCTACTCTTACTCTTTCTATTTCTGACATACGAACACGTGGACGATGTCGCCATTTATTGAATAAGCCACCTATTCTCGATATCACCAAAAAGTGATCAGTTCCGACATTCGTACCACGATAGACTCTTGTATCCTTCACTTTCGCTCTCAATCGTTCATCCACAATTACAAAATCAATCATACTTCTCTCAGTTTGCCTTTGCCATGTATACATATGAATCAGTTTGTGACTAAACAAAGTATTAGTCACCACCAGATTTCTCTCCAGGCATACTTCTAATAAACTTTCACCATTTTCATTCACTCTTTTATCTCCAAACATTCCTAAATTCCTTTCATATCCATCGCGACGGATTCCCACCCAGCCATTAAAATCACCTATCAAAATAATTCTTTCATTCTCCTTACATTTAGTCATAATCTCCCTTACACTATCCCAGAAATCCTCTCTGACCTTTGGTGGCTTGGACATATCCGGGGCATAAGCGCAAAGGAGAAAAATACGGGTCAAACCAACTTTCAATCGTATCCAGAGGAGTCTAGGACTTACAAATTCAAATTCTTTAACAGATGCATTCATTCTCTCTGACAAAATAACTCCCACTCCTTGGCTGCTTCTTTCAGAGTCATTAACTCCGGACCAGTACCCAGTATATCGGTCATAAGTAGTAATAGAGCAGCCTTTCTTTTTTGTTTCACTTACTCCTAATACATCAATTCTTCTTTCACTCATCATCTCACATACTTCGTCTATTTTACTATCCATACCTCCACAAACATTCATCGTTGCAATTTGGCATTCCTTTGCCCTCTTTTTGCCATTTGGGGAAACAGGGGAGACATGACGTGACCCGTGGCATAACGCATCGCCGTCGATGAGAAATTTGTCCCCCCCAGATACGATGGGACTGCCTGAGTTGCACTCAGGGACGGATTCTCCGGCAGTGCCGGTACCCTCCTGGGGTAGTTGCGTTTTAATTTCTCTTATCATTTTGAAAAAGAACTGCTAGAAAGAAGAAAGAAATAAAACACACAAATTTTCCATATTTAATTAGGTAAATCTTTCATAACATCTTTAATAGCGTTTTTCACATTTTTTTCCGTTATTAAACAACTTTGTAACATAGATTACAATACAATGTAACATTTCTCCAAATGTTACAATTCGATTGTTTCTCTTACAAACGAAAATACAAGAACAATAAAAAAAAATTTCTTTATACATACAGGTATAAAAAGGAGATAGATTCAATTTTTTGCACAATTTGCAATTTTTACATCTTTAATAATTATTTTCCGATTATAAACAAATTTGTAAAAAAAAAATACGAACTTCAATTGTGTCAAATTCAAGATTCAAGTGTGTTTTGATTTAAAAACTAATCTAACATTTTTTTGGCACCAATCCTTAACTATATCCTTTCAGATAAAAAAAAAATTACGTAATTATGAGGTAACAACCTTATAAAAAGGTACGATTAAGACCCTTCTTCTTTCTGAAGTCGGTTGAGAATACTACCAATTGTAATATTGATCTTTTTCTAAATGTTACAATTTGAGTAAGTTATGAATTGATCTTTTTACTCAAATTGTAACATTGGTCGATTGACCATTACAAACATTAATATAGGAATTAATGTAATAAATTGATCATCAGCTGTAACATTAACTTTTCTCCAAATGTTACAATTTGAGTAGATAAATCGCTTATTCACTTAAAAAAAAAAAGAAAACTATAACAAAAGAATGTAATTATACTAAATCCAATTGTAAGGATAGTAATATAACTGTCAATTTAAACATCACAAAGCAGAGGTAGGTAATGTATAGCTACTATATCTATTATCGATAATGTGGAGAGTAGGCATGGATGCTGTGGATACCGATCCGATATCCTATATATTGCGTTCTACTAGACATGAATGGTAGAAAAATGTTTTTCATTTCAATTCGATATCACCTATATCAGTCGGATATCTATTTACGAATATGTCAAAAGTATTATTCTTTGGATTAACATTGTACCAGTATATATAGATATCGTAACTAAAATATATAGATATTGTGCTATATATTACCTATCGCAAGTGGCGAGTATCATTTTAACTATTATTTTTCACTTATTAAACTGTTAATCAACCTCTTGTTTGATTGTACTCCACAAAGATTCAGAATCACCATCTCCGATAACCACATCGTGAGTCTCTAAACCGACTATATCGGGCGCTGTTTCTTCAATAGATATCGGTCCAGCCATAAACGCGACAACATCTTCTGTGTCACAATAATTGAGCTCTGTTACTGCCACAGGCCTTTCATTGTCGTATACAGGTTCTGTTTTTATTATTAACGGATCCATTTCTTGTCCAATTTCTTCTATTACATTGCTTCTAGTGTTAATTTCATCACCTATTCTCGGTATCTCTATATTATTATCAATTTTTACATCTACAGGTTCCTTTTTAACTCTTGTCGGCTCGGGTATTGTTCCAACAGTTGCGACTTTAACTTCGTCTCCTTTGTGTTTACACTGTTTAACTTTCGCCTTTTTAACATCTTTACTTTTCTTCCCACTTGTGGGTGTTTCTTCTGGGATTTCCGTGTCTTCAATAGTGGCGGTTTTCTTCATATCGATCAGGGCGTTTCTTAGTCGGACATTCTTTTTCGTCAACTCCTCGACTTGCTCTCTCAAGATGGATATCTCGTGGTCTTTCTCCCTGAACATAGTACGACACATTTTGAGCAAGACGTCGACTCTCCTCTTTACGGGTTTGGAGGGTTCCGTAATGTCGTCTACCACCTGAAAATGTAATGGTTTCTTTAATAGAGCAGTGTGACAACAGTGGGCGTATTCTTTTTTGGTGTTCAAGGTGCTATGTTTAGGAATCCCCTTCTCCTGGATTTGGGTGGCGGATTGCCATTTATGATGGGCGTACTTTGTCAATTGAGGCGAATTATAATTATTGGGGTCATAGCTTACCATGGGCATATTTAGAAGAGGGGTAGGACATGCTTACAATAGAACTATCTGGTACCTATTCCAAGATGTAAGCGAAGATTCGCAAAGACATGTCTTAAGAGTAGATATTCACCCTTTTTTTAAGGAGCCAGTCTCCCCTGAAAATGAATTCATTTGAACGTTTAAGGGATAATAATGGAATGGCAACCCCGCCTGCGCTGTCGGTATACGCTGACCGGGCACCAGTCGGAAATGATATAGGTGAAGATGAAAGCAGGTCAGTTGGCAAAATGCCAGCATGGCAATTTCAACAATCAATATGGTTTCCAGGGGGAACCGTGTGGAAATCGCCCTCATAGGGTATATTGAGCAATGAGAATTTTAAGCCCCACTTCTAACAATCCCTTTCCCCCCAATTGAACTACGTCTGACTGCGGTCACAAAGACATGTCTGAAAGTACATAATATGCACTTTTAAGGGTTTAGGACCTCTTGGGAGTTTTAAATGGGTTGAAGATACTAGGGTCAAATTAAAGCCTCAGTTTCTCTATTTCTTTCTTAAAAAAAAAAAATTATGGATGATAATGAAATAGCAACCCCGCCTGAGCTATCAGTACACATTGGTGGGGCACCAGTAAGGGATGAAAGGTGATGATGAAAACAGGTCCATTGGCTCATAGTGACGATTTGGTTTATTTACGAAGAACAAACCAAGATAGTTTCCAGGAGAAACCGCGTGCAAGTTGACCTGATAGGGTATATTGCTAGCAATAAGACTTCTAGGTCCCATTACTAGTAATTCCTTTCTCTCTGCAAAGTCATGTATACTAAAGCTATTTTTTTTTATTTAACTGGCTAACAAGTTGTTAAACTAATCGCTATATGTATTGTGCAAGTGCACTAAAGAATATAAATAAAAAAAAAAATACCAAAATAGCTGACAGCCCACCTGATGGAAAGTGGTAACCGCCGCCTATAGACATGAGCAGTACCGTGGACATAACAGAGTATACTGTTTCGCGCATGATACCCCCATGCGTTGCCATTCATGAAAACTGAGGCGTTAAGATGTTTTATTGCTTCTTACCATCAATTTCATCACATCAACGTCGTCTTGTGTGGAGGTGGCTTTGTATTTTTTACTCAATCCAGCCGCAGTCTGTTGGACAAAAAATCATTAAGTCATATATATAGTTTAAGAGTTTTATTCTACAAAATATACCGTCATCAGTCTTGACAAACTCAACCATTTTCATCGCGAAAATAACCAACACTAAAATATATCTACCTACGACCTACCACCCAGATCCTTGCAATGGGTAACGCCACCGCTGAATTGTCATAATATATTTTTATGTTTTTCGTACAATAAAGATATACACCTTAGAATGGCAAACAAGCTGACGGCCCACCTGATGGAAAGTGGTAATCGTCGCCTATAGACATGAGCAGGACATAACAGAGTATACTGTTTCGCCCATGATACCCCCCATGCGTTGCCATTCCTGAGGACTCAGATGTTATTCCTCTGTACCCTGTAAATTCACGCCATATCCCACCCTTCAAACCGAAACACAGCCATGCAAACACAACTGCTTCACGGTAGAAACACGAATGGGACAGAGGTGGCCAAGCAATCGACTTTTGTACAGTCTCCCCCTGGTAAATGTTTATCATTGTACATATTTATGTTTTTGGTGCAATAAGGAGTTAAATAAATAAATAAACTAGGCCAATACCAACCGGCCGCGGCCTCTTGCGTCCTGTGCTGACGGTGCTGCCATCTATGGTAATATACGGCCGCCCCCCGGAGCTTGTGGCTTCAATTGTTACTTCTTCGTTATCTGATATCATCGACTCCGCATCAGAATACGATTTGAAGTCCTGGAACAAATTATACCATTTCAGCCGTTATTTGTCCACTGCTAAACATAGGCCTCGTAGGCATAGTCGACGTTGGGTTTGGAAATTTTTGGAAATAACTCGATACATTTATTTGGATAAGGATTAATACTGGAGTATGAAAATACCACCCAGACGGCGACCAGCGTGGTTATTCGTAATTTCAGAAAGAAAAGTAATTATTGTGACCTAACCGTAAAAGTTAGACATATGCTATCGCGGACTTATTTGTAGATCCCAATGTTTAACGTACTATGCTTTGAGTTATCCCTATAACTACCATAGCGGTCGCCGGCGGCTCCGCCCGCGTGGATATCGGTTACCGCTGCAAAAAGCCTACCCACGAAAGACACGGTCAGCAAAATGATCCCCAGGTCAATTCACAGACACTAACGGCAAGGCGTTGCGAACGCTCGACACTTGACTCTCGTTCGCGTAACTCTAAGGTCCTTACATTTTGTTCATGAAGACGTTGGGAACGCTCCGGCCTCGACTCTCGTGCACGTAACTCAGAGGTTCTCAGATTTTGTAGTGCAAGGCGTTGCGAACGTTCGACACTCGACTCTCGTGCGCGTACCTGAGAGTTTCTCTGATTTTGTTCAGCAAGGCGTTGTGAACGTTCAGATGAAGATTCTCCCATACGACGTATTTTTGCTGCCCGTGCTTGAGAAGTATATTTAGAAAGTTGAGACCTGGCTCTCTTAGGCATTTTCAAATGTTTAAGAAAATGTTAATAGCGTGTAATATTCTAGCTCTGAAAAAAAACTGTTGTCTAGCCCTGAAAAGAACTGTTGATTAACTCTGAGAAGAACTGTTGATTAGCTCTGAGAAGAACTGTTGATTAGCTCTGAGAAGAACTTTTGCGTAGGTGTAGTTTTAAGAACGAAATCTAAAACAATCGCACGAAAATTATTAGACTTCGCGCACGACCGCTACGTAGGGAGCCGACCACGCGTCTAAGCCGCGCGGGTACCATACTCATAGATGTAAACTCCCCTCCCGCACGCTCACCCCCGCCTTGGTGACGCTCACTTCGTAACGGGCCGTGCAGCAGAAATCGTAATATTTTAATTTCGCCATAACTACAAAACTAAACGTCCAATTTTAATCATTCAAAGACCAAATATTATCTACATAAACTGTACTTAGTGATGAAATTTATTTTGACAAGGATTAATAGCACGAGTAAAATAAATGCGTTTATATGTAGTCCAAAAACAAAATCAAGATTTTTAAATAAAAAAATGGTTGTTGTGCCTCACTTGACATAGATAGGTATAGTGTGTCGCGGACTTTTTTGTAGATATTATATTATATATATTATATAATATAATATCTACATATATTATAAGATCTACAATTAATTAGAACATTTTATGGTTCTATCTTTTATAGTTTAGGCAGCGTACGCAAAATAAGTAACATTTCTGGTGGATTTTTTACACCTTGTGTCCGAAAAACCCAAATATTTTACGGAACCCTATTGATTTTCAAAATAAAATATAGCCTATGTTACTCGTGGATAATGTAGCTTTCGAATGGTGAAAGAATTTTTAAAAACGGTCCAGTAGTTTTTGAGCCTATTCATTACAACCAAACAAACATACAAACAAATGCTGGATTTCTGCCATGGATTGCACAGAGGTGTGAACGCGCGCACTGTCCTGATGAAACAAGACTTTTCTTCTAAATGAACCTGGATGTTTTTCTTTGATTTCTTCTTTCAAACGACGCAACAGGTTGCAATAGTAATCGGAGTTTATTGTTTCACCCTTTTTTAAATAATCCACGAGAATTATACCCTTTGCATCCCAAAAAACCGATGCCATGACATTGCCCGCCGATAAAACCACTTTTGTCTTCTTTGGGGTGGGCTATCCTGCTGTTTTCCATTGTTTCGACTGTTCTTTTGTCTCGGGTGTATTGTGGTGAACCCAGATTTCATCCATGGTTATAAATCTTTCAAGAAATTCTATTAGGTCAGCTTCATATAACTTTAAACAGTGGCGAGAAGTTGTGAGTCGGTTGCGTTTTTGTTCCACTGAAAGCAGTCGCGGTACCCACCGCGCAGACACCTTAGAGAATCCAAGTTCAGTAGTAATTATATGATGTGTTCGCTCAGATGAGATGCCTACAGTCTTAGCTATCTCGACAGTCAAACTTCGATCAGATAAAATTAAATCACAGATTTTTCTTTGTTTTGATCAGTGGAAGCAGTCAAAGGCCGGCCACTACGGGGCTCATCTTGAATGGTCTCACGACCACGTTTAAACTCTGCCACCCAGTTTTTACACAGTTGCATACGAAGGAGCGGACTCACTCAAAGTGGCAGACATGTCTTCATGTATAGCTTTTGGAGTTAAACCTTCCAAATTCAGGTATTTTATCGCTGCACGATGTTCAATTTTAACCATTTACAAAAATAGCTCTGACTTGACTTACGGTGTCACGTGTAAACGAACAATGAGTTACTGTGAATAAACTAAACTGCATACTTGTTGCTAAGTAATGTAACTACAAAATGAGGGTAGTTATAAAAAAAAAACCAATGACTTTAACCATGTTAGGCTAAGAACTTTTCAAATGACCCTCGTATATAATCTAAAGCTACATCCTTATTTAATTATTACCTAAATTGCCTACAATAAAATTGTAGGTAATTTTAAGGCAATTAAACAGATGCCAAACAGCTCTGTCACACAGACATTATTTATTTCATTTCCTGACAAAGTCGCGACAGGTATTTGCGACTACTCAAAATCATTTTGGAATGAAACAGTGCTAGTCCAACAACAGTATTATAACCATTTCTCACTGTGATCATTTCTTGTAATTGTTTGTATCTATAATAAGTTTACTATTGTAATCTTATGGAGGGAACAATAAAGAGTATCTATCTGTTCGCGACATTATAATCTCTTATATAAAAATGTATAGTTTATAGCGATATTTTATAGTTATTTTGTTAGCATAAGTCATTAGTTTTTTAATCATTTAAATTGTTAGTTTTATATAGACTTTATAGGATGTATTTATAGTTGTAAGTTGAATAAAGCATTTTATTGTGTCGAGTCCTTATTACCCACAAGTAGAAATAAGAAAAAGATTGTAAAAACAATAGTAATAAGGATAATTATGATAAATAAATAGACGCCAAATGGTGCCGGCTCTGAAGAGTTACGCGTCCCTCTCACACTCGCCCCGTCCCGCTCGCACAGACTCACTAATGTGAGTTGGTACATGTTATCGTGCGACCGGGCGGGTATAAAGATAGGCCGCCTACCGTCGAGCGGCATGCACTCCCCAACCGATAAGGAAATAGGAGAACTCTTCAGTACGGAACCGGGAGCTTCAAGAAAGAAATCTTATCGTTTCTCTCCAGCCTGAACCAGCACCCCTACAGTCCACGCTCACCGAGCGGTCAAGCTGCACCGTTCACTATCTATCTTTTGCTTAGAGCATTTAAAACAGGAGAAGCCAAGCGATGCTTCCGATACTAAAATCTTTCTGCCCAAGGCGGGAGGCGAGGTAAACACGTACGGCACACATTAACATAATTACACTACTACGCAGCTAAATTTAAACGTATCTATAAACGCATACATGAGTGAAAACAAACAACAAACAAAGAATTATTGTAGTTAAACCATAATTTTGTTGCACACTAACGCAAATAGTAGCGATGGGTTCAAATGAACGAAATCCGTATAGTTCAATCTCTTTGTCTTAGAATGGTATAACATATCTTTCGTGTATTTTTGTCCGGTGAAAAAAAATAGTAACTTTAGTAGTCCTCCGAACACTATAGCCAAAAGTATAAGTAATAGTACATTACTGCAGCGGCCGGCAACTGAGGCATTGATGGACGAACGTGCAAATGTGGGCCGAGGCGTAGCCGAGGCACACATACGTGAGTCTTCAATTTTTATGATAAAATAAAATATTGTTTATGTTTGGATCATACCAGTATTGAATTAATTTATTGAATTCCTTAAACCGCAGTGTAGGTGAATCGTTAGTTATAAACACTGATACTTCCACATTCATAAAACAGTAACATACATATCATTAGGAAGCGGCATTTCATTCATAGTAGTTCAATCTATTGTTCTTTATTACTACATCACTAGACCCCGTACCACAAAATTATGTATCGCAACTTCTGTCGCAAACCATGTACTCTGTGACAAACTTTTTAATACAAAATCAATTTTTTCTCAAACATGCTTGGAAATGTGAGCATTATTTTGACAATCTTCTTCGAGATAAATCAAAATTGCCATACTGGCCAGATACATGCGGGCAGCGGCCGGCAAAAGTTGTATGAAAATCCATATCTGTCGTGTTTTGCGAGCAGATAAATTACTATGTAAACTCATATCTGTCCTGTAATTTAAAAATGGAATGACCTTTTACTTCGAAACATGGCTACCAAGGAGGTAACTAATAAAAAGATTTATTTAAATTTCGAACTGGCTTCGAAATAGAAAGCTGTTTATTGAAAAAAAAAACAAAGGAACATTATAGCGCGTTAAAATTATTATTGTTCGTTATTCGTCATTGAACTTAAAAAATAAAATTGTGTTTTTGATTTCCGCGCATTGTTTGAAAAAAGTACTATACAAGCCTTGGCCATAACTAGGCATTGATGGACTCACGTATGTGTACCAGTAACCACCACAGTACGTAAGTTACCAGAGGGAGACTTTGTACAAAAGTCGATTGCTTGAGTACCTCTGTCCCATTCGTGTTTCAACCGTGAAGCAGTTGTGTTTGCATGGCTGTGTTTGGGTTTGAACGATGGGTTATGGCGTGAATTTACATGGTACAGAGGAATAACACCTGAGTCCTTAGGAATGCAGCAACGCATGGGAGGTATCATGGGCGAAACAGTATACTCTGTTGTGCCCATGGTACTGCTCATGTCTATAAGCGACGGTTGCCACTTTCCATCAGGTGGGCCGTCAGCTTGTTTGCCATTCTCAGTTGTATAAAAAAAAATGTGTGTCTCGGCTGCGCCTTGGCCCACATTTGCACGTTCGGCTACTGGACACTTCGGTTACTGCAGCGGCCAGCAACTGAGGCATTGATGGACAATGCCTCAGTTGCTGGCCGCTGCAGTAATGTACTATAAAGAGAGAATAAGAAATTTTTATTACTTACGTGTGATAAAACAATCCATCTTTACTCAAATTTGATGTTTCCGATCTCCTTTTACACGAAATCACTGCACAACCGACCATTTTACAGAGCTCCGGACAGCGACAGATAAGAACGCAATACGGCAGATGATCTCGGTCAACTAGTTTTTATAAACGAATATGAACGTTTGAACATGTATCTCGGTAGAGGGGAATGCGTGCGCTTGGCTACTCCCGTTTAAATGCTCTAAGATTGTTAAAATAGCCGGGTGACGAAAAAAAAAGAACGTAACAGTTTTTTTTTTTTTTTTTAAATCAAAAACTTCAATAGCAGTAATTAAATATTCCCTTTTGCACCTTAATGCCATCAATAATGTATTATAATTTTTAGTCTTTAACACGTTCACGCCAGAGCGAGCCACCAGTGACCCGCGCTAGACTGTCTCATTGGACGGCGCGTACCACCGTCGGACACTAGGTCAGTGATTCTCAACCACTGTGCCGCGGCACTTTTGTGTGCCGCCAAATTTTGAAATCGTTAAATATGTGCCGCAACAAAAAAAAAGGTCGAGAATCACTGCACTAGGTTGTCTTATCTGGCGGCGCGTACCACCGGTGGTACATATTCGAGGATGAAGCACAGCATCAATTAGAGTGCCCCACAGTGTGTTTTTTGACCCAAAAAACAACCATCTTTTTTATTATTTTTATTTTGTAGAATAGATCATTACAAAAGTAATGATGTTCAAATGTACCTTGATCAAAAGATATTATTTATTTTGTAAATATTAGAAAAAATTAAAATTATAAAAATATTTGATCCCATATGTGTTTCTGTAAATCTACTAGTGTCCTTCTATGCGGCTTTAACATACACAAATAAAACAAAAATATAAACCGTAACATATAAAATTTACGCAATATAAAAAATAAAAATGTTATTTCAGGTTTTTTTTTATAGTTATATCTTGTTCTAGCTGGATTCAAAACCTTGATAAATAACTAGCCTCCTATAAAACCAGTAATACGAAAAAAAATCAAATCCTAATAGTGCAGGATCTTTGAGTTACAGCTTCTCGAGTTTTGTACTTATTTCTATGGCTTTAGGGTTTTATAGTTTTCCTCCATGCACAACCACTCTTTGGAATCAACTTCCAGCAGCAGTATTTCCAAACCGATACGACAACATAACCTTTGCCCCCTGTGTTGTAAAAAAAAAAGGGTTGCCACGCTGAGTTCTAAAGGACTACTATACGGGTTGGTCCTGCTATACAAAAGGGTGTGCAGGAGGGATAATGGGGTTTTAGGGATGTACAAAACATCGCCTGCGCAAGTTGTGGATAAAATCGATTTTATGTACCAAAACTATTAAATCTAAATTAATTTTGATCTAAAGAGCAGGTAGCAACCCTGATCTAATTTTTAGAATCTTCATAACTTGCAGATCCTGCGGGTTACATGTTTCAAAATATTAAGGTAAGTATATGAACATTAGCCTAAGCTACAATATGGTTTAGTTTTCGAATGCAGCCACCCAAAGAATATCGAATAGAAAAAAAAATTTCAAATTTGAGGTCAAAATATAAATTTCTCCATACTACCTAAGCTGGCAAAATTCCTGCAAGTTTTTCTATATAAAAAAAATTTAAACTTTTAAACAGGGCTAATTAAGATTGAACGAAATATTGAATAGATTTTTTTATAATAGCTGTTTTTATGGAAATTCTGATTTCTATAGAATTAAAATTAAAAAAATCATATCTCTGAACCTAATAAGATTGGATCGTCGGGAGTTCTATTCTTACCTTTGTAATGATCTATTCTAGAAAATAAAAATATAAAAAGAAGATGGTTGTTTTTTTTGGGTCAAAAAACACACTGTGCACCACCTCGCAGCAAAAAACATTAAAGTTGGTCCCGGCGTGAACGTGTTAATCGTTTATATTAATTTTGGCTACACTTGACACTGGCGACCTTTTTTTTTTAATTATTTGTAAATAGTTTTCTTGTTAACACTTAAAATTCTATTTAGAATTCTAGTTGTTTTTGTTTATATTTATGTACGTTCGTTATTCGAACTTCTGACGTAAAATTTTTTTAATTTCAATTGACAGTTGTGCTGTCACTTTGAGCGGTCTGTCAGTTATGCAGATGATAACCTCAATCTGTGGGTCCCACTGTGTTGGTGGTTATTCATCTGATACTTGCTTAAATATATGACTTTTAACCCCGCCTGCTCTGATCAGTATACACTAACGGGGCACTAATTAGAGATGGTAGGTGAGGATGAAGCAAGTCAGTTTGCCTTGCGTGACGAATTTAAAAATTAATCACGAGTTTCCAGGCGGAACCGCCTAGAGGTCGCCCTGATAGGGTATATTGCTGGCAATAGCGATGTTTGACTCCATTACTAACAATTCCTTTCCCCTAGAAGTATGACTACTGTAGTGTACGGGGATGTTTTTTTTCATGGATGATAATGGAATGGTAATCCTGCCTGGCATACGCTGGCGGGCCACCAGTGAAGAATGATAAGTGAAGATAAAGCAGGTTAGTTAGCCCATCGTGACAAATTCACTGATGAATCAATCACAATAGTGTCCAGGGGGAAACGCGAGGAGGTCGACCTGATAGGGTATATTGCTAGTAAAGTCTATTGGATCTCACTACTAACAATCCCTGTCCCCCCCCCCCCCCATATATATATGAGCTCAACAATGGCAGCCATGGCAATAAAATTGACACATAATTTGATAACACCATCCCTTGATGAATTTGAAAACTTTTGTATGGAAAAAGTTGAAAATCGACTTCGTAAATGGACCGAATGTGCTTAATGCAATGCTTGATGGTCTAAAACCGTTATTCTCTTAACATTATTCACATTATTCGCATTATTGACTTTCAAATTAAACAAGTTTGGGGCACATCGGTTGAATGGTTACAAAGTCTATTTCGAACATGGGTAGAAATATTAATAAAATGTCCAAATAAATAGATTATACAAAAAACAAGGATAAGAACAGTTGTTTCATTTTTTATTTGCTGGTTTTGTTTTTTCAAGTTATGTTAGTGACCGGATGTTATCGAACACCGAAAATGTTGATTATTAATAGTGATTGAATAACTTGAGTATTTATTTATTTTTATTTAAAACTTTTGTGACTAATCCGAGAAATATGAATAAAATTAGGTATCGATGGAAGCAGGTGAAGAAAAATAGCAGATGATGAGTTCAGAAAAATTATAATAAGTCAATTCGATTGTTTAAGAAAGAACACCAAGAAAAATATTCAAATCATTTGTCATTGACAGAAAAATAAAATAACAATTACAAAGAAGTTTCACAACAACTTTATTGTACCAACGTAACAGGATTTGTTGAACAATTTTCAATACGTATAGTGTAGTACAAAAGGCGGTCTTATTGCTAAGCAATCTCTTCCAGACAACCTTTGGGTAGAAGGGTGAAATATAATTTATAAATGATATTTTTTAACAGATATAATGACATCGCAAGAACAACTGTTATCAGTTATCATAGGATACTTGTCATTTATATATGTTATGATAAATACGCCTTACTCCTACTGCTAGGTCCATCATATGTGGGATATGGCGTGAATTTACTGGGTACAGAGGAATAACACCTGAGTTCTCAGGAATGGCAACGCATGGGGTGTATCATGGGCGAAACAGTATACTCTGTTATGTCCACGGCACTGCTCATGTCTATAGGCGACGGTTACCACTTTCCATCAGGTGGGCCGTCAGCTTGTTTGCCATTCTAAGTTGTATAAAAAAAAACTTTCTTAATCCTTCTTTGCGTAATGGTGGAAATTTCCATCAAAACATTGAATGCCCAAAAATTATATAAAAGAACAAGTTCACTTTGAGTTGATCGTGTCTGGATACCTTTTTGAATTTCCATTGCAGAAAAAAAGAACATAGCTGTCAAATTTATTTTATAAACCATATTTTCTTTAATTTGAATATATATTATATCACCTTGATTTATTTCACCAATAAAAACAAATCATGCAAAGAAGGGTTAAGTTGCTGGCCCTTACACATATAGTTGGAGTTATAGAAATTGTACTTACGCGTAAATGTAACCGAAAATCATTTTTTTTATGAGTGAAAATGGTATGGTAACCCCGCCTGCGCTAACGGGATACGCTGGCGGAGCACCAGTGAAGGGTGATAGATGAGGATGAAAACAGGCCAGTTAGCCCATCATGATGAATTTATCAGGAATTAACCATGATAGTTTCCAGGGGGAACCGCGTGGAGGTCGACCTGGTTGGGTATATTGCTAGCATAGGATTCTCAGTCTCCATTACTAACAATACCTTTCCCCCACCGAAAAGCATTTAGAAGGGTTAAGTCAACGGGCATATCTTAGTTAATTACCAAAAGTTCCAGCCGTGATCTTAGAATGGAACGGCAAGGGGAGGGAGGGTGTCAAAAGAGTATATTCTGGTATATCCATGGTACTGTTCATGTCTAAAGGTAACCATTAGCACTTCACATCAAGTGGGCCGTCAGCTAGTTCGCCATTCTAAGTTGCATAAAAGAAAAATCCGGAACGGCCACGGACTCCTAAATACCTATGCTCAACAATAGCTAATGTCAGACTTACGTGACGCGACCTCTTGCGGCCAGATTTAGTCGCACTACCACCCAACCGCTGCCCCGAGTCTTCCAGGTCATCATCTTGATCGGACGCCAAAGATTCCACATCCGTGTGCAAGTTCCCGACCTGCAACAATGGAACAGTATACAAATGATATACCAGAGGGAGACTTTGTACAAAAGTCGGTTGCTTGGGTACCTCTGTCGCATTCGTGTTTCAACCGTGAAGCAGTTGTGTTTGCATGGCTGTGTTTCGGTTTGAAGGGTGGGATATGGCGTCAATTTTTTGGGTACAGAGAAATAACACCTGAGTCCTCAGGAATGGCAACGCATGGGGGATATCATGGGCGAAACAGTATGTTCTGTCATTTTTTGTTATGTCCATGGTACTGCTCATGTCTATAGGCGACGGTTACTACTTTTCATCAGATGGGCCGTCAGCTTGTTTGCCATTCTAAGTTGTATGAAAAAAGACTACTTTATCTAAATATTGTCACTTTACAAATTGAAACACGCAATCGCCTACTTTTCCTTATGAATTTAAATTAAGAACAAAAAAAAACGACCTCGATTCGCCATTTGACAGTTCTAGCAATAAAATATTAAATATATTTTTTATGATAGTTTCTAAGTAAATATTAATCATACAATATGTTTTTTGCATAAAAAAAAAAACAATATTAATATTTTATTTTTGGAAAATTAATCTGAGTTTTTTATCTGTGGTTGACAAGGAGCGGCCATGATTGATCATTGTACGACGTCATAATTCAATAAACAAAATGTCGTTAAGTACACTGAAGTCATTTGTTTTATAGTTTGGTGAGAAAAAGAAATTATTTGTACTAATGTATCCATACGTCGTCTTTTGCTTACAACTGATCGAGCCTGTGGAGGCCCTGTTCGTTTTATTCTGTCCGGTTGACAATGAAATTTCGATGGTAAACAGTCAGGTTTCATTTTTATTTTACCAATAGAACCCATTATACTGTATTGGATGTAATTTTCCATATCATTAGGTAGCTACAAAGAAAAACAAAGTGTCATTAAATAGAAGTTAGGTTTGTTTATTCTATAGTCTAAAAAGTTAGGTTAGGTTTAATTTTATTTTTTTTTCAAAACAATCATTGATTTATTCTAAATACTTATATCAAAGTGAACCTCACAAAAGAATATCGGAGACTCATCAGACGTAAACTGTGGGTCTCGGCGTGCCAATTGTAACCATTGGTTTCGACGTTTTGGGCATTTAGGAACGTGTATAAACAATTTGTTGGGACATTTTAATTGTTGTACTTCGACACATAGGCACCGTACACGTTTTGTAGCTTGTCATTTTCACAATTCCAATTAAATCTGTATACTTATCACTAAAAACAGTCAGAAAGCCGTATCAGCCTTGTTTTGTTTATCGAAATATGGCGCCATAGCTTGGAAATGTCACGTGACACAGTGTTTTAGCGCGAATTTCAAACCAAAAGATAAAAAAAACATGTTTTCTCTATTAAATAAAGCTTTTTTGAACAAAAAAAGAAGAGTTTAAAATAAGTCTACTAAAAAATGTAAAATATATTTCAGAAAATTGGCAAGTAGTCAATTGAAGCAAAACCGGTTATTTCGATTTAAAAATTAAACTACTGTATATCCTTTCAGATAAAAGAACTAACTAGTTAGAATTAATCTACTTCAGCACGCTTCTTTAACTCACACAGTACGGTTATTAAATCTTATATATAAAATTCTCGTGTCACGGTGTTTGTTACCAAACTCCTCCGAAACGGCTTTACTGATTTTTATGAAATTTTGTGTGCATATTGGGTAGGTCTGAGAATCGGCCAACATCTATTTTTCATACCCCTCAACGATAAGGGTGACCCTCCCCAAAAAATGTTTTGTTATTTTTTTTTTGACAAATTTTTCCATTTTTATGATTTAGCATTGAAAAATACATACAACCTCAAATTTTCACCGTTTTACGATCAACTCCTGCTTTTTAATTGCGATTTTTATATTTCGCAATAAGTGGTAAAACGTTTACGGGGTCAGCTAGTAATATATAAAACATCATTGATATATTTAGTAGCAGCCTGCCAAAGATATTGGAAGCGGCTCAGAAATATCTAGAGTCGGGTTAAATACATTTATTATAACTTTGCATGTTAGCACGCTAGATTTATAACATTGATTTGGCTTCTGCTGTTGTAATGTTATAATTATTTTTAATGAATAAATAAATAAATAAAATAAAAGAATCCTCCAAATCGGTTTACGACTGACGGAGTTATGAGATAAAAATATATAAAAAGAAATATTACCGAATTTTTTTTTTTAATGGATGGATGAATGGTAACCCCACTTTTTAATGGTGGATTGAGTAATAAACATACAAATGAAAAAGATTCTTACATTATTCAAGTTATTAACATCATGGGAAAGCAACGTTTGTGGAAATGTAAAGTAATTTATTTATTTATTCATTAGTACAAATATGTGTACATGGCGGACTTAATGCTAAAAGCATTCTCTCCCAGTCAACCGTAGGGAAGTGTCAGAATACACGAATGCGGTACTAGTAATTATTGATATACATACATACTAAAGTTACATATATAAACGAATAAATATATATAAATAACAAATATACTTACGCATATATGACATATACTATATTATACACGAAATTGAGAATAATATAAAGTACTTACTGCTCGGATAAAAATAAAAAGTGAGCGTGAACGCTTCTTTTGAAAGACGGCTTAGTCGGTAGTCTAGTAGTAATTTATTAATTTTATAGTTAAAAAGTTTAGTAAGCACATGTCAATGTTAATGTAAGAACAGCCGGATTGATTTATATGTATTTTCAATCGATTTAAAAAAGAACGAGATACCCAATTCGGTTGTATTTTGTTTATGTGCGTTTCCTACTACGTCTACTAGTGGATCAGTTCTAAACCGATTTGTAAATTGTTTTTTTTTTTATCTGAAAACATATATACAATAACGTAGAAATTGTTTTTGAATGACAAATTGTTTTTAAATCAATATTTTAATCTTACCTTATTCCTATACTTATCTAAATAAATGTTTCTAATGGAATACATTTAAATAGTTAAAGATAAAAAAAATCTTTGAGATCACTGCCAGCTGGTACGGTACCTAGGAGGCTTGCTGCATTTCCACGCTGAATAGCTATGGAAATGCGTTGACCAAAGTATAGGCCAGCCTTCTGGTCGCCAGAGGTTTCTACCAAAAATAACAGGTTTTGGCCCGTTTGAAGTTAGTTTTTTTTTGTGCAAAATAATCTTTATAGCCAAGAATGCTCAACTAGTTTCAAGACAATCCGGTACCCTTTTTCTTGAGGGTCGTCGTGCGTGACTAAAATACATGTGGAATTGGATGTTTCTAGAAGGCGTGTGAAAGGAATAGTAATGAGAGTAAAGATGATGAGTGAAAGAGATGCATAATACAAGTATGATTGGTCGACGAATGAATGAAGCAAGATGGCGTTACTAGTCGAGTACTGTAAAAGTGCTGTGGAGCAAATAAATTCATAAAAATTGAATATAGTCAGATTTTCCGCCCACGACTTCCCACATACATGTATATCAATCCGGTTGTTCTTACATTAATATATAATTAAATAATTAATTGTAAAATAACATACCGGCATGAACAACGTTGGTACAGAACCGAGACGTAGTCTGATTCTTTTTGCGCCGTGAACAAAACATTTTTCGTCGAAATGTTTGCTGCATACGTAGGAATACGCTTTTGGCGTCCAGTTATCTCTATCTAACATCTTTAACCATTTTTGGTGAATATTTATATTTTTAGGGAATCTGGGAAATAACAATTTTTTTTTATACAACTTAGAATGGCAAACAAGCTGACGGCCCAACTGATGGAAAGTGGTAACCGTCGCCTATAGACATAAGCAGTACCATGGACATTACAGAGTATACTGTTTCGCCCATGATAGCCCCTATGCGGTGCCATTCCTGAGGACTCAGGTATTATTCCTCTGTAACCTGTAAATTCACGCCATATCCCACCCTTCAAACCGAAACACAGCCATGCAAACACAACTGCTTCACGGTAGAAACACAAATGGGACAGAGGTATCCAAGCAATCGACTTTTGTACAAAGTCTCCCTCTGGTACAACAATTTACCATAGTATTATTCACAGAGGTCGATTTCAAGGTTTTTTTTATGGATGATAATAGAATGGTAACCCCGCCTGCGCTAACGGTATACGCTGGCGGGGCACCAGTGAGGGATTGATAGGAGTCAATCGCCTTCCCCCCCCCCCCCCCCCATTTCGAGGTTATATTATATTAGTAACACCTGTCTCCCATTAGGATAGGCAGAAACAGTGGAACGAAATGTAGAACAAAGGGGGGAAAGGGATTGTTAGTAATGGAGACTGAGAATCCCATTGCTAGCAATATACCCAACCAGGTCGATCTCCTCGCGGTTCCCCCTGGAAACTATCATGGTTAATTCCAGACTAATTCATCATGATGGGCTAACTGGCCTGTTTTCATTCTCACCTATCACCCTTCACTGGTGCTCCGCCAGCGTATCCCGTTAGCGCAGGCGGGGTTACCATACCATTTTCACCCATAAAAAAAAATGTAGAACAAAGAAATTCATTTAGAATAAAGATTTCGCTGTATTTTTTTTTTTTTTTTATTTTAGAGATAGGTTTAAAGAAATGGCCTTCCATTGACCTCGTCGTATTTAAATAATTAAAAGAGTACTTACACATGAAATGTGTAATTGTGAATATTCTCTCTATTATTTACACTACATCCGGGTACTGAACACGTTACCATATTTAATTATTTGTACTCAAATCCCCTACAAAACGTACAAAATAATTAGAGTTAGTTTCATTCGTACTCTCGCCAAATCCGCTTCGAGCTTATATTGTGTACACTCTGAAATAGGATTCGAGAACAAAAAATTGTAAATAAACGTCGTTGTAATAATAATAAAAATAATTTATTTAAGAAAGATACAGTTGGCCAGTTAGCCCATCATGATGAATTCATCAGGAATTAATCATGATAGTTTCCAGGGAGAACCGCGAGGTGGTCGACCTGGTTGGGTATATTGCTAGCAATGAGATTTTCAGTCTCCATTACTAACAATCCCTTTCCCCCCGACAGATGCATATTAGTGCAACATGCCAATGCATCCCAATTATAACCTCATTCCTAACTGTTGTTACATTTGGGCGATACAAAGTCAATGTTGGCAATAGATTTGATTGATATTGGTATTAGATTCAAGAATATACCCGTAGATATTTTTTCCCAGTAACCTTTTACAATATATTTCTGATTCTTTTATAATACTGCATTTTTATATAATTTTCAAGTACAGCACATTTAACTCTAATAACTACATTAATTCAAAACTAATTACACTTCGAAACGTAAAAATAATTAGATATTTTTTATTCATACTCCTGTCAAAACCGCTTCGAGCTGATATTGTGTGACCTAGTTGTCTATCTCACTCTAATATATATGTTATTATGTATTTTTTTCTCTTTCACCAAGCGACAACTAAAACTAGTTGGGTTATACATCAGCTACTCTTTGATTTTTAAAACAAAAATATTAAAAATATACAAAGCAATTCCATATAGATAAAGTAAATTTATTAAATATATTTAATTATTACTTACCGAAAGTAAGAAACTCTGTACCGTTTTAGCATAACAGAAGTATCATTTTTGCAATGCTTGAAAGAACACTAACATATTTGACTACTAGACGTCTCTGTAGAGTGAAACGTCACTAATAATAAAAGAGCAAAGAGCGCACTGTTACCTATGTTCATAGTGTTTTTTTTTTTTCGTGAATCTCTTTGTCTATGTTTATACGTATTGGTTTTTGATATATTTTTTGATCGATTTGATGTAATAGACTTGTATTATTGTTTTACAAATAGAACATTTAAAATTTCAAGTATGATGATTTGGCCAGTGTTTTGAGTTTTCAACCCACTAAGATAATACCTTACACTTATTCTTTATCTATGCTTAGTGGTCATTTTGAAAATGTAATATTGAGTGTCGTATATGTATTGTTATTAAATCTTGCACCAAAAAGGTTAAGAACAACAAATTAATTATATATAAATAGGTATGCGCGTTGACATTACAGAGTACTTTTTTATAGAGATATAATACGACTAGACTTAGACTATTTATACACTACATTTATAGATCGCGGCCGAGCGTGCCACCGAAAGGGACAGAAAACGTAGGTACATGAATATTTAAGCTTGCCACTCTAAGATCAATTTTACCCAAGCCCAGGGTATATTAGAACTAAATAATAAACAAAAAATGTAGTATGTGTATTGTATACCATTGTTGGTAAAGCGTTCGAAAGAAGAACAGTTAGTTTCTTCTTTTTAACTAACAGATTTTGTTCAAAATGTCGGCTACAAATCCTCGATGTTTTTTTTAGCAGTCCAATTCGTTCGTCCAGTTGCTTCTATCCATTTTCGACATATAAAGTCGTTATCCGGAAAATGGAAACGTGTCATTTTATTACTTTTCAATTTACCAATACTACGAGTAAGTACCTGCGCATAAAATGTAACTCCCATAATAATGGGTGAATAAAAATGGACAAGTTGGCAATACTGAACAAAAGCCAATTTCTAGATTGTGAATGATTTATTTTATTGTTTCGACTCATTTATCGATAAGTTTAAACTTTACATAAATCTTTTTTTTTTTATACAACTTAGTATGGCAAACAAGCTGACGGTCCACCTGATGGAAAGTGGTAACCGTCGCCTGACATGACAATGACAAGACATGAGCAGTACCGTGGACATAACAGAGTACACTGTTTCGCCCATGATACCCCCCCTGGCGTTGCCATTCATGAGGACTCGGGTGTTATTCCTCTGTACCCAGTAAATTCACGCCATATCCCACCCTTCAAACCAAAACACAGTCATGCAAACACAGCTGCTTCACGGTTGAAATACGAATGGGACAGAAGTACCCAAGCAATCGACTTTTGTACAAAGTCTCCCTCTGGTAATTAATCTATATACTTTGGACACACTCAATGATTGAAGAAAAAAGATGTTATAAGCCATTAACGTGGTATACTTACGAATGAAAGGACAAGCCTGGTACTTTCCTTTCACTGTCTCTTTTACACGCCAAAACACTACAACGCACCATGTTTACGTGAAGTGACAATGCACTAATAGTTCACAACTGGTTTACAATAAGATTGTTCACTTTTATATAAAAATTTGGTAATTAAACGCTGACAAAAAAAATATATCAAAACTGTTTAGCACAGTACTGTGCTGTCCTTGAAAAAACCGGCACGCGGCGCGGAACAGAAGACAGCGTTATTCTGTTTCGTTCTTTTACAAGACTCATAAGTCTTTCTTTTTCTTGTGTGAATGCTACAAATTTTATCCAACGGTCTATATTTTCTCTGTCTACGACCTATCTACAATTGTATCTGTATTGAACGTCACATGACCTTGTAAAGAGTGACGCATCGTGTTTCGTCGATGATGCGAAGCTAAAACTTTTCAATTTAGGGATGGCCAATATTTTATTTAATAGGTGATAATGGAATGGTAACTCCACCAGCGCTATTGGTATACACCGGCGGGGCACCAGTGAAGGATGATAGATGAGGATGAAGCAGGTCAGTTAGCCCATCGTGACGAATTCAACAAGAATTGCTCACGATGGTTTCCAGGGGGAACCACGTGGAGGTCGACCTGATAGGGCATATTGCGGATGGCCAGTATTAGGTATGATCAACAAATTGTTGTCGATATTCAGATGAGTTGGGGCCGTCGCGTAATCCGCAATGTGCAGTTATAAATTACCTACCTATTTATTTATTGTAAACCAATAATTATATTAAAATAGAAATTATGCGCCGAATTCAACTTGGTAAAATCTAAACAGTTATATTTAAATTATTTTTTATGCAACTTAGAATGGCAAACAAGCTAACGGCCTACCTGATGGTAAGTGGTAACTGTCGCCTATAGACATGAGCAGTGCCATGGACATAACAGAGTATATTGTTTCGCTCATGATACTTCCCCTGAGTTGCCATCCAATGAATGGATAACCTTGAAACGTCTTATAGTTCAACTTATGGCCGTCCTAAAAAAATACGAAAAAAATATATCATAAGTAGTACCTTTGTTATTTTTATTTTAAAGAAGTCAAATTTTTTCTATATTATTTTACAGTCCTGATCACTATGACCAGAAATGAATGAATTCTATTGGTTTTTTGTTGTTTTATTATATAAATTATACACTAACTGTACTAATATATAGAAAGTGAATAGTATGACTAGCTATTGCAGTTTTTTTTTAATACGCAAATTAATTTATTTTTGAAGAATATGCAAAAGAAAATATTTTTTAAGCAAAGTGCAAACCTCTAGGGTATAAAAAAAAATTATGAATACATGGGTGACCAATAATTTTAAAATAATGTCTGTTTTAAGTAGATTTTACAATGGTACAATTCATAACTGTATCTATCATAAATAGTGACTTATTGCCATTAATGTAGAACAACATCCCTACAGCTCTTTGCATTTCATCTGCGTTCAAATGACGTCGCTCCGTGACGTAAAAAATGTCTCAAAATCCAAATTTGTTCAAAACTTTTTTCAAATTATTTTTCAAATCATAAAATTGATGCAGAATATTAAATTTTGACATGCAAAGAAAACGCTATAAAATTCGAACAAATGAATTCGCTTTTGAATTTGTGAAAAAAAAAACAAATGATACTCAATTTTTTTTACAACCAGCCAATATGTCCTCTAGATCAAAAAAGTTTACATAGATATTACCTACTTGGTAAGAAATGATATAATAATTGATTAATAATTTGAAATCGTATTTTTTGAGCAGTGTATTTCATAAAGATGCTCAACTACTTGGAAGCAGGTTCCTTAAATCTAGATTAAATATTTTGAAGTTGTTATTAACTTAGATTATATTATTATTTTTCTATGAAATTCACCATAAATTATGCATCCATGCTGCCTCTGCAGATCGATTTACGAACTAAAATTACTTTTATAAAATAGTTCCATTATTTGCTATTTAATCACAAATGGCGCTAGTTGTCGGATAAAAATGTCGGTTATGAAACTGTTCCACCGATAAATGTTTGAATAAGCTAAAGCCGCTTGAATGTCAACAGATATATAGATAATAGGCGAGTCCGTGTTTAAATCAAGCTGCTTTATTCAAGCGTACCAGTAAAGGTTTTAAGGTGTAAATACAGAAACAACAGAAACCGCGCTCAATAATAATTACGTACCTTGCACTGTGTCCAAAAACAATACCTATATCTCACACATATATCATTTGCCACCCGTATAATGTTGCTATCTATGGAGCAGTTTCCCACTTTTTGGGGTAATCTTATCACACTAAGGAAGAGATTCAACAAAAATAGAAAAATATTCAAAAATTTCAACGGCTGTTTTAACCGACACTCAGAGATCAGATTTTTTTATAATACAGGGGGCAGCGTAATGAGCGTGCTATTCACCTGATGGTAAGCGACAACCGCCGCCCATAATCACCCGCAACACCAGAGGAATTGTAGATGTGCTGCAAGCTTTTTAAAAAGGAATATATTTTTTCTGCGTCGATTTTGAGCCGTTGTCTTAGTATGGAAGGATTTAATTTTTTTGTTTATTTGTTTTACGATCTGTGTTCCTTTGGTAGAAATATAGTTAAATTCATGGTCGACGGATGGGCAGCAGTGTCCCTATTGAAACATTACCAAAGCTAAACTGCGGTTGCCAAACCGCCTGTCAAGCGTGGCAGCTACTGACAAAATCGCCTATGTTCAGCAGTGGACAGTTAACAGCTGACATATCAGCTATGATGATGATGATGATGATAAATATTAAGGAATGAAAGATATTACCTGCAATTTAGGGATAGCCCTTTTAAGCAAACGCCGTCTCTGTGAATTCCCAACAATATCAGATTCGTCGAAATGAATCGAGCACACTACAGAATTTTGTCTAGGTCTAAAAAACTTTTCTCGTCTTTCATTCGACACGATCGAGATCCATTTAGCACGATGGATTGGATTGGCTGGAAATCTACAAATTAAAAAAATAATAATAATAATAAAATAATTGTTAAAAAAAAAATCTATTTCAATTGTAACTAAATACAATTATGAAAGTATGGAACTGATATGAGAGACAACCCTATTTTGTTTTTTAATGGATGATATTCGAATAGTAGCCCTGTGCTAACTGTTTACACTGGCGGGGCACCAGTGAGAGATGATGTTTGAGAATAAAGAGACAAATCAGTCTGGTTATCAAGATGAACATACGATGATTTTCTGAGGAACCACGAAAAGGTCGAGTTGACAGGATATATTGCTAGCAATGGGACTGGTAGTTCGCATTACTAACAATCCCTTCTCCAGACAACCCTATTAATTCCTAAAAGATTAGGATAAAATAAAATTTAATTTCTTCCACAAAATATCGATTTCAATGATACAAGAGACTGATATGAGTGATAACTTTATCGGTTGCAAAAAGTAGTGAAAAAAAACCGGTCAGGTCTGAGTTGAATTTACACGACGTGGGTTCTATACATACATAGATATAAAATAAAAATAACATTTCTTATACGAAATAGACACCTAATAGTTATTATTAATGATATTACAATAAATAATTTTGTTATTTCGGGCCAAAATTTTAGTTAAACGGTAAACCACATCACTAAGTCCGTTTTTGGAGGTTTTTTGATAATTACTCAAAACAATCTAGTCAGAAACATCATTTCCATCATCTTTAACATCATTATCTCAACCATTGTCTGTCCATTGCTGCCATAGACATAGATCTCCCCCGTAGACTGTCTTTATAAATTGTAATAACTACAGATTTTTCGCTTCACAAACTTTGGAAATAAAGTGAGATGTAAATGATTTTTTCTAACATTTTCGATCAAAAGTGAAAAACTACACATCACAAAAATATATAAAACTCAGTACTACGATATTCTATCCTTTCATATGATATGTTTTTTGACATCTGTCAAGGCGCGTATAACATCGGCTCTGTACAAATTTATAAATAAAAAATCTATAAACTATAAAAGCGTAATCAAAACTAGTTATAAATAATCATTACTTCAAGAAAGTTCAGTGGTATTAATTTCCTGGTATAACTATTGAAATTTAATGGTGAAAATCAAGTGTAAAATTTTTTTTTTTTTTTTTTTTTATAGAACATTAGAATGGCAAACAAGCTGACGGCCCACCTGATGGAAAGTGGTAACCGCCGCCCATAGACACGAGCAGTACCATGGACATAACAGAGTATACTGTTTCGCCCATGATACCCCCCATGCGTTGCCATTCCTGAGGACTCAGATGTTATTCCTCTGTACCCAGTAAATTCACGCCATATCCCACCCTTCAAACCGAAACACAGCCATGCAAACACAACTGCTTCACGGTTGAAACACGAATGGGACAGAGGTACCCAAGCAATCGACTTTTGTACAAAGTCTCCCTCTGGTAAATGGTATTGGTCACCGTGAGTACCTGCATGGTCAGCTGCTAGACTGAATAGAAATACATTAGTTCAGAGACCAGTCTTGACTCTTACTTACCAGAATTTAATTAGAAGTATATTTATAAAGACACTATTGATCACTGTTTGTAATCGTATTATTATTATTATGGAAAAAGAATATTGAACTAACATCTTTAATATTCGTTTGGATGTGGGTACTTATGTTTCATAATAGAATGACATAAACGATTACTGTAACGACTTATTTGATAACAGATTATTAATTTTGCAAAGAGCGTCATAAACTGTCTTGGAACATTGGAAACAGTACCACTTTTTAAGTGACAACTTAGCATAACGTGGATCGAATCCCGAAACATAGGTGGATTTTTTTTTTCTGTTTCTTTTTTACTATTTTCTTTTTCAATTTTTATTATTTTTTTATATATTGTATGGAAAAACAATTTAATATAAAGATAAAACATACGGAATCATAATATATATCCAGATTCTCATTTTCTTTTCTCTCATAAAATTATAAAAAATGGATACAGAGTTTGAAGGGCATATAACATTTAGAAGACCACAAAGAACAAGTTCTTTGAACGATTTAACAATACATAGTAACTCAACACTATTAGATACCACGATGTTGAGTCTACCTAATTCTTCTATGGATGACAGTCATAGCACAAAAGAACTATTGAAAAAAATTAATAAACTTCAGATGGAAGTACAAACGGCAAATCAAGAGATAGAAAATTTGAATTCTGAAAATACAACTTTAAGACATGAACTAGAGAGATGTAATAAGGTTATTAATGTTTATAAACGACTTAGTTTAACAGATAAGAGTAAAAGTAATACACCGACGTCGATGAAAAAAAAGAGAAATTCAAATAATACAGATACAGTCACACCAGTACACACATGTAATAAACAACTGTCATGCAAACCTAGCAACAAGCCTTCTCTGAATCCTGAAGGTAGAAAAACTATAAATACATGTGAACAATCATCTAAAACAATACCAATAATTAACATTCAACATTCAGAAGACACTCCGAGCAATAGAAAAGAATACTTAAAAAGAAAAATCATAATTTTGGCAGACCAACAAGGCCGCAATATGCAAAAAAATCTACAAAAACTTGTTGGAGTTGAATATGTAGTTTCATGTACATGGAAATCTGGTGCAAAGTATAATGATATCCTAAATGTAACCAATGAATTGAAATCTTTAAACAAGAATGATTTTATTGTATTGTTATGTGGCATTAATGATAATGATCCGTATGGACTACAATATAATTTGCATAGATGGTTGTCGGATCTCTCTAACACTAATATAATAGTTTGCAAAATTCCATTTAACCGAAACCTGAATGTAACTAAACTAAACTATGAAATAAAATTTATTTGTAGTAAACATAATCATGTAAGCCTTTTAGACATCAACTATAATTGGAATAAACTGCGAAATTCATCTTTTTCAGTACTTTATATATGTAGACTAATACTTAGAGATCTGTTAAGAATAGATTATTTACATAAAATAAAACAATATAGTAAAGTTAAACAAAGTAATAGTGCAAGCAATAAAAAAAATCTTATAGACAATAGTACACAAACTGATTGGGAACTGTTTAAAGAAAAAAAAGAGGACATTATTTTTAACAGTAATAATGATGTAACTGAAAATATTGATGACAGCACTTCAAACGATAATATAAATATTTTTTCTAATAATTTATTTCATTCATAACTATATACATATACTTCATCAAAATATAAATGGACTTGCAAATAAATCGGATTTATTGTCAATATGTGTAGATGAAATGAACAAGCATAATAAACAGATTGACGTATTGTGTATTACCGAACATAATATGATTAAAGGTGATGAAACTCAATTACACATACCCAACTATAAAATGGCATCTAGTTTCTTTAGAAAAAATAGACATGGGGGTACGTGCATATTAGTAAAAAATAATTTTATATATAAAAATATTGATAATATTACTAATTTATCAATTCCTAATTTAATAGAATGTTCTGCTATTGATCTTTTTGACCAAAATTTAATTATAGTATGTATATATAGAAGTCCCAATAATAACAATGAAATATTAGAAGATTTTTTTTGTAAACTAAATCAATTACTCAGCGTGTTACCTGAAAAAAATAAAAAAATTGTAATATGTGGAGATTTTAATATAGACATTCTAAAGCAAACGAAATACTCGAGAGAATTTTATAATTTATTCTTACGGTATAATCTTAAATTTGAATTTGAGCAACCAACTAGAATTGCTAGTGGAACCTGCATAGATAACATGATACATAATATTGGAAATGCAACAGGACTAGTTCACGACTTGGCACTCTCGGATCACACCGCCCAAATACTTACATGTCCTATCAAAAAAACTTGTAGTATTAAATTTTGGTATATAAAACGTCGAGATTACTCTATAGAAAATAGACAAAAGTTTATTGATTCAATTGGTCAACTTAAATTTGCTGATGTTTTTAAATCTCAGGAACCTAATCAGGCATTTAATATCTTTTATGAAACTTTTAAATTGATATATGATCTATGTTTCCCGATCATAAAAATTAAATGTAACGTAATGCATAGACCTAAATGGATAACACGAGGTATTAAAACCTGTAGTAAACGTAAAAGGCAACTTCTATGGGCTTACAGGAAACGTCCTACAAACAATAATAAACAGGCCTTTACTACTTATGCTAAAAGATTGAAACGTATTATAGATTTGACTCAAAAATCTCAGAATAATTATTATATACAATCCTCTGTCAATAAGTCTAAAGCCATGTGGAAAATCATAAATAAAACTAAAACAAACTATCCAAAAGAGTATATAACAAATTTGAATATTAATGGTAAGATGTTGTCTAATCCTATAGATGTGGCAAATGTATTGAATAACTTTTTTATCGGCGACACAAAATCTACAAATATAAAATGTGATACCCCCTTTAACATAAAATACAATAATCCTAATTCGTTAATTATGACTCCAATAATTCCACAGGATATAGATTATATTATAAAAGCATTAAAAAATACTAACAGTGCTGGATATGATGACATAGTTACTAGTGTAATTAAAGATGTGTCTCACATCATATCTCCGGTACTGTGCCATATTTTTAATTTGTGTTTGGAGTTTGGCATATTTCCTGACAAGTTGAAAATTACTATAATTAGGCCATTATTTAAGAAGGATGATAGAACGATTATGCATAACTATAGACCAATAGCTCTCGTACCTATATTTTCAAAAATATTAGAAAAAATAATTTATAATATATTATATAAATTCTTTGAACAAAATAAATTATTTGCTCCTGAACAACATGCTTTCAGAAAGAATAAATCCATTAATATAGCTCTTTATGAATTTCTTAATAAAGTAATATCGGGTATGGATCGTAGATTATCAAGTGTTGCAATATATTTAGATATGACTAAGGCTTTTGATAATGTTGACCATAATATATTACTTTCAAAACTATATAATTATGGAATAAGAGGAATTGCTTTAAGCCTAATAAAGTCATATTTATCAGGTAGATCACAAATGACTTACATAAATAAAATACATATTAGTACAAAAACAGAAGAAACATATATATCAAATTCTAGAACGGTAATTAAAGGTGTACCACAAGGAAGCGTTTTAGGACCACTTTTATTCATTATATATATAAATGACATGCCCTTAACTACTAGACACCATATGACTTTATTTGCAGATGATAGCACTATTTTAATATCAGACAATGACATTGCTAATTTAAAGATTAAGATTATTAATTCTTTGACATTAATAAATAAATGGCTTGATTCTAATAAATTGAAAATAAATATCGAAAAAACCAAATTAATGTATTTTAAACAGCGACTACATGATAATGAAATTAAATTTGACATTAGTTACAATGGAAAAACTATTGACGAAACGACTACAACAAAGTTTTTGGGACTATACATTGACAATAAAATTAATTGGAAAACTCATATTGAGCATACATGTAAAAAATTAAGTCAATATGCATATGCTTTGTATAAACTACGTAAAATTGTTAATATGGAAACAGTTTTATCGTCATATCATGCACATGTAGGTTCCTTATTGAGGTATGGCATACTGTTTTGGGGAAACTCTACTAATAAAGATATCGTTTTGAAATATCAAAAACGTTGCATACGGGCCATTTGTAATTTGCGAAGGCGGGACACATGCGTGCCACATTTTAAACAATTAAAATTATTGACAGTGCCTTGTTTGTATATTTATGAGTGTGCTAATTTTGTAAAAACAAATATTGATAAATTTAAATTTCGCACTAGAGCTCGGCATATTGACCAATTATGTGTAGTACCATCTAAAACAAAATTGATGAAGGACAGCATATTTTGTAAAGCTGTAATAATTTATAATAACTTACCAAAACATATACGAGGATTGACTGAGGTAAATGTTTTTAAAAAGAACCTTCATGATATATTAATAAATAAATGTTATTATAGCCTGGACGAATATATCAATGATAAAGATAAATAGTCATCATTTGTAAAAAATAATGTCTCATATAAATGTATTTTGTTTCACTGTATAATTTTAAATGTTATGTTTTGTATACTGTTAACTGTTCCATATATTGTACGCTTATATAGCAGGACATGGAGATACTATTTAACTCATGTAATACCTTAATTTAACCTATGATCCACAGTAAAGTCTTTGTATTTGTATTTGTATTTGTATTTGATACTCCATTTGTCCAAGTAGATCTGTTTTGAAATTTTGAATACCCTCTTTTAATCTACTAACAAAGATAATTAAAAAAAATTAAAACATTTTTGAATAATTTCTATTGCAGTATATGTGGGCCAGGGATATTTTAAACTGTCCCAAATTTCAAATCATTAGTTGTTATTGAAATATAGTGCTGTGATGATGAGGGACGAATTAGTTTAGAATGTGCAAAGATCAAGCCACATAGACATTAAAATAAAGGCGATTTGAAATATTCCCTTTTTTAAAATAAGACTGTTACCAATGTACTGGCTGTTTTTATTTGGGAAAAAATATTTTATTCGCAATACTGTTTTGAATTTTGTATTTAATCTTAAAAAATTAAATGTCAAAGAAGGAAAAAAAAATATAAAATTTTAACAAAATAAGTAAATTAATAATAGGTTAATTTGTTCAAACAATTGGCATTTTATTAAAAAAAAAAAATAAAGCAAAATAGGTACTGGTTTTATTTATTTAACTGAAACAAAGTGTTACATATTAAAAGCATAAGTACATGTTTCGCCACACATAAACATGTAAATGTTGGGTGCTTAATATGAATTTAACATACATTATTTTATTATGTTATTTCCGTATGTCAGTATTAATTTAAATATTTATTCTCAATTTTGGCAACTTTATCAAGATACCGTATTAAATGTAAATATAAAATGGCAAAAACTAATTTAAATAAAGAACTATATAGGCATACACAACAGCGTTTAGTACAAATCCTTCGAAAATAATTATACAGAAAAGTAAAAATAATTTAAACATTTTTATTGTAAAACATCTTGTTTGATATGGTAACCCTACAGAATCCAGTCTACTACAAACATTTGACCAAATGTTGGCAAAGTGGGCGTGTAGTTTGTCTTGGAATTCAAAACATTTTATTCATTCAAATATTTTGTTAAGTACTTTATAAAATTATTTATTAGAATCACTTACCGGAAATATGATACTCCGTTGGATACATTTCTGTTTCGATAGTTATTTTTACAATATTTGAACGCACATTGAGGCATTGTCGATTGTAGCACATTTGTTCAACATAGATTAATAAAACGTGATGACGTCTATAGATCCGCGTTGTCAAGAGCGTACTAAATCGAAATACGACCCCATAAGTAAGTGAGGCGCTATCGCTGTCGCCGGCCGAAATGTTTTGATGCAAAATATTACATCTTAAAGCAACTATGGTTGGAATAACAAACGTATTGACGTTTCCAAACTCAGAATATGTAGAGAAATTGTTAAAAATTAAATAAATGGGGATTGGTATACGTAAGTGTCTTGTGCAAGAGGTTAAATAAAACAGATTTCCCGAGCAATAAAGTTTTATATAATTAATTCAAGTTCTCTCTGTACTTGTATGATTTACAATTTTTTTTTTTTTCAATAAGATATAAATGGAATGGTAACCCCGCCTACGCTATTGATACACGTTGGCAGAGCCACGAGTCCACCGTGGCGAATTCCTCAAGAGTTAATCCATATCTAAAGTTACCTATTTTTTATTTTTTTTACTTTTAATAGAGAAACTTAATAATGTAAACTGAGTCTGGGCTCTAAAGAAAATATTTTTTATTAAGTGTGTTGGTACTTACCTTTTGTCGTAAGATATTTGAAAGATACTTAAATCACTGCTATGTTCATGCATCCATATATACTGCACAATTATTTATATTTTGACATTTCAATTACGTAATAAATTATTATTATTTATGAAATGAGGCAATATATGCGTGTAACGAAACGCATACTCTCTCACTGATGTGGCTACGCGCTAATTAGATAAAGTAAGGATTTTTAATTTATTTTCTATTATTGTAATTTTAAAATAAAATAATCACGTTATTATAAAATTGTGTAATCTTAATTTTTATGTTGTTTTATCATATGTAACAGGCATAATTTATTTTTTTTCTTAAAAAAAAGAGTGTATCTAATTAATATTATTTAAGTGAAAAGTTTGTTCAGTGTATGTGTAAATGAATAAACAAATAATTCTTGCACAAGGTAGGGTTTCCAAAGGTATATATATATATATATATATATATATATATATATATATATATATATATATATATATATATATATATATATATATATAGTCTTCCCAGAAAGAGGAGTTTTGCCAGTAGTTGCCACGCTTGGCAGGCAAGATGGCAGCCGCAGTTAGGCTTTTAGAATTTTTTAAAAAGGAAACTGCTGCCCATCCCCCGCCGTCCCTTAGTGGATTCTTACGACACCCACGGAAAAGGAAGGGATGGCCTTTTCTATGCCGGGACCACACGGCGAAATATATATATATATATATATATATACTTACTTCTATTTTCGATTTTGAAGCTTCACAAGAGCACGGTGTCACAGCACCGCAATTGTCAAGATGGAGTGTTGGCACCGCTTTGGAGTTTAATCTTTTATTCACATACATTCTCGGTTCAAAATGTATTGAGCATATGTGCCCTTTTCTAGTACCAATTATATCCTCGCGATTTATTAATTTGGCCCATTTTGCTCTCCTAAAAAAAAACTAAATATCAAAATTCCGGCTGTATGTAACATTCATATTCAACGTAATTTAATTGCATGAATATATACTAGCGCGTATAGTTAACAAGGATCATCCGTCTAGAGTGACTTGTCATATAAGAACATGTGTAATGCTGAGTTGCCAATCATCCGCCGACCTAATATCGGCAAACCTATGACCAAACAGACATTAAACGCGAGCGTTTCGGAGGAAAGGGATCGTTAGTAATGAGATTTAACAGCCTCATCAGGTCGACCTCTACGCGCTTCCCCCTAGAAACCATAGCGGTTAATTCTCGTTCAATTGGTCACTATGGGCCAACTGACCTGCCTTCATCCTCACCTGTCACCCTTCACTGGTGCCTCGCCAATGTATACCGATAGCGTAGGCGGGGTTACCATTCCATCTTCACCCATTAAAAAAAAAAGACGCGAGCGTTTCGCGGCTTTACGGCGATGTAATCACCAATCTTCAGCGCGGTGTGACCGGGAATAGCAAATTGTGTATAATTTGATAGATTAACGTTACATCGCGTATTATCGGCAGCCATATATACGTTAAATATGTCTCTTAAAAAACTTGCTCAACTAACGCTTCAAGTGTGACTACTCTTTCTTACAGACAGTACTCGAAGCGAGCACTTTATTAATGTAAACTGGGCCTTAGATAGAGTAATTTCATATATTTATTTAGATACACACCTTTCGTCGCGTGGTATTTGAAAGAAACTTAAATCATTCTTTTGTGCGTTGCTGTTCATGCACCCATATACCGCACAATACCTAGGCATTGTGATTACGTAATAAATATTTATAAACACTACAATTATGACGCGTTACGCGCGGGCGACCTAGACACATCTACTCTTTACAAAGTCTTTGCGGTGACTAAATGAAATAAGGACTTTAAGCCCTGCGCGGGGGGCGAACGACAAAGACAACAAGCTATATAGGAGGGAAATGATTGTTACTACAGTAGTGAGAACTCGCGATCCCAATACTAGCAATATACCCTGGTCCTCCCTGGAAATCATTGTGATTAATTATTGTTGAATTCATCACGATGGGCTACCTGACGTGAAAGCCTGCTATAAAATGTTTTCGGAAGTTTCGAAGGTAAAGGAACCATAGATTTGATGTTAAAATTACATAATACATACAGCTTAAAATATTATAAATGTTAAAATATCGTTCCTTTGGAGTATTATGGTAGGGTTTATGACGAACGATATATTAAACTCCATTTGCTATGTTGATTTCGGTGTGAACGAACATAAAACACGAGATTGATTCCGAAATTTTGGAATTTTATTTCATGGCATTTGCTATTTTTATTGCCTGACGTCTTTCATATCTATTATCTCTCACTAGCGCCCCGCTAATGTATACCGACAGCGCAGGCGGGGTTGCCATCCCATTTTCACCTATTTAAAAAAACCTGTATATTTATTAACGTACTATATTCTTTATCTGAATCTTATAAGGATGTTTGCCCCAGAATTCAGTAAGCGTGACCGTAATCATTTGCCTTACCATGCAACAGGATATTCTATGTTGATCAGGCGCCACTCACGAGGGCACTACGTCTTCTCAATGAGGTAGTTCCGAACTGGACTTTTTTCACTGTACTGCCACCGAGTTTCGCAGAGCGGTAATAAATTACGCAGAATTGCGTTTTTAATGTTTATTTTTTATAGTATAATTAGAATTGTGTCCAGTTCCAAGTGAATTCATCACGATGGGCTAATTGACTAGCCTTTTCATTTTCACTTATCATCCCTATGGCCAGCGTATACCGTTAGCGCAGGCAGGGTTATTATTACATTATCAATTATCAATAATTAATTTATTTATTTATAAGAAACATGGTAAGTGTATAGATGTTACAATAAGTATAAGTCCTCATATTTCGCCATAATTAGGTATGAGGAGACCAGACGGAGACTTTGTACAAAAGTCGATTGCTTGGGTACCTCTGCCCCATTAGTGTTTCAGCCGTGAAGCAGTTGTGTTTGCATGGCTGTGTTTCGGTTTGAAGGAATTTACTGTGTTTCGGTTAGGAGTGAATTGACTGGGTACAGAGGAATAACACCTGAGTCCTCAGGAATAACAACGCATGGTGGGTATCATGGGCGAAACAGTATACTCTGTTATGTCTATGGTACTGCTCATGTCTATAGGCGATGGTTACCACTTTCCATCAGGTGGGCCGTCAGCTTGTTTGCCATTCTAAGTTGTATAAAAAAAATTATTAAAACTTAAAAAGAATAAATGTTAAATAAGTCATAAAAATTCGAAATGTTATATAAAAAAATACATCAAAATGTCAGACACTTGTCAACAATAAAAAAGAAAGAAATGTCACTGTCAAATCATGGACTATTGATAACAGCTGCATTGTAACAAGTGGGACAAAAGTAGCCGAACATTTGAGTTTTGTGCAGCCTCTTTCAAATATGATTCAATTTTAGTATTTTTTTTTTTTTATATCATTCGCTGGCCAGTATCCCAGTATTTTTTGACATATAAGCTAAAATATAAGTTCCTTTAAATAAGGAACCATATTTTCCAGTAAATACCTATACTAATTATATAAAATTTAGGGGATTAAATAGGGAATTAAAATGAAAACTAACATATATTATCACCCTTTATTCTAATTTGGGATATCACATTTTCTTTATAAAAGCTATATCTAAAATGTTCCATGCAACATATGGCCGTAGCTAGGGGGCATTTAAAGGCCCAATGCCCTATCTTAAAATGAAAGGCCTTAACAAAATTAAACAGATTCGCTTTTTAGAAGTAATTTAATGGCTTTTGATATATCAAAAAGTTCTTTTGTCGTGCCTTAAACTTAGACCTAGCTACGGCCCTGATACAACAGTATAACATCTTACTACTAGAACATTAAAAATTTTGAAAAACATTCGTATCTGAAATATGTATTAAGCAAAGGAAGCATGTCGTTAGAGAGCTATAATTAAAAAAAAAAAAAACATTATTGTCTATTTCTAAATGGCTGTCTTGTTCATTTCTAATTAGTATTGAATTTTTAAAAGCATCCATAATTATAGCTCACCTAAGTGTGGCAACGTCGCAATTTTTCCTCAATTTTATAAAAACAATTTAACAAATTTTTAATATATATGATTTTTTATTTAAAAAGTTCTCTATTCATTTCGTTAGACAAAATATCAATTTCGGTCATAGACATAGTATGACGTTTATGTTTACTCAGCATTTACATAGACAAAGTTTGAAGTACATTTTTTTTTATTTTCTTTTTTTTTATATTATCAAGTACTAGTTTACTCAATAGACTTTTTCCTGTCCAATTTTTTTTCTTTCTTTTATAGCAATAATCGAACTATTAAGAAGAAATTAGTGAAATTCCATTATTGCAACAGATATAAAAAAGAAGTTGTTTAAATGATAATCTAGCAATAGTCAAGGTTTGAGTCAGTTTCTATAAGCTGAGTCTGCTTGATGAACTGGAGTACGAGTAAAAAAAAATTAAATAGTAGGTAACTATACTCAGTTGTACAAACATATTTTATAAAAAAAAAATCTGGCTTTCTATTTCTATGGCCAAAAATGAACCGATATCTCAAATAAATTACATACTAGGAACTAATTTCAACAATGAGTGACATGTTCAGAATAAGTCTATAAAAAAACCCAAACAGATGGCGTTAAATTAGTTCGAAAAAAAAAATGAGTTCCTTGCTTATCTAGTAACATCTTGAAGTAAAGCCAGACTTACATAATGCAACATAGATACAGACTTTCAACTGGACTTGTCTGAAGTGATTTTTTATCTGTACACCCATATTGAATCGTTACCGCGCGAAATAACTGGCACGAGTATCTGACTCGTAATCTTTGTCGTAAATTGTGACTTTTCAATAAGTACATTGTTATTAACGGAAAAATTTACGTCAAAACGTAATATTAAAATGGTTGACACTCATTACTCATATATATATATATATATATATATATATATATATATATATATATATATATATATATATATATATATATATATATATATTATATTTCATTTTCTTTCCTAACTATAATAATATAAATTTATTTTCCAAAAACGTGCTTTATTTTTTTAAAAGATAAAAATAACATTTTAATAAATTTCCATTATTTCGTTTAACAATATAAAATTAATCACATTTGAATTGAACTCTAAAGAGCATATTACACTATCAAAATCATTTTGTGTTATGACCATAATGTATATTTTAGGATAACAAAGGTATATATGCACTCTCCGACCTGTTTTATCTCTAAAACTGAAAGCTCCTTATCCTGGAATGGACACCAGACAATTCTGAGGTGGGCACAACCCTAGGTGGGTCCTCCTTGTTAACGTTTAAGGTCTTAAAACTGGTGTCTAACTAAACATTTTCCCCAAAGAAACATGGCTCAGAAAATTTATTATATTTGATAATGTACTATGCCACTTAGGTGTAAAGATTTGTTCTAATTTGCTTGATAAACATTTCGAATACAAACTAGAATGTTATTTAATGCAAGAACATTAAATATAGATGGCGTGAATAAAGGACTATCATGTTACTTATAGTTCAAGACAGTGTTCGTAATATCTCTGTTCTCTATTAAAACCAAATAGCAGAAAAGACAAGTATCTATACCTACCAACTTAAAACTAACGAACGATGAAAGATGAAAAAAGGCGGCAAATCAATTGTCGCCATTTTTTTCATCTGTCATTTACAATTTGGTAAAAAACTATGGTAGCATATTTTTTTATTTTTTATAATAGGACTAGACCAGACTATATTTACTATTAAAATAAACGTAAAAAAATGTTAAACTGTTATTGAGCACAGGTTGTTTTTAATAAGAATATGTATCTGAAAGAATAAAAGACAGAATTTATTATATATATATATATATATATATATATATATATATATATATATATATATATATATATATATCATAGTCATCACAACCACAGATTATACAATTGACTGAGATCCAAAAGTAAATATTTGGTTATGGTATTTCAATTAACAACATATTCAATTAGTAATTTAAACGTTTTAAAAATACATATTGATTGATAAATGATGTCAATTTTTTTATTTTTTATTGATATCAACAAGTGGCGCTTGGTCCTTTTTGTTTAATTTTTTTTTTGTGTATGTTGAATAATGTGCAATGAATGAATGAAGTGTTGGTTTTGTCTATGATTAAAAATAAATCAGTTTTTTTTTAAATAGTGGCCATTACATACAGAAAACATTTCATATTACACAGGGTCATATAAACCCAAATTAAGCAGAACTTAGTGTTAGAAGTTACGAACTGTGATATTTACAAAGTAAACACTATGTTATAAAGAATCGACACTGCCCTTATATTAACGAAACTATCTAGAAGTATCGACATATTAAAATACATGAATATTTATAGTGTTGTATAATTGTTTTAAAAAGGGAGGAGAGGGGTTTGGTAGTAATGGGAATTAACAGTCCCATTGCTAGCAATATACCCTAGCAGGTAAACCTCAACGCGATTTCCTCTGGAAACTATTATGATTGATTTATTGTTACTCGCAATAGGTTGACTGACCTGCTTCACCCTTACCTATCATCCCTCACTGGTGCCCCGCCAGTGTTTACCGTTAGCGCAGACGAGGTTACCAATCCACTATCATAAAAAAAAAACTTTATAATATACTGTACTACTCGAAATACCAATATCGATATGTATTTTAAAAGATTATGTAAAATTTTCAAATTCAATAAGATGGTTGCATAGAATTTATACAAATTTTTTATTGAAATAGTAGCGGACTTAAAGAGGTTCATGAACGTACCGAACCCAGCGGTAGAATGATAAAATGACAATTTGAAAGTAATTTTTAAAATTATTTCTATTTCTTGGAGACATAGGATAGTTTAATTTTATTTAATTATTCAGTTTCATATTTAACAGGTAACTCTTATAGGTATAGTCTGTTTTAATAGAATTTAACAAAAATTCCTTGCCCGATCTTCTCAGCTAAAATTACATTCCGAACTGGGCGGTAAAAATATTTAGAACTAAGCTTTTATTTTATTTTAAACAAATTTTGTTAAAATTATCACAGAAACACTATCTAAATGAAATCCGTGACATATATGTATAATCGATCGATTAATCAATTATTATACACTACACTATTGAACGTTGTCTATGGTCGAGTCGATTATACATTTGTTCACATTTACGTTAAGTTCTAATAAAACAAATCACAATAAAGAGAATCCAAATAGCCGCTTTGATAATTTTAATTCAATGATAACTCTTCAATTAGATGCTATTGTAAATTAAAATCTAATTTAAGTTGATTTAAAATCCCGCCATTTTGACAGAGCCGCGGTTTGGTCCAGCCTCCGTTTGGCAGCTCGCGAGTCTGTGGAGATGGTGTTTTTATCTGTACAGAGAATAATAATATGCTTTTAAAATCATCTTTATAGGTGTACTAGCTTTTACCCGTGACTTTGTTCGTGTGGCATACGAGTATGTTTACTGATGGAAAAGCCTATGGCCTTTTCCATCCCATATAATACGGGTATACTATTGCATACCAAATAACATAGTCACTCGTTAAGACATTAGGCGTTGTAAGGTAACAAACAAACAATCACATTTATAATATTATTAAGGACTACCGATCCATGAATTTACTGGGTACGGAGGAATAACATCTGAGTCCTCAGGAATGGTAACGCATGGGGGGTATAATGGGCGAAACAGTATACTCTGTTGTGTCCACGGTACTGCTCATGTCTATAGGCGACGGTTACCACTTTCCATCAGGTGAGCCATCATAAATATATAAAAGATAAAACTATATATATAAAAAAAAAACATATATTCAATCGTATTCTACAAAATAGAAAACAAGTTCTTCCTAAATATCAAATATTCTGTACCGAATATGTCGATGGATTTGCGGTCGAGCAGTAAGTCGTTATAATGACGACGCATCCTTACCACAGGATTGTAATAAGAAGTGTTATTTTTGTAGACTTGCAATATAAACAATTTATAAGTAGGATTACGTGCTTTGTACCTCGCATTAAAATTTTAATTAAGCAGTAGAAAAGATGGCGAATCTATGACGTTATGAATGATTTTGTACAGATATAGTATGGAACTACGCTGACGACGCCTCTCTTGAAAGCTATGTTATCAGCAAGTAATATGTGTTGTATTTTATATTAATAATTTACACATTTATTTAGAGAGAAGATTTTTTTTTATACAACTTAGAATGGCAAACAAGCTGACGGCCCACCTGATGGAAAGTGGTAACCGTCGCCTGTAGACTTCTTTAAAAGATTACAGATATTGCATATACTCGGATACGATATTAATTTAGATAATTTATATAAATTAAGAAAGGCTGTCTTGGCAGACAGACGGACGGACGCACAACGAAGTGATCCTATAAGAGTTCGGTTTTTTCCTTTGAAGGTACGGAACCCTAAAAACAGACAATTCCGGGAGAACAACTATGGTTGCTACTGAAACAAATGTGAATAGGAACAAATTGTTTCTACTTACAAGCAAGGCGGTCACTCGGCCGGCTTCCTGCAGTAGGGGCACGTCCTCTGCTCCTGGAGCCAGGTCGCGATGCACGCCGTGTGGAAGTTGTGGGCACACGGCAACCTCATCACCTGTTGATCTAGCAGCATCACCTCGTAGCAGATGCTGCACTCTTCGAGGGACCAGGAGCGTTCACGGCTGGAAACGAGAAGATATTTTCACGAGCTGAACCTCGTGGCTTCGCCCATGGTTGTGTCCTGATCTTGTATAACTATAGCAGAGATGCCCAACTGGACTTGGTGACCGCGATTATATGTCCAGTCGATCGTGGCAAGGCAAACAATAGTATATATGTAAATATAAGTAAAAACATTCATAGCTGGCTAGTGTATAGAAAATGTTATACGGCCGTATAACCCTACCAAATTCAGATACAACCTGCTCGCATACTTTCTACATAAACTGTGTCAAATATATAATCTAGCAATGTAAATGAACAAAAATTTTACATACACATTTTTTATACACCAACGTGCTATGAATTGAGAAAAATAACAACTGATCATGTATCTTTCGTCCTCTTTTTACTAATTATATTTCCATAAGGACTATTGAGGACAGAAGGGGAAAAATGTTGGGACACTTGATACGACACGACGAACTTATGAACATTATAATAGAAGGTAAGATAGAAGGAAGAAGGGGGAGAGGCAGACCGAGACATAGTTACATCAGGCAGATCAAGAAAGGAGATGGTGTTGTGTCGTATCAAGAGGTGAAGAGACTCGCTGAAAATCGTAGTGAGTGGCAAGAGCTTCACCGACAAGAGCGCAGCTCTTAAATAGATAGATAGATAGAAGAAGACAGGAGACAACCATATGACTTACAGTTTTTATTTCATCATTCCTTCTATGTAACTCCTTGTTCTTAGTGTCACTTAATGTCAATTATAAAAAAAAAATAACAAAATTATGAGCATTTAATAACAGACGTCAAACTATCAATCATGTTTTTTAATTAGTACATACACACGTTAGTTAATCTAATACACATATTAACATTAATTATGTATAAATAAGTACAAAAACCATAAGTTACCATAGCCATAAGTTCTTAATCTGTAGTACAAAACAAAATGTACACATTACACGATCATGTTAAAAAAAATCAATTACGACTAATTTCACAGTTCAATTTCAAAAAACGAACACCTGTGGGATGTTTCTAATAAGGTCCGTTGCATAAAATGTTAAAAATAAATTTTGTAATCACACTAAAATTGTTCAATCCATTTTAAAAAACTTAACACCTGTAGGATAACGCCCGTTGCATAGAATGTTATATTTTTTTTTCTTCTTTATAAAAGTTCCGGAATCTTTTTTTACCAGAGGGAGACTTTGTACAAAAGTCGATTGCTTGGGTACCTCTGTCCCATTTGTGTTTCTACCGTGAAGCAGTTGTATTTACATAGCTGTGTTTGGGTTTGAAGGGTGGGATATGGCGTGAATTTACAGGGTACAGAGGAATAACACCTGAGTCCTCAGGAATGGCAACGCATGGGCGAAACAGTATACTCTGTTATGTCCATGGTACTGCTCATGTCTATAGGCGACGGTTACAACTTTCCATCAGGTGGACCGTCAGCTTGTTTGCCATTCTAAGTTGTATAAAAAAAAAACAAATATTGATAAATAAATAGAGAAAGGACATTATTAGAGCACATAAATTATCACTAAGGCCCGATCCATACTACAGTGCGAGCTTAGATTACATAGAGCATCGACCCTTAAAAACGGGTCAACTTTTTGTCAGCCAATTGTCAAATTAGCTGACTCGTTTTTTTTTTTTGTCAGTGTTCTATATAACTTACACATGAAAAGTATCTTGACGTATTATTTAATAAATAAAATGATTGTTTACGCATTAAAAGGATGCAGAAATTATAAGACAAAATAAATATAGAAGTTATAAAGGAATCACTCGTAACTATTTACGACACAAAATTGTATGAAAAAGTTGAGCCGTTTTTCTCGAAGCATTTGTATGGAGACACTCTATCTATATAATCTAAGAACAATACAATCTAATCAGAAATCAATTAGAAAGAGAGAGAGATAGAGAGAGAGTAATAAACCTCAATACGATAACCCCTAGGGTCGGGGAGAAGGGATTGTTAGTAATGCAAACTACCAGTCTCATCGCTAGCAATATACCCTGTCAAGACAACCTCCACGTGGTTCCCCCTGGAAACCATCGTGCTGGATTCTATATGTATTCATCACGATGGGCTAACTGACCTGCTTTTTCATTCTCACCTATCATCCCTCACTGGTGCCCCGCCAGTGTATACCGATAGCGCAGGCGGGGTTACCATTCTATTATCAAGCATTAAAAAAAACCCCTAGGGTCCACCATGAAGTGAAATAACGAATTTACCGATTAAATTTCGTGTTTTTGTTCATATCGAAATTGGCCTAGTAAATTAAGCTTAACATGTCGTTCGTCACAAATCCTACTATATAAAAATCCAAACTATATTTTAACATTTTCAATATTTTTAAACGGTATGCATTATGTAATTTAACATCAAACTTGTATTTCGTTTGGCGCCAAAATTTCAGAAAATATTTTATGGTAGGCTCTATGGTTCACAAATAAATGAGTTACTTTTTTTATTAAAAAAAAAATTGACTCTGATTAAAAAAAATTGGCGCTAAATTTGCCACCCTAAAAGCTAAAAGGCTCTATACTAAGCCTGCAGGTAAATCCATCACTGGGAAGGGGACTGAATTGTAAGTAAGAGTGGACCGAGGGCGGACCGGAGCGGACCAAAGGCGGATCGGAGCGGTCCGAAGGCGGATCAGAGCGGATCGAAGGCGTACCGGAGCGGACCGGAGTGGTCTAAGTAGACCGGAACGGACTAAGCGGGGACCGAAAGCGGACCAAAACCGGCACTGTAGTAGGAATAAGACCTAACACAATGTTATATGTAGCTACTTCTATACCATGCTGGGAGCCTGTTCCAAATATGTAGTGACGACAAAGTTTTACTACAAATTTAATTTTTAACACTGTTTATCTAAACAATGTTTAACAAACCTCGGTTTAAACGATTAAATATCGTTTAATCAGTATCATCATCATCATCATCACATCAGCCGTTAACTGACCACTGCTGAACATAGGCCTCCCCCAATTGGGGGATTTTGCCCGTAGCTGCCACGCTTGGCAGGCGGGTTGGCAACCGTAATTAGGTTTTTGTGGTGTTTTAAGAGGACCGCTACTGTCCATCCCTCGACCATGAAGTTCCCTTAGCCGCCTCTTACGACACCCACGTGAAAGGAAGGCGGCCTATTCTATGCCTGGGCCACACGGCAACTAGTTGCCACTTAGTAATAAAATTGTCGTCACAACACAATAGAAATCGGCTCAAATTATTAGTCCAATCCAATCCAATACAATCCAATACAAAACATCTTACAACGCTTGCTCTCTAAGCCTTTTTATTTGTTCATCCTCGGTTCTGTAATATTAATACATAATTTATTGTTAAAAGTTATTTAAGTACACATTATATTATGACGAAATAACGACCGGATTAACTCACGTGTATTTTAGCACGCGCCCGCGTAATGGCCGCTTATGACCAAGGGTCCCGGATTGTTTCGAAACTAGACATGTATACACTTAAGTTGGGAGGGGGATTCTTAATAATGGAGAAACTAACCCTATTGCTAGCAATATACCCAACCAGGTCGTCCTCCCCGTGCCTCCCCCCTCCTGAAAACCATTGTGCTGAATTTCAAGTGTATTCATCACGATGGGCTAACTGACCTGCTTTATTTTCACATATTATTCCTCACTGGTGCCCCGCCAGCGTATACCGATAACGCAGGCGGGGTACCATTCCATTATCATTTATTAAAAAAATACACTTAAGTTAATTCGGTCGCTGTTACATGAAAATCAATATATATATTTAATTATATACAGGGTGGAAGGGACAGGTTGGCCAAAACGAAAACAGCTGATTCAGATGAATGGTCTAAATCAGACGGCAGATTATTTTCCCGCCGGAAATGCACCGCAGCCATATAATTAACGATTCTTAGTGTTGACGCCGCGCAATGTATTTGAAATTTTACAACACACTGTGCTTCACGCGGCGCGTGATGCCTACAGCGCGCGGTCAGTGGCGCTTCTTCGTAGGTAGTTTTCGTACGCTTGTGGCATTGACTTTACATAGCTGATTCCGCGCGTCACGGTAAGATTTTAATCCGAATTACATTGCTGTTTTTTAATATTTCATAGTATTTCACTATAAAATATTATTATTTCTTTATATTATAACAGACATACATACATCATAGATTACATAATTTAAAAAAAGAAAAAAAAAGGTCTGGAAAGAATTTCCACTGGTTTTCAATTCAGAATAATGGTCTGAAATTATTATTTCGGTTTTTACTAACCTGTCCCTTACACCCTGTATAATTTAATAAGTTAGAATTATGTTCAGTGGAATCATTATTTTTTAATTACCCATCAAAATAGGTTAAATTTTTTTTTATATAATTTTTTTATACCATATGCTTTCTGTCAAATCTGACACTTGGTTCTTGAAGCAAGTTGTTCAGTACCGTGGACACTATCACTGGATTTTAGCTTGATACCTTAGATTACATAGATAGTTTTTGAGACATCGAGTCTCAAAAACGGATCAACTTTTTGTCAGCCAATTGTCAAATTATCTGACTCGTTTTGTTTATCAGTGTTCTATATACTTACGCACACAATGTATCTTGACGTATTCATATTAAATTATTTAATAAATAAAATTAAAATGAGTGTTTACACATTAAAAAGATGCAGAAATTATAAGACAAAATAAATATAGAAGTGATAAAGGAGTCACTCATAACTGTTTGCTACGCAAAATTGTATGAAAAAGTTGAGCCGTTTTTCTCGAAACATTTGTATGGAGACACTCTATCTATATAATCTAAGCTAGATACCTATACCCATTATAAACTAGTAGTATACAACGTAAAATCGTATCCACGTATTAATAAAAACGTCAAAGCTCTCGTAAACCTATTTTAGCTATTAAAATGTTTTGTCTCTTTCTTTTGTGCTAAATTCCTAGTTTGAAAGAGACAAAATATAAAATAATGTATTAAAATAATGTAATAATTTAATATAAAATAATGTAATAATTAAAATAGGTTTGTAGGGAGTTTTATTTTTTTATGAATAAGGGAGTAAATCGTTGGCACCGTTTATGGCAACATCGCAATTATCTGTCAATTTTCAAAAATAACTGAACATTTTGCAATGTTTCCGACTAATTTTAAAAAGGACTCTTCTAGCGAACTAAGAAGGTTAATTGTCCAATAATATTATTTTTGGGCTGTCGCTAAATATTTGGATTTAGATGGCAAACATGTATTTGAAAAATTTCGAAGCAAAATATGAAGCCACTGCAAAGTTTCTAGTAAATAAATGAGCGAATGATAACTTGTATTTACTTAAATACATTAGAACTATTTAATGTCAAAAACAGCATGTGTGCATTCTACCGTGTGGCGTGTCAATATTTAAATTGGAACTTGTCCTTAAAATTTTACATTAAAATAGTCTTCAAGTGAACAATCACATTTCTCAGTAAGCCAATTGTAAAATTTTCATCTGTCAGATCTCTGTATTCTGTCGGTAATTTATTATATATTTTAACTGCCATGCCATTATATATTTTAACACCAGAGGGAAACTTTGTACAAAAGTCGTTTGCTTGGACACCTCTGTCGCATTCGTGTTTCTACCATGAAGCAGTTGTTTGCATGGCTGTGTTTCGGTTTGAAGGGCTATAGCAGTGGGATATAGCAGTGAATTTACACGGTACAAAGGAATAACACCTGAGTCCTCAGGACTGGCAACGCATGGAGGGGTATCATGGGCGAAAAATTATACTCTGCTACGTCCATGGTACTGCTCATGTCTATAGGCGACGGTTACCACTTTCTATCAGGTGGGTCGTCAGCTTGTTTGCTATTCCAGGTTGCATAAATATAGTTACTATTTCTAACACTAAAATAACAATAAACAAATGTTAGATCTATATGCAACGTATTCTCTGATTAACGTTTAAATTTGCTTGTGGAGCACTTTATAAATAATCAGTCAAGAACATTGAAAATCGACACATAATTTCCGTTGCCTCACTTCGGTACGCCAAAGTTATTACGCCCTTAAGAGCGAAAACATAGTAAAACATATTAATTAATTAATTAATTAAATTAAATTGAAAACAATATATAACAACTTACGGTCTCCTAGGTATTCTATTAACAACAATGTCGCTAAGATGTGAAAAGAAAGACATCAACGGCGAGCCTGGTTCATTTACCACACCCGACATATTTGTGGGGACATCCATAGCAGAGTGGGTAACATCCCACTCGTTATTTAGCTCTGAATCAATGTTGATGTTTATTGTGGGTAGAGCAACATAATTAGCCTCCAAGTCGGCATAATTGACGTTAGGCATTGCATAATAATCGTTCGAGTCGACGATGCCCGCAAAAACTCGTGGTGGGGTTGGCAAATCGGATACCGAGTTTTCCTCATCCATAGATTCAACTGCGTCCGTAGACGAGCTTGTATCCCATTCATTTTCAGTATCGGATTCAAAACTGATATAGAGGGTAGGCTGAAAACATTCAGATTCGGAACTATCGGAGCTCGTGATGGAGATGTCGAAAGATGCAATCCAATCGTCGCCACTCGATTCGTACGATTCAGAATCGTATTCATTGTCCGTTTCGTCCGATAGATCGGTTCGCTCGTCTGACTCGGATCGGTTGGTATACTCGGAATCGGATTCGTCGGTGGAGTCCATGCTGGTGTCAGTGGTGGTGTGTTCGGATATGGTGATGTATGATGATTCGAAGTCGTGCAATGGTCTGAAGAGACATGCAAAGCAAAGTGAGAAAGCGAAACAAAAGTAATAGCGTAAGCAGATGTGCAGACGACGGACGGGTTAAAATTGAAGGTGACAGGATAAGAATCGACATTTTTCGAGGGTTAATGGATGACAATGGATTGGTAACCCCGCCTGTGCTCTAGGGTGGCAGGTCACCAGTGAGGGATGATAGGTGAGGATGAAAGCAGGACAGTTAGCCCATCGTGACGAATTCCACTAGAATTAACCACGATGGTTTCCAGGGGGAATCGTACCATAAATATATTTGTATTTATAACGTAGCACGTGCTTATGACAAGTCACCGGCGAACACAGAAAGCAATTTTGTTTATCGCAGATAACCCTTATCTACCCTTGCGTTAAGAGGCCGGCCTTGCTAAGAAAAAAGTTTAATGATCTGATGATCCGACCTTGAAATTCAGCAGAAATTGTAAATTTTAATGTCACATTTTGATTCTTAGCAAGAAGGGCGTTTTAAGAAGCAAATAAAATAAAAAAATATACATGAATATTAAATGAATGTGATAAAAATCCATGGATTTTGAAACATTTTGATAATCCTGGCGGTAAGAGCGTCCCGCTATCATCAGCACCTCTAGACAAGTGGCAAAAAATCTATTGATAGGTACGTTTTCGCTAACGCATGAGTAACAACAATCTCATACGTGTAGTAGCGAATTCGTATCTACCGTAAGAATTATTTACCGCTTGTCTAATTGTCAAAAGTCATGGCTTGATGGTGTGAAATAAAAGCAGCGAGTAGTACTATGTAGTATGACATCTTTGGAGTATTTGCGTAATGTTTGTTTTGTTCATTGATATATTTAAGATTATTTTATGTATATATGTATGTGTATATATATATATATATATATATATATATATATATATATATATATATATATATATATATATGTGTATGTGTATGTATATATGTGTGTGTGTGTGTGTGTGTATATATGTATATATATTGTTATAGTAAGTAGTTTAATAAATTATATGTATTTGATATTTTTGTGCATTACATGTTTTTGTATTTTATGCACGAAAATTATTAATTCACTCTTGCGCCACCTGCCCTTTTCTATCTGTTCTCCCTTAACTAAAGGTTGTCTGTAAGAGATTGCCCTAGCGATAAGACCGCCTTTTGTACCTTTATGTGTATATTTCAATCTGTATTTATGTTACTGTATTTCATTTGAATTATTCACTTGTCATTGTATATTTTTATTTATGGTGCAATAAAGAGTTAAATAAATAAATAAATAAATTATTTTCCAGATTTCTTATATTTCGCTATAAGGTTTAAAACTTTATTATATATTTCTTTAAAGGTTACTAAAACTGCCAAACAAAAAAATTTACCAAATTTTCTCTCAATCCATTTTACTTTTCTCCAAAAATTCCCCAAGGATTTAAATTCCTCTAAAATTTCGCTAACACAAACATTTTTACCCAAAATGGAGAAAAAAAATCTAAATCTAGCAACACTGATGTCACCGTCACAATTACTTTTTACGTTAACCGTTACATTTCAATACTTTTTCTTATTTTTAATATAACACTTTCAATACCGTCAAATAAATTTTTGGTTTTTTAATAAGTTTTTTGATGACAACATTAGAGACAATACAAACAGCATAAATAAACTAAATTATGTACATCTGCTTCTTATGAATATTACTATAAATATTAATATATAATTAGAACTGTTTCTCAATTTGTAACGTTACATAAAGAGAAAAAATTTACGGATAGCATAGACAAGAAATTGCTAGAAATATTATAGGAATATTTTTAATAAAGGAAACTATATTCGGAAATATTAATCTACTTAAAATATAATGTTACAACACATTTCTCTCAAACTGTAACATTACATTACAAGAAAACGTCAATTCTGGTATTTTTACAAAAAAATGGTAGAATCTTGGCACTTATTATTATAATAAAAAGTTATAATAAAACTTTATTATCCTGCTAAAAATTAGCACTGTGACTCCTTGGCTGCAGCATGACACGGAACGGGATCATTTCGGAAAACATTTATATGTTATTTTACTCCTTATAAACCTTTTTTGTAAGTGTAATAATGTTTGCTGAATAAACAATTATTTTTTCTATTTTAAGAAATACTAGCGGCCCGTCCCCGCTTCGCACGGGATCTTTTCTCGTTTTCCCAACATTTCCCTTCACTGCTCTGCTCCTATTGATCGTAGTGTGATGAAGAGTATACTATAACCTGCCCAGGAGTATGAAGAATAATTGTACCAAGTTACGTTAAAATCCGTCGAGTAGTTTTTGTTTCTATAACGAACTTACAGACAAATAGACTAAAATTTTACAGATTGCATTTTTGGCATCAGTATCGATCACTAATCACCTGCTGATAGTTTATTTGGAAATATATTTCATGTACAGAATTGACCTCTCTACAGATTTATTATAAGTATAGATTATTAAATATTATGTAGAATAAAAGATAGAATGTATCTATGTATTGATCAATTTATACATATTACTACATATTATGTATGTATATACATATATACAAGTACACATTCGACTTTAAAACTGTTACATAAACTATTAGAAAGTAAAATCTTGTGTAACATTTACATCAACCTCACTGGTAATTGTCCAGAACTTAGAATCGTGTTTATGAATCGCAATACCAGTGTTTAACACGTTGAGCGCCATGTCAGCCATCGATGGCTGACACTAGACTTTCCGTTTAGGCCGCGTCAGCCATCGGTGTCTGACAGCGTGTAACATGAGAACTATAAAATTTTACACTATTTTACGGAATTACAGAAAACAAAACAGACTTGGTGCGTAACGTGTTCAATGAATGCCTATAGGAATCACGTTCCAAACGTAAACTACCTTCTACTACGATAGGAAACACCAGCTCCTGCAGTACCAGCGCTTCGAAGCGGCGCGCGTGGCCTGAACGGGATTGCTGTAGAAATACGCGTGGCGCTCAATGTGTTAATTAATGAACTATTTCCATCATATGTCTTGAATTTAAAAATCGAAGACATATGACAGTATTAAAAATTACATTGTCTATTTACATGTTTTTTTTAAACAAAAAAAAAAAAAGAAATTTTTCTTTATTGTCTACATCACTAGCTTTACAATTATTTCCCAGATTTTTTTTGTCTACATCACTAGCTTTGAATTTTTTTGTGATATCATAATCAGTGTTTACATGAATGTAACATTTCCTTTGCCTTTTATAATGACTATTAATTTATAAACTCTCTTATCTCCTGGAAATTTTCACTCCTTCCTTCTATCTTATATTAATTGTCTCATCCTGATCATTCTATTTACAAAACACTACACTTTATTCATTAGTAATAATAGCATAAAACTTAAATTTTATGACAACTAAAAAAAACATTTTTTTTATATCATTTATTTATGAATTTACAGGGTACAGAGAAATAACACCTGAGTTCTCAGGAATGGCAACGCATGGGGGGTATCATTGGCAAAACTGTATGTATGTGTACTGTTATGTCCATGGTACTGCTCATGTCTATAGGCGACGGTTACCACTTTCCATCAGGTGGGCCGTCAGCTTGTTTGCCATTCTAAGTAGTATTTAAAAAAAAAAAGTAGGCAAACAAGCATACAGCCCATCTGAGGGTAAGTTACTGTAGTCTATTAATAAAAAAAAGAGATGGAGAAATGAGGCAGCTAAAAGAATATATATATGAATGTATTTCATTAATTTTCTGTCCCATTTCATATCTGTTTTAAGTTGCATATTCAACAACACTAGCCCCTTGTTAAATAAAAAAAAAAAAACTTTTACAGTTTAATTTTTTCTCCTTTTTCTAAACAGATGACTGTTCCAACCTCGCAAAGGAATTCTCATAAATCCAAATAAATATATATTAAAAAAAAAATCAAAAGTAGTTTTTTTTAATAAGTTAAATTATAGTAATGGAGCCAAGATTGTACCAGAAAAAATTATAAGTAAACACAAATAATATCTGGAAATATTTTTGGAATATTAATATAATTGATTTTGATGTGGCGAGACTGGAACTCACACCCTCTACGCTATACTGGGATTACTATTACCACTTGAGCAACTACTTCATCATTTAAATATAATTTTTATATTTTAATTATATTTCTATATACAGTTTACAATTATTAAATTACCAAGTCATCATATGAGCCATCTACTGCCCACTGCTGAACATAGGCTTTCTTCAAAAGGTGGGTTTTGCTAGTAATTTCCATGCCTGGCAGGCAGTATGGTAACCACACTAACGTCATATAGATAGGAGACACATCAAAATAATGATAGGGACAATAACAGGTCATTGTCCATTAAACAAACATTTATACACAATAGGAGCCACAGACAGCCCTCTATGTCGAGGCTGTTTCGACGCCGAAGAAACGGCTGCTCACGTAATCCTAGAATGTGAAGCTGTGGCCCATCAACGTTTAGAAATCCTCGGAACGGCGAGGTCGCTCCGCGAGGCCTGTGAAGATCCCAAGGAGCGTCTGTGCTTCTGAGCGGAACTAGGTTGGCTGTACTAACCACGACTCATACGCACAACGGCCCAAATGAAAGGCTAAGCGCGGAAAATAGAGTAATATTTGTGACAGCATAGTCATATACATATACATACATAAATAAACACATACAACCAAACATATTTATATTTTATATTTTATGTTTATATTTTAATGTAATAAGAAATAAAAAGTATAAAAAAAAAAATTAGCACAATGACCTTATCATATTTGAGATATGTCTTTTTTTATGTCCCTTATCTTTTATTCACATACAGGGTCAGCAAAGCCATTGCATATCCACCTATAGCAATCTTTTATGTTTCCAAATGCCCTATACCATTATTATATAGATCTTAGGTGTTACTTTTGCAATATTCCACAGTTTATGAAATCTGTAGTACCCTAGCTCTGGATAAGCCGTTCCTAGTAGACTCATACACACACTCGCCAAGGAATCGCAGTTGCACATCAAGTGTTCCATGGATTCCGATATCTCACTGCACCATCAGCCTCTTATGACTCACACAGGAAAGGAAGGGGCTACGTCTTCCTTTGTCCTTGTAAGAGATGACTAAGGAAACTTAACAGTAGAGAGATGGGGAGCAGTGTCTCTTTTAATACATCTACAAAATCTAACTGCAGTTACCAACCTACTTGCCAAGCATGGCATAATCCCCCAATGGATGGAGGCCTATGTCCAACGGTGGACATTTAATGGCTGATATGGTACTGATAGAAAACATGGGCTAGTTTCCAGCATGAGTATTTTTAGAATTGGAACTAATAAGAACATAATAATAAAATTAAAATTTACTTCCAGATTTTTTTTTATGGATAATTGAAAAACATAATTTTAAAATGCTAAATATGGTAAAAAGGGAAAAAGTAGTGAGGGAAAAGCACCACTCCATGAAGGAAAAACAAGTAAACTGCAACCATGCGTTGCAAAACCAAATATAAAAAAACCCACTTTTATAATATACCAATTTGGTACCCCTACCGCTCCTCGTAAGGGGAACAGGAATTCTTAGTAATGGAGACTAACAGTTCCATTGCTAGCAATATTCCTTATCAGGCACACCTCAATGCACTTTCCTCTGGAAACCATCATGGTTATATCTTGTTGAATTCACCACAATGAGCCAACTGAGCTGCTGCATCCTCATCTGACACTCTCACTGATGCCTCTCCAATGTATACTGACAGGGCAGGTGGGGGTTAACATTCCATTACCATCCATACAAAAAGATCACCCCTCACAGTACCATCTAAGTTTGTAGATAGTAAACAAGTATTTTAAGTAAAACAAAAAAAAAAGATTTAAAAATAATAGTTACCTAATAATTTTGTCTATGGTAGGTACTTACTGATATTGTATAGCATACAGTATATTATCTATAATAATATCAAAAGATCTTATACCTACCTAAGTATTACACAAACACTTTAATAAATAATATTAAAAAAAATATTTCAAGGTCAAGGAATTATCAAAGGTTCGAATGTTAGGACAAACATCTAAATTTTTAATTAAGCTTCTACCCACTTGAATAACACAATTTTTTTATAAACAATGAATAATCAAGGTAAATAGAATTGTTAAAAATATATAGTGAAAGCGCATATGCTAAATATAAAATGAACTTTAAACTATTACTCACAAGGCATTTGGTTGCTCGCATGTCCACTGGCTCGTAGATCCTTCACTGTGAGGGTTCTGTGATCGCCTGTTACAGAAGTAGTACAAAGCAGCCCCAACTCCAACGCCTAACACTGCAGCCGCTAAACCGAGACCGCGGCTTGGGCAATTATTTTTATCCCGATCTTCAGGACGATAACTCATTTTAAAAAACAAATATTACAACACTAATAAAAACTGCGCAGCCAAGATTACAAACTAGGTATGTTTATAAATGTTACAAATAGACACGACGAAATATTAGGAAGTACACAGATTTTAAACTGTATGCATATTCAAAATATTTATGTATCTACCTACTCTGTGGTTCGAACTCCAATTGTCGGTTGTCAGTGTCAATCAATGTCGATTATTACCAGATTCGTCACTATGCATAAAAATATTTGTATATCGTATGCAATATTTGATTGATTTGTATATATAAATTTGATATTATAATTATTATTAATAATAATAGTAGTAGTTACACCTTTTTTAATATCTGTAGGGATGAATGTTTTACACAGATCTTATATTGATGTTACTAATGTGAAACTGTAATGTTGGACGGATGAACAGATGTTTATTACGAGTATTCTTTACAAAAGAAGAAAGAAACAGATAGAGTGAGAAACAGTGTGATTAGAGAGAAGTGTGGACTGAAAGACGATGTAGTGACATAAATCGAAAAAGGAATGTTGCCTTGGTTTGGTCATTTGGAGAGGATGGATGAAAGAAAAATTACAAAAGAGATTTATCAAGCAAGAATGAATGGAGATGTGAGTAGGGGCCGCCCTAGACGGACGTATGTTGAACAAATAGGCGACGTGCTGAAAAAGGGCCAAATTAAAAGTACCCGTAACCGGCGAGCGTGTATGAAAAGATTAATGAATGTGGAGGAAGCGAAAGAGGTTTGTTTGAATCGAAGCATTTGGCATTCCATTGTTTCTGCCTACCCTAATGGGAGACAGGTGTGACAGATATGTATGTATGTATGTATGTCTTTCACAAAAAAACTACTGAGTACATTCAAAAGCAATTTGGTGCACAGGTAGGTAAAATCCTAATTTAGTACAGAGTATACTTTGTGTACTGATTCACGCAGACAACCGCGGGATGCAGCTATTTATAAATAGTTCTACAATATTCATCACTATCATTATCTTCTTACTCTTTTCGCAATTGTTATTTGAGGTTGGTGTAATATATAGCTACTTATAAAAAGTTCTATGGTATATTAAATATTATTATTTTATTGTATTAATGTTTTTATGTGGTTTGATTCATTTTCCAATTTCATTAATTAAGCTCATTGTGTGCTCTTATAGCAGTAGTTAATTAGTGACATTGGCTGTCATTGTCATGTCATGTCAATTTAATGAATTTTCTTAGTATTATCAAATATTGTTTGTTGATCTTCTTAATTTATTTTTCTATTTGAATATTTTCCGTACTTAATACAATTAATTATTTAACACTAAACTATTTCTAGATCTTTTGCGTCGAAATTTATAATTTAATTTTTAAATAACGAATACAGGAAATATGACGTAGCAATCAACAATCTTGTCGAGTTTGGATGAATCATTATCAACTTCTGTTCTAGATATCTAGATATTTATATTAATTGATACATAAAAAAAGAATTTGACAATACTATACATATTGTATTGATAAGAAGTAGTATACTGTGTTCTGTGGAAACAACGAACCATTAAAAAGTTTAGTATTTAGTGATTTTGCAAGTAGATATTTGTACACAGGTAAGTGTAATTAAAAAACATTTCTATTATTATATATTATTTACTCTTGTGGCGTATTACTGGTCATCATAATACGTCTATTATATTTTTTTTTTATTGATTCTCTATCTTTTGTTTTACATTTTTGTCATTTTTAACCTTTATGTTTTCCTACCAATGAAGATGAGATAAAAGAGAACTACAGTATCAAACATATTAATTATTTACCTGTTTCCCTTAACTCTAATGGTATTTATTTTCCATGCAAGTTGAGTGGCAAATAAGATGACAGTGTATAGTGGATCTGGGGGGAAATAATTGTTATTATTGGGAATTTCTGACCCCTTTGCTAATAGTATACCCTGTCAGGTCGACCTCCATGCAAATTCCTGGAAACCGTCATAGTTCCAGGTGAATTTGTTTCAATCTGCTAACTGACCTGTCTTCATTCTCACCTATCATCTTTCACTGGTGCCCCGCCAGTCTATACCAATAGCGCAGGCGGGGTTAACTATTGCATCTTCACTCATTAAAAAGAAGCCTACGATAGGAAATTAGTTGCCATCACCTGTAGTGGTGATGGTAGCCAAAAATGGCAAGACCCTTTAATAGAGGAAGGCCTATGTTCAGCAATGGACAGTTAATGATTGATGTGATAATGATAAATGTATCATCATCAATGTGAAAAACAGCCATGAAAGTATAGTTGCTAATTAAAAATATAAGCGGAACTGTGTATCCATATAGAGGACTTTTTTTATGCAACTTAGAATGGCAAACAAGCTGACGGCCCATCTGACGGAAAGTGGTAACCGTCGCCTATAGACATGAGCAGTACCATGGACATAACAGAGTATACTGTTTCGTCCATGATACCCCCCATGCGTTGCCATTCCTGAGGACTCAGGTGTCATTCCTCTGTACCCAGTAAATTCACTGCCATATCCCACCCTTCAAACCGAAACACAGCCATGCTTCATAGTAGAAACACGAATGGGACAGAGGTAGTCAAGCAATCGACTTTTGTACAAAGTCTTCCTCTGGTGACTTAAACATATAAAATGTTGGATTAAAAATCTTTATGGTACATATATAAAGGAGACATGTTATTAAAAATTTTAAAATGGGTACATTTTCTATATGGAGTGGCCAATCATTAGCATCTTTTATTGGACAAGTCAAATCATACATTTCAAAAGAGACCCTGTGGCCCATCCTTCAAGCATTATGTTTCCCTAATCACCTTTTATTGGGAGAAGAAGGAATTGTTAGTAATGAGGATTAGTAGCCCCCATTGCTAGCGATATATCCTATCGGGTCCATCCATGAAACCATCGTGATTGATTTATTATTAGATTCGTCACAGTGGGCTAACTGACCTGCTTCATCCTCACCTATTATGTGTCCCTGGTACCCCGCCAGTGTATACCGATAGCGCAGGCGGGGTAAAACCATTCCATTATCATCCATTAAAAAAAATCAAATTTTATTGTTTCTTATGTAAAATATTAAAACAGTAGGATTTTACTATTCAGGGTTGCCACACGCTCTCTAAATGGATTTCCTGCTCAAAAGCATCGTGATCAGCGCGGCGGTGGTGGCGGCGGCAGTCGCTGTTGCCGTCGAGTGGTGGCAGTACAGGAATGTACCACAAGCGTACAGCACACACGGCCAGCGACGGCCAAAGAGTGACTAGATGGAAGTTATGTAGTAAGTTAGTCCTTAAACCCCAGTCATTTTAATAATATAATAAAAATATAACTAGACAATGATTGTAACAAACATACAATACATCAAATCATTCTTAATTATAATATCGTAAATCGAATTTTTTTATGGGTGAAAATGGTATGGTAACGGTAACTCCGCCTGCGCTAACGGGATACGCCGGCGGAGCACTAGTGAAGGGTGATAGATGAGAATGAAAACAGGCCAGTTAGCGCATCATAATGAATTCATCAGGAACTAACCATGATAGTTTCCAGGGGGAACGGCGAGGAGGTCGACCTGGTTGGGTGTATTGCTAGCAATGGGATTCTCAGTCTCCATTACTAACAATCCCTTTCACCCCATGAAGGAAGGTCAGTCGACCTATCGTGAAGAATTCGACATAAATTAACCATGACGGTTTCCAGGGCGAACCGCGTAGAGGTCCACCTGATAGGGTATATCTAGTTAGCAATGGGGCCATTTCTAATAGTCCCTCCTCTCCCCTGGAAGGTTTTGCCAGTCAGTGCTATGTTTATGCTTTGCCAATATTAAATATAGTCCTTGGGAATAGTAATGTTTGAAGGGTACCATGAACGTTATGGTATATTCTGTAATGTCCATGGTGGGTTCATGTTTTAAGCCTGTTTTAAGTTTTTAACTGACTTAGAAATAGAAGTATTTAATCTGATTGTATTTTTTTATATATATTATGTATTTGTCAATTGTTAACCGATCCCAGTGTTTCATTTTTTAATCACGTTTGTTTTATAGGAATTTATTTACAGTTTGTTTATTCTTTTATTATGTTAATAATAATTGTTTGTCGTATTTGTTTTAATTATTTATTGGTCTTTTGTTATGTACATAGTGTTTTTAAATAGAATTTGTTGTCTATTGTTATTTTTTTTTAATTTGCTATCGTTTTTTTTGGGTTACCATTAACCAAAAATATTGTTTTTATTTTTTTACTATTGAATAATAAATTATTTACTTTTAAAAAGGATTATAAAGAAAAGGTTTTAAAAAGTGAGGTTGTGAAAAGTGCAATAAAAAATTAGAATTAAGTGCATGTTAGGAGCATTCAAAATATTGTCTTAGACTGGTAGCTTAGTCAATTAAAAATAAAATAACACTTTAATTATTTATGATTGTTTAAAGTCACAGTGAAGTAAAATATTAATCATGTAATAGGATTGTACAAACAGTCCAGCACTGTACTGTGGACGAGCGTCCTCTGGTGTCGAAATAAAACAAAGCAGTGATGTTGGATCGTTGTACATGAGAAAGTTATTTTATTTAATAATAATACATGTATTTAGCCTACGTAACAAATCAAATTATAGCGCCGTCTAATCTTGATTTGACATCCCCCCCCCCCCTCCTCTCTACATACGTTATTATTAATGTTAATAAATTGTTATCATAGGTACACGCAGAAATTGATATTCTGTGCTTTATACCACGAGATGGCGCTGTCATTTCCGTCTCTTGTTCTTGTAGTGACTATAATGCTAGTACAAGTTCAAGTAGCTTGCTTTGTAAGTTGGTAGTTGGTAGTGACGTTTAACTTACTCTACCGTCTTATACATAAACACTTTATATAGTTTTGTTGAATTTAAAATTTCTGTATTATTTGGATGTATTATTAATATAAGAGTAATATGTAATAAATATATAATATTTTTTTTTATTTCTACTTATTAAATGTTTTTTTTTTCATTGCAATTGGATTTTTATTCTGTTCATCAGTTTTTTGTCACATATTCTTTTTATACTAATAACGCCATCTATCGTAAAATTGTTTCCATTTTAGAGTTAGTAAATAAAGAACTTCAGGCATTTTTAAGAATTTTTTTATTGAAGATCTTAAAATATGATAAGATATGGCAATGAAATTACAGAGTACACAGCTATAATAAGTATTACTAACAATCCCTTTCCCCCCGGACAGCGAGGTTGATTTCACATGGTATATTACTAATATTGGGGCTCTTGCTTGGCTTAATATCGGTCGGTTACGGGCTTGGTCTAATAACCTCATTTTTTACCGTCGTCACCGACCGATCGTTTTCCTTCCAAAATAGCATAACTGTATTGTCCTCTAATCCAAAATTACGTATTCCATAAGGGGACTTTGTACAAAACTCATTTGCTTGGCCACCTCTGTCCTATTCCTGTTTTTACCGTGAAGCAGTTGTGTTTGCATGGCTGTGTTTCGGTTTAAAGGGTGGGATATGGCGTGAATTTACAGGGTACAGAGGAATAACAACTGAGTCCTCAGGCATGGCAATGCATGGGGGGTATCATGGGCGAAACAGTATACTCTGTTATGTCCATGGTACTGCTCATGTCTATAGGCGATGGTTACCACTTTCCATCAGGTGGACCGTCAGCTTGTTTGTCATTCTAAGTTATATAAAAAAAGAACTTAGAATTCAGTACGATGATTTCCAAAGGGACGACGTCAAGATCAATGTGATATTGTTAGCAATAAATCGGGTAGTCCGCGTTACTAACAATCCTTTTCCTCCGGCTTTAGGTGGTCGATTCTGTCCTTGAGCCAGGTCGAGATATTTTCTCTTTTTCTCGGTTTGGGTTTTCACGAGGTTCTCGTCATGCGGTATGGTGACATTCACCAAAAACACCCTCGAGTGTGCTCGATCCATCACCACGATATCAGGTTGCGAACAGCAAGAACTCTTCTGTCCGTGATGATAGATCGGTCCCAGTGGAGCCCTATTATTATTATTATCTTCTCTATTCATGTCTCGTTTTCCTATTTCAAAAGATTTTACACTCGAAAATTTTTATTTTTTTACATTATAACCTTTAAATTTAATTTCTAAGCACGCCATTTTTCTTTCTTTCTATTCTCTTTATTCGAAATGGTTGCGTTATAATTATTTATTAGATCTTTAAAAAAATTGTAAGGTCAGTAAAACCCAAAGACTTTATTTCTTGTAACGTTCAGTTCAGTATGCGAGCAAAGGTTCCGGTTCACAAGGATATATCTAAAAGAATATACGCCTTTTTTAAGGGCCCTTTCCTGCCATCCTCAATTTCTTGAAAAAAATCTTTAATATGTTAAATGTTGACGCTTTAAATATTAAGCGTTTTAGCGATCTGCGTTACTTTAAAAATTTTCGTGTATAATAAAGGCGATATATAAACACTGGACACCAGAGGGTGCCACTGTCACACGAATATCTATGCATTTCTGTTATCCTGGCTAGCATTGGCATATTTTATATTAATACTCTACTAAAAAAGTAGCATAGCAGGAAAATATTTTTAGGAGTTGGCAATCTGAATAATACCTGCCTTCCATCCAGAGCCGTAAAAGATAAAACAAACAATTTTTTTTGTTTGTTATTCTTTTATCGATTTTGAAATGTTTTGTAATATAAATGAATAAATAAAATAATAATATAATTAAATTTGGAAAAAGTATAATTAAGTTTAAAGTGAAAAAAAGAATCGACTATATCTCTCTACTACATAATTCTTAATCTATAGATTTTTTTAAAGTGTTACATTGGATCACGGTTCACGGTCCAGTCGCTGAAATCTATTCTGCAATTTTCCCTGGGAAAACTATAAATTTAACTCCCAACTAATCATTTAATTGTATCCAAAAAATGACAGAGCAAGTGCCAATAATTTCAAACGATCCCGACTATTGTTACGATTGCTCGTCGACGCATTGTGTTGTGAGGAAAACAAAGCCGAAATGTTGTTATTACAAGTGCAAAAACGACGGGAAAGTGTCAATGTTTACATTTCCAGTACACGACAAAGAACGGCTTCGAATTTGGGTAAAGAATTCTGGTAAGTTCGAAATTTAAATTTTTTTTTTTAATATATACACAAGTAACAGTTGCGTAGTAATAAACACTATTTTTAATGTATACCGTTTAAGATTATACAATAAAAGGGCGGCAAAGGTACAATATAGAATTACTAAGTATTTCATCAACAGCTATGGCATATTTAGGATTGTTATCCAAGGAGGTGTGGCATCTTAAAAAAATATGTGTAATGTAGTCGCAAAGTTGTTTTTACAAATAGCTAATATATATAATAATCTTTATTTAAAATGGTAAATTACAAAATTGCTTAACAATGGTCCCCATATGGGTCGAGCCTGTATCTGAGGAACCTATTGAACACATGTAACTTACTACACTTACTATACCTTGTAACTTGTACACTATTATAAATTTATATAATTTTAATATAAGTATATATAATAATTTTTAATAGTCTCTCTCTCTGTGTGTGTGTGTATGTTGTGTGTGTATGTATGTTGTGTGTGTATGTATGTTGTGTGTGTATGTATGTTGTGTGTGTATGTGTGTGTGCTAAAAGCTTAAAGCTCTGTTCATTATTAACTGATTGAGAAAGAAAGTAGTTATAGTAATAAGAGCATGGAGAAGGTAATAGGCAACTTTGTATGTCGTATGAAAGCAATGAAAATAATGGTTAATTTTTTTTATAGATGGCAATACTAGTCATGTTTTTTATGCAACAGAATAGCAAACAAGCTGACGGCCCACCTGATGGAAAACAGTAACCATCGCCTATAGACATGAGCAGTACTATGGACATAACAGAGTACACTGTTTGCCCATGATACCTCCCATGTGTTGCCATTCCTGAAGACTCAGATTTTATTCCTCTGTACCCTGTAAATTCACTGCTATATCTCATTCTTCAAACTGAAACACAGCCATGCAAACACAACTGCTTAACGGTAGAAACAGGAATGGAACAGAGGTTGCCAAGCAAACGACTTTTGTACAGTCTCCTTCTATTAAAATATTATTAATACATCTGTAAGGCTTAGAAAACAATAAAATCCTTCTTTAAAAAAATTTCCTTATTACATAAAAATGAAAAATAGGATTTTAAATTAAATCTGATTAGTTTTATTAATATTAAAAAATTGTTTTATTTCTACCAGGAAAATATTGTTCTTCAGGGGGGGGGGGAAGGATTGTTAGTAATGTGGTTATCACTCCCATTGCTAACAATATACCCTAATATAGGTTGGTTATATTGGGGGGAAAGGGATTGTTAGTAATGGAGACTGAGAATCCCATTGTTAGCAATATACCCAACCAGGTTGACCTCCTCGCTGTTCCCCCTGGAAACTATCATGGTTCATTCCTGATGAATTCATCATGATGGGCTAACTGGCCTGTTTTCATTCTTATCTATCACCCTTCACTGGTGCTCCGCTAGTGTATCCCGTTATCCTGTTTATCATACCATTTTCACCCACCAAAAAAAAAAAAAATATATATAGGTTGACCTCATGGTCCTCCCTGGAAATCATCCTGCTGAATTTCAAGTGTATTCATCATGATGGGCTAACTGAGCTGCCTGTTCATCTTTACTTATCATACTCACTGGTGTCCCGCCAGAGTACCATTGCATTATCATCCATTAAAAAAAATTGTTCTCTAATTGCATTGTTTAGTCCATAGTTCGAGCTATAAGTTTGTGCTACAATTTCACAGATGGCGCTGTTTTTGTTTAATGCACTATTTAATTTATCTTGTCACTCAAAATTCCTATGTACATCGTTGCCAGGTTGGGTATTGTTTTCGTAGTTTTAGGTAAAAAATTAATTATTCGCGAAACTAGAAAAAAAATCTTGGAGAAACGTTTGAAAAGAAGTTAAATTCCTTGGAGAAGTATGCTTATTTATTTACATTTGTAGTATTTGTAAATCAAACAGCGGTATATAAATATAAAAAAGGTAGTCAGAGGCTAAAGGACCCTAAGTTTTTTTTTTTTCCTCATTCTCTTTGTTCTTAACGTAATAAAACGTAGAAATATTAATACAAGTTTAAGCAAAAGTGAAAGAAATCCTATTGATTTAAATTAAAAAAAAAATATATATATATATATAATATGGGTAAAGTTAACAAAAAATTATGGCAACCCTGCGGCTAATCTGTCAACTTTGGTTTTTTTTTTTTGGCGGAAAGTTGAACTGAGCGGGCGATTTAAATTTTCTTTTTTTATTTTCAATTTTATTTTTAAATATTTTGTATATTTGTGTATTAAGTACTTTTTGTAGACAGTTTGTAATATATAGTAAAGAAAATGAGTGTAAGTAGCGACGGGGGAGACCCCGTCGACATTGGAAGGAAAAGAAAAGGTCAGGCAAAAAAACGTAAATTAGCATTTAATGATTCAGGACTTTCTGATAATTATAAAATGTACACCAAACCAAATTACAAGAGACAGTTCCCAGAAAATCACAGTGTTGATTGTGTAGTATATGTAGAATCAACGGAAGACGAAAAATTAGGGAATAAAAATCCTATGACTTTGACTAAACTATTCACAGAAAATGTAAAGGGTATCGTAGGAGTTCATCGAGTGAACGCCTATAAAATTGGCATCACGTTCAGGAAACCGGCACCAGCAAATAATTTTCTTAAAATGGACCATTTCTTGAATAAAAATAAATTTCGAGCTTTTGTACCCGCATATTTATCAGAAAAAACCGGCGTTATTCGATATGTACCGACAGATATGTCCAATGAAGATATATATAAAAATATTAGCTGTGACGCAGAAGTAATTTCTATTAAACGTTTTATGAGAAAAGTAGATGGGATCCTTACACCTTTAGGTACAGTTGCTGTCACATTTGCAGCAACAACATTGCCACAATATGTCTACATTCAGTTGTTCAGATATCCTGTGCATACTTACATTCCACCATTAGTTCAATGTTTCAAATGTCTAAAATTTAACCATTCAGCCAAAGTTTGCCGAGCCGTACAGATGTGCTCATCGTGTGCTGGTCAGCACTCGTATAAAGAATGTGATGTTGACACGATAATGTGTATTAATTGTGGTGGCAATCATCTAGCTATTTCTAGGAATTGTCCCATTAAAAGGAAGAAAATGGAAGAGAAGAGGAACAAGTATCTCAATCTTAGTTATGCCACTGTTGTGAGTATACCTTCAAATGTTTCAGAGTCAAAAAATTTTCCAAATCTGGAAAAATCCAGTAATGTATATAGCTCTCAGTTAAATTCAAATGTAAATAAATCCGAATTAAATAAAGATGAAATTGTAAATAATGATATTATAATTAATGCTCTCGTTAAATCTCTTGTTGCTCTTGGGAACAACAATGAGAAAATGTCAATAACTCATAAGAAAATTAAAGAAATATTATTGTCTAATTTAACTTAGTTTTATGGATACATATATAAACATAGCACAATTTAACATACAAAGCTTACAGAGTAAAAAAGTTCTGTTACAAAAATATCTTACTGAACAAAATATTGATATATGCTTACTTAATGAGACATGGTTTAAAAGTAATAGTAAAATTCCTAGGTTTGCATCATATAATTTTATTTTCAAAAATTCTACAAATCCACACAACGGAATTGGTATATTAATTAAGAAAAATTTTAAATATAATATTATTAATACTACTTTCTTTGAAGCTGTTCAAAATTTATGCATCTCAATAGAAACATCTATCGGTAAATTACATATTCTGTGTGTATATTGTCCCCCTAGTGGAAAGTTTCACACCAATAAAATTAAAAAAGTACTTCTGGATACTCCTAAACCATGTCTCATTATGGGTGATTTCAACGCACATCATATTTTGTTTGGTTGTAACACAAACAATAGTAGAGGTAATATTATGTTCAGTCTTATAGATGAATTCAATTTATATGTGTTGAACGATGGTAGTCCGACTACTGTTCCAGTCTCAAACAGGCAAGCATCAGCAATAGATTTAGCTTTAGTTAGTCCTTCAATGTCTCCTCTTTGTGAGTGGAAAGTCCATGATGACCCGATGGGCAGTTATCATTATCCGACTCAGGTACGTGTAAATGTGAAGCCATCAATATATGAAGTTAGACCTGTGGAAGACAAATATTTATATAATAAAGCAGATTGGTCTAAATATTACAGTTTATCTGAAATTAGTTTTTCTCACTTAGACATTTATAACAGTACTGAACCTTTACAGTTATATAATGATTTTGTATATATTTTATATAATATAAGAGATAAGACAGTTCCTAAACAAAAGTTAAAACAATCTTTCCAATTTTTGAGAAAACCAGCTCCTTGGTGGAATGACATTTGTGATGATGCTGTTCAAAAGTCTAAAGAAGCCCTGAGACAGTACAGAAATTCTCCATCAATTTCTAATTTCATAAATTACAAAAAAGCTGATGCTAAAAAGAAAAGAATTCTAAGGGAACAACGCACAGAGTCATGGCATCAGTTGTGCACCAGTTTCAATAGAACAACACCTATTTCTAGAATATGGAGTTACATCAAAAGGTTTAAAAGATTAGATAATACTTCAAATAGAAACCCAAATGATGAATGGATACCAGAGTTTTTAGACTCATTGGCAGCATCATCACATTTACAAAATGATATAACAGATATTTTGAATCTGTCTGAAGAAAATGCTAGTAACTCATTTATTAATAAACCCTTTACATTACATGAGTTCCACATTTCACTAAAAAGTCGGAAAGATACAGCTCCAGGGTTGGATGGTATAACATATTTTTTAATTAAACAATTACATCCTAATGCAAAGAAAATATTATTAGATATATATAATAAACTTTGGGAATATTCAATTATACCAGAATCTTGGAAAACCCAGTGTGTTATTCCTATTCTAAAACCCAATAAACCTGTAAATTGTGCATCATCATATAGACCTATCTCCTTATCTTCATGTTTAGGTAAACTCTTTGAAAACATGTTAAAATTTCGTTTGGACTACTATGCTGAATCACAAGATAAGTTGCCAAATATACAGTTTGGATTCAGAAAGGGCAGAAGTTGTTCTGAAAGCTTTGTATCATTAATATCTGTGTTAAAAAAAGCAAAATTAAGTCACTCTAATGTAGTATGTGTATTCTTAGATGTTAAAGGTGCTTTTGACAATGTGAATATAGAATGTTTAATTCATGTGTTGCATAACTTGGGTTTGCCAAGTAAAACATTAAAGTGGCTTTTTAGTTTTTTAAATAATAGAACTGTTTTTGTTAAATATAATAACATTTTACATGGACCAAAAAATGTTAACAAAGGGACTATGCAAGGGGCCACATTGTCTCCTTTATTGTATAGTTTGTACACATCGGAGATCCTCAACTATGTGGATAATTCAAAAGTTAATATTCTTCAGTTTGCTGATGACCTGCTTTTATATAGTGAAGATCAAAATTTAAATATGGCCATTAACAACATTAATTCTGCATTATTTCAGCTTCATAATTACTATAGCAATTTTTTAAAATTAGAAATCAGTTCAGAGAAAAGCTCAGTTTTGGTATTTAGTAGAGAGAGAGATCCATCTGTATTATCCAGAGTGAAAGTTTTATATAACAATAAAGTAATCCCAATTGTTAATCATCATAAATTTTTAGGTGTAGTATTAGATGACAAATTAAAATTTGATAAACACATTAACTATATCTCCCAAAATGCAATGAAAAGTGTAAATGTTTTGAGATGTCTGGCTGGAACTTTTTGGGGTTCTGACCCTAAAACTCTAAATTTGCTATATAAAAGTATTGTTAGGAGTCATTTTGATTATAGTAGTTTGGCTTATATGAATGCTAGCACCACATTGTTGAGGAGACTCGATGTGATACAGAATATGAGTTTAAGAATAATTTGTGGAGCCATGCGCTCCACTCCTATTAATTCTATGGAGATTGAAAATTGCATACCTCCATTATCCCTCCGACGTTTACATTTGGCTCAACGTTTCTGTTTGAAGGAATTGTCTTTCAATAAAAATATGGTCCTTAATAATATTATATATCCAGTAGAATTTTCTTCTGTTGTATCCTCCAATATCTCAGCTTCCAGCATTGTTTCTAACCCCTTGCCTGAAATTCCAATCATAATGTTAAATGTTAAAAATACAGCAAATCATATTTATGTAAATGCTAAATGGCCAATGTACAAATGTCCTTACAATTCATTGCTTAACTATCTAGATATTAAATGTTATATAGACTTAGTACATAACAAATTTGATTTTCTTGAATTTTTGAATAAGAAATCACATTTCTATGTAATCTATACTGATGGTTCTAAAAGTGCAAACAGTGTTAGGGCAGCATATTATGATCCACAAAAGAAACTCACAAAATGTATTAAATTGGAAGAAAATTGTAGTATCTTTACAGCTGAAAGTTATGCTATTCTAAGTGCTTTAATATTTGTAAATAACTTTGTAAATAATGTAAATATATTAATAGTTTCTGATTCCAAGAGTGTATTGGAATCTTTATGTAATTGTAATTACTCATATAAGCAAAATTATTTACTTTATGAAATTAAAGATCTGTTGCGAACATTGAGTCAGAGTAAAAACATAGAATTTGTGTGGGTACCCTCGCACAGTGGCATACTAGGGAATGAAATTGTGGATCGAGCAGCTAGTCGAGAACACGATGAGGATCACTCGGCAATGTTGAAAGTTCCGTTCACAGATTATTACCGACTACTTAAAAGTAATTTAGCAAAAATATGGAAAGACCATTGGGATATAACAACTGAAACTAAAGGTAAATGGTATGCGGAGTTACAGAGAGACTTACCAATTAAACCTTGGTATAGCAAATTTAAATACTGCGGCAGGAAGTTTATTACGATCATCAATCGTCTTCGTTTCGGGCATTGCTTAGTTCCAGTTCACCTCAACAGACTCAATATTATTAGTGACAATAAGTGTAAATACTGTTTTCAAGACAATGCAGACATAAAACACATTATATTTGACTGTCAAAATTTCAACATTCAACGGCTGATACTTGTTAGTGATATTAGTGACATTGCGAAGGAACATTCACAATGCGTTCCCCGCCGCGTTCAAGATTTATTATCCAACGAAGCTTATTTTACATCTGTTTTTAACTTCATTACTAATACTGTAGATAAAGTTTAAGAATTTTTTATGTTATCAATATTGTTAATTGCGTTTATATAGTAATTTGTTCTACATTCCTTTTTTTGTAAATATCATTTATGTCTGCGACTGAAGGACTTGTATCCATGGTCATGAATAAATTAAAAAAAAAAAAAAAAAATCTGTCAACTTTGTTTTTATCTGTTATTTTTGGTTAGCGATGGGCCAACTCGTATAGTTTTGAATTCGAGTAAACCGAATTGAAATGGTGGCTGATTCGAATCGCAGCTCGAATCAGCTCGCATTCACTTCGTATAGTCAATACTGCAGTTGAATATGAACTCAGTAGGTCGGTTACTTAACTCGCTTTAGATTTAAATCGTCGATAGCGCGAACTCGCGGGTTTCAATCAATTCGAATAAAATATACTAGTGTAACGTAGTAAACACTCAGAATTCATATTATCAATCTATTTTAGTTATAGAACAGTTTTGTTCTTTACTTTCGAGCTATTAATTTGAAAGAAAAATACAAAATACTAATATTTAAAATATAGGTTTTTATTTTTAACCGACTTCCAAAAAAGGAGCTGGTTCTCAATTCGACTAATATTGTATGTTTTTTTATTTGTTTGTTACGCGATTACTCCGTCAATTGTAGACCAATTTTGAAAATTATTTTTTTGTCGGAAGGGGTATTATCTTGAGGTGGTCCCATTGTCACCATGTCAGGATCTGATGATGGGATCCCAGGGAAATCGAGAGCAACTCTATACTTTATAGACACCTACAATATTTTTCATGTACTTTCTAAAGCTATTCAGATATTTGCGTTTGGTAGTCATCATCTTATGTTGTTTAACTGATGATGGGTGGTACAACTCCTTAACGGTTAGGAGTTAAGAGGTAATTCCTGAAATATTAGGCACGTTTAGATCGTTAGTAGTTTTTTTCAAGTAATATTCAGATGAGCTGATGATGAAGTACAACTCCTTAACGGTTAGGTTTATATAGGAATTAAGGGATAATTCTATCGCAAAAAAGATTATGAAAATTCTTTTTTTGTCACCAAGTCAGAATCTGGATCCCATGAAAATTGAAGGAAATCCTAAAAATTTGTAATGTAAATATAAAAATATACTAAAAATGGAAAAATAAATAAATTTGAAATAAAATCAACAGACTTCAAAAAAAAAAAAAAACGTAAAAAATACAAAAGTAAAAAATAACAAAATACAAATTTAATCCCAATCAAATAAATTTCATTTCATTTTATAAAAAATTTAAATAGTTATGTAATCACCTAAAAAAATACATAAAAGTTTAATACTTATATTTTTACTATTTATTTTAACATTAATTAATTAACTAAATATTAAAAAACGGAACAGTAACATTTCTAAAAAAAAAAAGCTCGTCGTCAGCCAATCATGAACCAATCGCCTTCTCTTCCTTTAACTTGCGCCTCATGTGATGTTACTATCTCATTCTGCTTCGCAGCTTGTTCGGTTGGTGTAGTTATGTCGAGTATTATACACCACACGCTATGGCATGGTGCAGTGCAGGTAATAGGTACATACACATATAAGTAAATAATTATAATATATTAATAATTATATAATTCAAAATACTTGTACAACGCAAACAGTAAAGCATAGATAATTTACGAAAGTTCATTGTATGCGACAAATCTATGGATTGGTAACAGTAACTTGCTTTTCCAGTCATATAAAAATAATAAATATATTATTAGATTGACTTTGACTCCATAAATCTCACTCAACACTATTCTGTTAATTTATAATAAAAAGTGCCAAAATCTCAACTATCACCGCACCATGATATAGCGCGCGGAGTGTAACTGTAAAACACGCTGACAGAAATATCACGCACACGAGAGTCTTGCTCGTTGTATAATGTTTCTGTTGCGTCGCACGCACACAGCCACACAGCATTCACAGCAACTGAATCGAGTTGACGTTATGACGAACACAGTCGGCCGAGTTGCGTGCTACAGTGATCCGAGCGTAGATCGCATTCATATCACGGTTGTAACGTAGGTAGCGCCGTATTGGCTTTATACGAGTTGATTCGAATTGATAGAAAAGCTAGTTCGAATTGAGCCGGCGGCAATGCAGCTCGAGTAACTCGAGTTTTTTGATTCGAATCGCCCATCGCTATTTTTGGTTATTCTATTGTAATTACTAGCCTTATACTTACATTTCTAAGCTTTTCTATTGTGATTTTATATGAAATGGTGATTTAGCTCTTACTGGACTGATAACGCTTCCTTCAATAATCAACTTTTAGCACATAACTGGACTCCGATCTATTTTTGGCTCTTCCGTTCAGGACTTTATTGACAAATTGCAATCAAATGGCACCCCACAGGTGTTCCTATTTTATGTGCAAAAATAATTCGAATGAGAAATCAATGTTTAGTTTCCCTTGCAATGATGCTGAACGCTTAAAAGTGTGGCTCGAAAATTGTGGTATCTAAATATGTTTACTTATAATCGATAACAGGATTTTTTTATGTGAAAATGAAATGGGAACCCCATATTCGTTATTGATATATGCTGACTAGGTAAATTCACGCCATATCCCACCCTTCAAACTGAAACACAGCCATGCAAACACAACTGCTTCACTGTTGAAACACGAATGGGACAGAGGTACTCAAGCAGTCGACTTTTGTACAAAGTCTCCCTCTGGTATATTTTTCATGATGGGCTAACTGATCTTTTCATTGTCATCTATCATCCCTCACTGGTGCCCGGCCAGTGTATACCGTTAGCGTAATCAGGGTTACCAATCCATTGTCATGTATTGAAAGGAAATGACATAGAATTGCAAGTCTTGTCCTCTCCTAATCAATTTAATATAGAAATCTTTCTTGGTTATAACTTTTCTATGCCTTAGGAGAGAAATAACACCAGAGTCCACAGGAATGGTAACGCGTGGGTATCATGGGCGAAACAGTATACTCTGTTATATCCTTGGTACTGATCGTGTCTATAGGCGACAGTTACCACTTTCTATCAGGTGGGCCATCAGCTTGTTTGCCATTGTAAGTTTCATAAATAAATGCTATTGTTGTTACGTACGCTTGGAACGCACCTCAACACGGAAATGTCAAATGTTCTGTCAGATTTGCGATGTCTGCTATCGCTTGCTTTTACAAAATCAATTATGTATAATAAATCTGTTGTTTGTAATAATAGCATTTAAATACTACACCCAATATAAAAACCCACAAAACAACAATTGTGATTATTATTAAATTTTGGGGTAGGTTCATCTTTTATTTGAAAGTTTATTTAAATTGTCTATCTACATTAATTTTATCTGTGATTCTAGGTAATATATCCATTGCACATTTGTCCAAAAAACGTTTAAGGTCCAGATATTTATGCATTGATCATTTTAATAAAAAGTATGTAAGAAACAAGACTGGTGTTAGAAAAAGACTGTGTCCTGATGCTGTGCCGGCACATTATAAAAATATCGATGTTCCAAACCGCTCACGCTCTCCTTCATCAGGTATTTATTATTGAAAATCATTTCCTAACTTTTTTAAAGATATTGATATGTATGTTATAAAATCTTGAAGTGTTAGGTTGAAAATTTTTACATTCCAAAAGCTTGTTCTGATTATTTTTTTTTTATACAAAAGAATGGCAAACTAGTTGACGGCCCACCTGATGGAAAGTGGTAACCGTCGCCTATAGACATGAGCAGTACCATGGACATAACAGAGTATACTGTTTCGCCCATGATACCCCTCATGCGTTGCCATTCCTGAGGACGCAGGTGTTATTCCTCTGTATCCTACCCTTCAAACCGAAACACAGCCATTCAAACATAACTGCTTCACGGTTGAAACACGAATGGGACAGAGGTGCCCAAGCAATCAACTTTTGTACAAAGTCTCCCTCTGGTAACTGTTTACAGCAAAAAGCTCGCAGATTGCGATCGGTTCCTTCTTCTATTCCTTACCACACTTTTTATCTGTCTTCTCTATTAAAATATTTTTAATAAATACTAACTTCTTTGTTTTTGTTGTTACCTTACCTATTACATTACTGTCCCACTCGATCCACAAACTGCGCAGAGATGTTGCATCTCTTTGCATCTTCTACCGAATTTATCATGGGCAGTGCTTTGAGAAATTATTCGGATTGATACCTGCTGCTGATTTTTACCACCGTACAACCCACCATAAACTACCAGAGGGAAACTTTGTACAAAAGTCGATTGCTTGGGTACCTCTGTCCCATTCGTGTTTCAACCGTGACGAAGTTGTGTTTGCATGGCTGTGTTTCGATTTGAAGAGTGGGATATGGCGTGAATTTACAGGGTACAGAGGAATAACACCTGAGTCCTCAGGAATGGCAACTCGTTGGGAGTATCTAGGGCGAAACAGTATACTCTGTTATGTCCATGGTACTGCTTATCTTATAGGCGTATATTATAGGCGACGGTTACCACTTTACATCAGGTGGGCCGTCAGCTTGTTTGCTATTCTAAGATGTATAAAAAAAAAACCACCATAAACTAAAGTTTCATCTTAACCATCTGGACGAGTGGCGGTCCTCCACTGTGCGTTTCACAAGTCACTTTCTTCCACGCACAACCATTCTTTGGCATCAACTTACAGCGGCAGTATTTCCGAACCAATACGTTAACCTTGCATAATCTTCGAGAAAAGAGCATATTCCTTTTTAAAAGACCGGCAGTACACCTGCAATGCCTTTGGTGTCGTGGGTAATCATGGGCGGCGGTAGTCACTTATCATGAAGTGAGTCGCATGCTCGTTTGCCCCCTGTGTTGTACAAAAAAACCTGTGCTTGATTTAGGACTTTGATTGTGCTTGTGACTTCGACATTGCTTAATTTGAAAAATACCGTTCGCGTACTCGCCTCATGAATATGCAGATGTGCATTTCGACTTATGGAAACCGCCAAGCTGCACGGGAATATAGCAACCGGTACCTTCCTAGCCCATACATACCCCATAGAACTCGTGTCTTGTGGGATCAGCTGAATAGACAGGTGCGAAAGCGTACCACGTCTCAGGAAGACTTGTGGTAAAAACTGCAAGAAGAACGGCAGTAGATAACTAAGGCATTGGATAAATTAGTAGCTAGGTTGCCAAAGCTTTGCGAGGCTATCATAAGAAATAAAGTTGGACACGTAGATGTGTCCAAAATTAAAAAAATAAATTTCTTATGTCTAAAAATGGCTAATAATTATGTTAAAATAATTATGAAGTAGTTTCAATCAATCGGACTTTTGCAAAATGTATTTTACTGGGTGGCCGCGGATACTTTTGGGCCATACTGTATAGATCGGTGATTCCCAATGTGGGACCCACGCCCCACAGGGGGGCAATTTGATATTTAGGGGGGGGGTATTAATAAATAGATTCGAAGCGATTTTAATCCTCTTGCTCCGGGCCATTTAAATGCAATGCTACAAATAGGTATCGGTGCCTAATAAAAAAAAGTAAATAAAAAAATGCTGTAAATATTTATTACGTATAATTTCGTTTGACGTTACCAAAATATCAACTGGGCGATTAGAGTCGTCAAGTAAACTTTGTCGGGAAAAATTATGTATGGGGGCATAAAAGTTTTAGGAATGTTCAAGTGGGGCATGGCACAAAAAAGGTTGGGAAACACTTATAGATAGGGGGAAAGGGATTGTTAGTAATGGAGTCTGAGAATCCCATTGCTTGCAATATACCCAACCAGGTCGACCTCCTCGCGGTTCTCCCTGGAAACTATCATGGTTAATTCCTGATGAATTCATCATGATGGGCTAACTGGTCTGTTTTCATTCTCATCTATCACCCTTCACTGGTGCTCCGCCAGCGTATCCCGTTAGCGCAGGCGGGGTTACCATACCATTTTCACCTATCAAAAAAAAAAAACACTTATAAATAGAACATTTCACAGCATTTAGCAAGCGCCACAGAGATTTACGCCAACTACCGGTTGCTCGCTTTAAGACGATCTATCTGTTATCATCATATCAGTTTTTAACTGTCCACTGCTACACATATGCCTGGGAAAGGGGGGAGTTATGGGTTTCCCCCCTACGAGGGTTGGCAACCACATTTAGATTTTAGAGATGTTTTAAGAGGGACGCTACTGTCCACCCCTCACCTTCCCTTAGTCTTCTACGGTATCCACGGGAATGGAAGGGGTGGCCTATTCTATGCCGGGATTACACGGGCCTACAGATGGGCAAAGCACCGGGTTTAAACCCGGTGCTTTGGTAAAAACCCAATAAACACCCATAAACTCCCATAATCACCCAAAAAAATAGGTTTTTACGTATTTTTTTGAAAATATGTAAGTAATACCAATAAATTATTTTTATAAATTGTATTGATCAATTCTACAATATTAAATAAAACGTTAACTAATAATATTTCAGGAAATTTTAAAAATCTATATATAATAAAATGAAAGTAATTAATTTTCAGTGTTTTCATGTTGCAGTTGATCAACATGTTGGCCTTTTGCTTCCCGTAGATACTTTAAAATTTCTTCATAACACCTCGTTCGCACACATGGCCGTATATATTTAAATTCTTGAGCCACTAACAGTCCGAAATACTCATTTCTTTTATCCTCTTCTCCATAAATTAAGCATTTAGAACAGTTTGTTTCTTCTTTCAGTAAATTTTCTTTTACTTTATCCTCGTTTTTTTCTTTGTTGCGACGACGCTGGGTAAATCATCTGGACACTGGGTCTCACTATCGCCAAATATATTTGGAGATCGGCTTCGGCTACGGCTTGGCAGACATTTTTTTCTTTCTACAATTTTAAATTAAATTTATTAGAATAAATGCTTCGAACACACGCGATCTAAGTACCTTTTGTGTTTATTATACCTTACCTACCTAGGTATAAAAAGAGTACTTACGTAGATTTTCTTTTATTAACTGTTTTATACGAAGATCTTGATCTCTCAAATTAGCATCCATTTTACTTCCAGTGATTATCAACTAAATTAATAATCCACAAAGTATTAAATAACGTTTTTATGAAATATTTAGCACAAAAACAATACCCTTTAAATATCGATCGTCAGTAACTGTGGCTGACTTACCTATATTCTAGCAAGCAGGACTGCCAGATGTGAAGGGGAAATCCCCAATAAATTGTTGCATGTGACTGATGATGTGAGCATGTTCGTTTCATAATAAAAATGTTGCCAGGTAACCAAAAAGTCGTATGTTTTTGTGCGAATTACGATCATAATCTTTACGATCGTACATTAAAAAATAGACAAATAATAGTATGAGTACGATTTAAATCGTATATCTGTCAACCCTGCTAGCAAGACAGCGACAAAATCACGTTGCATAACAATGTAGCCCAAGCTTATATCTTATGAAATATACGGAAGAGATACGGACTTAGAAAAAACAGAAATGTTGTTCTTTGTGGAAGTCATTGATGAAATTCTATGTATTTTAGCCCGCAAACTTTCTTCAAACAAAAACAGCGCCATCTAGTATCGAGTTCTGTAATTATCTCTTTGTTTATGGATTTGAAGTAAGACCGCCACGCATGCAATACATTATGACTGGGGATTCCCCTATTCGTCGACGCTGAATATGAGGCGACGACAATCACTGTCAAACGTGTTCACTATTACTCTGACTCTGGTAACGTGACTTCCTGGTAACGTGTTAGGTAGGAAAAGCAGTAAAAAAGTGCATATTAAGGGAGCAGATTTGAAATAATATTTATACTTAACAAGAAATAATTAAAGGTAAGTGGATTTTTGAATGATACAATTATATCATGATCACTTAACAATTTTAACTTAAAATTAGATGTATTATTACAAGCTTTTATTTAGCTTGCGTTATGTAAATAAAAGTATGTAGGTATGTTCGTATGTTGATGCAATTATCCTCAATCCTCAACCGACTGGGATAAAATTTTCCATACACGTTTATTTTGGATGATAGTGCATAGTTAGCTGAGAGTCGTCATTGGATAATAATGGTGGATAGCCTAAGATGTGTACTAGATATTTATTTTTAACATAATATGCGTAAGTACCTAATCGAATTAAAGAAGTTGCTGAGAAAAATACAGAACAATACGATAATAAACTAGCGTCTGCGTTTAATCCTCCGAGGAGATGTAATTTTACAAAGGTTTTTTGTATTTATTTTATTATTTTTTTAATAAATTTATTGTAAATAACAAGAAATAATCATTGTAAAAAAATAGGCACTCTATTGTTGAATTTTCGTCAGACCAACTAATCATCGTTCATTTTTTTAGGTTCAATGGGGAGACCTAAAGATTTACGCATATGGGAGCACTACCGTACTTTACCAAACAAGTCTGTTTCTTGCAAGCTTTGTAATAAGGTCTACAAATTCAGTAATGCTGCCAAAATGCTTCAACATCTTATCACTTGTCCAAAATCTCCAGAAACATTAAAAGACTCTATGAAACTTATAAAAGATAGCTCGTCCAAAACCAAAATGTCTGGACTGTCAGAGATAGAGACAAATGATTCTTTTATAAGCCCCTCGTCGTCTGCTAACACTACAATAAATGCTGAGTTTCAAGACACCGATGATCATATAAAAACAGAATTAGCGAGAGCTATATTTGTAACAGGGACGCCATTATCGATGGTGCAACATCCTTTATGGATACAATTTTTCGAAAAATTGCAACCAAAATTTAAAATACCTTCACGTAAAGCTTTAGCGACAAAATACTTAGATAAAATATATAGAGAAATGCGTTTTGAGTTAAATGAGGAACTAAATGCTTGTAGTTACTTACACCTTCAGTGCGATAGCTGGTCTAATTTAAGAAATGAAGGAATAATAAACTTTCTTATATCAAAACCTCAACCTGCATACGTTAAAAGTTTGAATACAGAAAGTAATCCTCACACTAGTGAATACCTTAGCCAAGAAGTTGAAAAAGTAATGAAAGTGTATGGAGCAAATAAGTTTCTTGTACTTATTGGCGATAACGCTAGAAATATACAAAAGGCATTCGAATTAACAAAACTCAAATATCCACATGTTGTTCCTCTCGGTTGCTGTGCACATATCCTTAACTTGTTGTGCCAAGATATTGTAAAGATACAAGAAGTAACTGTGTTTATTATGCAAGCCATAAATATAATAAAAACTGTTAAAAGGAGTCAACGATTAAGTTCCTTGTTGATAAAATCAAGGCAGGGTGAAGATTCTACACAAACACTAAAATTGCCTTGTGCTACAAGATGGGGAAGTCATGTTACTTCGTTAAAAAGTTTGAAAGCAAATAAGATAGCTTTGCAAATATTAACAGTTAGAGAAGATGTGGTAATTTCAAGAGATATTAAAGATTTAATTCTAAGTGATGATTTCTGGACGAAGACAGGGGAATGTATAAGTATTTTGGAACCAGTCACTGAAAGCATATTTTACTTAGAGAGCGACCAGAATCGTTTGCATCGCACATACATTACATTTAGAGATGTACAAGCTAAGATACGTTTTGCATTAAATGAGATTTCGACATTGAGCGAAGAAAGCAAACAGCAGATTCTAACATCAGTATCTTCAAGATGCAATATGGCAATGAGGCCAATACATTTTGCAGCATATATTCTAGACCCCAGGACTCTAGGAGTCGAACTTACTCAAGAGGAAGAACTTAAGGGTATGGAGTTTATCTACAATTTAAGCCAACACTTAAGTTTGTCAAATGTAATGGCAGATTTGGCGTGTTATAAAGCTAAAGAAAACTTTTGGGCCAGAGGATTTGTATGGAGCTCATTAGATAGCATTGAGCCCCTAATATGGTGGAAAGGTATTTGTGGTTCCACTGAGTTAAGCAAAGTAGCGATTCGTATTCTATCAGCTCCCTGTACTTCGGCAGCCACTGAGCGTTCCTTTAGTATCCAAGGCTACATACATAATAACAAAAGAAATCGACTTACAACTGAAAGAACTGAAAAAATTTCATTCATTTGTTATAACTGGAATCTTAAACATAAAGCTGAATGCGAGGACATTCAGTTTAATGAAGAAAATACCTTAGAAGCTTTCATTGAGCAAGTAAATGAACATAACAGTTTAGACGAAATAGAGCCTATCGAACCTATACAATTCATCGCTTGTAATAACTCTGAATCTGACAGTGATTGACTGTAGTTTTACATTTTACTTTCATCTCTTTCTTAATAAACTCAAAATCAAATTAAAAGTTTTTTATTCTGTAGGCTGCATAATAATATTGTCTATGTCCAGTATAGTGGACGTCTTGCGGCTGAGATGACGATGATGAAGTACAAAATCATAAACACCCAAAAATTTGGGTGTTTATGGGGTTTAAACCCAATAAACCCAAAACACCCGGTTTTTACCCACCAGACTTTAAACCCACCCAGGTGGATTGCCCATCTCTACACGGGCCTAGAATAGACTACCCCTTCCCGAGGCTCCATCTCGGTAATTATTATTGAATAATAAAAAAAATAATGAAAACTCTTTATCGTTCCCCTCAAAGAATGATACAGATTATAAAGATTATCAATGTGTATACAAACAAAATTGATAATTAAATAAAAACAAGATAAAGGGGCATTACCAGAGGGAGACTTTGTACAAAAGTCGATTGCTTGGCCACCTCTGTCCCATCCGTGTTTCTACCGTGAAGCAGTTGTGTTTGCATGGCTGTGTTTCAGTTTGAAGGGTGGGATATGGTGTGAATTTACAGGGTACAGAGGAATAAAATCTGAGTCCTCAGGAATGGCAACGCATGGGGGGTATCATCGGCAAAAGTCGATTGCTTAGCCACCTCTGTCCCATTCATGTTTCTACCGTGAAGCAGTTGTGTTTGCATGCCTGTGTTTCAGTTTGAAGGGTGGAATATGGTGTGAATTTACAGGGTACAGAGGAATAACACCTGAGTCCTCAGGAATGCCAACGCATGGGGGGTATCATGGGCGAAACAGTATACTCTGTAATGTTCACGGTACTGCTTATGTCTATAGGCGACGGTTACCACTTTCCATCAGGTGGGCCGTCAGCTTGTTTGCCATTCTAAGTTGTATAAAACAAAAATATAAAGAGGCAACAATGGGCGGCCTTATCGCTAAACAGCGATCTCTTCCAGGCAATCTTAGGGCGGAGGGAAATGATTAAAATTGTCTCTGGCTAAGACAGAATAGATAAATAAGACAAAAAAAAAAGGAGAGAAAAAGGCTCAAGTTTAAGTTAAACGCTGTATATATACTATATATATTCATCCTCATCATCCTACCCTTATACCAATCATTTGGGGTCGGCGTAATGATTTTAACCATATTACATAAAGATTTGGTTTATAGTTTTACGACCGGCCGCCTGCCTGACGTCAACCCTCTTTGGGAATGCATTTGTTGGTGGTTTCCGCCACCTACGTTATGGAGGAAAGGATTGAGGAAAAAAAGAAGGGAACGTTGGAAATGCGTGAAGGAAATTGATGAACGTGAGGAATAAGGGACTTATGTGGGAAAGGAAGGGGGGGGGGGGGGAGGACACTGCAGTTGCGGAAAGGACTGGGACACTGCAGCGGCTCGGGAGGCTGGGGTCGCATACTATATATATTACGCAGTATATATATATATAACAATATAAATAAAAATATAATAATTGTTTCCAGGTAACAAGAAACTATTGTCCTGCAATGAGAGTCAACTGAAGAAACGGTTAATATGCGTCCGACATTTCAAAAAGGATAGCGTACACAAAGGAGCGACAAGAACTAGGCTGATCGGTCCCGCAGTGCCGTTTCCTTACGTCGAAGAAGACGCCAATCTTGATCCCAGTAAGTACATTATTATTATTTTTTTATACAACTTAGAATGGCAAACAAGCTGACGGCCCACCTGATGGAAAGTGGTAGCCGTCGCCTATAGACATGAGCAGTACCATGGACATAACAGAGTATACTGTTTCGCCCATGATACCCCACATGCGTTGTCATTCCTGAGGACTCAGCTGTTATTCCTCTGTACCCTGTAAATTCACTGTCATATCCCACCCTTCAAACCGAAACACAGCCATGCAAACACAACTGCTTCACGGTTGAAACACGTATTGGACAGAAGTATCCAAGCAAAGTTATCTATCGTTAAAATTATTGTAGTTTTCGTGTTACATGCATGAAAACTTTGAGTCAGTTTGTCCTTATACCCGTCGTACATAAGAGTGATTTATAATCACGTTTAATTGTCTTCACACGTAGCGATCATTCTTTAGATGTCTCGCCTCTTGTTTCAGTTGTGGAAACAAAACCAAATCCTGCATTGCTCTCCGTAGAAATAGGTAATTTAGAAATACCTGTTCTGGAGAATCAGAAGGTAAAAAAAGTACCATACAATTGTGAACCCCAACTTCAGCCACACACAGGTAAATATTCATTTATTTGGTTAGACAAACAGTTAAATTATATAAATAGTACATTACTGCAGCGGCCAGCAACTGAGGCATTGATGGACGTACGTGCAAATGTGGGCCGAGGCCTAGCCGAGGCACACATACGTAAGTCTATCAATGCCTAGTTGTGGCCAAGGCTTGTATAGTACTTTTCTCAAACAATGCGCGGAAATCAAAAACACAATTTCACTTTTTAAGTTCAATGACGAATAACGAACAATAATAATTTTTCACGCGCCATAATGTTCCTTTGTTTTTTTTCAATAAACAGCTTTCTATTTGCCAGCCAGTTCGAAATTTAAATAAAACCTTTTATTAGTTACCTCCTTGGTAGCCATGTTTCGAAGTAAAAGGTCAGTCCATTTTTAAATTACAGAACCGATATGAGTTTCCATAGTAATTTATCTGGCCGCGAAACACGACAGATATGGATTTTCATACAACTTTTGCCGGCCGCTGCCCGCATGTATCTGGCCAGTACGGCAATTTTGATTTATCTCTAAGAAGATTGACAAAATAATGCTCACATTTCCAAGCATGTTTGAGAAAAAAGATTTATATACTTGTTGGTATTTGTCACATTTATATCATGCTCCAAATTTTGTTTAGCACACACACATGCTATGAATATAACTTTCTTTGTTCTTTTGGTTTAATCTGATTGGATTTACTTTTTTTGGCATAATTTCACTATGTTTTTGACCTTCACGCATGTACTTCTAAGGAACATAGTTATATCTAAGTGAAAATATACAAAAAAAAAAAAAAAATACAATAACAATAAAAAATGACTGTTTTAATTTTAGCTTTACTGGACTGTAATGAAACATTAAAAGTTACGCCTCCAAAAAAATGTTACGAGTCCAAAAAGAAACGTATCCAATTACGCGAATGCATAAAGGAAGATGTTCCACGTTTTAAATTTGAGGTATTAACATTGTATCTTGATCATTGTAGCTTATACTACTTGCATACACCCACTGTAACTTGGCTACCTCGCTTTGGAATCATAATTTTTTTTACAACACAGGGGGCAAACGAGCATGCGGCCCACCTAGTGCTAAGTGACTACCGCCGCCCATGGTCACCCACAACACTAAAGGCATTGCAGGTGTGCTGCCGGCCTTTTAAAAGGGAATGTGCTCTTTTCTTGAAGGTTATGTTGTCGTATCGGTTCGGAAATACTGCTGCTGGAAGTTGATTCCAATAGTTTTTGTTTGTACAAATAAAATCCGTTATTGGCTGTATTCATAAGAGACTTAGCATGTAAGTTATTTTAAAGAGCTGTGGGTTTTAGTATAATAATAATAATATTATAGCCTTTATCAACTTAGTACATTAAAACAAACATAAAATTAAAAAAAAAAACTTAATATAACTTATTCTAATAATTGTTTCTTGCTTTTTTTTTTTTAAGATCTGTTTGCCATTTGGCAAAGGCCTCCTCCAACCGTTTCCACTCTCGCCTATCTTGAGCCACTCTGTCCCACATTTTTCCAACCACTTCCCTGATGTCATCATCCCATCTTATGCAGGGTCTGCCTCTTTTCCGTTTGCCTTCCCTGGGATACCATCTGGGATTTTAGTATAAAATAAAATAAAAAAAAAATGCATCCATCATCATAATCATAACTAATCATCACTTATCTTCATCTCATTTCTGACGAACTTGATGATGTAGCGGTTTTACAAAATTGCCCCATGTTCCAATGGTTGCGGTTTCCATTCCCTTGTGTGTAATGGTCTGGAATCTTGGTGTTAACATAGTGGATTCTCGGTAGTATATATGTTGAATACACTTACAGCTGTCTGTACTTTCCGGGAATCGAACTCACAACGGGGTGGGGGGGAAGTGCCAGTATTTAGCACACTCGGCAGGTGAGTTGGCAACCGCAGTTAGACTTTGGTGATGTTTTAAGAGCTGCTACCCATCCCTTGATCATTAGGTTCCCTTAGTCGTCTCTCACGATACCCACGGGAAAGGAAGAGGTGGTCCGTTCTAAGCCGAATTAGAGCATTTTAGAGATAAGTCTATAGAATGTCATTTATACATCGACCCCAATATTAAATTTTTGTTGATTTAAGAATTTTTCCTACACAGAACTATTCATCACACTCGGACACGGAATCTGATGATGAAAAGGATCCCGGGAATAACGTAGGAGGCTCCCGAGAGTGTGAACGGATCAGTAACACAGATAACGGTACTGGCCATCACCAAAATCATGTAAGTTGTTTATCGCTAAAACCATCTATTTTACCAGATGGACACTTTGTACAAAAGTAGTTTGCTTGACCACCACTGTCCCATTCGTGTTTCTACCGTGAAGCTGTTGTGTTTGAATGGCTGTTTCGGTTTGAAGGGTGGGATAAGGCAGTGAATTTACAGGGTACAGAGTAATAATATCTGAGTTCTCAGGAATGGCAACGCATAGGGGGTGTTATGGGCGAAACAGTATACTCTGTTACGTCCATGGTGCTGCTCATGTCTATAGAAGACGGTTACCACTTTCCATCAGGTGGACCCGTCAGCTTGTTTACCATTTAAAGTTGTATAAAAAAAAAACTACTCGACGGATTTTAACGAAACTTGGTACAATTATTCTTCATACTCCTGGGCAGGTTATAGTATACTTTTCATCACACTACGATCAATAGGAGCAGAGCAGTGAAGGGAAATGTTGGGAAAACGGGAGAAGTTACTCCATTTTTAAGCTTCCGTCGCGTGTGCAGCCTTAATGGCCACTTTTTAAATGTAAAAATGTCCACTCGTGCGAAGCCGGGGCGGACCGCTAGTACCAAATATATATTATCTATCCGTTATCCTATATATTATATCGAGAAAGAAAGGGAAGAAGAACTCGCTCGTAATGGATATAGATATCCGATTGGTATGGGCGATATCGCAAAGGGTGGGCATCTATGTACAGAAGATCTCTGTTTGTAATATATAGATATCAGATATTTACCCATCTCTGTTTCCATGTTCATTGCGCTATTTTAATGTATGTTGGCCTGTATAACACCACCTGTTTAAACAACTTGTTTGTGATCACAGACCCAGATGCAGCCTGGTGATGCCCACACCGACAGCTCGGAACAAGCGACAACCTCGTACCCAGTGATCGATGATGTCATGGCGACCGTGGTAAGAGGCTAATGCATGAATAGATCCTATAGTAGGGCAATTGGGGAACTCAACTTATTAAAAAAAAAATCCTTTTGTCGCCCTCCCTTAGTCGCCTCTTACAACGCCCACGGAAAAGGAAGGGGTGGCCCATTCTATGCTGGGACCACCCGACGATATTCTACATGGACTATACCTATTATTGTACGCACACTGCCCGCGGGTAATTAATGCTCCTTTCCACACAGGGTTTGCTGGAGGAGAACTCTTACAGAGTTAAGCTCGCCTATTGTACACCTTTATTTTATATATATGTTTGTAATTTTTGTGTACAATAAAGAATAAATAAATAAATGAATATGCAGTAAATCCCCAATAGCCCTACTACGGTGTGTATTTGGGTTATAATGTGAAATTACTGGGTACAGAGGAATAACACCTGAGTCCTCAGGAATGGCAACGCATGGGGGGTATCATGGGCGAAACAGTATTATACTCTGTTATGTCCATAGTACTGCTCATGTCTATAGGCGACAGTTACCACTTACCATCAGGTGGGCCCTCAGCTTGTTTTCTATTCTAAGTTGTATAAAAAAATCCATTCTTCTTGGAACATCCTGTATATATTATCATGAAATCGACAGTTATCACACAATGATAATTAGTTACCGCTAGTTCCTGTTAGTAACAATCTCACAATCACTTAATGATGATACATCATTGACGTGAGCAAAATAACAAACCAACCAACCAATAGCAAGGTCGACCTTCATCCGATTCACTCCTGGAAACCACCAAGGTTTTTTCTCGTGGGATTAGTTTCAACACACTAACGGACCTACTGTTATCCTCACCTGTCATCTCTCAATGCTATCCCATCTCCGTATACCCATAACACAGTTGGGGTACCATTCCATTCTTTTTTTTATACCATAAAGGCGGCAAACATGCATACAGCTAGTTTGTTGGTAAACGGTCTCTGCCTATGGTCGCCTGCAACACTAGGGGAGTCACGTGTGCGTTGGGGACCCTATTATTTATCACCCATTAAATATTCTTTATATATTAAAAAAGATATATCAAAGAGTGACATCGCAGCGTAGGTAGTGTACCACCGCGCTATCGTGGTACCCTAAGAAATTTTTTTTTCCAGGTGATTGATGACATTACAAATCCCTCGAGGCCTGTGATGAGAACAATCGATGACTTGCTAACAATGTGTCGGGTTGCGATAAAGGAGAGAGACCACGAGATATCCATCTTGAAGGAACAGGTGGAGGAATTAACGAAAAAGAATGTCCGATTGCAAAAGACACTTGATGAAATAAAGAAAAAGGCAAAAATCAAAGATACAGATTTAGAATCAAACGAAGAATCTTCGAAGGCATCTGAAGAGTTTAATGAAAAGCGCGAACGGAAACGGAGTATAGAAAAAAGAGACAATAACAAGGATTCACTAGAGAAACAAGATAGAAATGAAAATACAGTGAATACAACTAAAGCTCCAAGTTGGAAGGCCAAAAGAAAACGGAATGTTGAACACACAGAATTAAAAACAAATATCAAAATTGCTGAAAAAGATACGAATAAAACAGTCTCACAAGCGAACTATAATAAAGATAAAGAAATAAAAAAAGAAACAGATTCAGACGAATGTAACTCTGAGGACGATTATCTTGTTACTTTAACAGAAAATGGAGTGCCAACAGAAATGGAAGCCGATACAGATAATGTGTCTGATGAAACAAGTGATGATGGAGTCACGTCTACAGATGGATCTGAGAACAGCACTTCGAGTTATGAAAATCTTGAAACACAAGAGGAGAAATTGTATGGGCTAGATACATCTAACGTTGAAAACAATACGAGACCGTTTGAGGTATTTATCAAAGAAGAAATGTATGATGCAAATACGGATACTCGATCTATTTCAATAACTAGATTTAATAGTTGAAAATAAAGAAGTAGCCAGTATTCTGTTTTTTATTGAAACCTTTACCAGCCCATTTTGCTGGTATATTGTATATCCCTTTCAGACCTGAACGATACGGGCGTGAGATGTAACTTTAAAAATTCTACAATTCATTTTTACGCACGAAGCTGAAATAACATGATAGTGAGATTCGAAACCAGCCAATAAGAAATCATTTTAGCGGTTAGGTGGTGCAGTAGTCTCGTGTGTGCCGGTAAGATGGCTTGGCTCCAAAACACGAAAATATATTTAATCTGTAAGAAAAATATCTTGGGTCTGAAAAGGTTATGTTGTTTACCAGAGGGAGACTGTACAAAAGTCGTTTGCTTGGCCATCTCCACCACCAGTTGTGTTTGCTTGGCTGTGTTTTGGTTTGAAGGGTGGAATATGGCAATGAATTTATAGGGTACAGAGGAATAACACCTGACTCCTCAGGAGCGGCAATGCTTGTGGGGTATCATGGGCGAAACAGTATTCTTTGTTATGTCCATGGTATTGCTTATGTCTATAGGCGACGGTTATCACTTTCCATCAGGTGGGCCGTCAGCTTGTTTGCCATTCTAAGTTGCATAAAAAGAAAAAATGTTAATGGACGGGATAAATAGCCTATCTCGTTTTTCATCTCCAATAGTACGTGTGTGCCAAAGGGTCTCGCCGTGTTTCCACATAAAATCTGAGGGCTTACCATGAAATATTTTCCAAAATTTCGGGGACGAACGAAATAGAAATTTGATGTTAAAATTACATAATACATGCCGTTTAATATTATTAAAAATATTAAAATATCGTTCGTTTGGACTATTAGGATAGGATTTATGATGAATGAAATGTTAAGCTCAATTTACAAGGTCGATTTAGGTATAAACAAACACGAAATTGAGCCCGAAAGTTCGGAATTTCATTTCATGGTAGGCCTTCTGCACTGGCGTCTTTGATGGCGTTGGTGCCTTTAATATATTGGTAGTTGTTGGAATAAATTTTTAAGCTATTACCAAATCCTTAATTTGTCGTTTTTGGAGTATAGGAGTTGCACCCCAAACTTCAAAATTATTTTTCTACGAAACTATGATAGATATTTGAACGAGACCATTAGAATCTACCCAACACCGCTTAATCTGTGCTGCTTTTACATCTGAATTTTTGTCATCATAATATCGTCATAGTCGTAGAATACTGACAGATCTATATATGTAATCTTTGTCAGATCTGTCAGTATTCTACGACTATGACGATATTAGCCGTTATCTGTCTGCTGAACATACACTTTCCCCATAGATTGCTATATGGAACAGTCTCGGTTCCTCCTACATCCACTAACTCCCTGCAATGCATTGGTCCTCACTACATCTAGTGGAGGATTGTTCTACATACATTGTTATTACCTGTACGGGGTCTCCACTCGAGAAACTTACTTCCCGATCGGTTGTCGCTTCTTCGAGGTATGTATTTTAATTATTTATACATTTGCACACTTAAAAATATGTCTACAGGTTGGACTTAATGCCCGATGCATTCTCTACCAGTCAATTATTATTTTTAGAAAAAGAAAAATAAAACCACAGAGTAAAGTGAACATTCTAGTAATATATTCTGCCTCAAAGTTTATTTACACAATAAGATTGTACTAAACAACCTTTGACATATAACCTAAGCAAATTAAAAATAAACCTTACACACTATGCGACAAATAGAAATGCACTTCCAATTTGAAATGGCGAGATAAGACTTATCCAATTTTTGACAACTCAAAGCTCCCGAGATGAATGTTCGTAAATTAAATAGCGACTTAATGATTCTGATAAATTGCACTTTATATATATTTAGGCGGATTACAAGCGCCCGTTTCGCTTGGCAGTGAAATCGAGACAAAATTTTGTTCTCTCTAAAATCAGAAAATACTTTTTTTATATTCAGACCTATTGCAATAGAGAAACATAAACGTAGAGGTAAAGAGAACTCCAGCTATAGACTGTAAATGACAGTTACAATTCCCGCCAAAACGGCGCTAGAGTAGTGAGAGGGTACGAAGTTAATATAGCAATTGTTAATGGAGTGAAGTGCTTTGCGTTGAACAATTTAATATCTTTATTTACTATTTAATACATAACAAAAAGTTTTAATATTATTTACTTGCGATAAAAAGCGTAAGTTTTAATTTCTTTATTTACTTCCTTCAAAATTTACCCGCTTGCTACTACTGTAGCGCTGTCGTAATTTAACGCCTTTTTAAGCTCGGAAGTTTCCCTTACCTCTACTCTCTATAATTCAGACTATTACAATAATAAAGCATATAACAAAATGAGAAACGTAAACAATGTAGCGATAGGCGGGAAAATAAGTTATTAAAAAATTTATTTTGCCACCGTTGTCAAGTCACTGTTTTGTCCATAGACTTCCACAAGCTAGCCACTGCTATTTATATTGTAAGTTTATCTATTTTTAAATTTGTTAATGACACTCTCTTTTCAATGTTTTAGAACGTAACATTCCAAAATTCGAAATTCAAATTTTAGAGAATTCAAAACGACTTCCAACACTATATAATGCAGGCGCTTTAAAATTCGTTATTATTGTCAAATATTTATTGTTGACATTGTGCAATTTAATAGTTATTGAATAAAAAAATAAATCTCGAGAGCTTTTAGGGCAGGTTTACATTATCAGTCACTGATTCAAAGTTTAGATTAGTGTTGTGTCAAATCTTAGGCGCCATTTTTAAAAACCAAATTTTTTTAAATCGAGTATTTTACGAAATTCTACTTTATGGACCGTTATGAATTTATAATAATTATGACTTAAATTTTTTAATTTATTTAAGTTCTCATTGGTCTTATTTTAAATTTCCAAGTTTAAAGAAATGGCGCGCAAAATTCTAATTCAGTGGTAAGTACGAATTACTCATCGAGGCCGATGCTGGCCAGCAACTGACCAATGTAAAACCTTTACAAACATTCTGAGAAATCAACAAACGCCGTAAATTTCCCAACTAAAACGTAACAGCGAGTTTAATTTGTGTGACATATTATCATTTATGTATGTTCTGATATACATAGTAAAATTTTTTATACTAGGCCGGATTCTGAAGTGTCATCTTTAAACACAAAATCCCATTATGATATTGTAGTAAAATTACTGTGAGAATTTTATAATTACGAATTGCGTCAAATCCACATTTATATTTTATTGTAATAATTACTTGGTTTGAATCACTTGTAATTATATCAAGAAAGCTCGACTAGTTTCGGCACCAATTCGTGATCCTTAATCACGAGCGCTTGTACAGCTCGCGCTTAACGGGCCGAAACGTGCAGTGAGGTTCCCGCTCGCATTACAGCCGCTCATGATTAAGGATCACGAACTGGTCCCGAAACCAGTCGAGCTTTCTCGACCAAATTACACGAAAATCAAATTGGTTATTATATTAAAATATAATGTGTACTTAAGAAATTTTCAACAATAAAATAAAAATTGTAATTTTAGAGGCAGATTTAAAGAATGATACCTCAGAATTGACCCCTTTATCAATAATGCTAGATGACATTTCTAAAACAGCGGTTTTACTGTATTTAAACACAGCAAGAGATAGACATAGTATGACAACAACTCCATCAATGACACAAGAGCCTTTCTTTAAAATTTTCTAAGGAATAATTTAGTAGTTTAAAATCCAATATTTGAAATTTTCCTCGTCTCTAAAAATAGTAAATTTCTTATTTATTTATTTATTTATTTAGAGAACAATATTGATTTTAGAAGCGAGTGGATGCTATTTAAAAATGTACAATTAGAAGCGATAATGTGTACATAGTCTAATGCAAGTAGATTCGTCATTTTTACTCGATACTAAATATCTAAAGAAAGGCCTAAATTTATTTAAAATTATATAAAACAAGATAATAAGGTATTGCTTCGATTTTAACCGTCCCGGACGGATTGTTTTAGTTCGAAAACCAACGGCGCCATTTTGAATCGACACTGTGAACAAGATGGCCGCCAATGCCAACACACACAAACGGCGTAGAGATGCTCAATGGATGGAACATGTTAAAGTGTACTTACAAATGAGAAAGTTGACGAAACACTTTATGATTAAACTAGTCTTTACTTGGGGCTTTGTCTGACTGATTTACAGGTATAAAATGCACATTAGGTCTTTTTCCATCACAAATACTTTATGGAAAGTTATGAAAACTCTTCTCAAAAATTGATATTAAGTGTCTTCATAGAACCAATAGATATTAAAACAATAATTTTTAGAAAATTTGTCTGTATGTTTATTTCGGCATCAAAGCAAAACTACAACACCAAATTGGATGCAGTCTTTACAATTATGTTTTTGACAGCCTAACTTAAAAATTGGTATGTTTTATCTCAATACGTCATTTAGAACCGGTTTTTTCACTGATTTTCCTACCTCTGCAGTCCACTCATAGGGAGTAGCGGGCAGAGAGTTTATTATAAAAATACGTCAGCCATATTGTTCACAGGGTTAATTTATTAATTAAAACAAACAATTTAATATGAATGAATCCATTAGGCACCTATAATCACACGGAAACCTTTAATTTAACAATTTAACAAGCCTTTACCACAGATGCAAAAACATAATGGGCGGTCTTTGTTTGCGTGCAGACTGTGTACATTTTTGATTTAATTTGAAAATATAGTTTAGAGCTATAATATAGTATATAGCAATTTTTTTTTATACCACTGAGGTGGCAAACAAGCATACGGCCCACCTGATGGTAAGCGGTTACCGTAGCCTATGAACGCCTGCAATACCAGAGGTATTACGCGCGTTGCCGACCCTGAAGGAACCTCTTTAGCCCCCTTTTGAAGAATCCCACGCTGTAGTCTCTTGGGAAAACCTCGGCAGGGAGCTCATTCCATAATTCCATAATATCTATATATTGGGTATTATAATAGATATATTAAATATTGGTTATTTATTATATAACATTGAAATGATCCGAAACGAGGGACCCGATCTAAATTAACATAGCTATCAGGGGGTAAAGTGTTTCATAGCTTCATTGCTAGCAATATATCCTTTAAGGTCGAATTCCACGCGGTTCCTCCTGGAAACCACCGTGGTTAATTCTTGTGGAATTACTCACGATTGGCTGATTGACCTGCGTTTTCATCCTCACCTATCATCTTTCACTGGTGCCCCGCCAACGTATACCGTATGAGCAGGTGGGGTTACCATTCCATTGTTAACCATTAGCTATTTCTAGGTATATATATGGGTATACCGTTATGGAATTAATTTTGAAATTAGATTTTTTAGAAAACTACACAGGCTGCGCGCTGTCGCATTCCGTACTGTGTGGCTTAGGCCTTAGACAGATAAAAGAAAAAAAAAATAAATGCATACGGAATTCCCTGAGAGGTACAAATTAACAGAAATGTCTTTACACAAAGTCGTGTGATTGTATTGTACAAAATAACAGAACACCGCATTCACACCACGCTAGCGGCGCGTCACGAAACCTATAACCAAATTAACATTGTGTATTACTAGACTGCTTGGGTACCACTGTCCCATTTGTGTTTTTACCGAGAAACAGCAATTATAGGGATAACCTTTATCAGAGGCTTATCACCAGTGAAGATGATGGTACAAGATTAATTTGGTTTCGTGCCTCCTGGCGTCACCGCTTGCGGGGAGCTGCAGTCCACAAGCAAACTGTCTTTTGACTTACTTCAATGAAAGCATTAGGACTAGATCGCGCGCTTAAAATTTTTTGAAAAAAAAAAAAAACATGAAAAGGCGAGATTAATATTAAAGACAGCGATGGGAATAAATAACATGAACAGCTTCTTAATTTTAATAAAAAAAAAAAGAAAAAAGAAAATACAAAATGTAATTTCTTACGAGTATTTACTTGCAACACTGAAAAATGGCGCGCATTTCGTTTAAAAGAAAAACTGGTTATTAACACGTTGAGCGCCATGTCAGCCATCGGTGGCTGACACTAGACTTTCCGTTTAGGCCGCGTCAGCCATCGGTGTCTTGTAACATGAAAAAAAATTTTACACTATTTTACGAATTACAGAAAACAAAACAGACTTGGTGCGTAACGTGTTCAATGAATGCCTATAGGAATCACGTTCCAAACGTAAACTACCTTCTACTACGATAGGAAACACCAGCTGGCCTGAACGGGATTGCTGTAGAAATACGCGTGGCGTTCAACGTGTTAAGTAAGAAAAAAAAAGTAAATTTTATCTTTGATTAGTATACAGAAAGGTGTTAATTTTTTTTTGTTTTTTTTTTTGGAAATGTTTATTGTGTTGACTGTTGTTTATTACGAAAATAGAAAATTAGTAGATGGTTTAAATATTATTTTATTTAAACATCAAGTGATATTGTGTGTTTATATATATATATATATATATATAAAATACAATCAGATTAAAAAACTTCTATTTCGAAGTCAGTTAAAAGGGCCTAAAACATGAACCCACCATGGACATTACAGAATATACCATAACGTCCATGGTACCCTTCAAACGTCATTATTCCCAAGGACTATATTTAATATTGGCAAAGTATAAACATAGCACTGAAAAACCTTCTAGGCTATTAGAAATGGCCCCATTGCTATTATCAGGTGGACCTTACGCGGTTCGCCCTGGAAACCGTCATGGTTAATTTATGTCGATATATATATATATATATATATATATATATATATATATATATATATATATATATATATATATTATATGTGTTATTTGTTTGGACCTTATAAACTGTATAAGTGAAATCTACTGACAATTCTGCTAATTCTTACTATCAATCCTTGAAGAGTTCTCTTACTGTTCAAGGAACAAGGTTCAAGGTACGAATTTCTTTAAATTATTTTGCTTTAAATCAAATTTATGCCGACAATGTTTTACTAATTCAATAGAGCGTAATAATAAAAAAAATTTATTACTATTATTGCTGCTACCCTTGCGATCAGGGTGGAGGGGATTGTTAGTAACGCGAACTCCCCAGTCGCATTGCTAGCAATATACCCAACCAGGTCGACCTCCATGGTGAATTCATCACGATGGATTAACTGGCCTACATTTTCATCCTCACTGGTGCCCTGCCAGCATATGCAATAGCGCAGGCGGGGTTACCATTCCATTATCATGCATTAAAAAACCCTTGCGATTAAGTGGCGCCATCTGGTGTCCAAGAGTTTATTAATTAAAAAAAAGAAAAAACATAAAAAGGTTAGTTTTCTTTTGACACATTTTTTTTAAATAAAACACGCGCCATTTTTCGATATTGCCAGTAATACATTTTTAAACTCCAAATCACGTATACACTGACAAATAAAAGAAATTCAGTGTATGATTATATACGAACAAATAATTGGATTTAATTTGTAAAAATCAATAAATCGATGATAATTAAAAAAAAAATACACACTTTATTTGTACTTTAATGATTGTTGATTTAATAATCTCAGTCAACCTTAAGTATTATGCGTACACTAACAATAGAAAGAGACTGTGTTATATAACGTATTAAACATTAAAGAGAGACGGAACACTCTCGCAAACACGCTGCAACTCCCCGCGCTCAAAAACACCGTAAAAATTAGAAAAAAAAAAAACACCTAAACTAAGACGTCACTAGACGTCGATTAAAAAATATCAACGTCTGATAAACGGTGATTGAATACACAACTTAAAAATATACAATATTAATTTGTTTAAAAAACTTATGGCTCTTTGAACGTGTCACTTTGTCTTAAAAAATATAAGAAGCGAAGACACGTACTCAAACAGCCATATTTTTTTTATAAAAAAAAAAAAATACGGTGGATCGTTTACGCGTCACAGACTTTGTTGCGGACTGCCGAAAAACATTTGCATTAGCATATTTCGTTAAGATTACTAGCGTTCACCTTTAGCGTTCATGATAATCAACATATTGATTTGGTATGAGTAACCAAGCTTTCTTGGAGTATTATCCAAGCTTTCAGTTAAGAGCGTTTGTTACAAAGTGTGCCAACGTAGGAATTATCAGTTAATTAAAAAAAAAAAAACAAATTGATGGATATTCTGAATGATTAATGAAAAAGTATGTTTAAAAACAAAATTTAATAATAATGTGACCCGCCATTTTGTGGCTTCGGCCATTTTCGTCGTCGAGGTCGTTTGTTTTATTGTTGCCTACTCTACAAGCTTTTAATTAACACAGACATTAATAGGGTTGAGAAAACATACGCCATCCGCCATCTTGTGGCGGCGGCCATTTTGTAAATATTACAATATTGACTATTACATATGTTAGTTACCAGAACTACATACAATATTTAAAATTTCAGTGAAATCAGGTAAAAGTTTTTTTTTTTATACAACTTAGAATGGCGAACAAGCTGACGGCCCACCTGATGGAAAGTGGTAACCGTCGCCTATAGACATGAGCAGTACCGTGGACATAACAAAGAATACTGTTTCGCCCATGATACCCCCCATGCTTTGCCATTCCTGAGGACTCAGGTGTTATTCCTCTGTACAGTGTAAATTCACGCCATATCCCACATTTCAAACCGAAACACAGCCATGCAAACACAACTGCTTCACGGTAGAAACACGTATGGGACAGAGGTGTCCAAGCAATCGACTTTTGTACAAAATCTCCCTCTGGTAAGTGGATAATATTAGCTCTAAATTTACATACAATATGTTTTATAATTAATATTTTAGTTCAATATTTTTTTTTTTCGAATAATCATTCGGATGTATTGAATCTCTTTGATAAATTACATATAATTCCGACGCTGTCACGTTCTGTCATGAACACTTTTAACTGCATGGACGCTCATATACATTTTTGGCTTCCAATTTCATTATTTAATATTTACCAGTATGTAAATACAACTAAATTCGATTCGACGTAAGACATAGTAAATCTATTTACTACATACGTCCGCAAAAAAAAAAAACAATCGTAACTTTTCGTTACCGTCATCCAACGGTAGAACTTCCAAACACGTATTAGCACGTTGTCCCTTTCTTTCATATTGAATGTTCCCTTAGGAAGAAAGAGACCAAAATACTCGCACAGCTAAAGTTTATAAGACGTTGGACATTTTTGTCGATATAATAGACGAGTCAATAACCTTATAATATAATAGAGTAGTAACATAAATAAATCGTATTTCTGTTATTATGTACCGCATTTGTTGATCGGCTCGCCGTGACGCGACGTCGCAGTTTACTCGCGTAACTTCAACGCGTGATCCTTGATGGCGCCACCGTCGCCTTCCGACACGAAACGTTTGCGCCCTCTGTAAAAAAGGAACACTAGTTTAATATGTGATAATTTGCCCGGTAATATATATATTTTTTTTGATGGGTGAAAATGACATGGGTGAAAATGGGCACCAGTGAAGGGTGATAGATGAGAATGAAAACAGGCCAGTTAGCCCATCATGATGAATTCATCAGGAATTAACCATGATAGTTTCCAGGGGGAACCGCGAGAAGGTCGACTTGGTTGGGTATATTGCTAGCAATGGGATTCTCAGTCTCCATTACTAACAATCCCCCCCCCTCCCGGTAATGTATAGCGTGGCATGTGTTGCTATGCAAGTGAGAGGAATGTGCAAGTACTGTCTGTTTATTTACTTACATTTTATTTTTTTGTACAGTGTGTACGCGTGTACGTGCGTGTGTGTGCGTGCGTGTGCGTGCGTGTGCGTGCGTGTGCCGCGTGGGCCGCTCACCTGGTGGGCACCCGCTTGAGCACGGCGTCCCCGAGGCGGAACTTGTGCTGGCAGCGCTCGAGGAAGCGGTCCAGCATGATGTACGCGAGCGGCACGTCCAGCACGATGTCCGACATGTCCTCCAGCACGCGAAGGAAGCCCTGCACACCACCATGACGTCACAATACGTCACACACACTACCTACCACAGCATGGGCCGATCGGCTATCTAAATCTATCTCTACAATTAAAATTTAGCCCCCAATTGATAAAAACTTTTAATATTTTATTCCATATGTCATTTATTATGTATGTTTTATATATTGGCAACACTGTAACATTAGCAACGGTCAGAAGCGACTGTACAACGCAAATATAAATAAAATAAATGATTTTCTCTTTATAATGGACTTATTTTGTAAATTGTCTCATATCATATATATATATATATATATATATCAATGATCAAACATTTGCACTAATATTATAAAGAGAAAAGATTTCTATTTTTGTGTGTATGTATGTTTGTAATGAATAAACTCATAAACTACTTTGCCGATTTCAAAAATTTTTTCACCATTAGAAAGCTACATTCATCCTGAGTAACATAGGCTATATTTATTGCTAGAAAACATTAGGGATCCTTACTAAAACTCTAGTAACGTAACTCAAGGTGTAAAAAAATGCTATAAAATATCTTTGGTCGCGTGCGCTGCGGAAACTATTGGTGATAGAACAAAAGTATGTTCTACAATATTGAAGAAAATATCAATAACTACAAAAACCTTCGCGATACTATATGTCCAACTATTATCGTTATGTCACAATAAGCACTTTTGAAAATGTAAAAATGTCCACCCGTGCGAAGCCGGTACAAGCCGGTAGTCTTTAATAAAGCTGTTTTAGCTATTGAATCTTATTTTTTTTTTGTTTTACGTAAATTTCTCAAATTTTTATTAACTTTACCACAGGAGAAGTGGAATACCTTTATGAGTGAATTTTACAGGTCCTTTAATTAATTTATTTATTTATTACATCCACTGGGTGAGCCTTACAGTCTTCCAATACGCCCACCCAAAAAAGCACGAGTACAATAACATATAAAAACGAATATTACAATAAAACTAAAAAAAATAACAAAAAAAGATTTAACTCAAACAAAAAACGTGTGAACACAAATACTCTGTGGTCACCCGACCAAACTCCAGCAAGTTGGAGGCAAACACACCCAATTGCGGATACTGGGGGTCTACCATGAAATGAAATTCCGAATTTTCGGGCTCAATTTCGTGTTTTTGTTTATACCTAAATCGACCCAGTGAATGGAGTTTAACATTTCATTCATCACAAATCCTATCCTAATAGTCCAGAGGAACGATATTTTAATATTTTTAATAATTTTAAACGGCATGTATTATGTAATTTTAACATCAAATTTCTATTTCGTTCGTCCCCGAAATTTCAGAAAATATTTCATGGTAGGCCCTCTGGTTCAAAATTAATGTCTCACGCGACTATGTTTCACTTTACGTAGGCGTTCAAACTCACCCTGTCCATCTGGTCGGGCGAGACGATGACACACCTGCTCAGCTCCGCCAGGAACGTGCACAACTGCTCCTCAACACTTGAATTTATAGCTTCTACCGCTAACAATACAGTCTGTTGACAATATTTAAATGCAACTTAGAATGACAAACAATCTGACGGCCCACCTGATGCAAAAAGGTAACCGTCGCCTGTAGACATGAGCAGTACCGTGGACATAACAGAATATACTGTTTCGCCCATGATACCCCCCATGCGTTGCCATTAATCACGGAAAATTAAAGAGTTCCCGTGGGATAGTTAAAAAACTACAGTAACTTATACAGGTTAGTACACGATCTACTTAAGTAAAGTCATTTCGACCTAAGACAAAGAGAGAGAACGATAAACATGAATAACAAGTAACACGCGGACAAAGTCGCGGGCATCAGCTTGTATATTAAGAATTAATCAAGATGGATTTCCAGGGGGAACTGCGCGGAGGCTTTAGTTGCAGAGTCCACCACACTGACCTCATAAACCAGCTCGTGGTGGAAGTGCGGCACCTCGAGCTCCCGCACGCAGCGCATGGCCTCGGCCAGGTCGCCGGACGTCAGGTACTCCTTCAGCAGCAGCTGGATCTGACGGATCAGCGACTTCACTGGCCTGCGGACGTGTTGTATGCATACATCATATATACTGATGAAAAGTGGTAACCGTCGCCTATAGACATGAGCAGTACCATGGACATAACAGAGTATACTGTTTCGCCCATGATACCGCCCATGCGTTGCCATTCCTGAGGACTCGGGTGTTATTCCTCTGTACCCTGTAAATTCAATGCCATATCCCACCCTTCAAACCGAAACACAGCCATGCAAACAACAGCTTCATGGTAGAAACACGGATGGGATAGAGGTGACCAAGCAAACGACTGTATACAAAGTCTTTCTCTGGTAAAGTTAAAGGCCGATATGATAAAGCACATTAAAAGGTAATAAAGTAATATTGTGTCCGTGTGTCCGTGTCCGTGTGTGTGTGTGTGTGTGCGCGCGCGCGCGCGCGCGCGCGTGTTTGTGTGTGTGTGTGTGTGTGTGTGTGTGTGTGTGTGTGTGTGTGTGTGTGTGTGTGTGTGTGTGTGTGTGTGTGTGTGTGTGTGTGCGTGTGTATGTGTGTGTGTGTGTGTGTGTGTGTGTGCTTATGTGTGTGCGTGTGTGTGTGCATATGTGTGTGCTTATGTGTGTGCCTGTGTGTGCTTATGTGTGTGTGTGCGTGTGTGTGTGCATATGTGTGTGCTTATGTGTGTGCCTGTGTGTGCTTATGTGTGTGTGTGCGTGTGTGTGCTTGTGTGCGTGTGTGTGTGTGTGTGCTTATGTGTGCGTGTCTGTGTGTTATGTACACGTGTGTGTAATACACTAATAGTTATCAATTTGATCGACCAGCTTACCTGATACCGCCGCCGACGCCCCATATATTGTCCAGTCTGACCAGCCCCTGCTTCATAGACAGCAGGGTCTCTGCTCTGTGGATCGCTTGCCTACAAACATACACATACTGTGAATATCATTATCCGTGCATCCTTTTTGCATTGGAGGTTGTAATTTTAAACTGCATATTTTTTTAACAGTGTGGTATCATCAATATAACATATACAGGATGTAAGGGACAGGTCGGCAAAAACTGAAACTGTGAATTCAGACTATTATTCCGAACTGACAGCCATTGGAAATTCTTTCCAGAAAATTAAAATTTTTCTAATGATTTAAATAAAAAAAAATTTTCGAGTTTTTCCCAAGAGACTACAGAATGGGGTTCTTCAAAAGGAGGGCAAAGAGGTTCCTTCAGGGTCTGCAACTTGCGCGTAATACCCCTGGTATTGCAGGCGTTCATAGGCTACGGTAATTGCTTACCGAAAGAAAGAAAGAAGAAAGAAAGAAACTTTATTCTACAAAAATATGCGACTACACCCACACAGGGGTTAAAAATATTAAGTATTATAACAACGAAACTACACACAATATTTATATATATAAAAAAAAAGAATATAAAATTAAAAAAAGAAAAAAAAAAGCAATCCGTATAATAACAGTTTCATCCAAAATTACTGTGTGCGTGCGTCGCAACACCTGCAAAATGAGATGCAGCGTTGATTTTCAGCACAAGCCTCGACAGGTGGGCCGTATGCTTGTTTGACACTTCAGTGGTATATATAAAAAAACAGAAAAAACCTAATTATGTTTTTTTCTTTTTTTTTTTATACAACTTATAATGGCAAACAAGCTGACGGCCCACCTGATGGAAAGTTGCAACCGTCGCCTATAGACATGAGCAGTACCATGGACATAACAGAGTATAGTGTTTTGCCCATGATACCCCCATGCGTTGCCATTCCTGAGGACTCAGGTGTTATTCCTCTGTACTCTATAAATTCACGCCTTAATATGCCAACCTTCAAACCGAAACACAGCCATGCGAACACAACTGCTTCACGGTTGAAAGACGAATGGGGCAGAGCTGGCCACGCAAACGACTTTTATATAAAGTCTCCCTCTTAGGTCTACTAAGGGATCGCAAGATATTTTTACATAATAAAGAGGTTGCGTCATGAAAAAGATTGGAAAATATTGCATTAGATAATGTTTGCCGAAAGGGTCCTTGCTCAGCGTCATGCTGCGACCGAGGAGTTACTGTATTGATTTTTGGTTAACAATTTCAAGAATGGTTGAATTTTTTACCAGAGGGAGACTTTGTACAAAAGTCGATTGCTTGGGTACCTCTGTCCCAATCGTGTTTCAACCGTGAAGCAATTGTGTTTGCATGGCTGTGTTTCGGTTTGAAGGGTGGGGTATGGCGTGAATTTACAGGGAACAGAGGAATAACACCTGAGTCCTCAGGAATGGCAACGCATGGGGGGTATCATGGGCGAAACAGTATACTCTGTTATGTCCATGGTACTGTCCATGTCTATAGGCGACGGTTACCACTTTCCATCATGTGGGCCGTCAGCTTGTTTGCCATTCTAAGTTGTATAAAAAAAAATTAACTTCGTGAAAATGGAATGGTTACCTCATTTGTGCGGGGCACCAGCGTGGACTAATCATCATCATTTCAGCCATTATCCGTCCACTGCTGGACTTACGCCTCCCCCATAGACTGCCATAAAAAACGGTCCTGAGCCTCCTGCATTCACTGACTCCCTGCAATGCATTTCAGGTCGTCACTCCATCTGTACATTTTTTTTCCTCCGCCAAACAAGTTTTGACTCATTTCTCGCATACCACATGCTTTTTAAATTCAAATTTAAAATATTTATTCATTCTCAACAACACTGTGTGAACAAACTATTTACTAAAGAATACACAGTGTATGTATTGTGGAGACTGATGGGTGAACTAGGAGAACCTGTGCTACACCCACCAGGCCACCACTTCCAGACAACTTCGGGTCTACCATGAAATGAAATTCCGAAATTTCGAACTCAATTTCGTGTTTTTGTTTATACCAAAATCGGACCAATAAATGGAGTTTAACATTTCGTTCGTCATACATCCTATCGTAAAAGTCCAAAGGAACAATATTTTAACTTTTTTAATATTTCCAAACGGCATGTATTATGTAATTTTAACATCAAATTTCTGTTTCGTTCGGCTCCGAAATTTCGGAAAACATTTCATGGTAGGCCCTCTTGTAACAATGTAATTAAATAACATATAAAGTAAATAACAAAATAAACTATGTAACGTTAACTATACATTATTTTATAATTCTTATTATATATTATACAATATGAAATGTTAAAATCCAAGAACGGGTGTGTGTGTGTATGCTAGAGAATGTGTGTGTCTGTGTGTGTGTTATGTACGTGTGCGTGGGTGTGTGTGTGTGTGTGTTCTAGACCTATATAATAAATTGTCATATGCGTAACTAATATATTTTTCTCAAACATGCTTGGAAGTGTGAGCATTATTTTGACAATCTTCTTAGAGATAAATCAAAATTGCCATACTGTCCAGATACATGCGGGCAGCGGCCGGTAAAAGTTGTATGAAAATCCATATCTGTCGTGTTTTGCGGCCAGATAAATTACTATGTAAACTCATATCTGTCCTGTAATTTAAAAATGGAATGACCTTTTACTTCGAAACATGGCTACCAAGGAGGTAACTAATAAAAGGTTTTATTTAAATTTCGAACTGGCTTGCAAATAGAAAGCTGTTTATTGAAAAAAAAAAAAAAAAAAACAAAGGAACATTATGGCGCGTGAAAAAATATTATTATTCGTTATTCGTTATTGAACTTAAAAAGTAAAATTGTGTTTTTGATTTCCGCGCATTGTTTGAGAAAAGTACTATACAAGCCTTGGCCACAATTAGGCATTGATGGACTCACATATGTGTGCCTCGGCTACGCCTCGGCCCACATTTGCACGTTCGTCCATCAATGCCTCAGTTGCTGGCCGCTGCAGTAATGTACTAATATTTAAAAAAAAAAATAAGTGTGACATAATTAATTGATTTATATAACTGCATTGGTTGTATGTATTGATTATATAAACTTCCGAAGTGGTAAAAATGTAATTAGAAAGAGAAAAAATGAATTGTACGGACTGTAAATAGCTTTAATTGTAATTTTAATTTATAATTTTTGAAATGTTATTATGTAGTAACAGGGGTATTACGTGCGCGTTGCCGACCCTGAAGGAACCTCTTTACCCCTCTTTTGAAGAACCCCATGCTGTAGTCTCTTGGGAAAACCTCGGCAGGGACCTCATTTCATAACCTGAGTGTTCGTGGGTGAAAACATCTCTGAAACCGTTTTGTACGCGACCATTTAGGCTGTAGGGTATGAGGGTGAACTACCTGTCGATGGTGAACTGTACGATGGTAGAAAGTAGCTGTGGGCATCATATTGAACAATTCCTCTGAGCACAATCCGTTGTACAAACGGTAGAACACGCAGAATGTATATAAAAGTTTAAGTGTAAAGTCCTAGTATCTTTTATACACGTATGGGGTCAGCAAGGCCGTTACATGTCGACCGATTGGTATTTTTTACGCTTCCCCCTGCTTTATACCATCATTTTACATATTTTATGTTACTTTTACGATATCTCGCGGTTTAAGATATCTGTAGTCCCCTGGCTCTGGATAAGCCGTTCCCAGTAGACTCATACGCATACTTGCCAACGAATCGCAGTTGCACATCAAGTGTTCCATGGATTCCGATTTCTCACCGCTCAGTCTGCACAGTGTGTCCGAGGATAGACCCATTTTGTATATCAGGAGTGGCCGACTTGATTAGACACAAGATCTACTGTTTACCAACGAAACCTTGTGCGATTTACCAATTATATATTTTTTATATCACAAATGAAACGACATAGTTCAGGACACAATTATGTAGTTTTTTTTTTGATGGGTGAAAATGGTATGGGAACCCCGCCTGCGTTAACGTGATACGCTGACGGAGCACCAGTGAAGTGTGATAGATAAGAATGAAAACAGGCCAGTTAGCCCATCATGTTGAATTCATCAGGAATTAACCATGATAGTTCCTGGGAGAACTACGAGGAGGTCAACCTGGTTGGGGTATATTGCTAGCAATGGGATTCTCAGTCTCCATCACTAACAATCCTTTTCTCCCTGACTGTCTAGTGTTGTAGTATTGTTTATTGTATTAAGAGGGAAAACATAAAACTGAAACTGCTTCTCAGCGACTACTTGTTTATATTAGTGTGAGCATTGCGTCCGAGCATCTTCCGCTGGATTAGCTAAATATTACATTGTTCGCCTTGCTACCATCCACTGGACTAGAAGTCGCGATCGATCGGTTGGCCATCCCTGTTGTATAGTACATATATAACCCTTAACAATTATAAATCTTGCCTTTTTTATAACATAGGCGGGTAAACGAGCATACGGCTCAACTGATGGTAAGTGACTACCACCACCCATGATCACCTGCAACACCAGAGACATTGCAGGTGTGCTGCCGGCTTTTTAAAAAGGAATACGCTCTTTTCTTGAAGGTTATGTTGTCGTATCGGTTCGGAAATACTGCTGCTGCTGGAAGAATGAAAAGAAAGAATGGTTGTGCGTGGAAGAAAGTGCCTTGAAAAACGCACGGTGAAACTTTAGTTTGTGGCGTGATGTACGGTGGTGAAAATCAGCAGCAGGTATCAATCAATCCGAACAATTCCTCAGAACACTCCCCATGATAAATTCGGTAGAAGATGCACAGAGATGCAACATGTCTGCGCAGTGTCAGTGGGTCAAGTCACCTGGCTGGCGGGCTGAGCCGAGCGTCCGACTGCGCCTGCACGAACTTGGGCGGCAGGCAGTCGTCGGCCACGCAGCGCGCCACGAAGTTGGACAGCAGCACCGCCGCGTCGGGCGTGTCCAGCACCAGGTCCGGTAGCTTGTCCAGCAGCCGCTCGAACGCTGTGCACACATGGACACATATTAGACCTTTCCCATGGATCCCATAAGACTTATCATATCAACCCCTAACTGTCCACTGCTAAACATAAGCCCCCCTTTGAGGGCTTTGGCAGTAGTCGCCACACTTGGCAGGCGGATTGGCGACCGCAGTCAAGCTCTGGAGATGTTTTAAGAGGGTCGCTGTCGCCCATCCCTCGCCCACCTTTAGTCGCCTCTTACGACACCCACGGGAAAGCCCACCCCTATTCTATGCCGGGACCACACATCATAAAAGCTAGTACGTAGCCTGGGGGGAAGAGATTGTTAGTAATGGGGAGATTAGTCCCCATTGCTATCAATATGCCCTATCAGCTCGACCTTTACGCGGTTCCTCCTGTAAACTATCGTGACTAATTTATCGTTAAATACGATACGATGAGCTAACTGATCTGCCTTTTCATCCTCACCTATCACCTCTCACTGGTGCCGCGCCAGTGTATACCCATAGCACCCATGTCATTTTCACGCATTAAAAAAATACGTAGCCTATATACTGTCTGAAAATATTACTCTGGATTTTTTTTATGGGTGAAAATGGCATGGTGACCCGAACCAGTGAGGATAGATGAGAATGAAAATAGGCCAGTTAGCCCATCATGATGAATTCATCAGGAATTAACCATGATAGTTTCCAGGGGAACCGCGAAGAGGTCGACCTGGTTGGATATATTGCTAGCAATGGGATTCTCAGTCTCCATTACTAACAATCCCTTTCTCCCCATTACTCTGGATTGAACATACATATATGGGGTATGATCCCCTACATTCCATTTTTAATGTAAAAAGATCTTACCATATGCAATGTCCTTAGCGGACAGCACTCTCCATATAAATCCGATATTAGTACAGAGGCCATCTCGCAGTGGGACGGCTTGTGGTCAAGGGCTATTTCGACAATTGTCTCACAGACCTGTAAAACATTAATAACGTTCAAAATAAGGTAAAATCCATACCTAACAATATATATATATATATATATATATATATATATATATATATATGGGATATATACTATCTGACCTGGCGAACTTTGTTTCGTCTAACAGTCGTTTCTTTCATTTTTTTTTTATTATGATACCTACTTAATTTCATTTTTACTTATTCCAGATTAAGTTATGTTTTTATTGACAATAGCTGTGGCATGCGCGTGAGTTGCGCGCGGTACTGTACAGTACTTGGGCATCGGTCCAGCCATTTCAGAGATTAGCCGGAACAAACAGACAGACAAAAATTATAAAAATGTTATTTTGGTGTATGTACCGTATATATATTCATATATACATGTAGTAAAAAGTTATTTCAGTATTACAAACAGACACTCCAATTTTATATATATATATATATATGCCCTTTATTCAAAGAGGGTTGACGTCAGGCAGGTGGCCGGTCATAAAACTATAAGCCGAATCACATAATAACATGGATAAAACCAGATTAAGCCGACCCCAAATAATAATAGGGATAAGGGTAGGAAGTTGATGATATGCCACTTACCAAGTGGCTGCGTTTGGCGGTGACGAACTCCAGAAAGTCCTCGACAGCTGCATTTGTGTCACCGTGCTCGAAGTACTCCAGGATGACCGGCTCCGCCTTGCGCTGCAAACAAAACAAATTGAAACTAAGCATGGGTAACACTAGTATCAGTACCGGTACGGTATCTTCTTCAATATTGCTCATACAAGTCGGATATCCTGAAGAGTGGGTGGGCTTGGGGGGGGGGGGGGGTAAGTTAGTAATGCGGAGTACGAATCCCATTGCTAGCAATATATCCCGTCAAGTTGACAACCACGCCCCCCCCCATGGAAACCATCGTGCTGAATTCCAGGTGTACTTCTCACGATGGGCTAACTGACGTGCCCTTTCATTTTCATCTTTTTTTTTATACAACTTAGAATGGCAAACAAGCTGACGGCCCACCTGATGGAAAGTCGTAACCGTCGCCTATAGACATGAGCAGTACCATGGACATAACAGAGTATACTGTTTCGCCCATGATACCCTTCATGCGTTACCATTCCTGAGGACTCAGGTGTTATTCCTCTGTACCCAGTAAATTCACGCCATATCCCACCCTTCAAACCGTCAAACACAACTGCTTCACGGTTGAAACACTAATGGGACAGAGGTACCCAAGCAATCGACTTATGTACAAAGTCTCCCTCTGGTAAATCTATCATCGCTCACTGGTGCCCCGCTAGCGTATACCGATAGCACAGGCGGGGTTACCACTCCATTATCATCCATAAAAAACAAAAACATCTACGTTGTAAAGATTATGTGAAAGTCGTTAGATGGCGTAAGCATGTTAGCTATATCCGAGATAGACGGTTATTATTCTATAAGGCGAAAGAACCGCATCACTGCTACAGAGAGTGGAACAGACTACACTAATCATAATAATTTATTTACAAAATATTGGTGATTGCCAGTAACAAATCTTAAGTTACAGTTGTTCAGCAATAATCACCAGAGGGAGACTTTGTACAAAAGTCGATTGCTTGGGTACCTCTGTCCCATTATTTTTTAATTTTATTTAATTAGCATGCAGATACATTAAAAAAAACTATGGCTTTTTTTAATTTTGAAACTATGGAGTTCTCAAATGTCAATGCAAACAATATATATATATATATATATATATACTCAGGTTATGGAACAAGTTCCCTGCCAAAATTTTCCCAAGAGACTATAACATGGGGTACATCAAAAGGGGAGTAAAGAGGTTTCTTCAGGGTCGACAACGCGCGCGTAATGCCTCTGGTATTGCAGGCTACGATAACCACTTACCATCAGGTGGGCCGTATGCTCGTTTGCCACCTCAGTGCTATAAAAAAAATAGTAAATAGATAGATAGATACTCTTTATTATTTCCTCCAAAAGATTACAATAGTAAACTTATTATAAATATAAACAATTACAAGAAATGATCACAATGAGAAAACAATGGGCGGCCTTATCGCTAAGAGCGATCTCTTCCACGCAACCTTTGGATGGAGAGGAGTAACTATAAACAATTTGATGGGAGGCACGATGGAAAATTATGTTAGTTCTAAATATGGATAAATAAATAGTTTCCCATTTATAATATCCATTGAGAATGTGCTGATGGTATCATTGTAATGCAGGACAGGTCGTATGTGAGTACTTGCATATTGCGAAGTGCAAGCTAGCGTGTCATTGATCCCGTGCGACTCATATTGCATTTGGCTCGTGCAAACACCATTCGGAATTGAAGTCGCGTAGGTACATTTAAACAATATTAACATATCTGTGATAGCGGCCCGTCCCGGCCTCGCACGGACGGACATTTTTACATCATTTTAAAAAGTGGCTATTGTGGCATAACGATAATAGTTGGACATATAGTGTTGCTAAGTTTTTTGCAGTTATTGATATTTTCTTCAATATTGTAGAACATACTTTTGTTCTATCACCAATAGTTTTTTTTTTTTTTTTTTTACAACACAGGGGGCAAACGAGCATGCGGCTCACCTGATGGTAAGTGACTACCGCCGCCCATGATCACCCACAACACCAGCGGCATTGCAGGTGTGCTGCCGGCCTTTTAAAAAGGAATATACTTTTTTCTTGAAGGTTATGTTGTCGTATCGGTTCGGAAATACTGCTGCTGGAAGTTGATTCCAAACAATGGTTGTGCGTGGAAGAAAGTGCCTTGAAAAACGCACGGTGAAAGACCGCCACTCGTCCAGATGATTGGGATGAAATTTTAGTTTGTGGCGGGTTGTACGGTGGTGAAAATCAGCAGCAGGTATCAATCCGAACAATTCCTCAGAACACTCCCCATGATAAATTCGGTAGAAGATGCACAGAGATGAAACATCTCTGCGCAGTTTCAGTGGGTCGAGTCGCACGCCACGAAAGAGATATTTTATAGCATATTTTTACACCTTGAGTTGCGTTACTAAAGTTTAAGTAAGGATCCTTAATCTTTTCTAGCAATAAATATAGCCTATGTTACTCAGGGTGAATGTAGCTCTGTAATGGTGAAAGAATTTTTGAAATCGGCAAAGTTGTTTTTGAGTTTATTCATTACAAACATACATACACACAAAAATACAAATCTTTCCTCTTTATAATATTAGTGTAGATGTAGACTAGCTAGGCGACCCGAATTCGCACGGGTGTGAAATAACAACCAGTTAAAGTCACATGTATATTTAACCGACTTTAAGAAGAAGAACATTCTCCATTGGGTTGAATTTTTTATGTTTGCTATAATATCATAACTCTGTCAGTTATAAGCAGACTAGGAAGGGAGGGAGACTTTGTACAAAAGTCGTTTGCTTGGGCACCTCTGTCCCATTCGTGTTTCTACCGTGAAGCAGTTGTGTTTGCATGGCTGTGTTTCGGTTTGAAGGGTGGGATATAGCGCGAATTTACAGGGTACAAAGGAATAACACCTGAGTCCTCAGGAATGGCAACGCATGGGGGGGTATCATGGGCGAAACAGTATACTCTGTTATGTCCATGGTACTGCTAATGTCTATAGGCGACGGTTACCACTTTCCATCAGGTGGGTCGTCAGCTTGTTTGCCATTCTATGTTGTATAAAAAAAAAATGGAAAATTCCATTTAGAAAATTTAAAAATTCATTAATACATTGGCGGCTTGTTGAGGAGTCCTTTTACAGTGTGCAAGAGTTTTTGATACAAAAATATTTACCTACTTGAATGAAATATCGTGTTACAATGCAGTTGTTATCAACAGTCCATAATTTTACAGTGACATTTTTTTTTTATCGTTGAAAGTGTTCGACGTATCTAATATATTTGTTTTTTTTTTCTTTACGAATTGTCGTTTTAATGACTCATTTAATTAACATTTATATTAGGTCCTTACATATGAAATTGGCATTTTGTATTGCATCGTTTAAGTTTTCTACTTTCCCGATTTGCTTCAAGTGGATTAATAAAATTTTATCACTTACGTCGAAGCCTGCACCTATTTTTGAAATGCTTTGTGATGGATCCGATTCCACAATAGCCTTTAATTCTCCAGCCGTCCACGTGGTTGGTTCTGAAGGTCGAAATTTCCAGAACGAAAACGTTGAAACCAGAAGCGTACCGTGCTTTCTTTTGCGACACCAGCGCCGTGCACATCATTAATCCTTCGAGCTGTTTCTGCAGCACTGGTGCCACGGTAGAACTCGTTCGTACTTATATATATACCGATATTTCATGTTTTCCATTGTGCGGTAGTAAGTGACGTCAAGGAAAAAAATAATGAGGGAAAAACAAATGAATGACTGTTTTCAAAACTCCAATGTACCAGCTAAATGAATTTATAAATTTAAATTTGGAATTCTTAACCCTTTCAGTGCCATTGATTTTTACTTATACCTAGTTAAAAATGCCAAAGAAATCTTTGTCGTGTTGACGTCATTTACCCTCGTCTCTAAAAAAACTGTATCTCCTCCAAAAATTATGCAATTTTAATTTTTTTTTTCACAGCAAGCTAAACGGCGACTGATTTCACGAGCGCTATGACGCTCGTGGCACTTTTAGTTGCAATGCGCACGAGCGTGATCGAGCTCGTTGGCACTCAAAGGGTTAACCAAAGAGGAGATAATGCATGTCAAAGTGGCCAGTACGACAAAACGCCAATTTCATATGTACAGACCTAATACTTTTATGGGGGGGGGGGGGGGGGGAAAGGGATTGTTAGTAATGGGATTTAATTAAACCATTGCTACCAATAAACCCAACCCGGTCGACCTCCACGCGGTTCCCCCTGGAAACTATCATGGTTAATTCCTGATGAATTCATCATGATGGGCTAACTGGCCTATTTGGGGGGAAAGGGATTGTTAGCAATGGAGTTTGACAGCCCCATTGCTAGCAATATGCCTTATTAGGTCGACCTCCACGTGGTTCCCCCTGGAAACCATCGTGAACAATTCTTGTGGAATTCGTCACGATGGGCTAACTGACCTACTTCATCCTCATCTATCATCCTTCACTGGTGCCCCACCGGTGTATACCGATAGCGCGGGTGGGGTTACCATTCCATTATCATCTGTTAAAAAAAAAAAAAAAACTGGCCTATTTTCATTCTCATCTACCACCCTTCACTGGTGCTCCGCCAGCGTATCCCGTTAGTCAAAAAAAAGAAAAATTAAGGCGAAATATGAGAACTTATATCTATTGTTAACATCTATAACACTTACCATGTTTCTTGTAAATAAATAATCAAAATATATTTATAAAAATATATATCTATACTTATAATAAATCTGTAGAGAGGTCAATTCTGTACATGAAATATATTTCCAAAATAACTATCAGGCGGTGATTAGTGATCGATACTGGATGACAAAAATGCAATCAGTAAAATTTTTGTCTGTCTGACTGCATGTTCGTTTTAGAAACAAAAATTACTCGACGGATTTTAACGAAACTTGGTATAATTATTCTTCATACTCCTGGCCAGGTTACAGTATACTTTTCATCGCGCTACGATCAATATGAGCAGAGCAGTGAAGGGAAATGTTAAAAATGTCCACCCGTGCGACGCCGGGACGGGCCGCTAGTATTTATAATAAGTTTATTATTGTAATCTTTTGGAGGAAACAATAAAGAGTATCCATCTATCTACATAATGCGGTGTGGTCCCGGCATAGAATAAGCCACCCGTTCCTTTCCCGTGGCTGTCGTGAGAGGCGACTGAGGGAGGGCGAGGGATGGGCATCAGCGTCCATCTTAAAACATCACCAAAGTCCAACTGCAGTTGCCAATCCGCCTGCCAAGCGTGGCATTACTGGCATTTAATATTTTGAACTTTATTAATTGGCGATTGTTTAAACAGAACGTTTTCCCAGCGTTAGCCTTGAGTTTATTGACGAATCAACTATCGGATCATAACAGACTTGTTTTTCTGCGCATTATCCAGGCTTTAGGCGAAATAAATATATCTATCGATATGTTGATTATCTCTAGTTAATTTTAAACTTTCGCGTTGTTGACAAATACTTTTAATACACTATCGGTGATTTGACGCGACGCAAATTGCAGATAAATTGTGTGACAATCCACATCGAAACGTCGCAATTACATAGACAGTTACGAGTCTGTATTACCAACAATAATAATAACAGATAAAAAAAAAACAACAATAAAAAAGAAAAAGCACCATAGGCTATGGGATATGGCAGTGAATTTACAGGGTACAGAGGAATAACATCTGAGTCCACAGGAATGGCAATGCATGGGGCGGTATCATGGGTGAAACAGTATACTGTTATGTCCATAGTACTGCTAGGCGGGCACAAGATAATAATGAGGCGGGCATAAGATATTTATGTGGTGGCACGCCCACCTTAAACACGCCTATGGTTACAGAGTTTACAAACACTTACCACAATCTCCTCTGGTTCCGCCTCCACGATGACCTGTTTAAACTCGATGTCTCCGTTGGTGACGGCTTCAGAGTCATAGTTGGGATCGTTGGCGTCCTCCACGTACTCCTCGAGGAGCTCCGAGCCTGGGGCGCCCCAGACTCCCTTGCCGCCGGCGCCACCTGTAGCAAAAAAGTTAATTCTTATTTAACTTGCAATTACAAACAATTTTTTTTTATACAACTTAGAATGGCAAACAAGCTGTCGGCCCACCTGATGGAAAGTGGTAACCGTCGCCTATAGACATGAGCAGTACTATGGACATAACAGAGTATACTGTTTCGCCCATGATACCCCCCATGCGTTGCCATTCCTGAGGACTCGGGTGTTATTCCTCTGTACTCTGTAAATTCACTGCCATATCCCACCCTTCAAACCGAAACACAGCCATGCAAACACAACTGCTCCACGGTAGAAACACGAATGGGACAGAGGTGCCCAAGCTAACGACTTTTGTACAAAGTCTCCCTCTGGTAAATAAACATACAATATAAAACATACCATTAATAAAAACAATACGCATTGACATATTTAAAAATATTTGCCGTGTGGTCCCGGCATAGAATGAACCACCTCTCCCTTACCATGGGTATCGTAAAAGGCAACCAAGGAAACTTAACGGTCGAGGGTTGGGCAACAAAGTCCCTCTTAAAACATCACCAAAGCCTTTTTTTGTTTTATCGATGATAATGGAATGGTAACCCCGTCTGCGCTATCGGTATACGCTGACGGGGCACCAGTAAGAGATGATAGGATAGGTGAGAATGAAAACAGGTCAGTTGGCCCACCGTGACCAATTTCACAAGAATTAACCATGATAGTTTCCAGGGAGAACAGCGAGAAGGTCGACCTGCTAGGGTATTGGTAGCAATGTGGTTATTAGACCTTTTTACTAACAACCCCTTCCCCCCCTGTAGCCTAAATGCGGATTTATTTATGGATGATAATGGAATGGTAACCCCACCTGCGCTATCGGTATACACCGGCAGGGCACCAGTGAGGGATGATAGATGAGGATAAAACAGGTCAGCCCATCGTGACGAATTAAATAAGAATTGTTCACGATGGTTTCCAGGGGGTACCACGCGGAGGTTGATCTGATAGGGCATATTGCTAGCAATGGTGCTGTCAAACTCCATTGCTAACAATCCCTTCCCCCCTATCCAAATATACTATACTCAAATATCAATTGTAAAATCTTTTTATTTGACCTTTATTTTTATTTACGCTTTATTGACCACATTACAAAAAAAAAAAAATGTCTGGTACAAAAGGCGGACTTAATACTATATAGCATTCTCTCCCAGTCAACCTTTGGCAAAACAGAAATTTTAATATGCGGTGAAAAAAATTACAACGCATACAATAGAGATTATATAAATATACATACATGAATATATTAAACAAATATTACATAAATATACAAATATGTAATAAAAATACATATATATAAATATACATATATAAATATACCTACTTATAGATTATATACGATAACACAAATAAACAACGATAGAGATCAAAAGTGATGATGATGAAGGTGAACTGCTTTCACAGTTTTTTCCAAAGATATTCGTAGACTTTTCTCTTAAAAATAAATTTGTTAGAAACTTGTCTTATGTCCATGGGTAGCGCTAATGACCTTCCTAATTACCTTTGAAGGTAATTAGGAAGGGAATTTCAAAGTCTAGCAGCTTGCACTGTAAATGTTATGATTCTTATAAAACTGTCACTGAAAATTTTAATTTTCATGTTAAAAATGTATGTATGTATTCTCGTAGCTATCCCCAAGGAGGGTCGACGTAAATGAAGCGGCCGGTCGTAAAGTTAAAAGTCAAAATTTCCGGTAATATGAATAAAAACATATTGCGCCACCCTAAAATTTAGATAATTGGAATAAGGGTAAAAAAGATGGTGGCAAAAATGTATTTGTGATATTCCGAAGTAAAATATGAAATATGCATAAGCTTCAAATTATTCAGCGAGCTGTGGAGTGGGCTGTGCTCGAAGTTTCTTTACAAGTTAAAATTCGAAATGAGGGTATTCGCAAAAGAATCAAAGTCACCGACATAGACTGAATGATAAGCAAGCTAAAGTGGCAATGGCCTGGTCACGCAGCTCGACGAACCGATAACCGACGTGGAAGGTAAGTTCTTGAGCGACCACCCCATACGGGCAAACACGGCGTAGGACGACCCTCCATTAGATTTTTTTTTTACAACACAGGGGGCAAACGAGCATGCGGCCCACCTGGTGGTAAGTGACTACCGCCGCCCATGATCACCTACAACACTAACGGCATTGCAGGTGCGCTGCCGGCCTTTTAAAAAGGAATATGCTCTTTTCTTGAAGGTTATGTTGTCGTATCGGTTTGGAAATACTGCTGCCGGATGTTGATTCCAAAGAGTGGTTGTGCGGGGAAGAAAGTGCCTTGAAAAACGCACTAGATGGAGCAGCAACCTTAAATGCATTGCAGGGAGTCGGTGGATGCAGGTGGCTCGGAACCGTTCCTTATGCCAGTCTATGGGGAAGGCCTATGTCCACCAGTGGACTGACAACGACTAACATGATGATAATGAAAATATGAAGTAGGTGCAAAGTTTTTAATTTAAATAGTTTAGTAGCAGAGCACTTTTTAAATAATCAATTAAAAATATTGAAAAACAATTAGTTATTTCTTAAAATTGACAGACGACTGCTTCGTACGCTTCTAATTTTGGATATGTCAGTCGAATTTTTTCCAATAGAGCATGGAGTTCTTAAAAAAAAAGGGGGTAAAGAGGTATCTTCAGGGTCTGCAACGCGCGCGTAATGCCCCTGGTATTGCAGGCGTTCATAGTAGCCAGTAGCTGCCACGCTTGGCAGGCGGATTGGCAACTGCAGTCGGGCTTTAGAGATGTTTTAAGAGGGACGCTGATGCCCATCCTTCGCACTCCCTTAGTCGATTCTTACGTCACCCACGGGAATGGAAGGGGTGGCCTATTCTATATATATAAATTATATATTATACTAGCTGACTCGGCAAACGTTGTTTTACCATATACATTATTTCTAGAACTATACATGAAAATTTATCGTACTACAATTATTATATTCGATCGCCATCTTGCAACCCTATTGCGGAATATAAAAATCGCGATTAAAAAACAGGGGTTGATCGTAAAAGGGTAAAAATTAGAAGCAGTATGTATTTTTCAATGCTTATTCATAATAAAGAAAAATTTTAAAAAAATGACAAAAAAATAAAAAATATATATTTAAGAGTAGGTAACCCTTATCATTGAGGGGTATGAAAAATAGATGTTGGCCGATTCTCACACCTACTCGATATGCACACAAAATTTCATAAAAATCTGTAAAGCCGTTTCGGAGGAGTTTGGTAACAAACACCGCGACACGAGAATTTTATATATAAGATTTAACTATAACAATAAATATATTACTAACTCATAATAAAAACATTGATTTATCAATAGAATTATTAATATGTCAATCTGTTTTATTTTTAAATTCAATAAAAAAATAACATCAAGATTGTTTACAAAACGAATAACGTATAAAAAAAATATATACAGATAAGTAAGTAAGTAAGCGATAAATACGGTATTTGTAAATAAACAGTCAGTGAAATCAGATAATATATTGTATTGTAAGATCTTTATTGTACATAACGCAGGTTAAACACTGGTAAATAATTTAATATACAATGGCGGACTTATCCCATAAAGGGATCTCTTACAGTCGACCAGTCAGTATATTTATGGATTCAGTTAAAGTGCTGTTCAAGTTCAATTGAAGTTAAGATTTTTGATTGACAATAAAAAAGAAAAAAAACATCAAATTCGGCAAAACCAGTTATTGTAATTTCTAAATTAAATGACTTAATCGATTCTGATAAAAGTTCTTTGGAACTAAGTAAGTTTATCTTTTTAGATAAAAAAAAAAAACTTTTCCTTCAACCTCACCTGTCACCACCTCTCACTGGTGCCCCGTCATTGTATACCGATAGCGCAGGCGGGGTCACAATTGCATTATCAACTATTAAAAAAAAAAAAAAAAAAAAAAGAAAATACAACCGAATTCAGAAACTCGTTTATGAAGTTTTTTTTTTAATAGATGAAAATGGAATGGTAACCCCGCCCGCGCCACCAGTATACACCGGCGGGGCACCAGTGAAAGATGATAGGTGAGAATGGATGCATTCATCAGTCAGTTGGCCCACCATGATAAATTCGACAAGAATTCACCATGATGGTTTCCAGAGGGAACCGTGTGGAGGTCGACCTGACAGGGTATATTGCTAGCAATAGGGCCCTCAATCTCCATAACTAATAACCCCCCCCCCCCCCTGGAATGGAAAGGGTGGACCATTCTATGCCGGGAGCAGACGGCAGTATAATTAGTACATATATACCTACTTTATTCTATTAATACACCTCAAGGTCTAAACTAGAACTGATAACGGAAAGACTGTGTATATATATATATACATTTTTCTCAAACATGCTTGGAAATGTGAGCATTATTTTGACAGTCTTCTTCGAGATAAATCAAAATTGCCGTACTGGCCAGATACATGCGGGCAGCGGCCGGCAAAAGTTGTATGAAAATCCATATCTGTCGTGTTTTGCGGCCAGACAAATTACTATGTAAACTGTATCTGTAATCTGTCCTGTAATTTAAAAATGGAATGACCTTTTACTTCGAAACACGTCTACCAAGGAGGTAACTAATAAAAGGTTTATTTAAATTTCGAAGTGGCTTGCAAATAGAAATTTCGGACTCAATTTCGTGTTTTAGTTTATATCAAAATCGGACCAATAAATGGAGTTTAATATTTCGTTCGTCACACATCCTATCATAAAAGTCCAAAGGAACAATGTTTTAACATTTTTAATATTCCCAAATGGTATGTATTATGTAATTTTAACATCAAATTTCTGTTTCGTTTGGCTCCGAAATTTCGGAAAACATTTCATAGTAGGCCCTCTGTTTAGTGAAAAAAAAAAACAAAGGAACATTATGGCGCGAGAAAAATTATTATTGTTCGTTATTCGTCATTGAACTTAAAAAGTGAAATTGTGTTTTTGATTTCCGCGCATTGTTTGAGAAAAGTACTATACAAGCCTTGGCCACCAACTAGGCATTGATGGACTCACGTATTGTGCCTCGGCTACGCCTCGGCCCACATTTGCACGTTTGTCCATCAATGCCTCAGTTGCTGGCCGCTGCAGTAATGTACTATTTTAAAATCTATTTTAAACTATTTAAAATCATTTTCTTTTTTTAAGTTTATCGGGATTTTATTGTAAATTTCAGATAGAGAGATAGTTAAAGTACTTGCTTTTTAGTGGTATGTTTTTTATGAGTAAAGACATAAGAATTTTTTGTACAACAAAAATGTTATAAACAAACAAACATAATGTACTCATCAAATGTGTTTATTTGAGGTGTAACAGTGTGGCGTGTCTGAGGTCTGATAAGATAATTTGGGCCGCAAACAATCTTTATCAACCATAACATTGATAAGAACATGCTGTTAAATCTTTTATCCCATTGCTAATCCATATATGATAGGTTGCTATATTTAACTGCTTGATAATTTGTAAATAACATACTGATATAATTCTCCAACATCATCAAAGACTTGAGTTGCTAACTCGCCTGCCAAGCGTGGCAACTACTGGCAAAACGCCCCGTAGGGGGAGGCCTATGTTCAACAGTTAATAGCTGGTATGATTGTTATTTAAACAGATAGATAGATAGATAATTTATTTACATTACTTACAACACACAAATTACAACAAAAAAAATAAATAAAAACATAAACATAATACACAATAAAAGAGATAAAAGAATGAAAATAAAAAAGCATAAAACAAAAAAAAAAACAAAATATATAAACTAACAATCTCCCTTCTTTCCCTTCCTTCACGCGTGTGCCATAGTAACATAAAATGGTCACATCTCAGTTTATGGCTTTGCCCTTAAAAGAGCAAAACACTGATATTCTGTTGTGGCCAAGAGTGAGTCGTGAAACTCCTCATTAAAAATAACAATAAAAAGAAATATAAATAAACTGCATTCTATGTGTCCATTACATATCACTGGTTATTTGATTACAATTATTTCATTTAATTCCGCTACCATTAGTATGCGTGTGACTGCCAACACTCGAAGATTGACCCACCAATATTACTACCAGAAGTACAACAAACTTCCACATTGGCATTATTTTACGTATTTATTTATGTATTTATTTATTATATATATGATATATGAATATATTATTACTTTGTTTCTTCTTTGTACAAAAGTAGTTTTTGCTTGGACACCTCTGTTCCTTATAAATTCACTGCCACATCCCGCCCTTCAAACCAAAACAGCCCTGCAAACACTACTGCTTCACGGTAGAAACACGAATGGGACAGAGGTGCCCAAACAAACAAATATAACACGCCTAATATAACATCTAACATACAAATATAATATTATGAATTATGTATAAAAATGTTGCATGCCAAACTGGCTTCTATCCCATTTTGTAGCACATTTACAGCAAATAAAAGATCATTAAAAAAAAATAGTTTAAAAAAAATATATATTATAAAAAAGTAAGTGAAACAGAGGACAGAAGAGGAATATTTAATAGGTCTTTTATTTCATTACAAAGATAGTCTTCATACTGTAAATGAAAGATTTGGTCTCATTTTTTTTTCTATAGTACATCCATGCTAAGAGGTAGGAAGGCAGTTAGTGTTGTGTAAAAAAAAAAAACTTTTTGGGTGCTACTTCATATATATGTGGATTTTTTAAGTAGGAAAATCAATAAAATGGAGCTCTTTGTAGATAGCATATCAAAATAAACATCTGTAAAAACCAGACTCAATTTCATGGCATACTTTTTGGTATGCAAATAATTCCATTTATGATAGGGGAACAAATATACAGAGATAAAATTTAAAAAAATATTGTTTTGGCATCTATTAGTCTTGTTAAGACCACTAATATAATTTTTTTTTTCAAATATCTCTTATATTTTTTAACTAGTTACAATTTTATAAAATTAGTAAGATGCTCAAACATACATACATACAAAACTTTTATAACAATACTGATTTTTATTCATTCTACATTTAAAAATGTATCTAATATAGCACTGCAGTGGTGTATGTGACTAGAAGCACTCATCCGTACAACAACAAACACAACCTTGACCTTGACCGCCAAAATGGCGGACTGCGACATAAAATGCACACAAGCGGCGCAAATTGTCGAAAACTAAACTAATTAGCACTGAATAACAAAATTTACATCCTATAATTATGCGAATGAAAACAAAAAACATGGAATAAAACGTATACTTATTTCTTTGTATTATTATTTTAGTTTTAAATTCAGTAGGTATCGTAAGACTTTTTTTTTGTTTACTTTTTTTGCGTTAAGGAAAACAAAAACATTGATGACCTAGAAACAGATAAAGCGCTTATTTTCTATGTATACATTCGTATACCAACTACATAGACTTGTTCGTATCAACATTCGAAACAGGTAGGTATTTATTTATATAGGTATAGGTACTTATGCATTTTGTACTATTTACATTTAAATGTTTACAAACATCTATTAATTTTAAACAGCATGTTTACGCGACCAAAATAGCCTTGGATGTTGAAAGTTGTTATTACGTAACCTGTGTCATTCCACTAGAATATATTGACCTATGCCAAGTGAAAATAGGTGACGCCGTATATATTTGGTAATTGGGTATCGACTCAAAACATAATATATATCAAGCGGGTAGGTACTGTTTTTTAACTGCGCATGTTGGACTGACCTTGAAAATGAGGTAATCCAAACCATAACATTATTACCTATATTACATTAGAGAGACGGCCGGTGCGTAGTAAACAAAAGTTACATAAATGTACAGATACAGTTATAGATTTGTTGCTGTATTCGTTCTTTACGGGTTCTAGAAAACTCTGTGTACAAGATTAGTATATAAAGGGGATATAAACAGACGTGGGGCTTACCTTTCTTCGGCAAACCCCGTCCGTGACCATTGCGCGGTCTCCTGCTATTTTTCCAACTCCGATATTTGGGAAGGGGCGTCACAGCGCTCACTCCTGCTCCCTCCTTGCTGTTCGTACGAGCATATTTTTTGCTTTTGCGGCGTAAACGTTCACTGTGGGACGTCGCCGCGTCCCCGGCTCCTACATCGCTTGCCGGCTTAGCGATCTCATCCGCCGCCACGTTTTCTGAGTCGACACGTTCGACTTCCATAGCGGCGAAGAAAAGACCGGCTCGATTACACGAACGTAAACAAAGCTCTAATCACTTAAAAACAGTAATAGGAACACAACAGAGAATCTATTTGGATTTTCAAAATATTTAGGGCAGTAGTATCAACCAAAATGTGTTTGATAAACAATGGATGGCAGGACGCAAGTACATAGGTATTTGTTTTGAGAACGCAACGACGCGAAGTTAGTAAAATAACATGGCGGATGAATAGGTACTGCCAACTTTTATATAGTAATTTATGGTACTGCAGGGTATACCATGAAACTGAAATATAAATTAATTTAAATATGTTAATTTAATACCACGTTTGTCATTTACATTCAATTCAGATTCTGCTAATACTTCTATTTTTATATAAAGAACATATTATTAGATAATTAACTATTGCATGATATGATCATAGATAACAAACTCAGCATACAGGTCTGGCAACCGAGCTAAAAATCAAATAAGAAATAAATATTAAAATGTCAAAGTCAGACTCCATGACATTTATCATATTTATATTTTTCGATTTTAAGATTTCAACATTTTATTTTACCAAATTGTTAATGAAAACTATTCTGTTACACATGGAAAAACAGAAGGAAAACTCATTCAACAAGAAATTCCGTTTACTTTGTTCTCAAACAAGTTCCGAAGAAATCAACTGGTCAAGTAGCGACTCGGGCGAATACGAAAATGTGGTACACTCTTACGACAAAATTATGAACTTGTCGCACAAAACAACGAAGAGAAAACGCAAGAAAAAAGTGCCTAAAAATATTTTTAACTTAGATATTAACTATATAATAGGGGAAAGTGACCATAAAAGTGATTTAAACACACATAACAAGTGTCCCTCAAAATCAGAAACCAACCATGCTAACTTATCAACTTCACCTATTTTAATGGCCAAACACAATTGTAAGTCTTATAAATATAATGTCAAACTATCTAATTCACCAATAATATGCCAAAAAAGTTTAAATCAATTGACTAATATACAAAAAAGTCCCATTTTGATGTTGAAAAGTATGTCACCGAAATATTCACCCAAAGTTAAGAAAAAGTTATTTAACAATAATGAGAGTGTAAGTAAATCAATTAGTAAGCAAAACTCTATAAGTAAATGTGATAATAATGAAAATAATAATGATTTAAATTTAATCAGTGATCAAAATTCTAAGTGTATTCATCATGAAATATTTAAAAAGAACAAACGAGATGTTCAAGATATTTGTAATAAAAAAAAAGTTAACCCTATAATGGAGGATGGTTTAGTTTTTAATAATGCAACAAATACTAAAAGTGAAGAAACTATATCTAATTATAATTTAGTGGATAACAAACAAATAATGATAAATGAAAAGGATGAAGAAAAAGAATCTTTCATGTCTGGCAATATTGATGAAAGCATCAGTTTCCTGAAAGCTGATAATCTTGATTTGAACTTGGTAAAAAAAGTTAAAACCTATTTTGATGGCCATTTTAGTTCAGAAAATGCATCTCAGCATTCTATAAGTGATATATTAACACCCAAAAACAGTTCAAAAAGTAGTGAAGACATTGAAATTATAAGCACCGTAACTCAGGTTAATTCACATAAGAATAGTTCAGAAACTTTGAAAGAGGAAACAATAAATGATTGCATTATTTCAAATAATAATACTTCGAAAAAGATGAGATACAAAAAGGATGGTTTGGCCTACAGATTGAATGCACTTTTAAAAAAGCACAATGCAAGCGTTTCTCTATGGTATCATGAGAGATTTTTGGCGGCAAATTCAAATTTTGTTATTCCAAAAGGAGAGCATGTTGTATTTCAAATTCGGAATGTCCAATTCAATTATGGCTGTTACATATTAGATGTAAGAAGTATTGAAAATAACAATTTTTTGGTTTTAATAAATAATAATTATGTTAATGATCACAGTATTTCTAAAGATATGATATTAAAGGTATACGAGCCTTACAGTATATTAGATTTGAATGCAGTGTACAAGATAGTTGTCAATGTTTGTAAATTTGAATGTATAATTAATAATTAATCTTAGATTATATACTCAGAGTGTCTTCATAGAAATCATCATCATCATTTCAGCCAGTATCTGTCCATTGCTGGACATAAGCTATAGAAATAATTCGAGAAAATCGGGTCAACTTTTTCATACAATTTTGCATGATAAATAGTTATGAGTGATTCCTTTATAACATCTATATTTTTGTAGTCTTATAAATTCTGCATCTTTTTAATGCGTAAACAATCATTTTATTTATTAAACAATACGTCAAGATACATTTTATGCTTGAGTATATAGAACACTGACAAACAAAACGAGTCAGCTAATTTGACAATTGGCTGTAACAAAAAGTTGACCCGTTTTTTGAGGCTTGATGCTCTATCTATATAACCTAAGCAGTTAATATTTTAAAATGGAAAATTTTATAAAAGAAATAATATTGTAATATTTGATATTGTATATAAAATAATTTAAATATAAATATGATTAATTATTTTATTTGTATATTTTATTTCTGTTTGTAACTGTAGATCAAATGATCTGCTTTCATTCTTTTGGATTGGCAACACGTACTTGACATTCCTGGTATTGCAGGTGGCCGTAAACTATTTACCATCAGACAGGCTGTATGTTTTACTTTCATGGTATAAGAGAAAGAATCCTATGATACTCCACCAGCATAGACCAGTTCTTTTTTGTTGAATGAAAATGGTATGGTAACCCCGCCCACGCTAACGGGATACGCTGGCGGAGCACCAGTGAAGGGTGATAGATGAGAATGAAAACAGGCCAGTTAGCCTATCATGTTGAATTTGAGTCCAAAAGTTGCCTGGAAGAGATCGTTTTTAGCGATAAGTACACCCGTTGTTTTCTCACTGTGATTATTTCTTGGAATTGTTTATATTTATAATAAGTTTACTATTGTAATCTTTTGAAGGAAACAATAAGAAGTATCTATTTATCTATCTAAAAACTAACCTACCGAACCGTATTTGATAACATTTCTATTGGACGAATTTGTAAGTATATCTTTTCAGATAGGAAAAGAATTTTCCAAATCGACAACTGACGGAGTTATAAAGTAACAAACATTTATACAAACACACAACCGAATTAAGAACATATTTCATTTTGAAGTCATTTGAAAAAAACAGTTTGCCAATGTCATTACAAGTTTTCAACACAGGAGGCAAAATAGCATGCGGTTCATCTGATGATAAGTGCAGGTTTTTTAAAAAGGAATATGCTCTTTTCTTGAAGGTTACGATGTCGTATCAGTTCGGAAATACTGCTGCTGGAAGTTGACTCCGAAAAGTTAACGAATTTTTTAGGTTACGACCAAATATTAAAATAAATGAGCTGCAATTATTTTTTCTTAAACACATGTTTTATAACTTACATAAGTTATACTCCAAGATATAGGTTATAACTTTATTATACTAGTTAGCTTATTAGCTGACGACATAGTACTGCTGAGTCCATTAATCAGAGATTTACGTAAATTGTTAAGCGTGTGCGAAAAGTATGCTGAAAAACATGGTCTAAAATATAATACATAAAAAAGTGAATTTATGTATTTCGGTCTAGGTGGTAGGCATCCACAAATCCCGCCAATTCTTCTGAATGGTGTTCCTCTTAATAGAGTGCCTCAATTTAAATATCTAGGACATATTATTACCGATGACTTGAAAGTTAACGCTGACATTGAACGTGAACGCAGGGCACTGGCTGTAAGGGGTAATATGTTGGCTCGCAGGTTTGCTCGTTGCTCGACTGAAGTCAAAATAATATTGTTCAAGGCATATTGCCAATCTTTTTACACGAGCAGCCTGTGGGTTGACTATACACGGCGGGCATACAGCGCACTGCGTGTTCAATACAATAATGTTTTCAGGGTGTTGTTACGGTTGCCACGTTTTTGTAGTGCATCCACAATGTTTGCAGCGGCATGGACAGATGACTTCTATGCCATCAGACGCAAACGGATCGCATCTCTTTTATGCCGACTGCGTGGCAGCAGTAACAGCATTCTGTGGGCATTGTGTAATAAATACGATAGCCCGATCCTCTCATTGTGGGTCAAAATTATTATAGGGGCCATAAAATGATTTTTGTATTTTTTTTCTACTAACATAGTTTAAGTCAATTGTTACTAACAAAAATGGATCTTTGTAATCTATAATAAAAAAATATTATTATTATTATTTCATTATCAATTTTCAATACAATTACAATTGCCACTAATATTCCCGGTACACCCAAATTGATTAAACGATGGAGGACAAGAGCATTCCTTTGATTTCTTGTGAATCACTGCGACAGAAGAAGATCTACACACAGAATTTCTCTGGCAGCAGTCATGGCAAAAATTTGTATTATTAACCAGTGCTATATCAGTGGTCATTGATTCTGATCTTCTGTCAATTGATGATCTTGAGATCGTAAGGTCGTTTTCGTGTGTTCCGCCACTTTTCTCACATCCATATTCTTTTGACATATACTCTGGTGATACCTTTTGTCCGTTTCTTTCTGTTAATGTAGCAATTTTGAACGAATCTGTAGATTTTGGTGGTAGGATCTCACCTTCTTTGATATTATTGGAAGTACCTTCCATGTGGTTTTCATTGCATTTTAATATTTTTTTACGATTGTAAGTTGGAGCCGAGTTATTAGTTTTTGGAGTTTTGATCAAATCATTTTGTTTCGCTGTAACAACGTTAGAGGAATCTATCAATTTTGATGGTGAGTCTGCAACTTCTTTGATGTTGTTGGATATGTTTTCTATAGGATTTCCAGTAGATTTTGATATTCTTTTATTTGAACAAGATGGACATAAAACTTGACTTTCTGGAGCATTAGCTTGATCATTTCGTCTAGCTGAAACCGAAATTTCTTGTCCTGGTATTAATCCGATAGGTAAATTAATATTAATATTTGGTACTTGGGCTGGAGTTGACATGCAAAATGGAATAAAAGGAGAGGGATGTGGTTGTTGAGAAATATTTTTAGAAAATGGAAAAGTGATTTCAATTGCTGAAGTGGTGGTGGATGCGTCTTTCAAATTTAATATGCCAATACTGAGATGTTCTTTTACCATACTTTGTTTATTACATGAGGAACAAGGAATTGGAAAGTTTCTTTCATCTGCTATCAATCCATGTGTATTTCCAGATGTAGAAGTGTAATTAGTATTGGATCGAATGGAGGGATTATTAGGACCATTACTTCCGGAGTTTCTCTGAAGTTTGCCAAAGTCTTTCGAAGTTCCTTTAATCAGCGAAGGACATTTAATATTTGAAGAATTATCCTGTAATTCAAATGGGCCATGTCTTCGCGATTTCTCTAAGCAATTACTGCAATTATAATGCCCATTCATCTTTATTTCTTTGCAAGTGCAAGATTGTTTGTAACGACGAGAATGGTATGACCCAGATTGGCAAGATATGTTGGAGTTACATTCAAAACTTTCTGGGATGGAGAGGCTCTCCAAGCAAAGACGGCATGGCGACTCCATTCTCTCAAGATCTTCCTTCTTCTTACGAGGCATTGGTGTTTATATTTTCACGAAACCATTTTTTAATTTTGATATATGAAAATTTTACCGATTTTCTTCCATTATTTACAATTTTTGAAAAAGCTGGTTGTGAATTTCTACTATTTTGATTGTCCTAAACGTCATATAAAATAGTTTTGACGCCGTCTGGCGTAGAAAGACAGCTTCGTTTTTATATAGAATGCGCGGAAGTGGCAACAGTCCTGAACATATTTGTAAATAAATAAGATAGAACTTTGATCTAAATGCTAGCACATACGACTAGAAAATTTATATATTTGTATATTACACTTATGATGTTCAAAATGTTAAGAACCTCCTTGGTGCAATGGCAGGCGATATGCCAGCAGCGCTTGTCAATGTAAAAATAAAAAAAAAATAGAATAGAAAATGACTGATTACCCCTTTTATCTTAGATACTATAAATATTGACTGAACTTGCCAACTGACTAATATTAACTAGTGTAGGTAAACCAAAATCCTGCTCCTGGTCTTCCTTAACACTAATCCTGATCCCAGCGTTGCTTAATACTGGTGAGTGCTACTACCAATCTCCTATATTAGGATATGGGGTAATATCAAACTTCAAAATGTCGAAGTTTCAAATTTATAAACTAAAAGGTGAAAATTGGATATATTGGAAGTATCGCATGTCAGCACTATTAACCCATTCAATACGGAGAGCGCGCCAGGGCGCTCTCCAATGTTATACGTTGTGACGGCAAGCGCCTCGAGGCGCTCTCCCCGCCCTTACCCAATGACGGCGAGCGCTCCGAGGCGCTCGGTTTCCTTTAGTTTCAAACGTGCTTTAGACCGTTCCAGTCACTTGTGGAAGCCCGTTATTTACTGGCAGTCACTCCTAACAATTAACTAAGCCATATACGTAGAAAAAGTTGTGCCGTCAGTGACGGCCGTTTATGAAAAACTAAGCCGTATACTGCATAGGGATCTCAATATGGCCGCCGTATTGAATGGGTTAAGGGGAATAAACTACCAATTTTCTATATTATTATTTAGATATAGAATGAGATCTGTCCTAAGTCTAACTAGCCAGTAACAGAAAGGTGACCATAATTCCATCTAGCGTGTAGGTTGGTATACTACAAAGACTAAAAATTTCTCCTATGTGTAATGACAGGTGGTATAGACAGATGGCATTGAGCGTTATGGTGATCAGAGTTTCTGACCAGAGGCTCTTCTTTCTATCGGTGAAAATGGAATGGTAACCCTGTCCACGCTATCGGTATACACCGGCGGGGCACCAGTGAGAAATGATAGGTGGGGATGAAGCAGGTCAATTAGCCCATCGTGACGAATTCAACAAGAATAGTTCACGATGATTTCCAGGGGGAACTACGTGGAGGTGGACCTAATAGGGTATATTGCTAGCAATGGGGCTGTCAAACTCCATTGCTAACAATCCCTTTCCCCGGGGTAGCGCATTGAGCGTTGTGGTTTTGTTTTTTTTACAACACAGGGGGCAAACGAGCATGCGGCTCACCTGATTGTAAGTGACTACCGCCGCCCATGGTCACCCACAACACCAACGGTATTGCAGGTGTGCTGCCGGCCTTTTAAAAAGGAATATGCTCTTTTCTTAAAGGTTATGTTGTCGTATCGATTCGGAAATACTGCAGCTGGAAGTTGATTCCAAAGAGTGGTTGTGCGTGGGAGAAAGTGCCTTGAAAAACGCACGGTGGAGGACCGCCATTCGTCCAGATGGTTGGGATAAAATTTTAGTTTATAGCGGGTTGTACGATAGTGAAAATCAGCAGCAGGTATCGATCCGAACAATTCTTCAGAGCACTCCCCATGATAAATTCGGTAGAAGATGCACAGAGATACAACATGTGGTGAATGTAACCAGAGGGTGAATTAAATAGGAGCGTTTTATATGAGCTTAAAATGAGAGGGAAGGGCTCTGGTAAAATATTATAAAATTTATTTTTCTTTAAAAACAGGGGTTCCTAAATTTTTAAAATGACGGAACGCTCAACAAATACCTTTCATTCCATGGAACCTCATATTAAAGATTACAAATCAAAAACACTGTAATTTAAATAAGAACAGAAGCTTTTATTAGAAATATTTTAAAAGTACAACACTTTATAGTTTCCTTTAATTTTTAATGTGAAGAATGAAAATGTTTCACTGTGTAAATAATTTCGCGGAACCCTGGTTACTTTTTACGGAACCCCTAGTTTCCGCGGAACACTCTTTAGGAATTGCTGCCTTAGAACATTAACGACAATTAAAAATCACCATTTTATTATCCATTTATTTAACAGAAAAATAAAAACAATATACATATTATTTTTGCGGGTTCTTCTTAACAGATAACAGCATCCAAACCCAGCAGTACAGTCATAAAAAAATTGACGATTTAAAAGAGCTTGTAAACGAGTCTTTTTGAATAAATATTATTTCTGTTCTATTCTATAAATTTACGTATATTAATATTTTTTTTTTATTGTTATTTATTTATTTTATTTATTAATTAATGCCACCCGTTATTGCTATATTTTTTTTACATTGTTATTTTTTTTTGTATAATTACATATTTTTATATAACCGTATCATTCTTTAAGAGTTATATTTCATTAATTTATAAATATTTCTATTTAAAATCTTAAGGATTAAGTCACATATTAAGGACAAGGTGGAGGTTTCCAGCAATGAAAATTGATAATTTTATCTTTGTGAAGAATTGATTCATGAAAACTGAAATCTTTGTAGATTTTAAACTATTACACTGTTTTGTTTTCAAATTCGGAATATAACAGAAAAGAAAAAAATATATAGTTCAATAACTAAATAAGAGATTTGACGTTTTTATGAATAAATTTCCAATTACATTCTCCCGAAATAATAGTAAAGAAAATATTCCGCTGGAATGGCAACACCGTCACCTATAAACGTGCGCTTCCTGAACTTTCAGTCGATATTTTCACCAAAGCTTTATATCACGTTTTGTAGTGTCGGCCTAATTGTCGACTTTTTATACTATTACTCATTTATTAAAGTCGATTATAAATAATATACATAACACAATACAAATTTTGTTTAAATTTAGTGTAATTTTTTTTTTATTATTAAATGTAATTATCGCGTTAGGGAACACTGTAAAAGTAAGTTTTATTTGATTATTTATCAGTGCGACATTTATCGATTGTTAACATAAAAGGTCTTATTAGTATTCAGGGTAAGTAGATATATAAATGTATACTCATGTTTCTTTGACTAATTAAATATTAAAGCAATTCGACTGCATGTACCAAGTGCGTAGCTAAGTACTTGTACTAAGTATAAAAAAAAATATATGACAACAATATTAAAAAATAATAACATTACATAATTTTTTTTTATGCAACTTAAAACGGCAAGCAAGCTGACAGCCCACCTGATGGAAAGTGGTCACCGTCGCCTATAGACATGAGCAGTACCGTGGACGTAACAGAGTATACTGTTTCGCACATGATACCCCCCATGCGTTGCCATTCTTGATGACTGAGATGTTATTCCTCTGTACTCTGTAAATTCACTACCATATCCTACCCTTTAAACTGAAACACAGCCATGCAAACACAACTGCTTCACGGTATAAACACGAATAGGACATAGGTGTCCAAGCAAACTTTTGTACAAAGTCTCCCTCTGGTATACATAGTATTCATAGTCTGGTTTAAATACATTTATAGTTACATCAATTGCTTTCCTTAAATATCTATATTTTCAAATGATGTTCCACCTTACATATTATTTACATGGCGGACTTAATGCTAAAAGCATTCTCTCCCAGTCAACCATAGGCAAGTGTCAGAATACTCGAATTTTAATTCTTATTTATTATAACTGTCACTTCCCCGTTTTGTTTTTGGCAAAATACCCGAATATCGGGGTGAACGACACTAAAAAAGACAAAAAAATCTAAGGTTTATTTTTTTTTATAACTGTCAGTGTTGTCTATAAAATAGTAGGGTTTTTTTTTTTTTTTTTTAATATTTCCGGCTACAAAATCACGTGCACAGTTATATATTTATGTATTTTTAAATGAATCCTAAAAGCAGAATATTCATAAAATATTATGTTATTTTTGTGAATATGTTATGCAAATACCGTAATTTATTTTAAAAGTACATATGTTTTTAATATATTTAATGTGGGGGGAAAAGGGATTGTTAGTAATGGAGACTGAGAATCCCATTGCTAGCAATATACCCAACCAGGTCGACCTCCTCGCGGTTCCCCCTGGAAACTATCATGGTTAATTCCTGTTGAATGCATCATGATGTGCTAACTGGCCTGTTTTCATTCTCATCTATCACCCTTCACTGGTGCTCCGCCAACGTATTCCGTTAGCGCAGGCGGAGTTACCATAGCATTTTCACCCATCAAAAAAAAATATATTTAATGTCAACAAACGTCATTTAGAGAGTATTCCTGTGATGATATAAATAAAACTTGTTACCTCTTCATTCTTATCAGCCTTTAACTGTCCACTGCTGAACATAGGTCTTCCCCTTTGGGGGTTGTACCAGTAGTTGCCACGATTGGCAAGCGAAATGTCGCAGTTAGGAAATGTTTTAAGAGGGACGCTGCTACCCATCCCTCGCCCACTCTTTTTTTTTATATACAACTTAGAATGGCAAACAAGCTGACGGCTCACCTAATGGAAAGTGGTAACCATCGCCTATACACATGAGCAGTAGCATGGACACAACAGAGTATACTGTTTCGCCCATGATACCCCCCATGCGTTGCCATTCCTGAGGACTCGGGTGTTATTCCTCTGTACCCTGTAAATTCACGCCATATCGCACCCTTCAAACCGAAACGCAGCCATGCAAACACAACTGCTTCACGGTAGAAACACGAATGGGACAGAGGTTCCCAAGCAATCGACTTTTGTACAAAGTCTCGCTCTGGTATATCTCTTAGTCGGCTCTTACGATACCCACGGGAAAGGAAGGGGTGGACTATTCTATGCCGGGACCACACGAAACTTCATTGAAACTATGTAAATAGACTACAATGTAGCTACCGTGCCTGCCTGCTTGTTTGCGGTGTGGCCCCAGCGTAAAATATTTTCGGCATAAATTATTTCTTATGCCAAACAAAAACAATTTTAAGATAAACAAAAGTTTGATTCTGTTATAGAGAAAAGATATTTTTAATCTGTGCCGTTGAAAAACGCGGGAAAACGTAAACAACCGTGTCCGTTGCCAAGGTAAACGATGAACTTTATTGATATACAAAAAAAAAAAATTAAAAGTTATTCCAAATACACAAATACAAGGGGGGAAAGGGATTGTTAGTAATGGAGACTGAGAATCCCATTGCTAGCAATATACCCAACCAGGACGACCTGCTCGCGGTTCCCCCTGGAAACTATCATGGTTAATTCCTGATGAATTCATCATGATGGGCTAACTGGTCTGTTTTCATTCTCATCTATGACGCTTTACTGGTGCTCCGCCAGCGTATCCCGTTAGCGCAGGCGGGGTTACCATACCATTTTCACCCATCAAAAAAAAAAAATACACAAATACATATAATATATACTTGATATCAGCCATTACTTATTCTTTACGTAGTACTGACAACCTCCAACTCATAATTCCTATTCATTCTTCTTCTATCTATTTCAAATCCTTTTCCGTGCAAGCAGTTCGTTTGTGGAACTCACTCCCTACCTCTATACGATGCGCTCAATCGTTGCCCATTTTTAAAAACTTAGTTAAATCCCACTACCTATCCTTATAATCATTTAGTCCTACGTATTTCCAGTTTTATGTGTGTTAGTGTGGTATATTTGTATGTATTTATGCGTATATATGTATGTATATGTGTATGTACGTATATATATTTATATATGTATGTGTATGTATATATATGTATAATTTGGATGAATGTGTTTATTTATGTATGTGTATATGACTATGCTGTCACAGATATTATTTTTTACAGATCTATTTCTTTTTTAACGCGCCACCTACCTGTTTATGCTTTAATTCCTTCTACCCAAAGGTTGTCTGGAAGAGATTGCTTAGCAATAAGACCGCCTTTTGTACTACACTATACGTATTGAAAGTTGTTCAACAAATCCTGTTATGTTGGTGCAATAAAGTGTTAAATAAATAAATAAAATACTGTCCACTGCTAAACATAGGTCTTCTCCTTTGGGGGTTTTGCTAGTAGTTATCACGCTTGGCAGGCGAGTCAGCAACCGCAGTTAGGCTTTGGTGATGTTTTAAGAGGGACGCTGCTATCCAATCCTCGATCGTTAAGTTACATGTATCGCCCCATACGACATCCACGGGAAAAGAAGGTTTTTATAAAGCGTTAAAATGACATGGTAACCCCGCCTGCGCTATCGGTATACGCTGGCGGAGCACCAGTGAGAGATGATAGGTGACGATGAAAGGTCAGTGAGCTCATCGTGACGAATTCACGATAGTTTCCAGAGGGAATCGCGTGGAGGTCGACCTGATAGGGTGTATTGATAATAATGGGGAAATTAAAGCCCGTTTCTAACAATCCCTTTCCCCCCGGAAAGGAGGGGTTGGCCCATTCTGTGTCTGGACCACACGGTATACTTACTGATTTTTTTTTAATGGTTGTAAATGGAATGGTAACCCCGCATGCTTTTGCGCTAAAAATATATGCTGGCGATGTACCAATGAGGGATGAAGAGGAATGATAGGTGAGGGTGAAAATTTATTTATTTATATACATATTTTTGGTGAGTTTTGCAGTTTTTACCAATGCTTTCATTAAAAATTAAAAAATTTAACATTGTAATAATACAATATTGAAATAATATTATAATAATAATAAAAATCTAATTATGTTATATCAAATAAATATTAAAAATGCAAAATGTATGTAGAATGTGTTAAAAAAAAACACAAACCCAATGGCCGTTCTTATTTAAAAATTAAACATTGTTTTTTGATTTTATTCAATCTGTAACTATATACTTTTAGATAAAAAAAAAAATCCAACCAGTTTATAACTGACGGAGTTATAAGGTAACAAACATAATAAAAAGTACAACTGTCTCGAGAACCTCGTTTTTGAAGTTGATTAAAAAATCCAAACAAAATGTATCTACGCCGTTCTTACAGTTTTTATTTTATTCATGCCCCTATCAATAAATTAATGTGGGCGGGAAGGAATTGTTAGTAATGGAGAGGTTAGTCCCCATTGCTATTAATATAGCCTATCAGATCGACCTCCACGCGGTTCCCCCTGAGAAATATCGTGACTTTATCGTTGAATTCGTCACGATGGAAAAACAGCTAATTGGCCTGTTTTTTCATTCTCACATATCATCCCTCATTGGCGCCCCGCCAGTGTATACCAATAGAGCAGGCGGGGTTACCATTCCATTATCATCCATTAAAAAAAATGTGTATACAATGTATAATAACAATGTCATAGACATCGCAGTATTCTGTACTTAAGTACACGTGGGTACATCCTTAATCTATGCTAAGCATTAATATATATTCTGTGACCGTATTGCTCCTTTTGAGGACTGTTTGAAAAAGGAACAATGCTCGTAACAAACAGATATCAAAGTACTTATTCTAAGATTACAAATAGACTCGCGTGTATACTTTTAAAACTACAATTTTCCCGCTATTTCGTGCACGTGTATCTCAGAAGTAGGAAAATCATTTAAATTGATCAATTCCAGATGGCGTATATAGATAAAATATATACAATGTTTTAAAGCAATATAAGTGTGATAAAAGAATCTAGTTTAGTGCATTAGTTTTTGCGTGATGCCAACATAAAAATACGGACAAATAAAATTTGTAAAAAATATAAATTTTAACTTCTATTGGTCTTATTAAGATTTTTTTTTCTTAAAATCTCCCACGTACAGACACCGTCTAGTTACAATTTTATTATATTTGTAATCTAATATCCTTTATTTATATTTTAGTACAAGTCCATATCTCTCAGTTTTTAAATGTCTTTCGAAATAAATAGAAGGATCTCGAATTTTCGATTCGTTTGTTTTTTCTGTGGCGATTTTTGCAATAATTCTGTGTAAACGTTGCAAAGAATTGTTTGTTACGAAATTATATATTTGTAGACGCACTATTACGTGTTGTGAATTAAAGTATTTTCAATCTAATGTGTCTATTGTGTCTACAGAACATCTAATCAGTCATCAGTGTGTTTTATGTCTATTTAAAGTTGGTATTTCTTATGGGGCAAAATATCTACATATACATATCTACTTTTTGTGAGTGTATTAGTTATGTATGTTATTATGTATGTATGTGATGATTATTTTTTTACCGACTTCAAAGAGAATAAGGTTTCTTATTCATTTTTTTGTTTGTTACTTCATAACTCCATCAGTTGGGAACCGATTTAAATTTTTTTTTTATCTGAAAGGATATACTTACATAAGACGATAAATAACGGATTGTTAGTAATGGGGATTAGTAGTCCCATTTCTAACAAAATACCCTGTCAGGTCGACCTCCTCGTGGTTCCCCCTGGAAGCCATCGTGATTGATTTATCGTTAGATTCGTCACGGTGGGCTAACTGGCCTGCTTCACTGGGGGGAAAGGGATTGTTAGTAATGGGGTCTAATGACCTCCACGTGGTTCCCCCTGGAAACCATCGCGAACAATTCTTGTTGAATTCGTCACGATGGGTTAACTGACCTGCCTTTTCATCCTCACCTATCATCTCTCACTGGTGCCTGGCCAATGTATACCGATAGCGCAGGCGGGGTTATCATTCCATTATAATCCATAAAAAAAGACAAGCGTGAGCGTATGCGTTTGGGCGTGCGTGCGTCCCTGCGCGGACGTGCGTGAACATGCGTGTTTAAGATTTTTTTTGATGGGTGAAAATGGTATCCTGCGCTAACGGGATACGCTGGCGGAGCACCAGTGAAGGGTGATCGATGAGAATGAAAACAGGCCAGTTAGCCCATCATGATGAATTCATCAGGAATTAACCATGATAGTTTCCAGGGAGAACCGCGAGGAGATCGACCTGGTTGGGAATATTGCTAGCAATTGGATTCTCAGTCTCCATTACTAACAATCCCTTTGCCCCCGCGTGTTTAAGATTTAATCTGTTCTTTTCGAGCAATAAAATGTACTTTTTATAAAAAAAATCTTATTTTTTTTTTATTTCAGTAACTCGCGACCAATAATGTACAAGATTACAAGCCGATGGAGTACTGCTCACGTCACATTTATTGTTTTCCTCTCCTGGATTGGTATAGGTAAGTAAATGTATATACCGTTATATAGTAAATGTATATTTTTTTTTGGTATAGGTAAGTGAATGTATATACCGTAGTTTGTTTCAAGCAGATATTAATGCAAAAGTGGCCAAGTTGCTTCTTTATTAATGAACTAACGGCCCGTCCCAGCTTCGCACGGGTGGACATTTTTACAACATTTAAAAAAGTGATTATTGTGACATAACGATAATAGTTGGACATATAGTGTCGCGAAGTTTGTAGTTATTGATATTTTCTTCAATATTGTAGAACATACTTTTGTTCTATCGCCAATAGTTTCCGCAGCGCACGCGACCAAAGATATTTTATAGCATATTTTTACACCTTGAGTTACGTTACTAAAGTTTTAGTAAGGATCCCCAATGTTTTCTAGCAATAATTATATATACATATATATTTATATCATGACGCTTGGTCACGGGACTCTCTCGCAAGATGCGCGCGCAGGTTGCGCAGGCGCTTTGTGATTTTTTTTTTATTTTATTTTATTGGCACATAAAACAGATCACAACCATAAAAAACTTAAATAATAGTTACATTTGTGATTCGGCTAGGTTATAATCCAATTACATTGTGTGCACAGCTTGAGTAATACATTAAAAGCAAACACGTAATATAAAAAGAAAAAACTTAAAATGTTATATAAATGTATAAAAGATAAAACTATATATATAAAAAAAAAAAACATATTTTCAATCGTATTCTACAAAATAGATAACAAGTTCATCCTAAATATCAAATATTTTGTAGCGAATATGTCGATGGATTTGCGGTCGAGCAGTAAGTCGTTATAATGACGACGCATCCTTACCACAGGATTGTAATAAAAGGTGTTATTTTTGTAGACTTGATTATTGGCTGCGCGCGCATCCCGCGCACGGGCAGCGACTAGAGAGAGTGTTTTTTGGCTTAGACGATTCAAAAATGTATTTGTTTTATTGTAAAATAATTATTCTATTTTAATTATTGATTAAATATATTTACAAAATGAACCCCACAATCAGTCTTACAAGTTCAAACCGATACCGCAATACCGATAGCGCAAGGGTTATCATTCCATCTTCACCCATTAAAAAATACCAGATCCACCTCCACGGTTCTCCCTAAAAACCATGGTGATTATTTCTTTTTTTTTTTATACAACTTAGAATGGCAAATAAGCTGACGGCCCACGTGATGGAAAGTGGTAACCGTAGCCTATAGACATGAGCAGCACCATGGACATAACAGAGTATACTATTTCGTCCATGAGACCCTCCATGCGTTGCCATTCCTGAGGACTCAGGTGTTATTCCTCTGTACCCGGTAAATTCACGCCATGATTAATTCTTGTTGAATTAATCACGATGAGCTAACTGATCGAGACGTAGGCATATTTACCAATCCATTTTCACTCATCAATCTTTTAAGAGTATTTATTCCACTGACCGTGTGATCCCGGCATAGAATAGGCCACCCCGTTCCTCTGGGTGTCGTAAAAGGCAACTAAGGCAGACTGAGGGATGGGCAGCAGCGTACCTCTTAAAACATCTTTAAAGCCTAACTGCGGTTACTAATCTACCTGCCAAGCGTGGCAACTATGGGCCAAACCTCCCAAGGGGAAGGCTTACGTTCAGCAGTGGAGTTAAAGGCTGATATGGTAATGATGATGACTCCATCACCACATGGAGAAGTAACTTATATTTATGTTTCCAGCACACAGCATCGATTGCTTCAAGTGTGTATCAATGAATGGCAAGTTCCCGGCTTGCGATGACCCATTCCACAACAACCATTCTTTACAAATGCTGGAGTCACCGTGCATGGGGGGGAGGAAGGGCCGCGACGGCCTGTTCCCCGCCACGTCTTGTATCAAGATCGCGGGTGTCTTTGGTAATATATAGACTAGAATCAAAATATAATTTAATTAGATTTAATGGAATTTAATTAGATTTAATGGATTTGAATGACATTTAATGGAATTTAACGATGATAGAATGGAATTTAATAACATTTAATGATGGAGTTGCGTGTTACTAAATGGGAATTAATTAAATACAAATTAATTTCATTAAATTGAATGAAATTTAAAGGGTTTTGAGTGAAATGTAATCGAATGGAATTTATTGGAATTGTGTAATAGGGAACTGAAGAAAATTAACTGGAATTGGAATACAGTCCTTCCTAATACTGAATGTATTGAAAAATACTTGTAACAATAACTCGTTAGTTAATGACTGAGCGGAATTTAGACGTTTTCTTTTTTTATTTAATACTAGCGGCCCGTCCCGGCGTCGCACGGGTGGACATTTTTAACATTTCCCTTCACTGCTCTGCTCATATTGAGCGCAGCGTGATGAAAAGTATACTATAAACTGCCCAGGAGTATGAAGAATAATTGTATCAAGTTTCGTTAAAATCCGTCGAGTAGTTTTTGTTTCTATAACGAACATACAGACAGATAGACAAAAATTTTACTGATTGCATTTTTGGCATCAGTATCGATCACTAATCACCCGCTGATAGTTATTTTGGAAATATATTTCATGTACAGAATTGACCTCTCTACAGATTTATTATAAGTATAGATAATAAATACCATTGCTGTAAAAGCCCATCGGGGTTTATCTAAAAAAATACACTTTCAGAGTGGTTCTAAAGAAATTTTAGCATAATCAATTCAGTGATTGGCTTCTAACTTACAATAACTGACTGTATAATCCGAGGTTGATATAAAATTAAAAATGTCGACCTTTCAATATAATTTTTTGTATATTTTAACCTTTTCCACTCCAAGCCTTTTTTTTATTCCACCAGCTCCACGCTAAAATTGCGTTTTTTTTTTTAACTTTTAGGGGTTTTTTTCGTATTTTGTAAATAAAGTTGATTTTTTCTTATATGACAAACTTTATTTTATGAGTAATTACAGGATACTATATTATAATTCTTAATTCTAATCTTTATAATCCCTTTTGGTATGGCACAAAATCAATGTCGAGTGACACTCGACATTGGAGTGGAGAGGGTTAATGCCATATTTGACAAGACAATTTTTTTTTTTTATGAATGAAATTGGTATGGTAACCCCGCCTGCGCTAACGGGATACGCTGGCGGAGCACCAGTGAAGGGTGATAGATGAGAATGAAAACAGACCAGTTAGCCCATCATGATGAATTCATTAGGAATTAACCATGATAGTTTCCAGGGGGAACCGCGGGGAGGTCGATCTGGTTGGGTATATTGCTAGCAATATTTTTTTATTTCTACGTCACGTACGTCGTCGATTAAAAAGACACAGTATCCAAGGACTGGTAGAAAGATTTACAGACAGAGACTGAGAGGTGGTTAATGGATTGGTCTCATAATATATATATATTAACAAGATTTAAACCTGACATGCAAACAGCACATTGGATTATTGTTCTTTAAAGGAACAGATTGCCAATTAGCAGTTTAGAAAAAAAAAAAAAAATATTTCTCCGTCACAGCAAAGACATACCACAGATTAGAGAAACAATATTAAATTACATACATACATATCTGTCACGCCTGTCTCCCATTAGGGTAGGCAGAAACAATGGAACGCCAAATGCTTCGATTCAAACAAACCTCTTTCGCTTCCTCCACATTCATCAATCTTTTCATACACGCTCGCCGGTTACGGGTACTTTTAATTTGGCCCTTCTTCAGCACGTCGCCTATTTGGTCGACATACGTCCGTCTAGGGCGGCCCCTACCGACATCTCCAATATTAAATTATAGAATTGAATTGTAAAACAATTAATTTTATCAAATTGTCCATAATATGTTGCGTACTTAGATTACATTGTTAGTGTGTCTTTATACAAATATTTTGACAAAAATAGATTAACTTTTTTATATATTTAAGTTTGTTAAGAGAAACGGGTTAATAATAAAAATGCTTAATATTGTAGTTCTCTTTTATTGCGACTTCTTTGGTAGGAAAACAAAGACCAATAAATACAGAATTCTAAAAACATAAGAACAATAGAAATATAAAAATATGACGGACGGAATATGATAGCCAGTTATATAAAAGGCGTATTGTGATGGCCAGTAATACGCCACATTTGCGTATAGACATAAAATATATTTTCGTTTTAAATCATTGAAAATGGCCGCCGTTTTAATTAATATTCTATGTAATACAAAAATCTCGTGTCATCGCACACCTCCGAAACGTCTCGATCAAATTTTATACATTTTTTATGTATATTTTTTTAAATATATGAATAAATCGTAATGTATATTTCATATTAATTTGTGAGTAATACGTACATATGTATATTTATATTATAAAAGAAAAAAAGTAGTTGACAATTCAAATTTAAAAAATCGATCAGAAAAAGCGCGGTTTTTTTTTTATTTAAAGAAAAAAATTTTTGTTGTTGTTTCAAAATTCGTCTAATTCAAAATTGGACTGGCGAAGAGCATAGCCTATACAGCCTAGTCATTAATTCAAAAAAATAGCCAAACGTCAAATTAGCTGACAACATTTTGACACTTTATTGGTATTTGATGCTCTATCTATACAGTTTAAGGTTATTAATAAAGCTTCAATCATTTATTCATATTTTTTTTTTAATCCAACCAGATGACACAGGAGAGAGGATAACCGTACGTGGTTGTGGACTAGACTCGGGCACTGCCACCACGGATACAGAAATTATCAGAATGTCCCACTGTGGTCGCTTCTACTATAATGACAGGTGAAAATATACACATAAAATTATTCACTATCCTATATATTTCAAAAAAAAAAAAAAAAAATATATATATATATATATATATATATATATATATATATATATATATATATATATATATATATATATATATATATATATATATATATATATATATATATATATATATATATATATATATACTTTAATAGTAAACTACCATTTAAACTTTTATTCATATATACCAACATTTTTACACTTTAATATTTTTTTCGTAAAATATTTGGTTATACACAAATCGTTTTGTTTATATATATAGAATAGACCACCTCTTCCTCTCTCGTGGGTGTGACAAAAAGCGACTAAGAGAACTTAATGCTTTAGAAATAGGTACAAAAGTCTAGCTTGGGTACTTCTGTCCCATTCGTGTTTCAACCGTAAAGCAGTTCTGTTTGCATGGCTGTATTTCGGTTTAAAGGACATGATGGAGGATATGACAGTGAATTTACAGGGTACAGAGGAATAACACCTGAGTCCTCAGGAATGGCAACGCATGGGAGGTATCATGAGAGAAATAATATACTCTGTTATGTCCACGGTACTGCTCATGTCTATAGGCGACGGTTACCACTTTCCATCAGGTGGACCGTCAGCTTGTTTGTTATATGAAAAAGTCAAGTGTTATTTAATTCATTATAATTGTTACTTCATTTTCTCGCACTGTATAACTATGTTAAAGTGAATGCTGTGAATACCTTTAATAGGCGTGTGCATTAATATTGTATTATATTTAATGTTTGTTATATGTGTTATAATGCAATATGCTGTTGGTGTTCCTTTAAATAAATAAATAAATAATATAAATATTTCGCTAGGTACGTCCACGGTTGCCTGCAGAGCTGCAACGACGCGGACGCTTGCAACACGGCCGTCGAAGCGTCACCACACACATCTTGTCTATTATTGGTATCCGCCATTTTGTATCACGTGACATCGCTCAAGAGCTAACAAACAAATTGAGCGTTTGTAGAAAAATATTAATGAAATGCAGACAGGAGTATGCACTAGTTTGTAAAAATTTCGGCATGTTTATTTGTTCACTAGCTTTTACCCGCGACTTCGTTCGCGTGACCGGGATTTGTTATATCTCATATGCGGATATGTTGTATATATATGCAATAATTCTGCAAATATGGTTATAATACTTCACTTCATATTCATACATAATAATAAAAGCCGCTCGCCAATTTAGAAATTTTACATCGAATTATGTTTAATTGTTTATTAATAATTAATAAATCAAAAGGGGGGTAAAGAAGTTCTTTCAGGGTCGGCAACGCGCGTTCATAGGCTACGGTAACCGCTTACCATCAAGCGGGCTGTATGCTTATTTGCTACCTCAGTGGTAAAAAAAAATACAAAATATTAAATAAAAAAAATCACAAGTCTCGATCCTAGCGCCATCTAGTATTTGCTTGTCTAATTTTGTTTAGTGAACAACAATACATAAGAATTAAAATGAAGTAGGTATAAAACATTTCGTATTCATTCCTTGAAATTGTTTATATTTATTTATCTAAAACAAATATGGCGGTGCGATAATTCAGAACGCCCTATTCGTAAATAGTTATTACAGTCTATGTTATATAAACGTAACACACACTAAGAGAAGATGGACAAAATTTTATCAAATTTATAATTTCATTTATTTATTTATAGCAAGGCAACAGATTACAAATTAATACATTAATAAAATTAATATTGAATAACATTTAAACCTGATTTATCGGTATGAGCAATAATTTAATTTAATTTGCCGATTGAGGATGTTTAAAACATTTTTTTTTTATTACTGGTTATTAATAAAATACCATTAAACTTATAGAGTGTATTAAAAAAATATTACATATGAAACTGACCACGGTTCAACCACTTTAACACGAGCGGTAACAGATAAAAAATTGTTCACTTTCACATTCGAAAAATAACGCTAGTGCATTCTCAAGTCTGCGAAACGGCGAAATGTCCATTAAATTATAATATATTAAAGCTAATAAGTATGTCTAATTATAGTGTAATCTATCACAATAGTTCATTGGCGTATTTGAGGTTATATCCAGGTAATGCCTGGCTCTTTATAAAAAGCACGTAATGGCGTCGATTCTTTGCCGCCATTTTTATAACCCTATCTCTAAAATTAAAATTTCAATTTGATATTACCGCGAAATATTTATTGTAAGGATCAATATAAACTAATTTTTTAACAGATTTTGTCAAATCAACCTTTTTTTAAAAATAAAAAATTAATAAAAACTAAATGTTCAAATTTAACACAAGTCCAATTCTTTTGTTACGATTCTAATGTTTTTTCTGTTCACTTCTACAATAAACATCGTCCTTTACCATCATTTTCTTTATGTTTTTTATTCCAATATTCCTTAATTAAGAAATAATAAGACTTAGATGACCTCCTCGCGGTTCTCCCTGGAAACTATCATGGTTAATTCCTGATGAATTCATCATGATGGGCTAACTGGCCTGTTTTCATTCTCATCTATCGCCCTTCACTGGTGCTCCGCCAGCGTATCCCGTTAGCGCAGGCGGGGTTACCATACCATTTTCATCCAAAAAAAAAATAAGACTTAGATAGTGTAAATGACGGATTTAATACCATATGGCGTTATCTACCAATCGAACGTAGACAGGAATAACAGAAAATATATTTGAATGTGTAACTTAATGAGCAAAAACATTGGAAAACATAAACAATATTAAATTAAATTATCGAATTTAAATATTGGGTCAAGAGATAGGTTTAGAAAATTGGCGCCTCAGAATCGACCCCAATGTACTCTCAGACAAGTGTCTTTACGAAGCTTCGTTCGTACCATGGGATGAGCACTAGACCATTCTGTGATGGGTACGAAGTGAAAAATACGCTTATGCAATAGATACACATTTTTGAATGCATTTTTTAGGATAAAAAGAAAATTGTTATCGATTTGTATGCAAGTTCCATACTTACCTAATTCTCATTAAAAAGGAATTATTTATGTTACTACAGGCACTGAAAAGCAATATTTAAAAAAAACCTATATGAACAAATATCATTTATAACTAGTAAAAAGATTCTTACCGTTCGTTTTTCATACCCTGTCTCGTTTTCTACTTGTTAGTGGCATAATTGGCGACACTAGTCCTTTGCTAATATTAAAAAAAAAATTTGAATAACCGAATAACGCTAGATGGCGTTAACTACAGAAGATAAGTGCAACACGGCAAAAAGACAAAATTCAGTTTAAAAACTATTTAACGACAATGCGATTTTTTAACAGAATATCATATTTTTTTTTACCTAAATATTGAAAAAAAATCTTGTGTGTATTATTAAGGTCAATAATTTAAAAAGTTTTTGTTCAAAAGCCATTCCCATAATATGTACAGCCGAAAATATGTCCTCCTTTCTTTAAAAACAGTATGCGAATGAATGTTTCAATACGAAAATACTATCGAATTTTTAATACAGAGTATATATACTTGCATATTAATCGAAAATCTCAATTAATAATTATTATAACAAATATAATTTAAAGCCTAACACACCTATCGAATCTGTTAATTGTAATTAATTTGCAATATTAACATTCTAAGATAAGGCCTAAGTTCAAAAGACGACTGCTGGTAACTGATACTCTTTTTCTACGCTGTTTAATAATTTAGTACATTTTTCAAGGAATGATATATATATAGGTTATTTAATATCATGATATGACCACGGAAAAAGTAATAGGAAAAAGATAAAGCATTGAAATAGATTTACGGAGACTAAGTCTTGCGTTTATAAATATTATGCACAGTTCGCGCCAACTTGCACAAAATCATAGATAAAGAATCTGGCCAGTGCTATTGTTATTCACTTATCTATGTAAACAACACAAGTGACTAATTAATTGCTGTTAATAGCGTTTATAGCTTTAGCATGAAATGTGGCAACACTGCAATTATCTGTCAATTTTCAAAAACAATGTAATAATTTTTTATGTTTCTTATTGATTATTTAAAAACTGCTTGTAAAACGTTAATCAAGCTACAGTACACTGGAGGGTTTGTCAGAAATCAAAAATTTATTCCGGGTTCTTAGAAATGACTTAATAAAGTGGACTACCAATCCTATTGCTACACCCTGTCAGGTCGGCTTCCTCGTGGTTCCCCTTGGAAACCATCGTGATTGATTTATTGTTAGATTAATCACGGTGGGGTAACTGACCTGCTTCATTCTCACCTATCATCCCTCACTGGTATCCCGTCAATGTATACCGATAGCGGAAGCAGAGTTACCATTCCATTACGTCCATTAAAAAAAAAAACAATTTGAAAATTATTCAATTGTTTTTGTAAATTGACAGGTAATTGCGTCATTGCCATACATTGTTATGAACGCTCTCAAATAGTCGTTTGCTGTATTGTTACATAAATAAAGTAATTCCTTTATTCATAAAAACTAAAACCTACTACAAACCTATTTTCTCTATTGCTTTGTCACTTTTCTCAAATTAAGAATTTAGAGGTTAAAAGAAAAAAAAAACAAAGCAGTTCAATAGCTGAAATAGGTTTATGAATAAGAATTTAGGACATTTTTATGAATAAAGGGTTAAGAAAACGATTTGTTCCGTGGTAACAATAAGTATACATATTGTCAAAAGGCGATTTAAAACTTAATATTTTTAAACCTACCTACTATGGTAGCTTTACAATAAAAGAAAAATGGTATTAAAATTAATAAATTTATTTCATGTATTCTCCATAGGGGTGGGTAATATGTAGTGAATACTATATATTGTAGTTACAATATCTATATATCATCAACGTTTTCATCACCGAGGTTTTCCCGAGAGACTACAGCATGGGGTTCTTCAAAAGGGGGGTAAAGAGGTTTCTTCAGGGTCGGCAACGTGCGCGTAATACCTCTGGTATTGCAGGCGTTCATAGGCTACGGTAACCGCTTACCATCAGGTGGGCCGTATGCTTGTTTGCCACCTCAGTGGTATAAAAAAAAAACGTATCAGCCGTTAATTGTTCACTGAACATAGGTTTCCCTCATAAGAGGAGTTTTACTGCGCTTGACAGTTGCGTTGGCAACCGCAGTTATGCTTTGGTGACGTTTTAAGAGAGACGCTGCTGTCTGTACCTTAACATTTAAGTTTCCTTAGTCGCATCTAACACTCACGGGAAAGAAATAGGTAGTCTATTTTATGCTGGGACTATACGGTAAAATCTATATATCAGTCCTGAATATCGTTTATCCAATATATAGTATTTAAATTAAGAACCTGATAGATATTAATGTATCTGACTGAAATGTATCTGAAATGGCTTATGACCTTTTTTCGTCATCATTGTATACGGGTACCCAATATATAGATATGAGAGCAGTGCCGATATTATCTATTTCTCCAGGAAGGAGATGAATCCTTATTGCTGTGACTGATGTCGGTAACGTCACGTTATCTATATATTCAGTTCCTCTGGATACTGATGGCGGCAAAGAAGGTCATATATTAATCTTCTTCGGGTTCATCATTTTGATATTATATATTGGTTAACCGTTATTTAATATACCTTTTATTGAACCGATATATAAATATTGTAACTGTAATATATAGATATTGTCAAATATTATCCACTCTACATTATTTAAGTGAAGGACAATAAAAAATACCGTGAGAATTTGATATCCCTCATCTATGTCCTTAATAGATGACTGAACACTACTGTTTCCTACAATTTTCAAAATTTCTTTCGCTTGGCTGTGATATTGTTTATTTCTAAGATGTATTTATAATACAGTAAACAGTTTACTACCTATGTTGTGTTTACTTTGTATAATATTTTATTTACTATAATATTGTCTATGATCATAAATGGCTGTTATTAGCGGCACTGCATGGATAATTAATTTCTATAATGTCTATGGTATTGTTCATTTCGTTATTTTTAACTTACAATGTCAAAATGGCGGGAACGGTGAATATTTAGTTTAAATTGAAGAACTGTATTTTGAGTATACGATGGAATATGCGATGGAACAATACATAACTGTTTGTTATGATTGTGGTGTGTTTTAAATATTACTTCTAAAAAAAAATATTCGAGATACGAACCTATTCTATATGACGATGACAGCAATGGTTATAAAAATGGCGACCGATTGTCATTATATAAAAGAAGAAAAAACTTACAATAAATTTCAAGTGCAGATACGAGTAAAATACCTATCATATTTTCAACCAACAAATCGACGTCAATGGAGGTTCTCATTTCAGTTGTATTTTTTTTTTTTTATGTTTGTTACCTCATAACTTCGTCATTAATAAATCGATTTTGAAAATTCCTTTTTATTTTAAAGTATATATTTACAGATTGGTCCTTTAAAAATGTATCAAAACCTTTTTAGTAGTTTAGTTTTTATATCGAATTAACTGCTAAAACTGAAGTCGGTTTTCTTTTGTGCAAAGTTTGCAGGATTCCCAGCTATGAATAAGAAATAAATAAGAATATCTGATATGTTTGTGTCTATATTTTTGTTTCGCGGTAAACAAGTACTATTTACGATATGAACAATATCATAGATAATGAAGTCAATGTTGACTTGCCTCTTTGATCACTTCATGGCTTAATCTAGCACGAATTAGTAACTTAACTATTGTATGTAGGTATGATATAGACACTTTTTTTAGCATTTTCTAAATTTGTATTAATTAATAACGGTATTTTTATTACGTGTTTTTTGTTCAATCACTATTGAATATTTACCATAATGATTGAACAAAAAAAAATTGACACGTAACCATTATATGGCACAGTTTAGCTTTTTAACAGAATGAAATTAGAGCATGTATAGACGCTTTTATACTTATCTACGTCAATTTGTAGGAATTTATACATGCAATACTATGCCGAGAAAAGAAAAAAAGGGAGGCTTCATTTTGTTACGTGCATATAGCTTTATTATAAAACTATTTGTAGGTATATTTATATTTTTTATAATAAATTAGGTAATAATTTATTATAAAAATCTGTGCCTCAAAAAATATTTTGATTTACATTCCAACGTTTTGAATTCAAAATTGGCCACAAAGATGTTCTGTTAATTTGATTTTTATGTTTTCATGATTTGTATATCTTCAATTTGGGTCCAAACTCGATGTTCTAATTGTAATAATTGAATTAAACGCCTTCAATACAAAATCATAACGGACATTTGATTTTCATTAATTTAAAACTATACGTTTATATTATATAAGTGCAATTAACATTATTTTTTACTGTAACTGTTAACACTATTAGTTTCAAGAAATATACAGTCATTTAAATACAATTGCGTTTTATTTATTGTATATAATATATAATGGTGAACAGTTTAACACGAGAGATTTAAGACTATGCGTCACTATATTATTAGTATATTCTGTGATATTCATAATGCTGTATTGTCTAATGTATCTATCACATTTTGTTCCAGTAAGAGTAGCCCTTTTACTTTATGGTTTTTATTGATAATTTTGTAAATAAATCTCTTATTAAAGATAAGCTCGCCTTTGTACATTATGTTTATAATGAATTGTGATTAACAGTATGTTTTGTGTACAATAAAGAATAAAGATAATTTAAGAAAAAAATTTCAAGAAAATTTTTGTCAGGGTGCAGAACCTTTACTCAGTAGAGGGTCCTAAGCACTAAAGAATACAAATATCCCAAATATACTCAGCAGATTCTATTAAATTAAATCGATTAAAATATTGCAAATAATGCGCAGCAGCCATATATAAAATTTCCCGCTCTGTTTTAAATGTAATAATTACTTTGTTACTAAAATTGCAAGTACATAAAATCTTCTTGTAACCCTTAATTCTAGCAGCGTAAGTCCATTGTAGATTAAGAATAGTACTTGCGCTTTTAATATTATTAGGTTCAATATATGTCAGGGGGAGGGAGGTTTATAAGAAACTTAGTATGATATATTTTTGTACTAAGGGTTAAATATAAAATAGAGCAGAGGTAAAACTGCTTTGTTATTTTAGAAATTAAAAAACTAATTCTTGTTAGATCGTGTACGGAGTTATTTAAAAAGCATTTTACTATTTTTTTTTCTGAAACTTTGACAATTGACATTGACAGTGACGGCAAAAAGTCGCTGTGGCTGGTGTTTCTATTGTGTCGGTGACGCTGGCCGCGAATTGATAATTCTTACTTTATATTGTTTTTGTATAATTATAGAAGGACTTTTGAGTGAAATATGAAGCAATATTGTTGTATTTTTCAAAGAGCTTAATGCGGTAATGCCTAGTTTAATTTTTGTTACAAGTTTCATGATTTCGTGGTTTTTGATTCTATCGCTTTATCTCATCGATTTCAGATCGAATCTCACTGTATTTTGCGTATTGTATCATGATAAGAGTGACAACTCATATTTTAGCAGTTTTTAGTCTAAAAGAACTGTATTAAATGAAATTTTTGTCGTCGATTTTTGAAATAAATTTAATATAATTGTTGCCTATTTTCTCACTATTACATGTTTTTATAGAATTTATAAGTTATGTCTGACCCAATACCCTTAGATTCTATTGTTTTCTATGATCTGCCACCTCCACCTTCTTACAATGTGCAGAATATGGTAAGAATTCATTTTCTTTGTATTGAATTATCTCTAATTGATGGCAAAAGTAGTTGTTTTGATTTAAAAATTAAATTATTGAATAGATTTTAATAACATTTCTATGGGACCAATTTGTAAGTAATCGAAGCATTTGGCGTTCCATTGTTTCTGCCTACCCTAATGGGAGACAGGCGTGACAGATATGTATGTATGCAATTTGTAAGTATATTCTCTTGAATAAAGTCAGAATTTTCCAAATCATTTTACAACTGAAAAAGTTATGAAGTAACAAATGTAAAGAAAATACAACCAAATTAAGAAACTTTTTTTTGAAATCGGGTGATTTTTTTAAAAATATTTCTATTGACAATTGGCTGATGCAAACTGTTTATATTTTATTATATATATATGTTTTAATTTGTAACTATGATTTTGTATTTTTTACAATATCAGTTGATTCTTGCTTAATCGCTGTTGAATACATTTCTTTGCTAAAATCCATCTCTTCATCATTTATCACTTCATCATTTATCACAGTCCACTGCTCTCTAATATTTATCTTTTATGTACCACAAAGATGGCGAACAAGTATACAGCCCGTCTGATGGTAACATGAGCATTGCCAACCCTGAAGAAATCTTAAAAATCTTATTGATTTAAAATGCTCTGACAATAAACTGATAAAATTTTAATTATAGAAGATAAAATATTAAATATATAAATCTATCGTTAATAGTTTTACAACTGCTTTATAATTTGGCCTAGGTGCACCTTAGTTGATGATAATGGAATGGTAACCCTATCTGCGTTATCCAGTGAGGGATGATAGGCGAGGATGAAAGGTAGGTCACTTAGCCAAATATTTTTTTTTTATACAACTTAGAATGGCAAACAAGCTGACTACCCACCTGATGGAAAGTGGTAACCGTGGCCTACAGACATGAGCAGTACCGTAGACATAACAGAGTATACTGCTTCACCCATCATACCCCTCATGTGTTGCTATACCTGAGGACTCAGGTGTTATTCCTCTGTATCCAGTAAATTCACGCCATATCCCACCCTTCAAACCGAAACACAGCCATGCAAACACAACTGCTTCACGGTTGATACACGAATGGGACAGAGGTGTCCAAGTAAACAACTTTTGTACAAAGTCTCCCTCTGGTAAAATGTTAGATGCATCATGATAGTAAGGATTAACATTTTTTGTTATTTTTGACCATTAATAAGAAGATTTTGATCTCAGCCTGTATATACATTTTAAAATGGAGTTATTAAGGCATATTTAAAAAAAAAAACAAAGTTAATTATAGTGTGCCACCTTTTGTCTTTTTCTCAATGTCTCTCTTGTCTGGAAGAGATTGCTAGTGATAAGTTCTGTATCACTTCTCATTAATATTTACTGTATTTGTTATTTCTCTTTTTACTTGGTGCAATAAAGTGTAAAATAAATAAATAAAAATAATGTACCCCTTTATAGGTGAAAGAATTCTTAAAAATGGTTCAATGATTTTTTTGTTTATCCTTTGGAAATGTCAAAAAAAAATTTAATATTTACTTTCTACTATTATATCCATTTTTTAATTAATATTAATACACAATACAATTATCCATCTCATACATACAACTAAATTAGTGTAATTTTTCTTTTCAGGTCCTACAATAATTTGACAAAGTCTAAATACATCAAACTAAGTCACAATACTGGCCATTACATACAGAGCAGTGGTACAAGTCTATAAAGAAATAAATCAGCAAGTTGATGGTCAATTGTACAGATCATAAAAAAAATATTACTGCATTTTTATTACCACAGATAAATAATAGGACAGGAGTGCACTGTTGCTAATATATTTTACAACTGGTAACATAAACACTAAGCTAAAGTAGTTTATAATACACATACTTACATAAAATACATAATTACTCTGTCCTTATGAAGTTACAGGTGTAGTGAGGCTCCGTCTATAAGACTTACTGTACTACTATGTCAAAAAAAAATTCTAGAATGAAGTATTGTTGATTTTTAACATAAAAAACATTTGAACGATCGAGATGTATTCCGGAACTGTCTACCACGGTCAAACAGTCAATAAGCCTGATGGAATCGCTACAAGTATAAAGATTGAGCCTCTCGACTCAGATTGTGGTGATGAACCGCAAGCAGTTAATTTAGATGTTACTACCAACGTAAAAACTGAGTTTCCCCCACACGAGCCTTCTGAATACGACACAGATACTCACCAGAGAACAGAGACCACACCGCTACATAGACCTGTAGTTAAAACAGAGTATGTGGATGTAACAGAGAAATCGGAGGTTCACAAATTTACCGGCAAAGAGAACGATCATTTTCTAAAACTTAATAAGGATCTAGTGCTGAAAAATGAGTTAGTTATAGCCCCAAGTGTAGTGAGAACAGGGCCAATGACCGGGATAGCTCAGCATTTGTTGCATTCCATAACCGGTGCTGGGAATGTGTCCTTACTTTGCAATAAAACAAAGGCAGACAAACCGCATTGCTGTGAAGTGTGTAAGAAATGCTTCAAAAGGAAGGCGCACTTGAAGGAGCATATGTACATACACAATGGCAACAAACCATACAGTTGCGAGCCGTGTCAGAAGTTCTTCGCGACGAAGGGCAATCTGAAAGAGCATATAGCTATGCATGACTACACCGGTGAAAAGCCATACATATGTGAGATGTGTGAGAAATGTTTTCGACTAAGCTCGCAATTGAAAATGCATATGCTCATACATACAGGTGAAAAGCCATTCAGCTGTCCTGTGTGCAGAAAATGTTTTAGGGCCAAGACAAATCTGAAAGAGCATATGCTGATCCATACAGGGGAAAAACTGTACGCGTGTTATATGTGCAAGAAATGTTTCAAAACAAAACGCTACCTGAAACAGCACGTCATGATACATACAGGCGGTAAGCCGTACTGCTGCGATCTATGCAAAAGGTTTTTTAAAACGAAAAAGTGTCTGCGACAGCACTTGGACAATATGCATACAGCCGAGAAGTCGCACGCTTGCCATATTTGCAATTGTCGATTTAAAACAAAGCAAGACTTGTCCAAGCATTTACTTATTCTGCATAGTGCTGAAAAGGCGTAATTTTTTTTTTTTAATGGACGAATATGGAATGCTAACCCCGTTATCGGTATACGCCGGCGGGGTACCAGGGAGGTATGACAAGTGGGGAGGTCAAGTCATTTGGCCAATAGTGAGGAATTTACCAGGAATGAAGCATACCTTCCAGGGGGACTGTGTGTCCACCATTATTGCTAGCAATGGAGCTTCTAATTCCCATTGTTAACAACCCCCCCCCCCCCACACACCTCAGTCATAATTAGATGTGATATGTGTAAAAAAAATGTTATAGAACTGTGATTATATAGAAAGAGCACTTTATTGTATGTAAATGTCTACTTACTGATGTAAATGGCAACATTATTATGTACATAAGAATAAATATATTAGGTAAAATAGACACTCATGTCCAGTTCTGTTTTTGAACATGGCAATACCGTCGCGTACATGTAGCCTTCCCTTTAGTCCCTGCAGGGTTGTCACACAGTATTTTTCTTTTTTTTTTGAATTTGGAATAGTAAACAATTGTACAGTTTATTGTTTAAATACATGAATATTTCTATTGAAGGTAGTATATTAATTTATTTTAGCATTTATTATATAAGTAGGTAGGTATTATATTTATTTATAGTATATGTATTTATGTAATATTTTATTATATATTTTAATATTTTATTTAACTGTATATTTGTTTATGTATTAATAGTTGTAGCACTTCAGTTACCCGCTAACGACATGCTTTCTAACTGCATTGGGTTGACTGGAAGAGATCTCTGTCAGAGATAAGTCCACGCTTGCTCACAATATTTATAAATGCATTAACAATGTAATTTACAAGTGCAATAAAGAATATATATATATATATATATATTTGTACCGAAAAATATCATTATTCACTAATTACTTATTTATAAAATAAAAATATCGCTTTATAAATAAATATGGCGATATCATAAGTATTCTACACTTACTTTCTGCCAGCAGTTCTATTCCTTTCTTTTTATAAGAAGCTGCTGATAGTGAAAATAAATCAGTGTTTTACAATCTCTCGGTGCAAATTAATGAGAAGACAAAGCATAAATATAAATATAAATATATACATAGAAAATTATTTTTTTCTAAACTCTATCTGTCGCTTGCTAGCCCTGATTTATAAGGACGCGAATTGGGCACGAACCTGAGGGCGTACCATGAAATGTTTTCCCAAATTTCAGAGTCAAACGAAACACAAATTTGTTTGTTAAAATTACATAATACATGACGTTTGGAAATATTAAAAATGTTAAAATATTGTTCTTTTGGACTTTTATGATAGGATGTATGACGAACGAAATGTTAAACTCCATTTATTGGTACGATTTTGGTGTAAACAAAAACACGAAATTGAGTCCGAAATTTCGGAATTTCATGGTAGACCCGCTGGATATTGTTAGTGTTACCTGGATATTTATTCTTAAGCTACTGTTAAACAGACGTACAAATGCCATAGGAAAAAAAGGAAATCCTAGATTCATATTCTAATTATAAAATTACACTTAAAGTGTCGCCGAATTAAAAGAACTAGTTATTGTAGTGTAGAACACGAGCGGAGTTGATTGTTTATCGTGAAAATTCCCATGTCTAGATGTAATATTTTCACTTTGTAAGAATAAAACATTCTGGTACATTTAGCTACAAAATGTAGTTGAAAGAGGTTAAAAATGGATGTACGATTTGTTTGAAAGCTCTCTATTTTTTTTTAGTGCCGTTTTTTACAATCTCCGATCGTGCATCTTGTATTTTTTCTATATCAATCACGCGTTTCGAATGTGTATACGTTTGAAAAATATTCTTTTGTAAAACAAAAGGATAGAGTTTTCAATGTGTGTTCAACCTTACGCTAGGGTTGCCAACTTAGTTAATTTTTAAAAAATCAGTTGCCAACTTTTTTTTGCTTAATTATACGAACTTTGAAAGTATGGGGTTTTTATCCGAGACAAATAAACTTCATTGCATTTTATGCGAGATTATGTCTTATTTTGGCCACTCCAATACTGGCTAGTGGGTCAGTTTGGTTTCGAGTCCTTAGAGAAATTGACGTTCCCAGAACGCTTTTTAAATAATTAAAAATTGTGTCCCACAAAAAAAAAAAAGATTTGAATTATGACAAAGTCACATATTTTGACACTAAATTACTAAACCGATTTTGATAAACTTTCTATGGGTACAATTTGTAAGTCAGAAAAAAAAACATCAGTTTAGAACTAACAGAATTATGAGGTAACAAACATAAATAAAGTACAACCGAATCGACTACCTGCTTTTTGAAGTCGGTTAAAAATGTTTTTTTTTTATATTTAGGGAACATCATTCATCATACTTAAAAGGACCACTGAAATCGGACAAAAATCGAACTTTAATACTGCAAATTATCCAACTATATTAATGGGTTGGTTGCATTGAAAACAACTGCGCCTCTAGCGGAAGGTTTCGGAAACTCACATTTCTATACAAACTCATTATTTGTATGTGATGCGATAGTAATAAATCTTTATACAACTCACAATTGACATTCTATTTTCAAATTTGAATAAAGAATACTATTTGAATAAAAGAAAAAAAAAAGATTAATTTATCAGTTTTCTATGCTTTTAATTATAAGGCTGTTTAAAAATATAATTGTTTTTATTTCGATTCAACATTTTATGGGATGAAAGTGAATGAATGAATGAATAAATGGTTTATTTTCTCTTCACAAAAGGTAGTATAAAGTGACAACTTGAGGTACAATTTGATATGAAGACCAGTTTCGTGAGAGACTGGTGCTTGCGGTAGGTTTTTTTTTATACAACTTAGAATGGCAAACAAGTTGACGGCCCACCTGATGGAAAGTGGTAACCGTCGCCTATAGACATGAGCAGTACCGTGGACATAACAGAGTATACTGTTTCGCCCATGATACCCCCATACGTTGTCACTGAGGACTCAGGTTTTATTCCTCTGTACCCTGTAAATTCACGCCATATCCCACCCTTCAAACCGAAACACAGCCATGCAAACAACTGCTTCACTATGTTAGTAATAGTTTGGTGTTATTATAAAAAATAAAGGAAAATAACGAGTTACAAATCAAAGGGTCTTTTTTTTTAATTGATGATAAAGGAATAGTAGCCCCGCCTGCGCTATCGGTATACACCGGCGGGGCACCAGTGAGGGATGATAGGTGAGGATGAAAGCAGGTCAGTTAGCCCATCGTGACGAATCTAAAAATAATCAATCACGATGGTTTCCAGGGGGACCCACGAGGAGGTCGACCTGACAGGGTATATTGCTAACAATGGGGCTACTAATCCCCATTACTAACAATCCCTTCTCCCCCCAAATCAAACGGTCAGGATGAGTTAACAGGCATACAATAGATTTAGGAAAAGCATGGTCGTAGTTGAGGGTGGTACCTTAAAATGAAACGCCCCAAGAAAATTAGACGAATTCGCTGTTTTAAAATCACTTAATTATGGCTTCTGTTTACCAAAAAATTCTTTTGCCCTATTTTAAACTTGGGTCTACCTACGGCCCTGAGGAAAAGGGATTTTTAATGAGATAAGAGACTTAATGAGTGAGAAATGATCTGAATAAGTTGGACCGTCTGTGTACATTTCATTTTAACGTAAATACGAACATATCTGTTCATACCGTACCCAACTTAAATGGTCCCCCATTCGTCAGGGTCGAGAGCCGTGGTTTCTTCGTACTCTCTATTTTATTCTTTTTAATCCTTCTTTTCCGGAGTATTAGTAAGTGGTATAAAAAAATTAGGGGGGGAGTTAAGGAGAGGGCTGTAGTTGTTTGGAGGGAAATAAGTATAACAACTAACTTTGACTTTTCACACCAGAGGGAGACTGTACAAAAGTCGTTTGCTTAGGTACCTCTGTCCCATTCGTGTTTCAACCGTGAAGCAGTTGTGTTTGCATGGCTGTGTGTTTATCTATCTATCTATCTGTGTTTCCGTTTAAAGGGTGGGATATGGCGTGAATTTACTGAGTACAGAGGAATAACACTTGAGTCCTCAGGAGTGGCAGCGCATGGGGGTATTATGGGCGAAACTGTATACTCTGTTATGTCCACGGTACTGCACATGTCTATAGGCGACGGGTACCACTTTCCATCAGGTGGGCCGTCAGCTTGTCTGCCATTCTAAGTTGTATAAAAAAAAACATATTTTATGTACAGAAGGTAAATATTATATATAAAATAATATATAAAAACGGAAATTAGAAGTGTAAGAGACGAGCGATAGAGAGAGAGAATGACAGCAGAAATGAATGTAAGAAGTAAACGTCGCTGTCGTGTCTGTACGACCAGACCGAAGGAAAGAAAGAGGCGAAATATCTATGTACAATTTAATTAACCTACTTGATGGAAAAGAAAGTAATGATGTCGACAAGTGGCTTTGAGATGAATATTTACAATATTTATTTACAGACGCCACAGAGCTATGCTCGGAGTCTCCTTGCGTGATAGTATCCGAAACTGCGATATCCGCAAAAGAACCAACATAGCCCGAAGGATAAGCAAGCTGAAGTGGCAATGGGCTGGTCGCATAGCTCGAAGAACCGACAACCGATGGGGAAGAAAGGTTCTCGAGTGGCGACTTCGTACAGGCAAACACAGTGTATGACCCCCCACTAGATGGAGTGACGATTTAAAATGCATTGCAGGGAGTCAGTGGATGCAGGTGGCTCAGGACCGTTCTTTATAGCAGTCTATGGGGGAGGCCTATGTCCAGCAGTGGACGAACAATGGCTGAAATGGTGAATTAATGATTATAAAAAAATTACTTTAATATTTACGCAGATATTAGGGTCGGCAACGCGCGCGTAATACCCCTGGTATTGCAGGCGTTCCTATGAACTATATGATGGTAAATGGTTACCGTAGCCTATGCTACGGTAACCACTTACCATCAGGTGGGCCGTATACTTGTTTGCCACCTCAGTGGTATAAAAAAAAAAGATACTGGATAGAGGTAATTCATATTAGTTTTTAACAATCTAGAGATAGTTGCTTAGCAACCATAGACTTGTATATTCAATAATACTTCTCGATTTTATCTTTGGACGGAATTGACAAGCGATCAAACAGGCACTTGTGTTCCAAACAGGCACCAAAAAGCCATTAGTTTATGTGAAATCCGATTTATAATATAGTAAACATGAGTGGAGAGACCCTGTGTGAAGCACCGAGACGCCATATCTCAAAAATGAGAGTGCACGATTATTTGTATGGTTAGAAACTTATTTGACCATTAAAGGAGTATTTATAATCATCTTTGGTCGCGGCACAGAATGGGCCACCCCTTCCTTTCCTGTGGTGGTCGTAAGAGGCGACTAAGGGAACTTAATTGTCGAGGGATGGACAGCAGCGTCCCTTTTAAAATATCACCAAAACCAAACTGCGGCTGCCAACCCGTCTGCCAAGCGTGGTAATTATTGCCAGAACTGGCAATAGGGAGAGGCCTATGTTCAGCAGTGGACTGGACAGATAATGGCTGAAATGACGATGCTGATTAAGAGGAGTTGGTTGCGGGTTTTCTTTTTAATGGGTGAAAATGGCATGGTAGCCCCGCATGCGCTATCGGTATACACTGACGGGGCACCAGTGAAGGATGAATGGTGAGGATGAAAAGGCACGTCTGTTAGCTCATCGTGACGAGCTTATACTATATACTTTTACTATATACTTACTTAGGATATATTGATAGCAATGGGGACTAATTTCCCCATTAATAACAATCCCTTCTCCCCAGTTGGTTGGGGTTATACCAATTTTTTTCTTATACAACTTAGAATGGCAAACAAGCTGACGGCCCACCTGATGGAAAGTGGTAACCGTCGCCTATAGACATGAGCAGTACCGTGGACATAACAGAGTATACTGTTTCGCCCATGATACCCCGCATGCGTTGCCATTCCTGAGGACTCAGCTGTTATTCCTCTGTACCCAGTAAATTCACGCCATATCCCACCCTTCAAACCGAAACACAGCCATGCAAACACAACTGCTTCACGGTTGAAACACGAATGGGATAGAGGTACCCAAGCAATTGACTTTTGTACAAAGTCTCCCTCTGGTGTCTATCTGACTATTATCTGAGATGGACTTAGGATCAGAAGCGGGATTTTCCGCTTTTTGTTTTTTCGAGCTGTAAATGTTGCCGGCCACAGGTGTCTTACAGCTTCACTGGACACGTACAGGGGTGAGTACAGGTGACACTCCAAGCCCGCCAGAGGCAGGCGACGAAGTGTCAAGTCTTACCGATGAATTGCTACTTTCCGCTATTTATTTATTTATAAAAGACACACCAACAATATGCTCACAACAATTAAGCAGACAATGTACAATGTTATTAGTAAGTAAAAAGTGAAAAACTACTATTAAAAAAATGCTTAAATCTAAGTTTGAACAAAAAATATCTCACTGCTCACTACCAAGCTTAAGGCCATATGAACACATCAATTAAATGTGTATACAGCTCTCACAGATAAGCGTCAATGTACACTAAGTAACAATTATACAATTAGAGAAGACCTAACTACCGATCTATATTATTAATAAGCCCAGTGAACTGCACTAAAGAATTACCAAAGATGTCGATATCATGGTCAACCTTTACGGCTTTATTATACGATGAACAAAGATCTGTCAAAGAGACTATATTTTAAAAGACCGACCTCATTGATACATTTAATATTATTTTCCAGGATATGTATATTAAGACAAGCTAAGCTAAGCTTTGCTTAGAACCTAGGATGGGCACCAGCCAATTTTGGGGTGGGCACGACCAACCTGGTCCCTTAAATCTTCATCATCATCATTCAGCCGTTATCTCCCCCATAGACTGTCATAAGAAACGGGGCCGTTCGTTTTGGCGGTTTATCATTTTTGACAATAGTTGCCATGCTTGGCAGGCGGGTTGGCAACCACGGTTTGGCTTTTGGTGATGTTTGAAGAGGGACGCTGCTGCCCATCCCTCGCTTTCCCTTAGTCGCCTCTTACGGCACCTACGAGAAAGGAAGGGGTGGCCCATTCTATACCGAGACCACACGCCCCCCTCCCTCAAATACTCCTTTCCTACGTGTCAATGTTCGCCTTATGATTTAACCGTTCCAGAAAGATTTATCCGATAAAAAATCTACGTTTGAATTTCAGTATTTCGCTTACGTGTCTATTACATTATACTAGTAATATAAAGGACAAAGATTTGATGTTATTGTATCTTAGTTTGTAATGGATAAACTCAAAAACTGCTCGACCAATTTTGAAAATTCCTTCACCTATAGATAACTAACATTATCAGAGAAAACATAGGCTATATATTATTTTCAAAAAAATTAGATTTCCCAACAGAGTTTACAATAATTTTTATACACTTTATACCACTGAGGTGGCAAACAAAAATACGGCCCACCTGATGGTAAGTGGTTACCGTAGCCTATGAACACCTGCAATACCAGAGGCATTACGCGCGCGTTGCCAACCCTGAAGAAACCTCTTTATCCCCCTTTTGAAGAACCCCATGCTGTAATCTCTTGGGAAAACCTCGGCAGGGAGCTCATTTCACAACCTGAGTGTTCGTGGTAGGAAACATCTCTGAAACCGCATAGTACGCGACCATTGAGGCTGTAGGACATGAGGATGAACTCCCTGTTGATGGTGAGCCGTACGATGGTAGAAAGTGGCCGTGGGCATCATATTAAACAATTCCTTTGAGCATAATATACTTCAAGGTATCAAAAATTTGCTTATCCAAGCTAATTTATATTTTTATCTATCTACCTGTGCGAAGTTGGGGCGGATCGCTAGTATAAAATAATTTACAAATAGATGTTATACATACGGAACCTTAGTTGTGGAAATCCAACTCATACTTGTCGGTTGTATTCTTATTTTGTTTAGACTCTGCCTTCATCGTATCCGGAGCGAGGGACTATGCTAGAACGGCTTTCAAAGCGGCCATGGCTTCAGCGCAAATTGTAAGTGTTTAAAAGCATTTAGATCAGTGTGACACTGTTGGAATTAAACTTTTTTTTTAATGGATGAGAATGGAATGGATATGCATGAGAAATTGAAAGCTGCAGAGGCGTAACCCCATAGTCCTCAGGAATGGCAACGCATGAGGGTACCATGAATGGTACTTTATTATATAATATCCATGGTGCTGTTCATGCGTCACCTACCACTTTCCATCAGGTGGACAATCAATGTAAGAAAACAATGGGCGGCCTTATCACTAAGAGCGATCTCTTCCATGCAGCCTTTGGATGGAGAGGAGTAATTAAAAACAGTATGACTGGAGGCACGAAACTGTTCGTTTCTTAAATACATTATAGAGAAATGCATACGTATAACAATGTGAATATATATAAAGTACCTACAGAAATAAAGCAAAGTCCATTGCGTTTCAGAATCTCCAGCCAGTGTACAGCACCATGTTCTCCGAAGTGCCAAAGTGTCCGAGGATGCGCGTTGGTGAGAACTTCAATTTACCTGTAATAGGAATATTTCAACCGTGTAGGTCCCTGCACAGAATTGGCCACTGTGCTACAACACCTCCTACCATGGGGGGAAAGGAACTGTTAGCAATGGAGTTTGACAGCCCTATTGCTAGCAAAATGGGACCACGTGGAGGTTGACCTATCAGGTCAACCTCCACGTGGTTCCCTCTGGAAACCATCGTAAACAATTCTCATTGAATTCATCACGATGGGCCAACAGACCTGCTTCATCCTCACCTATCATGTGTCCCTGGTACTCCGCCGGTATATACCGATAGCGCGGGTGGCGTCACCATTCCATTATCACCCATTAAAAAAGTCTGCAGTACTAACAATCCATTCCATTAATTCCAGGAATGTGGGATTCCTTCGTTGGGTAGTTGTATAAAAAAAACTGCATATTACAGTGTACCATCCAAACTGCCGTCTGCCAGAGCACGTGGACCGCTCGTATGGGGCGTACGTGGAGCGCGTGAGGCACGCGCGCAACGTGCCCACGCCGCAGTTCACTGGGAAGGACCGCTTTAAATTCAGCGCTGTGTGAGTTGACGTACATTTTTTTTTTGTGGATGAAATAATGGAATGGTAAACCCACCCGCGCTATCGGTATACACCGGCGGGGCACCAGTGAAGGATGATAGGTGAGGATGAAGCAGGTCAGTTAGCCCATTGTGACGAATTCAACAAGAATTGTTCACGATGGTTTCCAGGGGGAACCACGTGGAGGTAGACCTAATAAGGCATATTGCTAGCAATAGGGCTATCAAACTCCATTGCTAGCAATCCCTTGCCCCGTACATATTTTACACGGACTTCAGAAAGAAAGGTTCTCAAACAAACAATTGGGATGCAGAATTTAGGTGAAATGTCAGTAAACAATTGATATTGGTGATATTAATTGAATTATGTTTAAAAACTAGTTTTTTTTTTATTTATACAGCTTAGAATGGCAAACAAGCTGACGGAATGACGGAAACACCTGATGGAATGTGGTAACCGTCGCCTATAGACATGAGCAGTACCGTGGATATAACAGAGTATACTGTTTTGCCCATGATACCCCCCATGCGTTGCTATTCCTGAGGTCTCAGGTGTTATTCCTCTGTACCCTGTAAATTCACGCCATATCCCACCCTTCAAACCGAAACACAGCCATGCAAACACAACTGCTTCACGGTTGAAACACGAATGGGACAGAGGTACACAAGCAATCGACTTTTGTACAAAGTTCGCTGAGGGTAGTCCTTATATCAAGCGGGAGTATGTTCCAAAATCAAACCAAACAAAAGTGCGCCACTTACTCTTTAAACAAACAGCAAAACTAAATATATTTCCAAAATAACTATCAGGCGGTGATTAGTGATCGATACTGATGACAAAAATGCAATCAGTAAAATTTTTGTCTGGATGTTTGTTATAGAAACAAAAACTACTCGACGTATTTAAACGAAACTTGGTACAATTATTCTTCATACTCCTGGGCAGGTTATAGTATACTTTTCATCACGCTACGATCAACAGGAGCGGAGCAGTGAAGGGAAATGTTAAAAATATTATATATTATATATATATATATATATATTTTTTTTTGAAGATTTGTTTGTTCATTTGTCACAGATAAACTCAAAAACTACTCGAACCATTTTAAAAATTCTTTTACCTTTAGAAAGCTACATTGTTGACGAATAAAATAATTTTCAAAAAAGACAATCTAGCAACGCTATATATATATAATTTGATTTTATTTATCGACTTGATATTACCACATTTGCAGACCCAAGAAACTGCTGGCGGTGCCGAGCGCGACCCCCGACTTCCATCCCCCGACCCCTGTGTACATACCGCCTGCTACAAACAAACCCAGGAGCAGAGGCACACAAAGCTTGTACAGGTAATTTATTTATTTATTGATATTTCAATGCCCAATTATATAAGTGTACATATGGCGGACTTAGCGCCTAATGGCGTTCTCTACCAGGCAACCATGAGGTAAGCAGAGAAAAGCACTCCCCGCGCTAGTCGGACGGTTTGAAATAGGCTCCGTATTTTTAATACTTTTTTGTTGTAAAAATGTCGAAATTGTCAATATCCGATATGGAAAAAGTTGTGCAACGATGTTTACGAACTTTGAAGTAGGAAATGGACGAAATCTGTGACTCCCTGGATAAGCTACAGGCAAAAATATGTAATTTTTTTTTCATACAACTTAAAATGGCAAACAAGCTGACGGCCCACCTGATGGAAAGTGGTAACCGTCGCCTATAGACATGAGCAGTACCGTGGACATAACAGAGTATACTGTTTCGCCCATGATACCCCCCATGCGTTGCCATTCCTGAGGACTCGGGTGTTATTCCTCTGTACCCAGTAAATTCACTGACATATCCCACCCTTCAAACCGAAACACAGCCATGCAAACACAGCTGCATCACGGTGAAACATGAATGGGAGAGAGGTACCCAAGCAATCGACTTTTGTACAAAGTCTCCCTCTGGTATATTGCTGGTAATGGGACTGGTAGTCCGCACTACTAACAATCCCTTCCCCCCCCCCCCTGTTATATATGTTATAAAGCAATACGCTGTTGGTGGTCCTATAAATAAATAAATGATATGTTTAAAATTTTATATGTTGCAGGGAGTCGTCAGCTCAGACGACACCGTGGCAACCGGACGGGAAAGTAGCCGAGAACTGTACCACAACACCTGAGGTGCTGTATCTGGATAAATTGGAATGGGGTACGTGGACGTTTACATCTACATCTATACAACTCAGATAGGCAAACAAGCTGACAGCCCACCTGGTGGAAAGTGATAACCGTCGCCTATAGACATGAGCGGTACCATGGACATAAAAGAGTATACAGTTTCGCCCATGATACCCCCCATGCGTTGCCATTCCTGAAGACTCAGGTGTTATTCCTCTGTACTCTGTAAATTCACGCCATATCCCACCGTTTAAACCGAAACACAGCCATGCAAACACAACTGCTTCCACCCTTCACTGGTGCTCCGCCAGTGTATCCCATTAGCGTAGGCGGGGTTACCATACCATTTTCATCCATAAGAAAAAAACACAACTGCTTCACAGTTGAAACAGGAATGGGACAGAGGTACCCAAGCAATCGACTTTTCTTCTTGCGATCTTTTTTCGTCTTGTTTATGTATACATTCTCTCTCTAGTTTACAATTTTTAGCTACAGCGTCCATTATATAGAACGAGACAGCCATATCCGCGTCTGCTCTTGTTTTTTCCATGCGTGAGATAACGAAAATGTATCTACCGTTACATTCCTTTGTCAGTTATCTAGGAAGCCTGCTTTATTATCTAATCTTAAAATTAACTTTTAATTCCCAGGACCTGACGCCCCCTACCGTACTGGTGACTTGCCCGCCGATTTCCACACAACGGAAATTATAAACAAGTTAGTATAGCAGGAAATAGCGTATGGTCCCGGCATAGAATAGACCACCCCTTCCTTTCCCGTGGGTGTCGTAAGAGGAGACTAAGGGATGGCGAGGGATCATAGGGAAATATGAAGTATACTGTTTTGCCCATGATACCCTCCATGCGTTGCCATTCCTGAGGACTCGGGTGTTATTCCTCTGTACCCAGTAAATTCACGCCATATCCCACCCTTCAAACCGAAACACAGCCATGCAAACACAACTGCTTCACGATGGAAACACGAATGGGACAGATGTAGGTTTCTTATATATCTTCCGTGTACAGACAGCGACCAGTTACGATTTTATTATATGTATTGATTGATTAATATCAATTGAGAATCAATTATAAATCAATTTAAGTATACGTCTCAACTTAACCTCGTCGTCTTAATTAAACCCATAACAGGACTCTACTAACAATCCCCCTACCCACAGGTTACGCCACGCCCGCTCCTGGGGGCAGCTGGTGGAGCAAGGCCAGTACCCTCGCTGGATGAAGAGGAGCGACGCCGTCATCACTGACGTGGAAACCAAGGATTGGATATTTAGAGAAGCGGTAATGAGACCCAGAGGGAGACTTTGTACAAAAGTCGATTGCTTGACCACCTCTGTCTATATATAACTTTTTCTGTTAGTACTAGAACGGTTTTATTTACCAAATTTTAGAATGCCAATAAAAAGTATCTTAAACTTATAAAAGTTAAGGCGTTTCTATAAATAACGCCATCTAGCGGTACCAAAATTTACAATACTAGATGGCGCTTTAAATAAAAAGTGTAATGACATATTTAATATGATTAGACTAATATAAACATACACATAATATATTAAATAAATAGATAAACTTTTTCTGTTAGTTCTGGAACGGTTTTATTTACCAAAGTTTAGAATGCCAATAAAAAGTATCTTAGACTCATAAAAGTTAAGGCGTTTCTTTATATAACGCCATCTAGCGGTAAGGAAAAAAAAACTATACTAGATGGCGCTGTAAATAAAAAGTGTAATGACAAATATGGATCTTTGCTGTAGGAAATAGATGAACTTCAAGACATACGCCTCGCGCTCCTGCACCAGTTACAACTACAACAAAGACAGACACAAAGCAATAGAACTAGCAAGAAACTGGCGAAACTGTGGACAGAGAAGAAACAAGAGATGGAGAGGAAGATAGAGAATATTCGAAGAACTAGGGACAGAGGTAGAGTATATTATATATATCCTCTATTAATGTTTTTTATTTTTTTTTTTTTTTTTTTTTTATACTACTTAGAATGGCAAACAAGCTGACGGCCCACCTGATGGAAAGTAGTAACCGTCGCCTATAGACATGAGCAGTACCATGGACATAATAGAGTATACTGTTTCGCCCATGATACCCCCCATGCGTTGCCATTCCTGAGGACTCAGGTGTTATTCCTCTGTACCCAGTAAATTCACGCCATATCCCATCCTTCAAACCGAAACACAGTTATGCAAACACAACTGCTTCACGGTTGAAACACGAATGGGACAGAGGTACCCAAGCAATCGACTTTTGTACAAAGTCTCCCTCTGGTAAAATGTATTAATAGCTTACTCTTACATATATATATATATATATATATATATATATATATATAATATATATATATATATATATAATATATAATATAATATTTATTCACCATAAAAGCACATAATTCATGAATTTATAAGCGAAACAAAAATTATTAGGTGGTTTTATGTGTCTCTACCGTGAAAAGGCAACCAGCGCTGATAATATTCCGCTGATACCTTGAAATACGGTAAACATGTTTCTCCTTCACAGTACATGTGTGTGGAAACATGTTCCTTTCCAAATGTAAATGTGTGTGGTAACATATTTCTTTCGGAATTACAAGTGTATGAAAAGAAATGACTTCGCCTCCACGTGATAAGTGTCATTGGAGATTTGTTACCTCTGGCGAGTAAGCGTGAGTAGAAAGCGCCCATAAACATGACTGTGTGTGTTAATGATAAAGAATTATTCTTCCTCTAATCACAATGAGTTCGCCATCACAGAGTTACGCAAGCTATCGGCGCGTGGCGGCGGCGGGCAGCGTAGTCAGGCACTGCGCACGCGCACGGTGCAGGCCGCCGCCGACCCCGCGTCGCCGCTGTACGCGCCGCTCGCGCGCCACGGCCGCCAGGCGCGCACCAGGCACGCTGACATACACTACGACCCCGGCTTGCTGTGTGAGTGTCCGTACATCGTTTGTACCTTAGTAAATTTCATACTTGTAATTTTAACATTTAGAGACATTAGAACTTTAAGGTGTGTAGTTTCTGATTTAAATGCCGTCTCAGATAATCCACCAGTTTAATGTGTTGTGTCACATTCAGCTATTAGTCTTTACAAGATGCTAAGATATACCATGACTGATCAAAGACAATGAAAGAGCAGTATGAATTGTATTTTCGAATGGTCATAGAGCAGAGCGAGTGATCAGTTCTACAGGGAAGTATTTTTGATGAGTGAAAATGAAATAGTGATCCCACCTGGGCTATCGATATACACTGGCAGGGTACCAGTGAGTGATGAGAGGTAAGGATGAAGCAAATTAGTTGGCCCATCGATGACTTCAATAATAAGTTATCACGATGGTTTCCAAGAGGGACCACGTGAAAATAGACCTGACAGGGTATATTGCTAGAAATGAGACTCGTAGCGCGCTTTACTAAGAATCTCTTCCCACCTTGTTAACGTTCTTTATTTGTAATCGTTTGGACTAAAAGGTCGTCTAACAATTCCTTTCCCCTCTCTAGAGAAAGGTATAGAGGGACCAAATTACTACACTTTTTTTATAGCATGTGATTATATTCTGTATAGCATATGAGGACCACCAGAAAGTGGCCGAGCCCCCCGAATGGCTGCAGAGATGTGGTCACGACCTGAAGCGCTCATGCTCCGGACACCATCTACGACGGGACGCCGCGCAGCTGTGCGAGAGGGAGACAAAATGGAGCGAGCAGTTTTTGGAGAATCTTCATAATGATTTAAAGAGTAAGGACTTTTTTTTCAAATACATATAACAAAATTGCAGTGACCAGAAATGGTTATTTTAGTCGTACGATTGTAACACCAGAAACATCGTTAATACATACTGTCCATTGTGAGTTTGTGCAGGACATGAACATGGACATGGCCACGAATATGGGCATAGCTACGAACATGGGCAAGAGCATTGATAATCACATGTACATGTACAAAGACATGGGCATGCCAATAACATAATTAGGACAATTTGAAATAACAATGAGAAGAATGACGAAATCAACAAAAGAATGAATGCAGGGCCGTAGCTAGACCCTAGTTTAAGGTAGAGCAAAAGAATTTTTTGGTAGAGCAGAAGCCGTAATTATGTGACTTCGAAAAGCGAATCTGTCTCATTTTCTTGGAGCCTTTCATTTTAAGACAGGGCATTCCCATTATTGTCACCTCGTCCCTCTCCAACTACAGCTATGATGAATGAAAATGAAAAATAAAGACAATTAATGAAATTGACAATGACAATGCCGTTATTAGCGACAAACACAAGGACAGTAACGATGATGCTGATGTCGATATTACAGAAGCTCGTCTGGGAGCGGCTACAACTACAGCCGGTCCACTACATGTGATGAAGTCGCGGCGGCCCGAGACCAGCCCGCGGCCCGCTACGCCCTCAGTGGAGCCGGTCGACGACTCAGACGAGGTGTGCCACCAGGCGGCACTGATGCTGCAGAAGATCGTCAGGGGCCGCGCCGTGCAGAATCTGGTAAAGCGTTATGTGTAACTTCCATTTCTTACATGGACGCACTTCTACTTCGACAGCAGGATTTAAGATGAATTGCATTAGATTGACTGAAAGAGATATCTTTTAGAGATATGTCTACTATAGAGTGTGTTGCCATGCTTGGCAAGCGGGTTGGCAACCGCAGTTCGGCTAACAGCATAGTGTAAAAGGGATTTGTCTCTGATAGGCAGTTCTAATGTTTATGATTCCAATCATCTTTTTTTTTATACAACTTAGAATGGCAAACAAGCTGACGGTCCATCTGATGGAAAGTGGTAACCGTCGCCTATAGACATGAGCAGTATAATGGACATAACAGAGTATACTGTTTCACCCATGATACCCCCCATGCGTTGCCATTCCTGAGGACTCAGATGATATTCTTCTGTACCCTGAAAATTCACCGTCATGTCCCACCCTTCAAACCGAAACACAGCCATTCAAATACAACTGCTTTATGGTTGAAACACGAATTGGACAGAGGTACCCAAGCAATCGACTTTTGTACAAAGTCTCCCCCCGGTAATTGGGAATAATTTTTTTGGGAATTGTGCCGAGTTTTATAATAAACTGTCTAAGATGATTCTGGACCAAAATGAAGATCCCAAATCTTTTAGCCATTAAAATTACCATTATAATTTTATCCATTGAAAAAAAATCTTTAAATGGACTCGATTTTGTTGCGTTATTTCTTTAAAGTTTTAATGAGATAATTACGCAAAATTACATTTATACAAAGTCTCCCTCTGGTATCCTATTTACTTTTATATAATTCAAATAAAGTTATATGATCTTTAACCCATTCAATACGGCGGCCATATTGAGATCCCTATGCAGTATACGGCTTAGTTTTTCATAAACGGCCGTCACTGACGGCACAACTTTTTCTACGTATATGGCTTAGTTAATTGTTAGGAGTGACTGCCAGTAAATAACGGGCTTCCACAAGTGACTGGAACGGTCTAAAGCACGTTTGAAACTAAAGGAAACCGAGCGCCTCGGAGCGCTCGCCGTCATTGGGTAAGGGCGGGGAGAGCGCCTCGAGGCGCTTGCCGTCACAACGTATAACATTGGACAGCGCCCTGGCGCGCTCTCCGTATTGAATGGGTTAAAATAATACAAGGTTTTACATAAAAAAAAATTAAAAGTGACACTTATATATATGGTATATATACCATACCTTAGCGATAAGGCCGCCCATTGTTTTCTCACTGTGATTATTTCTTATAATTGTTTGTGTCTATAATAAGTTTACTATTGTAATCTTATGGAGGAAACAATAAAGAGTATCCATATATCTATTATATCAACCATTAGCTGTCCACTGCTGAACTTTCCTGTAGTCGCCACGTTTGGTAGGCGAGTTAGCAACCGCAGTTTGCTTTGGTGACGTTTCAAGAAGAACACTGCTGCCCATCCCTCCACCATTAAGTTGTCTTAGTCGCCTCTTACGGCACTCACGGGAAAGGAAGTAGTGACCCATCCTCTGTCGGGACCACATGGCAATTTCGATCAATGTTTCTTTGAAAATATCACTCAGTTTCACTAGTAAAAACTCTCTCAGGAAGAGCATTCTTTTAAAACGATGTTTCTGTTTCTTTTCCACCCGTTGTATATGAGAGTTCCCCAATAATTGGTTGTAAATCTTCTACAAGATGTACGAGGGACGTGCCCGAGCGTCGGAGCTGACAGAAGAATTGAAGACCACGCACGGTCTACAGAAGGAGGACCAGATCAGAATCGCGAGGGAGGAGACCAAAGCTAGGGAGTACAATGCTCTGCGTACGGAAGCCGAGGACAAGGTAAATACTGGACGTATTGGGGGAATGGGATTGTCAGCAATGGAGTTTGACAGCACCATTGCTAGCAATATGCCCTATTAGGTCGAACTCCACGTGGTTCCCCCTGGAAACCATCGTGAACAATTCTTGTTGAATTCGTCACGATGGGCTAACTGACCTGCTTCATCCTCACCTATCATCCTTCACTGGTGCCCCGTCGGTGAATACCGATAGCGCGGGTGGGGTTACCATTCCATTATCATCCATTAAAATAAAAAATACTGGACGTATTGGACCAATTCCGTGACGCCATTTCCCGCCAGTATAGAATAAAAAAAAAATTACTGATCTGTTTGAGCCAACATAGTAAAAACACTAATTTGTCTCTGTTAATGCCGTAATCTTTTATTTGTATAACTACTTACTTTTGTGAAATATTGTAAAATATCTTAACATAAGTGATGCAAGTCAAGTTTTTTTTTTTTAATCGAATATATAAAATTCTCGTGTCGCGGTGTTTGTTACCAAATTCCTCCGAAACCGCTTTACAGATTTTCATGAAATTTTGTGTGCATATAGGGTAGGTCTGAGAATCGGCCAACATCTATTTTTCATACCCCTTCAATGACCCACCCCTAAATTTTTTTTTTTATTTTTTGACAAAAAAATTTATTTTTATTTTACTATGATTTAGCATTGAAAAATACATACAACCTCAAATTTTTACCCTTTTACGATCAACCCCTGTTTTTTAATCGCGATTTTTATATTTCACAATAAGTGGTAAAACAACGTTTACGGGGTCAGCTAGTAATAGAAAGAAAGAGAAGAAAGAAATAATTTAATCAAAAGAAACATGCGGCCCACACAGTAGCGCACAAAACAAAAACAAAAGAAATCAAAAACAAAACAAACAAAAGAAAATAATAATTATATACAAATAGATAGCAATTAAATTATAATGTACGCGTGCGCGCGTGTGTGTCGCAATGTTCTGTGATGTAGGTCCGTGCTCAGCATATTGCTGCAGCGCTTGAAGCGCTACAGCGCTGTTTTTCAGCAAGAACCATAGCGTCACAAGTAAAAAACAGTTATATAAGTAGTGCGTTGGTATTCTATACATATACAAATCTACATTATACATATACATATACACATACACGTACATACACAGACACATACACATACATATATATATATACATACATAAACATACACATATACATATACATACACATACATACACATATACATACACATATATATACACATACACATACATACACATTCACACACATATACAGAATAAAGAAAAATGAGATGGCAATATATAGTGTTCTATCACCTAACCTAGCCATACTATTACTGTTCAATCAGATCAGCGACGCGGGAGGCTGTGTTCATGCATTGAGTGCAAAAAAAAAAAAAAAAAAAAAAATCTCAATTTAACAAGTAATAATTATAGTATCTACCGTTATGAACATTAATATACAATTTTATTTAACGAAGGTGCTGCCTAACCAGTGATTATTTCGCTGCACCTAGGCCATTAAACAAAGATATGTACCTTTATAATATGTGTCAATAGAAATATAAATTATATAGAAACAATAAAATTCAGTAATATATGTAAAACGATTTGTAAATATAAAAAATTAAAAACATTAAAAAAAATAATAAAATATATGTATATGAAAAAATAAGTATTTTCCATTCAATCATACATATATGGTATCCTCCATTTAAACCAAATTAAATAAAAGCATAGTTGGACAGAGTGGGCACCTACTTACGAGTAAACATGATGATAAAATACTGAGATCTATGTACACTTCTGCTCTCGCAAGAAGTGTCTTTTTAGGTGATGTTTAAATGTAACTATCGCCTTCAGGTCTCGACATGGTGGAGGGATATTGTTCCAGCAATGAGTGGCTGCATATCTGAAACTACCCCTAAATGCAGCCGTTCTGTGTCTTGGAATTTTCAGCACATTCACGTTTGCACGCATCCCAAATATGTAGTAGTTTTGCCTCCACGTTAATTTTTGGTACAAGTAGTGGGGTTGATTAGATACTATCACACCGAAGAGCAAAGTAGAGAGATGCAACTTTCTCCTGGCTGCCATTTTAAGTACGTCATACCTGTTAAGGTATGGTGTCACATGATGTCTTCGTGGTATCATGAAACAAAAGCGGGCACAAGCATTCTGGACACGCTGAATTAAACGTTCAGTCCTTGATAACAAGCATGGGCCATACACTACATCTCCGTAATTTAATTTTGACAATATAAGTGTGTCAACTAGCCGCTTACGCAGTTCGACAGATAGATAGTCACGCATTTTGTACAATATTTTGAGCCTATAAAAACATTTTCGTACAATATCATTAATGTGAGCTTCAAAACGAAGCTCAGGATCAATTACCAGTCCCAAATTACGCGCTGTATCTACTCGTTCTATCATTTCATCCATTAACTTGACCATTGGTTGCGCTAACCCAATTTTATTAATCTGTTTTCTGCTGCCAAGTATTAAAAATTTGGATTTCAGGGGGTTTAAAACTAAGGAATTTTTTTCGGACCAATTCGCAATTCTCGTAAGATCTTCGTTCAATTTTAATACGGCAGTGGACGTCTTCTCGGGCTCAAAGGATAAATACAGCTGAAGATCATCAGCATATAGGTGATACCTACAATGATGAATGCAATCAATAATATCCGCGGTGTATATGATGAAGAGTAAAGGTCCAAGTATAGAGCCCTGAGGAACGCCTCTACATACCGGAAGTAGCGTTGATGATAGAACGGAACCATCCTCCCTTTTAACCTCTACAAATTGATTTCTTTTTAAAAGGTAGCTATGAAACCAATTTATTGCCCCTGTGTCAAAACCATAATAAGCCAGTTTAGAAAGAAGCAGCTGTAATTGAATAGAATCGAACGCCCGAGAATAATCTAAAAGACACAACAAAGTACCTCTGCCATCATCCCGAGCCTCCAAGATATTATCTACCACATCTGATAAAGCTGTAGCTGTGCTGCGTTTTTTCCTAAAACCAGATTGCAAGTCAGGCAACATCCCATTTGTCTCTAGATACTCAAAGACTTGTAAGTAGACTACACGTTCTAAGATTTTTGACAGACAGGGCAGAATGCTAATGGGGCGAAGATCTTTAAACTGTGTGGGATCATTACCCTTAGGTATCGGACGTACAATAGCAGTGCGCCAGGCTTCAGGGAAAGTGCCACTTAAAATTGATTTATTTATTATGGACGTAATTGCTTCCAACGAATAAGGCATAGTGAGTTTAATCATCTCAAGAGTAATCCCATCATTTCCTTGAGCATTAGATTTTAAGTTGTTAATAATTTTATGTACTGCGTCCTTACTGACTGGTTTAAGACCAAGAGTAGAGGGACCAAATCTACCAAACTCATAAAATGTTAGCTGCGATATATTTACATTATTCTCTCTAGGAACATTAAGAAACCATTTATTAATTTCGTTAGGATCATCAAAAAATGAAGGAACTTCGCGTTCTGTTTTAGACGGCATAATGTCCGATTTAATGTTCTGCCATAGTTTTTTTGAATTATTAATGTTATTATTAATATACTGATTGTAATATGCCTTTTTTTCAGTAGATATTGCAATAGATGTATGGCGCTTTAGTTCCTTGTAATACTCTTTATCACATTCCAATTTTGAATTACGATATTTGTTTTGTGCGTCATTTCGCAATTTTATTAAAAACTTTACATTATCAGTAAGCCAAGGTGTTGGTCGCGTTGTGAACCTTTTAGTTTTTATTGGCACATGGAGATCAAATAACTGTAAGATAATACTATTAAGCGTTAATACCATATCGTTGACATCACCTATGTCACATATGCTATGCCATGGTAAGAGTGCCAAATCTGCTTCGAACAAATGTGGTAATATATCCTTAAAAGGGCGATATTTTATTATTCTAGGGTGCGGCTTATCTTTTTTTAATAAAATTTCACATGACAGAAATGAATGGTGGCCAAGATATGGTCCACAGAAACATTTCTAGTATGTGCATCTGTACAAATTATATCAATAAGAGTCTTACTGTCGTTAATAAAATGGGTAGGTGTGTGTATAATCTGTCTTAAATTACAGTAATTGAGAAAATTACAAAGTTTTTTATATTTGGACTCATTGATATCGATCAAATTAATATTAAAATCACCAAGAAGGACTACGTTGTCACAGTGAGCGAAAGAGGCGATACTCTCAGTGATAGCATCCAAAAATATGTCCGTGTCGAGCCATGGTGGACGATAAGCCGTGCCAATAAGCAATTTTTTTTTATTTAAACTTAACGTCAGCCACATTTGTTCTACGGTGGAATGAGCCGGGTGCGCCCGCACGCGCGCGTTGACGCCCGCTCTGATGTAGAAAGCGACCCCGCCACCGCGGCCGCCGCACACGGCCGACGGCCGCGGTACGTGTCGCAGCTTATACCCGGGCACTGTGGGGGCACGACCACTCTCACCCGGTCGCAGCCATGTCTCATTAATAGCCATGATGTCGACCGAGTGTTGACCCATGGCCAGCAGAAATTCATCGTGATTAGTCCCTAAGGATCCTGCATTAAGGAAACCAACTTTTAAGTATTTATTACCTTTATCCATCGCGCAAACGATAAGTGTTTGTACCATTATTCTCATAATTCATCATGTAACTGTAACGATATGGTGAATAAGAAATAGAATAAATAGGTGGTGTTTTAAATATCTGAATATATAAATTAGTAAAATAATGGTAGGCGTTTAATCTTGTAACACACAAAGAATATACATATAGATCTAAAATAATATTTACGTAATGAATACCAGCACATATGTGTAAGATAATTGACCAACTAAAAATGCGGCAAGTATATAGATAAACGAAGCGATGATAATAGTATTGAGTTATTATTAATATAATTACATAATAAATTACATAAAAAACAAAAATGTGTATAAATAAGTTTTGAGAAAACTGCGACCACACACACCCACACACGCACAAACTCATGCAATGCGACATGTTACAAACAGCAAGACGTACATACAAAACAGAACTAAAGCGTAAAATTAAAATAATATACAACAATATGAATAACACATTTGGTACAAATATTTCACGATTTGCTATAAATATACTTTTGAACTTCACGATTTTACCCTCAAAATATTTAAAATAAAAAATAGTAAAATTATGTATGTGAATTTGGAATAAAAATTGCGTCGAGATCCGATTCACGGTGCAAGGAATGAAAGGGACTCCCAATATCCTTTCTAGCGTAAATACGTCCTCGGCGTGTCCACACAAATCTCCATCCGAAACGACGACCCATTTCCCGCGCTTTTTGAAATAGTGCTCGGTTGTACTTAGTGAGGCGCTCATTCACATAAAATGGACGCGATGTACCTGATACTCCAATGTCCGCTGTATTTGCACCTCTCCTTACGCGAGCATTGCGCAGAACTTCATCTCGCAAATCACGTCGAGCAAGCCTCACAGCGATGGGGCGCGGACGGGTGGGCACAGCACCCTCTGGATTCGCCGCGATTATACGACGCGCACCCACTCGCTCGGCACTCACTATGTCGCACGGCGCAAGGTTGATACCCAGTTTGGTTACAACTTGGGTGACAATGTGAATGGGGTTCTCACCTTTATCCTCCGGTATATTAATTATTTCGAGGTCATTTATAAGCGACTCCTGGTCCCTATCATTTAAGTCCTGCCTAAGTTGAGCTATCACGTCATTAAGATGAAGCATGTCGGAAGAGGATGATGACGGCGGCACATTAATGCGTTTCTCCAACTCCAGTAGTTTAACATCCATAGCATTCATGCGTTCATTACATGCCTTTATCGTCGCGCGTAAATCAATCAATTCGGTACGGAACTCCTGGAATTCGATTCGAATGGCACGAAGCTCCGCCAAAATAGCCCTATTCAGGTCCTGTTTCGACTCACCGACGGAATCATTCAGAATGCTGGTATCCATGGCTATGCTTTCCGTAGGGACAACTTGTGACACAAAGTGAGCTGGACCCCTGACCGGCGTATCAGGTTTATTATTCCGGATAACATTTTTATTACACTCAGGACACCGCCAAGAGGGAGCCACAACACCCGACGTGGGTAAGGCCACACAGGATCGGTGATAGACAATATTGCAGTTATTACACTTCGCTGACTCAGAAGCATTCAGAAACCTGCCACATCCCCCACACTTAGCCATATTATTCAATTGAACTGGTTTTGCACTAAGCCTTCCAAATGGCAGTAGATTATAATATCAAGACCGTAGTATGATAAGTGCACTTGAAAATATTACTGACTTGAGGGTAGTCAACAAGATTAACTAGATTGTAATTTTAATTTAAATAGAATTTACTCCCTTTAGACACTGCATCCAGACTGAACAATAATGCATGCACTATACCACAACTGTATCTATACTGAAATACACTTTTTGAGATAAATTGATTTGTTTTTCTAAGTATAAGCACAAAATAACAACACAACTACCATTCACGACCATTGCTAGCCTGCGTGTGTCAATATATACTTGACTTGTAATAATATATACTTACAGATTGGCAATTTTTACATTTAGCATTAAAATTAGTATAATAATTTAGTTTTTAGAAACAAAATAACTAGTTTTTGTCATAATTAAAAGTCTGCTTTTTTGTGGGACTCAATCTTTAATTATACAATAAAGAGACAAAAAAAAATACAATTTAATCAAGGTTCAGAGGGCCTACCATGAAGTATTTTCCGAAATTTCAAGAACGAACGAAACAGAAATTTGATGTTAAAATTAAATAATACATGTTGTTTAAAATTATTAAAAATGTGTAAAATATCGTTCTTTTGAACTATTACGATAGGATTTATGATGAACGAAATGTTAAGCTCCATTTATTGATCCGATTTCGGTACGAACAAAAACAAGAAATTGAGCGCGAAAATTCGGAATTTCATTTCATGGTAGACCACCAGGTTCCTTGTCTATGGGCCTACATTCGGCAGTGACGACTGTTATTTTATTTATTTTTTATTGTATTTATTAGACATATAAAACATGTTAAAAAAAGGTTTGCAACAGAGTGTGCAATATAATGTTTATTCATCATCGTCATCGTGATGATGAATGAAGGGAGACTTTGTACAAAAGTCGATTCCTTGGGTACCTCTGTCCCATTCGTGTTTCTACCGTGAAGCAATCGTGTTTGCATGGCTTTGTTTCGGTTTGAAGGATGGGATATGGCGTGAATTTACAGGGTACAGAGGAATAACATGCGAGTCCTCAGGAATGGCAACGCATGGGGGGTATCATGGGCGAAACAGTATACTCTGTTTTGTCCATGGTACTGCTCATGTCTATAGGCGACGGTTACCACTTTCCATCAGGTGAGCCGTCAGCTTGTTTGCCATTCTAAGTTGTATAAAAAAAAGGTTCAAAAGAACGGATTATGGATATAATACAAACATTACTGTACAGGAGGCCGCCATATCGGCCCTCGTGGACGAGCTGTGCGGCGGTGCGGTGGCGGCCGCGCTCGACTTCCTCGAGAAGGAACTGAGGAGGTTGAAGGAGGAGAGGAGGCAGCACGCCTATATCCTTATCGCATGTTAGTTCACAGTTGCTATCACCTAAAATACGTCTGTCTTTATTATGTCATAATAAAGACCGCAGGAAAAAACTGGACAAATATTGCTACAGATAAGGAGAAATGGAAAAAGATGGAGGAGGCTTTTACCCTTGAGAACCACTAAAGTGGAGAAAAAGTTAAAATAATAATAATAATACGTCTGAATCTAACAATAGCATCACTTGGGTCAGCGCTAAAATGTATAAGAACAAGACAGCGCATGCCCCCATCCTGTTCACGCACGCAAATACGCACGCACGCACGTGTTAGAAACGGCAATTTATTATTTATAATATTTAATATTATTATTTATATATATATATATATATATATATAGATATATATATAGATACATAGATGACATTTATTACCATTACTAAGAAATTAAAACAACAAAAAGGAAAAAAAAAACAATTAATGTTGCTGGTAATAGGAGCCGCCTCAGCTGTTGCTATATATGTACAGCTCCAGCGAGATGTACCTATATAGCGCTGATTTTCAGGCGGCCCCTTAACTTCTTTACCTTTAGCATGCGCGCGGATCGCTAATACCTATTTCTCGGATGGGAGACTCAACACGCTTACCAACAAATACATAATACATTACAACACATACATAAAACATTACAATAAATACATAAAACATTACAACAAATATACAAAAAATTACAACCAAAACCGAGAAGAATAAACTCTGAATAAATTATCGCACTTCACATATATATATATATATATATATATATATATATATATATATATATATATATATATATATATATATATATATATATAAATGATATGTGTAGTACTACGTAATACTAACTTTACATATATGTATATAATATATTCTTTAGCAATATAAAGGTTGTAAGCCTCTTGGTAATAAATAGATATAAAGCACAAATTCACTTAGTTAATTTAATCTAGATATCATACTATTAAATCATATATTAATTTATTTTACATTATATTTGATATATAACAAATAATATAACATAAATACCCAACTTCTGTTAGTCCATTGACACTTATTTAAATATAGCTTCTTTAGGACTTCCATTAACTATAATTGTGATTGCATTTGCATTTGAACACAAGATGTTTAAGAAAATTAATATAATTTAAAATAAATATCTAACACACGCACGCACGCACGCACGCACGCACGCATGCACGCACGCACGCACGCACGCACGTACTTATTCTTTAATGGACAATAATGGAATGGTATCTATTTAGTATAATATAGTGTATATAGTATAGTGAATCGTTGTGCTGGTCCCGGCATAGAATGTACCACCCCTTACTTTCCCGTGGGTGTCGTAAGAGGCGACTAAGGGAGCTTATGCTGGAGGGATGGGCAGCAGCGTCCCTCTTAAAACATCTGTATAAGCCTATCTGCGGTTGCCAACCCGCCTGCCAAGCGTGGCAACTACTGGCAAAACTGCCCTTATGGGGAAGGCTTATGTTCAGCAGTGGAAATAAATAAATGGAATGGTAACTCCGCCCGCGCTGTCGGTATACGCTGGCGGGGTACCAGGGAGACATGATAGGTGAGGATGACAGCAGATCAGTTAGCCTATCGTGACAAAGTCGTTAAGATCTAACGTAAAGATAATTTCAAGGACCGCCTTGAAATTATCTTTACGCGTGGAGATTTTTTATATATATATTTTTTTTATACAACTTAGAATGGCAAACAAGCTGACGGCCCACCTGATGGAAAGTGGTAACCGTAGCCTATAGACATGAGCAGTACCATGGACATAACAGAGTATACTGTTTCGCCCATGATACCCCCATGCGTTGCCATTCCCGAGGACTCAGGTGTTATTCCTCTGTACCCAGTAAATTCACGCCATATCCCACCCTTCAAACCGAAACACAGCCATGCAAACACGACTGCTTCACGGTGGAAACACGAATGAGACAGAGGTACCCAAGCAATCGACTTTTGTACAAAGTCTCCCTCTGGTAAGCTATACACCAATGTTGCTGGTAATGGAGCTGCTGTTTCCTTTTAGAAACAATTGTTTTTCGACATGATTATTTGTTTATAACCACAGTGCGTGAGAAAACGATGCGGGAAGCGGCCGAGGCTGGCAGGAGACAGAAGGAAGAGCACAGGAGGCGAGAACACGACGAGATGTTCAAACAGGTATAGGACATATGTAGCTATTTACCAGAGGAAGACTATTTTTTTATACCACTGAGATAGCAAACAAGCATACAGATCACCTGATGGTAAGCGGTTACCGTAGCCCATGAACGTCTGCAGTACCAGGGGTATTACGCGCAAGTTGCAGACCCTGAAGGAACCTCTTTAGCCCACTTTTGAAAAACCCCATGCTGTAGTCTATGTGTGAGGATCTACTCATGCGAACAGAGGTCTGTGCCCATCCTTGTTTTCGTAAAGCAGCTGTTGACGTGTAAGCTACGAATGTATTTCGGTTTGAAGGGTGGCGTTATCACCATAAAAGTCATCTTTGAAGAGTGGTATTGTTGTGTTAGATGTTCTTCAACTTTTCGCTGATGAACATAGCTTCCCCCAAAGGAAGGTTTTGCCAGTAGATGTCATGCTTGGCAGGCGGATTAGCAACCTATTTTTGTGATGTTTTAAAAGGGACGCTGCTGCCCATCCCTTGGCTGTTGTTTTTTTTTTTTTGATGGGTGGTAATGGTAACCCCGCCTGCGCTAATTGAATACGCTGGCGGAGCACCAGTGAAGGGTGATAGATGAGAATGAAAACAGGCCAGTTAGCCCATCATGATGAATTCATCAGGAATTAACCATGATAGTTTCCAGGGAGAACCGCGAGGAGGTCGACCTGGTTGGGTATATTGCTAGCAATGGGATTCTCAGTCTCCTTTACTAACAATCCCTTTCCCCCATCCCTCGGCTGTTAAGCTCCCCTAGTCACCTCTCACGACACCCACAGAAAAGAAAGGGGCGGCCCATTCTATGCCATAACGCAAGGATGGCATACGACAGAGAAATTACGGAGTACGGAGACACCCCTTCACACACTCTAATCCTCAGAAATGCCAACATGTAAGAGGTACCTTTGCCGTCTCCATATACCAAAACACAACCATACCACAGCTGCTTCGCGGCTGTTTAATTTAAAAGGAATAAATGAGTTTCTTGCGCATTCTTCCCAGCAGATAACAACATTCCGAATGCAGCAGAAGAATCGTAAAAAAAATCTATTCTGTTTTATAGATCCTAGGTGTGACCCAGGAGACAGTGGACGCGTACTTCCGCGAGATAGTGTCAGAGGGTGTGCTGCTCGCGGCGGAGGAGGAGGCGGTGCGACGCGCGCGGGCCGACGCTGACAGGATTGATGAGGCGATCACGGGGCACGGCTCCATGTGAGTTACTCGTTAGTGTGCAATATATGGCCTGGGGGGAAAGGGATTGTTAGTAATGGCGTTTGACAGCCCCATTGCTAACAATATGCCTTATTAGGTCGACCTCCACGTGGAAACCATCGTGAACAATTCTTTTTGAATTCGTCACGATGGGCTAACTGACCTGCTTCATCCTCATCTATCATCCTTCACCGGTGCCCCGCCGGTGTATACCGATAGCGCGGGTGGGGTTGCCATTCCATTATCATCCATTTAAAAAAAATATGGCCTTGTTCAATAGAACTTCATGAAAAGAGTTTTCCAAGTCGGTATATAACCAAAACTTTAAAAAGCAATATGTTTTCGAGAAAAGCGGGTCGACTTTTTCATACAATTTTGCGTGATAAATAGTTATGAGTGATTCCCTTATAACTTCTATATTTATTTTATCTTATAAGTTCCGCATCTTTTTAATACGTAAACACTCATTTTATTTATTATATAATTAAATATAGATACGTCAAGATACATTGTGTGCGTAAGTATATAGAACACTGGTAAACAAAACGAGTCAGCTAATTTGACAATAAGCTGACAAAAAGTTGCCCGTTTTTGAGAAGGTTTTTTTTTATTGGATGAAAATGGAATGGTAACACCGCCTGCGCTAACGGGATACGCTGGCGGGGAACTAGTGAATGGTGATCAATGAGGATGAAAACAGGCCAGTTAGCCCATCATGATGACTTCATCTAGAATTAATCATGATAGTTTCCAGGGGGAACCGCGAGGAGGTCGACTTGGTTGGGTATATTGTTAGCAATGGGATTCTCAGTGTCCATTACTAACAATCCCTTTCCCCCCGATATAAGAGGTTGGTATACTACAAAATCTAATTTCTACATTCGTCTCTCAGGTCTACTGCAGAACAGAACGAGCTGGTGGCGGAACTGGTCCAACAGTTCCTGCTGCCGGAAGCTCACAAAGCCGCAGCCCGGCACAGGATATCAGCTCTTCAAAAGGCCAAGATGGAAGCCGCCAGAGGCAGCATCTTCGGACTGCTTGACGAGGCTGAAGCGAAGGAACGTAAGAGAATACTTTATAAATAAGCATACGTTTCGCCTAATGATGAGCGACGGTCATAACTTATGAATCTTCGCAAAATTTTAGGTATTTCTTGCACAAAGAATCCATTGTTGTTGTAAACCTTTATATGTTGAATATAGTAAAGCAGTTGTGTTTGCATGGCTGTGTTTCGGTTTGAAGGGTGGGATATGGCGTGAATTTACTGGGTACGGAGGAATAACACCTGAGTTCTCAGGAATGGCAACACATGGGGGGTATCATGGGCAAAACAGTATACTCTGTTATGTCCACGGTACTGCTTATGTCTATAGGCGACGGTTACCACTTTCCATCAGGTGGGCCGTCAGCTTGTTTACTATTCTACGAGTAAGTTGCATAAAAAATCTTTTTTTTTTATAATGGAAATAATATATAATGAAACTTAAAATCTATTTAAAAGTTATTTTTACTAAATCGTCCACTGTCCAACTTCTAGACCTTCCAACTGTATTTTTAACTTCTACTCCCCAGAAAAGCCAATGTCCCCAAAAAGAATCATTTCCTTAAATACTTTCTAAAGACATCAACTTTTCTGATTGGAAACCAAAAAAGATCACCGAAATTAGACTGAAATCGCACTTTTACTAAATCCTTTTTAAAAAATCACATGTAGAAAGCCACATTACCAGCGAGTAATATTGGCTGTATTTTATTTAAAATAAAATGGTGCGAAGTCAGGGCAGGTCACTAGTTGTAATATAGTATTATCAAAGAGGTGTCACTTTTAAAATGTTGTCTGCTTTAAAAGCAAACTAATTTAATTGTCTTTAAACTTTCATTTAATTCCATTAAATTCCAGTATTGTTCAATTCAATATCATTAAGTTTCATTTAATCAACGGCGGGTTCCTAGTTGTAAATATAACGTTAAAGAGGCGTGGCTATCAAAATGTTGTATGCTATATAAGTAAACTAATTTAATATCTTTTATTTTTTCATTTGATTCCATTAAATTCCAGTATAATTCCATTTAATATCATTTAGTTCCATTTAATTCCATTTAACTCATTAAAATCCATGCATTCATTTCATTAAATACCGTCAATTTTCAATTCCATTCATTATCAACTTCATTCATTATCATTAAATTCCATTCTCTCTCTTTTCATATAAAAGTTGCCTCTCATCAGTGCTAGTTGCAGTTTCATACATTTTTATCCAGCCAGCTCTATTCCAGGCAATATCTTTGACCTCCTTACACGATATGACAATGTTTCCATTAATTCCATTTAATTCATTTACATTAAATTCCATTCAGTATGACTAATTCGCATTCCATTTCTTTGTGTAAAAAATAAATAGAGGGGAACTTAACGAATCAGCTACCCAGTCCGAAGTAGCTATCAGAATCGGAGTAATTATTATATTTTAACAATGTTGCAGCTGTATGCACCCAGTGCAGCGCCACCCTGGACGACCAAACCCGCTGTACGCGATGCCCCAGCGAGCAGACGCCCACCGAGACTGATTCAAGAGACGACCCGCGCTGGAAGCACACCAGGGGTATATACAGAAGTACCCATAAGCGTATTTAGAAGGGAGGGAGTGTTCAGTGCCCACCTTATGATCATTTTATGCCCTCACTCCAGTTAGCAAACGAAACTGCATAAAATCGTGTTAGCGTTTATTGGCGCCTCTCTAAGGAGCCAAGAAAGGGGAAAGGGATCGTTAGTAATGGAGACTAAAACTCCCATTGCTAGTAATATACCTAACCAGGTCGACCTCCTCATGGTTCCCCCTGGAAACTATCATGGTTAATTCCTGACGAATTCATCATGATGACCTAACTGGCCTATTTTCATTCTCATCTATCACCCTTCACTGCAGAGGGATGATAGATGAGAATGAAAGCAGGTCAGTTAGCCCATCGTGATGAGTTTACAAAAAAATATCAAGATGGTTTCAGGGGGAGCCGCGTGGAGGTCGATTTAATAAGGTACATATATTGTTAGCAATGGGGCCTCTAGTCCCATTACTAACAATCCCTTCCCCCCAGCGCCTCAGAATTGCTCTCATTGTTTAGTTACAACTTTTTTTTTTATATTTTTAAAATCTTATTTGACATTACTTCGTAGATGCCGCTGTGTTTTTTGGCAGCTATGTATAATTGTTAATACTTTGTCCACAGCTCGGCCACGATCAGAGCCGAAGAGTCTGGAGGAGAGATATCCAGCTTACCATGAACTACGGTGCATGCTGAACGTGCTCATAGATGAAGGTCTTTTGGTTGTACCAAAACTGCTGGGGGGGGGGGGGTTGCTAGTAATGCAGACTTCCAATCCCATTGCCACGTTGTCCCCCTGGAAACCATCGTGCCTAATTCCAGGTGTATACATCACGGTGGGCTAACTGACCTGCTTTCATCGTCACCTATCACCTTTCACTGGTGCCCCGCCAGTGTATACCGATAGCGTAGGCGGGGTTACCATTCTATTATCACTGACAGATAAAGACTATTTTAATAGGTTTTTCTTTGATTGATAAATTATTAACACTAGCTGTTTCCCGCTGCGTTGTCCGCTTCTAACTTTATATATAGTTCTCATATATAATTTATTTATTTATTTATTCATTAGTACAAATATGTGTACATGGCGGACTTAATGCTAAAAGCATTGTCTCCCAGTCAACCGTAGGGAAGTGTCAGAATACTCGAATGCGGTACTAGTAATTATTGATATACATACATACTAAAATTACATATATAAACGAATAGATGTATATAAATAACAAATATACTTACACATATATGATATATACTATATTATACACGAATTTGGGAATAATATAAAGCACAATATCATTCCCATTGGAACTCTCCATGAGTCCGGTCTTATATTGTATTATATACTTAAATGATAATTACGTACCTAATACCTTCGTAAAGTTGCAGCCAATACAACTGATCGGTTATTTTATAGCATTTTATATGTGATTCTTTAAATTGATATAACTTTTTTATTTATGAACCGATTGAAATAAAACAAACACTAAATGTTAAGTGAAGTACCTAGAACGCATCAGTGAAAACCGCGTTCAAATCTGTTAAGTCGTTTCTGAGATTAGCGTGCACAAACGTACAGGCAAACACACAAAAATTCTAAAAATCTTTGTTTTTAGTTTTATAATAGCTTTTTTTTAATATGTCTTCCATGTACAGACAGCGATCAGTTAAGACTTTATTATGTGTATGGATTGATTAGTATTTCCACCGCAGCCGTGCAAGAGTCTCGCACGAGGGACACGACAAGGAACGAGATGTTACGCGACATGGAGCGGCGCGCACGGGACGACACCGAAGCGTGTATCGACGCCAAAGACATTGTTGAAGCAGGTAAATGTTTAGCCTATCCTACTGATATTATAAACCGTGTGGTCCCGACATTGAATGGATTTTTTTATATGGATGATAATGGAATGGTAACCGCGCCTGCGCTATCGGTATACACTTGCGGGGCACCAGTGAAGGATGATTAAGAAAGGTGAAAAGGCAAGTCAGTTAGCCTATCGTGACGAATTTAACGATAAATTAGTCACGATGGTTTCTCTCTGGAATCGCGTGGAGGTCAACCTGATAAGTTATATTGGTAGCAATGCGGACTAGCCTCCCCATTACTAACAATCCGTTCCCGGCTATCCCTTCCTTTCTCGTGGACGTCGTAAGAGGCAACTAAGGGAATTGGGTGGAAAGGGATTGTTAGTAATTGGGACTAATGGCCTTATTGATAGTAAGCCCTGTCAAGTCGACCTCCACGCGGATCCCCCTGGAAAACATCGTGATTAATACTTGTTGCATTAGCCACGATGGGCTAACTGGCCTGCTTTCATGCTCATCTATTCTGCTTTCACCTTCACTGGTGCTCCGCCAGCGTATACCGATAACGCAGGCGGGGTTACCATTTCATTATCATCCAATAAAAAAAAAACTAAGGCAATTTAATGGGCGAAGGATGGGCAGCAGCGTCCCTCTTAAAAAATTACCAAAGGATAATTGCGGTTGCTGACTCGCCTGCCAAGTATGGCAACTACTGGCGATATTCCCCCTTCCAAGTAGAAAGGGGGGCTATGTTCAGCAGTGAACAGGTAACGTCTGATCTGATAAGTACGCATATATTTTTTTATGTATGAAAATGGTATGGTAACCCCGCCTGCGCTAACGCGATACGCTGGCGGAGCACCAGTGAGGGATGATAGGTGAGGATGAAGCAGGTCAGTTAGCCCATCGTGACGAATTCAACAAGAATTGTTCACGATGGTTTCCAGGGGGACCACGTGGAGGTCGACCTGGTTGGGGTATATTGCTAGCAATGGGATTCTCAGTCTCCATTACTAACAATCCCTTTCCCCCAACTTTTGTCCAACAGTGGTGGACCGTGCCGTGGGCTCGACCTCGCCATCAGTTCGGGTGGCTGATTACCACCACCTCATGATGCGAGTGATCGGCGACGCACTGGACCGGACTGAACCCTTTGAATACCACGGATGTAAGCTGTTTATATTTATTTATCAGAAAGAGACTTTGTACAAAAGTCGATTGCTTGGATACCTCTGTCCCATTCGTGTTTCAACCGTGAAGCAGCTGTGTTTGCATGGCTGCGTTTCGGTTTGAAGGGTGGGATATGGCTGTGAAAGTTACAGGCTACAGAGGAATAACACCTGAGTCCTCAGGAATGGCAACGCATGGGGGGTATCATGGGCGAAACAGTATACTCTGTTACGTCCATGGTACTGTTCATGTCTATAGGCGACGGTTACCACTTTCCATCAGGTGGGCCGTCAGCTTGTTTGCCATTCTACGAGTATGTTGTATAAAAAAAAATCAAGATGATATAATTATTACGATACCATGATACCCCCCCCCCCCCATGCGTTGCCATTCCTGAGGACTCGGGTGTTATTCCTCTGTACCCTGTAAATTCACGCCATATCCCACCCTTCAAACCGAAACACAACTGATTCTTTAATGGACCATCGTAAACTAAAATTATTAATTTAAACACGTTTTTGACTGAAATGTACTCGTATTTTTCTTTTTCATACATACATACATACATATCTGTCACGCCTGTCTCCCATTAGGATAGGCAGAAACAATGGAACGCCAAATGCTTCGATTCAAACAAACCTCTTTCGCTTCTTCCACATTCATCAATCTTTTTTTCTTTTTCACCAGGCCCTAAAGAGCTGCCCTCGGAGATAAGACGCCGTGCCGAGGAGGAGAGGACCAACCTCGGCGAGCCAACCTGCCACTGTGAAGATGAAGATGAACAAGCCACCGCAGTGAAGTTTGATCTCGGTAATTGTGTGCCTATTTTTTTTAGTGGATGATAATGGAATGGTAACCCCCACCTGCGCTAACGGTATACGCTAGCGGGGCACCAGTGAAGGATGATAGGTGAGGATGAAAAAAGGCAGGTCAGTTAGCCCATCGTGATCAATACACTTTGAATTCAGCACGATGGTTTCCAGAGGGGACCACGGGGAGGTCGACCTGGTTGGGTATATTGCTAGCAATAGATCTCTTAGTCTCCGTTACTAACAATCCTTTTTTTTTATACAACTTAGAATGGCAAACAAGCTGAATCCTTTTGCCCCTGTGTGCATATGTTTATAAATTGCTAGCTTTTACCCGCGACGTCGTCCGCATGACCGTAATTACGTAGTGATTAATTACGAATAATCCGTTACACGTCAGGAAGTAACAAACAAACAGCAGTGAAGAATTATACCAGAGGGAGACTTTGTACAAAAGTCGTTTGCTTGGCCATCTCTGTCCCATTCGTGTTTCTACCGTGAAGCAGTTGTCGCCCATGATACCCCCCATGCGTTGCCATTCCTGAGGACCCAGTTGTTATTCCTCTGTACCCAGTAAATTCACGCCATATCCCACCCTTCAAACCGAAACACAGCCATGCAAACACAACTGCTTCACGGTGCCTTAGTATCAAAAAATATCATCAGATATTCACCGAGACGAGGTAGCGGCGCTTCTGCCGTCAGAGCTGACGGTCCTGGAGGAAATGAGAAGGTGCAAGTGTGATACTAAGCCAGCACCGAGCGCCGCCGGTGAGTTTTAGATTCGTTTACATCAAACATACCATAGAGCACTAAATTTATTTATTTATTCATAAAAACTCATAAAACAATGCTCATGTAGTATAATCTAAATTAAGGGGGGAAAGGGATTGAAAGCAATGGAATTTGCCAGTTTTATTGCTAGCAATATACACTATTAGGTCGACCTCCACGTGGTTCCCCCTGGAAACCATCGTGAACAATTCTTGTTGAATTCGTCACAGTGGGCTAACTGACCTGCTTCATCCTCACCTATCATCCTTCACTAATGCCCCGTTGGTGTATACCGATAGCGTGGGTGGGGTTGCCATTCCGTTATCATTCATAAAAAAAAAACCTAAACTAAGGCTCTTATTCATAGAAAAGTCAAATTTCTCATAAACCTATTGCGGCAGTTTCTTTGCCTTGTTTGCCTTGGACAAGACAAATGACTACGACGAAAACACAGTTTTTTTTTATACAACTTAGTATAGCAAACGAGTTGACGGCCCACCTGATGGAAAGTGGTAACCGTCGCCTATAGACATGAGCAGTACCGTGGACGTAACAGAGTATACTGTTTCGCCCATGATACCCCCCATGCGTTGCCATTCCTGAAGATTTAGGTGTTATTCCTCTGTACCCAGTAAATTCACGCCATATCCGACCCATCAAACCGAAACACAGCCATGCAAACACAACTGCTTCGCGGTAGAAACACGAATGGAACAGAGGTACCCAAGCAGTATCCCTGAATATCCCATCAATATATTTTATGTATCACTGTTCAAAACTGTGGCCGTGTGGTCCCCGCATAGAATTGGTCACCACTACCTTTCCCGTGGCTGTCATAAAATACGATTAAGGGAACTTACCGGTCGAGGAATGGGCAACAGCGTCCCTCTTTAACATCACCAGAAACCTAACTGCGACTGCCAACCTGCTTGCCAAGAGTGGCAATTACTTACAAAACCCCCTTATAGGTGATGTTGATTATCCAAAAGTCAAAAATGATATACTTTCAGGCAATATACCAGGGGGCAGTGTCACGACGGAGTACAGTGAAATGACGGAGCAAACGGTGGAGCAGACGTCGCCGGATGACGAGTACGACTGAGCGTCATACTCGGGAACGCCCGTTTCAACGATGTTCAAATTTTGACGTTATAGCCTCCATATTATTCTGTGATTAAAGCTTTCCATTGAAATGTGTTTTTTTATATACATAATTTTGTATACTTGTATAGTAAGTAATAGAGCCTCGATAATTCGAATACCCAAATTGTACCACGCTTTTCGAATGTATGGAGCATTCGAATTACAGTATGTAAATACCAGAGGGAGACTTTGCACAAAAGTCGATTGCTTGGCCACCTCTGTCCCATTCGTGTTTCCACCGTGAAGCAGTTGTGTTTGCATGGCTGTGTTTCGATTTGAAGGGTCGGATATGGCGTGAATTTACTGGGTACGGAGGAATAACACCCGAGTCCTCGGGAATGGCAACGCATGGGGGATGTCATGGGCGAGACAGCTCATGTCTATAGGCGACGGTTACCACTTTCCACCAGGTGGGCCGTCAGCTTGTTTGCCATTCTAAGTTGTATTAAAAAAAAAGGTATGTTAAAAGATATTTTTAGTAATACAGCAATGCACAGGCGCTGGGCCACAGCGTGACCAGACAAGAGACGAGAGTCTTTGAAGAACTAATTTATTAACTAAATAACAATTCTACATGATTAACAACACTGAATTGTATGATTTAGGGAGGAGAGGTCGTTTGAATTATAGAGGCGTTTGGATAAACGGGGGTTCGAAATATCGAGGCCCTATTGTACTTATTTGTATGTTTATTGCTATATATTAAAATTTGTAAAAAGCGAATATGTTATTAAATAAAATTTATTTCGAAATATTTATTTTTTTATATTTAACGGATTTTATCTTCTTCAGGTATATCAGGCCCTCTAGACAAGTGGCAAGCGTATTCGTCGATAGAATAGGCATAACAATAGAATCTGTGACATAGAATGAGATAGCAACGCCAAATGTCTTATTCCAACTCGCTTGCTTGCTAATAACCTGTAAATCATATGGTTGCCTCCTTTCTTCTTATGCAAATATAATTAGTAAAAAGAGGACGAAAGATACACCATCAGTTGCTATTTTTCTCAATTCATAGCAAACTAGTGTATAGAAAATGTTATACGGCCGTATAATCCTACCAAATTCAGATACAACCTGCTTGCATACTTTCTACATAAACTGTGTCCAATATATAATCCAGTAATGTAAAATTTGTCATTGACAAATAATTGACATATCAAACATTTTCTATACACTAACCTGATATGAATTGAGAAAAATAGTAACTGATGGTGTATCTTTTATCCTCTTTTTACTAATTATATTTATATAAGAAGAAAGAAGGCAACCATATGATTTACAGTTTTTATAATTCCTTCTATGTAATTCCTTGTTCTTTGCTTGCTTGTCAGTTGTACAGAGAGCCTATCGTACCCTGAATTGATTTCTTACATAAGATTTCACCTACTTCGCATATAAGTGACGATTACTACTTTTTTTTGTATGTACCCATATTCGTGCAATAAATGATTTGATTTGATTTTTCATACAACTTAGAATGGCAAACAAGCTGACGGACCACCTGATGGAAAGTGGTAACCGTCGCCTATAGACATGAGCAGTACCATGGACATAACAGAGTATACTGTTTCGCCCATGATACCCCCCATGCGTTGCCATTCCTGAGGACTCAGGTGCTTATTCCTAAGGACTGTACCCAGTAAATTCACGCCACTTTCCATCACGATCACTTTCCATCAGGTAAGCCGTTAGTTTATATGCCATTAATTATTAAGATGCATATAAAAAGATTTTTTTAATTCTTATTCTTTTTTTTTAAATTAATTAAAGACGGTTTCTTTCGAAAGTATACAATTAGTAATTTTAATATAGGAATAACACGAGAGGAACACTTCGAAAATAAAGATTGTGCTAAAAACCGACTTCAATTGGGAGAAAACTAGTTATTTAGATCTAAAACTAAATTACTGGGCCAGTTTTGATAAAATTTCTATGATACCATTACGTAGTATGATCCAGACATAAGTATATCCTTTCATATAAAAAAAGAATTTTCCAAATTGGTTTACAATTGAAAAAACAAATAATGAAAAAAGTAGCACCAAATTTTAAAGTTGGTTTAAACCGATTTAGAAAATATTTCGTATTTTCTAAACAGTTTTACAGTCGGAATGCAAATCTTGTTCCACTAAAAATAATAGTGTATTTGAAAAAGAACCGCTGTGTCGATCGCGGAATAGAATGGGCTACCCCTTCCTTTCCTCAACCTTGACTAAGGGAACTCATGGTGGAGGGATGGGCAGCAGCGTTCCCCTTAAAACACTCCAAAGGCCTAACTGCGGTTGCCAACCCGCCTGCCAAGCATGACAACTACTGGCAAAACCCTCTTTTGTGAGGGAGGTTTGGACAGCATTGGACAGTTAAAGACTGATATAATGACAATGATGATTTGGAAAAAATATTAAAATCTATTTGCAATTGAAGAAAAAATGAGTCTTAATTTAATACCTTTTTCAAAATTGGTTAAAAAAACAACATAACTGTGATGTAATACGTATATTACGAATTGAAAATGCACGAAAATATACAATTGCAACTTGAACAATAGAACTTAAGCAAATATATATACAAAAAATATAATCCAACCGACGTTTGACAGTAAGCACGTTATTTATTGCTACATTTTATTATCATACTGTGAAATAATTATTAACTGTGAAATCACCTGTGACAAATCATTAGAATGACAGACCTCCAAGCAATAGCTAAATATACACATGCATGACTGATAGAGCGAAATTATTGTTACATTATATTCATTGTCATACTGTGAAATAATTATTAACTGTGAAATCACATGTGACAAATCATTAGAATCACAGACCTCCAAGCAATAGCTAAATACGAGGTCTGTCCGGAAAGTTCGTATAAAAGTGTTCTGGAATGCGAGAAAGAGGAGTGGGGAGGCCAGGTAAGCGCAGGACCCCTTCCTTATGTCCCTAACAATGCTTCAGTTCTGGTCTGACCGCCGTGCGGTGCGAACTGGCTTGTCACGCCATCTGTGAAGTTACCTCTTAACGAAACCCCGTCGGCATGGAGCCCGCTTCCGTTGAAGAGCAGCGCGTCGTAATCAAGTTTCTCTCGAAACTCGGCAAGAATGGCCGTGAAATTTTTGCCGATCTCAGAACAGTTTATGGGGATGATGCTGTGAAGGAACCAACCGTCCACAAGTGGCTAAAAAGATTCAGAGAGGGCCGAGAAAGCGTTCAAGATGACCCACGTTCAGGACGTCCTTCCACTTCACATTCCGACGAAAACGTGGAAAGAATTCGAACTTGTGTTAATGGGGACCGTCGTTTAACGGTCAGACAGGTGGCTGAAGAGCTTAATTTGGGCAAAACCGTGGTCCACGAAATTCTAAGAAACGAACTTCAAATGAAAAAAATTTGCGCCAAGATCGTTCCCAAGCTTTTGTCCCCGGATCAAAAATCACGAAGAGTTCCATTACGGTGACCGAACACCCCCTATTCGCCGGATTTGGCCCCGTGTGACTTCTTCTTGTTCCCAAAAACCAAATTGGTACTTCGGGGGCGGCATTTGGGGGACATAAATGAGATAAAAAAAGCTACGACGGGGCAGCTGAGAAACCTACAACCAGAGGACTTTCAAGGAGCCTTCTCACAGTGGAAACGGCGTTGGCACAAGTGCATTATGTCACAGGGGGAGTACTTTGAAGGGGATAAAATTGATTTACCTGAATAATTGTAAAATAAAATTTTTAAAAAACTTTTATACGTACTTTCCGGACAAACCTCGTATACACATGCATGACTGATAGAGCGAAATTATTGTTACATTATATTCATTGTCATACTGTGAAATAATTATTAACTGTGAAATCACCTGTGACAAATCATTAGAATGACAGACCTCCAAGCAATAGCTAAATATACAAATGCATGACTGATAGAGCGAAATTATTGTTACATTATATTCATTGTCATACTGTGAAATAATTATTAACTGTGAAATCACCTGTGACAAATCATTAGAATGACAGACCTCCAAGCAATAGCTAAATATACACATGCATGACTGATAGAGCGAAATTATTATATTCATTGTCAAACTGTGAAATAATTATTAACTGTGAAATCACCTGTGACAAATCATTAGAATGACAGACCTCCAAGCAATAGCTAAATATACAAATGCATGACTGATAGAGCGAAATTATTGTTACATTATATTCATTGTCATACTGTGAAATAATTATTAACTGTGAAATCACCTGTGACAAATCATTAGAATGACAGACCTCCAAGCAATAGCTAAATATACACATGCATGACTGATAGAGCGAAATTATTGTTACATTATATTCATTGTCAAACTGTGAAATAATTATTAACTGTGAAATCACCTGTGACAAATCATTAGAATGACAGACCTTCAAGCAATAGCTAAATATACACATGCATGACTGATAGAGCGAAATTATTGCTACATTATATTCATTGTCATACTGTGAAATAATTATTAACTGTGAAATCACCTGTGACAAATCATTATAATGACAGACCTTCAAATGATAGCTAAATATATACATGCATCATTGATAGAGCGAAATTATTGCTACATTTTATTCATTATCAAATTGTGAAATTATTTTTATTTACAGTTACAAATCATTAGAATGACAGACCTTAAAATGATATCCAAGCATCATTGCTAGGACGAAATCATTTCTACATTTCATTCATTATGACACTGTGAAATTATTACAAAAGCTCTTGGGTCAAGTCAGCCACCCCCGATGGTCTACTAATTTCAAAGCTTCTTAAGTCTGATATCCTAAGGAGTCTAGTCACTTTTACTAACAAAATAAATCGTTCTCTGATAATAAATAAATTTTAATATAAGAAATCACATCAAGTGATTTTCACTCACAATGACTTAATATCACACTTGCTATTTACCATTGAAAGTGAAATATGAATGTGATTTTTATAATAATAAGCGAATATCTTTATTCGCAATAAAGCAGTGTTATAAAGTTTCTATTCGCTCGCTGTGTATGGTCCAACCGACCAACTGTTGCGATTTCACCTCATTGCCAACCGAGCGCAGCCGATAACTCACGAATAAATACGAACGCTACAACTATCTGTGATTTCACTATAGTAATTTAGGAATCTTTGTGGTGTAGCGACGTAGCAGGTGTGATGTATGATTTGGCACAGCCTTAGATTATATAGATAGAGTGTCTCCATACAAATGCTTCGAGAAAAGCGAGACAACTTTTCCATACATTTTTGCGTGAATAATTATGAGTGATTACTTTATAACTTCTATATTTGTTTTGTCTTATAAATTCTGTAACTTTTTATTACATTAACACTTATTTTATTTACTAAATAATACATCAAGATACATTTTATGCGTAAATATATAGAACTCTGAAAAAAAAAAAACGAGCTAATTTGTCAATTAGCTGACAAAAAGTTGACCCGTTTTTGAGGCTCGATACTCTATCTATATAATCTAAGGGCGTAGCATATGAAATATCATAATGGACGAGAAATACGCAGCAACGTTCCTTTTAAAACATTATCAAAAATCTATCTGCGGTTTTCAATCCGTCTGCCAACCGTGACAACTACTGGTAAAAATCCCCATTCCTGAGGACTCAGGTGTTATTCCTCTGTACTCTGTAAATTCACTGTCATATCCCACCCTTCAAACCGAAACACAGCCATGCGAACACAACTGCTTCACGGTAGAAACACGAATGGGACAGAGGTGGCCAAGCAAACGACATTTGTACAAAGTCTCCCTCTGGTTTATGAGAGGTAACACGTTTTTATAAATAAGCGGTTTAATTTATAGTAAATTTGATTTATATTCATTAGAAAATTAGTTCATATTGATTCTTATAATAAAGATTTACTTGTGATATCAGATTAAAACTTAAATGTTAGAGACAGGTTCAGAGGACGGCGCTTCAGAATAGATCAGAGAGAATATCTAAAGAACGTAATACACGTGTAAACAATGTCTATATCGAGATCCAGATTGTACGCTCGAGGCGTTGGCGAAACGAGTACAGGGGCCTTAAAACTAATATCAAATTGTCGACTTAGTAATTGCGGACATAAGCAAAATAATGCCTAATCAACCTTAAAAGTAAAATGGGGTCACCGGTGACCCCCACGTATTATAAACATACGAGTAAAGCAATTTACTTCGTTTTACTCTGAAAAGAGTATGTTAATTGGGAGTTTTTTTTTATGGATGATAACAGTATGGTAACCCCGTCTGCGCTAACGGTATATGCTGACGAGACACCAGTGAAGGATAATAGGTGAGGATGAAAAAACAGATCAGTTGGTCCATCGTCATCATCTAAAATTCAGCACGATGGTTTCCAGGGACAAACTGGGAGGTCGATCTGACAGGGTATATTGCTAGCAATGGGATTGGTACTCTACATTGCTATCCCTTCCCCCTAATTGGGAGGTTAGTCCACATTGTTAGCAACAGACCCCCGTTCAGATCGACCTCCACGCTGTTCCCCCTGGAAACTATCGGTAATTTCTAATGAATTCCTGATGACCTGTCATCATGATCCTCTATCATTAACCACTGATGCCCCAGCTGCATAATCCGATGGTGCAAGCTGAGTTAGATAGATAGATACTCTCTATTGCTTCTTCCATAAGATTACAATGGTAAACTTATTATAGATACAAACAATTACAAGAAATAATCATAGTGAGAAAACAATGGGCGACCTTATCGCTGAGAGCGATCTCTTCCAGGCAACCTTTGAATGGAGAGGAGTAATTATAAACAATTTGATTGGAGACACGATGAGAATTCTGTTAAATTTAAATACATTTTCCATTTTAATCTCATAAAAAAAATATTTTACTAGATTTATAAGCTACATTGAATAAAAAAAAAAATTAAAAAAAGCTTTTACATTTCATGGAGTAATTGGTGACCCTTAATTAATAAACGGGACCCACATTTAATCCTATTATACTACAATGCCCGTGGGGATCACGTGTGACCCCCACTTAACAACCTTCGCGGGGATCACCGGTGACATCCAATGGTTATCATTGGAGGTCACCGGTGACCCCGTTTTTTAGTTACTCAAGCCGCTTTTAACTTGTCGAAAGGCTTTGAAAATATTTTTTAATTATTAATACATTGGTCATCTTTATTGATGCCTAACTTTACAAAATTAAAGGGGGGTCAGCGGTGACGCAAAAATTTACACATTCTGAGGGATCACCCTCAGAATGTGTAAATTTGTGTTGGATAAATCCATATTTTCATAAAATTAACGGTAATGGAATCAAATTTATACAATTAACGTGGGTCACCAGTGACCGCAATTTCACATACCGGGCCCACAAGTGACCCAACTACAAAGCTCACGGGAGTCACCGGTCATAACCTTCGGGGACCCCGGAAGGTTATGACGTCTTTACGTTAGTCAAGCAGCCTTCAGCATGTCGTCGAGCTCAGACAGCGTTTTGGTGGCCTTCTTCAACTGCTCGATCTGCTGTCGCCCACTCTCCGACACGGAGGCGAGCCGTTTCCTTAGATCCGTCAGTCGCTCCGTCACGCGACGCTTCTCTTCTGTCAGCAGTTCGTAGGCCCTCGAGCCTGCAAAACATAGTAACGTGAGAAAAAGCTTTGTATACCTGCAAATCTTAGTAATATTTTTTTTTATGCAACATAGAATGGCAAACAAGCTGACGGCCCACCTGATGGAAAGTGGTAACCGTCGCCTATAGACATGAGCAGTACCATGGACATAACAGAGTATACTGTTTCGCCCATGATACCCCTCATGCGTTGCCATTCCTGAGGACTCAGGTGTTATTCCTCTGTACCATGTAAATTCACTGCCATATCCCACCGTTCAAACCGAAACACAGCCATGCAAAAACAACTGCTTCACGGTAGAAACACGAATGGAACAGAGGTGGCCAAGCAAACGACTTTTGTACAAAGTCTCCCTCTGGTAAAATAATAATAGTTTAATAGAATTTTAACGACGCCTGGTCCAGACTAAAGTACTCGAACTCCCTACTTGTAGGACCCATTTTTTGGGAACTCCTTCTCATTCCACGCTGTGCAACTATGGAACAGACTTGCTTCTACTAATGATACTTAATATTACGACCTAAGTATTATATATTAGCCGTGTGGTCCCAGCATAGAATAAGCGAGGTCTAGATGGCTGAAAATATAATGGTAACCACGCCTGCGCTATCGGTATACACTGGCGGTGCAATAGTGAGAGGTGATAGGTGAGGATGAAAGCAGGTCAGTAGGCCCAACGTGAAGAATTCGACAAGAATTAACCAGAATGGTTTCCAGGGGGAACCGCGTGGAGGTCAACCTTATAGGGTGTATTGTCAGCAATGGAGCGGTTCCAAACCATTTCTGACAATCTCTTTCCCCCCGAATAGGCGAGGCTATCCCTCGCCCTTTCTTAGTCGGTTATTACGACACCCATGGAAAAGGAAGGGGTGGTCTATTCTATGCCGGGATCACATGGTCAATGGTCCCTGTCGAGGTTTTTCGAAGAGACTACAGCATTCTTAATATACTAGGTTCTTCAAAAGGGGGGTAAAGAGGTTCCTTCAGGGTCGACAACGCGCGTAATGCCCCCGGTATTGCAGGCGTTCATAGGCTACGGTGACCGCTTACCATCAGTAGGACCCTATACTTGTTTGCCAACTCAGTTGTATAAAAAAATGTTCATACCATTAAAAAAAAATCGATTAGCATGGTCGTTTTATGACAACTCACCTAATAATGGTATATAGTCACCGGCGCGCTCCGCTCTGACGTCCAGCTCGAACCAGTCGTCGACATCCTCGGAATCAGACGATGGCAGCTCCTGGAACAACAATCAATGATATTATAATAAATCTGTAGAGAGGTCAATTCTGTACATGAAATATATTTCCAAAATAACTATCAGGCGGTGATTAGTGATCGATACTGATGCCAAAAATGATTACGGTTACACTTGTAGTTACTATCTGAGAGTAAACTTTTTAATGCCATATGAAATAATTTTATTTCGTTTTTGACGAAATTTAATGTAATATTTAAATCCTCCCATTTTAATATAATTATTTTTTTTGTCATGAAGCTCTTGCCGTAGCCGGGTGAAATTTTACAAATAATAAATCCATATAGTAGACAAGTTTTTGAAATCGTTCTCTCAGTATTTTGTTATTATTTTGTTATTTTGTGATTTTGTAAAGTTAAACTCCCCTAAAGATCATCATCCCCGAAAATCATGGAAATAAAAGTAATGTATTGTTTATTTTTTTTTCTCAAAAACTTATCAGCCTGGATTAGAATTGTAGTGTCGTAGTGAAAGGCCTATTAATTGTTCACATCCACAAAAATAATTAAGGTTTTGGTAATAATTGTTTAGGAGAAAATGAATAAAGAATGCAACATTTCGGGTACTAACGAAAAATTTATAAAAATGCAAATTTCTCAAAAACTATAAACTTTTGCAGAACATACATGGGGGTGTTTAGAGAAGCCCTTGGACCCCTCTATCGATGGTTTTCATTTGCACCACATGAAACCCGACACCCTGTATAGCTTATATTACTCGCTGATAATATAGCTTTTCTATAGGTTACAGAATATTGAAAATTTTTCAAAATAATTTAAAAAAATCACCTTTTTAACCGACTTCAAAAAAGGAGTTCTCAATTCGATGACACTTTTTCATTATGTTTGTCACCTCATAACTCCGTCAGTAAATAAACCGATTTGGAAAATTATTTTTTTATCTAAAAGATTGTCACTTCGGATTGTCCCCACAGGAATTTCATCAAAATCCGTCTAGTGGTTCAGTTTTAAGATCAAAAGAACTGGCTTTACAATAATTGGAGACGATTTTTTTCTTTGTTGAACACGATACTAAATAATTTTAAAGTCGGCTAAAGGACAACACTCACATCGTAGAGGCTCTGGTCATCAGAGTGGCTTTCGGCGTCCGAGGGCACCTCCTCGTCCATCTGTTCGGGTCTCCTCAGCAGCTGCTTCGCCTTCAAACTGACGTCCACGTCTTCGTCGAAATCCTGAAACATATATTTTTTTTTATTCAATTAAAAAAGTCAAGGTTTTTTCCAAGAGACTACAGCATGGGGTTCTTTAAAGAAAAAGGGGTAAAGAGGTTCCTTCAGGGTCGGCAACGCGCGTAATACCCCTGGTATTGCAGGTGTTCATAGGCTACGGTAACCACTCACCATCAGGTGGGCCGTATGCTTGTTTGCCATCTCAGCGGTATAAAAAATACTTGATATTATTACAAAAAGAAACCAAGTACGTGGTGGACCCGCGTACCGAGGACACTATACAATTTATAATTAAAAAAAAAATCGAAAAAATTTTTTTTGTAATATATTATTACAAACTAGCGGCCCGTCCCGGCGTCGCACGGGAGGACTTTTTTAACATTTCCTAATGGCCGCTTACCATCAGGCGAGCCGTATGCTCTTTTAGCTCCTGTGTTATAAAAAAACATACCTCGTCCAAATCGAAGTCATCTTCTTCAAGGAACTCCTCCTCGTTGATGATTTCATCAGGCTCTGGTGATAGAGGCCTCTGTTTCGACTTAGTGTGTGGCTGGAAATCAACAAGATTTATTTATTTAATAGTCGTTTGCTTGGGCACCTCTGTCCCATTCGTGTTTCTACCGTGAAACAGTTTTTTTTATGGATGATAATGGAATGGTAACCCCGCCTGCGCTATAGGTATACGCAGGCGAGGCACCAGTGAGGGATGATAGGTGAGAATGAAAAGGCAGGTCAGTTAGCCCACCGTGATGAATACGCCTGGTCTTCAGCACGATGGTTTCCAGGTGGAACCACGTGGAGGTCGACCTGACAGGGTATATTGTTAACAGTTGTGTTTGCATGGCTGCGCTTTGGCTTAACCCTTTAACTGGTAGAAGCCAAAGAACATAAAATATTCATATATATATATATATATATACATATATATATACATATATACATACATATATATACATATATACATACATATATATACACTTCTGAATACTACCGATCCCTACTACTCACCTCTACTTTTTTTAATATCACTTTAGATTTGTCTGATGACTTCAATACTTCATTGTTGGTATGCTTGTTTGAAGAATCTAGAAAAAAAAAATGTACACTAATATTATAAAGAGGAAAGATTTGTATTTTTGTGTGTATGTATGTTTGTAATGAATAAACTCAAAAACTACTTTGCCGATTTCAAAAATTCTTTCACCATTAGAAAGCCACATTCACCCTGAGTGACATAGGCTATATTTATTGCTAGAAAACATTAGGGATCCTTACTAAAACTTTAATAACGCAACTCAAGGTGTAAAAAAATGCTATAAAATATCTTTGGTCGCGTGCGCTGCGGAAACTATTGGTGATAAGACAAAAGTATGTTCTACAATATTGAAGAAAATATCAATAACTACAAAAAACTTCGCGACACTATATATCCAACCATTATCGTTATGTCACAATAATCACTTTTTAAAATATTGTAAAAATGTCCACCCGTGTGAAGCCGAGACGGGCCGGTAGGCCAGTAGGGACCCGTGGCATTTTGCCACGCTCTGCCACCCTATTGTTACGCCACTGATCATGCGTCGTGTCGATCGTAAAATTTCAAATACACTGCGCGGCGATTGCTTGGGTACCTCTATCCGATTCGTGTTTCTACCATGAAGCAGTTGTGTTTGCATGGCTGTGTTTCGATTTGAAGGGTGGGATATGACGTGAATTTACTGGGTACAGAGGAATAACACCTGAGTCCTTAGGAATGGCAACGCATGGGGGGTATCATGGGCGAAACAGTATACTCTGTTATGTCCACGGTACTGCTCATGTCTATAGGCGACAGTTACCATTTTCCATCAGGTGGGCCGTCAGCTTGTTTGCCATTCTAAGTTGTGTAAAAAAAAGATATTGCTATACATATATATATATATATATATATATATATATATATATATATATATATATATATATATATATATATATATATATATATATATAATATTTGCATGTCTAATTATGGCGAAATATGAGTATGTTTCTTGTAAATAAATAAATAAATTACCCACCGTTACTACAAACTATCATCTTTAAATGGAACTCACCATTTTTCACGATGCTATTTGTGGACACGTACTTCTTGGTGACCGTTTTGGAAGCGTTTATTACCTTCGAATGAATGAATGAATAAATGAGTATAATTTATTTGCATTATACAATATAGGGAATATTGCTAGCAATATGCCCTATCAGGTCGACCTCCACGTGGTTCCTCCTGGAGACCATCGTGAACAATTCTCGTTGAATTCGTCACGATGGGCTAACTGACCTGCTTCATCCTCACCTATCATCCTTCACTGGTGCCCCGCCGGTGTATACCGATAGCGCGGGTGGGGTTACCATTCCATTATCATCCATTAAAAATAAATATATAGGGAATAAGCAAGATAATTAATAAATGTAACGATACAGTTATATAAGTACAGTGAGGCGGTCTTATTGCTGAGAGCAATCTTTACAAGACAACCTTAAGGTAATGGGGGGAAAGGGATTGTTAGTAATGGGGTCAAATATTAATTAAATAACCCATTTTAATGGATGATAGGTCAAGATAAAAAGGCAGCTTCCTTAGCCCATCGTGATGAATACACCAGGGTATATTGCTAGCAATGGGACCAGAAGGACGCATTATCAACAATCCCCCCCCCAATCCCCAAACGGGGAAAGGGATCGTTAGTAATGGGGTCCAATAGCCCCAGTACTAGCAACATGCCCTGTCAGATCTATCTCCACGTAGTTCCCCCTGGAAACCATCGTGGTTAATTCTAGTTGAATTCATCAGGATGAGCTAACTGGCCTGTTTTCATACTCACCTATCATGTGTCCCTAGTACCCCGTGAGTGTATACCGTTAGCGCAGGCGGTGTTATCACAACCATTCATCGACATTATCATTTCGGCAATTATTCGTCCACTGCTGGACATAGATTGTTATTCTCCCCCCATAGATTGTTATTGGCTGGAAGAGATCTCTTTCAGAGATAAGCCCTCCCTTGCTAACAAGTTTATTTTATTTATTTATTACACTTTATTGCACCAAGTAAAAAGAGAAATAACAAATACAGTAAATATTAACGAGAAGTGATACAAAAGGCGGCCTTATCGCTAAGCAATCTCTTCCAGACAAACTTTGGGTAGAGGATATTGGGAAAAAGACAAAGTGTAGGTGGCGCACTATTATATAAATATTATCATATACAAACATATATACATACATACATACACACGCATACATATATAATATATACACAATTAAATATATACATAACATACACATACTTAACAGCAAACATACAACAGAAAAAAAAAATTACGAAGAAAAACGAAGAAAGTTGTTAAACTGCGGGTCTACCATGAAATGAAAGTCCGAAATTTCGGACTCGATTTCGTGTTTTTGTTTATACCAAAATCGGACCAATAAATGGAGTCTAACATTTCGTTTGTCATACATCCTATCATAAAAGTCCAAAGGAATTATTTTAACATTTTTAATATTTCCAAACGGCATGTATTATGTAATTTTAACATCAAATTTGTGTTTCGTTTGGCTCCGATATTTCGGAAAACATTTCATGGTAGGCCCTCTGATTGCTATATGTTTTGTTTAAGTGCAATAAACAACGGTCCTGAACCACCTGCATCCACTGACTCCCTGCGACGCATTTCAGGTCGTCACTCCATCTAGTGGGGGAGTCGTCCTACACTGCATTTGCCCGTACGCGGTGGCCACTCAAGAAACCTTTCTTCCCAATCAGTTGTTCTCTTTATCTTGCTTTTATGTTATTAATTATTTATTTTGTTTGCGTACATATTGTTAATCTTTATCTATACTTATAATAAATCTGTAGAGAGGTCAATTCTGTACATGAAATATATTTCCAAAATAAATATCAGGCGGTGATTAGTGATCGATACTGATGCCAAAAATGCAATCAGTAAAATTTTTGTCTGTCTGTCTGTATGTTGTAAAAAAAATGTCTGTAAAATGTCCACCCGTGCGACGCCGGGACGGGCCGGGAGTAATATAATAATATATTTATTTATGTCTCCCTCACAAACAACTTACATTTACACATAATATTTTTAGGATAAAATTAAAATAATACGGAACAATACTATACCTCCATGTATAACAATTAGTCCGTTACCCTAAGGGGGCATCCATTAATTACGTGAGCTCAGAATAGGGGGGGGAGGGGTCTAATTAATTCTCACCAAATCTCATTTAAACCGAGGGGGGGGATAATCAAAAATCTCACGTCAACTTAAAAAAATATAAAATATTAAAGATAAACGTAGACGTTTCCAGTGATTGTCTTCCTGCACTACTAGAAATTCCAGATGACATGTGTCCAATTATTTCGATTGAAAAAATACACGAGTCTCCATGGCAATCCATGGAGAATTTTACTCAATAGTAAAAATTTAAAAGAAAGTGTTGTTTTTATGTTTTTACTTTGAATTTTATTTAATTTAAATAAATTAATTATAGTATACCTGAACGATTTATTATTTTCCCGAATAATAAATATAAATTAAGGTTAAAATATTTTTTGTGTCAATATCACGTAAGGGGGGGGGGGTCAAGGCAAATCTCACCAAGGGAGGGGGGGGGGGAGTCTAAACTGATCGAAAAAGAGCTCACGTAATTAATGGATGCCCCCTAAGGATTCTTTTTTTTAAGTATCGATCACTAATCACCGCCTGATAGTTATTTTGGAAATATATTTCATTTATTTATTTATTCATTAGTACTAATATGTGTACATGGCGGACTTAATGCTAAAAGCATTCTCTCCCAGTCAACCATAGGGAAGTGTCAGAATACTCGAATGCGGTACTAGTAATTATTGATATACATACATACTAAAATTACATATATAAACGAATAAATATATATGAATAACAAATATACTTACACATATATGACATATACTATATTATACACGAATATGGGAATAATACAAAGCACTTACTGCTCGGATAAAGATAAAAAGTGAGCGTGAACGCTTTTTTTGAAAGACGGTTTAGTCGGTAGTCTCTTAACGGCATCAGGAAGCGCGTTCCAGAGTCGTGAAGAATGTAGGAGAGAAGAGTTTGAAGCGTAACCAGTACGGTGAGAGGGGAAGGATAATTGGAGAGTTTCACGTACAGAATTGACTTCTCTACAGATTTATTATAAGTATAGAGTATGGTATAATTAACCTTTGTGGGCTTCCCAGCGGCCTGACTCTGGCTCTTGGGTTTGAAAGCGAAGATTTTCTTCAGCGCCTCGGCGTCGTCTCGCGACTGCAACATGTTACAAAGATCCGTTATTATCTTATCTTACTTCTCGTATATGGGGTCAGCTAAGCTGTTGCACGTCGACCCATACGGATCTTTTGTTTTTTTTTTTTATACAACTTAGAATGGCAAACAAGCTGACGGCCCACCTGATGGAAAGTGGTAACCGTCGCCTATATACATGAGCAGTACCATGGACATAACAGAGTATACTGTTTCACCCATGATACCCCCCATGCGTATCTTTTGTGCTTCCCCCTGCCTTATACCATCATTTCATAGATCCTATGTTACTCTAACGATATCTTGCGGTTTAAAATATCTGTAGTCCTAGGTTCGTTATTAACAAATGTCAGTAGCTTTTGCCAAAATCCAGCATATTCTGTCTTTCTCTCTCAAACACACACTCTTCTTTCTCTTTTCTCTCTCTTTCATTCCCTCATTCTTTTTTTCTATCTCCCTCTTTCTGTCTTTTGGGCAATCGTGGAAAAATTAAGGAATAAATCTTACCATTTGGAGTGGGGGGGAGGGATTGTTAGTAATGGCGACTACCAGTCCCATTGCTAGCAATATGGGGTATATTGCTAACAATGGAAATCCACATGGAGGTGAGTTTAACCTTCACATGGTCCCCCTGGAAACCACCGTGTTGAATTCCAGGTGTATTTATCACAACAGGCTAACTGACCTGCTTTGGGAGAAAGGGATTGTTAGCAACGGAATTTTAAAGCCCCATTGCTAGCAATATACTTTATTAGGTCGACATCCACGTGGTTCCCCCTGGGAACTATCGTGAACAATTCTTGTTGAATTCGCCACGATGGGCTAACTGACCTACTTCATCCTCACCTGTCATCTATCACTGGTGCCCCACTAGTGTATTCCGATAGCGCGGGCGGGGTTACCATTCCAATATCACCCATTAAAAAAACTAACCTGCTCTTTCATTGTCACTAATCATCCCTCTCTGGTGCCCCGCCAGTGTATACCGATAGCGCGGGCGGGGTTACCATTCCATTATCATCTATTAAAAAAAACAAAAACTCACCACATCGGTAGCGTCTGAATCGTCAGTCGTATCCTCGGGCACAGCTTTAGCGGCCGGGTATTTCTTCTTCAGGACATTCTTGGTCACTTTCAATTGCGTCACCTTGGAGCCCTGCAATTGGTGATGTACTATTTATATTTCTACTACCTTCCACTAAAATATAAGAAACAGTATGTGTGTGTACTGTTATGTCCATGGTACTGCTCATGTTTATAGGCGACGGTTACAACTTTCCATCAGGTGGGCCGTCAGCTTGTTTGCCATTCTATGTTGTATAAAAAAAAGAACTTTAGATTTCTTTTTAAATAAAATCAGGTAAATGTTAGTGTGAACTAACAATAATTAATACCATCATCATCATCACCATATCGGCCTTTAACTGTCCACTGATGAACATAGGCCTCCTCCTACTGGGGAGTTTTGCCAGTAGTTGCCATGCTTAGCAGGCGGGTTGGCTACCATAAGTTTTTTTTAATGGGTGATATCCATCCATGGGTCCTACCCATATATCGGGCATACAATACACTTAGCCGCATAATATTAATTATTTCACAGTCATACAATAAAAGTAAATTTGTACAAAAGTCGATTGCTTGGGTACCTCTGTCCCATTCGTGTTTCAACCGTGAAGCAGTTGTGTTTGCATGGCTGTGTTTTGGTTGAAGGATGGGATATGGCGTGAATTTACTGGGTACAGAGGAATAATATCTGAGTCCTCAGGAATAACAACACATGGGGGGTATCATGGGCGAAACAGTACACTCTGTTATGTCCATGGTACTGCTCATGTCTATAGGCGACGGTTACCACTTTCCATCAGGTGGACCGTCAGCTTGTTTACCATTCTAAATTCTAAGTTGTATAAAAAAATATATATAAAAAACTACATACCTCAAACACAAAATCATCGTCATCCGTGGAATCGTCATCCTGCACTTTATTTTTGGGCTTCGTTTTGACTAGAACTTTAATTTTTGCCTTGTCATCGTCTTCGCCTAGTAATCTCTGAAAAAAATAACGAATAAATGACTATTACAACTACTGCTGTGTGGTCCCACCGTAGAATGGGCCAACCAGTGGCGTAACTATACCATTTGGGGCCTGTGGCAAATTGTTTTGATGAGGCCCTATCAGTAAAAAAAAAATACTTTTCACGTAACGCAATAGTGAAAACCGCATTCAAATCGGTTAAGCCGTTTGTGAGATTGGCGCGCACAAACATACAGACAAAAATTCTAAAAATCATTGTTTAGGATCCTACTGCGTTCATAAAGCCCCCTTATAATAATTTCTCTTATATTTCTTATATATCTTATACTTATATATCTTCCATGTACAAACAGCGAACAGTTACGATTTTATTATATATATATATATATATATATATATATATATATATATATATATATATATATATATATATATATATATATATATATATATATATTATATTGATATTGTAACTACGATATATAGATATTACCCACCCATCCTTACTTTTTTTTTAATGGATGATAATGCAATGGTAACCACACCCGCGCTATCGGTATACACCGGCGGGGCACCAGTGAAGGATGATAGGTGAGGATGGAGTAGGACAGTTAGCCCATCGAGACGAATTCAACAAGAATTGTTCACGATGGTTTCCAGGGAGAAATACGTGGAGGTCTACCTAATAAGGTAAATTGCTAGCAATGGGGCTGTCAAACTCCATTGCTAACAATCCCTTTCCCCCTACCCATCCTTACTGCCTTTATCCTCACCTGTCATCCACCCGTGGATATAACTCGCACCTGACCACTTCTTTTAGGGGGGAAAGGGATTGATAGTAATGGGGTCAAATAGCCCCATTACTAGCAATATACCCTGTCAGGTAAACCACCACGTGGTTCCGCCTGGAAACCATCATGGCTAATTCTAGTTAAATTCGTCAGGATGGGCTAACTGATTCATGCTCACCTGTCATCCCTCACTGGTGCCCCGCCAGTGTATACCGATACCATTATCACCCATTAAAAAAAATTTATCACTCACCAGTAAATCATCAGTGTCGTTGCCATCTTCAATTTTATCAGTCGACCTGGACTCAACGGCGGCTCCATCAGCTTTCTTGATCAGGAACTGCTCCAGGTCCGCGTGTTGCTCATCTTTGACTTCGTTCTCCAAGCTGTTGAGGGTCTTCTCGATACTTTCGATCTTCATTGAGTCCTGGTAAAGAATAAACATTCATGAGATTAAGATTTATATATATACCATATTTATACCACTGAGGTGGCAAACAAGCATACGACCCACCTGATGGTAAGCGGTCATTGTAGCCTACTGCAACACTAGGGGTGTCACGTGCGCGTTACCGACCCTGAAGATACCTTAATATATCCTTTTGAAGAACACCATACTGTAGTGTCTAGGGAAAACCTCGGCAGGGAGCCTTTTTTTTTTACAACACAGGGGGCAAACGAGCATGCGGCTCACTTGATGGTAAGTGACTACCACCGCCCATGATCACCCACAACACCTATGGCATTGCAGGTGTGCTGCCGGCCTTTTAAAAAGGAATATGCTCTTTTCTTGAAGGTTATGTTGTCGTATCGGTTCGGAAATACTAATGCTGGAAGTCGATTCCAAAGAATGGTTGTGCGTGGAAGAAAGGGCCTTGAAAAACGCACGGTGGAGGACCGCCACACACGTACGTGTCCATGTGTTTACGTTTGGAGTTTGTTGGGGAGGCACCGGTAGAAGTACATACAATATAAACTACCTTAATATTTCCTTGGCTCTCATTATCCATCGACTCGTCATTAGCACTGGTCATGGCATCATCTTGACTCGAGTTGCCGGGGTTCGAGCATTGATCTTCGTTGGCCTGTAATGTATATACGTATTTCTATGAAAACAATGCTGGAAATCGGACTTGGTGGAGTTTAGAATTCATCTCTGTAAGTTACATCATGTTTAACCCTTTGAGTGCCGACGAGCGCCATCGCGTTCGTGCGCATTGCAACTAAAAGTGCCACGAGCGTCATGGCGCTCGTGAAATCAGTCGCCGTTTAGCTTGCTGTAAAAAAAAATATTAAAATTGGACAATTTTTGGAGGAGATACAGTTTTTTTAGAGACAAGGGTAAATGACATCGACACGACAAAGATTTCTTTGGCATTTTTAAGTAGATATGAGTAAAAATCAATGGCACTGAAAGGGTTAACTGCGAGGGAAGGGAGGGGAAGGGGATTTTTAGTATTCACCATCATCATTTCAGCCATTATCCATCCACTGCTGAACATAGACCTCCCCCATAGATTGCCATTAAAAACGGTCCTGAGCCACCTGCATCCTAGCCAGTAATAGCATAGCCGCCGGGACCGGAGGCCGTTTCTTTACAGTGTTTACTATTGGGGGGTGTTGCCACGCTTGGTAGGCGGGTATTTTTTTTAATGGATGATAATGAAATGGTAACCCCGCCTGCGCTATCAGAATACACTAGTGGGACACCAGTGAAGGATGATAGGTGAGGATGAAGCAGGTCAGTTAGCCCATCGTGACGAATTCAACAAGAATTGTTCACGATAGTTTCCAGGCGGAACCACTTGGAGGTCGACCTAATAGGGCATATTGCTAGCAATGGACCTGTCAAACTCCATTGCTAACAATCCCTTCCCCCCCGGCAGGCGGGTTGGCCACCACAGTTAGGCTTTGGTGATGTTTTAAGATGGATGCTGCTGCACATTCCTCGACCACTATGTTCCCTTAGTCACCTCTTACAAAACCCTCGGGAAGTAAAAGGGTGGCCCATTCTGTGCCGGGACCACACAGTGTTTATTACTGGCTGTGTCTGCACGACACGGTTGCCAATCATCATCATATCAGCTTTTAACTGTCCACTGCTGAACATAGGGGGGAAAGAGATTGTTAGTAATGGAGACTGAGAATCCCATTGCTAGCAATATACCTAACCAGGTCGACCTCCTCGCGGTTCCCCCTGGAAACTATCATGGTTAATTCCTGATGAATTCATCATGTTGGGCTAACTGGCCTGTTTTCAATCTCATCTATCACCCTTCACTGGTGCTCCGCCAGCGTATCCCGTTAGCGCGGGCGGGGTTACCATACCATTTTCACCCATAAAGAAAAATTACTGAACTGCCTTACCCTTGGAAGGTTTTACCTGTAGTTGCCACTTGGCATGCAGATTGGTAACCGCAGTCCAGATGTTTTAAGAAGGACGTTGCTGCCCATCCCTAGCCTTCTCTTAATCAACTCTTACGACACCCACGGTATAGGAAAGGGTGGCCTATTCTATGCCAGGACCACATGGCTAACAATAAGTTTAATTTTTTAGCAAACCAATCTACTCACCGCCGGATGGTACTCCTCATCAGTGAGGTTACCCTCACTGAGCCACTCCTCCTGACCCTCCTCCATTTCTCCGACACTCTCTTCAAATTCCATCGCAGCCTGTAACAATTTCAAATTAGGTTTTTTTTATACAAAGTTGATAATTTTTTTTTAATGGATAATAATGGAATGGTAACCCCACCCGCGCTATCAGTATACACTGGTGGAATACCAATGAGTGGTGACAGATGAGGATGGAGTCAGGTCAGTTGATCCATCATGATGAATTTGATAATAATTAATTACGATGATTTTCAGGGAGAACAGAGTGGAGTTCATCCTGACCTTACTAGCAATATAGGGTATATTGCTGCTACTAGCAATAGGAATTAACATCCCTATTATTAACAAACCCTCTCCCTCCCTGTATTTATTTATTTATTTATAGGATCACCAACATAAGATACAGCTAATCATTTCAATACAATACACTGGCAGATTAGATCTAACTGTTGTTACATTTATAGGCGACCACAGCGTGCCTTGTGTTTGATAAACATTAAATTATTAAATGTCATTAAATAAGTAAAGATATTAACAATATGAATAATAACACAATATAAATAATGAAAATTGTAATTAAATTATTTTAAATTATAAATAAATATAAAGCAATGGCGAGGTACATCCAACATTTTAATTTAGCCATGAATACAGAGTGACTGTCATTGTGAATATCAAGTTCAGGTTTGGTTTTTACAATTTTTATTTGTATACAACTTAGAATGGCAAACAAGCTGACGGTCCACCTGATGGAAAGTGGTAACCGTCGCCTATAGACATGAGCAGTACCGTGGACATAACAGAGTATACTCTTTCGCCCATGATACCCCATGGGTTGCCATTCCTGAGAACTCAGGTGTTATTCCTCTGTACCCAGTAAATTCACGCCAATATCGTCATACAGACGCTTTATGCGGACGATAGATGATTCGCGGTATATAGTAATACCGATCCCGACTGCAGCGTATACCGTTAGCGCAGGCGGAGTTACCATTCCATTATCGCCCATTCCTACTGACAGGGCAGCAATGAAACAAGACAGAACAGCTCGAAGTCAAAACAAAATGTCCTTTCGTGACAAATTCACCAAGAGTTATGACGTGCTAACAACTAGTTTCCAGGATATTCCAGTATATTTTAAATTCCTTATTAATAGCCGGTTAAGGGTTAATTTTATAGATCGATATGAGATCAGAAGAAGCTTTTTTTTATATTAAAATTATTTATTTTGACGTTTAAATTACATATAACTAAAAACAATATCGAAGTCGATAACCCTACAAATAATTTTCAATATATTGTTTACATTTTTGACATTTTAAATACCGCGATGTATTACGTTAAAATTTAATAAAAAAAAACAGTACATACCTCCAGTTTTGAAACTTTTGGCGGCGGTTCTTCAACGTCGGACATTATTATAACTATATAATATTTTATTACAAAAGTGAATTATTTAAATTAATATTATTCCTGTAATATTTATGGAACTAACATCACTTTTTTAAATATATGTTTTACGGCTCTGGATACAAATCTACAGAGCAAGTAATCGTTACGTTACACGTTAACGTTACGTACAAGACCCTTTTAAGACAGAAAATAAAATAAACTGTATGTTAGAGCGAGAGAGACTAAAGAATAATAATTTGCACAACATAGGCTCGCTGTTTTGGCAGGAGAATAAACAAAATATTTTCTAATTATTTTTACGTATTGAAATGGAATTAGTTTTAAGTGAATATAGTTAATTAGAATTAAGTGTGCTTTACCTGAATGTAATAAAAATAACAGAGAAAACATTTTCAATTTCCTGTTTTACGTGTAAATATACTTAAAACATTTTACTTATTTAAATATAATAATTATTACTCTGAAGGCTTAAGTATTCAAATTAAAATAATAACAAATACGGGAATATCTTAAAATTTTAACTTCAATTCCTTTGATATTGTTAATAAGCGTCAATGATTTAAATCGATTGTATCGATTTAACAAATCCTTAAAGACAACAGCCCGTTACATATATAACTATAATAATTAAGAATCAATTTATTATATAAATTAAAACGAATAATAAAAAAATATTTTTAAATGACCACAAACGCAAAAAATAACGCATATTATCTGTTGACCGTTCGTAAAATAAGATCTTACAAAAAATGAAATTAATCGTCCGGCAACGGTTATTAGTGGACTGTATGAAATTTTAATACAATGGTGGTAGTTAACATAAGAAACACAAGAGGATAATTAAAGTGGAGACCACTGACCTGAAACTTTGTAGTTAGCAGGATTCGGTTCTGGCTTTAGGCTTCCCAGTACTTCTGGCTCGTTCGAACTTACCCTCAGATCCAGGTTACCTATCCACCGCCTTGAACCGACCAGCAGTGCAATGCCCTCCTCTCAATCAGCCTCTTGGTTATGTGTGATATGATTAAAAAAGCGATACGAAAAGACAAACGATATTCGCGGCAATATATGCACGCGTGCGATAATATTTTTAAACGAGAACGACGACAACGAACGTACATTCTACCGACACATTCGATAACAACCGACAGACTTTTTTTTTATTTTGTAAAAATGTTGCCAGGCGAAATTTATTTAAGCTACAATTCTTAACATTATCGTTAATGAATTGTAATACAATATTTTAATCTTATTTTTATTTCATCCTTCTACCAAAGTCTTTTACTTTTTCGGTATAAAGTAAGATTCTGATTTCCAACGAGATAATTGACATTATTAATCTATATCATCAATATCTATATTAAAAATAAGTAAATTTTTGTCTTTCTCAATATGGCCGAAGAGAATATTACTAAGGGATAAGAGTGCGCACTTTATTCAAGCTATGTCAAACTACTTGATCAGGAATATCTTACCAATCTACACAAAATTCCTCCTTTTCTCGTTATATTGGCCAGCCTGATATTCTGGATGGAAACGAATAGGTTATAATTATACTATAGTATGATAGTAAAAACGCGAAGAAATATATAAATTTTATGTCAAATTGCATGTTCCTATGAAATTTTTTTTAGCAAAAATAAAACAACTGTAATATTCATAGGTAGTTAATAAGAATGAAAATATAATTTGCCAGAATTTTAGGCTTTAATAAACTGAAATCTTATATCTATGTCAACTGATGACTAAAATATTCTTCTAATATTTAATGGCATAACGATATTCGCCCCTGGGTCTTAAAATTCTGTGTGATAATCTTGAAGCCAAACAGGTGGGCGGCGTTATCTGACATAGTTTTTTTTTATACAACTTTTTTCTTATACAACAAGAATGACAAACAAGCTGACGGCCCACCTGATGAAAAGTGGTATCCGTCGCCTATAGACATGAGCAATACCATGGACATAACAGAGTATACTGTTTCGCCCATGATACCCCCATACGTTGCCATTCCTGAGGACTCAGGTGTTATTCCTCTGTACCCTGTAAATTCAAGCCATATCCCACCCTTCAAAACGAAACACAGCCATGCAAAGACAACTGCTTTACGGTTGAAACACGAATGAGACAGAGGTACCCAAGCAAACTACTTTTGTACAAAATCTCCTTCTGGTGAACAGATACACCCGTCTCAATAGAAAGGCGTTCAATGGGAGATATATCTTCTTTAGCCTAGTTTCTTTAAGGTTCAGTTAACAACGAAAGGTTAACCGGAGCCAGGTGTATTTTGGAAACAATAGTTTCCCGACCATTCTGCAGACGGGCTTAAGAATACAGTGGACTAACGTTGATTACTTCTAATTATTCGACTAAAGGATCATATTCATTTCTTCTTACCATATTTTTCGTGAACACAGTCTGAAGTTCGTTAGCCATTGGTTGATCTATGGGGGTGTGAAAACATCTTTTCATATGGTGTGCACCCAGTGCTTGTACATAATAATAAACGAATACTATAATAATGCTAAAGATTGAGCTTTTGTTTTTTTTTTTTCGTATCGTTTATGCTGTTGGCCGCAGATGGCCTTTACAGCTTCACCAAGCACGTGTGCAGGGGCGAGTGCGGAGGGCACTCCAAGCCCGCGAGAAGGGAGCAACGATAGGCGTCAACTCTTACTGATGGACTGCGGTGTGCGCCCGAGGGCGCCCTAGTGGTTCAGACCTCGACTCAGGCCACCGCACTTCTATCCCCGTTGAGGGACGGGAATTAGTGAATCGTAGGGAACGATTAAGCTTGTTTGAAAGCGGTATCTAGAATCAAGGTACTGTTCTCTAGCAAACTTTGCAAACGTAATTGGAGATATGACTGCCTCTATGAAAGCATCTCTGATGTACTCACTTTCGTTTTGTTCGCCGTTACATTTTGAAAGTTACATTCTTTGGATAATAATTTAAATGCTTGTACATATGAATTGACTTACCAAGTTGCTGATATTGTTTCATGAGACGATGTCTTGAATGGATTTCATTAATAGGTTTTAGTAAATAATTGATATAATTTATGAATTGCTTTGGTATAGTCACCGCATTCTGCAATGTATGTGTTATGAATGTAATCTATGTTTGTGTTTCGGAACGCAACTTACGAGCTGTCAGATTAGAATCGTTAGAAAATGTAATATGTCGTTCATTCACTGAAAAATTAAATTAAATAGAAACCCTAACAAATGAGATCCATTTCTTTAAACCTCAACAGTATGCAAATAATGTCGGAAATAATAATAAAATAATACACGAGTAATTGATACTGCTGCTCCAAACTGATAGAATTTTCTTTAGTATTTATAGCTGCAATAAAGTTTTCAAACGTCTGCTTCCAGTGTATCCATTGTGTACATTGATCGAGTTTTGCTGATGGATGTGCATGGAATCTTTGGGAACATAAATATTTATCCATTATAAATTATTAAATATTATTTTAGTTTATTAAATTGTAATAATCATATTAAATAGTTAATAAGAATAAAAGTACAATTCGCCAGAATTTTATATATAAGGCTTTAATAAATTGAAAGTCTCCGAAGTACTTTTTTTTAATTTTGATAACAAAATGTAGTTTAAATTGTTTCTAAGTTGTTGAAGAAAATTGTTAATTTTCCTTACCTAAATACTACTTACCTAGGGTTATTGCTAGCAATAAACTTATTGTAGGTGACACGTAACTATGTATTTGTTCTATTCTCTTTATATATGTATATTATGTTCCTAAGTTTTGAATAAACGCGGGAGTAAGCGGGGCAGCGCCTCTCACGTGAATTTAATGAACTTGTGTTTTTTTTTTGATGGGTGAAAATGGAATGGTAATCCTGCCTGCGCTAACGGGATACGCTGGCGGAGCACCAGTGAAGGGTGATAGATGAGAATGAAAACAGGCCAGTTAGCCCATCATGATGAATTCATCAGGAATAAATCATGATAGTTTCCAGGGAGAACCGCGAGGAGGTCGACCTGGTTGGGTATATTGCTAGCAATGAGATTCTCAGTCTCCATTACTAGCAATTCCTTTAACAATTTACGCTTTACTATAATTAGCATTGAGTTTTATGTGTAGTACAAAAAGTTTTTCTAAAATGTTTTTTAAAACAATAGTTTTAAGGAATAAGTTATGTTAATTAACATACTGTATAAGGTTGGCGACCCCGTACGGGCAAATGCAGTGTAGGACGACCCGCACTAGATGGAGTGACAACCTCTATAGCATTGCAGGGACTTAGTAGATGCAGGTGGTTTAGGACCGTTCCTTATGGCAGGCTATGGGGGAGCCCTATGTCCAGCGGTGGACAATAAGGTAAGATTATATTAAAATAACAAACTACAATAGACATTCATTTATTTATTATTAAGAAATTATTTACAGTTCCATATGAATATTACAAACAAAACCTATAAGCAGTCTATTTATTTATATTTATAATCGACTAATCTATATTCATAATCTATAGTCATGGAAGGAAACGCTCCAATATCAATAGATTTTTTATTACGTAACTTTTCATTAAAAAAAAAAAAAATTATTATTACAAAGTAGTGTATTACAAATATAGATTAAAACATAATAGCCATTTGTATACTGCATGGATTAATAAAAACTATTACATCTCTAAACCTAGACTATACAATAAAAAAAAAATTAGGAAATTATTTATGGTACTTCACTCCTTGTTCCGCTGAGATCGATTGGCGCGAAAAATGGCGGAGTGTCAAATATAAATGAGACGTATTTAAACGAAAGTGAGCGAGCGGTTTTGAGCCCAAAATATAAATGTTACTAAAGATCAAATTTCAATAAATAGCTTATTTAAATTTCACATTGGTCTGACGCTCCAAACCGTTGGTCCCGACTGGTTTTTTTTTAAATGAAGACTTTAGAAATGGAAAAACTCTCAACAAATTATGCCTGCCATAGTGAGGTGGCAAATAAGTACAGTAAAAGCTCTTTATTCGCGGAGTGTATGTTTTCCTTAAATATGTGGCAAATACTGAAACCGTCAATATGGAAAGTCGAACCACTTATACAGCGGCGTTAGCATTTGACAACGGAACAAAGGAAGCGTAAATAAGGAGTTTCTACTGCATTATACATTCGACAAATACTATTAGTTTAGAGCACTCATAAGAGAGAAAAAGACGCGATATGTTGTTGTTTCGTTCTATCTCATGCACAGACTATGTAATCTAGCATCTTAGCTATGATTATCTTTCAACTATCGACTTCAAAAAAAGTCTCAATTCAGTTACATTGTGCAATATACTTTTTTCTATTTACATTTAGTGATAAACCACACGGCCCGCCTGATGGTAAACGATTATATCACGCAAACGCTGAACGTGCTATCATTATCTACCTAAACCGTCGACAACTATTTTAAAAAGTTAAACACTATGTTGCCCGATGACACTTGTCATCAGCAACTTCCATTCAAACTTTCATCCCCTTTCAGGGACGAATTCTCAAAAACCCTTTCTTAGCCAAATTCCATGCTTCTAGATCTAGCAGGACCCATCTTTTAAGGCTATTATATATCAATCAGTCAGCCCGTTTCCTCGTGTAAATATCACATTTCCACAAAAATACATATTGCAAGAAAAACATGTTTGTAACATATATTTTGGTGGTACAGTGGAAACAGGTGTTACAACACCTAAATAACAAAAAAAAAAAAAAAAAAGAAAACACGTGTTTTACATATATTATATGTACAAAACTTGGTATAAACGCTCTATATGAATTTTTAAGTACCTACAACATATGCTCACTCACTTTCGTTCAAATATAAATTAGAAATGGATATAAAATAAATTTTAAAACTATAATTAAAGCCATATATACACATGCGAGACGATTCGGTTACTTGCTATACAATTTATTACATACAATTTAATTTACACAATAAAAAAATGGCGTAAGGCGTACGGGGCTAAACGCGGTTTTAGCGATGCAACTAGTGATGTGCCGACACGGCCTTCTTCGATATTCAATATTTTAGGTACTCGTTAAAAAAAAGGCAATCGAACACCGACTCGAGTTTGGACTCGGACATGACAAGGCTCGAGGACTCGTACGGGTATTCGAGTACTTTATCAGTCTAAGAGTACTTTTTTAATTCTTAACCTAAACTTTTATGAAGAATAACTAATGTTCAGAGTAACCTAATGATTTTTCTTTAGTAATTAAAAAAAATATTAAAAAAAATGCTGGAATAGAGAAAAAAAAACTTATGAACGCACGTATATTATTCGAGTACAGTACATACTCGAAACCTATATTCGAATACAGTGTACCCGAGTTCTCTATATTGAGTACTCGAGTCGATTAATCTATTCGAGTCAATACTCGAGTCGAACCGACTCGGACATCACTAGTTGCAAGGCAACGCTGGTTTAAGCGTTACCTTATGCTACAATAAAGCAACGCGTTCCAGAGGCTAGTCCTTTAAGGAGCCTTTATTATTGGTTAATTCCCGATTCATTCACACATAAGTATTTAAAATTTCCCAATTCATCCCTATTTTTGGTTCGCCATTTATGAGTTGCGACGAAATAGGAAATTCTAAACGAACGAATATACAGACAATCTGAAACCGCTGAAATCGTTTTTATTTAAGACCCTATAAATACTTCAGAGCGTGTATTAGTCCTATCTACTCGTACAGATGGCGTTGGAAACGCCAAATGTAATTTGTTGTAATTTAACACATGTCCACTGCTGGGCAATGGGATTCATCATTTTACATTTGAAATGTATATATAAAAAAAAACAAAGTTTTAACCATAGATACAGATTCAATTAGACGGCGCAACTGAATATTTTCATCCCTAAATTAGACACAGTAGAAACCAGTTGACTTCTCTTCGATTTAATGATATATAAAATAAAATATTTTGTCCTGACCGACTGTCAACGCACGCAAAACCTACTGTAAAAAGATGACTGGCAAACAAATTGACGCCCCACCTGGTGGAAAGTGATAACCGTCGCCTATAGACACGAACAGTACCGTGGACATAACAGAGTACACTGTATCGCCTTTCACGCGTTACCATACCTGAGAACTAAAACATTAAGCCTCGATACCGTGCAACTGTAGCGCGGCTTATTTGTTGCCAAAAAAAATTGCTTTAGTAACATCAAAATTAATTAGTAACACGTTTTGACTTTTAGTACTTATAAAAAATTGAGGCAATTGCGCCATCTGTCTCTATCAATGTCTATGATTTGAAACGTACATGTAAATATTCGTGACAAATTAAATATAAAATCATCAATGTTCAACGAAAGATAACAAAAGGCGGAACATTCAAACTTTACATACGATTAGACGTATCCTATCTGTGCGTATAAAATACACACAGTCTTTAATAATAAAACAAAAAATTAGTCACCCGTCACTTTCTTTCAAACTGAGAAATCAGCTCGAAAGAAAGAGACAGCACGATAGATAAAATCGGCTCATTGGACATTTCACTTTAAGGAGGTATAAGACCTAGTGATGGGCAAAGTTACTGGCAAGAGTTGGATTGATTGCTGAAAAAAGTATACAAATGTGTGGGTAGAAAAAATATTTCTGCCTCGGGAAAGGAGGCACGATATCGCTACATCAGTCTACGCGTAACAGCGGCCGATCTAACTTGAGATTTAATTTCCCATATAGCGAACACTTCGCGAACGATTAACTGTCGAAAAAATGGGATTCTATTGCACGATTGCTTCCTAATCGCTACATAGGTTATTGAACTTTTCACTTACAAACAGTAGAAACGATCAAGTGGCAAAACAGAATTAATTCATAATAGTCATTTTAATTCCTAAATCGCTCAGCAGAGGAAGCACTGTCGCTCGCTCAACGCTCCTAGGTATTACAAAATAAGCCAAAAATGACGGAAAATATCGTGCGATTTTTGACCATTGCAAATTGTTTCGAGTCACATAATCAAGCTGCTCGAAATGTCACAGAGGGGGGACACAGTCGTAAGTAAACGTATAATGGTTGTTAATTCGAGCCGGACAACCAGAAAGACGGCAAAAGCCAACTGGAAACTAATTCCCATGTACCCGTCCAATACTGTCCTAATGAGAGACAGATGTGACATGTATCTATCTGTATATGACATTCTTTTTTTTTTGGACGTTCTAAGCAAGCGATACCTAAAGAGGGTTCCGTAAAAAAGTTACCAGAATTCCGCGAAATTATTAACACAGTGAAACAATTTCATTCTTCACACTAAAAATTAAAGGAAACTATAAAGTGTTATACTTTTAAAATATTTCTAATAAAAGCTTCTGTTCTTATTTAAATTACAGTGTTTTTGATTTGTAATCTTTGATATAGGGTTCCATAAAAAAATAATGGTATTTGGTGGACGTTCCATTATCTTAAAAGTTTAGAAAATCTTGTTCTAGATGGTTCGTTTAGGCATCCCGTCCTCGCCAGTGGATACGGATAACGGAATGCCTTTAACTGTGGGTGCACTGTATTTATTGGGGCGCAATACGCAATATTAGAGCAATATTGAACATGAAATTCATATTTTAACAATATATCTATGCAAAAAAAAACTAGTCACTTTTATTTATAATCCTCTCTAAACTTTGAACTTTAACAAAAAGCAACTAGTTTTACAAATGTTTCAGTAATAAACAAGACATTTTTTTTTAATTTATCAATACATTTACAAAAAAAAAAAAAAAAAACATTACTCTAAAGGATATTTAAAAAAAAAGTTTTTTCTAAGAAAGAAAACTTGTTAACATTCTCGCTACTGTCCATTTGATAAATTAATAGCAACTGTCAATACAGTGTTTTAAAACAATTCCAACATTGCCAACATGACAGCAAAATGGAAAAAAAAGTTATAAATTAAACATAACAGACCAAGAATCGGAATCAAAAAGGACAAAAAAAAAATAGAGACTTCGATACGAGACTTCAAAACAACTGGACAGGCCTTACTGGTGTGGAAGACTTAAAATTTAGTTCGTCGTTCGTTTTACAAAAAAAAAAACAAGTTTTAGAAAAAAAAAAAAAGATTCATTAAAAAAACTGATCGTTAGAGGAAAAAAAAAACAGTTTCAAACGGGAATAATCAGTAAGTAATCTTTTTACTGTATTTATGCTCGTTTAAGTAGATTTAACATTCAGTAGAGAATAGTAGAAGGAAAGATAGAGGGCAAAAGAGGAAGAGGAAGACCGAGGATTAACTACATGGGACAGATAAAGGAAACACTAGGCGTCATATCGTATAGGGAGATAAAGGATATGGCCTGGGATAGAGCTGGCTGGAGGAAGATGCATGAATTAGTTGCACCGACAAGAGGAAACTCTTAAATGAAAAGAGAGATGTACTAGGGCACCATAGAAATGAAATAGTCAATTGTAATCGAAATTAAATGGATCTCGTTGTACTCACACTGATAAATTCTGCTTCCCGTCTGTAACTGTCTGCTTAGATCTTTAAAACTACACAACGGATTTTGATGCGGTTTTTTTTAATAGATAGAGTTATTCAAGAGATTCGTGCGAAGCTGGGGCGGGTCGCTAGTTTCAAACAGTTTCTCTTTAAATTATTAATAGACTGAAGAATTTATATTTCGTACACATTCTGAATGGATTCGAACCCACATCCTTCTGCTATTCGGGCCTAATGTGTCTCTAATTACACCACGCAATAAATACCATCTCTTCATATTCTTTCCAACTTATTTACTATTTAAGACTCCCAAACGCATTTAAAATATTTTTAAATAATTTCCCCTTTTGATCCCAGTTAATTCAAAATACAATTTAACTAAAACAATATTATTTCTAAAATTTATGTTAATTTCTTAATACGATGTACTCCGCCACTATCTCCCCCCCACCTCCACACCCCTCTACGGCACCAACGTCTTCACGGGCTCTGCGAGCTGCAGCCCACAATTCGACAGAGACGCTGTGATGCAATGCACCTTACGCCCCTTGAAGACTACCGGATGGAGTCGAAATAATTGTCGGAAACGACAGAAACACTGAGTTCATAAAATTCCCGCTACGCACGTGTATGGACATCGCAAAACATAACAGCAGCCATTGTAAAAAAAAAAATTGAGATAGAGAACTGCAAATTTAATTTGCCACAACGAAAAATATTGTCTATCCTTGTTTAACTATACAATAACGAGAAGGACGGCATATACATATTATTATTTTTAAAAATAAGATTAAAATCGAACGCCAGTTTTGGGTTCATTCCGTTCACGTTCGAATTTCGAACTCCTGTAGGGTCCATTCACACCGAGTGGCAGCGATATAGATATAGATAGATTCTGACTGCTACGTTCGGCCACCGGCTTTCGGTTGCCGAAAACACCCGAACAATAATATGCTAAATGTAGCATTAGCTTAAACCTGTTTGTGGTAATAAACACATACATTTAGGCCGCATTTCCACTGACACCCATACTCTTCAATCGAACACATGTAAAGCGATAGGCACTTAACAACTTATGTATGCCTGGTACAACGAAGTCATTTACAACTTGCCTACTGGCCCAGGGGGCAGTTCTACTAGTGAAATTGCCTTCCTAAGCAAGGCAAACGCATCTAACGACAGACACGTGTCCGTTCTCGTACTCACATGAGTAAGAACAAAAAGGCTGACTTGCTATCTCATTCTATCACATGCGTATGCTTGGGCAAAAATGTATAATTCGTTTGCCTCTTAGATATACTAAGAACAAGTTCCACCACATGGGTCGAAAAACAACAGACAATTGAGCTGCCCATACCAAACCAGCCTGTCAAGCGTGGTAAAACCCCTCTTTATGGGGGGGAAGGCCTATGTTTAGCAGTGAGCAGTTAATGTCTGATATATTGATGATGATGATGATGATGAAGATGATGATGATGATGATACGAAACTTGACAGCAACATTTTTTTAGTCATTTTTCGACCCATATTTTTTTAGTGAAAAAATTTTTTATTTCACTAGGGGATCACTCCCTTCGAAGGACGCTAACGACATAACTGCAGGGGAGATATTTAAGAAAAAAAAAATATACGAGAGATCTTAATAAGAAAAATACATTATTAAAAAATGTCTCTTTGTCTGTACTTATTATTTTTTTTCCATTACACAAAAACAACTGCACCAAATCGGATGCTGTTCACAGTTATGTTCCTGAATGTCCAATTTAAAATCTGGTATATGCTTCATCTTGTACGCCATCTAGTGGCGTTTCTACTGTCAAAATCCGCGCGTACGAAGCAACGGGCAAAAGCTATTCTAATATAATTTTCAACAATGCATAACTTCGTTTACAATATTTAATATTCGAATAGCTATCAGAGGCTCAGGTCCTTAGAAGTAGCAAATTAAGGGTTACATTATCATACATAGGATCATATCTATGTTACAGACGCCCCAATATCGTGTAAAAGGGCCTTTATACAACAGCCTAGTTTTTTTTTTTAATTCCTTCAATACATTTGCCATTTTTTCCACACTTAACACATAAATTTAAATCGAATTTAGAATATTCCATATTCAAATTTCTTGCTATTAATTATACGAACATTCGAAGCTTCGCATTCTCTATTACACTATGAATAATTGTATCTAGTGTTATTATTATTTATCTACATCATTTCTTTGTATTCGCCAATTGGTTTTGTACCTAATTACGATACGTTAAGTACGATTTTTTTAAACGACGAAAGCCTGCAATTTTGCTGGCCGAATGGAAACGCAGCCTTATACTCTTTATATACATTTTAAATATCTATCATTCTTTATTTAAATCTGACAAGACAAAAAGGGCGCGCGTCTTGAAGAAAAATAATTTGATATCATCATGAGACCCGCGTTACTTCAAACAGGAAAATTGCATGAAATCTATGTAACCAGTACGGTGAATTCGAAAATTGTATACTATAAAGTAATAACGTCTCGTATGATACCTATTGATATCAATATTTTAAAAACAAGCATATTATAAATAATTGTACAATACTACGAATAATCATTTATTTTATTTTGTTGGTACCTCCAAGTGGTTGCATAGATTCATTTTTTAATTTTGTCAACAGAAGTGTCGAGCCGATTCTTCGACACCATAGTGATTATCGCGACTAGGCGCACAGAAAGTAGCAACGATACGTCGCGTCATTTAGAAAAATTAAAAGTAAATTTACTACGATAGGGAGCGCCACTGTGCTATGACGTAAACAAACTTCATCTCCGTTACAGTCTGTAGTCTGTAATAGACGTTTAAGGATATTTTTCGGCCGTTATTTTTTCACTCACTCTCTGTTTTTAGACTTCCAAAAACTGTCATGTCGTTACGTTGTAACACGGTGGCGCCACCTACACAGAGTATAATGTAAACTTCTCTATTCTGACGCGAACTTTGTTCAATATATTGATTTTTCGATCTTCCGTACTAGGAGAGCATCAATTCAGTACAAGTATATCAACTTTAGCTTCAATGGAATATCAACTTTAACGTTACAGCACTAAGGTTTCGGATGGCGTACTTTAAAATCTTAAGTTAGGCAAAGCTAAAGTCAAATTGGTCATAAACTACCTAAAGTACTATAGAAAGCCTCTCTCATAGCACACAATCAATATATTTATTTCTCTAGCATTTAATTATAAAAGAAAAAAATAACTAATTTTTTTGTCTCCTACATTTTTAGTACAATTGTACAGCCGGGGAAGAAAGAGTAACTATTTGTTTAAAAAAATCTTAAAAAAAAACATTATATGCTCGGAAAATAAAAAAGAATTGTCTGAACATAGAAACAGCACACAACAGAACTAGTATTTAGTTTTTTAGGCTAGTATTTGTAATTTGGGGCTACTATTTTTAAAATTGGGCTATGGAGGGGGCTATGCTCGGAGTCTTTTTGCGTATATGAATCCGAAACGAGGATATCTGCAAAAGGACCATAATAACAGATACAGCCCGAAGGATAAGCAAGCTGAAGTGGCAATGGGCTGGTCACATAGCTCGAAGAACCGACAACCGATGGGGAAGAAAGGTTCTTGAGTGGCGACCCTCTACGGGAAAATGCAGTGTAGGACAATCCCCCACTAGATGGAGTGACGATCTGAAATGCATTGCAGGGAGTCAGTGGATGCAGGTGGGTCAGGACCGTTCTTTATGGCGGTCTATGGGGGAGGCCTATGTCCAGCAGTGGACGGATAATGGCTGAAATGATGATTTGTAATTTGCAGGGGAAATGCAATTTAAATGTACGAATCACTGTTGGAGACGCTAAATTTGGTGTCTTGTTCAGGATTTTACGTTATTTTTTTGACGGGTGAAAATGGTACGGTATACGCTGCGCTAACGGGATACGCTGGCGGAGCACCAGTGAAGGGTGATAGATGAGAATGAAAACAGGCCAGTTGGCCCATCATGATGAATTCATCAGGAATTAACCATGGGAGAACCGCAAGGAGGTCAGGATTTTACGTTAGACAAATGAGAATGGTAAACAAGCTGACGGCCCACCTGATGGAAGTGGCAACAGCCGTCAATAGAGATGATCAGCGCCAATCATCAATCAACAAAATCAATTGTTTTATACTATTATTGAATATCAGTCAGACGGTATTTTGGTAGAGTCAATAACTCGTTTCACATTCTCAAGTTCTATTGAAACAAACGTGTTGTGGTCCCGGCATAGAATGTGCCACCCTTTCCTATCCCGTGGGTGTCGTAAGAGGCGACTAAGGGGGCTTAATGGTCTAGGAATGGGCAACAGATTCACTGTTTAAACATCACAAAAACTGTACCGCGCTTGCCAACCCGCCTGCCAAGCGTGGCAACTACTAGCAAAACTCTTCTTAAGGGGAAGGCCTATGTCCAGCAGTGGACAATTAACGGCTGAAATAATGGTGATGATTAAAACTGACTATAGGACATTTTAGTTAACGTATGCACGCAAATTATAAAAACAAATCATATTAATTCTTACACAAGATTTTTCCCCGGCGGTACTTTTCAGTTTCGTGTTCATATACCTATATAAACATCATTTTAAATTATTGCAAAATTAAAAAAAAAGCCAAGCGTAATTTTTTTATGAGAAAAAGAAACATTTGTATTTTTTTAATCTTCAAATTGGGGTAGTTTCGTCATTCTATCTACGAGTACATATCTTCACGCTATCTCTCATACGGGTTAGACAGTGGAGCGAAATATCATTCTGCCCAACACTACTTCACCGCCTGTTTCGTGTCCCCAACCCGGAGATCTAAAATGACCACTTTCGTGCGTTCATAATATACACCTAAAACGATCCATATTTGATATTTCATTATAAATTTTCTATATATGTTTTTTATTTTTTATTTTTATACAACTTAGAATGGCAAACAAGCTGACGGCCTACCTGATGGAAAGTGGTAACCATCGCCTATAGACATGAGCAGTACCATGGACATAACAGAGTATACTGTTTCGCCCATGATACCCCCCATGCGTTTCTATTCCTGAGGACTCAGGTGTTATTCCTCTGTACCCTGTAAATTCACTGCCATATCGCACCCTTCAAACCGAAACACAGCCATGCAAACACAACTGCTTCAGGGTAGAAACACGATAGGGACAGAGGTACCTAAGCAATCGACTTTTATACAGTCTCCCTCTGGTAAATGTATGTTTATTACTTATTTTAACATGAGTTTTTTTTTATACAAAATACATAGGTGAACACCTTAAAGCGGTCATTTTAGACCTCGTACAGTGAAGGTCACATTATGCACACTTGGAAACGATCACCACTAACAAATACTGAAACGGTGATGAAAATTCGATATACGATTGCTCGCGACGCCTCTCTTTAATGATATACAAATTCGCCTTAAAAAGCTTCAACAAGCTTCGCCTTAATAAAAATAACCGCTAGTAATTCATGTAAGTCTTCGTTTCCTATAATAAAACAGGCGTGGGTAATATCGTACCGTTCCGATATCTATATATTTGGTTGGATATTGATATCGAAAAATCGCTCGTATCGGTCGGATATTTACATAATAAATTACGTTCGCGGTCCTCAATTCGATATTATATTGGATAAGCGATATTTAATATATCCGATATTGTACCAATATATATATATTGTAACTATATATTACCCATGCCAAATATAATGTAAGTCATGTAATGACAGCGTTCTGTGTAGGGTGAAATTGAAACTGTTTACTAACAATGATAAATGTGATAGTGAGTTTGTCTGTATGGGACTGAACACCCCCCTCCCTCCCCCCGCCCCTTAATTAACGGCTCAACCACAATCACTATATAACTTGGTATACACGTACCATATGAGATAGAGAGGGACATATAGACTATTTTTATCTCGTATTTGATATTTCAAATGTGTAAATTTGTTTTTTTTTTCCAAATTATAATTACATATTTTCCTATTTTTTTTTTTAAATTTCACACACAAACTTACGAGCTCAATTTCACCTCATACAAGATCACAATCAGATCAGGATATTTTAATGCTTGATTATTATCATTAAAATAATCGAATTATTTCCATACCGATTTGATACTTTTTACATAAATCATTTCTAATAATTTAATGCGTTATATATTTCTTTATTTTTTATTCTTTTTTTATTTTTATGTTAATAAGCACCCTTTAAAATATCCGCCTTAAATTTGAACCTTATTATATATGACCAATACAGTCCAATTTCACAATCCAATTCCCCGGCAATTCTTTACACTTTCTGTATAATAAATATATTTTACAATATCAAACATTCCACTGTATTAGACTTTGAACTCTATACACTCTGATATACAGTTCAAAATAGTTCACAATCAACCTTATATAGATATAAACATACGATCATGCGAGCGGCCTTATGAATACACTTGTCGCGACCTCATAGGCCTCAAAGTCGTATTGGTAACAACTACCGACTCATGTTCGCCTGGTACACTCACTTCAGTGTCACTGTATCACACTTCACTGTTACCGCATCACAACCAATGTCCTTAATGCGATATTTTTTACCTGGAAATTAAAAATAAAATATAAATAATAGAAAGAGACAGAATAATAATAAATATAATATAGACTTGTTAACAACTACCGACTCATGTTCCCCTGGTACTTTCACTTCTGTATTACCGTACCACACTTCACATCACATAAGAAGAACCAGACAGATAAACATGGGGACAGCTGTTGTTTATGTGGTTCGCATTTTACTACTGCAACTCGAGTGAGGAAAGCGCCCTCTGGTGACAATAGTTAAAGTCACCCTCATTATAAACATAGACCTCCGACTTGATTTTATTATTTTATAACTATGATAATTAAAGACAATATGAGGTAAAATTTTTAAAACTGCGCAGTGGTTTTATTTATTTTTTAACATAACATACGGCCCACCTGATGGTTACCGTAGCCGACGAACGCCTGCAATACCAGGGGTATTACATGCGCGTTGCCGACCCTGAAGGAACCTCTTTACCCCCCTTTTGAAGAACCACATACTGTAGTCTCTTGGGAAAACCTCGGCTCATTCCATAACCTGAGTGTTCGTGGGAGAAAACATCTCTGAAACCGCGATATACGCGACCATTTAGGCTATAGGGTATGAGGGTGAACTCCCTGTCGATGGCGAGCCGTATGATGGTAGAAAGTGGCCGTGAGCATCATATTGAACGACTCCTCTGAGCACAATCCGTTGTACAAGCGGTAGAACACGCAGAGGCAAAATCTCTCCTAAGACTCCTGATACCATTAAGAGACTACCGACTAAGCCGTCTTTAAAAAAAAACGTTCATGCTCATTTTTTTACTTTATCCGAGCAGTAAGTACTTTATATTATTCTCAATTTCGTGTACAATATAGTATATGTCATATATGTGTAAGTATATTTGTTATTTATATATATCTATTCGTTTATATATGTAATTTTAGTATGTATGTATATCAATAATTACTAGTACCGTATTCGGGGGGAAAGGGATTGTTAGCAATGGAGTTTGACAGCCCCATTGCTAGCAATATGCCTTATTAGATCTACCTCCACGTGGTTCCCTCTTGAAACTATCGTGCACAATTCTTGTTGAATTCGTCACGATGGGCTAACTGACCTACTTCATGTCCTCAGCTATCATCCTTCACTGGTGCCCCGCCGGTGTATACCGATAGCGCGGGTGGGGTTACCATTCCATTATCATCCATTAAAAAAAAAGTACCGTATTCGAGTATTCTGACACTTCCCTATGGTTGACTGGGAGAGAACAGTTTTAGCATTAAGTCCGCCATGTACACATATATGTCTATCTATCCATTTAAGAGCTGCGCTCTTGTCGGTGGAGCTCTTGCCACTCACTACGATTTTCAGCGAGTCTTCACCTCCTGATACGACACGACACCAACTCCTTCCTTGATCTGCCTGATGTAACTATGTCTCGGTCTCCCTCTCCCCCTCCTTCCTTCTATCTTACCTTCTATTATAATGTTCATAAGTTCGTCGTGTCGTATCAAGTGTCCTAACATTTTTCCCCTTCTGTCCTCAATAGTTCTAATAATTTGTCTTTTTTCCTTAACCCTAAGCAGGACCTCCTCATATATGTACATATATGTACCTACATAAATGTACTTATATCTACATATATGTACATATATGTACTAATGGATAAATAAATAAAAAAATAAGACTTAAGGGTTCGATACCGGCTGTAATTTTTTTTTACATTCTTCAAATTTTGAAAGGTGAAGTGTCCATACCTAGTCGTAGAGGTCCCTGTCGTGGTCGGGCGTGCGCGGGCGCGGCAGCGGGGCGTCGGGCGAGCGCGGGCGCGGCAGCGCGCCGGCCGCCGCGCCCGCCGCGCCCGCAGCGCCATCGCGCGGCGACGCGCCGCCGTAGTTGAGGAAGTCCCACACCAGTATGGTGTCGTCGTGCGACGACGACACTATTTGGAACTCGTCAAACTGTAACCGGAACACGCGGCCCGTGTGCTCCTGTCGATAACAAACATTATGCAATACTCTTATGTATTCATGTTGGCCTGGTACTATGACTGTACTGTTGGACTTTTTTTTTTGATGGGTGAAAATGGTATGGCAACCCCGCCTGCGCTAACGGGATACGCTGGCGGAGCACCAGTGAAGGATGATAGATGAGAATGAAAACAGGCCAGTTAGCCCATCATGATGAATTCATCAGGAATTAACCATGATAGTTTCCAGGGGGAACCGCGAGAAGGTCGACCTGGTTGGATATATTGCTAGCAATGGGATTCGTACTGTCGGGCTTATCACTTAATATCCGATTATCGAGGGGGAAGGGATTATTAGTAATACGGATTACCAATCCCATCGCTAGCAATATACCCCGTCAGGCCGACTTCTACGTGGTCCCCCTGGAAACCATGGTGTTGAATTCCAGGTGTATTCATCACGATGCAATATAAAAAAAAAATTGGGTCTTGCTAATCAAAAATCCATAACTTTTTTGTTTCTACAGATAAACTATTCAAATTTTGCATGAATATTCTATATTCAATAAAAAATAAGAGCACTATAAATCTATTTCTATTATTATCATGGAATAAATAATCAAAAAAGAAAGAAACTACTGTTTTTATTCATTTAAATATGTATCTTATACGCAATACGTATTTTTTTTATATAGGTAAAGTTATGTAATACTCTTGGACCTAACCAATCACGATTTTTGGTAACAAGTGTTTATCTTACGTAATACCCGAGTCCAACGTAAATTTATTTGAACAATTAGTTGTTTTTGACTATCATTAATCACTAACGGTATGTTACTTTCCGAAACAAAGTCATTTTCACATGTAGTCTTGCCCGAAACATAACCACGCCACGCTCGGCAGGCGGATTTGCAATCGCAGCTAGGCGTTTAGAGATGTTTTAAGAGGGACGCAGCTGACCATCCCTCGCCCTCCCTTAGTCAGCTCTTACGACACCCACGGGAATGGAACGATTGACCCATTCTATGCCGGGACTACACGGCCAATGATTTTTTTTTTTAATACAACTTAGAATGGCAAACAAGCTGACGGCCCACCTGATGGAAAGTGGTAACCGTCGCCTATAGACATGAGCAGTACCATGGACATAACAGAGTATACTGTTTCACCCATGATACCCGCCATGCGTTGCCATTCCTGAGGACTCAGGTGTTATTCCTCTGTACCCAGTAAATTCACGCCATATCCTACCCTTCAAATCGAAACACAGCCATGCAAACACAACTGCTTCACGGTAGAAACACGAATGGGACAGAGGTACGCAAGCAAACGACTTTTGTACAAAGTCTCCCTCTGGTAATAATCTATAAATGTTATTAATTAATTGACTGTCACTCTATCCCATTTTTTTTTACACAAGAAGAACATCAACCAACCAGTCACACGCATAAAGAAAGCAGTATGAAGTACATACGACAAGGGTCCGCAGACAGAGGTCCTGGTGCGGGGTGCGGACGTCCAGCGCTGCAGGTAAGTCCCACACTTTGATCTTGCCGTCGTACGCGCCGCTCACTATGCGCTTGTTGTCGAACCTGCGACCGTACGGACAAATGCATTAACAACACTTATAATTAAAGTTAATAAATAAATAAATAAATAAATAAAATAAACACATCTCTATGGAGGTTACGTATGCAACTTAGAATGGCAAACAAGCTGACGGCCCACCTGATGGAAAGTGGTAACCGTCGCCTATAGACATGAGCAGTACTATGAACATAAGAGAGTATACTGTTTCGCCCATGATACCCCCATGCGTTGCATTTCCTGAGGACTCAGGTGATATTCGTCTGTACCCTGTAAATTTACTGCCATATCCCACCCTTCAAACCGAAACACAGCCATGCAAACACAATTGCTTCACGGTAGAAACACGAATGGGACAGAGGTGCCCAAGCAAACGACTTTTGTACAAAAGTCGCTATCAATATACCCTGATAAAGGTAGATAACAATCCCTTTCCCCCAGGCATTAGTTTTTATTATTAATAGTCCCTTAAATCCTTAGAAATGATTTTTTTTTGGGAGGGTTGGGTGAAAATGGTATGGTAACCCCGCCTGCGCTAACGGGATACGCTGGCGGAGCACCAATGAAGGGTGATAGATGAGAATGAAAACAGGCCAGTTAGCCCATCATGATGAATTCATCAGGAATTAACTATGATAGTTTCCAGGGGGAACCGCAAGGAGGTCGACATGGCTATTAATATACGACATATTGCTAGCAATGGGATTTTCAGTATCCATTACTAACAATCCCTTTATCCCCTTCTTGGCCCCTTAGAGAGGCGCCAATACACGCTAACACGATTTTATACAGTTTCGTTTGCTAACTGGAGTGAGGGCATAAAATGATCATAAGGTGGGCACTAATAATCCCTTCCTTCCCCCCTAGAAATGATATTGTATGAGGTATATCATGGGCATCACAGGACAAGACACTGTTCCTTTCTATAGGCGACGGTTACCACTTTCCATCAGGTGGGCCGTCAGCTGGTTTGCCATTCTAAGTTGGATAAAAAATATAGAACACTGATAAAAAAAAAACAAGTCAGTCAATTTGACAATTAGCTGACAGAGAGTTGAGATGTTTTTGAGACTGGATGGTGTGTGTATACAGTATAAGCTTCGTGGCAGACTCACCGTATACACCTGACGAGCTCCTCGTGCCCCTCCAGCACGCGGATGCACTGGCCGCATTCGATGTCCCAGAGGCGGATGGTGTTGTCGGAGGAGCCGGACACGACGAGCCGGTCGCGGTACTGCAGACACGCGATGCCGCGCTTGTGCCCGTTCAGCGTGCGCACGAACTCGCACGACGACGTGTTCCACACCTGGGGGGCGGGGGGATTAGCATATCAGCCTATCACAACTATATACTGGTTGAACATAGGCCTCATTATATTGGAGAGTTTTACCAGTAGTCGTCAAGCTTGGCAGGCGGGTTGACGACCGCAATTAGGTTTTGGTGATGTTTTAAAAGGAACACTGCTGCCCATCCTTCGGGTATTAAGTTCCCTTAGTCGCCTCTTACGACACCCACGGGAAAGGAAGGGATGGCCCATTCTACGCCTGGACCACACGACAATATTATATATTATTTCGAGCGTTAACTGTCCACTGCTGGACGTAAGCCTTCTCCATAAGAAGAGGTTTGTCAATAGTCGCCACGCGTGGCAGACAGATTGGCAACCGCAATTAAGCTTTGAGATATGTTTTAAGAGGGACACTGCCGCTCATCTCTCGCCTTCCCTTAGTCGCCTCTTATGACACCCACGGGAAAGAAAGCGGTGGCCCATTCTATGTCTGGACCACACGGCACAGAAAGGGATTGTTAGCAATGAGGTCTAATTGCATCATTACCAGCAATATACTCTATTAGGTCGACCTCCTCGTTGAATTCATCATTATGTGCCAACTGACCTGCTTTATCCTCACCTATCATTCCTCCCTGGTGCCCCACCAGCATATACCGTTAGCGGAGACAGGATACCTATTCCATTATCGTCCATTAAAAAAAGCCCATGAAAACTACTATTACCTTTATGGTGCGGTCCCCGCTCGCGCTCACGATGTACTTCTCGTCGAAGTCGACCACGTTGACAGCCGCGCGGTGTCCCACCAGTACCCGCCGCAGCAGGATCTCCGTGGTGGACGTCATGTCCCACACGGCTATCGACCGGTCCTGTAAACGCAGCCCGTTCACATTTAGTTTCATTCGATTGTTTGAATTTCGAGGTGTCCAAGCAATTGACTTTGTACAAAAGTCGTTTGCTTGGGCACCTCTGTCCCATTCGTGTTTCTACTGTAGAGCAGTAGTTTACATGGCTGTTTCAGTTTGAAAGATGGGATATGACAGTGAATTTACAGGGTACAGAGGAATAACAGCTAAGTCCTCAGGAATAACAACGCATGGGGGGTATCATGGGCGAAACAGTATACTCTGTTACGTCCATGGTACTGCTCATATCTATAGGCGACGGTTACCATTTTCAATCAGGTGGATCGTCAGCTTGTTTGCCATTCTAAGTTGCATAGAAAAATGTATCTATCTATCTATTTACTACTATCTTTTATTACGAGATCATACCTCAAGAACCTTTTTTCCCCATCGGTTGTCGGTTCTTTGATTCCCTTACTATTTTCATTTAGGAAAGCTGTCATCCGCAGCATATTAATATCTAAGGTACATCCTCAAATTTATGTGATCCTAGTACAAATCATGTCACATGAGCCCAACTGTCAACATGGTCAAAATGTAACAACGATTCACCTTCTTAAATAACTTCCACAGATTTATGAGATCCTAGTACATACATATTATGTTACACGACCTTCCACATCAAAATGTGCATTACAAAAATTTTAATTTTCACATACAAATATATAAAGCAGTTGATAATAAGCTTCATCAACCTCATGCGATCCTAGTACTTTTCATGTGTCAATTGACTCCTATTATGAGGGGGAAGGGATTGTTAGTAATGGGGAGATTTTTTTTTAATGGATGATAATGGAATGGTAACCCCACCCGCGCTATCGGTATACACCGGCGGGGCACCAGTGAATGATAATAGGTGAGTATGAAGCAGGTCAGTTAGCCCATCGTGACGAATTCAATAAGAATTGTTCACGATGGTTTCCAGAGGGAACCACGTGGAGGTAGACCTAATAAGGCATATTGCTAGCAATGGGGCTGTCAAACTCCATTGCTAACAATCCCTTTTCCCCCTAATGGGGAGGTTAGTCCCCATTGCTATCAATATATCCTATCAGGTCGACCTCCACACGATTCCCCCTGGAAACTATTGTGACTAATTTATTGTTTAATTAGTCACGATGGGCTAACTGACCTGCCTTTTCATCCTCACCTCTCGCCTCTCATTGGTACCCCGCCAGTGTATACCGATAGCGCAGGCGGGGTTACCATGTTATTTTCACCTTTAAAAAAGTTACATATATGACGTCACTTACCTTACTGCATGTGACCATCATGCCGTTGCAGAACCTGAGATGCAGTACAGCTTCACAATGATGTATCAGCGTGTTGAGCATCTCGCCAGTATTCACGTCCCACACACGCACCGTGCTGTCTGAAGAGCCTGATATAATGGCTCTCTCGTCATACTGGAGACATAGTACTGATCCTGTGTGACCTTGCAATTCCTGTAATTCAAGTGCATAATAAGGTTTAGTTTTAATTTTTGATAGCCAAGTGTGGTTAAGACAAAAATTTCAGAATAGAATAATAGATGGAGTGTATAATTCACATAGTGTGTTGCTCGTTGTATTTATGATATTGCCAATGTGTTAGATAGGGATAGATATATAAAAGCGCATCTGCCTTTCGACTAGTCTGTAGAAGTCGTATTTATCAAATATTACTTGGTTTTATTGGGCGTATAACCCTACCAAATTTAGTAACAACCTGCTTGCATACTTTCTACGTAAACTATGTCGAATATATAATCTAATAATGTAAAATTTGTCATTGACAAATAATTGACATATCGAACATTTTCCATACACTAGCCTGCTATGAATTGAGTAAAAATAGCAACTGATGGTGTATCTTTCGTCCTCTTTTTACTAATTATATCCGCATAAGAAGAGAGGAGGCAACCATATGATTTACAGTTTTTATTTTATCATTCCTTCTATGTAATTCCTTGTTCTTAGAGTCTAGAGCGTCCATAACTAAGTGTGGCAACGTCGCTATTATCTGTCAATTTACAAAAACAATTGAAAAAATTCGATAAATCAGATTAGTTATTTAAAAAGTGCCCTGTCTACGAACTAAAAAGTATTCATAGAAAACGTAGCATATAAATCTACCACTAAGCGCGTGCCTTCGATCAAACTGTTTATAATTACTCCTTACCATCCAAAGGTTGCGTGGAGGAGATCGCTCTTAGCGATAATGCGATATGTGGTCGAATTGAGAATAGATTAATACTGTTTGCCTTTAATATTATTTGTGTATAGTCTTACTGAATGTTGAAACGTAACCATAATAAATTCATTTACTACAATATAATATGTTCTGGTCGAATTTCGACCACTGGGCGACCAGTAGTTTTACATAAATTTGTAAGCTATAAAAACCAGTAAGCCAACTTAATGTTACCAACGTTGAGTGTTGAACATTCTTTCTTTCGTTTGGTCGAATTCAAGGACCATGTTATCCTTGTGATCAAGCAGAGGTCATGGCGTGGTATAAAAAAATAGTGATAAATACACGACAAAGGCAGAAAGATGATGAACATTTATAGTAATAACTGGTGATTAGTGATAAAAATATAGATCTCTCTTTGAGAACGTAGTCGTAAATTTTCTACTACTTTCTACCAAATCACCAGAGTGTCATAAAGTGTCTATACTTCTTATTTATCTATACTTATAATAAATCTGTAGAGAGGTCAATTCTGTACATGAAATATATTTCCAAAATAACTATCAGCGGGTGATTAGTGATCGATACTGATGCCAAAAATGCAATCAGTAAAATTTTTGTCTGTCTGTATGTATGTTCGTTATAGAAACAAAAACTACTCGACGGATTTTAACGAAACTTGGTACAATTATTCTTCATACTCCTGGGCGGGTTATAGTATAATTTTCCTCACGCTACGAGCAATATGAGGAAAGCAGTGAAGGGAAATGTTGGGAAAACGGGAGAAGTTACTCCATTTTTAAGCTTCCGTCACGTGTGCAGCCTTAATGGCCACTTTTTTAAAATGTAAAAATGCCGTGCGACGCCGGGACGGGCCGCTAGTAATAAATATTTCAATTTGTACAAAACCTTAACACACTGCAACGTCTTCCTATCCCATATCTTGATGGTGTTATCTCTGAGACCGGACACGATCTTGTTGTCGTCGTACTGGAGACAGTAAACACCTTTCGAGTTCTCTGATCTGCAGTTTATCCTCTGAAACAAATAGTATTTAAATATAATAAACAGGTTCCTTCAGAGTCATAATACCCTGGTACTGCAGGCTACGGTAACAGTTTACCATGTGGACATACTGCATACTTGTTTGCCACCTCAGTATATATCTTGGCTCTGTTACCAGAGAAATTGTAGTCCGTAACAACCCCCCTCCCCCTCCCCGACTGGGTAAATATGTTTTTTTTACAACACAGGGGGCAAACGAGCATGCGGCTCACCTGATGGTAAGTGACTACCGCCGCCCATGGTCACCCACAACACCAACGGCATTGCAGGTGTGCTGCCGGCCTTTTAAAAAGGAATATGCTCTTTTCTTGAAGGTTATGTTGTCGTATCGGTTCGGAAATACTGTTGCTGGAAGTTGATTTCAAAGAGTGGTTGTGCGTGGGAGAAAGTGCCTTGACAAACGCACGGTGGAGGACCGCCACTCGTCCAAATGGTTGCGATGGAACTTTAGTTTATGGCGGGTTGTAAGGTGGTGAAAATCAGCAGCAGGTATCAATCCGAACAATTCCTCAGAGCACTCCCCATGATAAATTCGGTAGAAGATGCACAGAGATGCAACATCTCTATGCAGTTTGAGTAGGTCGAGTCGGACAGTAAATTTTTTTAAATACGTTATTATAAGTTTTTAATGTAATACTATATCTTAACTCACATATAATTTGGTCAAGAAATCTCAACTACTTTCGAGACCATTCGAGACCCTTAGTCTTGAGCGGTTGTGACGAGAGCATTATGTCAAAGATATAGCATAATTATAATGGACTATTATAAGCCTAATTAACAAGTGCGTTGTTCTCACCTGCAGGTTGTGCCTGCCCATTCTCCAATTGTCCTCGATCGATCTTATGTCCTGGATTATCTTGGGGTACAGTTGTCTATAGAAAGAATGCGACGGGTGCTGGCATCCCGGTTTTGGCTTGAACAAGTACTGTATCCTGTGGAAAAAAAAATAGGTTAAGTAAATACCAGACAATAATACCAGTCGCCTACTCCTCAAATTAAGGTGATCACGTCATCATATCAAATTTTAACTGTCCACTGCTGGACATAAGCCTACCCTCTAGGGTGGTTTTGCCAGCAGTTCCACGCTTGACAGGCGGATTGGCAACCGCAGTTTGGCTTTAGAGATGTTTTAACAGGGGCACTGGTGCCAACCCCTCGCTCTTAGGTATGAAGGCCTCACCGTAAACCTCAGGAATGGCAACACATGAAGGGTTTCATGTGTGACACAGTGCATACTGTAATATTTTTTTTGAGGTTGCTGGTTGAGGTCGCTCCGTGAGGCCTGTGAAGAACCCAGGAAGCTTCTGCGCTTCTGGACGGAGCTAGGTTGGCTGCACTAGCCACGACTCATACGCACAATGGCCCAAGTGAGAGGCTAAGCGCGGAAAATGGAGTCCTTTTCACATTCACATTCACAATTTTTTTTTGTATATATATTCTTTCATTTCTTTTTTTTTATTATGTACAAATATCTAACGTTACTTGAGTGCTGTAAGTGATGTAAATAAATTACATATCTATTTTAATGGTGCTGTTCATGTCTATAGGGGACAGTTACCACTTTTTGTCGAAGCCATCACCTGAATGTGAATGTGAAAAAGACTCTATTTTCCGCGCTTAGCCTCTCATTTGGGCCGTTGTGCGTATGAGTCGTGGCTAGTACAGCCAACCTAGCTCCGCCCAGAAGCGCAGCCATCACCTTCTTTGTTTATTTAAGTTGCACAACAAATCTCTTTATGGAACATACACACTTTTCAATTTATCATCACCAATTCAGCCTACATCTATCTATTGCTGGACATTTACCGGAGGAAGACTTTGTACAAAAGTCGTTTACTTGGGTATGTCAAAGCAATTATGTTTGCATGGCTGTGTTTCAGATTAAGGGGTGGGATATGGCAGTGAATTTACAGGGTACAGAGGAATAACACCCGAGTCCTCAGGAAAGGCAATGCATAGGTGGTATCATGAGCAAAACAGTATACTCTGCTATATCCATGGTACTGCTCATGTCTATAGGCGACGGTTACCACTTTCCATCAGATGGGTCAGCCAATCTAAGTTGCTTAAAAAAAAACAGGCCTTTTTTTTAAAGTCGCAAGTATAACTCACCAGCCCCTCCGCTCGGCGAGGCCCCGCCACAACGAGTCCGTCCGCACTTTCCTCTCGACCAGCTTCTTCCAGAGCATACCCTCGGATATGACCCGCTGCCACTCGCGGCACACCAGCTCGGCGGCGCACAGCGAGCTCGCGTCCAGGTACGACAGGATGTTCTCGGCCACGTGGTCCAGGCCTTTCTCTGTTGAAAGAATAACATAGGTTAGACAGAATGAGTTGTGGAGATGAAGAGGATCACGTCTACATTGTACAATCAGGACTTGATATCCTGTGCGGAGAACTTTAGAAGGCTACGGGAGTTCGCGCATTAGTGGCACAGTTGGCGGAACGTGTAGCTTTAGTTTTTTAATGGATGATAATGGAATGGTACCCCGCCTGCGCTATCGGTATGCACTGGCGCCAGTGAGGGATGAGAGATGAGGATGAAGACAGTTAGCCTATTGTGACGAATTTAAAAATAATTAATCACGATGATTTCCAGGGGGAACCGCGTGGAGGTCGACCTGATAAGGTATTGTAGTATATTATGTTCACGTACTGGCCACTAATAGTTTGTAAATACTGGCCGGTAATAATTTGTTCTATTTATTCTTTCAATGAATAAATTAGTGTTTAACCAACTTGCATGCGTACCACTACAGGTATATTGATATCAATGAGATTGGCAGTCTGCATTACTAACCATCCCTTCCCCCGGAGGTGGAGGTTGTTAACTAAGTGGTAACTAAAATATCGGGATGGTCGGATCGAATCGGATGGCTAACTTTACCTCCTCACTTTTTATAGCTCCCTGGTACCTCAACAGCGTAAACCATTTGCATGTGCATTGTTTTTACACATCATGTGTGCATTGTAACATGAAATTTTAAATATTTTACTCAAAATTTAATTCGTAAAAAAAAAATGTCCACTCCGCGTGACCTTAAGTGAAAACAGTTTTTTTTATGGATATAAATGGAATGGTAACCCACCTTACACTAATCGGTAAACGTCGGGGTACCAGGAAAGCATGACAGGTAAGGATGAAATCAGGCCGAAGTTGCCAGAAATCAACCCCGCTCGTTACCAGTTACTCTTGTATACCTTTCCACAATAGGAAACAGAAGCCTTTGCCCAGCAGTGGACCACAAAATACGAATGAAATGTACATATATTATCCACGAAAACAACCTTCTCGTTTGGCGCCTAGTACCATTTGAAATTATAATATAAATACGTCATGTGACTGCAAATGTATGGTGTATGTATGTATGTATTTATATTCAAATATAAATATTTATGATAATCATTGAATAGAAGCAAATAGACGCCCACTGTTTCGATTTTTCTTTTTGATGGGTGAAAATTGTATGGTAACCCCGCCTGGGCTAACGGGATACGCTGGCGGGGCACCAGTGAAGGGTGATAGATGAGAATGAAAACAGGCCAGTTAGCTCATCATGATGAATTCATCAGGAATTAAGCATGATAGTATCCAGGGGGAACCGCGAGGAGGTCGACCTGGTTGAGTATATTGCTAGCAATGGGATTTTCAGCCTCCATTACTAACAATCCATTTCCCCCACTGTTTTGATTTTTAATCTTTCCGCTAATTATCTACGCTACCTGCGACTTAGTATACATTTTTTTTAATAGATAAAAATAGATTTCTTATACAACTTAGAATGGCAAACAAACTGACGACCCACCTGATGGTAAGTGGTAACCGTCGCCTATAGACATGAGCAGTACTATGGACATAACAGAGTCTGTTTCTGTTACTACTGTTAGATACTGTTTCGCCCATGATACCCCCTATGCGTTGCCATTCCTGAAGGCAAAGGTGTTATTCCTGTGTACCCTGGAAATTCACTGGTAACCCCGTCTGCGCAAAGGGTATACGCTGGAGAGGCACCAGTGAGGTAAGATAAGAGAGATAAGTGGGAAAAAAAGGCAGGCCAGTTAGCCCATCGTGATGAATACACTTGGAATTCAGCACTATGGTTTCCAGGGGGAGTACGAGGAAGTCGATCTGACAGGGTATACTGTCAGCAATGGGACTAATAGTCCACATTACTAACAATTCCTTCCCCTCTGCATGCATCTATTAGGTTAATAATGTACCCTGCAATCAACCTTTACAGACAAATGGCAAATAAAACTATTGGAGGAAAGGGATTGTTAGTAATGGAGACTGAGAATCCCATTGCTAGCAATATACCCAACCAGGTCGACCTCCGCGCGGTTCTCCCTGGAAACTATCATGTTTAATTCCTGACGAATTCATCATGATAGGCTAACTGGTCTGTTTTCATTCTCATCTATCACCCTTCACTGGTGCTCCGCCAGCGTATCCCGTTAGCGCAGGCGGGGTTACCATACCACTTTCACCCATAAAAAAAAATTGATTGTTAGTAATGGGGTTTAACAACCCCATTAATTGAAATATTCTATTAGGTCATCAGGAAAGCGACATGGTTAATCCTTGTGGAATTCGCCCTAATGTGCCAACTGAACTGCTTTCATCCTCACCTATTATGTTTTCCTAGTACTTCGCCAGTATGTACCAATAGCGTAGATGGGGGTTTCCATTCCATTATCACCTTATAAAAAATCAAAATTGAAACGGAGCATAATACTTTTCAAAAGGCCGGCAGCACACCTGCAATGCCGTTGGTGTTGTGGGTGATTATGGGCGGCGGTAGTCACTTACCATCAAGTGAGCCGCAGGTGAGGTGAGGTGCTCGTTTACCCCCTGTGTTGTAAAAAAAAAAACAGAATTATCACTCACTGGGCAGCATGCTGATGAAGTCCCTCTGCAGCATCGGTTTGAGGTATGCATTAATGTGACCGTGCTGATAGTGGCACATGCGCGCCAGTAGTTGTTCCACGAACTCCACCTGGAAACAGAAAGTAAAAAGTCTCAACAAACTTCAAAATATTTGCACAAAAATAAATTAACAAAAAATTAAACCGACTTTGAAAAGGGACTTAAAAGCGAAAAATTAAATAAACCGTCGAAAAAAGACTACTAAAAATCGAAAAATAATATTATTCCCAAAAGAGTGACCTATCCGCAGATCTGGGCAAGCTTAGAGATAGGTATGAGGCAAGTGTACAAAATTAGTGGCGATGAGCGAACTAACTGAAACCGTATCTTTGTTTCTAATTACCTGATCTGTTTCGTTCCACCGCGAGAAGAAGTTGAGACAGGCGTCCCTCTCGGCCGCGTACGCCGCGCTGCTCGGCGCTGGACGCACGCCGCTGTCCAGGCATGTTAGAGACGTCACCTGCGAAGGATAATAAGAAAGTATGTAACCATATGGAATTTCGTTAGTTCCTTTTAAAGTCGGTCGGCAGCACACCTGCAGCGCCTCTGGTGTTGAGACTGCTCATGGGCAGCGGTAGTCACTTACCACCAGGTGATCTGCATGCTAGTTTGCCCCCTGTCTTATAAAAAAAAATAGTTCAAAGGAATGATGTTTTAACATTTTTATTACATATTTTTATACAGTATGAATTATATAATTTTAACATCAAAGTTGTATTTCGTACGGCGACAAAATTTCGGAAAATATTTCATACACGGATTTCAAGCACCAAGCTGTCAGACGAGGACGCCACTCACTTCAGCCCTGTGACTCCTACGTGGTGTAATCCACGTCGAAACGTCGTAAATAAAAAAAGCAGGTATGTAGGTACTATTTACCTGCAATTTTCAACGCGTAAAGTCCCAATATTGTTTATATTATTATATGTATCACATCTCCCATATTAAGAACAGAATTTTTCATCATACCTCTCACCAAATTGTTTATATTTACTCCTCTCTATCCAAAGGTTGGCTGGAAGAGATCGCTCTTAGCGATAAGGTTGCCCATTGTTTTCACATTGTGATTATTTCTTGTAATTATTTATATTTATAATAAATTTACTATTGTAATCTTTTGGAGGAAACAACAAAGAGCATCTATCTATTGTTTTTAAAATAACATGGAATTATTTTTTATAAAAATGAATAGGTATTTTTTTTTTAAATGGATGATAATGGAATGGTAACCCCACCCGCGCTATCGGTATACACCAGCGGGGCACCAGTGAAAGATGATAGGTGAGGATGAAGTAGGTCAGTTAGCCCATCATGACGAATTCAACAAGAATTGTTCACGATGGTTTCCAGGGGGAACCATGTAGAGGTCGACCTAATAAGGTATATTACTAGCAATGGGACTGTCAAACTCCATTGCTAACAATCCTTTTCCCCCCGATGAATGGGTATTGTGTACCCTTATTTATTGGCGTATTGTATATATTGTTGGCAATCTATCTACGATAATATAACAAGCCAATCCAACTTTATATGCAGTAGATTTCATGTGATGTTTAAAGAGTGAAATATGTGGATTTATTATTACTTTAACACCTATATATTTACCGTTTTTCTTGCAAATAAATATTTATTCACATTTTCATTCATATACAAGCAACTATAAATAAAGATACTTCAAGGTAAATTTTTATTTGCAACCAACTTCAAAATAGGATGTTATCAATTTGTTTTTTATGTTTATATTTATTACCTCACTAGTGGCCCGTCCCGGCTTCACACAGGTGGATATTTTTACATTTTAAAAAGTGGCCATTAAGGCTGCACACGCGATAAAGCTTAAAAATTGAGTAACTTCTCCCGTTTTCCTAACATTTTCCTTCACTGCTCTGCTCCTATTGATCGTAGCGTGATGAAAAGTATACTATAACCTGCTCAGGAGTATGAAGGATAATTGTACCAAGTCTTGTTAACATCCATCGATTAATTTTTGTTTCTATAACAAACATACAGACAGACAGACAAAAATTTTACCGATTGCATTTTTGGCATCAGTATCGATCACTAATCACCCACTGATAGTTATTTTGGAAATATATTTCATGTACAGAATTGACCTCTCTACAGATTTATTATAAGTATAGATAACTCCATTAGTTATAAACAGATTTGGGAAATTCTTTTTATTTATCTTAAAGGATTACAGGATCACAGATTGGTAGGCCTAACTAATAGGATTAACTGGTAGGACTAACTAACTGGTAGTACTTTAGTTTTGAAATCGAGATAATTAGTTTTGCCACATTTGAAATATTTCTTTTTTGTGGGACACAGCCTTAACTAAAAGGAATACGTAGCCTATGTTACTTGGTGATAATATAGTTTTCTATAGATGGATTTTTTTTAAGAAATTCAAGAAGACTTCTTTGGCTACCAGAGTCGAAAACACGATGTATTTAGTAAATAATTACAAAGACATTATCTACAATTGAACAATAGAAATTACAACGACTGGAACTGAATCTTTGTCACGTAACCTAGATAAAGCTAACAGTCCTACGATTGCAACATATTTTGAAAGTGGCACACTGTCTTTTCGACTATAAATCATCAATAATTTATTACTCTTCAATATTAAAACATTGATACACGATTTCTTTATCAGAATCTACTTTTAAAACATAAATAAAGACTACTTTTATGTTTTTCTTTTTCTACGTTTACGTATAAATATTTGACGCTATCACAGCTGTTTTTTTTAAATAGACACCGTTTTAAACGGTAAAGGGAAAAGGAGAATAAAGCCACGTATTTAAAAGGATTATTCTTAAATTTTAACATAGTTTTAAACAATAGTGTGTAGAAATAAGTATCCGCAATGCAGAATATATGGTACATATGTTTACTTTGCCTGATCACGATGGTTTATATCAATTTGTTGATTTATTATTATGAAAATGCAATTAATTATTATTCCAATAAAAATTCATATGAATAGGAATGAATTCGTAAATACACATCGTCAAATAAACAAATTGATAAAACTAAGAAAAGGCAATGAGAGGCAAAGATGGCGGAAGGAGCCGTGACATTATGGATTGCTCCATTTAATGTTTTCATCCGTACCTGTGGTGGTATTGTATCTTCTATCATCCTTTCAGTCTCCATTTTTTGTTATTTCACTAAACACATTAATATGAGTCCACTAAAATAGTCACTAAATTAACCAAATCACATTCGCTAAATATTCATCATTCAAGACATTCGCATGACGTCAAGACTGTGACTTTTTTAAATTTTTCATCCATTAATTTATTTTCAAGCACAGATCAACAATTTCTCACCTATATATTTTATACTTCGTAGACGATCATATATTAATTTTATTATATATATTATAAATTTTTTAACACAATTAAGTATATATTTTTTTTAATTTATGGCTTGGTTGTAGGACCTTTAAGCCAAATCATATTTTTATATTTTACATAAGTTTGAAGGACACTTGTTTAAGCTCTATTTGTATTACAAGAAACAATATATTTTCAGACATTAGCATCGATTTTAAGACGACATTTCTTTACAAACCCATCTTAGAAATTAAAATTTCTATTAATTTCAAATCTAATCTAAATTTTGAAACCCAATGTGAACTAAATGTATAATATAAAATAAAATTATTCGATAAAGCAGTAATTTCTCAAAATTATAAGTCTGAATTATTAAAAATTATTTTTTTATACCATATTTGTAGTGTGGCTAAAGAAATAGGTCTATAGAAATAATATCTCAGATTCGATTCCATGGACGTCTTTATAATATTCATGGAAACTAAGGAAATTTTTTTTATCTATGACAGACAAGAAATTTATGTTCTGATAGTTGCCCATTTCAAAGTCAGATGTGTATTGTCAATGTCAAATATTACATGATGGGTTTAGGATTTCTAAATAGAACTGTTTCTTTCCTTAATATTATTCTATATTGAGTCCAGTATCTTTTGTTTTTTTATAAAAATTAAAGATATGTTTTATAAATTGACAAAACGACTTAAAACAGATAATATGGAAACATAACTTATGATGACTTTAATTCGTATTCCTTTTATTGTGTGATATTGATTACACAGTGCAGTCCTTGTCACAAAACATGATACAAACTTTGTATTTATCCAAAGTGTTTTTGTAAATATTACGCTCTCTATAACTTCAAACAGGTCAGTATTTACATTTAAGATGCAATCAGTTATATAATTCATTACTATGAATAGATTTATTCTTAATTTGAATTTGTTTTCGTGAAGCAACGTTCACTAGTTTTTATAGAATTTAAACGATATATTGCGATTAGAATTGAGTAACAATTCAAGATTCAATTACCATCAGGTTAGCCGTATCTTTGTTTGCCAACTCAGTGGTGTAAAAAAAAGATACACTCGTACATGATTTAAATACCGAATGATATAAAAAAAGTCCTGACCATGTCAGTGCCAGCTTCATTCTATAGATTTGTTAATCTATTTTCCAGTAACTTTATTGTGTGTTGTATTGTAGTTGTTTGGGTGTATCTTTGTAACCTATTAATAATTTTAAAACTATATTTTTATTTTATACCTAATTTTTTCATGCTTTTTTTTTTTATATTTAAACTGAGTAATAAGTTGTCTAAAAGTATGCATTCCTTTATCAACGCTACCCACACTATTTTATGCTGAAATGTCTTCAGAAACTTTAAGATATTGGTCTGTTTAAGATATTTAGAATGTTTTTTTCTGCACTAAACTAAATAACAGACCTATTTGAATCTAAACATTTAGCATTCCATTTATTTGTGTCTACTCTAATGGGAGATAGGCATGGCATGTTTGTATGTATGTATGTAAACGAAACATAAATCACTTGTGCAAATTAATTTCTTTTGTAAAATGAACTAATTTATGTACAAATTTCTGCCAAGTGCAGACAATTGTAACTATTAAAATATTATTAATAAAGCGTAACCTTTTAGCTAACCCTTTTATATCTATGTTTGTTTTATATTACCTTTGTTCAGCTTCCCATTAAATATTTTTTAATGTTTTTTAATTTAAATAATATATGAATGATAACCCGGTATGTGCTATTAGTAGGTATCAATGAGGGATGATCAGGGCAGTTGATGACAATAATTTCATTAAGAATTAACCACTATGTTTGCCAGGAGAAACCCTGTGGAGATTTGCTGTGTATTGTTAGCAATGGTGTACTAATCCACGTTACTGACATACTCTACCCCCTTCCTAATATATTACCAGCAATAAAAAATTGAAATAAAGATTATTTTTGTTATACTCTTACCCCTCTTCTCCTGCCCTTTTCTCTCCTCACCTATCTGCTCTTCAGTGCCAATCCATCTAATTCCATTCCTTTTAACCATACAGTAAGAAAAACAAAGACAGAATATAAGAACAAAAATCATTTATAAAAATACCTATTTGTATCAAGTGACCAAAAGCTAATCAACATTCTTGCTTTATTGATGAATTTAATTTATTTTCCAGGGTCAACCATGATGCCAGAGGATGGTGTGGAGAACCGTCATGGGCCTCCTGGTATCAACTCGCGTTCTCTCAGCGCTGCACATTCTGCTGCAGACCTAGAGGTACATTTGTGATGCTCCCCATATAAATATAGTGAACCATATCAACCTAAGCAATTAAAGCATAGCATGCTCTCTATTGCAGTGATTCTCAACCACTGTGCCGCGGCACTTTTGTGTGCCGCCAAATTTTAACAGTGTGCCGCCAAATTTTGCAAATATTTAAAATTTATGTCTTAAACTATTTATGCAGTGTGTTGTAGTAGGTAAATAATTTTTATCATTTTCTTTGTGTGCCGCCAAATTTTGAAATCGTTAATAATGTGCTGCAACAAAAAAAAAAAAAAGGTTGAGAATCACTGCTCTATTGCCATGTGGTCCTGGCTTAAAACGGGCCACCACTCCTTTTCTCATATGTATCATAAGAGATGACTAAAGGAACTTAATGGTGGAGGTATTCACAGCATCAAGCCCCTCAAAACATCACCAAAGCCTAACTGTGGTTGCTAACCGGCTTGCCAAGTGTGGCATCTAATGTCAAATCTACTCGTAATTGGTCTTATGTCCAGCAGTGAACAGTAACAGCTGATATGATGATAATGATACTCTGTGTTTTAAAGTTCGATGATTTTTTCGAAGTGTGGGAGAGTGAGGTACCGAACTAGCTGACATTCCACTTGTTGAAAACTTTCATCGCAACTATCGCCTATAGACATGAATAGTAGTGTCCGACCGAACTTTCGGTTTCGGTTTCGGCTAGTTTCGGTCAAAAATTGTACTTTCGGCCAAAAATTTGCCGAAACTTTCGGCCGCGTCGAAGCTTTGTGTGTGTGCCTAACTGAAAGTTTTTTTTTTAAGTTTACTTCTAAGAGTAAGTCATAATTTGAACATGTTTTTACACACGTATATATTATATAACTCAGAACGGCAAACAAGCTGACGGCCCACCTGATGGAAAGTTGTAACCGTCGCCTATAGACATGAGCAGTACCATGGACATAACAGAGTATACTGTTTCGCCCATGATACCCCCCATGCGTTGCCATTCCTGAGGACCCAGGTGTTATTCCTCTGTACCCAGTAAATTCACGCCATATCCCACCCTTCAAATATATGACATATATGTTACGTACTTTAATTAGTGTTCATTATAACTCTTTAACTATCTGTGTGTTTGTGTTAATAATTGTGTAAAAAATACACTAGATTTCAGTATAGAAGAGAAATTTTAAATATGTTTCAGCAAGTTTTGGTTTCAGCTGTAAAATCTGTTTCGGTCGGACACTAATAAATAGCATATATACAAAAATTCTCTTCTCCTTTCTCTGGTTTCTTTCAAAACAGCACTCGCTTCTTCTTCTTGTGAAAAATCTAGATTTTACACAAAAAAAAACAACAAATTCAATCATAACCAATACCATACATACATACATACATATCTGTCACGCCTGTCTCCCATTAGGGTAGGCAGAAACAATGGAACGCCAAATGCTTCGATTCAAACAAACCTCTTGCGCCCTCCACATTCATCCAATACCAGTTATTTTTATTTTAAAACTAAACTGCTGAACAGGTTTAAGGGAAATTTTTGTGGGTAAGGAGGCAAATGCACAGTCGAGCTTTCCTCTTCCAGGTGCTCCGTGAAATCGAGAACGTGTACTTCTCGTCGCCGACGGAGTTCGACGCGGGCCGGTACGTGCTGGAGCACGCGCCCTCGCCGCCCACATGCGACTCCATTGAGCACATGTTCAGCAAGCTGAAGCGGCAACAGCAGGTAGCGTCTTCAAAACTTCAGCTCTTACCATGGTGTATTAGAAGGAGAAGGGATTGCTAGTAATGAAAGATTATCAGCCCCATTACTAGCAATGTACCCTGCCATTTCGACCTCTTGGTTCCCACTGGAAACCATCGTGATGGATTTATTGTTAGATTCGTCACAGTGGGTTAACTGACCTGCTGCATCCTCATCTCTCATCCCTCACTGGTGCCCCTTTAGTGTATACCGATAGCGCAGGCGGGGTTACCATTCCATTATCTTCATTCGTGTTTCATTCCTTAAAAAGGCGCCTGTGTGCTGTCAGATATGTCTGCAAAATTCCGCTCGGATTCTGAATAGGCACCAACCGAAATACCCCTACCCCTTTCCCTTATTTTTATTTCATACAAAAATCCACAATTCTCTTACAAAATAACTTTCATACTAAGTGTCTTATAAATACAGCAAATAATGGAATTTAATTTTATAAATTGAAAGTATAACATTTTTTTTATGTAACCCGAAATGGCAAAGAAGCTGATGGCCTACCTAATTAAAAATGGTATAGATAGATACGAATTGTACCTTGGACTTGTTGCTATTTTTTTTTAATGGATGGTAATGTAATGGTAAACCCCCTCCTGCGGGGTAGTAATGAGGAATGATAGGTGAGTATGAAAAGGCAGGACAGTTAGCCCATCGTGATGAATACATCTGGAATTCAACTCGATGGTTTCCAGGGAGAACCATACTATGGAAGAGAATTAAAAAACTAATTACAAATCAAAATATTTTATTTCAACAGGTAGTGTCAGGTAAAGCGCTGCATTTAATATCGCAACAGCGCGACAACTGCGACCGCGAATTCGCCGAAATACAGAACATTCGCAAACAATTATCCCATACGTTGGACACGTGCCGCAAAGCGCGGGACCAATTACGGACCGCCTCCAACCACCTCACTATCTCCACCTTCGTCATACTCGCTAATTTTAGAAAGAGACAGATAATACGTTCGGTGCTCAAGTCGCTAGAGTTATTGCGTAGTTTGCGCAGCGTCGAAAAGGATGTGGCGGATTTATTGGAAAAGAAAGAGTACTACGAAGCCATAGAGCTCATTTTGAAAAGTCGCAAAGCGGCTGCCAGTCACAATGAATATACGTGTATCGCTGATCTGACAGCGAGACTCCAAGACACGTTAGACATGACCGAGGAGAAATTGGATTCAGTGCTTTCCACGTTATGCTATAATTTCGACGAGAATATATTTAGGAAACTCAAAAAAGCTTATACGCTTCTGGGCAAAACGCAAGCAGCGATGGAACAGTTGCATATGCATTATTCCTCAGCGGTTAACGAATACGCCATCGAAGCAGTTAAACCTTACGTTGGAGATGTCACAATGGAGATGAAGTTTCAAGACTTGTGCCAAGCGGTGCAACCCAATAAAGCTCCTATATGTCTCCTGAACTTATGCGAGAACCTTTTCGTGATAATGCGCAGTTATTATCTCCTAGTCAATTGGCATTCCAAACATGATGAAGAAGAGTCAACGCCGAGTTCTAGCAACGTCTTTGAAATAGAAAAGAACGTTAGTAGGGAATATATTAGGCAGAAATTAAAAGCTGGCCTGATTAGGATATGGCACGATGTACAAGCGAAGGTGTCGACCTTCTTGAAAAGCTCCGGGATAGAGGAGTATCCATTCGAGAAGTTCATACAAATGCTGGGAATCTTGAGGAAACTGACCCAAGTGGCCGAAGTGTTTTGTGGCGACAAATCCGACATTTTGCAGGACTTTATAAAGACGAATAGCGTGCTGTACATAAAAAACTATCACAGAGGTCGCATGGACGAGTTGAAGTTGTTTTTGGAGAATGAAGGCTGGGAACAATGTCCGGTCAAGTCTACTTTTAATCTCCTCATGTTACAAGAGTTCAAACTCTTTAAAAAATATCTTACTACATTCAGATCTGACATGTCTATTACGAAAACCCAATCGGATGGCGCTTCTTCGGTGCATTCACAAGACGATAGCGTTTATATAGCAAAATACTTTAACCAAAAAACAAATCACACTCCGTTTGAAATGTTTCGAAATGAGAACGTCACAAATGATGATATCTTCGGCTTAGAACCAGAAATCGAACCGAGCGATGACTCGGAAGATGAAGCGGAAGTGCAAAGAGATATTATTGAAGACAACGACAAAGACGAATATAGTGCAAGCGAAAAAATAATCGAGAGTCCGTCTAAAGTCAAAAACAGCGTTATTGTAACGAATACAACATTATCAGTATTAAGAAACTGCGGACAGTATCTGCAAATATGCAGATATCTGCCGCAGATTTCATTGGAGGTGGTCATGTTGATGAACCAGCTTTTCGACTACTATTTCTACACGGTCCATCTCTTTTTCACTTCAGATCTGGACGTGGCATCTTCGACTTTGTATAGTACAAAACTGAATGCAGTACTTAAAAGGATATCTAATAGCATAGACGCTAATGGTGTAGCGAGTGATGATGATGGCAAAACATATTTATGTCCAGAATTACCTCAGCATTTGAACTTGTCTTCTGAAGAAACATTGCACGGATTAAGTGAAAGAATAGTCGCGGTTGAAAGCGTTATATTTCTAGCGAAGCAATATGAACTTCTCCAACCATATTTAGAGTCTATAGTTGCTCAGCACCAGAGAATGATCTTAGAGCATTTTAGAGACAACACTCTTGCTGTTGCAAGCGATTTGCGAATGCCTGTGTACATGTGCTCCGCTTCAAAAGCTGTTGATGCTAGGTCATCTTTAATTGCAATGTCTCAAGTCAAATGGGATGTTAAAAATGTAGCCATAGATCATAGTCCGTACGTAGATATGATAACGAGGAAAATTCAAGTGTTCGCCTTACGCATAGAGAATATATCGACAAAGGTGACATTGAATTTGGAAGTTTTAAATTCTATTTGGTCTATGGTCGCCAAGTTTGTGGTGCACCTATTGGTGGAAGGATTTTCGAACGCTACCAAATGCTCGAACGGGGGTAGAGGCCTTATGCAGTTAGATTATAGACAGTTGTTCGTGAAATTAGAAAAAATATCAGGTCTTAAGCCAGTCCCGTACCAAGACTATGTGGATAGGTATGTGAAAGCTTACTATCTGCCTAGGAAAGGTTTAGAAGACTTCATCAGGGAAAGGACAGAGTATTCGAATAAACATTTGTTGGCGTTAGTGGCGTCGGCGTGTGAAAATAAAAGAGATAGGCAAGCGTTACAAGCTATTATTGAAGGCAGAGATTCCACAAGTACGTAGTAAACTCTAAGAAGATTAAGAATCTAAATGAATTAATGAACAATTATTGAAATGACATGACCTTTCACGTGTCTTTTATCTCGCTTGCTCTTCTAGGTCAAATTTATTGAATATTTGTGTAAACTTTATTTGTTTTTGCACTTCTTGGCTAACTCCATCCGTAAATAAAGAAGCCCTGAGATGATCAATGACAATTGTCAATTTGTTATTAAGGAACAATTCCAAACATGTGACCTAAAGGTTACGTTCACTTTGAATATTATTTCTTTATACTTTATTGTGCACTCTACTACAAACAACTACACTATTTAAAAATGTTAGATCTATTCATCTTTATTTACAAAATAATCAACAAAAGCAACAAGTCTCGATCCTAGCGCCATCTAGTATTTGCTTGTCTAATTTTGTTTAGTGACCAACCATTTTAATTGTAACTAAGAGCCATCTAAGAGCCCATTTGCATGAATGTAAATTATGCATGTATTGTGTTGCGTATTACAATTGGAAACTTAATAGAACAGTATTGAGTGAGATTATTTGGAATCTGCATAGATACATTCGTTTAAACATAAATTTAAGACTTTTTAAATAGTATTTTTTTTTTATGGTTTTGCCACCCAATTCGGAATTTAATTGAATCTGAGTACGGGCATGAAACTCGGCTATTTTTTTTTTAAACAAATGTTTTATTTTACAAGTTATGAACTTGTATTTATAAGTTATAATTGTTAATAAATATTTTACTGAACTAGGTGTTATCTTGCGGGAGTTCATATCACTGGTTACTTGATTATAATCATTTTGTTTAATTCCGTTACTATTAGTATGCGTGTGACTGTCGACACTCGAAGATTGACTCACCAATATTACTACCAGAAATTTCGCAACCTTCCGTATTAGACATCAATCTTCGACTGCCATTTTGTTGGCGAAACTCGCAATTTAAGCGTCGAAGAGTTAACACTAGGCTCCGAGCAGCGATATAATAATTTGCCTAAAGATGTCTCGTTTAAAGGTGAAACACATGTCGCAAAACGTGCGCAAACAAAATGGCAGTCGTAGATTGATGACTTATATGGAAGGTTGTGGAACTTGTGGTAGTAATAGTTGTCAATCTTCGAGTGTTAGCAGTCGCACACATACTAATGGTAGCGAAATTAAACAAAATAATCAAATAACCAGTTATAATTATTAGTACTTACATATTTTATTTTTGTAAAGATCTGTAAATTGTTATTGTAAATAAAGCACAAAATATAAAGTGAAGAATCTCCTGAATTGATGTGTATGAGACAAATTATGAAAATGGATGTAAAAAAAAAATGTATGGAAGAATAGAGAACACAGATACTTTCTGCCTATCTCATAACCTGAACTGAGGTTCATAGTATTTTAATGTAATAACTACCGGTTTAACTTACGAGTTGAGAAATCTCGACTAGTTTCAAGATCATTCGGGACCCTTAATCGTGAGCGGTTGTGATGCTGTAGTTATTGCATTAAAATATAATGTGTACTTACGAATTATAACAATAAAGTTCATAGTGTTTAGTACAGAACTAAATAACTCGATGTTTGTAATTTCGTAACAGTCGCTATTTACAATTTATTACTCTATTTATTTAGGATTTAATAACTGCAAAATGTATTTATGAAACACCCTTATTAAAATTATATTAAGACCGTTCAGAACTTTAGCTCGCCGAAGTGCGGCAACGTCGCAGTTATCTGTCAATTTTCAGTAACAAATGAACAAATTCCGAAATTCAATATTTCACATCAATCAGATACTAAATATGCTCTGCGACTAAACTAAAATGTTAATCATAGACTACGTTGCATATAATTCTGTCAATAAAAACTTTGCACCTACTTCATGTTCTGCTTTGGATTTTTTCAAATACATTTTTCCAATCAATATCCAAATATTCGCTGATATCTTTATAAAAATATTATTTAGCTAATTGTAATAATAAATAAATACTTTTTTTTTCAAAGGGTGAAAATGGTATGGTAACCCCGCCTGCGCTAACGGGATACGCTGGCGGAGCACCAGTGAAGGGTGATAGATGAGAATGAAAGCAGGCCAGTTAGCCCATCATGATGAATTCATCAGGAATTAACCATGATAGTTTCCAGGGGAACCGCGAGGAGGTCGACCTGGTTGGGTATATTGCTAGCAATGGGATTCTCAGTCTCTATTACTAACAATCCCTTTCCCCCCAATAAATATATTTAGATTAGCATTTCAGTTCACTAGCAGAGTGCTTTTTAAATAATCAATTAGAAACATTGAAAATTTTTCAATTGTTTATTAAAATTGACAGATAATTGCGACGTTGCCACATTGAAGATAAATAAGGTTGGCTAATATATTGCAATATCTATATATTGTAGTTACAATATCTATACATATATCGGTCCAATGACAGACATATTAACTATTGGTTATATCAAAATGGAGGACCCGCTCGTAATGAATGTGGATATCCGACTGGTATGGGCGATATCGCAATGGGTGCGCATCAATGTCTAAAGAACTCAATATATAGATATCAGATATTACCCATATGTAAAGTTATGAGCGCTTTTAAATGAATATAAAAATTATTGTTTATAAATAGATTCATGTACAGACTGGTTGTATATATGTATTTATCTCAAATTATTGTACAGGGAATAAAAGGGTCGATTCCGAGGTGTCATTTATCTAATCATATCTCTAATATTTGAATTTGATAGTTTCCTAAAATTACTGAATTATGAACCGTAATGAACTAGATTTATAATGCATATTATTATTTCAGCCAGTAACTGTCGACTGTTGAACATAAGCCTTCCCCATAAGGGGATTTTTGGCCAGTAGTTGCCACGCTTGGCAGGCGGGTTGGCAACCGCAGTTAGGCTTTAAAGTATCTTACGTGGAACGCTGCTGCCCTTTCTTCGCACTCCTAGAACCATGTTGAGGAGTATGATGGATTTCCCAGTTTTATGGTGAATATTAAATAATTGTCTTTTAATATATAATATTAATTAATTCATTCATTAATAAATTGCATAATTAGTCGCCTCTTACGACACCCATGAGAAAGGAAGCGGTGGCCCATTCTATGTAGGGACACACATGGCAAATAAAGATGATGCATTAGAAATTTTGTTCTTTTTTTATACCACTGAGGTAGCAAACAAGTATACGACCCACCTGATGGTAAGCGATTACCGTAGCCTATGAACGCCTGTAATACCGAGGGCATTACGCGCGCTTTGCCGACCCTGAAGGAACCTCTTTCTAGTTTATATTTGTTCTTAAAATGAATATTTAGCTGTGATATCAAAAGGAAATTTTAATTTTATAGACAGGTTTAAAGAGATGCACCTCGTAATCGACTCCAAGATAGTTGCTAAGTGTACTCGTTCTGATGTTTAATATTAGATGGCGCTGGAATCGTAACTTGTGGGTTTTGTTGATTATTTTGTAATTAAAGATAAGTTGATGTAAAATTTCTAAATTGGCGAGAGATTTTATTTGCTTTTAACAATGTAGTAATAATTTATCATAATTTTGTCTTTACTCTCTTGCATTGTACAATTTTGTAAAAAAAACACATACCAGCAAGAAACATTGCGATTGGGTTGTAACTCATTTAGGAAGAGATCGCGTATTATCTGTCACTTCACAATCATGCATAATAATAAAAACCGCTCGCCTAATTAGAAATTTTCCCTCAAATTATCTTTAATTACTAAATAAAAACATCGACTCATCTTTAAATACAAAACAATCAACTAAAGCAACAAGTCTCGATACCAGCGCCATCTAGTATTTGTTTGTTTAATTTTGTTTAGTGACTAACCACGTCATTTTTAAAAATTAATTTTATGACTAGATAATATTACTGTGACAAGGTGTTAAAGCGTTCATATATTTATATACATGTATATCTGCACATATAATATTAGGTAAAATAAAAGACATTATATTAAGTGTTATATTTGTTCTTTTTATTTGAACCCCATATGGTAATTATCTTACTATAAGTTTAAAAAAAAAATATCCTATAGTCCATATTTCAGTACAGAAATAAAAATTAAATTACTCGTAATTACTTTATCCACTCGTAACTAACTGCTTTATCGACACAGCAACACTAAGTCTACTTGACAATAGATGGCGTTGTTAAGCAACACTAACACAACGAGTGTTTAGTACATGACAATAGATGGCAGATTTTACTAAAAAAACTAACAAAGCTCGGTCTTCCAGATACTAATTGTTAGTAATAACAATCACAGTGCGAGGTGAGAAACTGTGACGCAAAACGCTCTACGACTCCTGGAAAAGACTTCCGGATGAAATAGAAACAATTATCGGAAACGTAAAAACGCAGTGAGTTCATGATATTCCCGTTACCTATGTATGTGGGATCAAGGGTTTACAAAATGAAAAATAGTTGGTGCATGTTACTATGTAATTGAATCTTTTCTTAAAATTATAATAAATAAAAAATTATAACACCATTAAACAGCTATATATAGGGCTGTCATCCGTCCAGAATTCCCCGGATTTGTTCTAGTTTAAAAGGCGTCCTGGGGTCGTCGGGCAGGGGTTTTTAAAAAGTGTCGGGTGCAACCCGGACACTTTTGTTGTCAGGGGAAATTCAATTTTTTTCTAGGCAGGCGATCAATTAAAATAAATTATAGTTTTTTTTTTATACTACTTAGAATGGCAAACAAGCTGACGGCCCACCTGATGGAAAGTGGTAACCGTCGCCTATATACATGAGCAGTACCATGGACATAACAGAGTATACTGTTTCGCTTATGATACCCCCCATGCGTTGCCATTCCTGAGGACTCGGGTGTTATTCCTCTGTACCCAGTAAATTCACGCCATATCCCACCCTTCAAACCGAAACACAGCCATGCAAACACAACTGCTTCACGATTGAAACACGAGAGAGACAGAGGTACCCAAGCAATCGAGGGAGAGTCTTCTGTACAGACTCTCCCTTTGCTGTCCAGTGTAAATCTATGTAATAAATTACTCAAATATCTCCTTAACATCCAAATGTGGTGTGTGTGGCACCACGGCCGCCAACGCAGCGTAGTCGCAGCAGAAGCTGTGCGTGCCGTCATTGCGCCGCCAGTGCAGCCACGCGTGCCGCGAACACTTCGCGTCGCAGAACGTCAGCCGCTCCACCATCGTGCCGTTGTAGAACGACGAGTTTATTGAGACGAAAGCCGCGGCTGACTTCTTCACGGGGTCGTACACTAGCTGTAAATTTATTAAATTAATCCATTTTTCTAGCAATATATCTTATCATTTGAATTATCAAGTACTAGCGGCACGTCCCGGCTTCGCACGGGTGGCCATTTTTAAAACATTTTAAAAAGGGGCTATTGTGACATAACGATAATAGTTGGATAACATAGGTATCGCGAAGTTTTTTGTAGTTATTGATATTTTCTTCAATATTGTAGAACACACTTTTGTCTTATCACCAATAGTTTCCGCAGCGCACGCGACCAAAGATATTTTATAGCATTTTTTACACCTTGAGTTACGTTACTAGAGGTTTAGTATGGACCTCTAATCTTTTCTAGCAATAAATATAGCCTATGTTACTCGGGGTGAATGTAGCTTTCTAATGGTGAAAGAATTTTTGAAATCGGCAAAGTAGTTTTTGAGTTTATTCATTACAAACATACATACACACAAAAATACAAATCTTTCCTCTTTATAATATTAGTGTAGATAGTGTAGATATAGTACATTATACAGGGTCTATGTCCTATCAGCAGGTCTGCTCTTGAATCCAATACCAATATCAATCCAATCCATTGCCAATGACAATTTTACACTGCACTCATGTAACAACAGTTAGGGATTAATTTATAATTGGGATCGATTTACTATAGTTCGCATTAGGGGGAAAGGGATTGTTAGTAATGGGGTCAAATAGCCCCATTACTAGCAATATACCTTGTCAGGTCGACCTCCACGTGGTTCCCCCTGGAAACCATCATGGCTAATTCTAGTTGTATTCGTCAGGATGGGCAAACTGATCTACTTTCATCCTCATCAGTCATCTATCACTGGCGCCCCGCCAGTGTATACCGATAGCGCGGACGGGGTTACCATACCATTGTCACCTATTAAAAAAAAATAGTTCGCATTGGCAAGTTGCACTAGTATGCATCTATCAGAACGATATGAAACCGTTACGTCGCTAGTGTTGCCAATTCGAGAGTGTGAACTCAATTCCAATATTGATCTATTTGGTTGGGGGGAAAGGGACTGTTAGTTATGGAGACTGAGAATTCCATTGCTAGTAATATACCCCAACCAGGTCGACCTCCTCGCGGTTCCCCCTGAAAACTATCATGGTTAATTCCTGATGAATTCATCACGATGGGCTAACTGGCCTGTTTTCATTCTCATCTATCACCCTTCACTGGTGCTCCGCCAGCATATCCCGTTAGCGCAGGCGGGGTTACCATACTATTTGCACCCATAAAAAAAACGTTACGATGGGTTAACTTACCTACCTTTTCATCGTCACCTATCATCCCTTAGTACCTTCATATTCGTATACGCTGGCGGAGTCTGCTACTCCGCCAGCGTATACTGATAGCGTAGGTGGGGTTACCATTCCATTTAGACATAAAAAATAAAGGAAAAAATGTCTTACCTTAAAAAAATACAGCGGCACTGGTAGAATTCCATTGTTGTTCTCATCAAATTCCAGATAGAGGTCCCGGGGCTGCCCTGTATTGTCAGGGAGGGACATTACACCCATCGTGCCTGTGTACACGACCACGGGGGAACCGTAGGTGTTTATGCGTCGACGCAACGCCTGGGATTAAGGGGGAAGGAATTGTTAGTTTCGCAGACTACCATGATCTCCACATGGCCCCCCTGGAAACCATCGTGCTGAATTCCAAGTGTATTCATCACGATGGGCTAACTGACCTGTCTTGACCTGCCATTATCATCCATTGAAAAAAAAACAGTCACTGGCAATGTCACCGCATGAAATGTATTGCTATACCATGTATTCTGGTATATCTATGGTGCTATTCATGGCTATGGGTGACAGATAAGTAAGTACATTTCCCCTCAGATTACCTGTCAGCTTAATTCAAAGATTTCAGAGTGGAATTCGATTTAAATCTATCCAAGATAGTACAGTACTGGTACCAGGAAAACAGAAGTCGTTAAGAGGTCGACTTACAGATTCAAGTGCAGCCCAGTCGCCCACGTTCCCGCGCTGCCACTGTGGTGCGCTGTTCACATAATGGTACGAAGCGGCCTGCTGACCTCGCATTATGAAGTCCCCTCGTGCTGCGAGGTGACCACGAGCTATGTACTGTAATAAAATAAAAATTAATGTAAGAAATCTTATCTTACTTCTTATTGATACAATAGAATTGTAACTAATCGATGTCTGTTTATTAGAGATATTAATATATATATATATATATATATATATATATATATATATATATATATATATATATATATATATATATATATATATATATATATATATATATATATATATAGGATAAGGAAGAACAATAGTAACTCTAAAAAGTACCGAAGGGAACAGTTGTTGGCCCAACTCACCGAACTACATCCTCGCCTATGATGCCTCCCTAGTACTTTACCAGCGTATGCTAATAGCGTAGCCGGGGTTAAAATTCCATTTTCATCCCTTAAAAAAGAAAAACTACCTGAGTTTTATTAGTGTACTTCTTGTGCATCTCTGGACCCAAGATGGCGTCGATCTGCTGACTCTGCTGTGTATATGCTTTGTTTATATTCACCTTTTTAAATAGAGTGCTATCTGGAAACCAGAGTAAGGAGCGTTCATAAGGAAGTATGGCGATTTTCAAAAACAATTTACAACGTTGCTTAATGATTATTTAAAAAGTGACCTCTGCCTTTGAACTAAATGTGAAATTTGGAATATAATGCATAAATCAAGCGCCGATCTTACCATAAAACTTCTCTGACCCCTGTTTAAATTCGTGGAAGACAATCGCCGGCGTCAACTGATACTTCACGTAGAGAGTGGTCAGTAGGTTTCGATCGAAGCATGCTTCGTACAATGGATAAATTTTGCTCTGGATGTTGTAACCTACCCTGAAATAATATATTTTTTTGGATGATAATGAAATGGTAGTCTCACCTGCGCTATCGGTATACGTGGTTGCCAATTAGACTGCCAGGCGTGGCAAATACCTGCAAAACCCAATTTTGGGGGAGGTCTCTATGTTCAGCACTGAACATCATCGTGTTGTATTTCAGCAGCGCTGTAGCATGCCTTTTAAGAGTAGACATGCAATTGTTTCAACTTTTATATAATAACCTATATAGATAGATAGATAATTTATTTACATTACTTACAGCACACAAATTACAATAAAAAAACATACGCATAATACACAGTAAAAGAGATAAAAGAATGAAAATAAAAAAGCACAAAACAAGGAAACAAAATATATAAATCAACAAGTGTGCCATAGTAACACAAAATGGTCACAACTCAGTTTATTGCTTCGCCCTTAAAAGAGCAAAACACTGATATTCTGTTGTGGCCAAGAGTGAGTCGCGAAACTCCTCATTAAAAATAACAATAAAAATAAATATAAATAAACTGCATTCTGTGTGTCCATTACATTCGCCTCCATTTGATATTTGAGATATATCAATGATAAGTACAGAATTCTCACTAGAACCCCAATAACGGACATACATACCGATACCGCAGGTGTAGTTACTATTCTATTTATTAATATATATATATAATATATATATATATATATATATATATATATATATATATATATATATATATATATACCTGATCAAGGAATTGCCTGCGTAACATTTCTCTCGGATGACCTCGACATTAGCCGTGGGAAGCATGTTGCAGCGGATATCAGAAAATTGGCCGATCCATCGCTCCACACGGAACGTCGTATTTATGATGCAATGCGCTTCCTGGAAGTAATGAAATAGGTAGAGCCAGTTCCAGCCCTTTGTGGAGGTAGAGCGAGATTGTCTTCCGGCGTCTTTTGGTCTACGCTTTTTCACATATATACTATTTACCAGAGGGAGACTTTGTACAAAAATCGTATGCTCGAGCACCTCTGTCCCATTTGTGTTTTAACCGTGAAGCAGTTGTGTTTGCATGGCTGTGTTTCGGTTTGAAGGGTGCGATATGGCAGTGAATTTACAGGGTACATAGGAATAACACCTGAGTCCTCAGGAATTGCAACGCATAGGGGGTATCATGGGCGAAACAGTATACTCTGTTATGTCCATGCTACTACTCATGTCTATAGGCGACGGTTACCACTTTCCATCCTGTGGTAATCCTTTACCACCCTGTTAAAGTGATCTACTTCATTGGATTGACTGTACCAGGCAAAAAGGCTTCTGACTCACCACAGCCACGTAGCCCGTTGTGATATTTCTAGTGAACACACGTCGGCCTCTCCCGGGACACGCCACCAGAACAGTGTCGGATTGTTGTAATACGACTGCACCGGTATTGTTCGGTGAGAGATATTGTCCATTGCGAAGATAAACTGGTGATGGCAGTCCGAAATCCATGTTCAACACAAGGGAGCATTCTGAAATAATTAGTTTACATAGGAATCGAATCGAATAATTAGTTACTATATAATGCGGGATCGTTGAACACGGGTCATGATGATTTCCTTATTGCAATGAATCGTTTCGAACCGGATATTGTGGCGATAAACGAGACATGGTTGCCGGCAGGCCAGGAGGCGCGTGCCCCCACGGTGCCAGGGTACCGGCTAAGGAACACGCCGCGTCCGCAGCACATGCGTGGCGGTAGAGGGGGTGGTGTAGTTTTTTATGTTAAGCAAGACATGCGCGTGCGCTATGTAAAGCATCCCAATGGAGGTATTGAGCAGATGTGGCTATCGACAATAGTAAATGGTTATCGTGTTATTGTAGGTACGGCGTATAGACCACAGTGGTTAAACGTAGACTTATTTATTGATGCATTAACCGAATCGGTAACATATTTTTCAAACTATGATCACGTTGTGCTGCTAGGTGATTTTAATATCAATTTACTCGATAGTTCGAATAACAGTGTAATTAAATTCAACCAATTTTTAAGCTGTATGGATCTTAAACAGTGAATGAACCGACACATTTTTCAGTTGGTTCCGATACTTTAATTGATCTTGTATGTACAAATTGTAGGATCCGTGACATTTCTGTCACAAATATTACTGGTTCACTTGGCCATGCGATGATAAATGTTACTCTCACATTAAGGAAATCTAAAATTCCACCTAGATCCGTGACATATAGACCCATAAAAAATATAGACATAAATAAATTTAATGAGGACCTTCTTGCACATGATTGGGCGTCTGTTTCGTGTATGAGCACGGTTGATGATATGGTCGATAGATTTAATACGCTTATTATGTCCCTTTTCGACAGGCATGGTCCAATAATGACGAGAAAATTCAAACGTCATCAGTCACTTCCTTGGATAACTGATACAATTAAGTGCATGATTGACTTACGCAACAAAGCACATAATAAATATCGTAAGTCTAAATTGGAGAGGGACAAAAAATATTATAAAGACCTCAAAAATACAGTGTCTGTGAGTATTGCTGCTGAGAAGAAAGCCTATTATAATCATTATATTAACTCTAATACGAGTAATAGTAAAGTGTTTTGGAAGAATTTGAGGGATAGAATATTAATAGATCCTTGTAAAAGTGATTATCTTCCTGACAGCTTTAACGACCCTAATAGTATTAATAAATATTTTCTAAAAGTACCCGGACCTGAAAAAGTCCCTATTTCACAGCTAACCTATTTTGAATTTCATCGGTTTAATACAACGACGCCTAGTTTTAGATTGGAACCTATCAGTTCAAATGATGTTGCCAAGTATATTTTGTCCATACAAACAAACGCAATTGGGACTGATGGTATTAGTCGGGACATGGTTTTGCTTACCCTACCACATACTCTCTCTATTATTACTGATATAATTAACAAATCAATTGTAACAGGTGTGGTTCCTCATCAGTGGAAAAAGGCATTAATTACTCCTCTTCCTAAAGTTGACCATCCAAAGGAATTTAAAGATCTGAGACCTATTAGTATATTGCCTTTTTTATCTAAAATCTTGGAAAAAGCCATATACATTCAATTATTAAAATACATTGAAGTCAACAAGATACTGCCGCTTTTCCAGTCGGGGTTTCGAAAGGGCAGAGGCACTGTCACAACATTGCTTGATGTGACAGACAACATATTGGCTGCTCAAGATGATGGTCAAGGCTCTATATTAACTTTACTTGATTTTTCCCGCGCATTTGATAGTCTCAATATTTCATTGTTACTTTCTAAATTGTCATATTATGGGTTTGATCATCACTCGATTAATTGGTTTAAGAGTTATTTAGGAGAGCGATTTCAGGCAGTTAAATTGCTGAAGGATGATGGTACTTGTATGATATCTTCCCCCAGGTTGGTGAAGCGTGGAGTTCCTCAAGGATCTATACTGGGCCCACTTCTATTTATTATATACAGTGCCGACCTCCCTAATGTTATTAAGAACTGTAACTATCATTGTTATGCGGACGATGTACAACTGTATATATCTAGAAGTCAAATTGGGATATCTAATGCCGTTCAGAAAATGAATGAAGATTTAGATCGCACCGCTGCATGGTCTAATAATAATGCTCTTGTTCTTAATCCTTTAAAATCAAAATATATGGTAATTGGCTCGAAAAATCAAATTGAGAAGGCATCGAATAATAATCTAGTTGTAAAGATCGGTGATACAAATATTGAACATGTTTGCGAGGCAAAGAACCTTGGTGTGCTTTTTGACAGTAATTTGCGTTTTGAAAACCATGTGTTGGGTTTGGTCCGGAATTGCTTTTATCGACTTAAAATATTATACAAGATACGAAATTTGTTGTCAGAAAGATCACGAATCTCTGTGAATCTCTTGTGTTATCCAGATTAAATTATGGTGATCTGGTCTACGGGCCTCGTCTCCTTTCTTCATCTCGTCGAATGATACAGAGGATTCAGAATGCGTGCTGTCGCTTTTGCTTTGTTGTTTCACCTCGTAGTCACATTACACCATATTTGAATGAAGCATCTATGTTGAACATGGACTCACGTAGGCGATTGCACCTTGCTGTACTTATGTTTGATCTTCTAAAATTTAAATCCCCTGAATATCTATATAAAAAACTCAAATTTCCGACTTTCAACAATTATTATGGATGTAATGTGTCTCGATCAACACGGCCCCCGTTGGCGGTTCATAACCATAGGACAGTCGCTTTTACCGGATGTTTTCGCCACCAGGCGACTAAATGCTGGAATAACATACCCCCTCCAATGAGACTAGCTGCATCCAAATCAATTTTTAAAAAGTTGATAAAGCAGTATTTATTAAATAGGCAAAAATTTGGATTAGTTGCCTGGTAGCGACCTTTAACATAATTACTGTGGTGAATTATTATTTATATATGTTACATATTATGTTTAATTAATTAATGAAATATATTATTTATGCATCATCTATTTAAGTATGTATCTATATAATATAATTTTACCTTTTGCTATTAAATTGGTTACACAGGTTACACTCTGGGTTTGTTGCACGCGTCCGTGTAGCCTTACTTCAGGTTGCAGCTGAAAATCAGTGCTTTGCTTTTAAGCAAAAGTATCACTGAGCTGTAGCCTTTTTGGGTCACTGCGACACACTTGGTGAAAACATATCTCCAATATTCATTTTTTGTTTTATATGTTGTTTTATATTTGAAAAAATGTAAATAATCAAATTGTATCATTTTATTCATTAATTTACGTGTGTTAAATGGCTCAAATAAAAAAAAAAAGAATCGTAATTTTTTTTATAAGGGCCAAACGAGCATGCGGCTCACCTGATGGTAAGTGACTACCGCCGCCCATGATCACCCACAACACCAGCAGCATTGCAGGTGTGCTGTCGGCCTTTTAAAAAGGAATATGCTCTTTTCTTAAAGGTTATGATGTCGTATCGGTTCGGAAATACTGCAGCTGGAAGTTGATTCCAAAGAGTGGTTGTGCGTGGAAGAAAGTGCCTTGAAAAACGCACGGTGGAGGACCGCTATTCATCCAGATGGTTAGCAAATATTTGTTATTATATAACTATAATAAAATGTATAATACTAATATGTCTCTCTACCATCTTTTTTTATGCTACTTAGAATGGCAAACAAGCTGACAGCCCACCTGATTTAAAATTGTAACCGTCCCCTATAGACACGACATGACGTGTATCATATACATAACAAAGTGTACTGTTTCGCCCATGATACCCGCCATGCGTTGCCATTCCTGAGGACTCAGGTGTTATTCCTCTGTACCCAGTAAATTCACTGCCATATCCCACCCTTCAAACCGAAACACAGTTATGCAAACACAACTAAATACAATCATAAAAAATTGACGATTTAAAAGTGCTTATAAACAAACCTATTTGAATAAAGATTGTTTCGATTCTTTTCTATCTAAACGTGCGAAGCCGAGGCCAATCACTTGTTCTTACTAATATTATAAATGTAAAAATGAATTTGTTTGTATGTTTATCTATTTGTTAGTGTTGTCGGATTCCTTTACCGTTCTTTTTCTGAATGTTGGTATTTTTAATCTTATTTTTTTATTATATTTTTTTTAACAACAAAAAGTAAACGCGAGAATACTTAATGTCTCTTTCTATTTTTAATCTGTTTGAATTTTTTTTATCTAAAAAGATAGATCTGGTTTTTAAATTGGTCTCATAGAATTTTTTACATACTGGGTTTAGTATTTTAATTTTTATATTATTTTCAATATAATTTGTTATACCACGATAGAATTGATTTTTTTTATGGAACATAATCTTAAATTATTGTTAATCTCGTCTGTTTTTTTTTTAATTTATTAAATGATCATTAAAATCGGTTTAGGATGACAAACACATACGTAACGAACAAAATAAAGCCGTCAAATAATGTTCCAAGGTTGAATAAAATAATAAAAAATATAACTGCATGCATTATTACCTATAGTATTAAAAAAAAAAAACTTACCGCCGTCAACCTTGTAGACTGCATAAATTATGAATATTATAAAAAGTATTATAAACTTAAAGCTCGTGTCCATTGCGCGTGGGTGCATTATAATAACGGTAAACGAAACTGTACAAACATCTAACGGAATATCACTGCTTATTTTTACACGCCGACAGTGAACACTTCCTTAAAATACTTTTCCCGCCAAATCTACACGTTGCTCTATGGGAGGGCAAAGAGTAAATGAGCAGAATGTGTATGCAGCCTTTGCTTTGTTACGTACTCATTACGTCGGAAAACAATCGATGTGTTTTATGCTTCTACAATTTACTCTATCAATAAAATCATTACAAACTCGCCTCTAAGTGGATTGCTAATTACTTAGATACGTACTTGCGCTACCAATTACGCTAGTACTCGTTTTATGTCTTTATTTTATAGGCCGATGACTCAAATTTAAGCAAATATTTTCTTTTAAATCTTATTCATTTTCTAATGACGTTGTAAACATGCTTATCGGGAATTTCACAAAATTACTGTGTCATTTCCGACAATGACGAATATAACTATCACTGTGACGCAAAGCGCCATACGCCCCCTGAAGACGACGACGAGTTAAGAGAATTCTTGATAATCCCAGGCTTGTAAGCGGTATCGAAAAACTAAGTCTTAGAAGAGATATTGCCTCACTCTGCGTGTTCTACCGCTTGTACAACGGACTATGCTCAGAGGAATTGTTCAATATGATGCTCACGGCCATTTTCTACCATCGTACGGCTCGCCTACAGCCTAAACGGTCGCGTACAACGCAGTTTCAGCGATGTTTTCTCCCAAGAACACTCAGGTTATGGAACGAGCTCCCTGCCGAGGTTTTCCCAAGAGACAACAACATGGGGTTCTTCAAAAGGGGGATAAATATATTTACTGTATATACTTGAAGCGGGCATATTTGTTAAATTAAATAATCACATGTTTACAGAAGCAAAAGAGCAAATACAAAGAAGCGCAAGATACCCTAAAAAACCTAGTGACTAATACAATTCCTAAAACAAGCCATTTATTAAGAAATTCCTATATGATGTGTTTAAAAATCTTTAACAATATACCTACGGATATAAAGGAACTTTTATTAAATTAATTTAAAATTGTATTACGTAAATGGTTACTTAGCAAAAGCTTTACTCTGTTGACGAATTTTTCAAGAAAGAATAGATAAATATCTAATATAGTTGTCGGGGGGGAAAGGGATTGTTGGCAATGGAGTTTGACAGTCCCATTGCTAGCAATATGCCTTATTAGGTCGATCTCCACGTGGTTCCCCCTGGAAACCATCGTGAACAATTCTTGTTGAATTCGTCACGATGAACTAACTGACCTACTCCTTCCTCACCTATCATCCTTCACTGGTGCACCGCCGGTGTATACCGATAGCGCGGGTGGGGTTACTATTCCATTATCATATATATATATATATATATATATATATATATATATATATATATATATATATATATATATATATATATATATATATATATATATATATATATATATATATATTTTTTTTTTATGATGACATATATATATATATACATATATATCGTCAGGCGTTCATAGGCATAAAAATATATAATAATAGTATATAGGATATAAAAATATCGGATGATATTAAAACAATAGTCGAAAATGCCATACATAGTGTTTTCGCAAAATTTCCGTTATGCATGTATATAAATGTATTGTTTTTGATATTTTTAATGGATGATAATGAAACGGTAATCCCGTCTGCGCTATCAGTATAAGCTGGAGCGGGGCACCAGTGAGGAAGGTCAGTTAGCCAATCGTGATGAATACACCTAGAACCAGAGGGAGACTTTGTACAAAAGTCGATTGCTTGCGTAACTGTCCCATTCGTGTTTCTACCGTGAAGCAGTTGTCTTGCATGGCTGTGTTTCGGTTTGAAGGGTGGGATATGGCGTGAATTTACACGGTACAGAGGAATAACATCTGAGTCCTCAAGAATGATAACGCATGGGGGTATCATGGGTGAAACAGTATACTCTGTTATGTCCGTGGTACTGCTCATATCTATTGGTGACGGTTACCACTTTCCATCAGTTGGGCCGTCAGCTTGTTTGCCTTGTTGTTTCGTTTGTGAGTGTGCCATAGCAATACAAAATGGCCACAACTCAGTTTATTGCTTCGCCCTTAAAAGAGCGAAGCACTGATATTCTGTTGCGGCCAAAGGGAATAGGGTAACAATAAAATAATATTACCAGATTATCCGTACAATAAAAAAAGATTAATATACAGTAAACAGACAGATATGACAGTCTATCTAGCAAACAAATGGGACATGGAGGTAACTTGCAGGAATGTCTAACTTTTGCCTCTCAATTAAGAATTTTAGGAAATGAATTTTGAAACTGGACTTAGTGGCGATCAGTCTTATGGGAGGTGGTATATTGTTCCAACATTTTGTGGCTTGATATCGGAAGCTACCATTAAAAGCTGCCGTTTGCTTTGGCCGCAACAGAATATCAGTGCTTCGCTCTTTTGAGGGCGAAGCAATAAACTGAGTTGTGGCCATTTTGTATTGTTATGGCGCACGGACAAACGAAAATTGTACTTGGCTTTATGTATTTTTGTTAATCATTTATGTTAACTCGCTTTTTATGTATATCTATATATGTAAGTAATGTAAATAAATCATCTATCCATCTATCTATTTGTGTAATGAAATGAAATGAAATGAAATTTATTTGTAACAAAATTAACATACAGTTACAACATCCGTATTTTAGTTAATTACCTAAATAATAATATAATTAAATAAAATAATTAATCTCAATCACTCAACCTACATAACAGGAAAATTCCTAACGTCATTACATCATTTGCTTACGTTAACTTTTCAGACCAAAAATAGTTTTCCTGTACAATGCTTTATTTTTAACATTTCAGCCATTATCCGTTCACTGCTGTACTTAAACCACCCCCATAGACTGCCATAAACAACGGTCCTGAGCCAACTGCATCCACTGACTCCCTGCAATGCATTTCAGGTCGTCACTCCATTTAGTGGGGGGTTATCCTGCACTGCGTATGCCCGTACGCGGTCGCCACTCGAGAACCTTTCTTCCCCATCGGTTGTCGGTTCTTTGAGCTGCGTGACCAGTCCATTACTTCAGGTTCACTTCAGCTTGCTTATCCTTCGGACTATGTCGGTTATTTTGTTTATTTGCGGATATCCTCGTTTCGGATTCTATCACGCAAAGAGACTTCGAGCATAGCCCTCTATTCTTGGAGGGAAAGGAATTGTTAGTAATGGAGACTGAGAATCCCATTGCTAGCAATATACCCAACCAGGTAGACCTCCTCGCGGTTCCCCCTGGAAACTATCATGGTTAATTCCTGATGAAATCATCATGATAGGCTAACTGGCCTGTTTTCATTCTCATCTATCACCCTTCACTGGTGCTCCGCCAGCGTATCCCGTTAGCGCAGGCGGTGTTACCATACCATATTCATCTAATAAGAAAAAAAACATACTACGTAATGATAGACTGGCAATGCAAACACAAAAACGAGACAAGAAAGTGATTACACTAGTGTGCGTGTTTTGTAAATGTGTACACGTGACACGATCTGAATTTGTATGGAATTGAAGTCGCAAAAAAAGCAATAATTCACGTATTTGTTATAATTTTAATTGCGATTCTGGAACGTTCATAAATTTATTTGGATTTAAATTAGATACTTCTTCTATCAATTCTTGTACAAAATATTTCGGATAATATTGCAAAAGGTAAGTAGGTAAGGTAAAATATTTAAAGCGTATTTACATGACAAATGTACAGTTTCGTGGTGTATTTTCCTGTTTTATTTTATATTCAAGTACAGCACATTTAACCATTTTTGAACCCCAATTGATGCTCCCTGTCGAGGTTTTTCCAAGAGACTACAGCATGGGGTTCTTCAAAAGGGGGGTAAAGAGGTTTCTTCAGGGTCGGCAACGCGCGCGCAATACCGCTGGTATTGCAGGTGTTTTATATAGGCTACGGTAACCACTTACCATTAGGTGGGCCGTATGCTTGTTTGCCACCTCAGTGGTATAAAAAAAAATATTTCAATTGTCCTGATCTGCTACTTCGACTCTCTCTAAGTACGTGTCCCAACCAAACCATTAAGATTAAATACCACCTTATTTCATCCATTTGTTTTCACTGACGATAGAAAATATTCATATTTCTGACGTGCAAGCGATATCATCTTGAGGAGGGGGGAAAGGGATAGTTAGCAATGGAGTTTGACAGCCCTATTGCTAGTAATATGCCCTATCAGGTCAACCTCTACGTTCCCGGTTCCCCCTGGAAACAATTCTCGTTGAATTCGTCACGATGGGCTAACTGACCTACTTCATCCTCACCTATCATCTTTCACTGGTGCACCGCCGGTGTATACCGATAGCGCGGGTGGGGTTTTTATTTCATATCACCTATTAAAAAAAAAAACCGATATCATCATTTCCTACTTTTATCCCAATTATTATTTGGGGTCGGCGTAATGTGGCTTTATTTATATTACTAAAGGATTTGGCCTATAATTTTACGACCGGCCGCCTGCCTGACGTCAACCCTCTTTGGCGTGCAAAGGATAAATTTAATAAAATATCTGGAGATCTCGATTTACATTTATTTAATTCTAAGATAGAATCCTAAAGACGTGTGCTGAGTCAACGGTTCTTTGATGGTTCAGATTTGAGCGTGTGATTTCATCTTTTTATTTTGTATAACTCCCTCCCTGTAATGTTGTTATTCTAAATTTAATTTAGTTGTTTGTAAGTATTAGTGACGTCATGTGCATCTTTTTTACAACACAGGGGGCAAACGAGCGCCTCACCTGCGGCTCACTTGATGGTAAGTGACTACCGCCGCCCATGATCACCCGCAACACCAACGGCATTGCAGGTGTACTGGCGGCCTTTTAAAAAGGAATATGCTCTTTTCTTGAAGGTTATGTTGTCATATCGGTTCGGAAATACTGCTGCTGGAAGTTGATTCCAAAGAGTGGTTGTGCGTGGGAGAAAGTGCCTTGAAAATCTTGTATTTATTTGTGAAAACCCGTAATTAGCTTTTTGTCTTTACTGTTTTTTTTTATTATGAAATTTTTTAGCTGTTGGTATTTCTTTAAAAGTAAAGTAATTAATAATTAATTAAAATTAAATTACAGTAATTAATATAAACTATGAGTATATACTTGAAATAAAAAGATTTATTTATTTATTATTATTTATTATTTTCTTTTACAGGTAACAGATCTCCCCAATTACTGGATCTGGCACATCTGTAGGTTGTTTGATCATATTTAGACTTGGAAAATATTACTTCCTTCAACTCCCCTTGTGCGGTACATAACCTACAAATGGTGTGGCCAGAACGTACAATTGGTGCACGGACTATCCTTGGCCACTGTGGATCATCAGATGGACGTACACCTTTCCTTAATATTACGTACGAAAACAAGTCTGCCATTACTTCAGATTTACCAGAAATTGGTAATGTTTCAAACTTCATTATGAAATTACATGGAGTTTTATGCTCGAGGTATCGTGGACATACATTGTCATTCGGACACGGTGAAAATGCATAACCATTATTTTGACCTTTCGGAAGGTTTAGGATAAATTCTCGTGCTTCATTAACTATTCTAAAGCCAGCATTTGTTCCATGTTCGACAACTATTAAGAAGTCCTCAGTTTTATTCCACAATTTTTGTATGGTTTCTAATCTCGTTTTCATGCTCGGCATTTCAAATAATGTGAACGCAGATAACACAATACTGTATTTCAGATCTGTAGATGCGGGCAAGAATTGTCTCTGGAAATAACTTTTTAAAGGAAACTCAACATTGTCTTTGCCCTTACACAGTATTAAACGGGCCAAATCGTGCATGTGTTGGGATGTATCTACACAGAAGTACTCAAATATATCACCTTGCCAATAATTGTTTATTGCCCATGTACCTGTACCAACACCAGAACCAAAATCGAAAAAACTATGGGGTTTATAATCTGGATATTTTTTTCTAATTTCGTCAAGCACACGTACCAGGACCGCATAATCGGGAGCGGCTCTCGCCATTAGATATTGCAAACAGGTTGGTTTGTCGTACGAAATATTACCCCATCTGTATACATTCCTCTTTAGCACATTAAAAACTGAAGTCTGTATTTTCTTCTGATACTTTTCGTCCTCGTCTGGAGTTAATTCTTTGTTGACATTTGAAAGCACTTTTTTAGAAATGCTATTGTAGATTTTAGCTGCCTTTACGTTGATATCGTCATCTTCTGGTGGTAGCAGTCTTGAACTGAGATAATTGTTTAATTTTATACTATCCTGTATCATAGATTTCGCTCCGGTGTCTTCTATTATTATTTTTATAGCCTTTTGAATGTCTGGAGGAATAGCAGCTATTTTCACCCGGGTCGTACCTGGGTGTTTCTTAGGTTTGAACTGTTTCGTATCAAAATTCTCTTTGATGGCAGCATCTATTGCAACTCTAGTGGAATAACTTACGTTCAATGTGGATATATATGTGAACTTTAATTTTCTATACATTTTTTAGGTTACTACAATAAAAGTGTACAATATAACCTAATCACTGGTTGGAAAACAAAAATGATAAAGTAATTGACTGTCTTACGATCACGACAATTAATCACTTAAATATTTTGCTTTACTTTATATTCTTTTCCTTTTTCTTTCTCTATACGTTTTTATGTTTTAAGTAATAAAACGATTAGGTAAATCAAAATAATAAATATGTCAAAATAATTCACAATTTGACAATACACTGACATAACATTCTTTCCATCTGTTCTTTCTCTATCTATGCCTGTGTGTGATTCCATCATAGATATAGATTCCATCCGTCGTTAATTATAAAAAACATTTTTTTTTTTTTTATCAAATAGATATATAATCATCATATTAGCCCTTAACTGTTTACTGCTGAACATAGGTCTCCCCCTTAGGGGTTTAACCAATAATATTATTATTTATTATAATAATAATCTAGATTATTAGTGATCTGTGAATTATTATTAATACTGTCAGTAGGGGGGAAAGGGATTGTTGTAAGGGGGTTTGACAGCCCCAGTGCTAGCGATATGCCTTATTAGGTCGACTTCCATGTGGTTCCCCCTAGAAACAATTCTTGTGATCGTGAACAATTCTTGTTGAATTTGTCACGATGGGCTAAGTGACCTACTTCATCTCACCTGTCATCCTTCACTGGTGCCTCGCCGATGTATACCGATAGCGCGGGTGGGGTTACCATTCCATTATTAACCATTAAAAAAAAATTACTGTCAGTGTCAAATTTTTAATCGATTCTTTCTTAAACTGTTGTTTGGCGGGAAACATAAAATTTGGCTGTCGAGTTTTTCTGAATAATTTATTTATTTTTATTATAATATCGATCAGATAAGTTACAAATAGCATTGATATTAGTTTAATTTTGTATATATTAGTTTTGTGTAATAGTAGCTGTAAACTAGGTAAGTTTTTGTATATATTTCTTTTTAATATATGGACCCCCCGGATGATCCCGGGGGCACGGTCCCCGAGGTCGCTCTTCATGTAATTATTAGTAATAATGAGGACTCTATGGACACAGATTGCTCTGTTAATATTTCTGATAATTCTGGAACAAAACGAAAACGTAAATCAGTAGCCGGCAATGTTTGTAGGCATTGCAATAAAAAACGTAGGAGGAATCGAGGAGGTGAAAACAATAAGAATAAATTTTCATGTGAATGTTCTCAATTCAACGAGGAAAAGCAGCAACAATCTTCTAACAATAATTTAATAAAAAATCAGGAGAATGACTCATCTCGTCCACATAACTTTATTAGTAGAGTTTATTATGAACCTCATGATTCTGCTCCATTCACCGTTCACATACAAAAAGTTTTATCATCCCTGGATGATAATTCTTCACTTCACCCAATAGCCTTTGGTCGTTTCCTTCAGAGAAATACTTTCAAAAATGTAATTGATGGTAGTCTGAAAAAGATAGGGCGAAATAGATTATCATTAGCTTTCTCTAATTATACAGATGCTAATTCTTTTATAAATAGTGTGGATTTAAAATCTCATAATTATAAAGCCTTTATACCAGCATTCAATTTAACAAGGATGGGAATAATAAGGGGCATCCCAACTGCCTGGTCTGATGAGGAAATTATAGAAAATGTTTCAGTTCCACTAGGTTGTGGCAAAATTTTGAAAGTTAGGCGTTTAAAGAGAAAATCTCTTGTTAACGGTAAATCTGAATTTGTAATGACTGAATCTGTTGTTATAACTTTTGATGGTCAAGTGTTACCTAAGCGAGTTTTCATTTGTTATAATTCATTGCCTGTTGATTTGTACATATATCCTACCATTCAGTGTTATAATTGCTGTAGGTATGGCCATATTAAAAATCAATGTAGATCTGTTCCACGTTGTTACAAGTGTGGTCAGGGCCACTCTGGCGAATCCTGTTCTGTCCAAGAAGAAGATTTTTACTGTTGTTTATGCCAAGGTGCTCACCAGGCAAACAGCAAAAAATGTCCAGAATTTTCAAGGCAAAAGGCAATTAAAGAAACAATGGCTAAAAGTTGCATCTCCTATGCTGAAGCAAGCAAATTGCATGCTCCTTCTATTAAATCATATGCTGACACTCTAAGATCTAATCCAGTCATTGTAAATAGTACAGTAAACTCAAACCAGGATGGAATTCATAATGTAATTTCTCCTCATTCTAATAAATCTTATAAAAAAACCATCATAGAAAAAATTCGTCGTCCTCCAAAACCCTCCTATGGGTTTGATCGTAGTGAATATATTACTTTAACAAGAGACTACAATCTTCCTGCTCCTGCAGATGGATGTGGTTATAAACAGCAAGATGAATCTAAACAATCTATTTCTGAAATAGTAATAGCTCTTTTAAATTTATTAACACAATTTAATATCATTCCACCGTCCAACGTTGCTTCTCTTTCAAATGCATTTATTAATATTTTAAATAATAAAAGGAACGGACAACCAAGCCAAAGTTCTGCAGTGGAACTGCCGTAGTGCAGTTAGTAAAAAAACAGATTTAATCTATTTAATAAACATGTACAAACCTCTTATATGTGCTCTTCAGGAGACATGGTTAAAACCCGTATCTTCATTTAGGATACCTGGTTATGCCTGTCTCTGTGAGGACAGATCTGATGGGTATGGTGGTGTGGCCATATTGGTCAGACATCCTTCATCCTTCACCCATATTCCAATTTTAAACCATAGTAATAATTTCTCATTAATTGCTGTTCAAGTTGATAATATTTGTTGTCTCTGTATACATTCCTCATCCATCTTTATTAATATTTAATGAAATTAACAATATTATTTCTACTCTTCCCAAACCATTTTTAGTTTTAGGTGACTTTAATGCTCAACACCAATCCTGGGGTAGCTCTAATAGTAATTGCTATGGCAATGAAATCTTAGATTTGATAGATTCTCTCAACCTATGCATATTAAATACTGGTTGTCCTACCCGTCGCTCAATGCCTAATGAAGGCAACAGTGCTCCTGATTTATCCATATGTACCCCTAATTTAGCTTCTTCTCTCACTTGGCTCACATTATCTCTATCCTTTGGTAGTGATCACTTCCCTATTTTAATTACTTTTCCTTTCAAATTACAACCAACATCAAATTATACTTCAAGTAAGAAGTATAATTTGAATAATGTGGACTGGGACCTGTATTTAAATTATATCAAAAATAAAATTCCTACTCTTCCTGTAATATCTACAGATAATGAAAATGAGTGCTCTGATGCTTTTATAGCATTACTAACAGAATCTGCAGACCAATTTTTCCCTAAGATAGGTAACTCAAGAAAAGGGATCCCATCTCCACCATGGTGGGATAATGATTGTACGGTGGCAGTTAAAAAAAGAAAAGAGGCTGAGAGAGCATACAATCTGAACTCCACATGGGATAATTTTAACAAATACTCTGAGATTCTTAAAAGTACTCGTAAACTCTTAAAAGATAAGAAACTTGCAGGATGGCAAAATTATTGTTCTTCAATTTCTCCTAATGTTAACCCTTCAAAAGTCTGGAGTAATATTAGAAGGTTTAGAAGTGCTTTTAGAGATTCTAGGTCAAATGTTCTTCTGCCCTCACTTATAGAACCATTTTTAGATAGGCTGGCTCCTCCTTATGTGCCAGAAAAAGGTTTGTTAATTAACTCTTTAGATATTTCCCAGTTAGATAACACAACACTTGGTTCTCCTTTCACTCTAGGTGAATTTAAGGCAGTATTATCTAAGGTTAAAGATTCTGCTCCAGGTGAGGATGGAATTCCATACTCTTTCTTTACCCATCTTGACAATCTTTCCCTCAATTATTATTTAGATTTAATTAATTCTATTATGATATCTGGTAATATCCCTAAATCATGGAAGTCACAACAAATAATCGCAATTCTCAAACCAGACAAACCTCCTTCAGATACTGCATCTTATCGTCCTATAGCCCTTTCTTCAGTTTTAATAAAATTGGCAGAACATTTAACAAAAAACCGATTAGAATGGTTCGTTGAGTATAATGAATTACTATCTAATAGTCAGTATGGTTTTAGAAAAGGGAAGAGTACGCTTGATAGTTTAAGTTTGCTGACAACTGATATCCGCTTAGCTTTCACTGAAAATAATTCAATTGTTGCAGCCTTTCTGGATATCAAAGCTGCTTATGACAATGTCTCTATATCTCTACTGAAAAATAAACTTATTGCTCTAAATATTTCACCCATCTTAATTAATTTCATCATTAATATTTTAACAGAACGGTCAATTAGTATTGATAATATTGATGTCAAACACTCAAGAGTTCTTTGGAAGGGGCTTCCTCAAGGATCAGTGTTAAGTCCCATTTTGTACAATATATATACACATGATTTAGAAAATTCAATAGTCAATGATTTTAAATTTAAAATTAACATTTTACAATATGCTGATGACCTTCTTTTTTATGCCATTGACAGTTCTGTTCAGAAATGCTGTACAATTCTTACAGCAGCATTAGAGCGTTTAAAAATTTGGTTAGATAAAAATAGCTTAGAGTTGTCCGTAACAAAAAGCTCTATAGTTCATTTTTCCAGAATGCGAATGCCCCCTCCAATTACAATTTACTTTAATAATAAATTAATTCCAGTTAAATCACAAATGATCTTTTTGGGATTAACTCTAGATTCAAAACTTTCGGGACTTCCTCATATTGAAAAAGTTGTTCTAAAGTGTGAAAAATTACTAAATATATTAAGATGTTTATCCGGTGTCTGGTGGGGTGCCCATCCATATTCTTTGAAACTAATCTATAATGCCATTATTAGAAGTATTTTAGATTATGGTACTTTTCTCTTAGAACCGTGTAGTGCGGCTGGGTTAAGAAAATTAGATTTAATTCAATCTAAAGCGCTGAGAATTATTACTGGAGCTATGAAATCGAGCCCAATAAATGCCCTTCAAGCTGAATGCTGTGATCCTCCTTTAAACCTGAGACGTCAATTTCTTTCAGATAAATATTTATTCCGTATATTTCAATACTCTGAACATCCACTTTTTTCTAAATTACAAAAGTTAACTGAATACTGTGAAAACATGGATTATTGGCGTCATAAATCAACTCCTTGTCTGGTAAAAAGTTTTAAAAAATTTTCTTCTCTTTCTCCTCTTCATAGTTACCGTAAATTCCCGTTTTTCTGTGCAACCTATGAAGCATTAACTCTCTCTCCAGAAGTTGAATTAAATATTAACATAACTAAAGGTGATCCCAATGCAAGTGTCATTTTTAACTCTTACATGTTTTTCAATAAAAAAGACCACCATCATATTTTTTGTGATGCATCTAAGCATGACTCATCTGGATGTGTTGGTGTTGGAGTTTACCATAATCAATTCAATATAGTTCAAAAAGTTAAACTTCCTCCTGAGACATCTATTTTTACAGGAAAATGTTTTGGTATGTTTAAAGCCATTGATTACGTTCTGACTATGAAACTTAAACAATCGGTAATCATCAGTGATTCCTTAAGTGCTTTACAATCACTATTGCAGTCTCCATTCAAATCAAATAAAATCCATCCGGTAATTATAGAAATTAGAAGGTTATTGCAGATGTGTCTTTGTAGAGGGTATTTGATCTCTTTCGTTTGGATTCCAGGCCATTCTGGTATTCATGGAAATATGACCGCAGATAGACTTGCTAATGAGGCTATTGGGTGCGGTAATATCTTTCCTTATAAAATCTTCAGTCATGACTTGGCGGCTTTGCCTGGCTCCTTTCTCCGAAATACTTGGAATGAGTCTTGGCCTATTAGCTGTCAAGTTAAGGCCCATCATTACTTTAGTATTCAGCCTATTATTCCTTGTAAACCATGGTTTTACCGTATTAATAATATTAATAAACGTGCTACGTCTTCTCTTATTAGAATGAGACTTGGCCATGTGAGTTCCCCTTCTCATTTGGCTAAGTTAAAAATTGTGAATAATAATATATGCAATTGTGGCACAGATGTGGGTGATTTGAATCACATTCTCTTAAATTGTCCTCTCTATGACCATTCTGTTCTTTTCAATTCCCTCCTTTCCCTCCGTATTCCCTTACCTACATCAGTTCCAGTATTATTATTTCTTGATAATTTAGAAGTATATAATTTGATTTCATCTTTTATTCTTATCAATAATATTAAGTTGTAAATTATCTTATTTTATGTACTTTTCATATACATATATATTTTTAAGGTTAAATATATTGTAATTTTTATTTAGATATCTGTCAACTTTTCTGATCCTTATCCTAAACTCCTTCGTTCAAAACTCCTTCCCTATAATGCTGTTTCCCAAACTTTGTTTTTGGCGGATGCACTTTGTGCCGTGCCATAAGAAAAGAAAAAAAAAAAAAAAAACTGTTGTTTTTAGGTTATGTTTTTATGGAATGTATTTTATCACAATTTTTAAAAAATAATACACAAAATGACTATAACACACCACGATAAGGTTAGCGATGGTGACGACGACCCTGTTGAATCGATGCTCAAGAGGACTGGTTGTTTGGAATTACATTATAAAGTACAAGTAATGAAAACATCTAATTTTTCCTGCAAATTTCCCATTTTTATTTTTTTCTTGGTGATAGCCTGTACTTAAACAAGTATACTAACAATCCGCCCCGGCTTCTGCGGAATGCAATTTATTACAGTATATTAAATTTATATACTTGCATAAATGTTTAAAAACGATTTCACTGACAAGTGATCTTTTTTCATATTTTTAAAAATATCGTATTATAAGCTTACTAGTATAGATTACTACCATTTTTATTGAATTAGTAGCAATGAATTAGTAGGTCTTAGGAGTGGTTATTAGAGTTAGGATGTATGGATAAGGGCACTATTGAAAAGCCAAAAAAAATTTTTTTTTTACAATGTAATCTGTATCAAGAAAAATGTCGATAACTTTTTCGATATAGGGATAACCCTTTTTAAATAGTTTTTATAATAATAATTTGGCATATATTTTAATATATTACTATTTTTATCAACAATTATCACTGATTACTTAGTTTTTAAATTGAAATATATTCTCCCTATTATAGTAGCTTTTCACTCACTACTTTGTCCACTTAGAAAGTGGGAAACCAATGATATAGACTACTTTCAGATATATCAAGATAAAACATACACTAGATTTTAAGATAGATATTCAGAAACACAATTGTAATAACCAAATCCAGTATTACAGTAGGTATATTTGTATGATGCGAGAACAAACAGACAAACAAAATTTGTTTAATTAAATTCAAATCATCTTTATTTAAATAGACTTGTTTACAAGCACTTATAAATATTTTTTTTTTTTAAATCTACTGCAAGGTTCGGAAGGTTGTTATCTGTTGTGAAGAGGCTGCAAGAAACTTAATAGTTTTTTAAATCTCTGTTAACATTATGTGTATTTATAAAAATGGGCTTTTAACAACGTAGCGTGGGCTTTTAGCAACGTAACATGCATGACTAACACCATGCACAGGGGGAAAAGGATTTTTAGTAATTTCCCCTGGAAACCATTGTGCTGAATTCCAGGTGTATGCATCACGATGGGCTAACTGACCTGTCTTTTCATTCTCACTTATCATCCCTCACTGGTGCCCTGCCAGCATATACCGTTAGCGCAGGCGGAGTTACCATTCCATTATCATCCATTAAAAAAAAACACCATGCACATTTGTCATTCAAGTAATTGTTTAGTGTGTAAAAGGCTTTGTTCAATAAATGTTTTTTTTCATAACAGTTTAAAAAAACAAACAACAGCAACAATAAAATATAAAGAAAACAAAAATAATATATATATTTCAATAATATGGGTAATCAATCTGTTTATTATTTTTTATTATTATTATTTCTCTTTTTTTTAACAGTTTTAAACTTATTAAAATGTGTTTCGTGTTTCAACCGTGAAGCAGTTGTGTTTGCATGGCTGTGTTTCGGTTTGAAGGGTGGGATATGGCGTGAATTTACTGGGTACAGAGGAATAACACCTGAGTCCTCAGGAATGGCAACGCATGGGGGGTATCATGGGCGAAACAGTATACTCTGTTATGTCCATGGTACTGCTCATGTCTATAGGCGACGGTTACCACTTTCCATCAGGTGGGCCGTCAGCTTGTTTGCCATTCTAAGTTCTATAAAAAAAAAAAAAAATTAAAATGTAGATCCAAAATATCCTTCCCTATCAAAATGAATAAACCCCCCTTATATTTATTTTTATTTATTTATATATTTATTTAAGGCAAACAAACAGCTAAAACAATATTTTGATATAGTCTTGTTTTTTTTATTATATTATCAAGATTTATAGATACAATTTTTTAATAAAATTATTTTATGATACCAGGAATGCATAGCTACTACGAAGGACTGGAGGAAGTGTCAATCGGAGGTGAATGATTTTAAAGACTGTATTAATAAGCACAAACAATTAGATGCGGCAAGAACTAAGACATGAGCAAGCAGAAATGTTGTGATTGTGTTTCATAGGAAATATTAGTGATTTATGAATAAATTGTTATAATAATATTATTTTATTTTTGAAATATAATTGTTAAATGAGTGTTGGGTTTCTTTTTTTACAATACGGAGCAAACAAGCATGCGGATCACCTGATGGTTACTACCGCCGCCCATGATCACCCACAACACCAACGGCATTGCAGGTGTGTTGCCGGCCTTTTAAAAGGGAATATGCTCTTTTCTTGAAGGTTATGTTGTCATATCGGTTCGGAAATACTGCTGCTGGAAGTTGTTTCCAAAGAGTGGTTGTGCGTAAGAGAAAGTGCCTTGAAAAACGCACGGTGGAGGACCGCTTTTTTTATACATATATAAGTTTTATAATATGGCAAGTTTTTTTTTCCTGTCACTTCATATGCATGATTTTCAGAAGCAGAAAATTCAATTAAATAAATCACTTTTAGGTAGTGTATCAAAAGATACATTAAATGCAATAGTTTTGTATGTTATTGGAACAAACATACAAACGATTGTACAAAATATAAAAAAATCATTATTTTGACATTTACTGCTTATTATTTTTAATTTACTGGGTACAGAGGAATAACACCTGTGTCCTCAGGAATGGCAACGCATGGGGAGTATCATGGGGGAAACGGTATACTCTGTTATGTCCACGGTACTGCTGATATCAATGTCCTTTTAAATTATTTGAATAATTTAAATTTAAATAATAATAACGTCCAACAGGACTGAAAATGGCGGGTACGAAATACTAGGCCTTTTCGAGACAAAGGGGTCCGACCGATTGTATGATGCGAGAACAAATAGACAAACAAAATTTGTTTATTTAAATTCAAATCATCTTTATTTAAATAGACTTGTTTACAAGCACTTATAAATAATATTTTTTTTTTAATTCACTGCAGGGTTTGGGAAGTAGTTATCTGTTGTGAAGAGCCTGCAAGCAACTCAACAGTTTTTTAAATCTCTGTTAACATTATGTGTATTTATAAAAATGGGCTTTTAACAACGTAGCGTGGGCTTTTAGCAACGTAACATGCATGACTAACACCATGCACAGGGGGAAAGGGATTGTTAGTAATAGGGAGTAGCAGCGACATTGCTAGCCTATCAGGTCGACCTGCACGCAGTTCTGCCTGGAAACTATAATGATTATTGTTGATTGCATTGGTCACGATGGGCTAACTGACCTGAGGGCCTACCATAATATGTTTTCAGAAATTTCGGAAACGAACGAAACAGAAATTTGATGTTAAAATTACATAATACATGCCGTTTGGAAATATTAAAAATGTTATAATATTGTTCCTTTGGACTTTTATGATAGGATGTATGACCAACGAAATGTTAAACTACATTTATTGTTCCGATTTTGATATAAACAACAAATTTCGGAATTTCATTTCATGGTAGACCCGCTGTTTTGATTCGCGTCTGTCATCTCTCACTGGTGCCCCGCCAGAGTATATTGATAGCGCAGGTGGGGTTACCATTCCATTATCATACTATAAAAAATAGTGGTCCACTCCGAAGTCTCCACCTGCGTTCTCCTTGAAGGGTGAAGGCAAAAACGGCGGGAAAATAAAGTTTATAATGATTTCTCACCTATCATTACGGAGAAATAGAGATGAAATTTGTTTACAATTTTATGTAATTGCGCACATATCGTTAGAGATAAATGCAGTAAGCTTTCCTATTCAAAATTTAGACCAAATTTTTTTATACAACTTAGAACGGCAAACAAGCTGACGGCCCACCTGATGGAAAGTGGTAACCGTCGCCTATAGACGTGAGCAGTAGCATGGATATAACAGAGTATACTGTTTCGCCCATGATACCTCCCATGCGTTGCCATTCCTGAGGACTCAGGTGTTATTCCTCTGTACCCAGTAAATTCACTGCCATATCCCACCCTTCAAACCGAAACACAGCCATGCAAACACAACTGCTTTACGGTTGAAATTACTGTTTTATGAACTATTATAAACTAAAATTAGAATAATTTTGACTTTTTTTTAGAAAATTAGTTCATATTAGTCCTCACAAATAAAGAATTCGCTGTATTATTAAAATCATTTTTTTAGAGATAAGAAAAATGGTGTTTCAGAAACGAGCTCAATTTACGAATCTTTTATTTCAATTCAATTAAAAATAGGTAAAATCTTGTCTCTTTTTTAACATTTTTTTTTTTTATTCTGTTTCAATATATCTTAAAGAAAATGTAAATGAGTTTTGTTCAAGTCATCACAGAAACACTCTCTCACTGAAATTAATGACAAATCGAAACTTTAAATCGATTAATCCATTTTTTATTTGCTCTACTATCAGACATTTTTGTTAAGTTTTATTTAAACAGATTACAAATTATTAACAAATTAAATTTGTCACACAACATTGAATATATTATTTCGAATCACAAAAATGATACTGCGCATAAAATAAAGGATAAATAAATAATAGACTTCTGATTTTGAACCTCTCTATTTATAAAAAAAAAAACCATAGAGGTCTTTATAAGAGAGATATTTTTTAATCTTTATTTAATTTGAGATTTTTAAGGCAAATATTACACTTACAAATATTTTTTTCACCTATATTTCCATTTTTAAAATATTCTATTAAAGTGGTTGGTCACACACAAACAAAATTAGACACGAAATACTAGATGGCGCTAATCGAGACTTGTGGTTTTTGTTAATTATTTTTTAATTAAAGATAATATGTGATATTTCTAAATTGGCGGGTGCATTTATTCATTTTATACCGATGTAGTAATAATTTATCATATACTTTGTCTTTGTTCTCTTGTATTGTACAACTTTGTTAAAAAACTTATACTAGTAAGAAACATTGCGATTGTGTGTGTTATAATTCATTCAGGAAGAGATCGCTTATCATCTGTCACATCACATTCATACATAATAATAAAAACCGCTCGCCAATTTAGGAATTTTACATCGAATCAACTTTAAAAACAAAATAATCAACAAAAACCACAAGTCTCGATATAGCGCCATCTAGTATTTGCTTGTCTAATTTTGTTTAGTGATCAATAATTTTAAGAATTCCTGTAATATTACCATAATGTAATATACCACAAACATGTGTAATACTTCCTTTATTACTAATCAAAACTAAATTCATTATCACAAGTGAATCTTAAAACAGGATTTTAATATTATAAAAAAATTGCAACTAGAAAGATGTCTGTAAATGTGTAATATTAATAAATAATTAATACGAAGGGGGATCTTAATAAGACTAATAAATGCCATAAAAATTTTTAAAACATTTTGCCTGTCTCTCTGTACGTTTATTCTGGCATTACGTAAAAATTACTGTACCAAATTGGATGCTCTTTTCTTACTTGTACACCCGAATGTTTTTTTTTTTTTTACATTGTACCTGATTACTTTATTTTACTTGAAAAGTGTTTTTACTGATAGGGCCCCATCAAAAGAATTTCCCACAGGCCCCAAATGGTACAGTTACGCCACTGAATACTGGGCCCAATTTTCATATCGGATTGAAACGTATCTCTCAGATTTGAGCACGGGCCATCCCTTCCTTTGCAGGTGTCGTAAGAGACTAAGGGAACTTAATGGTTGAATTATGGGTGGAAGCGTCTTAAAACATTTTTTTTACAACACAAGGGGCAAACGAGCATGCGGCTCACCTGATGGTAAGTGACTACCGCCGCCCATAATCACCCACAACACCAGCGGCATCACATTAGAAACGTCTAAACTTGTCAGTGTTCCTCTACAATATTATGCATGTATTATACATATAAACCTTCCTCTTGAATCACTCTATCTATTAAAAGAAACCGCTTCAAAATCCGTTGCGTAGTTTTAAAGATTTAAGCATACATAGGGACGGACAGATAGCGACAGCGACTTCGTTTTATACTATGTAGTGATACACGTATACAAATAAGCATACGGCCCGTCTGATGGTAAACGGTTACTGTAGCCTATGAACGCCTGCAACACTAGGGGTGTCACGTGCTCGTCGCCGACCCTGAAGAAACCTTAATATAGCCTTTTTGAAGAACCCCATACTGTAGTCTCTAGAGAAATAAAGCGTTATAAATATTATGTACTTAGTACCTACGTACACAATCTATCTTACCTACTCATACACAGCAACTAAGACACATAATCTATTTAGATAGATCATTTATACATTATTTATTTTGTCTATATATATATACAGTGGGGTCAATCCTGAGGTGCCAATATTTAATATTTTAAATAAATAATTTTGCAAAATTAATTTTATGGACGATTTTAAACCTACCTACCTATTCATAAAAATGTTCGACTTCCCGTAATCAAATGATGGTTTCCAGGGGAAACCGCGTGGAGGTCGACCTAATAGGGTTTATTGGGGGGAAAGGGATTGTTAGTAATGGAGACTGAGAATCCCATCGCTAGCAATATACCCAACCAGGTCGACCTCCTCGCGGTTCCCCCAGGAAATTATCATAGTTAATTCCTGATGAATTCATCATGATGTGCTAACTGGCCTGTTTTCATTCTCATCCATCACCCTTTACTGGTGCACCGCCAGCGTATCCCGTTAGCGCAGGCGGGGTTACCATACCATTTTCATCCATAAAAAAAATAGGGTTTATTGCTAGCAATGAGGTTGCTAATCCCCATTACTAACAATCCCTTCTCCCCCCATAATAATATATTAGGTAATAATACTGATTAATAGTAGCGGAATTAAATAATTCCCTTTTTTAACTTTCGCGTTGTTTACACATATTGTAAATACACTATCGGCAGGACAGTCGTGTCGTAACCACAACTTGGTGCAATCCACGTCGAAACGTCAGCAACAAAGAAGCAGGTATGTAGGTACTATTACGTTTTAGGTGTATTTAGTTATAATCAAATAAATTAAATCCAAATAAGTTAAAACCAATTGGAAAAATTTGTTCATATTGGTCCTTATAATTACTATATTATTTAAAATGTGTAAATGTGTGTGTGTGTGTGTCTGTGTGTGTGTCTGTGTGTGTGTGTGTGTGTGTGTGTGCGTGCGTGCGTGCGTGCTTGTTTGTGTGTGTGTGTGTGTGTGTGGGTACGTGTATGTGTGTGTGTGTGTGTGTGTGTGGGTACGTGTATGTGTGTGTATTATGTATGTAAATTTACTAATATTCGTTTTAAGAATACTGTTACTAATAAATATTTTATGGACCAAAGAAGTCCGAAATTTTTTTTTTTTTTAATTTTTACAAAAAATCACATCTCCCCTCTTAAGTAGAGATGGCAAACTAACCCCCGGCAGAAGCACAGTCGGCCGGGGTTCAGCGCCCCAGGGAGAAAAACCGGCGTACAATGCGGGCAGAATCTAAGAGCACCGCCTTCTGCATCTTTCCCGGGAGTGTATTATTATTATTATTAATAATAAAAATTTCGTTTTAATATCAAACTAAAATTTTAGAGACAGGTTTAGATAGACAGATCTTCAGAATCGACCCCACTGTCCACATAATATGTAATATGTACATACAAGTGGAAAAACTAAAAGTTCTTTTTCAGACCACAAACAGACATACGTTCCATAATGTTGGTCTTAATACAAAAATAATTTAAAACACTGCTTATCTAAACACGGTTTAACCCTTAAACATCTGAAGTTTCAAATTTGACACCGGGGTTATATATCGCATTGGGCGCCTACAATCGATTTTATTTTAATATTTGGCTGTTTACATGTTACCAAACGTTTCTTTCAAAATAAATATAGAAAAATATCGTTTTGATTTTTTTTTTTACTATTTTTCCCCATTAGTAAACACAGTAAAGGGTACACTTGTATATTTTTTTAATTTGATTTAAATAATCAGGCTTTTAAGGGTTAACAAAACTCTAACCCCCTTATTCATACAAACGTCAACCCTCTCATAAACTTATTTTTTGAACTGTTTTGTCTCTTTCTTTTACACTAAATTCTCAATTTGAAAGCTAGTGACAAATTTTTTTAATAGGGGGGGGGGAAGGGGTTGTTAACAATGGAGTTTGACAGCCGCATTGCTAGCAATATGCCCTATTAGGTCGACCTCCACGTGGTTCCCCCTGGAAACCATCGTGAACAATTCTTGTTGAATTCGTCACGATGAGCTAACTGGCCTGCTTCATCCTCACCTATCATCTCTCACTGGTGCCCCGTCGGTGTATGCCGATAGCGCGGGTGGGGTTACCATTTCATTATCACTCATAAAAAAAAACTGTGTAATAGTTAAAATAGGTTTGTAGAACGATTTATTTTTTATTAATATGGCGGGTAAGTGATTAAATATTGTTTAGTCTGTGTTATAGCATTCACGTATATACATATATATATATGTATATATATATATATATATATATATATATATATATATATATATATATATATATATATATATATATATATATATATATATACATATATATATATGCATAAATATATATATATATATATATATACGCATATACAAATAATTTTATGTATCAAAACTATATGATAAAATTACATTTAAACACCTTTTATTTTTATCAAGACAAACTTTATACACAAAGAGATGTTAAACACTCTTTTGTAGCAAGGCATCTAAACATGTGTTTAACACTGGTCTATCGCAAGTTTAACTTTTCTATGATAAAACCTATTCATTATGATATTTTGTTATCAAATGTAAAGTTAATCACTAAATAAATATTTCTTTCTACAAAAAGTAGTAAGACGTTGTCTTTCGTTTGTACAGTCCCATAACCGTTCGACCTTGACCTTGAGCCCGACGAAACGTGGGCGGCATCTATGAGCTCGCCTGGATGCGTAGTGATTTATAAAAAAAAAATCATATTTTAATATAATTAACTACTCTTCATCTGATGTGAACTCGCATGGTACTTCAACCTTTGATTTGTAGTGAATTCCTTTTTACACACGCCACATGAGAAAGGTTTAATGCCTGTATGCACATGCATGTGGTACTTCAAACTCTCACTCCTTGCGTACTCCTTCTGACACACTTTGCAGCTGTACAGTTTTTTCCCCGTGTGTACCTGCATGTGATGTTTTAAATGCTCGCTCTTAGAAAAACATTGTTTACACACATCACATGCGTACGGTTTTTCGCCCGTGTGTACCCGTTTGTGATGTTTCAAATTCTGGACTAACGCAAAACTTTTATCGCACATATCACATGTGTAAGGTTTTTCACCGGTATGTATACGCCTGTGGTTTTTCAGGGACCGTTTAGTTGTAAATGTCTTTTCACATACTTCACATGTTATAGGTTTTTCGTCCACATGTGATAACATGTGATCCTCCAAGCCTTGTTTAGACAAATAACATTTTTTACACACGCTGCAAACGTGTTTATTTTCTTTCTTAGTATGAATGAGCATGTGCAGTTTTAAACTGCCGTTTGTTACATAATTCTTTTTACAAAATTCACATGTAAAGAGTTTTTCCCCAGTGTGAACCTGCATGTGACACTTCAGGCTGTGCCTGTTCGCGTACTCTTTTTTACACACCTCACATGTGTAAAGTTTTTCACCTGTATGTATATGCATGTGATGTTTCAAGTTCTCTTTTCTGGCGAAAAATTTATGGCACACATCACAGCTGTACGGTTTTTCCCCAGTATGCATTTGCATGTGATTTTTCAAGTTCTGCGGGCGATTGAACCTTTTATTGCATACATTACAACTATAAGGCTTCTCACCTGTGTGTATCCTCAGATGGTATTTCAAACTGAGAGGTCTGGCAAAGGTGCTGTTGCAGTAATTACAACTGTACGGCTTTTCAGTAATATGAACCACCATATGTTGTTTTAAGTTTTGTTTTCTCACGAAATATTTGTTGCACTGGTCGCAGCTGTACTGTTTCTCGTCCGTCTGTGTGTGGTGCTCGCTGGTGTGCACCAACACGTGAGCTTTAATTAGACTATGCGTTGTGAACATCTCGTTGCAAATATTGCACGAGTACTTCTCGCATGATTCGCTTACCTCCTGCGCTCCTGACTCGTCGTCATCACCTGAAATTTTTTTTTGTTTATTTTTTTATTTCAATAGGTACACATTACAAAAAGTTAACAATGTTACATTAATTTATATACAGTACAATAATGTTTTGTGTGTAAGTGACGCAAACAAAGTCACAGGCAAAAGCTAGTAATTTCTATAACAATTTTCTCAATGTTTTTTTCATTTGTACAAATGAAACTTCTGGTTACAATTTTTCTATATTAGCAAGATAGCAGTATTTATAATTGGTATATATCAATAATTCAGTGTCAGTATTTTTCTAGAACTACCCTCATTCTTATTACTTCTTATGGGAAAAGCTATTATGTAGGGTACTAAGGTAAAGACTGTCATTATGTGTAACACATACATAGAATATCTCCATACAGATGCTTTGAGAAAAGCAGATCAACTTTTTCATACAATTTTGCATGATAAATAGTAATGTCTGACCGAACTTTCAGTTTCGGTTTCGGCTAGTTTCGGCCAGAAATTCTACTTTCGGCCTTAGTTTCGGTTTCGGCCAAAAATTTGCTGAAACTTTCGGCCGCGCCGAAACCTTGTGTGTGTGTCTAACTGAAAGTTGTTTTTTTTTATGTTTACTTTCAAGAGTAAGTCATAATTTTAACATGTTTTTACATATAAATATATATGACATATTTGTTACATAAATTAATTAGTGTTTATTATTACCCTTTAACTATCTGTGTGTTTGTGTAAATAAATGCATTAAAAATACACTAGATTTCAGTATAGAAGAAAAATTTTAAATATGTTTTAGTAAGTTTCGGTATCGGAAACTGAGACCAAGGCCGAAAGTTCAGTTTTGGTTTCAATTTCGGCTGTAAAACCTGTTTCCGTCGGACACTAATAAATAGTTATGAGTGTTTCCTTTATAACTTCTATATTTGTTTTATAATTTTTCCATTTTTTTAATGTGTAAAACTCTTTTTATTTATTAATTATTATAATTAAATATAAATATGTCAAGATACATTATATGCATAAGTATATAGAACACTGATAAAAAAATGAGTCAGCTTATTTTACAATTAGCTGACAAATAGTTGTCCCATTTTTGAGATTCAATGCTCTATCTATATAATCTAATAAAAAGTCATGATTAATTTATGCTGTTCCTCATTTGATTTATAATAATAATGTTGGGGGCAAAAGGATTGTTAGCAATGGAGTTTGACAGCCCCCATTGCTAGCAATATAACTTATTAGGTAGACCTCCACGTAGTTCTCCCTGGAAAAGATCGTGAACAATTCTTGTTGAATTCATCACAGATGGGCTAACTTACTTACTTCATCCTCACCTATCATTCTTCACTGGTGCCCCACCACTGTATACCGATAGCCCGGGTGGGGTTACTATTCCATTATCATCCATTAAAAAAAATAATAATAATGTTAGTAGAATTAAAAGAATTACATGTAAAAATTACCTGATAACTCCTCATTAACCCCACTTTCATCACCACAAGTTGTAGATTGTTCACCAAATGAAGACAGATCTGCTGCCTGTATTTGTGTCTCCCCAATATCCACAACCTTTGTATCACGGTTACTAAGTAATTCCTTTGGCTTAATCTTCTCCTCCTTTTCATACCAGTTTGATAATTTTTTATTATCTGATGAATATTCACCAGTACTATATGAGGCTTGTTCTACAACCTCCTGTTTTATTACACTGTATTCATACAAGTTTTTAGAAGTGTATATATCTTCCTTTTCATGGTGTCCTGGTACCTCCCCACAGCCATGTCCTATTTGGACACTTTCATATCCCACATCTATACTTTCATCCCTTGGTTCTTCTTTAATAAAGACATTATGAGGGTTTTCACACTTAATTTCTATTTCTATTTTAATATTTCCTTCAACAATTTTATTTCTATCATTTTCTACATTTTTTACTGTGGCAATTTCTGCGTGTGAGTCTGGCAACTCTTGCTTGATCTGTACGTCCTCTTGTTTGATTGGTAGTTCATTGTTTTTATTAAATCCTTGACTAATATTCATGATTCAAAATGATATATTCTTAAATTATACTTTTTAATATTTGCAAATGCAAGTTGGCATTAAATTTTTTTCTAAAGCGATTTCCTCTTATCTGTAAATAATTTAAGAGCATATTAAAGTTTAAATATGGGAAAGAATATATTTTATTATCAAATTTATGACAGGTAAATGTGTATTTCAGACTTATAAATATCTAAGGTACACAATGTATTGCTTATTTGCTACCTTTGTCTCTTAAAAAAAAACAATTGACCAAAAAGTGTATCCACTGACTTAATTTTTTTTTATTTAAAAATGAAAGTGTAACTAATAAGCAGGTTGACTTGCATACTTAAATACTACAAAAATAAAATAAATTAGCATGCTATCCTATCTGATATGGAAGAGGGAGATTTTGTACAAAAGTTGATTGCTTGGGTACCTCTGTCCCATTCGTGTTTCAACCGTGAAGCAGTTGTGTTTGCATGGCTGTGTTTCGGTTTGAAGGATGGGATATAGTGTGAATTTACTGGGTACAGCGGAATAACACCCGAGTTCACAGGAATGGCAATGCACGGGGGGTATCATAGGTGAAACAGTAAAATCTGTTATGTCCATGGTACTGCTCATGTGTATAGGCGATGGTTACTATTTTCCATCAGATGGGCCGTCAGCTTGTTTGCCATTCTAAGTAGTATAAAAAAAAATTGGTAAGTGGGTAATAAGGGTATTATTAAAAAAATAAAACTCACAAATAGTTAATCATGAAAGTCTGGTGCCTATACTGGTTGATACACAAAAAAAAACACTGTACCTGAGGAAACCGGCATTCGCTGGCTAAATGACCATGACTTCAGTTGGAAGTTCCAAACAGCCACTATTCAATGAAAATCGAAAAATTAAAAGCCGACAGCGATATTTGATGACACACCAGCGATTTATGTATTTTCAATGATGATTAACAAGTGGAAATCACTAGCTTTCAAGTCATTAGACCGATAATCAATATACAATTATAACTGCACATAGGTATTGTGTTAATTCTGCGCACACCAATTAGAAATCAAGTAATCGCTTAAAGATCAATTAAATAGGAAATATGATTATCAAAAATTTAAAGTAATCTCTTCCTTTATGACTTTATTTTACATAAATGGATAATTATATGTAAATATATTAATTTTAACATAGTATTTATTTATTTATATATATTTTCTTTTATATAAAATACAAAAAGTATTCTTTTATCAATCCAACAGACTGACAGTTTGATTGACTGACTGACACACGAAGAGTTGACAATTTTGATAGTAAATTAACACCATTACATATCTAAGTCCAAGAAATTTCAATTCCGAAATCTTTATTAGATACAGACAGTAAACTAACGACTCCATAAAAGATCTTAAATTTAAAACAAAGATGGAACATAACAGCTTTGGCTCTATCCAACTAGAAATCTTTCACTACAAATTATATAGAATTATTACGTCTGTGGATATAAAACAAAAAACAAAGGCAATAGTTGATCGTGTATCGATCATGAGTTCTGTTAAAGGTGTTTAACGTTATAGAAAAGTTAGTGATTTAAAATATTACTTTTGTCGACCGAAAAAAATGCAGTTAAAGAGGATGATGTTAAGAGAGAATAATATTTGTAAAATGTAAACGTTTATTAATACAGTAATAATAGTAATATAATTGTAAAGAAGGAGAACAATAGAAAATATAAAAAAGGTATAATATTAAGACGATATGTGTGCCGTGGCGCCAACAACAACATTCTTTGCATATACGCATGCGCGGCCTGCGCGCGCAACCCGCAGTCGCCGAGCGCCTGCGCGTCCTGCGCGCGCATAGGTACAACAAACAAGCTGCGTGCGCGACCGACCGTATTACATATATATATAAAATATTTACGCTTGTTGCGTGTTTTTACAAAATAAATAAAATATATAATTTTATAAGTATGCTACACAGTCGTTTTAAGAAAACATTAATATCTCGTATATTAAACTACTCATGGCTATAGTTTCTTTCCAATATACCCACTATAGCTTATTTGAGACTTATAGTTTACCGTGGTAGGTACCCCGCGAGTGTGTACCGATAGCACAAGTGGGGTTACCATTCAATTCACCCAAAAAAAAAGTGACACCCTAGTGTTGTGGGCGCCCATAGATTACAGTGACCGTTTACTATCAGACGGGCTGTATGCTTGTTTGCAACCTTTATGCTATAAAAAAAATATAGTATAATAAAACAAAGGCAAAGTTACAAAATTTCATATATTAATATAAATAACAATAAATTTCTAAACTACGCTAGGATCTTGCTTTTGTTGCGGAGAGCGACGTACGCAACAAGTATCGAGAGGCCGGTGGCCAGGATCTCGGAGTTCACCCAGGGGCCAGAGTAACCTGTAACACAGAAACTTTCAACTTTAAAAATATAAAAAAATTAAAAAAAAAAACAATAAAAAAAAACATACTAATTGGCTATTTAAAAATCAAGTTTATTTGAATCATAGACTTAGTGTAACATACCTACTCGTATATGTTTTTTATTTGGCGAAAATGGTATGGTAACCCCGCCTGCGCTAACGGGATACGCTGGCGGGGCACCAGTGAAGGGTGATAGATGAGAATGAAAACAGGCCAGTTAGTCCATCATGATGAATTCATCAGGAATTAACCATGATAGTTTCCAGGGAGAACTGCGAAGAGGTCGACCTGGTTGGGTATATTGCTAGCAATGGGATTCTATCTCCATTACCAACAATCCCTTTCCCTCCAATTCTAAAAGTTACAATCTCAAATTTTAATGTGTACTAACTGCCAGGATGTTGAAGCTGAATAGCCAATAATGGTGAAACAGTGGCAGCAGGGTCAGCACGGCGAGCTCGTCGTAGAGATGCCCATCCCTCCTCATCGAGAACATGGATCTCGTGGATGCCAGCACGAGCTTTCGCTGGCTCCTCAGTCCATGACACCTGTAACAAGAGATCACTTTATTTTTCACCATAAAATAGGAAATAAGCTGACTGCCCAATAGATGGAAAGTGGGATGGATTAGTAATGGATTAGGAAAGGATTAGTAATGGATTAGGAACAGATTAGTAATGGGAATTAGTAGCTCCATTACTACCAATACACCTATTAAGGTTGGTCTCTTCTCAGTTCCCCCTAGAAACCTTTATGCTTAGTTCCAAGTGAATTCATCATGATGAGTCAACCTAACCTGAGTTCATACTCAGCTAACGTGACTCCCTAGTACTTCGCCAGCACTATCAGTATATGCTGGTGGGGCACCAGTGAGGGTTGATAGGTGAAGATGGAAATAAATACAACTGGAATTCAGCATGACAGTTTCCAGGAGGACCACATGGAGGTTGAGCTAACAGGGTATCTCACTAGCAATAGATTGGTAGTCTACATTATTAACAATCCCTTCCCCCTACTTATTGGGTATTACTATTCCTGAGGACTATGGTATTATGTCTCCATACCCTGTGATGTTACCACTATATTCCTTTATCCTAGAAACATAAGTGGTACAGAGATACCCATGCAGTAAAATTTTATTACTTATCTTTTGGTTCAAAAACTAACTGAAATTCAAACCTGGTTTTTTTTTTAATGGATGATAATGGATGGTAACACCGCCTGTGCTAACGGTATACACTGGCGGGGCACCAGTGAGGGATGATGGATGAGCATGAAAGCAGCTCTGTTAGCCCATTATGACGAATGCAACAAGTATTAGTCACAATGGTTTCCAGAGGAAACCGGGTGGAGGTCGACCTGACAGGGCTTGCTAGCAATGGGGCAACTAATCCTCATTACTAACAATTCCTTTCTCAACTTTCAAACCTGGTTATTTCAAATGACAAAAACCAAATTAAATCTATTTAAGGTTATCTACAATACTAAATCAAGTAATGCAAATATAAACTCCTCACTAGAAGGAGACTTTGTACAAAAGTAATTTGCTTGGGCATCTCTGTCCCATTCGTGTTTCTACTGTGAAGCAGTTGTGTTTGCATGGCTGTATTTCGGTTTAAAAGGTGGGATATGGCAGTGAATTTACAGGGTACAGAGGAATAACACCTGAGTCCTCAGGAATGGCAACGCATGGGGGGTATCATGGGCGAAAGTGTACCCTCTGTTATGTTCATGGTACTGCTCATGTCTATAGGTGACGATTGCCATTTTCCACCAGATGGGACTGTCAGCTTGTTTGCCATTTTAAGTTGCATAAAAAAAATCTAGTTTTATTTAGAAAGCAGTGTCGTAGGTGAAAAATTGGTATTCACTTTACCTGATACTTGTTTTCACCGATACGAGCTGCAGTCAATGGTTTGCCTTCTACTTCGGCATACAAAGCGTAGTTTTCAGGCAGAGGATTATCACATTTGAGAGTAAATTCCGTAATATAAGCTATTTGTGTCACAACCGTCGCATCTAAACTGGTGAACGAAGCGGCTTCGACTTGAGGGTTCTGGCAACTATCTGCAAGCGAACTGCTGCAAAAAGCGATGAGGAACAAAGAAATAACGTATTTTGTGACCATTTTGCAGTCTTTTTTTTTTCTAAATTTGTGACTTAAAATTAAATTTAAACTAAAATCCAAAAGGAATCACAGTACAAGATGTAGAAAGTGTTTTAGGTCACGTTCAAAACTCAGAACGTCGGAAGTGGACGGAAGTAGTTTTGAAAGTTAGGTAATAATTATTTCATTTCGACTAACGAAATATTGATAATAAATAAAAAAAATATTTAATAATCCCTTTAAAATAAAGTTAGTGATCACCGAATTTTGATATTTTCTTGTTAGTGTTTAATAATTAAAGGTTTGAAATAAACTCTTCCATTGAATTATATGTTCAGAACGTACTTTTAAACGTCGGCGGTGACGTGTGTACAAAACGCCAAAATGCCAAATCGACGTGCTGCGTTCGTTTATTACATAATATTATTAAGAATGCGTTCATAGAATCGGTTAATTATAAATTTTATTATAAGCTAAACGTTTAATAATTAAATGCATAAGCATCAGATTATTAATTTGATATAGGCGATATTTAACATTTTCTATTAGCACTATGCGCTAATATGGAATAGGGCATTAGGTTATCTTGATTTAAAAGATAGCGACAAAATGATCTTAATGCGAGTCCGAGAGTGTGCGAGAGATTATATAGTGTCTCCATAGAAATGCTTCGAAATAAACGGTTCAACTTTTTCATACAGTTTTGCGTGAAAAATAGTTATGAGGGATTCCTTTATAACTTCTATATTTGTTCGCGACATTGTAATCATTTGTATAGTTATAGCGATATTTTATAGTTATTTGTTAGCATAAGTCCTTAGTTTTAATCGTTTTTAAATTGTTAATATTACATAGATTTTTTATTATGTATCTATAGCTCGTAAGTTGAATAAAACATTTTTATTGTGTCTTATCATTATTACCCGTAAATAGAATAAGAAAGAAATTGTAAAAATAATAGGAATAAGAATAATTGTACAAATAAATAGACGCCGAAACGGTGCCACTCTGAAGAGTAACGCGTCCCTCTCACACTCGCCCCGTCCCGCTCGCACAGACTCGCTAATGTGAGTTGGTACATGTTGTCGTGCGACCGGGCGGGTATAAAGATAGGCCGCCTACCGTCGAGCGGCACGCATTGACGCACTGCACTCCCAACCGAGAAGAAATAGGATAGAACTCTTCAGAACGGAACCGGGAGCTTCAGAAAAGGAATTATTGTGTTTCTCTCCAGCCTGAACCAGCGCCCCTACAGTCCACGCTCACCGAACGGTCAAGGAACACCGTTCAATATTTATTTTGTTTTATAATATTTGCATATTTTTAATGCGTAAACACTCATTTTATTTATTAAATAATACGTCAAAATACATTTTATGCGTAAGTATATAGAGCACTAATAAAGAAAACGAGTCAGCTAATTTGTCAATTAGCTGACAAAAAGTTGGCAAGTTTTAAAGGCTTGATGCTCTATCTATATAATTTAAGTAGATTCCACAACACTACTAAATTCGAACTTAAGAGATATATCTAATGATGATTGGTAACAAACCAAAGCTATTAAGCAACTTAGGTAAGCAAATATTATGTCTGTATATAGTAAGTACTTAGCCCACAATACAAATGTTAATGTATTACCTTCCCATAATCGATTATTAATTAATTTACTTTGTTTATAATCATTAAGACAGTATAGACTTGAAAATTACAGTCATGAAGTCATAAATTTAAAATGATTTTGTTTATATTTGTAATTAACGATGATGTAGTCATGTAACGAACATTTTAACACGAAACGTAGAATAAAAAAAATATTTATTCAAACAGATTTGTTTATAACCTCTTTTAAGTCACCATGTTTTTTTATTTTACTATTAGGCTTGGAATGTATGTAGCCGTCTGCATAGAAGAATTCGCAAGAAACTGAAGTCACTTATAAAAAGTAAATCTTTTTTTTAAGACACAGTTCAGAACAAAGTATATATTCATAGTTGGAATGCTATATTTTTATTAAGTACCAATTTTCATTTACGTAAGCAATATGGTATATTGACGAGATGTTGAATGAAGAATGAGAATACTTTATTTGCATTATACATACATACATATCTGTCACGCCTGTCTCCCATTAGGGTAGGCAGAAACAATGAAACGCCAAACGCTTCGATTCAAACAAACCTCTTTCGCTTCTACCACATTCATCAATCTTTTCATACACGCTCCCCGGTTACGGGCACTTTTAATTTGGCCCTTTTTCAGCACGTCGCCTATTTGGTCAACATACGTCCGTCTAGGGCGGCCCCTACCGACATCTCCATTCGTTCTTGCTCGATAAATCTCTTTCGTAATTCTTCTTTCATCCATCCTCTCCAAATGACCAAACGAAATCAAACCAACGCATAATTCTTTATATTGCATACATGCATTATACAATATAGGGAATAAGCAAGACAATTAATAAATGTAACGATACAGTTGTATAAGTACAGTGAGGCGGTCTTATTGCTGAGAGCAATCTTTTTAAGCCAAACTTAGGGTAATGGAGGTAAGGTATTGTTAGTAATGGGGTCAAATGACCATTACCCATTTTAATGGATGATAGGTGAAGATGAAAAGGCAGCTTCCTTAGCTCATCGTGATGAATACACCAGGGTATATTGCTAGCAATGGGACCAGAAGGCCGCATTATTAACAATCCCAAGTTGTCAGGTGTCCCGATTTACGCGCGATGTCCCGATTTTCAGAGGTCTGAGGACACATCCCCTATTTGTACCTGATCGGGACGCTAAACGTCCCAATTAATTAAAAAATTAAAAAGGTTTTATTATATATATACACCAGAGGGACACTTTGTATAAAAGTCGTTTGCTTGGGTACCTCTGTCCCATTCGTGTTTCTACCGTGAAGCAGTTGTGTTTGCATGGCTGTGTTTCAGTTTGAAGGGTGGGATATGGCGTGTATTTACAGGGTATAGAGGAATAACACCTGAGTCCTCAGGAATGGCAACGCATGGGGGGTATCATTGGCGAAACAGTATACTCTGTTATGTCCACGGTACTGCTCATGTCTATAGGCGACGGTGACCACTTTCCATCAGGTGGGCCGTCAGCTTGTTTGCCATTCTAAGTTGTATAAAAAAAACTTCTATAGCACCGACCTGTATTACCTTTCAGATAAAAAAATCCGGTCAAGTGCCAGTCGGATTTGCGAAACGGGGGTTCCGTACAAAATCATCAGGTTTAAATTTTCTGTGAAATAACTATAAATTTATGGTTTTCGGATTTTCCCCTATACTTGTGCTATACCATCGTGAACAATTCTTGTTGAATTCGTCACACTAACTAACTGGCCTGCTTCATACTCACCTATCATCCTTCACTAATGCCCCGTTGGTGTATACCGATAGCGCTGGTGGGGTTACCATTTCGTTATCATCCATTAAAAAAAAAAAAAACTTGTGCTACATGACTTACATATATTGCTTCTCGCCAAATTTCATGATTCCAGGTCAACGGGATGTACCCTATAGGTTTTGATTCCCTTTGCGAATGTCAAAATATTCGATATAAATGGAACATAAACAGCCGTATCTTTTGATTGCGTCGATTTAGAAGCTCGACTTTGTCACTGCTTCAAGAGATTGCAGACTTGAGTATTTAATATTAATTTAAACTTGATACCTCCACGCGTTGCTAAGAAAAAGGGTCTTGACAGACGGACGGACGGACAACGAAGTGAGCCTACAAGAGTTCCGTTTTTTTCTTTGGAGATACGGAACGCTATGAGGCAATAAGCATAAAAAAATACCAACGAAATGAGAACCCCTTCTTTAACCGACTTTAAAAGTTTAGTTGGTAGTTTAATTTTTAAATTAAAATAATTTTTTTGTGGAAGACAATCTTTAATTATTTTGAAGTCTACTTGACTTCAGACGAGCTTAGTCCGTCACTGAAATTCTGTTGATGATGCAATGGAACGGGGACCTTACAGTGGGATTTTAAAGTGTGGGTTCTTGGGGGTTTCCTCGAAGGGGGATTTTAAGTTTTTACTAAACGCAACATAGTAACAAAAGGACCAATTATAATTTAATTTAATTTTTTGTAAAGTTTTATTTATGTATTTATTTATTTTTATATCTTGTACCAGGACCGCAGCGAGATGAGGCGGGTATCGACATAGGAGAACATGTTTTTTCAAGTAAACATTTGAAAAGTGAAAGGAAACCCACGGCGCGGAGTTTAAATTCTAGTTGGCTGAGGTCTTAGATTTTAAAGTACATAGATTGGCAATATACATATAAGAGAGAAAACATAATAACATATATGTTAGAGCGGGACAGACACTCATTTACACTTAAGTTGATTTGGTGACAGTAGGAATAAGATAAATTCTTATTATTTTTACATTCTAAAATGTAATTATTTTTAAATAAATATAGTTAGTTGGTTAGATAATAATATAAATGAGGGGAATAAACCAGAAAATTGTACATTTTTCTAGTAATTAAGTTTAATTTACATTTAACATATCCAGTGTTCGCGTTGCGAGTCGACAAATTGTACCAGGACCGCAGCAAGGTGAGGTAGGTGTCGTTATAGGAGTCCATATTTTACTAAATAAACATGCTAAATGGATAGGTAACCCACGGAGTGCGATCTTAATTTTTTTTTTAATTCATGTTTATTAGGGTTGTAACTTCACAAATAAAAGAGCCAATTATAATTTATCCGTAAAGGCCTATATTTATTTATTTATATTTGACATATCCATGTGCTCGCGTTGCGAGTCGACAAATTGTACCAGGACAGCAGCAAGATGAGACAGGTGGCGTCATAGGCGACCATATTTTTTCTAGTGAACATGTAAACTGGGAAACCCATAGAGTGCTGTCTTAATTTTTTTTTTATTCTTGTTTATTAGGGTTGTAGCTGCACAAATAAAAGAGCCAATTATAATTTATCCGTAAAGGCCTATATTTATTTATTTATATTTGACATATCCATGTGCTCGCGTTGCGAGTCGACAAATTGTACCAGGGCCGCAGCGAGGTGAGGCGGTCGTCGGCCGGGCGGCGAGCGGCGTCAGTGCGGGCCCGGCGGCGTCTTGGCGGGCGAGGCGGGCGGCGGCGCCGGCCACTCGACGCCGTCGCCCTCGTACTGGGTGTTCTCCAGCCGGGTGATTAGTCTTTCGTCCTCATCACCGAACTCGCCCCCCATTAGGGACGGTTCGCCCACTACCATTACGTCCTGCAATGGAACGATGCGATTTTTCAAATATCTGTACTATCGAACAATCTTAATATTAAATCTTCCATGTACAGACAGCGACTAGTTACGATGTTATTATATGTATTGATAACATATGTTTCACAGTCAAAATTGTTTTTAAATATTGACAGATAATTGCAACGTCGATATTAAAACATTTGAGCAATAATAATCTTTATTGCGTGTACATAAAGTCAATTTTCAGATACTCCGAAGAGGACATAGCCATCGCTAGAGCGGCCATGTCCAATATGGTTGGAGGCGGGGGGAAAGGGATTGTTAGTAATGAGGTTAAATAGCCCCATTGCTAGTAATATACCCTCTCAGGTCGACCTCCACGTGATTCCCTCTGGAAACCATCCTGGTCAATTCTTGTTTGGAATTCATCATGGTGGTAGCCCACCATGAAGAATTCCACTGACCTGCATTCATTTTCACCTATCATCTTCTACTGGTGCCTCGTCGGTGTATACCGATAGCGCGGGCGGGGTTACCATTCCATTTTCATCCATTAAAAAAAATAGTTGGAGGCATCGGTTACTTCTACGGCGCTGATCGTATCCTATCGCAGTATACCAGGGAACCAGTACCGTACTGGAGGACAGTAGCTGTATTGATTCTTAATTTGAACTATTTTCTTGTCAATTGTATATTTAACTTATATATATATTTATACCACTGAGGTGGCAAACAAGCATACGGCCCACCTGGTGGTAAGCGTATGTCTATTATATTATATCTATTAGTTTCATATTCGTTTGTTTTTATATTTTTTTTTCTGTGGAATAGACTAGATATAGTTAGAAGTGACCAGGGCGACATACCTGTGAGGCGAGGCTGAAGTTGGGTCCGGGGGAGCGTTTCTTGGCGGGCGCGGGCGGCGCGGCGTTCGCGCCCGCGCTGCCTTTGCGTTTACGCCGTTTGCTCGCCGGCCGCTGTGATTCTGGAACAAAACGCATACAGTTATAATTTACTAGCCTTTTCCCGCGGTTTCGCCCTACCTACTCGTGTATCAGAAATCATTCAAATCTGCTCTGTAGTTATTGTTTGAAATAGTAACAAATTTTGGCCTCACAAAACTGTCACTAGAAGGGTGAAAGGGATTGTTAGTAATGGAGACTGAGAATTCCACTGCTAGCAATATACCCCAACCAGGTCGACCTCCTCGCGGCTCCCCCTGGAAACTATCATGGTTAATTCCTGATGAATTCATCATGATGGGCTAACGGGCCTGTTTTCATTCTCATCTATCACCCTTCACTGGTGCCCCGCCAGCGTATCCCGTTAGCGCAGGCGGGGTTACCATACCATTTTCACCCATCAAAAAAAAATATTGGGGGCTTATGGACCCATTACTAGTCACTATTATTTATTTATAATCCCGGTATAGAATAGGTCATTCTCTTACTTTCATTTTACTTTCTCTTTCATTCTCTTACATTCTATGAGGAATTGCGTAAGAGATTACTGAGGAAAATGAGTGGTCGAGGAATGGGCAGCAGTAACTCTTTTAAAATATCACTAAAACTTAACGGCGATTGCCAATCCTTGCCAATTGCCTGCCAATTACTGTTTACAGGGGGAAAAGGATTGTTAGCAATGGAGTTTGACAGCCCTATTGCTAGCAATATACCTTATTAGGTCGACTTCCATGTGGTTCTCCCTGGAAACCATCGTGAACAATTCTTGTTGAATTAGTCACGATGGGTAACTGACCTACTTCATTCTCACCTATCATCTCTCACTGGTGCCCCGCCGGTGTATACCGATAGCGCGGGTGGGGTTACCATTCCATTATCATCCATTTAAAAAAAAAACTACTGTTTACACATAAAAACACCCATAAACCACGTTTACAAGTACTAGGCGCGCATAACTCACCAGGCGGCGCGACCATCCGCTGCCATTTTTGGAAGAGCGTCGTCTTGAGACAGTCGCGCGGCGTGAGCGCGTACGCCTTGTGCCGCGACATTAGTTCTTGCATTGGTTCTAAGATTACACATAACTGTAAACAAAAAAAATTGTTCGCGACATTATTTGTATATATCGTAATTTATAGTTGTTAAGACCTAGTTAATCGTTTTGTATTCTGTTATTTTATATAGATTTGCATAGATTTAAGATAGTGTAAGTTAAATAAAGTATTTCTTTGTGTGTTGTCATTATTACCTACGAATAGAAATAGAAATTGTAACAATAAATAGAATTAAGAAATTGTAAATTGCAATAAATAGACGCTATAGAGTACCGATCTGAAGAGACACGCGTCTCGTTCATTCTCGCCCCGTCCCGCTCGCACAGATCGCTAACGCGAGTTGGAAATGTTATCGTGCGAGCGGGCGGGTATAAAGATAGGCCGCCTCTCGTCGAGCGGCATTCGCTTCCGGGCAGCGACGCACTACACTCGAGAAGAAATAGGACAAGAAGAAAAAATACTCTCTTCAGACGGTACCGGAGGCTTCAGAATAGTAATCCCTGTGTTTCACTCCAGCCTGAACCAACGCCCCTACAGTCCACGCTCACCGAACGGCAGTCCACAACGTTCATCGTGGTCCTTCGAGAAGCCGGATTGCTGGAGGAACACCGTTGGTACATCGAGAAGCCGGATCGCTGGAGGAAGACCATTCTGAAGCCGGATCGCTGAAATGCCGACTACGAGAAACATGAAGTCGTCGCAACAAAAAATCGCCGTCACCGAAGCCACAACGTCCGCCGCCACCACGTCGACTACGGCCGCCGGAACGCTGTCCGTCGCTGCCACGCCGTCCGTTGCTGCCACCACGTCGTCTGCGGCTGTCAGAATGCCTTCTGTCGCTGCCACGTCGTCTACCGCCGCCACCACATCGACTACGAACACGTCCGGCGATACGACGACCACAGGAGCCACGGAGACTACCGAAGCCACAGGAACGACAGAGGAGACAGCAAGGAAGAAGGAACCGAAGCACGGCACGGCACGCACGGTTCGCACCACGGCCTCACAGAAGAAGAAGGCTCTGGCCAAGGCACGGGAGGAGCTACTTCGAAAGGAGGTGGAATTGGCTGCTGCACGTGTCGCCGCCCTGGAAGCCGAATCAGAGGACGACGAGGAAATAGAAGACGACGACGCTACCGTCAGAAGAGAACGAACGTCGGATTGGGTTCATCGAAGCACGCTAGCACTCACGATGGAGCCGCATGTACCAGAGATAGAAGAAGTCACCGGCAAGCGTCAGGGGTTCGTCCCATCGAGACCCGTTGAAGAGGATTCGAGAGCGCCGCCGCCACAGCCGAGCAGCGACGCACTTCACCGGGACCACGCACGCCACGTTGACCCACATGCCGCCATGCCTACGATAGCAGCAGCGATGCAGTCGATGAAGAAGGAAGAACCGGTGCTGAAGGTGGGCATCGATTGTAATGAGTTTGCGATCGCCATGCAGATGGCCGCTCGCAACATACTGCCCTCCACAGCGTCAAGAGTCACCGAATTGCCAGTCTTCAATGGATCGTCGAGCGAGTGGTTACCATGGAAGATGGCCTATGAAGAGAGCGCAAGTCAACTCACAGAACAAGAGAACCTAGCAAGACTGCGCAGAAGTTTGAAGGGGGCCGCAAAGGACGCGGCACGCTCCCTATTCGTCGGGTCTACGACCGCAGAAGAAGTAATGAAGATGTTAGCCGCGAGGTTCGGCCGCCCTGGAGCACTCGTCACAGCCGAACTGAACAAACTCCGCGCGCTACCACGACTCTCGGACAACGCAAGAGACGTCTGCCTCTTCGCAAGCAAGGTGCAGAACGTCGTCGCCACGATACGAGCGCTGAACAAGAGTCACTACCTATACAACGAAGAAATAGTGAGAAACGTCACAGAGAAGATGCCGTCGGTACTACGCTTCAAGTACTACGATTTCGCCAACGACCAACCGGAGGGACAACCGGACCTCATAACACTCTCTCAGTTCCTGCAAAGGACCGCCGCACGATGTGGAAACTTCGCCCCCGCCGAGGAGATACCGTCCGAAGACCGGCGGGAGTCCGCTCCTAGGAAGACGGCGAAGACATACACGACGCAGGAGAAACCCGCTACACCACCGTGCCCGATGTGTCGACGAGAGGGACACGCTCCATCGGACTGCAAGACGATGAAGGAAGCAGACACATCGGCGAGATGGGAGTTAGCGAAGACTCATAGGCTGTGTTTCCGTTGCCTCAAAGTGAGAAGATTTCGCCACGCCTGCAAGAGCAAGAGATGTGGAGTAGATGAGTGCACGCAGACTCATCACCCTCTGCTGCACACCACGCGACAACAGCCGGAGAATGAAGTAACAACACACGTCGTCGAGGACAAGTCCGCCGCAGTCACCGCATCGGCAAGGGAAAACGACAAGATCGCGTTCCTGAAGATCCTGCCGATACGAGTCACCGGTCCCACGGGAACGTGCGACACCTACGCGCTACTGGACGACGGGTCGACTTGCACCATCATCGAGACGACGGTGGCGGAGCGAATCGGTGCTACGGGTCCCCCCGCACCATTCTACATGGAAGGTGTGGCCGGGGCACGGATCAACGCAGCTCAATCGACGCGTGTTCACTTCAAGATCCGCGGGCGGAATTCACAAGAATACACAGTGGGGGCACGGACGATGGACAGACTGCAGTTATCACCGCAGTCGGTACCACGCAGCGTCATCAAGGGCTGTCCACATCTGCGGGACATAGAGAGGGAATTGGTCTATGAAGAGGGCAAACCGACGGTACTGTTGGGGCAAGACAACTGGCACCTACTGCTGGCCCACGAAGTCAGAAGAGGATCCGACACGCAGCCGGTCGCATCACTCACCGACCTGGGATGGGTACTGCACGGTACGAGTCGCGGCAGGACAAGACAGCAGGTGCACAGGATCAGCCACATAGTGACGACACATGAAGAGGAACAATCGATGGAAGAAATGATGAAGCAACATTTCGCGCTCGAATCGCTGGGGATCGCACCGAAGAGGTCTTACAATGAAGAGGAACGTCGCGCCCTACGCATTTTAGAAGAAAAAACTCGTCCGTTACCGGCGGGAGGATACGAGACGGGGTTACTATGGAAGAAGGACGACCCTGTGCCGCCGGACAACTACGAATCGGCAATGCGACGTCTCCAACTGGTCGAAAGGAAACTCGACAAAAACGAAGAACAGTGGCCGCGTGAAGATAGTTCAAGCGACGATAGTCAAGCGAAAACGGGAGAAGAACGCGTACACAAGCTACAGAACGCGACGCAGTTGTCTATAGCATTACCCGATCCGTCACGTTTTTCTAATTGGTTGAAACTTGTTCGCAGTTCAGCACGGGTGTTGCAGTTCATCGACCTCCTGCGACCGACCAGTCAACGCTGTACCGCCATCCGAAAGAGGAACAAGAAGAAAGAGAGCACCGACCCCACTTGGACCCGCACGAAGAAAGTCGATAGAGAGAAGACAAAGATGAAAATCAAGAACAGCAATAGTCCATCTGTGTGTTTCATCCCCATAGACACACACTACCTAGATCGCGCGCGACGGCTATGGATTCGCGCGATACAACAAGAGGCGTTCGGCGACGAAATCGCAGTATTGAAACAAGGGAAACAGCTGCCGTCATCCAGTCGACTCATACAGCTGTCAGTCGTCATAGACAACGACGACATTCTGCGACTTCGATCGAGAATAGCAGCCGCCGCCGATTTGTCAGCCGAGCAACGAGAGCCCCCCATCGTCGACGGAAACCACACCTGGGTGCGCCTATACATCGCATGGGTGCATCGGAAACTTCACCACGGCGGCTTCGGGATCACCACGAACGAGGTGCGACAACACTTGTGGGTGTTGCGCCTACGACACGCCGTCCGCAGTGAACTGAAGAGGTGTCAGCTGTGCCGCCTACGAAGAGCAAGACCGGCGCAGCCGTCAACGGGCAACCATCCACAGAGCAGGCTGGCGCATCATCAACGACCGTTCACGTTCACCGGCCTAGACTACTTCGGGCCTATGACCGTGACAGTGGGCCGCACTCACCAGAAACGGTACGGAGTGCTCTTCACCTGCCTAACGACGCGCGCAGTCCACCTAGAAATCGCCGGCAGCCTCAGCACGGACTCCGCCATAATGGCCCTGCGGCGCTTCATAAGCCGCAGAGGGTGTCCCACTGAGCTATGGTCCGACCAAGGCACCAACCTCAAAGGTGCTGACGTCGAACTGAAGAAAGCAGCCGAGGAAGCCATCCAAGAAGAGTCATCAGTCCATTTCATCCGGTGGCGCTACATTCCCCCGAGCGCACCCTTCATGGGAGGTGCGTGGGAACGGCTGGTGCGTAGCGTGAAGACCGCACTAGCCGCTACGTTGAACGAGCGGGCGCCCAAGGAAGAAGTCCTCCACACTCTGCTGGTCGAGGTCGAGCACACCCTCAATAGTCGACCGCTAACCCACGTGTCAACATCGGCAGACGACGACAGCGCCCTAACCCCCAATCACTTCATATTGGGCGGTCCGTCGCGCGTCCCACTGCCAGGCAGCTTCACCGAGAGCGACGCGGCGGGACACAAGGAGTGGCGTGCCAGCCAGAGGCTAGCTGATTGCTTCTGGAACCGGTGGGTGAAGGAGTACCTACCCGAGTTGCAACACCGGCGGGAGCCCCGAGCTACACACGGAGCCATCAAAATGGACGACCTGGTCCTGATAGCTGATGGGACCTTGCCTCGCAACACGTGGCCGCGAGGCGTGGTGGTGGCGACCTACCCTGGACCAGACGGCGAGGTTCGAGCGGTCGACGTGCGGACGAACAAGGGCATCCTACGGCGACCCACTAAGAAGCTGATCATACTGCCCACATCGACATCGAGCGACGCGAACACGAGTTAACTCCAGCTACGAGAGCTGCGGCGGGAGATTATGTTCGCGACATTATTTGTATATATCGTAATTTATAGTTGTTAAGACCTAGTTAATCGTTTTGTATTCTGTTATTTTATATAGATTTGCATAGATTTAAGATAGTGTAAGTTAAATAAAGTATTTCTTTGTGTGTTGTCATTATTACCTACGAATAGAAATAGAAATTGTAACAATAAATAGAATTAAGAAATTGTAAATTGCAATAAATAGACGCTATAGAGTACCGATCTGAAGAGACACGCGTCTCGTTCATTCTCGCCCCGTCCCGCTCGCACAGATCGCTAACGCGAGTTGGAAATGTTATCGTGCGAGCGGGCGGGTATAAAGATAGGCCGCCTCTCGTCGAGCGGCATTCGCTTCCGGGCAGCGACGCACTACACTCGAGAAGAAATAGGACAAGAAGAAAAAATACTCTCTTCAGACGGTACCGGAGGCTTCAGAATAGTAATCCCTGTGTTTCACTCCAGCCTGAACCAACGCCCCTACAGTCCACGCTCAACGAACGGCAGTCCACACCGTTCAAAAATAAACAAATATATACACACACGCTCGTCTTTTATTAAGTAGGATAGGTGGGGGAAAGGGATTGTTAGTAATGGAGACTGAGAATACCATTACTAGCAATATACCCAACCAGGTCGAAATCCTCGCGGTTCCCCCTGGAAACTATCATGGTTAATTTCTGATGAATTCATCATGATGGGCTAACTGACCTGTTTTCATTCTCATCTATCACCCTTCACTGGTGCTCCGCCAGCGTATTCCGTTAGCGCAGGCGGGGGTTACCATACCATTTACACCCATAAAAAAAAGTAGGATAGGTAGAAACAATAAAATGCACTTCTTTCGCTCCATATATGTTTATTAATCGATTTAAACCACCGCACCCTTAGATTACGTAATGTCTCCATAGAAATGCTGCACCAAGAACAGGTTAACTTTTGTTTCCATGTGTACGAGAATTGGTTTACCATAATGTACATTTATTACTTAGAATATGGGTGTATAATTATATAGTATTCTTTGTACAAAAGTCGATTGCTTGGGCACCTCTGTCCCATTCGTGTTTCTACCGTGAAGCAATTGTGTTTGCATTGCTGTGTTTCGGTTTGAAGGGTGGGATATGGCGTGAATTTACTGGGTACAGAGAAATAACACCTGAGCCCTCAGGAATGGCAACGCATGGGGGGTATCATGGACGAAACAGTATACTCTGTTATGTCCATGCTACTGCTCATGTCTATAGGCGACAGTTACCACTTTCCATCAGGTGTGCCGTCAGCTTGTTTGCCATTCTAAGTTGTATAAAAAATATATATATATATAGAAATGCGTTGTAGGGAGTCAGTGGATGCAGGTGGCTCAGGACCGTTCTTTATGGCAGTCTATGGGGGAGGCCTATGTCCAGCAGTGGACAGTTAACGGGTGATATCATATTAAACAATAATAATGAATATATTATATATTTTCGTTTCGTCATGTCTATAGCTGACAGTTACCACTTTCCATCAGGTGGGCCGTCAGCTTGTTTGCCATTCTAAGTCGTATATAAAAAAAAATACAATACAATACGAAGTTGGTCCAAAACTTTTAGCTATGATTAATGTTTTAATTAGAAGGGAGAGCACTTTAAAAAAAAATATTGGAAATTCTTAAATTGTTTTTGAAAATTGGCATAGTTACTGTTGAAAGTTCTTAATAAAGAGAACTGTCGAAGTTGTTTGTCGAATGGACAGGACAGACAGAAGTTGCATAAAAATGGACAAGACTGATGCGTAAGAGGTTTTTTTTTTGATGTGTGAAAATGGTATGGTAACCCCGCCTGCGCTAACGGGATACGCTGGCGGAGCACCAATGAAGGGTGATAGATGAGAATGAAAACAGGCCAGTTAGCCCATCATGATAAATTCATAAGGAACTAACCATGATAGTTTCCAGGGGGAACCGCGAGGTCGACCTGGCTGGGTATATTGCTAGCAATAAGATTTTCAGTCTTCATCACTAACAATCCCTGCGTAAGAGGTGTTATAGGCATCACAGCACATGCCAGACCAGAGTCCTTCCGTGCATGTCTATTGGCGACGGTTACCACTTTCCATCAGATGGACCATCAGCCTGTTTGCCATTCTATGTTATTTGAAAAACCAACCATGACGTCTATAGTGCCAATTTCTTTTAACACCATTACATTTTAAAAACTTAATGAAGAAAAGGATTTTACTTATGCGGAAGCAACCCTCGGATCGTGGAGCTGGCTCTCGTCATCGAATGTAGTGCATCGAAAATTGTATATCACTATTAAGGATTTTTTTTTTTTTTCTTGTCACTAATTTGGTACATTGGATTCTTGTTCTGTTATATATTTTTTTTTCATTTATTCATTGTTTTTATACTTGTTTATTTTAGTTTTTGTATTGTTTTCTTTTATTTTTTATGTAATATCTACATCAATATATATATTTGATAATGAAACGGTGCCCCGTGTAGGTGCAAACTGAAAATCAGCGCTGAACGAACATCAGTCCAGCAAAAGCTGAGTTTGTACCTATTGCCAGGCGCATACGATTAATGGACAATATATTGATTAATTAATTTATGTACATTATAATTTGTGAAGAATGGCAATAAATTTTATTATTATTATTCTATAGGTTTACACTGAGTGGTTGCCACTTTCTACCAGGAACTCATAACATTCTGTAATTCTAAAAGAAAAGAGTCACTCACCCTCAAGTAATTAAGCGTCGAGTTTGTGATCCCCTGGCGCGTGATGTTTTTTGTTAGTTGGTCGAGTGCCTGGTGGTCGGGCGGGTGCACCGCCTGCCGCGGTATGAGCTCCCGGTGTGCCCGCACGGCCATATGCCACGACTTGATGCGCATCAGGTCGTCGAACGTGAACTCCAGTATCAGACGGCCTTCTGTACACACCTGTAAGCAACCAGTCGCACTTTATGACACCCTGGTAATTTGGTAGGAACAAATGGAAGATTTACGACTACATTCTCAATAAGGGATCCCTCTTTTATCACTAATCACCAGTAATTATCTCTATATTCATCATCTTTCTGCCTTTGTCGTGTATTTATCACCATTTATACACCATTATACAACTTAGAATGGCAGACATGCTGACGGCCCACCTGATGGAAAGTGGTAACCGTCGCCTATAGACATGAGCAGTACCATGGACATAACAGAGTATACTGTTTCGCCCATGATACCCCCCATGCGTTGCCATTCCTGAGGACTCAGGTGTTATTCCTCTGTACCCAGTAAATTCACGCCATATCCCACCCTTCAAACCGAAACACAGCCATGCAAACACAACTGCTTCACGGTTAAACACGAATGGGACAGAGGTACTCAAGCAATCGACTTTTATACAAAGTCTCCCTCTGGTGAAATGAATTGGATCGATCAAACGAAAAGAATATTCAACGCTCAACGTTGGTAACATTAAGTTGGCTTACTGGCTCTTATAGCTTACAAATTTATGTAAAACTACTGGTCGCCCCACTGGGCGACCAGTAGTTTTACATAAATTTGTCCAAATTCGACCATAACATATTATATTGTAATAAATGAATTTATTATGGTTATGTTTCAACGTTCAGTAAGACTATACACAAATAATATTAAATGCAAACAGTATTAATCTATTCTCAATTCGACCACAGACTTTAACAATAAACAAAAGAGTATATATGCGTGTGTGTGTGTCAAATATATGGTAGTGTGATATAAACATACATATTATAATATAAATAATAATACATAAACATACATACATTAATATACTAAATAGATCAAGGTAAATCACACATAGTAAACGTCAAAGCAAATTAGAGAGGCAATGAGATTTTACCTGCCTCTTGAACGAGGCAAGAGAATGCGCTGATCTAATAGAAAGAGGTAAGGAGTTCCAGAGACGGATAACTTGGATAGTGAAAGAATAGGAATAGAATTTAGAAGAATGAATAGGAGTTACTACTAAACGAAGCATACCTGCTTTCCAATATTTATTGAAATACCAGGGGTACTTCTGTGGCCCTAGTGTTTATACCGTCAAGCGGATGCATTTGCAGGTCCGTTTTGGATTGAAAGTGTAATTTTATGGGAGACAAACACTAGTGTTCAGCAAGGGCAATGCAAGATACCATGGGCGACGGAGTATACTCTGTTATTTCCATGGTACTGTTCATGTCTATAGGTGACGGTTATGAAAGTGAAATGGATTCAATAATATATATGTTAGAGCGAGATAGATGATGAAGCAGGTCAGTCGGCCCATCGTGACAAATCTAATGACAAATCAATCACGATGGTTTCCGAGGTTGACCTTGGGTTTATTGCTAGCAATGTGATTTCTTCAATCTTCATTACTAACATTTCTTTCTAAACCCTTGCCAATCTGTCAGTACGTAGTAAATTATATGTCTATGGAGATATCAGTCCTCAGGAATGACCACACATGAGGGGTTCCATGGGCTTCACAGTGTATTCATCCAAATTCCTGATACTATTCATGGCATATGGCCATGGTTATGTCCCATTAACCAGGTGGATCATCGCTTGTTTATCATACAAAATCGTATTACAAAGTACCAGGCTGTCATGAGTTGTAAGGAGCTCTCACCTTAGTGAACATCGGTTTCCCGTGATGCGTGACCATAGTGCAGTGGTCGCAGTCGAGCGTGATGCTTGTGTTGTGGAAGGACTCTTTTGGCTGACGCATCGTGTAGTACAGTTCTGATACGCCACCTTCGTATATACTGCGGAAGTAGCGCGGTATGAGCGTCCTTCCTATTGCTGGAAAGAGAGAGAGAATGCGGCCATTAGAACGAGACAGGTATAAACAATGAAATGTAGATGATGCTTTGACTTACCAGATACATGCCAGAGGGAGACTTTGTACAAAAGTCGTTTGCTTGGCTACAGTTGTGTTTGCATGGCTGTGTTTCGGTTTGAAGGGTGGGATATGGTAGTGAATTTACAGGGTACAGAGGAATAACACCTGAGTCCTCAGGAACGGCAATTCATGGGCGAAACGGCAATTCATGTCTATAGGCGACGGTTACAACTTCCCATCAGGTGGGCCGTCAGCTCGTTTGCCATTCTAAGTTGCATAAAAAAGCTTGGAGGGAGGGGGAACACCCATTGCATACATCCTATCAGGTCGACTAGCACGTGGCTCCCTCTGGTAACCGTCGTGATTCACCCTGACCTTTCACTGGAGTTCCGACTGTTTTCACCATTAAAAAAACACATGCTTTGTTACAGTTTTATTATATTACTCCATACAAACGCTTCGAGAAAAACGGCTCAACTTTTTCATACAATTTTGCGTGATAAATAGTTATGAGTGATTCCTTTATAACTCCTACATTTATTTTGCCTTATATTTTCTGCGTCTTTTTAATGTGTAAACACTCATTTTATTTATTAAATAATACGTCAAGATACATTGTATGCGTAAGTATATAGAACACTGATAAAAAAAACAAGTCAGCTAATTTGACAATTAGCTGACAAAAAGTTGACCCGTTTTTGAGGCTCGATGCTCTATCTATACAATCTAATATTACTTGTTTTTTGGCCACTACGAGTACTTTGTTCGCGTGGAATTCAGAAGCAGGAGAACCAACGTACAGACAGACAGAGAAAAAATCTAAAAAATATAGTATGGATTTCTATAAATTTTTTTCAAACATGCTTGGTAATGTGAGCATCAATTTGACAATTTTCTTCGAGATAAATCAAAATTGCCGTACTGGCCAGATATATGCGGGCAGCGGCCGGCAAAAGTTGTATGAAAATCCATATCTGTCGTGTTTTGCGACCAGATAAATTACTATGTAAACTCATATCTGTCCTGTAATTTAAAAATGGAATGACCTTTTACTTCGAAATATGGCTACCAAGGAGGTAACTAATTAAAGGTTTTATTTAAATTTCGAACTGTCTTGCAAATAGAAAGCTGTATATTGAAAAAAAAAAAAATTATTTAATCTGTTATAATTGATTATTGTTATGACAATTACTTAGGTATTTTGCAATCTACTAATTAATATTATCTTATTTGTATGTGACATTCTTAATAATTATGTAAAATTGTTTTTCTCAAACTGGCCAGATACATGCGGGCAGCGGCCGGCAAAAATTGTATAAAAATCTATATCTGTCGTGTTTTGCGGCCAGATAAATTACTATGTAAACTCATATCTGTCCTGTAATTTAAAAATGGAATGATCTTTTACTTCGAAACACGCCAAGGAGGTAACTAATAAAAGTTTATATTTAAATTTCGAACTGGCTTGCAAATAAAAAGCTGTTTACTGAAAAAAAAAAAAAAAAAAAAAAAAGGAACATTATGGCGCGTGAAAAATTATTATTGTTCGTTATTCGTCATTGAATTTAAAAAGTAAAATTGTGTTTTATATTGCTGCGCATTGTTTGAGAAAAGTACTATACAAGCCTTGGCCATAACTAGGCATTGATGGACTCACGTATGTGTGCCTCGGCTACGCCTCGGCCCACATTTGCACGTTCGTCCATCAATGCCTCAGTTGCTGGCCGCTGCAGTAATGTACTATTTCTTAAATATCTCCAATGTACTAGAGTTGGGTAATATCTTATATCCATATATTGATTTCTAGATATTTGTGACTATTCATTTTTCCATTGCTAAAAATACACTCCCTATCAAGTCACTTACCACGCGGTTCTCCCTGGAAACCATCGTGTCTGTTTCGTCACTACGGGCCAACTGATCTGCTTTCATCCTCACCTGTCTTGTCTCCCTGGTACCCCGCCAGCGTATACCGATGGCGCAGGCGGGGTTATCATTCAGTTATCACTCGTAAAAATACCCTGGTACCCCCCGCCAGTGTATTTCGAAAGCGCAAGCGGGGTTACCATTCCATTTCGATCCCATTAAAAAAAAAGTACTCACTGTATCTCTTGGGTCCATCTTCTAGACAGAATGTGAGTGTTAACGTCGCGTCGTCCTCGAAGAACTCTGTCGCGAACGCGTCCCACCAAAGGTTATCTGACTCCTGGAAGTTATGAAAAGGTAATGTTTAGTACCTGCTTTAAAACTAATATATATATATATATATATATATATATATATATATATATATATATATATATATATATATATATATATATATATGGTCTACCTGAACAATCACATACACAATCCTATATCACTTATATTCAACAAGATGAGTTCTTTATAACTCATGCTGGCCTGGTAATTTTTTTATGTTACCGGGAACGACAAACAAGCTGATGAGTGGGATGGATGGGATGGTAGTAAATGGTAATCGTAGATCTAAATAGCACCATGGACACCATATTATACTGTGACACCCATTGCCCATGCGTGGGCATATCAAAGAACTAGTGTATTGCTTGCTACCCAGTAATTTCATTGCCATATTCCACCCTTCAAATCGAAACACAGCCATGTAGGCACTGCTACAAATATTATAATATTTAAAAAGTTAGTTTCTACAAATTGTAATGGCGTCATGACATTGTGAGGAGGTCAACCTTGTCATCAAAAAGAGGCAATGATTACCTAAACACAAACAGCATGCAGCAGCATGAAATGCAGGCAAGAGATATAACGAGTTATTTGACACGAAATTTCCCTGTCAACCCCGTACGGAAAGAGCCTTAGCATGAAGATACACAGCTGTACAAATGGAACAAAAACAAATTTTTCCACGCGCCGAGAACAAAGACACATAAATGTTCAACAGATGTCGCTGTTCGTAAAATTAAGTTTCTCTAAATACATAATAGATGGCGTTAGTGGTTCCGAGGTTTATAAGACAGATGCAATAATGCATAAATTTATGCCCATTAATAGAATATAAAATAGATTTAGCTTTATAAAAGCTTACAAGACAGATAAATAACTGTAAGAACACCAAAGAACAGCCATGTACAATACAGACTATATTATGATGTCTATCTCTCCTATGAAGCTCTCCTAAAATGCACCTTTGTACCCAGTAATTTTGCTGCCATATACATAATGTATTCTAGCCGTGTGGTCCTGGCATAGAATGAGCCACCCCTTCCTTACCCGTGGGACTTAATTATCGAGGGATTGGCAGCAGCGTCTCTCTTAAAACATCAAAGTTTAACAGCGGTTGTCGACCCGCGCTTGTCAAGCGTAACAGCTACTGGTGAAATCCCCAAAGGGGAGACCTACATTTAGAAGTGGTCAGTTAATGGCTGATATCATAAAAATACACCCACCAAAACATGGGAGGGGGAAGGGATAGTTAGTAATCAGATTCGGCAGTTCCGTTGCTAGCAATACTAACAGGTCGACTTCCACATAGTCTCCCGTGGAAACCATCGTGATTAATTTGTAACGAATTCATCACGATGGGTAAACTGAGTCGTTCTTGACCTATCATCCTTTACTGGTGCCCCACCAGCTTACACAAACGACACAGGAGATATTTTTTTTGATGGGTGAAAATGGTATTGTAACCCCGCCTGCGCTAACGGAATACGCTGGCGAAGCACCAGTGAAGGATGATAGATGAGAATGAAAACAGGCCAGTTAGCCCATCATGATGAATTCATCAGGAATTAACCATGATAGTTTGGGGGAAAGGGATTGTTAGTAATGGAGACTGAGAATCCCATTGCTAGCAATATACCCAACCAGGTCGACCTCCTCGCGGTTTCCCCTGGAAACTATCATGGTTAAATTCTGATGAATTCATCATGATGGGCTAACTGGCCTGTTTTCATTCTCATCGATCACCCTTCACTGGTGCTCCGCTAGCGTATCCCGTTAGCGCAGGCGGGGCTACCATACCATTTTCACCCATAAAAAAAAAAAAAACCATGATAGTTTCCAGGGAGAACCGCGAGGAGGTCGACCTGGTTGGGTATATTGCTAGCAATGGGATTCTCAGTCTCCATTACTAACAATCCCTTTCCCCCCAACACAGGAAGAATTACCATTCCATTATCATTCAACAAAAAAAAAAACAAACATGGTCGTAAAGTACAGCTGCTTAGAAACCAGAGACACGAATAGGAAGGGAAGAGACGTCTGTCATAGAGTAACACCATAGCAATCTTTAACTGTCCACTGTTGAACATCTTGGAGGGTATTTTCAGTAGTTGCCACGCTTGGCAGGCGGAGTGGCAATCGCAGTTAGGCTTTAGAGATGTCTTAAAAGGGACACTGCTGTCCATCCCTCGCCCTCCCTTAGTCGCCTCTTACGACACCCACGGGAAAGCAAGGGGCGGCCAATTCTATATCGGGACCGTACAGAGCTGAGCTTCTACCTTACTCATATTTCTACCATCAACCACACAGGACCCATGCAGTCGACCTTTATACAGTTTTCCTTTGACACTAGAATCAGAGGCAAAGTAAAAAAAAAAAAATATAGCAGAGAGAGCGTAGAGATGTTGCATCTCTGTGCATCTTCTACCGAATTTATCATGGGGAGTGCTCTGAAGAATTGTTCGGATTGATACCTGCTGCTGATTTTCACCACCGTACAACCGGCCATAAACTAAAATTTCATCCCAACCATCTGGACGAGTGGCGGTCCTCCACCGTGCGTTTTTCAAGGCACTTTCTCCCACGCACAACCACCCTTTGGAATCAACTTCCAGCAGCAGTATTTACGAACCGATACGACAACATAACCTTCAAGAAAAGAGCATATTCCTTTTTAAAAGGCCGGCAGCACACTTGCAATGCCGTAGGTGTTGTGGGTGACCATGGGCGGCGGTAGTCACTTACCATCAGGTGAGCCGCATGCTCGTTTGCCCCCAGTATTGTAAAAAAAAAAAAAGTACGAACCTCTGTCCTCTGTTGTAACCGTTTGTTCAGTTCGTAAACTCTATAGTCTGGCTGGCCGAAGTATGGCGCGTGCCTCCTGGAAATAGATAAAAATAATACAATTAGTGACAAATGACAATTTATGAAATGCTTGTAAACAATTTTGATGTTCGAAAAGTCATTGGCAAATCCTGTCCCAGACACTCGGATCATGCAAAGATATACACAGGTATAGATGTCGCAAGTGTCTCAACTTATAAGGACACGAAACTTTCTTTTTATACAACTTAGAATGGCAAACAAGCTGACGGTCCACCTGATGGAAAGTGGTAACCGTCGTCTGTAGACATGAGCAGTACCATTGACGTAACAGAGCATACTGTTTCACACATGATACCCCCCATGCGTTGCCATTCCTGAAGACTCAGGTACTTTTTTTTGATGTGTGAAAATGGTATGGCAACCCCGCCTGCGCTAACGGGATACGCTGGCGGAGCACCAGTGAAGGGTGATAGATGAGAATAAAAACAGGCCAGTTAGCCCATCATGATGAATTCAACAGGAATTAACCATGATAGTTTCACCCTTCACTGGGGCTCCGCCAGCGTATCCCGTTAGCGCAGGCGGGGTTACCATATCATTTTCACCCATCAAAAAAAACCCAATACATCCGCATTACTAACAATCTCTTCCCCCCCTCAAAAAGCAGGCCAGTTAGCCCATCGTGATGAATGGATCTGGAATTCAGCACGATGGCTTACGAGCTGAACTCCAGATGATTACTGATACTTTCTCCCACGCACAACCATTCTCTGGAATCAACTTCCAGCAGCAGTATTTCCGAACCGATACGACAACATAACCTTCAAGAAAAGAGCATATTCCCTTTTAAAAGGCCGGCAGCACACCTGCAATGCCGCTGGTGTTGTGGGTGATCATGGGCGGCGGTAGTCACTTACAAGCAAAGTCAGTCACGAGCAAATTGCGAAGCCGTACTGATTGTTAGGTCTTCTTGTCATTAAAATACGTATAGCTAATATACTGCGGCTAGTTCAATGATCTACGGGAAACAGAAATGGTATATATTTCTTTATACAACTTAGAATGTCAAACAAGCTGACGGCCCACCTGATGGAAAGTGGTAACCGTCGCCTATAGACATGAGCAGTACCGTGGACATAACAGAGTATACTGTTTCGCCCATGATACCCCCCATGCGTTGCCATTCCTGAGGACTCGGGTGTTATTCCTCTGTACCCTGTAAATTCACGCCATATCCCACCCTTCAAACTGAAACACAGCCATGCAAACACAACTGCTTCACGGTAGGAACACGAATGAGACAGAGGTACCCAAGCAATCGACTTTTGTACAAAGTTTCCCCCTCCCTCCCTCTGACAATTTACAAACACAACGATACAATTGTATAAGTACAGTGAGGCGGTCTTATTGCTGAGAGCAATCTTTTCAAGACAACCTTAAGGTAATGGACTATTTGTTGTACAAGTAGGTATGATAGTGCTGTATTATTAAAAAAGCATCTTTTGCAAATTAAAAATATATAAAAATTAAATATATTATATATATTAATCAAAAAATTATATGTTAAATATGGACCTAATACCTAATTTTATATAAGCATCCAGGAACAAAGGAGGAGAAAGAGAAGATCAACAATTATTTAGCAATGTAAAAAAGAAAGCTAGGTGTGACGTCATAATTTAAGAGGTCACTTAAGTCTGGGAAGACAAGAGGATACAAGAAAGAAGTATTTATGGTCATACAGTCACAATGATTCATAGGTGATCGCCGTGCTGGTCCCGGCATAGAGTGGACCGCCCCTTCCATTCCCGTGGGTGTCGTAAGAGGCGACTAAGGGAGCATATGGTAGAGGGATGGGCAGCAGCGTCCCTCTTAAAACATATGTTAAAGCCTAATTGTGGTTGCTAACCCGCCTGCCAAGCGTGGCAACTACTGGCAAAACTCCCCTTATGGGGAAAATGGTATGGTAACTCCGCCTGCGCTAACGGGATACGCTGGACCCCTTATGAGGAAGGCTAATTGTTCAGCAGTGGAGAGTTAACCCTGCCTGGCAAGGTACCAGGGGAACATGATTGGTGAGGATAAAGCAGGCCAGTTATCGTGACGAATTCACTGATGAATCAATCACTGTGGTTTCCAGGGGGAACCGCGAAGTCGACCTGGTAGGGTATATTGTTAGCAATAGGGTTGCTAATCCCCATTACTAACAATCCCTTTTCCCCATCCCAAAAAAACTTGTTTTATTTTTTATACCACTGAGAAGGCAAACAACGGGCCCACCTGATGGTAAATGGTCACCGTCAGGCCTATGAACACCTGCAATAACCGAAGGTATTACACGTGCGTTGCCGACCCTGAAGAAACCTCTTTACCCCCCTTTTGAAGAACCCCATGCTGTAGTCTCTCGGGAAAACCTCGGCAGGGAGCTCATTCCACAACCTGAGTGTTCGTGGGAGGAAACATCTCTGAAACCGCGCAGTACGCGACCATTGAGGCTGTAGGACATGAGGATGAACTGCCTGTCGACGGCGAGCCGTACGATGGTAGAAAGTGGCTGTGGGCATCATATTGAACAATTCCTCTGAGCACAATCCATTGTACATGTAAAATAAGTATGTACATTTGGTAGTAAAATTCATATAGATAATGCAATATGAAAAAAAAAAAAATTACGTCATTTCAGTTCCTACTTGCAAATTAAGTACCGTGTGGTTTTACTAAATTTATATTGTTATAATCGGATTTGATATCCATTGACCAGGATATGATGAGTCTTGAGAAGTTTACCTATAGTAAGGGTCCGGTATCGGGTGGTAGATCGGAGGTGGCAGCGGCGGCGGCGGCGGCGCATACTCATGGTATTGCAAGTGCTGGGGATGCGGAGGGTGGTGCGGCGAGAGATGGTGGCCGTACTCGCGGTACTCGCCCTCGCCGCCGAGCGAGCCCAGCGCCACCGGCATGTAGGCCACTTTGTCACCGCGCCATCTATCTGCCGTTCTCACTTACTAATGCACTTTGCCAAGTTCGAAATTCCAATTACCGCTCCTTTAATTTCTATGTCCCTGGTACTTTCACTTCAGTTTTTGTTTATTTTTTTTTTAAAATTCGACTTAGTCCGATTAATGTTTTTTGTATAAATAATAATTAATTTGTAAATATCACTGAGCACACCACATAAATATAATAAACACTAATATAAATAAATAAATAAATCTATAACTTTTTTTTTAAACACTGACTTTGGGCACTTTGGTTAGTTAGACTATTACTAGTTAGGTACTAAACATTTAGATAAGGCCTCTATCTCTGGAACAAATAGACTATTTTCAAATTACGAACTGTGTATAATCGAGTGAAAACTCGCTTGGAAACGGCGAATTCATAAATCATAATCGGCCACGAAAATCTACGAACGACGGCGTCAAGAACGCGACTGATAAAAAGCATTTCGAATTTTTCGCGCGGGAAGTGCGACGACTGCGAAATGAAACGTCCCATGTCCCTTATATACTTTACAATGCTACACGAATGTCGTCCTAATGCGATCGCATTAGAGGCGATAAGCGTTTTAGATACCGATCCATGGACGGAGGAGCGGCAACGTCGCGTCAGCTGGCCGCGCTAGTAACGAGGCGCGTTCCAAAAGGTCAACATCGGTTACTATTTTTTTTTTATTCAGCCAGCTATTTTCGTTGGCTTTGTTTGTTTTTTTATCATTCGTATATCGATTTGTATGACATTTGTATGTGTAAATACCGATTCGGCGTTTAAAATATTCTACCTACCGTGGTAGCTACTACGTGTTTATGACTCTGGTCATTCAATGTTGATAGGCATTTGTTTGAGAGTTATAACGCAACGCAGGTGTATTTAGGTGTTTTGAGTATAAATTACGTATACGTACTTACAGAGAAGTTTAGAAAGTCGAATAATAATACCGACAACATATCCCATAAAAGAGACAATAAACATCCACTTCATAATATATTTATGACACGCGAATCGTGCTATAAATATACGAATTAAAAAAATAATCCTCGATTAACATAGTATACTATGCATATATAAATTATTCAAAAATAATAAAAAGACTATTGTTTTCACCGCGGCAAGGCTTCAGAACGCACGCGACGTTGCCGCACCGCGCGTTCGCGCCATACTTTTTACTGTTTCTTAGCACATAGAGCGCTCATTACGCTGGCACGCACACAGAGGCGGCCCGCTGATATTGTTATATCCGCTGTACATACGGTCTACATAGTGCAAGATGTACATAATGTACATTCCGCGAGCTACGAACGTAGATATGTAGGTAAGCTACGACGCTGCGCGTTACACAAATCAAACAGTACGTCTATAAATAACTGAAGAGGCCGTGTCCGTGAAATTTCTTGCACGCGTCAACTATCAAACTCATTTTTGTCTCGTTTAGGCAAAGAGAACGATTTAAAAATGTTTATTTTGAATTTGGAACGCGGCGTGCGGCAATAGTGGCGTGCGTGAGAAAGTTTCGAAATCGACTAAGGATTTGCATGTCTCATTACACGCCCAGCAACGATTGCAACGGTGCGCATTCGAGACAATCGAATCGAAATATTTGTACCGGCAGGTGCCTGTACAAGTTGGAATTTTCAATTAAGAGTGATACTCTCGTAATGTATTATCAAAGTGATATTTTACAAGTGTTACCCATAAATGCATGCGTAGACTTAAAAAGTGAAAGTCGTTGCATAAAATAACAATTACTTCAACTAAAGCAGATAACGTCAACACCGACTATGTTTGCTCAACAGATATTACAATATTTTTTATTGCGCTATGCTTTACGAGCGAGATAAGGATGAGTTCCCAACATAAATTATCTGTACACGATCGCCGATACGAGTTATGCAAACGACAGATACTCGAAACAAAGATATAGCAAAAAAAAAACAATACGAATTCGCGCACAATCGTCAATAACCGGATATCTCACGAGTGGCGAGATCGTCGCGGGGCCGTCACGTCACTATCACGCCCAGATATACCTTGATAACGTTGCAAACAATGCAAGCGGCAGACGCCTACACACACCACAGCCAGCGAAACGTCAAAACACGCAATTAACTGATAAGAGCAGTTGTAAAACAATAAATTAGAGAATACACTACGGTCGCGTATCGCAAAAAAAAAGGGTAAATTTAGCGACAAACGTCGGACGTGTTAGCGTTCCGTCAGTCGACTCGGAATGTGTGTCACGCCGCGCCGGCGAGTCATTGACTCCGCACTAACGCCAGCACCGAGCGCCGCGCGTAAACAGCGGGACACGTGCGGCGGCCGCCGCCACGATCCCCGTGGAAGGCCGAGGGAAGCGAGCGAACACCTGAAACAGGCTGCAGCGCGACGCGGAACCAACAATTGCGCGTAAATCGCGCGTATCGGCGACGTGGCCGAATCGATAGATTGTAAAAATTTGTCGCGGCACACTCGGCGCGGGACTCGGACGGGCGAGCGTCGGCTTTCGAAACTGCACCCGTGTAAATAGTGAGACGCTGGAGTTACCGGCGCGGCGGCGCGTACACTGCACCTATGTAATTCAGTACATAAGAGAAGTGTGCCGCGCTGTGACGGACTAGTGACGAGCTGTCACGGGGTCGGGCGCGCTCGGCCCGGATCGACGGCGGTCGGCAGCGCGCCGCGGCGGCGGCAAGTTCGGATATGTTACAAGATTAGATTATGTCAGAGTGATTAATAGTAAAAACCGGTTGTTGCGTTAGGTCAATCACATCGGCTCGGCCACAATGGACGAAAATCGAGTTTGACGACAAGTGGCCGCTGTGCGCAGTTAAGGTCGCGGTGATAACGAGAGATGATTTATCGTTGTGCCGCCACCTCCCAATGCAGAAACGTAACAGAGGGTCTACCATGAAATGTTTTCCGGAACTTCGCGCCCGAACGAAACACAAATTTGCTGTTAAAATTGCATAATAAATACCGTATAAAAATATTAAAACATGGTTCCCTTGACCATTATGGTAGGATTTATGACGAAGGAAATATTTCCATTTATTAGGCCGATTTCGGTATGAACGAAAACACGAAATTGAGACAGAAAATTCAGAATTTCATAGTAGACCCCTAGATCTCTGTATAATACGCAGATAAGTAATTTATCGTAGGCCTGATTGAGCTACTCGAGTTTAAAACGTACTGAATCTGACTAAACTTGAATATAGCTTACAAGGATCTAATTAAAACTGTTTGTATCGTTATTTTCCGGTATTAACGATAAGAGAATCAATCAAATGATACGTGGAGACAAAACCTTTCCGTATTGTAATCGTGACGTCACCAATGACGCATATCACAGATCAGCTTGCTTGATGAACCGACGACAACGGTAATCATGACTTTATGACAACTTTGTATAGATAATAAGTTACCTATTGGACACAATAGAACAAATTAAAACAATTTACAATTCGAAATTATTGAAATCGACTAATTGGCACGCAAGAATGGCAACCAAGAAAAATGCCACCAACGAAAACTGGAACTTACAATTTTGGTGTTTTTGTAAAATCAACATAGGAAACAATAGGTGCTCTGCAATATTTTTAGAAGCCACCAATTAGAATAGAATAGAAAATTTACGAGCATACAGACAATCTTTTAAACCAACTATAATAAACTAAAATTAATACAGCTAATTGTTAGAGTCAATGTGGATTATAACTCAGCATAATGCTGAAAAGGTAAATTCCAGCTATTTTTTGGTTCGGACAATAAAATAAATGCCAGAAATTTATACCAATGACCTAGTACGTCAAGATATCTTGTGTTGTAAAAAACAAGGCAATTAATATCTGTAAACACAACTCAGACCATCTAGCTTCAAATTCAATTCGGAAAAGTTCATATCCTAAACTGGCCCAACCAGAAACGGAAACTGTAACCCATATTTTGCTGCAAAATATTCCAACTGTTTGCAGCGACTAAATAGATCCTAGTATTTTCACAACCCAGCCTGTAATCTAACAGGAAATAGTGGTAAAAGATATGATGCCAAAAGTTCGAAGCTCTAATTATGCGACCTTCAAAAAAATTTAATACGTATTATTGTAAATATTGAGGTCCACTGAAAACCAGCGTTGCGGCTTTGCTGTGCCCCGAGATGTGGCATATGCTGAGATGGATCCCATACTTAGACCACCAGTCCAAAACTAAATGCAGGTTTTGCGAGTAGTCCCCACGTTTGGCAGGCGAATTCGTAACCGCAGTTAGGCTTTAAAAATATTTTAAGAGGGACGCTGCTGCTAACTTTCGCCCGGCCTTAGTCGCCTCTTACGACACCCATTAGAAAAGAAGGGATGGCCCATTCTATGCTGGGACCAAATAGCAATTGGTATAATAGTGTTGCATTTATCATTATGTTGACAATGTATAGTGTGATGATAAGGGAAAAGATTAAGAATGAGTATACCAGAGGAAGTTTGAAAGATTCTCCTTCTTGATTTGGATATGGCAGAATTGTTTTAAGGAAAGAATTGAAACCTGGAATATCCATAAAATATGGTTATATTTTAACATAAACAACCAGGTCCAAATGGATTTGGATGATTATCAAACCGGATCGAGGTCAACAGTTAAAATTATGATTGTAACTTACATGTTTTTGTGAACAAAGATTATTATCAGAGTAGAGGAAGATCTAAAAAGATATGGATGGGTTTTTTAATGAATGATAGTGGAATGGTAACCCCGCCTGTATACGCTGGCGAGACTCCAGTGAGGAATGACGGACGATGTTGAAGCAGGTCAGTTTCAACAATAAATCAATCACGATATTTTCCAGGGGAACTGCGTGGAGGCCGACCTGACATGGTATATTGTTAGGTTTGGCACCAGAGGGAGACTTTGTACAAATGTCGTTTGTTTGGCCACCTCTATCCCATTCGTGTTTCTACCGTGAAGCTGTTGTTTGCATGGCTGGGTTTCGGTTTAAACGGTGGGATATGGCAGTGAATTTACAGGGTACAGAGAAATAACACCGGAGTCCTCAGGAATGCCAACGCATGGGGGGTATCATGGGCGAAACAGTATACTCTGTTATGTCCACGGACCTGCTCATGTCTATAGGCGACGGTTACCACTTTCCATCAGGTGGGCCGTCAGCTTGTTTGCCATTCTAAGTTGCATAAAAAAATAAGCTATGGCTGTTAGACCCCATTACTAACAATAACTCTTCCCCCATTTTGTGATTAGGTTAATCTACAAACCGTTAACGGGCTTGCATTTTGCACTATTGTTGATTAGAAAGTCGGTGAAAGCCAACGTACTGTTCGAAACGTTTGACGCTTCAATGGCATGGCGAGATCTCAGATTTTAGAGGCCTCTAGTACGGGCCGGCGACGACCTCACTGCGTACGTCCTATTAAATTATAAGGGGGAGGGGGGAGGGATTGTTAGTAATGGGGTCTAGAAGGCCTTTAGTAATATACTTTATGGGGTCAAGCTTCACATGGCTATGTTAGGCAATGAACATAACAGGGTATTCTGTTTCGCCCATAATACACCCGATGAGTTGCCATTCCTGAGGATTCAGGTGTTTATTTTTAATGGGTGATAATGATATCGTAACCCCGTCCGCGCCATCTGTATACACTGGCGGGGCACCAGTGATAAATGACTGATGAGGATGAAAGCAGGTCAGTTAGCCTATCCTGACGAATTCAACCAGAATTAGCTACGACAGTTTCCAGGGGGAACCACATAGAGGTAGATGTGACTGGGTATATTGCTAGTAATGGGGCTATTTGACCCCATTACTAACAATCCCTTTCCTCCTGAAGACTCAGGTGTTATTCCTCTGTACCCTGTAAATTCACGCCATATCCCACCCTTCAAACCGAAACACAGCCATGCAAACACAACTGCTTTACGGTAGAAAGACGAATGGGACAGAGGTGATCAAGCAAACGACTTTTTTACAAAGACTTCCTCTGGTAAATAACAAATGACGGAGTTAGGAGGTAACAAACTTAAAGAAAAAATACAATCGAATTGAGAGGCTAATTACTTTTGAAGTCGGTTAAAAATGGTTAACAATGATCACGCAGTGCTCGGGCTGGCCCAGTAGGCGATCGAAGGAGTGATGACGTCGATTTTCAATGTCAAACGAAGAGCGACGCTGTATCTCAAGGCATAACTCACATAAAGATATGTCTATGTACATACATTTTGTATGCATAATGTAAATTACAGAGTATTTCATTTTTATTTTTTTATACAACATAGAATGGCAAACAAGCTGACGGCCCACCTGATGGAAAGTGGTAACCGTCGCCTAAAGACATGAGCAGTACCGTGGACATAACAGAGTATACTGTTTCGCCCATGATACCCCCCATGTGTTGCCATTCCTGAGGACTCGGGTGTTATTCCTCTGTACCCTGTAAATTCACGCCATATCCCACCCTTCAAACCGAACACACAGCCATGCAAACACAACTGCTTTACGGTGGGAAGAAAGGGATTGTTAGTAATGGAGACTGAGAATCCCATTGCTAGCAATATACCCAACCAGGTCGACCTCCTCGCGGTTCTCCCTGGAAACTATCATGGTTAATTCCCGATGAATTCATCATGATGGGCTAACTGGCCTGTTTTCATTCTCATCTATCACCCTTCACTGGTGAAGGGTGATAGAGCGTCAGCGTATCCCGTTAACGCAAGCGGGGTTACCATACTATTTTCACACATAAAAAAAAAACTGCTAGTATATAAGGTATTTTAAATGGATAATAATGTCCCATGTCCCAGTTATTGTGATTTAAAAACAATTTCTTAACCGCTTTTGATAAAATGGTATGCTATGGTACTTATCTGCAAGTACATTCATATAAAAAAAGAATTCCCCAAATCGTTTTACATGGGAGTTATGACATAACAAACAAAGAAAAAACAACCGAATCTCCTTAATTTTAAATTCGGTTGAAAAATAAGCAAATCCGTTCGACTTTTCACAACTGCTGCGTTTTCCAACGAACTTGACATCAAAATTAAAACAACAAATAAAAAAAAAAACATCATTTTTAAGAAACAAAATTTGAAATAGTTTTATCACATTGAAGAAGTAAATATGTATATAAAAATCTAGTGATCACATTACTAATAAAAAAAAAAAGTCTAAAAATCGAATACCTATTTCGAAAATAAATTCAAATATGGAACGCTGATCATCTCCTTATCGAGAGGGAGCAAGCGAGGAGGTTGTTGATTTAATTCATTAGCGGGACGGAGACGACGCGACCGGCGTGCGAGCGAGACAGGACCAATGGAGGTGCACCTCGCGTGAATGAGTGAAAGGTACCGGTGTACGAATGAGACGGATTGATGGATGGCGAGCTGGTTAGAAAGAGATAAAGCAAGTCTGTTGACGTAGTAGTAGATGAGATAAGGGGCTATCAGCAGTTCAGGGAGCGTTCGCATTGTGTATTCTACTTGAACGATTACTAATTTTGTATAATTCCGTTATTTATTTTACTCATATCACTACAAAGTGGAATAATAGCTATCAATGCATACTTGAGTTACAAAAACTACCATCATCAGATCAACATTTTTATTTTAGTATAAAAAGAAGAACGGAAATATAGGAAACAAAATCAAATCCGACTTATGAAAAGAAACAATGATCTTAAACTTTGCTAACCGTTTGACAGACGTAAGACTAGTTTTTATGGCAATAATAAAATGTGACGCACAGGCATTATTAGTTTAAAAAATTATCATAATATAGATATTTTTTATTGTTTAGTCCATAAGATTACAATAGTAAACTTATTAAAAATACAAAATAGACAAATATAATATTATGTATAAGTTACGTATAAAAATTTTGCATGCCGAACTGGCTGAATGTGCAAGCTACTTATTAAACAAAGGGTGGCATTATCGCTAAAAGCGATCTCATTCAGGCAACTTTATGAATATAAATGAAAATTAGTTAAAATATATAAAAACGATACCTAGATTAGTCCCCAAGTCTTGACTTGAAGCATAAAAATGTAATCCTCGGGAGTGGCAAAGAATAGAGGATACCATAAGCAACAAAGTGTATATAAAAAAACCTCCATACTCATATCCATAAGCAATAGATATTTGATGAGTTGATGCTTGGTTATTAGCCTTAAGCCTTAGATATATATAATAAAAAGGTAGACATTGCTCCACAAAAATCTAGCCGACTTCAATTAGGTAGGCAAATCTGAATTAAGCATAATCACAACCACGAACCAACTATTTCAATTTAAAAATCAAAGTACTTATACAATTTTAATGAAATTTTTTATGGAACTAATCTGTCAGTACATATATACTTCTGTACAAAAAAAAAAAGTTCAAGTCGGTTTATAACGTAGTTCTAAGGTAAAAAATATAAAAAAAAATATAGATCTGAATTGAGAACCTCATCCTCTTGAGAAAAATGGAAGAAAACTTTTATTTTTAAAGTCGATTTTTAAAAACTTTCAGTGACAACAATAATTTCTAAAATTGCCATAATAAAAAATAAGAGATAAGGACCTAATTGCATTTTATCCCTGCCGAGGTTTTCCCAAGAGATTACAGCATGGGGTTCTTCAAAAGGAGGGTAAAGAGGTATCTTCAGGGTCGGCAACACGCGCGTAATAATTCTGGTATTGCAGGCGTTCATAGGCTACGGTAACCGCTTACCATCAGGTGGGCTGTATGCTTGTTTGCCACCTCAGTGGTATAAAAAAAAATTACCTTGACCTCGACACTAACACAATAAAAATAACATAGAACGTAAGCAAGTATTTAATCTCAAGAGATCGATTTAGCCTAGCGCTCCAGTTGCTCGCCCGTCTAATAATCTAGTGAACGAGTCACCGCACAAACACGTGGATGCGTCACTCACACAGGCTCAATTTATTATTATTACAACCGCGGTGTACACAGACAACGTGGTAAGTGAAAAATATTTTCCCGCGAATATATTTTTTTTTGTGAAATTTATTTCTTTTATAAGCGTTTATTGTTTATGAAGATATTTGATTTAGGTATACGAAATTTAAATAGAGTGTTACGTGAAGGCTCTGCAAGTCGAAAAATAGTGATAACACTCTATGTAAAAGAATATTTTTTTAACCGACTTTAAAAAGGAGGTTCACAATTTGATTATATTTTGTTTATGTTTCATTATTCATCATTTCAGTTATTTTCTTTTTAATAAATGGTAATGGAACGGTAACACCGCCTGCGCTAACGGTATACACTGGGGAGGCACCAGTGAGAGATGATAGGTGAGGATGAAAAGGCAGGTCAGTTAGCCCGTCGTGATGCATACACCTGGAATTCAGCACGATGGTTTCCAGGGGGGACCACGTGGAGGTCGACCTGATAGAGTATATTGCTAGCAATGGAACTGGTAGTCAGTATTACTAACAATCCCTTTCCCCCCAAATATAACGTTAATCATAGAATATGTTGCTTATAATTCTATCACTAAAAACTTTGCACCTACATACTTCATATTTTTCTTTTACTCTTTACTCTATAAGGTCGACCTCCACGTCGTCCCCCTTAGAAACCCTCGTGCTGGAATCCAGGTGTATTCATGACGATGGGCTAAATGATCTGCCTTTTCATTCTCACCTATCACAGGTGCCCCGCCAGCGTATACCGTTAGCGCAGGAGGGGTTACCATTCCATTGTCATCCATTAAAAAAAAAACGTTATAGCAGAACACTGTTTAAGTACACAACCAAAAAGAAAAAAGTCAATGTTTACCTTATGAACTCATTAGTTATATAAGTAGTTGGTAAACATCTTTTATATTTTATTTATATATATCATTTATATTTTATATTATTTATTTATATTTACCAGAGGGAGACTTTGCACAAAAGTCGATTGCTTGGGTACCTCTGTCCCATTCGTGTTTCTACCGTGAAGCAGTTGTTTGCATGGCTGTGTTTCGGTTTGAAGGGTGGGATATGACGTGAATTTACAGAGGAATAACACCTGAGTCCTCAGGAATGGCAACGCATGGTGGGTATCATGGGCGAAACAGTACTCTGTTACGTCCACGGTACTGCTCATGTCTATAGGCGACGGTTAGCACTTTCCATCAGGTGGGCCGTCAGCTTGTTTGCCATTCTAAGTTGTATAATATATATATATATATATAGTTGTTTGTACAATAAATATATTTATATTTCTTCATGTGGTCCCGGCATAGAATAGGCCACCCCTTCCTTTCCCGTGGGTGTCGTAAGAGGCGACTAAAGAAGGGCGAGGGATGGGCATCAGATACATTGCGATAAGTTAAAGAACGCTCACTACCAAGGTCGTCACAAAACAAACATACAAATAATTAGTAACAATGATATGAGTATAGGGCGAGGGTTTCCCGACACGTTGGAGTGCATTACGTGCATTCTATGTCACAGTAGCTCTGGTAATCCCTTAAACACAGGGCTGTAGCTAGATCCAAGTTTAAGGTAGGGCAAAATAACTTTTTGGTAGGGCAGATGGCCTAATTAAATAATTTCGAAAAAGTGAATCTGTCTAATAATCCTGGGGGAGGGGGGGAGGGATTGTTAGTAATGGAGATTGAGAATCCCATTGCTAGCAATATACCCAACCAGGTCGACCTCCACGCGGTTCCCCCTGGAAACTATCATGGTTAATTCCTGATGAATTCATCATGATGGGCTAACTGGCCTGTTTTCATTCTCATCTATCACCCTTCACTGGTGCTCCGCCAGCGTATCCCGTTAGCGCAGGCGGGGTTACCATACCATTTTCACCCATCAAAAAAAAAAAATCTTGGGGGAGAGGGAAAAGGATTGTTAGTAATAGGGTCCAGCTTCCCTATTGCTAGCAATACACCCTGTCAGTTCAAGTCAATTCCAGATGAATTCATCACGATGGGCTAACTGTTCGCTATTTATCCTCATTAATCATCCCTCACTGGTGCCCCGCCAGCGTACACTGTTAACGCAGGCGGGGTAGCCACTCTATTATCAGCCATTAAAAAAATTATCTTTTGGCTTTTCATTTTAAGAACCGTTGGGCCTTTTAAGGTACCTAGACCATGTTTTCCCCGTCATCAATGTCCAGAGGAACCCAATAGATAGATACACATATCTGAGGGCGTACCATGAAATGTTTTCCGAAATTTCGAAGCCAAACGAAACACAAATTTGATGTTAAAATTACATAACACATGCCGTTTGAAAATATTAGAAATGTTAAAATATTGTTCCTTTAGACTTTTACGATAGGATGTATGACGAACGAAATGTTAAACTCCATTTATTGGTCCGATTTCGGTATAAACAAAAACACGAAATTGAGTCCGAAATTTCGGAATTTCACATCACGGTAGACCTATACAGTGGTACATATTATTAATTAAAAGCCAAGCAGGATTTTTGTAAAAAAAAAATATGAATTTTATTTTCATAGAACTATATAACTAAAGAAAATAAATTAATTAACAACAAAACAAAGATTGTGTTAAAAAAACCGACTTTTAAAGTCATATTTTTAATAGACGATAATGGTATGGTAACCCCGCCTGCGCTATCGGTATACGCTGGCGGGGCACCAGTGAGGGATGATAGGTGAGAGTGAAAAAGCAGGTCTGTGAGCCCATCATGACGAATTCAACGATAAATTAGTCACGATGGTTTCCAAGGGGAACCGGGTGGAGGTCGACCTGACAGGGTATATTGCTAGCAATGGGGGCTAACCTCTTGTTACTAACGCTCCCTTCCCCCTGAAAAGGTATATTGCTAGCAATGAGGCTGTTAAACCACAAAACTAGCAATATCCAAGTGAGTGAATGGAGAAGGGATTGTTAATAATGGGGACTAATAGCCCCATTTCTAGCAACACTCCCAGTCAGGTCGACCTCTACGCGGTTATCCCTGAAAACCATCGTGTTCTATTCTAAGTGAATTTACCACGACGGGCTAGCTGACCTGCCTTTTTATTCTCACCTATCATGTCTCCTTGGTAAAGATTTAATTTATTACACGTTTATTTCTAATGGATAAACTCAAAAAACTACTCTAAACGATTTTAATAATTCTTTCGTTTATATAAAGCTACATTATCAGCGAGTCATAGACTATAATATTTTTTTTTTAAAAAGTTATCTATGAAAATTACAATTATGTAATTTTGGGTATAAAAAAAAGCCCTATTAAAGCTAATATAAAATACTATAATTTATTTATCAATCTAGAGAGACGCGATGGAGGCCCGCGCGAAGCCGGGGCGAAACGCTAGTGACTAATATAAAATAAAACAAGCAAAAATTGAGAAAAGTCAGCTATTGCCTTAGCCCATAGCAGCCAGCGTGTTGAACTCACGCACACGACCCAACACCGTGGCGTATACGTGAAGACAATAAAATACGTTGGTGTGTGTGCGGCGTCTAGATGTAGTATAGTCGGACTGCATAGTTATGATCTTTGTTATAGAAAAAAATTTGTTTTTTTTAATTCTTTTTTTTTTTTTAATGTATATGTATATTGCAAGACGTAAAATCTTTTTATTATTTCAAGTTGTTATTTATATGATTTTTGTTTTAATAATTATAGATATACTTTTACAATACAATAATACATTTTTATCCTAATTCACGTAGGCAAAGCAACGGGATACACTTTGTATACATTGAAATGTCGAGTTTATTGCGTCAATTAATTCATCAAATTAACAATATATTATTAATCCTAATTAATAAATACGGTAACAATTAATAATAATGAAAAAAAAAAATCATTGAATTTGTATTATATTTGCGTAATGCTTTCTCTCATTTAAATAGACTCCATAATTGTTCAACAAAAGAAACAGACTTGAATTGTGAAAAAACCAGTTATTTTCATTTAAAACATAAATTACTGAACCGATTTTGGTAAAATTTCTATAGAACCATTCTGCAATTATTTCCTTTCAGGTAAAAAATCCAAATCAGTTTACAAATAACAGGCTTGTGAGGTAAACAAACAAAAAATGTAACCGAATTCAGAATTACTTCTTTCTAAAGTTGTAAGAGAATTTTATTGTATTTTTTGTCTTATTTTTTTGCTATATATTCTTAGGGATATTTTGACACCGGGATAGAAAGTGGCTTTTGTAATACTAAATACTGCGTGTATACCAAATTTTACGACGACATTAGGATCGTTAAGGCGCCAAGAGGTAACAAACAAACTCATTTTGACAAAATAAACATTAGAAATGACAATAAAACATTTTTAAGTGCCACTTAAAAATAAATACTACTGAATTTATCTTTTTTTTCTATGTCGGTTCGGCATTTTACATATTATAAACAGAAAACGAGAGAGAGAGAGAGAGAGAGTGAGGGGAGAGGAGTAAGGGAGCGAGAAGTGAGGGAGGAGAGGAGATATGGGGAAAGGAAAAGGAGAGATGGAGAGGATAGGGAGAGAAGGAGACGAAATGTAAGACTAGCAAAGAATTTTTTTGGGCTAATCATACATTCGGATAAGATTAACAGCATCGAGCATAATAAACAATTTGTATGAATTCAATAGGCAGCCGTATTGCAATAAGGATCCTTACTAATATTATAAATGTGAAAGTGAGTTTGTTTGTTTGTTACCACTTAGCGCCTTAACGGCTTAACAAATCACACTGAAATTTTGTATACACGTACTATGTGAGATGGAGAAATACATAGGCTATCTTTAATCCCGGACAGAACATGTCCCGGGCACACAGACAAAAACGCGGATAAAAGCATAGGTATTTTAAAATTTTGTTTTGCTGTTTTTACTTTGTAAAGGTTACTTTAAAATTCATATAATAACTATTTAATATTAATAAGTTACGTAAAAAGTATAACACTTACTCGTGTTTTGTTAAACTGCTGTTTTAAAAAATAACTGTTTATGTCTATAATTATAGTTATGTAACAACATGGCAAAGCGTGTTATAGACATTACAATCTAGCAATATATTTTGCGATGTCCCTGGTGCCGTTCATGTCTATAGGCGACGGTTATCACTTTCCATCAGATGGACCGTCAGTCTGTTGGCCGTCAGTCTGTTTGCCATTCGAACCAATTGTATGTTGCTTTGAATGGCAAATAAGATGATATGACTGAAAAATAATGTTACTAAAACTGTTATTCAAAAAAGTTATTTAAATAAAATAATAAGTAACTAGACGATGTCTGTACATGAGTAATATTAAAAAAATAAGCGGTTTTAACAAGACCAAACAAGGTGCCAAAGAATAATTATTAGAAATTTCACCTTACTTATTGTCCGTTTATTTGGACAGCACACATAAATTACTGCACCAAATTGCACGTGCTTTTTACAATCGCTTTCCAGAAGGTCTAACTTAAAAACTGGTGTATGTTCCATCTTTATACGCCATTTACATCATTTGTTTTCCTAGTTCCGAAAAAGACGCATACGAAATAACGAGCAAAAAGCAACACAAGTATAGACATACATTATTAGCAGTTATTCTCTTCACCTATCCCAATAATGTAGTACCGCGTTCGTGATTCACTGTTCACCCCAGAGGTTGACTGGTAGAGAATGCTACTAGCATCAAGTCCGCCTTTTGTACCATATTTTCTTTTGGTTAATAAAGTTATTTAAATTAAACAAATATTATAATGTATTTATTTAACACTTTATTGCACCAATATAACTTCAAGGAGTTGTATGTAGTAAAATAGTCGTACTTATTGCTAAGCAATTTCTGATGTAATCTAAGCAAAATGGGGGAGAAGGGATTGTTAATAATGCGGATTATCAGTTCCATTGCTAATAATATACCCTAACAGGTCGACCTCCCCGTGGTCTCCCCTGGAAACCATCGTGCTGAATTCCAAGTGTATTTATCACGACTACTTCATCCTCACCTATCATCTATCACTGGTGCCCCGCCAGCGTATACCGTTAGCGCAGGCGGGGTAACCATTCCATTATCATCAATTAAAAAAAAATCTACGCAAAATTGTTAAACTGCTTTCCAAATGTCATAGATACATTGCGGTACCATATTTTCTATTGGTCAATCCAAGTTGTATAAAAAGACAAATATTTTTTGCGTAGTAGCAACGCGTGAAGGACACCATGGGTGTTGCAACTACGCGACGGTTATCACTTCCCACCAGGTGAGCCATCAGCTTGTTTGCCATTTCATGTGTTATATAAAATAACAAATAAAAAAAAAACAAAAAAAAATTCTAAAAACCTCAACACGCGTCAGCCGGCGTATCTAAGCGCATACACGCACGGCACACACGCGCACAACGCACGTGTGTCCACATTCAGTTACATGTATATCTCTGTATGTAATGATGACTTCTCGAAACTGGTATTTGTATACGTAATTATTTTTATAAAAATCCACCTTGGAACATGGTTTAGTTCAGTACATACACAACGTACGTACGTACGGTACTTTATGTTATGCTGGTAACTTACCGGACGGAGGCTTCGTACAAAAGTCGATTTATTTATTTAACAACTAAATTACTGAACCGATTTTGATAAAATTTCAACGACACAAAACTGCAAGGATATCCTTTCGGATAAAAAAAAAGAATTGTCCAAATCCGTTTACAATTGACGGAGTTATGAAGTAGGTAACAAATATAATTGCCAGAGGGAGACTTTGTACAAAAGTCGTTTGCTTGGGTACCTCTTTCCCATTCGTGTTTCTACCGCGAAGCAGTTGTGTTTGCATGGCTGTGTTTCGGTTTGAAGGGTGGGATATGGCGTGAATTTACAGGGTACAGAGGAATAACACCTGAGTCCTCAGGAATGGCAACGCATGGGGGGTATCATGGGCGAAACAGTATACTCTGTTATGTCCACGGTACTGCTCATGTCTATAGGCGACGGTTACCACTTTCCATCAGGTGGGCCGTCAGCTTGTTTGCCATTCTAAGTTGTATGAAAAAAAAAGAGAATTATACAGAACCCTAATTACGATTCCGACGCGGTTTTAACCGTTTTTTTTTTTAACTTTTTTTTCTCACCTCCTTATCAAATTAGTGTTAGTATTTATATTATATTAATTATCATTCTGTGAATAATAAATTAACACGAATTTTTTTTATATATATAATTATGAAACCATATCGTTATCATAAACTGCTGGCCCCCGGATATCGATTTTTAAAGCTTCAATTAAATTATATTACTGACTAGCTGTTGCCAGCGACTTCGTCCGCGTTTCCGTCGTTTCTCGTAAAATAAGTAGCCTATGTCCCTCCTCACGGTTCAACGGTTTTGATGTAACACACACATTTCCCTTCACTGCTCTGCTCCTATTGATCGTAGCGCGATGAAAAATATACTATAACCTGCCCACGAGTATGAAGAATAATTGTACCGAGTTTCGTTAAAATCCGTCGAGTAGTTTTTGTTTCTATAACGAACATACAGACAGACAGACAAAAATTTTACTGATTGCATTTTTGGCATCAGTATCGATCACTAATCACCGCCTGATAGTTATTTTGGAAATATATTTCATGTACAGAATTGACCTCTCCACAGATTTATTATAAGTATAGATAGATAGATATAAATAAATAATTTCGAAATAATAATGGGCATATTTTAACGGATGAATATGGAATTGTAACCCTATTTGCGCTCTTTTTAATAGAATTAAAAAAAAGTTTCAATTCGGTTATACTCTTTTTTTTTTTATATTTGTCACCTTCTAACACCGTCAGTTGGGGGGAAAGGGATTGTTAGTAATGGGGATTTAGCAGCTCCATTATTAGCAATTCGACCTGGAAACCATCCTGGTCGACTCTTGTGGACTTTTTTTTATACAACTTAGAATGGCAAACAAGCTGACGGCCCACCTGATGGAAAGTGGTAACCGTCGCCTATAGACATGAGCAGTACCATGGACATAACAGAGTATACTGTTTCGCCCATGATACCCCCCATGCGTTGCCATTCCTGAGTGTTATTCCTCTGTACCCTGTATATTCACTGCCATATGCCACCCTTCAAATCGAAACACAGCCATGCAAACACAACTGCTTCACGGTAGAAACACGAATGGGACAGAGGTACCCAAGCAATCGACTTTTATACAAAGTCTCCCCTCTCCATAGAAATTTGAACATTTTTTTTTATAAGACTACATTTTAGCACTTTTAACAAAAAAGTAGATGATTAAAAATGGGATCAAAATGTAATATTTTCAGTAGACATTGGGAATACAGATACCGGGGGGAAAGCGATTGTTAGTAATGGAGACTGAGAATCCCATTGCTAGCAATATACCCAACCAGGTCGACCTCCTCGCGGTTCCCCCTGGAAACTATCATGGTTAAATCCTGATGAATTCATCATGATGGGCTAACTGGCCTGTTTTCATTCTCATCTATCACCCTTCACTGGTGCTCCGCCAGCGTATCCTGTTAACGCAGGCGGGGGTTACCATACCATTTTCACCAATCAAAAAAAATAGATACCGATTCGATATCTATGTATTGGATTTCTCTGGACATTGATGGCGGGAAAAAGGTCATCGCCCATATCGGTCGGATATCTATTTTCGAATATTTAAAAGTCCAATATTATTTTTTGGGTAACATACTTTTAAAGTATTCCTCATTGTATCAGTATAATAGATAGTGTAACCAAAATATATCGATATTGATATACATATATTACATCCATACATACATATCTGTCACGCCTGTCTCCCATTAGGGTAGGCAGAAACAATGGAACGCCAAATGCTTCGATTCAAACAAACCTCTTTCGCTTCTACCACATTCATCAATCACATATATTACTCACTCCAAATTTTCAGTTTCGTCTCTGATTGTACATCTAAAGTTTTAGAGCTGTTTTGTATATCAATGCTTTAGTTTTTCGATGCGATTTCAAAAAGCAAAGAGGTCCTTTCCATTCGGTTGTATTTTTTTTTTAAATTTATACTCCATAACTCCGTCAGTTGTGAATCGATTTGAAAAAAATTGTTTTTCATTTATGGTAAAAACAAAATAACTTTTTGGGGGAAAAAAAAACATGGTTCTGTCACGTTCGTAAATTATTATATTGTATAATATTAATAAATAAAATATGGTTTTTTTTTTTTTGTATAAAAACTTCAATATATAAATAGGTTGAAAAACTGTCTACATTTTAAAGACAAGTGTACCATCGATTTTTCATTTGCATGCCAGCTGAGACAGACATAAGTTATGAACGGGTGTGCGAGCGAGATGCAATATTTTATTAATAGGGGTGTACAAAATCGACAGTCGCCCCTTGCTTTACGGAGGATTTGAGCCCGAGTGAAGTTTGGCTTTACAATTTCGCCGCTTGATGCCAATGTATATATTCTTACATCTTTATGATATCCTGGTACATTGATTGGTAATCAATATGACTTAGTTTTAATTTAAAATCATCATGACGATGATGATTTTGATTTACAACTTTGTCCATACGTCAATTAGATTTAAATTTCATACACATATATTTTTCATTTAGATTTTTTTATTTTTTTACGGAAATTAATAAAATTTCGAAGCCATAGAAGAAATTAGATAATTTAGAAGTTTCCTGCGAGTTCTTCTCCACAGAGAAAAACATTTAAAACCTAGCAGTAGAATTCTAAGAACAACGGATTACATAGGAGTGATAAAATTGTCAATTCATAGCAGGCTAATGTATAGAAAATGTAATACAGCCGTATAACCCTACCAAATTCAGATACAATCTGCTTGCATACTTTCTACATAAACTGTGTCCAATATATAATATAGTAATGTAAAATTTGTCATTGCCAAATAATTGACATATTACACATTTTCTATACACTAGCCTGCTATGAATTGAGAAAAATAACAACTGATGGTGTATCTTTTGTCCTCTTTTTACTAATTATGTTTGTATAAAAAGAAAGGAGGCAACCATATGATTTACAGTTTTTATTTTATTATTCCTTCTATGTAATTCCTTGTTCTTAGGTAGTATTTTAAAAAAGAAAAACAAAAATTAAGTTTACTGATTTTTTTTCGTTTTGTATTTTTTTTTCTATTTTCCCTATCAATAAGGAAGGCAAAAGGATTAAGCCTATACAGCCGTTGTCTTTAGTTAATTTCTGGTATTGATCAATATATTAAATTAATAAAGTTTTTTTTTTTTATTTTTAGTTCTATTGTGTTACTAACGTTGTTTTTTTTTTCTATAAAATCGAATCCTAAGCATTATTTTTAATTAATCAAATAAATCAATCATTCAGGCGCCTTTTTTTTAACAACGAAATAAGAGACGAAAATTACAAAAAAAAAAGAAAAATGAAAAACTATCCAGTAATCTGTTTGTATAGTGTAATCATCGTCATACCAGCCGGTAACTGTCCACTGCTGAACATAGATGGGGGGGGGGGGGGGTCCGACATTAGTTGCCACGCTTAACAGACGGACTGGTAATCGCAGTTAGCTTTGGTGACGTTTTAAGAGGGACGCTGCTGCCCATCCTTCGACCATTAAGTTGCCTTAGTCACCTCTTACGACACCCACAGAAAAAGAGGTTGGTCTATCCTATGTTGGGATCACACTATTTAATCATAATAAAAAAAAAAACTTTTTCGATGATGAGCATGATGATGACTATGTTATAGTCGGTGATGGGTTTATAAATTAATGGGATAATAATTAATATAAGTTGTTTTTATTTTACTTTTTAATTAACTTTAACATTTAATAAACTTTGTACTTTACCAGGGTAGCAGAGAATGTTAGCAGGTGGGCGAACTGGGGACAACGTTGCGCTCGTAAAAATTTATATTTTTGTGTAAACTCAGCATTTTGCGGGCGAGGGCGCGCGTCTAGGGTGATCGGGTGTACCGCGCGTTCGACAATTTGATACTTGATTAATTATAATTAAAATATAATTAATTTAAAGATTTCCATTAAGATTAGCACGACAGTCTCTTTTAAGTATTAACAATTATAAGTTAAGTAAAGAATAATTAAAATGGATTCAGAATTTCATGACATGCAACAGTAAACTCGAAACCGAACTATTAAACAACTTTTAAGAGGTTGAGTTTTATAATCGGAGTTATATTAACTTTTCATTGTGAAATGATTTTATTTTTTAACCGACTTCAAAAAAGAAGGAAGTTCTCAATTCGATTTTGTCTTTTTTTTTGTTTGTTACTTTATAAGTCCGTCAGTTGTAAACCGATTTGGAAAATTTATTTTTTCTACAAAAACGGTCCAGTAGTTTAGTTTTTAAATAATTTTTTTTTCGGTTTTATCACAATTGAAGTAGGACTTTTTGTGAGATACTATATTTATATTTTATTGTTAGTTAGTTAATTTTAAATTACTCGCTTTTTGTGTAATTAGAGTCATGCTGAAATTAATCAATAATAACTAAAAAAAAACGCAACGTGATACGCAGCTCGACTGTATGTGGCTGAGATGCGAATGTTGAGATGCATGTGTGGTGTGATGAGAATGGGGAAAAAATAATAAAGAGTATATCAGACGAAGTATGAAAGTAGCGTCAGTGATGGAAAAGTTAAATCAAATCAAATCAAATCATATTTATTCGCTTTCTACATGGTACAATAAGAAGTTACATACATATATATATATACAGGCACATAACATGCAGCACACCGCACAGGTATGCAAATGTTAAAATGGTTTTAAGTCTACATTATATTACAATTATAAAGTCCAGTTAAGAAGTAACCGTCTATCCTGGGTTTGACACGTGATGCGCCGGGATGAGGAGCATGTTTAAAGAAAGGTAAGTATTGAAAGGGGGGCGTCTGTAAGGGCATACTATATTAATACATGATTATTGATGATGTAACAGTAACCCACCACGTGGTCCCCCATCCGTGGTTCATCACTTGTAATTGTAAATAAATAACAATAAATATTACCTAACACAGACACATAAGGGGAAAGCGATTGTTAGCAATAAGGATTGTTAATTTAAAAAAAATAAAAAAAAAATTAAGGGATTGTTAATTCTAGTTACCCATTGCTAGCAATATACCCAACTAGGTCGATCTCCACGTGGTCCCCCTGGAAACCATCGTGCTGAATTCCAAGTGTATTTATCACGATCGGCTAACTGACCTGCTCTTTCATTCTCATCTATCATCCCTCACTATTGCCCCGCCAGTGTATACCGATAGCACAGGCGGGGTTACCATTCCATTATCATCCCATAAAAAAAAATTAAAAAAAAAATTAGTTTTATGGAAAATTTATAAAAAAAAAAAAAACTATTTACACTAGCTATGTCTACGATTTCGTTTTGGCAATTGGAACACTATTGATTGACCGGGGTAAAAAAATCTATGTCCTTTTCCATTATTAAAGGGCCCATCAGAATCGTTGGTGCGCCATAAACAATCTAACATTTGTATCAGTAAGAAATATAAGTTTATTAAATTAAGACTTTGATTTATCATAATTTTTAGAATAAAATAGAAAACATTTATTGCCAATAAACACACAATCATAATATAAAATATAGAAAATATATAACAATACAAGATATATACAAGAAGTGTCCCATACTAGGCAAAAGGAACCGTAATTTGAATTATTGGGTGTCACTGGATGAATGTTAATTATTTTTTTTTATTATTTTTGATGCCATTTAATTGTTTAATAATTTAATTCTATTTTAATATTTTTTAAACACAAAACATGCTGTGGTTAGCTCTAAATGTAAGAACAGTTAGCCGTAATCCACTAGTGTAATGTATCGAAATGTTTCGCTGTATCTTATGTTGGCGATCCTAAATAAATAAATAAAAATTTATAAAAAAAAAAAACTATATGGCCTCGATAAACGTTCACGCCGAATCTCAGAAATTTAATTCGATTTTAATAAAATTTCCTAAACGTATGTATATTCATTGCTTCAATTTGAGAGTGAACGATAGTTTTTATTCCGACAAGAGGGCATTGTCGTCAAAATCTAAGACACGTATCGAATCCTAAGAACAAGGTATTACATAGAAGGAGTGATAAAATTGTCAATTCATGACAGGCTAGTGTATAGAAAATGTTATACGGCCGTATAACCCTACCAAATTCAGATACAACCTGCTTGTATACTTTCTACATAAACTGTGTCGAATACATAATCCAGTAATGTAAAATTTGTCATTGACAAATAATTGACATATCAAACATTTTCTATACACTAGTCTGCTATGAATTGAGAAAAATAACAACTGATCATATATCTTTCGTCCTCTTTTTACTAATTATACTTTCATAAGAAGAAAGGAGGCGACCATATGATTTACAGTTTTTATTTTATCATTCCTTCTGTGTAATTCCGTGTTCTAAGATTGAATTTTGAATTTCGAATTTTTTTTTAAACCTTTTTAAATCATTACGCGGTGGTTCGATAATAAAAACAAGAGTATACGAAAACCGCCGCCTGTGTGAGCGCCGCCCGCCTCGGACCGAGCAGTGAGCGCGGGTAGGCCGCACCACCCTCGCCACGTGCTCGCACCCCGCCCGATACTGTATCGATGCCTAAATATAGGCTCTACTGTGGATTGTATTCAACTCAGTAACTGCTTTAAATTAATATATTTCACTTACTTTTCTATGGTTTATAGGGAACGGGGATAAATGTGATTAAAATGATTTATAATTTACTAAATGAATCGGCAAATCTCACTCCTCCTGCTGAGTCCATTTTTCTTTATTTTTTTATGCAACTTAGAATGGCTGACAAGCTGAAGGCCTACCTGACATGAGCAGTACCATGGATATAAATTTACTAGGTACAGAGGAATAACACCTGAGTCCTCAGGAATGGCAACGCATGGGGGGTATCATGGGCGAAACAGTATACTCTGTTATGTCCACGGTACTGCTCATGTCTATAGGCGACGGTTACCACTTTCCATCAGGTGAGCCGTCAGCTTGTTTGCCATTCTAAGTTGTATAAAAAATATATATATATAACAGAGTATACTGTTTCGTCCACGATACCCCCCTTGCGTTGCCATTCCTGAGGACTCCAGTGTTATTCCTCTGTACCCTGTAAATTCACTGCCACATCCCACCCTTCAAACCGAAACACAGCCATGCAAACACAACTGCTTCACGGTTGAAACACGAATGGGACAGAAGTGGCCAAGCAAACGACTTTTGTAGTCTCCCTCTAGTAAATGTGTACGTACAGTACGATACGAATTTTTTATATATTAAGATTTAGGGCTATTTAGGCCACTTTTTCACCGGCCGTGGTCAAGAGCTGACTGATCTACCATAGTGATTGTACGAATGGAGTTTTGAAATCGTCGCCCATTTCTTATAAACTACTAGCGGCCCGTCCCGGCTTCGCACGGGTGGATATTTATACAACATTTTAAAAAGTGGTTATTGTGACGTAACGATAATAGTTGGACTCAGGTGTTATTCCTCTGTACCCTGTAAATTCACGCCATATCCCATCCTTTAAACCGAAACACAGCCATGCAAACACAACTGCTTCACGGTTGAAACACGAATGGGACAGAGGTACCCAAGCAGACGACTTTTGTACAAAGTCTCCGTCAGAAGTTGACTGAACACCTGGCCGTATGGTCCTGAATATCAAAACATCAAGCCAAATAGAAAAAGGTTGTCTTGTAAAGATTGCTCTCAGCAATAAGACCGCCTCACTGTACTTATACAATTGTATCGTTGCGTTTGTAAATTGTTTTGCTTATTTCCTATATTGTATAATGCAAATGAAGTATACTCATTCTTTCATTCAAAAGTTTGTATCACTCTGCCTGTTCGAGAATCGAATCTGCACTCTCATACACATATATTAATGGAGGTCAATCGACGAATATAGCTGGTACTAGCTAGTTACTGCAACGGTCATTTATACTACTAAGGTGGCAAACAAGCATACGGCCCACCTGATAGTAAGTGGTTACCGTAGCCTATGAACGCCTGCAACACCAGGGATATTACGCGCGCGTTGTCGACCTTGAAGAAAACTCTTTACCCCCCTTTTGAAAAACCCCATGCTGTAGTCTCTTGGGAAAACCTCGGCAGGGAGCTCATTCCATAACCTGAGTGTTCGTGGGAGAAAACATCTCTGAACACGGGAAAAACATTAAACAATTCTCGTGTACAGTTGGGTAAAAAGTGAGTTTTTAACCTACAATCATCTATCATTAGTGATCGAAGCCCACGACCTTGGCTACTGGGCTAGACTTTAGACAGCAAACATGAACTATGTAGGTACATTCCGTTTTTTCTTTAAACTGACATATTTAGTAAACAATATTGTCATGCCTTCTTATCAACAATAAATAATAAAATCCAATCTTTTCTCATTTCGTATAAAAACCGCAAGATTATTAACAATTTTTAATAATTTATTTATTTTTATTAAAACAAAAATATACTAAACAAGTCATTGGACTCATTGGAAATATCATAAAATAGATAAAAAAAAAGAGCAATTATTGGGCTTTTATTAGAAACAAATACTTCCTAGTTTAAATGTAAAAGCAAAAATATCACATTATTGTATTACAGAGATCATGTGTCAGTATTTTGAATTGAATACTGAGTCAAGTGCTTATTCGAAACCAGGGTGCATGCATGAACGATTTATGACAACGGATGAAGCAAGAAATCCCATGACAGACAAATATACATCTATTCTCCTATTAATTTACTGTTAAATTTTTTTTTAATTTATAATAAACATTAAAATGTCAATTTACATTAAATTATTATAAATAATTTCCAGCAAGGGTCAAAATTATTTAGTCTTCGTAAATATAAATTTGAAAATGGAACAATCGATACCAAGAACGTACCAGCAATAAAATTTACGAGAAACAATCATGTTTCAATGTAACCTATTATTGCATAATGGCCAGTAATACGTCACGCGCTAAAAAAAATTAACGTCAAAATTTCATTCGAATTTCGAATGATTTTGATCGGGGAGCGCAGCAGACGACACTCGAGCAACCGAGTGGCGTCTCACTCCATATAGTCTTTACTTATGTACGTATATACGGGCCAGTTTATATTGAGCCCTGTAATGTCACCCCGAAGGCCTGTCATTGCTGGGTTTAGTACGGCCCGCGGGGACGGCGGGAGGTCAAGTGGCGGCGGGCGAAGCGGTACCGACGAATACATAGACGAGTATACGTATAGATAGAGAGGTAGTACACGGGGTGGGCGAGTACCGTCCGCACAGAAATGTTACGAATCACGTTGCATTAGATTTTATTTGATTTTTTTTTTTTAATAATATATAATTTACTGGTTTAATTAGTCGATTAGTATTATTTTGTTCAATTCCGCTACCATTGTAGTATGTGGAAATAAAAATGTAAAAATAAATCTTCGAATGTTTGCAGTCGCACGCTTACTGATGATAGCAGATTTAAACACAATAATTTTAATAGATTAATCAGTGATATGGACTTGCCGTGTGGTCTCGGTATAGAACGGGCCCCCACTTCCATTTCCGTGGGCATTGTAAGAGGTGACTAAGCGAATCTAATGGTCGAAGGACGGGCAGTGGTCCCTCTTAAAACATTATCAAAAGCCTAACTGTGGTTGGCAATGCGCCAGCTAAGCGTAGCAACTACTGGCAAAACCCTGTTATGAGGGACGCTTATATTCAGCAGTGGTCAGTTAACGACTGAAATGATGATGATGATGATAATGGACTTCCGTAAAGTAACCCTTAGATTAGTAAAGTATTTTTTGCATCACACATTTTTATAACATCATCAATATGAATAATAATTTTAAATGACTTCGACTGACCTATAGGACCTATATTGACAAATTATCACTTTGTAATTAAAGATTTAATAATTAGGACTGATTTTAAAACTAAATGGTACTGAAAAAATAAATAAATTAATTAACCAAATTCATTTGTCAGTTATTTTCAGATTTAAAAAAAAAAGGTAATTTTTCAAATCAGTTTACAACTGACGGAATTATGGTAACAAACAAAAAAAAAATACAACTGGATTGATAACCTCCTTCTTTTTGAAGTCATTTGAAATACACTTAAATGTTTATTAACAACTTCAATAAATTAATTTAATAAAAATCGAAGTATGTGAATTGAAAATACATAGTTTTCTTATAAATAAATATTCATTCATTCATTCATTCAAACTTAAAGTACTTATACCAATTTCAAAAATTCTTACATCCATAGAAAACTGCATTATCAGCGATCAATCTATCCACGCAATTCCGGGCCGGGTACCTAATCTATACTTATAATAAATCTGTAGAGAGGTCAATTCTGTACATGAAATATATTTGCAAAATAACTATTAGGGGGTGATTAGTGATCGATACTGATACCAAAAATGTAATCAGTAAAATTTTTGTCTGTCTGTCTGTATGTTCGTTATAGAAACAAAAACTACTCGATGGATTTTAACGAAACTCGGTACAATTATTCTTTATATTCCAGGGCAGGTTATAGTATACTTTTCATCACGCTACGATCAATAGGAGCAGAGCAGTGAAGGGAAATGTTGGGAAAACAAGAGAAGTTACTCCATTTTTAAGCTTCCGTCGCGTGTGCAGCCATAATGGCCACTTTTTAAAATGTAAAAATGTCCACCCGTGCGACGCCGGGGCGGACCGCTAGTATTTAATAATTGTATTTTTTTTTCTAATACACAATTATTTTTGTTAATTATTTTCTCGTGCTATCGGTACAAGCTACGGCACAAAATATATACGTACCGTTCACCTACATTTATTTGTGCACTCACACTGACGCAGTTTTATAGCTCACCCGCACATAGACAATAACACCGATGGGCTTACCTCTCTAACTCACACATGCACTGACACAAATTTTATTTTATTCTCTGTGGATAATTTAGCCATTTTTACAATAATGTCATGTCTTGATTCTTATGTATTCCTAGTACTTATTATAAGTTTCATGTTAGTTTTTTATATCTGAACATTTATAAAAAAAAATGTTTCTCGACATGTTTGTCATTCAAATTAAGTACTGATTCAACCGACTTCGAAAATGAAGGATACGCTTTAATAAGTCAACAGTCACCGTCATCATATGCGCCGTTAACTGTCCATTGCTGGAGGAAAGGGATTGTTAGTAATGGAGACTGAGAATCCCATTGCTAGCAATATTCCCAACTAGGTCGATCTCCTCGCGGTTCTCCCTGAAAACTATCGTGGTTAATTCCTGATGAATTTATCATGATGTGCTAACTGGCCTGTTTTCGTTCTCATCTATCACCCTTCACTGGTGCTCCGCCAGCGTATCCCGTTAGGTTATTACAAAAAGTTATTACACACTACAGGAATTTTTCAATGAGGAAATTTAATTGTATTTGTACCTATTTATTTTAATTGTAATATTTATTTATATTATGTTAATCGACTATACATATATATATATATATATATATATAATATAAAAATTTAGTCATGTACTTTATGTAATATTTATAAATGTGATTGCTACGCCCTTCTAGGGTTCAAGTTGATTCTTTACTTTCAATAACTTTAAACCTATATTGTTACAACATGAAATAACAATAATTGAATTGTATTGAAAGAGTATTGTTAGTAATGCGCACTACCAGTCCCATTCCTAGCAATATATGCTGTCAGGTCGACCTCTAAGTGGTTTCTCTTGGAAACCATCGTGCTGTACTCCAGATGTATTCATCACGATGGGCTTACTGACCTGCTTTTTCATTCTCACCTATAATGTTTCCCTAGTACTCCGCCAGCGTATACCGATAGCGCAGGCGAGGTTATCATTCCATTATCGTTCATTAAAAAAAAAAACTGTCCATTCCAAAAACTTCTCGCTTGTGGGGATTTACCAGTAATTGCCAAGCATGGCGGGTGGGTTGCCGTAGCAACCGTAGTTTTTTTTTAATGGGTGATAATGGAATGGTAACCCCACCCGCGCTATCGGTATACACCGGCGCGGCACCAGTGAGGGATGATAGATGAGGATGAAGCAGGTCAGTTGGCCCATCGTGACGGATTCAACAAGAATTGTTCATGATGGTTTCCAGGGGGAACCACGTGGAGGTCGGCCTGATAGGGCATATTGCTAGCAAAGTCGAACTTCATTGCTAACAATGTCCAATGTACTCGCTGTTGTAATTTTTTTTTTGTATTTAATAAGTAAATAAATAAAACAATCCCTTTCCCCTCAGCAACTGTAGTTAGGCTTTGGTTATGTTTTAAGAGGGTCACTACCCATCCCTTTGCCATTAAGTTGCCCTTAGTCGCCTCTTACGACACCCACAGGAAAGGAGGGGGTGGCCCACTCTATGCCGGAGACCACACGGTACTAGGACCTGCAGTCTTCAGGACATCCAGTCCCCATGGTAAGCTGATCAAAATTACCACGATCGTCATCTAAGAGTTTGGTTGATTTAACGATATTGCCTAAAAAATGTATGTCAAGTACATACATTCGTTACATACAATATGTTTTAGCCCCTAGACGGACGTATGTTGACCAAATAGGCGACGTGCTGAAGAAGGGCCAAATTAAAAGTGCCCGTAACCGGCGAGCGTGTATGAAAAGATTGATGAATGTGGAGGAAGCGAAAGAGGTTTGTTTGAATCGAAGCATTTAGCGTTCCATTGTTTCTGCCTACCCTAATGGGAGACAGGCGTCATAGATATGTATGTACGTGTATGTATGTATGTTTTTCTTTATACCACGAAGGTGACAAACAAACTTACAGCGCATCTGATGGTAAACGGTCCTTGTAATCTATAGACGCCTTTTTTTTACACAACTTAGAATGGCAAACAAGCTAACGGCCCACCTGATGAAAAGTGGTAACCGTTGCCTATAGACATGAGCAGTACCGTGGACGTAACAGAGTATACTGTTTCGTCCATGACACTCCCCAATACGTTGCCATTCCTGAGGACTCAGATGTTATTCCTCTGTACCCTGCAAATTCACGCCATATCCCACCCTTCAAACCGAAACACAGCCATGCACCTTTTGGTAATGTAATGTTTGTTTGTTTGTTTTCAATGGATGATAATGGAGTGGTAATCCTGCCTACATACACGGGGGGAAAGGGGTTGTAAGAATGGGGTGTAATAGCCTCATTGCTAGCAATATACTGTATCAGGTCGATCTCCACGTGGTCCCCCCTGGAAACCATCGTGCTGAATCCCAGGTGATTTCAACAAGATGGGCCAACTGACCTGCTTCATCCTCACCTATCACCACTCACTGGTGCCCGCCAGTATATACCGATAGCGCAGGAGAAGTTACCATGCCATTTTCACCCATAAAAACTATGTCTACACTATCGGTAAACACTGGTGCCTACCAGGAATTCAGGATAGATGAGGATAAAGGCAGGTCAGTTAACCCATAGTGACGAATTCAACAAGACTTAACCGCGACGATTTCCAGAGGGAACCAAGGTCGACCGGCATATTGTTAGCGATGAGGCTGTTTAACCGTATTACTAACAATCCCTTTCCCTCCATTAAAATGTGTTTACCCTATTGAACATAATATTTACCCATTTCATTTTTATGTATCAAATCCTATCCATTTCATAATGCAGAGATCTGAACATGACGCATTCTCAGAACGTGATACGAGACTGACGAGACGTGGCACAACAATTAATTGTATAAACCTAACTGTATTTCTGTTATCCTAATAATCTAGGTAATACATTATTATATAATAAATTAGTAATTAAATGTTCTGTAATTCGCAAAATATTATTGAGTGAATCTTTAAAAATCGACTGGGTAATGTAAAATATTTCATTACTCCATATTATCAAGATATGAAATGACGAGATCTCAGAACAAGATCGCAGCTCGACGAAACAAAACAACCGATAGTATTATCTTCGCCCATTCGCAAAATATAGAAAATCTTAGCCCATTATTATTCATTACAACTAAAACCTTCTACGAATACATTTTAACTATTCCATTGTTTTGTCACTTTCTTTCAAATTGGAAATTTAAAAAGAGACTAAACAGTTCAATAGCTAAATCAGAAGTTTAACGTTTTTTAAAGGGCGGGTTATTTGCTAATAGGAATATTTGAGTCTGGTGTAAAAGTTGTAAAATATTACATTACGCTGTTGTTGTGATACAAAGCTGATAAATAGCTAATTATGTTTAGAAGAACTCACCTATCAACAGGGGGTGGCAATGGAGCCATCATGTGTGGATGCGGCGGCATAGGCGGATGTGGCGGGTGTGGGTGGAAGGGCGAGCCCGGCGGGGCAAACCCCGGGCCCGGGAAGTGGCCCTGCTGCGGCGGCGGCGGGCCCGGGGGAAACCCGCCGCCGGAGCCGGGCCGCGCCGACGGGCTGCCGAAGGGCCCCGGCGCGGCGTACGGCGGGCCCGCGAACCCGGGCCCGGGGCCCGGCGTCGACGGCGCAGGGGAAGCCGCGAACGCGGGCCCCGCCGGAGAGCCCGCCGGCGGCGCGAACGAAGGGAAGGGCGCGTCGTTGTTGCCACTCTTCCATGCCGCCGGTACGCCGCCCGCGCTCTCGTCCAACGCTGGCACGCGCCGTTGCAGGCCCACCGACATCTGGTACCAGGAGAACATGGATTAGTTGGAGATTACAACAAAAAGGTTTATGTAAATAACAATAATTGCACGAGAATTTGATGCAGTTACCAAGCTATTAGCAGAAGTACTAATTGTACAAGTTCTAAAAGAGTTGCCAGCAGCAGCAACCATCGTCTTCACAACACCCAATATAAGAGAGGAAGAGATTGTTAGCAATGCAGGCTATCAGTTCAATTGCTAACAATATACCCTGTCAGGTTAACCTCAACGCAGTTCCCTGGAAACCATCGTGTTGAATTCCAAATGTAATTATCACGATGGGCTAACTGACCTGCCTTTTCATCCTCACCTATCATCCCTCACTGGTGCTCCGCCAGCGTATACCGTTAGCGCAGGCGGGGTTACCATTCCATTATAATCCATTTAAAAAAAAAACGCCTATATTCATAAAAAAAAGGTCAAAACTCACAAATCTATTTTAGCTACTATTGAACAGTTTTGTCTCATTCTTTTACACGTAATTTTCAATCTGAAAGAGAGGGACAAAACAATGTAATAGTCAAAATAAACAGGTTTGTAGAAGGCTTTAGTTTTTATGACTAAGGGGATAAGGTCATCCCCTTAGATTACAGTTATCCCATAACTTATTTTAGTCGGTTTGGAACACAGACCGCCTGCGACCGTGAACCTACGAGAACATACCATAATTGTAACAGGGAACCTAATATTGCTCGATTTTCCTCAACCAGCTTGACGATAAAACATTAAATTCAATGTACAAGTACCTGGTAATAGGAAGTCCATTAATTATTGTGAGGTAATTTTCTATAATCCCGTAGATGGTCCCGGCATAGAATAGGCCACCCCTCCCTTTCCCGTGGGTATTGTAAGAGGCAACTAAGAGGGCGAGGGATGAGCAGCAGCGTCCCGCTTAAAACATCTCTAAAGCTTAATTGCGGTTGTCAACCTGCCTGCCAAGTTTGGCAACTACAGGCGAAACCCCACTAGGGGGAGATTTAAGTTCAGCAGTGGACAGTTAAAAGCTGATATGATAATGACGACATTGAATTTTTTAAAAAACTTGGATCCCGCGACCCCCTTAACGGGATTTAGTGAAACCACTAAATCCCCTTTGTTTTTTACAATACAGGGGGCAAACGAGCATGCGGCTCACCTGATGGTAAGTGACTACCGCCGCCCATGATCACCCACAACACCAGCGGCATTGCAGGTGTGCTGCCGGCCTTTTAAAAAGGAATATACTCTTTTCTTGAAGGTTATGTTGTCGTATCGGTTCGGAAATACTGCTGCTGGATGTTGATTCCAAAGAATGGTTGTGCGTGGAAGAAAGTGCCTTGAAAAACGCACGGTGGAAGACCGCCACTCGTCCAGATGATTGGGATGAAATTTTAGTTTGTGAAGATTTATTTATTTATTAAACTTTAATATACCCAGATACTGTAAATGACGCATTTACCAAGCGATCGTAGACAGGAATAACAGAAAATATAATTGACGATGCAACATGATGAGCAAATAACTTCGAAAACATAAACAATATTAAAATAAAACTATAATTTACAAACTTAGTGACACCCTTAAATCCCCTTAACTGACGATTTAAGGAAACCACCAATCTCCTTACGTGAATCGAGGAGTTACTATTTTAAGTGGATTGGAAAGAAAACTTTGCCTTTATTTAAATGAGATTTAATGTTAAGTGGTAACCATCGCCTATAGACATGAACAGTATTATCGACATCACAGAATATACTGTGACGCCTATTATGTTAATGCGTGGAGTGCACTAACAAAATGGTTTATTAAGAGGTTTATTAATTGCCTATTTAGTACTGCACGTACTGGGTTAATGTGTCGGCCCACCATTTTCATATTAATTTCCTTTGCTTGTTATCACTGTATAGTATATTAATTAAAGATTGTGTCCAACGAAAATAAGTCAAGTTTAATTGTGGTAAAACCAGTTATTTTAATTAAACACTAAACTAATGAAATCGATTTTGATAAAAATTCCATGGGACCAATCTGTAAGCATATGCTTTCAGTTAAAAAAACAAAAGAGTTTCCCAAATGAAACCAATTTGAAGCTGACGAAGTTATGAGGTAACAAACAAAAAAATACACCTACGGCCCACCTGATGGAAAGTGGTTACCGTCGCCTATGAACGCCTGCAATACCAGAGGTATTACGCGTGCGTTGCCGACACTGAGGAAACCTCTTTACAGCCCTTTTGAAGAACCCCATGCTGTAGTCTTTTGGGAAAACCTCGTAAGAAATTGTAAGAAAGAAAGCCTTTTATTATAAGGTTATGGAGTGAGCTCCCTGTCGAGGTTTTCCCAAGAGACTACAGCATGGGGTTCTTCGAAAAAGGGGCAAAGAGGTTCCTTCAGGGTCGGCAACGCGCGCGCGCTCCTGGTATTGCAGGCGTTCATAGGCTACGGTAACCGCTTACCATCAGATGGACTGTATGTTCGTTTTGTCAGTGGTATAAGGGTTTTTTTTTTATGCAACTTAGAATGGCAAACAAGCTGACGGCCCACCTGATGGAAAGTGGTTACCGTCGCCTATGGACATGAGCAGTACCGTGGACATAACAGAGTATACCGTTTCGCCCATAATACCCCCCATGCGTTGCCATTCCTGAGGACTCAGGTGTTATTCCTTTGTACCTTGTAAATTCACGCCATATCCTACCCTTCAAATCGAAACACAGCCATGCAAACACAACTGCTTCACGGTTGAAACACGAATGGAACAGAGGTACCCAAGCAAACGACTTTTGTACAAAGTCTCCCTTTGCACTCCGTTTTTTTTTTAATGGGTGATAATGGAATAGTAACCCAGCCCTTTGGCACGTTTGGCACTAGTGAAAGATGATAGGTGAGGATGAAAGCTGGTCAGTTAGTCCACCGTGATGAATTCCACTAGAGTTAACCACGATGGTTTCCAGAGGGAACCGCGTGGATGTCGATGTGTTGCTAGCAATGGGTCAGTTAGACCCTATTTCTAACAATCCCTTTCCCCCTTTGCACTCCGTTGTCGCTTTATTAAAATGCTAACATTAAATGTCACGTCTAAAGCAACACGGTTGTTTTACTGACTCAGCCGCCTGGAGGGAGAAGGGATCATTAGTTATGGGGATTAGTAGCCCCATTGCTAGCAATATACCCTGTCAGGTCGACCTCCACGTGGTTCCCCCTGAAAACTATCGTTATCGTACCGTAAGAAGAACGGTGTATCTTACGTCCTCTTTTTACTAGTTATATTTGCATAAGAAAAAAGGAGGCGACCATATGATTTACAGTTTTTATTTAATCATTCCTTTTATGTAATTCCTTGTTCTTAGGCTAAAACAATAAACAAAATGAGAAGAAAATATGTATAAAAGGGAAATTCCTAAAGTCATATAGAGGTCAGTGCCGGTTCATCCAACATCCAACAATGCACAGCTTCGCTGACCACAAGTAATTGCTATTTTTTTTTTATTTCCCCTTTTTTTAATAAATATTTTTTATAATGTTTATTAAAAGTATTTTTTGTATTTTTTTTTGATGGATGAAAATCCTATGGTAACCCCGCCTGCGCTAACGGGATAACCCCGGCGGAGCACCAGTGAAGGGTGATAGATGAGAATGAAAACAGGCCAGTTAGCCCATCACGATGAATTCATCAGGAATTAACCATGATAGTTTCCAGGGAGAACCGCGAGGAGGTCGACCTGGTTGGGTATATTGCTAGCAATGGGATTCTCAGTCTTCATTACGAACAATCCCTTTCCACTCTATTTTTTTTTGTATTTTAGCACGCAGCGATGGCGGATGATCGTTTTAGAAAAAAGATGTACTTTTATGTTTTCTACTTCCTGTGAAGTTGGTTAAAAAAAAAACGAATCGAGAATTCTCACGCTTGAGAAATCCGGATAAATAAAAAAAAAAACACCACCACCACCTCCTTACAGCGATCTCTTAAAATACTAGGGCAACATAAATGCTAAGGAGATCGAATATGAACAATAGCGGAATTCTTAGAACTTGTAAGCAATGCGATTTCTTATAAATTTGAAGGGTGACAGTGACAGTCAGTCGCGTGTCGGCCGTCGCGTGATCCATACCTCGCTGCGAGCTCACTAACCACCGCCATTAAATTAGGTTATATTCGATTGAAAACTCCACAGTCGGATTCTATTTTCAGTCGGTTATCAAAGATCGAAGGCTAATCAGGGCGTATGAATTACACTCTTGTACACATACATGTAAATAGAGATCTTCAGCGCAACACATTCAATTTAAATAGGGATTAAATAGGGAATTGTATGAGAGCAGTATAAAATAAATATGGCGGTCATAAAATGTCAAACACTTGCGAAACTTAAGCGTGCTCATTATTTGGGTTTTCCTTCACACCTCTTATCCCTCACTGGTGCCTCGCCAGCGCCAGCCATTAAAAAAAAATACAGACAGACACGTGACCACATTACGTTTGTATTGAGAGGGCATCGAATCCGTAACTATTGGAAGGTGAAGCAATGTTAAACAGTTAACTGCCAAGGTCATCAAATATTGTAACTGCTGGAAGTTTAAAAATAACTAATTATGATTTAAATTACTGATTGGACAGTATCCAAAATCAGTGAAGGATTTCGGACATACATACATACATACATTCATCCATACACATACATATTTTGATGACGACCTGCTATTCGCTATTACGAGCTATTTATCAGATTGGCGTTGTACCAAGGCACCAGAAGTAATAAGGAGAAATAGCTTCTCTGAGTATTTGACATGTTTACATATAAGTATTTAATAAATAATAATCTTCTATCTATTACCAGAGGGAGACTGTACAAATGTCATTTGCTTGGGTACCTCTGTCCCATTCGTGTTTCAACCGTGAAGCAGTTGCGTTCGCATGGCTGTGTTTCGGTTTGACGGGTGGGATATGGCGTGAATTTACTGGGTACGGAGGAATAACACCCGAGTCCTCAGGAATGGCAACGCATGGGGGGTATCATGGGCGAAACAGTATACTCTGTTATGTCCATGCTACTGCTCATGTCTATAGGCGACGGTTACCACTTTCCATCAGTTGGGCCGTCAGCTTGTTTGCCATTCTAAGTTGGATAAAAAAAAAGGAGCGTGCCCACCCTAAAATTGCTTGGTGCCCACGTCAGTATCAGGAGCGGAGCTTTCAGTTACAGAGACGTATTCCAAAGACAAGTCCAAATTTTATTTATCTTTTTTTATGTGACCAAGCCTCCCCTTGCTGTTTACCTGTCGTGTTTTTCCCTACACAGAATGAGGCACCCCTTCCTTTCCCGTGGGTGTCGTAAGAGGCGACTAAGGGAACAGTCGAGGGATAAGCAGCAATGAGCACCAAAGCCTACCTGCTGTTGCCAACCTGTCTACCAAGCATGACAACTGCTGACAAAACCCCCTTTAGGGGGAGTCCTATGTCCAATAGTGGATGATTAACGGCTGATATGATGATGATGATGAAGACTTCATCATCTTTGGATAGTAATCTTAAATATGCCAATGACAAAGCTATGTAAAAATTTTGTACATTGCAAATCGTGATCGTAAGTGACGCATTATTAACGGTTATTAATGGGGATATTAGGGCCCATTATTAGCAACATAACCCGTCAGCTTGATCACCACATGCTGCTTCATTGGAAATCATGTTTAATTTCTGGCGAATTGGCGACGAAGTGTCGACTGAACTGACTATATTCCTCATCTATGTCTTCCTGGTACTTCACCAGGGCAGACGGAGTAACCATTATTGAAAATCCAAAGAACAGTGCTGGGGGGAAAGGGATTGTTAGTAATGGAGACTGAGAATCTCATTGCTAGCAATATACCAAACCAGGTCGACCTCCTCGCGGTTCCTCCTGGAAACTATCATGGTTAATTCCTGATGAATTTATCATTTAGGCTAACTGGCCTGTTTTCGTTCTCATCTATCACCCTTCACTGGTGCTCCGCCAGCGTATCTCGTTGGCGCAGGCGGGGTTACCATGCCATTTTCACACACATAAAAAAAAAGAACAGTGCTTGCATATTGCACTTTGGTGTTTCTGTCTTGTAATCTTGATGGGTGGCAGTGATAGTACAAAGATATGGAGGCATAACACTGTAGTCCTCAGGAATGGCAACGCATAATGGGTACTACAGGAGTCACAGATATGGTGTTGTTATATCCAGGGTGGTGCTCATGTCTATAGGTGTCCAAAAGATGAGCCACTGCGGTCATATGTCAATCAAAAATGCAATTAATTCTTGTCCTGTAACAAAGACATTTCATTGTTTATCTGACCTCTATTAGATTCCTGTTTGCCTGGTACACTATCGTATGTAAGCATAAACCATTATAAACACAAAGGAGATAAAAACTACAAAAGAAAAAAACAAGCGAAACGGGCGGAACGATGCAAGAGCAAGCGAGACGGATGTAGTCTGTCCCTTTCTATTACGGGTGGACACACGGACAGAAGGTAGTTATCACCACGCCAGGTACGTACTAAGGAATTTTATCAAGAAGGTGCGTAATATTCAAAGAAAATATGGTATTATTCTAAGAACGACCCTTATAGGAATATTTTCGAGTGTAGTCATTTAAGAATATGCTCACGACTGTAATATCAGAGGGAGTAGTCAGAGGTGTTTTCACAACCATTAATGTAGTTTTTTTTTTTAATGCACGATAATGGAATGGTAACCCCGTCTGCGCTAACGGTATACGCTAGCGGGGCATCAGTGAGGGATAGGTTAGTTAACCCACCGTGGTGAATATGCCTGGAATTCAGTATGATGATCTCCCAGGGGGGGACCACGTGAAGATCAATTTGACAGGTTATACTGCTAGCAATGAGACTGGTAGTCTGCATTATTCACAATCCCTCTCCCTCTCATGGGGGTGGAAAGGGATTGTTAGTAAAGCGGATTTGACCTCCCGTGGTCCTGGAAACCATCGTGCTGAATTCCAGCTACACTTATCATGATGAGTTAACCGACCTGCCTTTTCATCCTCACCTATCATGCCTCCCTGGTACCTCACTAGCGTATACCGTTAGCGCAGCCGGATCACCATGATATTAAAAAAAAAACACTTTATTCATAAAAACGTCACAAACCTATTTTAGCTATCGAACTGTTTTGTCTCATTCTTTTGTGCTAAATTTTAAATTTGGAAGAAAGTGACAAAATTATGTAATACTTAATCCTTCTTTGCATGTTTTTTTATTGGTGAAATAAATCATTCATGTTCAAAATTAAAGGAAAAATGGTTAAAAAATAAATTTGACACCTATGTTTTTTTTTTCTGCAATGGACATTAAAAAAGTATCCAGACACGATCAACTTAAAGTGAAATTGGTCTTTTATATAATTTTTTAGGCATTCAATGTTATGATGGAAATGTCCATCATTATGCAAAGAAGGGTTAAAATTATTTGTAGTATTTTTTAATTTTTGTGAATAAGGGGGTAAATTAATACAAATGATATAAGTAAAGATTCGAAACATTCAAATTAATTAATAGATCTTTACTGCTACTGGACATCTTTTTTTTAAATGCACGATAATGGTATGGTAGTGCCCCGCCTGCGCTATGGGTATACACTGGCGGAGTATCAGGAACACATGATAGGTGAGAAAAAAAGGCAGATCAGTTAGCCCATCGTGACGAATTCAAAGATAAATTAGTTACGATGGTTTCTAGGGGGAACCGCGTGGAGGTCGACCTGATAAGGTATATTGATAGCGATGGGGACTAACCTCCCTGATGGGTGAAAATGGTATGGAAACCCCGCCTACGCTAACGGGATACGCTGGCGGAGCACCAGTGAAGGGTGATAGATGAGAATGAAAACAGGCCAGTTAGCACATCATGATGAATTCATCGGGAATTAACCATGATAGCTTCCAGGGGGAACCGCGAGGAGGTCGACCTGGTTTGATATATTGCTAGCAATGGGATTCTCAGTCTCTATTACTAACATTACTATTAGTACTCTGTTACGTCCACGGTACCGCTCATGTCTATAGGCGACGGTTACCACTTTCCATCAAGTGGGCCGTCAGCTTGTTTGCTGTTCTAAGTTGTATAAAAAAACCCGTCTGCGCTATCGGTATACACTGGCGGGGCACCAGTGAGGGATGATAGGTGAGGATGAAGCAGGTCAGTTAGCCCATCGTGACGGATTCAACAAGAATATTTCTCGATGGTTTCCAGGGGGAACCACGTGGAGGTCGCACTAATAGGGTATATTGCTAGCAATTTTTGCTTGCTAGCCCTTTCCCCCGACGCGTAACGTTAGGAAGACATTAATTCAACGGCGAAATTGAGGGGGGAGGGATTGTTAGTAATGCGGACTACCAGTCCCATTGATAGCAATATACCCTATCAGGTCGACCTACACATGACCCCCCTGGAAACCATCGTGCTGAATTCCAGGTGTATTCATCACGATGGGCTAATTGACCTGCCTTTTCATTCTCACCTATCACCTCTCACTGGTGCCTCGCCAGCGTATCCCGTTGGCGCAGGCGGGGTTACCATACCATTTTCACTCATAAAAAAAAAATGGTTTCTAGGGGAAACCGCGTGTAGGTCGACCTGACAGAGCTTATTAACAATGGGGGCATCAGTCCCCATTACCAACAACCCTTTTCCCCAATGCGCAGGCGGGGTTACCATTCCATTATCATCTATTAAAAAAAATACCTTACAAGTATAAATTATTAAGCAAGTCAGTATTTCATCAACACATTGGATTAAAAATACCCATTTGAATTTAGAATACGGAGTCATCTGTTTACATCTTGCATGTTACGAGTTTGCTTCGTAACATGCAAGTTTTTTAACCGACTTCAAAAACAAGGAGGTTAGAAGTTTTTTTTTTGATAGGTGAAAATGGTATGGTAACCCCGCCTGCGCTAACGGGATACGCCGGCGGAGCACCAGTGAAGGGTGATAGATGAGAATGAAAACAGGCCAGTTAGTCCATCATGATGAATTCATCAGGAATTAACCATGATAGATTCCAGGGGGAACCGCGAGGAGGTCGACCTGGTTGGGTATATTTCTAGCAATGGGATTCTCAGTCTCCATTATTAACAATCCCTTTCCCCCCGGAGGTTAGAAGTTTCTTTCGATAGTTTTTTCTAATGTTACGGTAACCCCGCCCGCGCTATCGGTATTAGCTAGTCGGGCAATGAGGGATGGTAGGTGAGAATGAAAGTAGGTCAGCTGGCCCATCGCAACGAATACTGTATGAATTAACCATGATGGTTTCCAGGGGGAACCGCGCGGAGGTCGACCTGATTGGGTATATTGCTAGCAATGGGACTGGTAGTCCGCAGTATTAACATCCCCTCCCGGGGGGGCTAACCGGAGCACCAGTGAAGGGTGATAGATGAGAATGAAAACAGGCCAGTTAGCCCATCATGATGAATTCATCAGAAATTAACCATGATAGTTTCCAGGGGGAACCGCGAGGAGGTCGACCTGGTTGGGTATATTGCTAGCAATGGGATTCTCAGTCTCCATTACTAACAATCCCTTTCCCCTCAACTCTAGAAACCATTGTGATTAATACTTGTCGCATTCGTCACGACGGGCTAACTAACTTGCTTTCATGGGGAGGAAGGGATTGTTAGTAATGTGGAGGTTAGTTCCCATTACTATCAATATGCCATCAGATCGACCTCTACGCGGTTCCCCCTGGAAACTATCATGGTAAATTTATCATTGAATTCGTCACGATGGGCTAATTGACCTGTCTTTTCATCTTTACCTACCAGAGGGAGACTTTGTACAAAAGTCGATTGCTTGGGCACCTCTGTCCCATTCGTGTTTCAACCGTGAAGCAGTTGTGATTGCATGGCTGTGTTTCGGTTTGAAGGGTGGGATATGGCGTGAATTTACTGGGTATAGGGGAATAACACCCGAGTCCTCAGGAATGGCAACGCATGGGAGGTATCATTGGCGAAACAGTATACTCTGTTATGTTCATGATACTGCTCATGTCTATAGACAACGGTTATCACTTTCCATCAGGTGGGCCGTCAGCTTGTTTGCCATTCTAAGTTGTATAAAGAAAAAGAACGAATTGAGAACTGGTTTTTGAAGTCGTTTGAAAAATAACCATGACGGTTTCCGGGAGAACCGCGAGGAGGTCGGCCTGATAGGGCATATTGCTAGCAATGGGGCTGCCAGAGCAATTACTAACAATCCCTTTCCCTACCCACTTGTAAAGCAGGAAGGTATACCCTATGGTAATAAAACTGTTTAACTTCAAACCATAACATGGGGGGGGGGGAAGGGATTGTTAGTAATGGACTGAGAATCCCATTGCTAGCAATATATCCCGTCAGGTCGACCACCACATAGTCCCCCTTGGAAAACATTGGACCTTGGAATTCCAGGTGTATTCATCACAATAGGCTAACTGAACTGTATTTTCATTCTCATTTATTATGTGTCCCTGGTATTATTTAGCAGCGTACACCGTACCGCAGGTGGAGTTACCATTGCATTACCGTTCGTAAAAAAAAAAAACAAAACATTTGCAATGCCGCTGTCAAATACACGGACATGACTATTTTTAATGATCATTGCGTTACCTTACCGTGTGGCAAGTGGCAACAGCAGGTAAAGAGGTACCTACATACGCCAAAACAAGTTTGGACGGCACAAACAACAGTCTACGGCGTTCTAGTTTTTAACTTGCTTTGAAAATTATCGATTTATAATGAATTTGTTGCAGTAATTATGTTTTAAATTACATTTTCAATTCCTAATTTGTTTTACAAGTGAGCTAGAAGATAAAACAAGATAAAATTTATAAAAAATAAATTATAGCAATGGGAATTACTAGGCACTCATAACCTACAAGGGTATCGATTCAAAACATTCCCTCCAAAAAATGCGCCGCATAAAAAAGGGGTTACGAAAAAAGACCTGCTCGGGATGTGTAAAAAAAAAAGCATTGAGAATACGAGGGGTAGACCTCCGTACCTCCGTATTTCGATCAGCGGCGGCCGCCCCACTCGTATGTTAAAACCTCCGGGTACTGGGGCGGGCTACCCCGCATTTCTGCTTATACCCAACAGAAATAACACAGGAGCGCACGCTCTCCACACTTACGATGTTCCGGTTGCCTTTCTTCCTCATACGAACATTGCACGGCGTTTATCCATTTAACTATTTTAAAACTACACTACACTGACACTAGGATGATCCCGCTCACTGACATCGAAATTTTAGTCTTCTTTTTTTTTGTTCAGCTTTTGTCGCGTGTCGCGCCGGCCGGCGGCAGGAAAACAAAGCGGGCACGCAGGTAGGCGATACGGCGCCGCGTTTGCGAGACGGTTGACGAAATGTTTTACATTATTTCACTGATTATAAGTTAAAAAATGCGGCGATCGCCTCATGACAGTCGCGTAGCATCGAGCATGGTACACAAGTCGTGTTATTAGGTACGCACGGCGTGTCTCGCTCGATGGTACTGGCCGGGGTGACGACGGGGAGCGGGAGGCGGTGCGAGGGAGGGGTGCGGAGGGGCGCGGTGCGACGCGGGATGCTACTTTACCGATATGGCGACTGTGGTGCTGTTTTATCCAACGCACTCTAGCGGATAGCGGACTCTGCGGACAGGTGGCGCGGTTTGATTTGAATCGTTCAGCGCTTCAAGCGCAGTAATAATATTAATAATACTTTGCAGAATTATATATTTATTTTTATTGTTAACTAGCTTTCTGCACACAACTTCGTATGCGTGTGTTTTAAAAATAGAAAAACCAATGAAATAGAGCATTTTTCGTATCAAAATGAAACGTAAAGCAGATTTTAAGTTAGACTTTCGGGAACACAACTGAGTAAACCGCATCCATATTAGTGCATTAGTTTTTGCGTGATACATATTATTGTTTTTACTTTTTTTACCTTTATAAAATTCCCTAACATTTTTTCATTGTGGAGACTGAAGGCTAAACTAGATAAATCTTACATTATATTTACCAAGATACTACATCCAGACAAATTGTAACATTTTTTTTTATACAACTTAGAATGACAAACAAGTTGACGGCCCACCTGATGGAAAGTGGTAACCGTCGCCTATAGACAAGAGCAGTACCATAGACATAACAGAGTACATTGTTTCGCCCTTAATACCCCCCATGCGTTGCCATTTCTGAAGACTCAGGTATTATTCCTCCGTACCCAGTAAATTTACGCCATATCCCAACCTTCAAACCGAAACATAGCCACGCGAACACAACTGCTTCACGGTTGAAACACGAATGCGACAGAGGTTCCCAAATAATCGACTTTTGTACAAATCTGGTAAATAATAACCAATAATTAACAACCAAAAATACAGAGAACCGATTGTTTTGTTTTTGTTTTCAAAAGTTCTTTATTTATCATAAGTGATTACAAATATAATAAATTCCTGTGTACGTAAGCCTAGAATTTACAACCGATTAAGAGGACTCAGAGAACCGATTAAGAGACCCGATTGGTCCCGAAACTAGTTGAACTTTCTCGATCTATTTACAAGTAAATTAAACCAGTAGTTATTACATTAAAATATTCCAAAAATAAGTAGTGAGAAAAAGAATTTTGAAATCCCTTTTGTTAATATACTTCACATCAAAATTTTGGAATAATATTACAATTCAATTAAATTACTAGGCATGGACTTTATTTCGTCCTCTGGATTCACTAGTGAGTAACAAAATGAGTGTAATACAAGTTGTAAATACTTGTTCGTTACATCAATGATACAAAAATAAGTTAACCCTGTCATGCACATGGAACCGCCGTGTATGACTAGAGTATAGGCAGACGCGACCGTCGTATATTTTAAATTTTGTATTAGATCTTGATTGATAACAAAAAGTTTCAGAAACGAACAGTCACTATGTGAATAAATAATAATAATAAATAAGTGCTAGGATCCATGCACTTGCTGAACCAAAATCATCAGAAATATGAATCCTTGAAATCATTCAAATAGAATTTTTTTAACTCTATGTAGTCGATCTAATAAAGGAATCTGTCAGATTCCATCAGTTTAACCTTATAAGGACAAATGTCTAATGTATTGACGACAAAATGAAATTAAAGATGGCTTCTTATATATTTAACTAGAAATTGGGCCCGACTTCAAACAGGTAGATAAATATTTCGAAAACAATCCTATAAAAGAACTCAGGGATATTATAGCATTCTAATGGTAAAAGAATTTTTGAAATTAGACAAGTAGTTTTTGAGTTTATCCGTTACAAACATACAACAATACAAATCGTTACTCTTTATAGTCTTAGTATAAATATAGATTGGTGATTCTTTTATATTTTCACGTACCAATATCCACACGTCTTTGTCTGTTCGTAATACAACTTGTTGCAAAATAAGAGTAACTATCTAATTGTATCGTGTGCAAACAATTTGAGAATAATAATAATACAGTCCCGCCCAGAGTTTATCACATCTTTGTAAATAATATTTAAATTGTTTCAAGTTTTTGATAATTAATTTGGCCTGTGTGGCAATTAATGCTTTTAGCATTTAATTATAGCTTATGTACTTAGCATTTAACCCCTCGAGCGTTTGTGCAGCTTACGCTGTACCGAACAAAAATGTGGTACTGCGCGATAATGCAACAGCATCTGTTGCATAATTTGAATTTGCAGCATCGTTTTCAGTAAATTTATGTAGGTCATTAATTTATGTAAATAATAAACCCATAATCCTTAATACATAATAACTTTTAATCGAAACTTGGTAATTTCAAAAATCGGTGACGCAGTGGGTGTAGCGAGCTATGTAGCTTAGAGCCGATCGCTCCGTGGGTTAGTTATGTTTGTGTTATGTTTTTTCTCACCCAATACTAATGAATATACTTAATTAGCTATAATTTAATTCAAAATGCAACTGTAAAAAATATCTTAAATATAAACCCTATAAAAAGTAAACACATTCTCAAAAGTAAACACATTGTATAAAAAAAAAATGATGTAATGTAATTATTTCCAATTATTTAATAATTAGTATGACATGGTATGTGCAAATTTATTTATTGTAAATTTATTTATTTATTGTAAAATTAATCAGTAACTTTATAAAAAAAACTATATTCATATTATTGGCATACTTAATATTAGCTGAATATAGAACTGCATATTTATGAAATAAGGATGTTTATTGAAAAAAAAAACAAAAGAACATGAATATGACGTGTGAAAAATTATTATTGTTCGTTATTGGTCATTGAACTTAAAAAGTAAAATTGTGTTTTTGATTTCCGCGCATTGTTTGAGAAAAGTACTATACAAGCCTTGGCCATAACAAGGCATTGATGGATTCACGTATGTGTGCCTCGGCTAGGCCTCGGCCCACATTGCACGTTCATCTATCAGTGCTTAAGTTGCTGGCTGCTGTAGTAATGTACTATAAAATATTTAAGTATATACGTGTTAGATAATCTAATTTCAAACCTCTTCCTTTTTATAAAATAAAAAGTTTAAAACTGTACTTAATTATAATCCATTAGAAAAATTAATTTGTCAAGCGCTTTTTCCGCTTAGTGTCATTGCGACGATGCGCCTGTCAAGTCAACCACCAATAATCTTGTATGCACACACAGACCGACATTGTTTTTATTTGAAACCATTTTATTGATAAATTAGTGAATGGTCCCGGCTTTGCTCGGTTTTTTTTTAATTAATATACAACATATTTTATTCGCTCATAATGTAGCTTTCCATGTATAGGTGGAAAAATTTATTAGAATAACAAAAAAAAAATCAAATTACTTTACTTTCTAACATTAATTTAATTAACGAAGCATTATTAATTATGTTAAATCTAAATATTATAGAACTTATATTATTATAAAATGTTTACTTTTATCAAATAGAAATAATAAGTTTCTCATTTGACTACATAAGTACATACTTTATAAATACTCGTATGGTGTCGTCGTACTTTGGGCTGAAGGAATTGTTAATAATGTGGATTATTGGTCCCATAATTGTTATTTTTGTTTATTAGTACACTGTAAGTAATATTTGTTAGTAATAAATTTTATGAATTCCTAACTTTGAATCTATTGACTTACTTTTTACCTTATTTACTAATCTGTTGGGGTCAATTCTGAAGCGCCTATCTAAGCCTATTTCTAATATTAACATTTTAATTTAATTAATGTTAAGGATTAATATTAATTAAATTTCTAACAGATATATGTCAACATTGTTATAAATTCACTTTATTATAATCTATAAAACAGTAATTTTGGGAAAGTATTAAATTAAAATATTAAGATACCTAGGAGATAAGTTTCGAGGCGTGGTGCTTCAGAATCGACCCCAATGACTGGCGATTTTTTATGAATATCATATTTATCTACTTCAATGATAAATGATTATCTATCTGATATCTCTATCAGTACTCCTAGGTTAATAGTTTTTTTTTTTTTTTTTTTTTAATGGATGAAAATGTAATACGAGGTCTGTCCGGAAAGTTCGTATAAAAGTGTTCTGGAATGCGAGAAAGAGGAGTGGGGAGGCCAGGTAAGCGCAGGACCCCTTCCTTATGTCCCTAACAATGCTTCAGTTCTGGTCTGACCGCCGTGCGGTGCGAACTGGCTTGTCACGCCATCTGTGAAGTTACCTCTTAACGAAACCCCGTCGGCATGGAGCCCGCTTCCGTTGAAGAGCAGCGCGTCGTAATCAAGTTTCTCTCGAAACTCGGCAAGAATGGCCGTGAAATTTTTGCCGATCTCAGAACAGTTTATGGGGATGATGCTGTGAAGGAACCAACCGTCCACAAGTGGCTAAAAAGATTCAGAGAGGGCCGAGAAAGAGTTCGATGTTCGGGGGATTGTCCATCAAGAATTCGTCCCTCCAGGCCAGACAGTTGATGGAAAATTCTACGTCGATGTGCTCAGACGCCTCAAAGCTCGTGTGGCACGAGTTCGTCCAGAATTGGCGCGAGAGGGGCGTTGGATTCTTCACCACGACAATGCCCCTGCCCACACCTCTCTTGTTGTCCGTGAGTTTTTGAGTAAAAATTCCATTACGGTGACCGAACACCCCCCTATTCGCCGGATTTGGCCCCGTGTGACTTCTTCTTGTTCCCAAAAACCAAATTGGTACTTCGGGGGCGGCATTTGGGGGACATAAATGAGATAAAAAAAGCTACGACGGGGCAGCTGAGAAACCTACAACCAGAGGACTTTCAAGGAACCTTCTCACAGTGGAAACGGCGTTGGCACAAGTGCATTATGTCACAGGGGGAGTACTTTGAAGGGGATAAAATTGATTTACCTGAATAATTGTAAAATAAAATTTTTAAAAAACTTTTATACGTACTTTCCGGACAAACCTCGTAGTAGCCCCCCGCCTGTGAGGGATCCCCACCAGTAAGGGATAAGGTAGGGATTTTTTTACAACACAGTGGGCAAACGAGCATGCGGCTCACCTGATGGTAAATGACTACCGCCGCCCATGATCACCCACAACACCAACGGCATTGCAGGTGTGCTGCCGGCCTTTTAAAAGGGAATATGCTCTTTTCTTAAAGGTTATGTAGTCGTATCGGTTCGGAAATACTGCTGCTGGAAGTTGATTCCAAAGAGTGTTGAGAGAAAGAAGGCAGATCAGTTAGCCCATCGTGACGAGTTCCAGTAGAAATAACCACGATGATTTGGGGAAACCGCGAGGAAATCAACCTAATAGGGAATTGCTGGCAATGGCTCAGTTAGACCCCATTACTGGCAATCCCTTTACCCCCACGGTTGTCTATAGCCCCGGCATAGAGCCGGGACCACACGGCCAATATTTGCACATAATGCAATGAAATTATTTGGTAAAATATTTTAATTTTCTTTGCTAGAGAATCTAAAACGGATACTCAAAATTTCAAAGACCTACTAACCCAAATGAGGTATTATTTATTTATTTATTTAACTATTTATTGCGCCAGAAATAAAAATATACAATGACAAGTGAATAATTCAAGTGAAATACAGTAACATAAATACAGATTGAAATATAGTATTTATAGTATTATATGAAAGGACTTCATTTGTACATTTTAAAATTGTTTTTTTATTTATTTTTATGTCACGTTTTTTTTTTATTTATAATCGAAAATATGAGAAAAAAAACCATTCCTCACATTTCCCCCCTTATTTTCTTTTCTTTTAACTTTAAAATAATTACAGTTTATCAATTATCAATACATATAATATAATAAAATCGTGTGTGTTCCTCTACAATATTATGCATGTATTATACATATAAACCTTCCTCTTGAATCGCTCTATCTATTAAAAAAAACCGCATCAAAATCAGTTGCGTAGTTTTAAAGATCTAAGCATTAATACGAACAGACAGAGAGCGGGACTTTGTTTTATACTATGCACTGATAATGCTCATTAATTAAAATCCCCATTTGCTGCCCATTCCTCGACCGTTATGTTCCCTTAGCTTTTACGACGCCCATGGAAAAGGTAGGGGTGGCCCATTCAATGTCGGGACCACACGGTTTACAATATCAGTAGGATAGGCTAAACATTTACCTGCTTCAACAATGTCTTTGGCGTCGATACACGCTTCGGTGTCGTCCCGTGCGCGCCGCTCCATGTCGCGTAACATCTCGTTCCTTGTCGTGTCCCTCGTGCGAGACTCTTGCACGGCTGCGGTGGAAATACTGCTCAATCCACACACATAATAAAGTCTTAACTGATCGCTGTCTGTACATGGGAAACATATATAAGAAAAAACTTATAAAACTCAAAATAAAGATTTTTAGATTTGTCTGTTTGTGCACGCTAATCTCAGAAACAGTGTAACCGATTTGAATGCGGTTTTCACTAGTGCGTTTCGGTTTGCCCCACTTTCTTTTTAAAGAGTGATAATGGGACGGTAACCCCATCCGCGCTATCGGTATACACCGGCGGAGTACCAGGGACACATGATAGGTGAGGATGAAGACAGTCCATCGTGACGAACACGACGTCAACAAGAATTATTCACGATAGATTCCAGGGCGAACCACGTGGAGGTCGACGTAATAGGGCATATTGCTAGCAATGGGGCTGTCAAACTCCATTGCTAACAATCTCTTTCCCCTCGGTTTGTTCCTCTTAGCATTTAGTGTTTGTTTTATTTCAATCGGTTCATAAATAAAAAAGTTATATCAATCTAAAGAGTCACATATGAAATGCTATAAAATAACCGATCAGTTGTATTGGCTGCAACTTTATGAAGGTAGGTTTAAGATATTCTGTATACAGATTTAAGCGGGAAACAAGCTAGTTTGAAATGTGCGTAAACAACGCGAAAGTTTAAAAAGAAATTGAATGTTTATTAAACAACATTGTAATGGTTTTAAACGAAAATGTCGTGCATCATTCTAGCCGACACTAAAATCTCAAGTTCTTGATTCAGTCGTCTTTTTTTTATGTTTGTTACCTCATAACTGTCGTCAGTTGTGAATCGAATTGGAATATTCTTTTCTTTATCTGAAAAGGTATACCTGCTACATTTTTTTTACACAACTTAGAATGGCAAACGAAGTCGACGGCCCACCTGATGGAAAGTGGTAACCGTCGCCTATAGACATGAGCAGTACCATGGACATACTGTTTCGCCCATGACACCCCCCATGCGTTGCCATTCCTGAGGACTCGGGTGTTATTCCTCTGTACCCTGTAAATTCACTGCCATATCCCACCCTTCATACCAAAACACAGCCATGCAAACACAACTGTTTCACGGTTGAAACACGAATAGGACAGAGGTACCCAAGCAATCGACTTTTGTACAAAGACTCCCTCTTTTTTTGATACTGGTGATAAAGGTTATCTATCTATCTATCTAAATACTATATTTTTTCTGTTATACACAATTCATCATCATTCTGTCAGCCGGTAACTATCCACTGTTGATTATAGGCCTCCCCCTTTGGAGGTTTTACTCGTTTCTTCTGCACAACATTCAAAACAAACATAGAGAACTTTGAAAATTAATATACATACTAGGACATTTTTTGCGGTGGGGGGGGGGGGGAGATTATTGTTAGTTATGAGGATCTGACCCATCACCATCATCCTACCCTTATCCCATTTTTTTTTACAACACACGGGGCAAACTAGCACGCGGCTCACCTGATGGTAAGTGCCTACCGCCGCCCATGATCACCCGCAACACCAACAGCATTGCAGGTGTGCTAATTAATTATTATTTGGGGTCGGCGTAATATGTTTCTCTATCCATATTACAAAAAGATTTGGCTTCTAGTCTTACGGCCGGCCGCCTGCCTGACGTCAACCCTCTTTGCTGTTGCTACGAGTATATATAATATGTACAGCTCCAGCGAGAAATACCTATATAGCGCTGATTTTAAGGCGGCCCCTTAACTCCTTTACCTTTAGCATGCGTGCGGCTCGCCGATATCTATTTCCCGGATGGGAGACTCAACACGCTTAACAACAAATACATAAATTAGTATTATTAATAGCTCGACCATTGTACAGCTCGCCATCGACAGGGAGTTCTCGCCCATACCTTAGAGCCTACATGGTCGCGTACAGCACAGTTTCAGAGATGTTTCCTCCCACGAATGTTCAAATTATGGTATGAGCTCTATGTTGAGGTTTTTTGGAAGAGACTACAGCATAGGGTTCTTCAAAAATGGGATAAAAAGGTTTCAAGGACGGTAAAGGTTCTTCAAAAATGGGATAAAGAGGTTTCTTCAATGTCGGTAAAGAACGCGTAATGCTCTCGGTTTTACAGGCGTTCATAGACTACGGTAACCACTTACGTATGCACGGTTTCCGCTTCATCTTCATCCTTTAACTGTTCACTGCTGGACATAAGCCTCCCCCTTGGGGGATTTTGGAACTATCCAATTACTGAATTGCCATATTTTGCAATACAGACGGATTGGCAACCATAGTTAGGCTTTAAAGATGTTTTAAGAGGGACGCTGCTGTTCATTCCTCGCTCTCCCTTAGTCGCCTCTTACGACATCCATTGGAAAGGAACCGGTGGCCCATTCTACGCCGGGACCACACGGTAATAGCCACCTCAGTCGTATAAAAAAAAATATATCAATACTAATATTATATAAAGGTAATCAGGTTGTGGAATGAGCTCCCTGCCGAGGTTTTCCCAAGAGACTACAGTATTGGGTTCTTCAAAAGGGGGGTAAAGAGGTTTCTTCAGGGTCGGCAACGCGCGCGCAATACCTCTGGTATTGCAGGCGTTCATAGGCTACGGTAACCATTTACCATCAGGTGGGCCGTATTTATGTTTGCCACCTCAGTGGTATAAAAAAATATAGAGCGAAGATTTGTTTGGATAGCCTATATATTACCTGAACGATATCCCGCGGTTTAAGATATCTGTAGTCCCCTGGCTCCGGATAAGCCGTTCCCAGTAGACTCATACGCATACTTGCCAACGAATCGCAGTTGCACATCAAGTGTTCCATGGATTCCGATTTCTCCCCGCACAGTCTGCACAGTGTGTCCGAAGATAGACCCATCTTGTGTAGTATATGCCTTACTGGCATTTGCCCAGTTAAAGCCAAACCTCATATTGGACAATATGAGGTTTGGCTATTATTTGGCTTCACTGTATAGAACAGAAGAGAGCAAAACATAGCAGAACGGAGATTTTTTTATGGGTGAAAATGGTATGGTAATCCCGCCTGCGCTATCGGTATACACTTTTTAGGTACCAGTGAGGTACCTATTGAAAACTACAGCAAAATTGTCAATAATAATGCTCAGAAGTTAATAAAACCATCATTTTTTTCAAAAAAACACATTATTTGAGACTTGATTTATAATGTCAATATAAAAAGTAATGTCAAGAAGTAAAGAATTCAACTGTGGAATTTATTTAAATTGTACAAAGCATTTTCAAGCAACGTTTTTTTTTAAAATAACAATTTTAATTTAGTATTTTATACTTCTTTTAGATTATTTGGTAAATTATTATACACTTAATGGCCATTATTTTTCATATATTACTTTTTTCATATATCATTGAGTTAGTTTTAGATAAATATTGATTATTGTATTGTTTCGCGGGTACATTTCTAAGACGAACATCGCATTTCTTTTTAAATATAATACATATTGTGTACTACAAATAAAATTATTTCTAAGATATATAGGTATAAGATATTCTTTACTTTGTAAATGAGTTTACATTTCTCAACTTTGTATATAAATTTTTGATTACGTTTTATCATAAAAGTATATTTATAAAATATCAAATAATCCCTAACTGTAGGTGGGAGGAACCACCAACAAATGCATCCCCAAAGAGGGTTGACGTCAGGCTGGTCGTAGAACTATAAGGCAAATGCTTTAGCAATATGAATAAAAATATATTACGCTGACCCTAAATAATAATTGGGATAAGGGTAGGAAGATGGTGATGATCAAATAATTCCTAATAACATTGTGAAGGCAAATCAATTATTAAATGTTCAGATTAAATATAAGAAAATCGATACTAAAACTGCAGAATTATTTTTATATCCTGTAACAATTTAAAGTAATACGTATTTCATTAATGACAGTCTGTAATTCAATTTGTAAATTTGTCATAACTGAATTATTATAAGAGAAGTAAATTAGTTATACTACATTATTTTTTATTGGATTTGTTATTATTATTATTATAACTAAATTATTTTTGTGTAGAGTAATAATTGAGGGGAAAGGAATTGTTAGTAATGACGACTAAAAATCCCATTGCTAGCAATATACCCAACCAAGTCGACCTTTTCGTGATTCCCTCTGGAAACTATCATGGTTAATTCCTGATGAATTCATCATGATGGACTAACTGGCCTGTTTTCATTCTCATCTATCACCCTTCACTGGTGCTCCGCCAGCGTATCCCGTTAACGCAGGCGGGATTACCATTTCATTTTCACCCATCAAAAAAAAAAAGTAATAATTGATGATTCTGGATTTTTGAACACTTATCGTTGTAATTTTTGAACGAGTTATGTCAATAAATGGCTGTCAACGATTGTCAAAATTCGCACGTAAAAAGTATTGACGTTTGCAGTTGCATCTCCAAAACTGAACCCCAATTGCTAAATAATTCGAATTTATCATAATAATTCACATGAAACGTGTCAATTACCCATAAATAAACATAGGTTAGAGAGTAGGGATTTTAAATAGAATGGTTAGACATAGGAAAATTGGCAATGCACACCAGAAACACGGTAACAACAACGACACAAGCAGTAGTTCTGGCAGCAGTGAGAGTTCTATAACCAAAAAGACATTCAAGATCTTGTCTCTATGGAAGACCATCGTAGGCTTCACATGCTTTATGATAGCCGTGTACGTGGGCACACTTGGATACTTGGAAACGAGAGTGAACACTCCCTTTGACGATGAGAAGGTGAGCTTGTTTCCTTTATACCGGTATTTCCTAACGTGGGGCCCACGCCCCACAGGGGGCAATTTGATATTTATGGGGGGCATGGCAATTAATTCGAGTTTATAAGTTTAGGACAGAAGAGCATTATCAGAAATAAATCTATTTTGTGATTATAATGCAATTGTGCATAAATGGAGTGAATATACTCACAAGAAACTTAAGTTAAGGCGAAATTAGATCTACGCTCACCAGCAGGTAATGCACTATGCATAGAATACCTAAAGAATCCCAAATGCTCAGGTTTGGCAATCTATGGAACAGGTTTATGTACCTTTTGGTCAAAATGTTTTTTAATCCATTTTCAGCTAGCTTTTGTATTGCTTATGTTGTCCTGGTACCTTACAGTTAAAATATCATTACTGGAGAATTTGATTCACAAGGTTCTATTAATTTTTTAAATTTTAATAATTTAACTATTGCCTGAATAAAATTTTTAAGAGAAATGACTTAATTTTTTTTATGCAGCTTGGAATGACAAACAAGCAAATGGCCCACCTGATGGGAAGGGGTAACCTTGCTGGTTGTCACTTCCCATCGGGTGGGTGGTACACATCTCACACCTTATAGTTATGAAAAGACAGTGTAGTAGACAAGTAGTAGTAAGACAGTATAACAGAGTAGCTGTGTCACCCAATGATACCTTTCATGCTTTGCTGTTCCTGAGGACTCAGGTGTTATTCCTCTGTACCCTGTCATTTTACTGCCATATCCCACCCTTCAAACTGAAACACAGCCATGCAACCACAATTGCTGCATGGCAGAAACACAAATGGGATAGAGGTACCCAAGCAAATGACTTTTGTTCAGTCTCCCTCGGGTAATTTAATTAATTAATATATATTTTTTTAATTTTATTGACCATGGTTTTCAGGTGGTTAGTGATTCGGGTCTATCAGTACCTGAACGCTATTGGGGTACGTACAGACCTGGTGTCTATATGGGGATGAAGAGCCGTGAGCCGAGGTCCCCTGTTTTTGGACTTATGTGGTACGAATTGAGTGCTGCTTCACACAAGGGTATTAGGTAAGGACCTTTTACTAACCGTAGTAGCAAAGAATTCAATTGTTTATAGCCTATTTGAGCCACAGACAGCCCTCTATGTCGAGGCTGTTTTGACGCCAAAGAAACGGCTGCTCACGTAATCCAGGAATGTGAGGCTGTGGCCCATCAATGTTTAGAAATCCTCGGAACGGTGAGGTCGCTCCGTGAGGCCTGTGAAGAACCCAGGAAGCTTCTGCAATGCTGCTTGCAAAATGCAAGTCAGTTAGCCTATCATGTTGAATATACCTGGAATGAATTCCAGGAAACCATAGTGCTGAAGCACTATGGTTTCCAGGGGGACCATATGGAAGTCGACCTGACAGGGTATATTGTTAGCAATGAGATTCGCAGTCCGCATTACTAACAATCCCTTCCCTCCCTGCAGTTCTAGGTTTTTTTTTATATATTGGATGAAAATGGTATGGTTACCCCGCCTGCGCTAACAAGATACGCTGGCAGAGCGCCAGTGAAGGGTGATAGATGAGAATGCATACAGACCAGTTAGCACATCATGATGAATTTATCAGGAATTAACCATGATAGTTTCCAGGGGGAACCGCGAGGAGGTCAACCGGGTTGGGTATATTGCTAACAATGGGATTCTCAGTCTCCATTACTAACAATCCCTTTTCTCCCCGGTTTTCCAGGCATTGGTGTGATCAGAACGACAATCTGGCCTCGTACGGGTGGCTGCGGCACGACGGGGTCACGTTCGGGGAGCAGCTGATGGTGGATCAGCCGCACAATATCACTACCTCGTTTGTGAAAACCCCGGGCGGTGAACACGGCGGTCACTGGACTGTGAGGATCAATGTTACTGCCAATGTGAGTCTTTCATCATCAGTTTTCAAGACACTCTCACTTTCACGCACAACTATGCTTTTTTTAATGAATGCTAATGGAACGGTGGCCCCGTCTGCGCTATCGGTATACGCTGGCGAGGCATCAGTAAGAGATGATAGGTGAGAATGAAAAGGCAAGCCAGTCAACCCATCGTGATGAATGCAGCTGGAATTCAGCTCGATGGTCTCCAGGGGAGACCACGTGGAGGTCGACTTGATAGAGTATATTGCTAATAATTACTTTTTTTATACCACTGAGGTGGCAAACAAGCATACGGCCCGATAGTAAACGGACGGTTCGCTGCTGGACATAACACCTCGCCCTTACGGGATTATTTGCTACGAAATTAGTTGCTGCCAAGGGCAGACGAATTGGCGACCGCAGTCAGGCTTTAGAGATGTTTTAAGAGGGATGCTGCTGCCCATCCCTCGCCTTCCTTTAGTTGCCTCTTACGACACCCACGAGAAAGGAAGGGGTGGCCTATTCTATGCCGGGACCGTACGGCAAAATTATTTTTAATGAATTCTTTCCATGGGGGAAGGGATTGTTAGTAACGGAGACTAAGAGCTCTATTGCTAGCGATATACCCAACCAGGTCGACCTGCCCGTGGTGCCCCCTGGAAACCATCGTGCTAAATTACAAGTGTATTCATCACGATGGACCGACTGACCTGCCTTTTTTCATTCTCACCTATCATCCCTCACTGGTGCCCCGCTAGCGTATAACAATAACGCGGGTGGGGTCACCATTCCATTGTCATCTATTAAAAAAAAAAGAAAAAATGGATTCTTTCCATTTGCAGGGCAACGCGAAGGTTCCCTTCATGCTGATCTGGTATGGAGCGCTGGACGAGTCTCTCGGGCCGGCGGCTCCTCACTCTCGGCTGTGGGTGGAGCACGGCGCCATACTGGGCCACACGCCGCAGCTACGCAATTTTAGAGTTACTTTTGTGCCTTATAAAGGTAAGTATTTACCAGAGGGAGACTTTGTACAAAAGTCGATTGCTTGGGTACCTCTGTTCCATTCGTGTTTCAACCGTGAAGCAGTTGTGTTTGCATGGCTGTGTTTCGGTTTGAACGGTGGGATATGGCAGTGAATTTACAGGGTACAGGTAACACCAGAGTCCTCATGAGTGGCAACGCATGGGGGGTATCATTGGCGAAACAGTATACTCTGTTATGTCCATAGTACTGCTCATGTCTATAGCGACGGTTACCACTTTCCATCAGGTGGGCCGTCAGCTTGTTTGCCATTCTAAGTTGTATAAAAAAACATATATGTATATATAAACATATATATATGTATATCCAGGTAGATTGCTCCACACGTCGTACTCAGAAGCGTACGCACCAGGGCTGCATCTTCTCAAGGAGAAGCTGTATTCTCTTCTGAAAGTTGAGCGTCACTCGACATTCGGGCGGCTCGCTGTGTTGTCTCCAGACGCCGAGCTCAATGATGAGGTATTTTTATATAATTAAATATATTTATAAACGTTATTTAATTTTTTTTTATACCATAAAAGTGGCAAACAAGCATACAGCCCGTCTGATGGTAAACGGCCACTATAGCCTATGGACGCCTGCAACACTAGAGGTGTCACGTGCGCGTGGAACATTAAAGGAACTTTAATATATTAGGGGGGGGGGGGGAAGATATTGTTAGTAATGGAGACGAATGCTCCCGTTGTTAGCAAACCCTGTCAGGTCGACCTCCACGCGGTTTCCCCTGGAAACCATTGTAACTAATACTTGTTGCATTAGTCACGATGGGCTAACTGATCTGCCTTTTCATCCGCACCTATCATGTGTCCCTGGTACTCTGCCAGTGTATACCGATAGCGCAGGCGGGGTTACCATTCCATTATCATGCATCATTAAACTTAATATACAATGTGCAGTCTCTAGAGAAAACGTCGGCAGGGAGCTTATTCTACAGCCTGAGCGTTTGCGGGAAAATTCCTCTAAAATCGCACTGTGCGCCTATTAATTTTTTTTTGTTGGGTGAATAATGGTATGGTAACCCCGCCTGCGTTAACAGGATACGCTGGCGGAACACCAGTGAAGGGTGATAGATGAGAATGAAAACAGGCCAGTTAGCCCATCATGATGAATTCATCAGGAATTAATCATGATTGTTTCCAGGCGGAACCGCGAGGAGGTCGACCTGGTTGGGTATATTGCTAGCAATGGGATTCTCAGTCTCCATTACTAACAATCCCTTTCCCCCCGCACAGTATATTATGGACATGCTGAGGTGACCAGTTATGCAGGTCTGTATAGGAGTAAACCAACAAAGATATGTTTTGTCTCCCTCTTTCAGGAAAAGGACGTGAACTTTGTACCATTTCAAATGCTGGTCGAGACCCCGTTCGTGCTTGACGTTGTGTACGCGACGGAAGATCTGCCAGCGCCCCCGTTGAAGGGGGACGAATATACTAGGGTGTTAGAACAGAAGAAGAGCTCGTTCGACGCCGAGTTCGAGGACAAGTTCCAATTGGCCGCGAAAGGGTGAGTCTTTATTAAGTGGTAATGATATGGTAGTACCGTCTACGCTATTGGTATATGCTGTCGAGGCACCGATGGGAGAGGAGGTGAGGATGTAAGCAGGTCATTTAGCCCATCCTAACGAATTCGGCTAGAATTAATCACGATGGTTTCCAGGTAGAACCACATGGAGGTTGTCTTGACAAGGTATATTGATAACGGGGGGGGGGCTAACCTCCCCATTACTAACAATCCCTTCCCCCTCATAATAGGAGTCAATTGCCACATGAAAAGTACTAGGATCGCATGAGGTTGATGAAGCTTATTAACAACTGCTTTAGTATTTATTTATTTGTTTGTTTGTTATGTTATCAGAGGGAGACTTTGTACAAAAGTCGATTGCTTGAGTACCTCTGTCCCATTCGTATTTCAGCCGTGAAGCAGTTGTGTTTGCATGGCTGTGTTTCGGTTTGAAGGGTGGGATATGGCAGTGAATTTACTGGGTACAGAGGAATAACACCTGAGTCCTCAGGAATGGCAACACATGGGGATATCATGGGCGAAACAGTATACTCTGTTTTGTTCATGGTACTGCTCATGTCTATAGGCGACGGTTACTACTTTCCATCAGGTGGGCCGTCAGCTTGTTTGCCATTCTAAGTTGTATAAAAATGTTTACAAGTATTGTGTAAACAGAACTTGCTAGCAATGAGGCTATTTATTAGTCCCTATTACTAACAATCCCTTTCCCCCAATTTCCGGGGTCTGCCAATACACAGAGGACTAAATACGACCTAACATTTAGCTGTGTGGTCTCGGCTAGAATGGGCCACGCCTTTCTTTTCCGTAGGTGTCGTAAGAGGCAACGAAGGAAACAAAATGGCCAAGGGATGGTAGTAGCGTCCCTCTTAAAATGTCACCAAAGCCTAAGTGCAGCTGTCAATTTACCTGCCAAGCGTGGCAACTACTGGCAAAACTCTCCAATAGGGGGAGATCTTTCTTTAGCAGTGAACAGTTAACGGCTGTGATGGTGATGATGATATAGAGGACAAACAGAGCACTTTTTAAGTAATAAGTTAGAGATATTGACAGATAAATGCGACGTTGCCACTTCGGTAGGCAAATCTTGAATTAAGCAATGTATTTTAAGCAATAATAACCTTTATTGTGTGTACATAAAGTAAATTTTCAGATATTGTAAATAATCAGTCAAAAATATTGACAGATAAATGCGACGGTGCCACTTCGGTAGGCAAATCTTGAATTAAGCGACGTATTTTAAACAATAATAACCATTATTGTGTGTACATAAAGTAAATTTTCAGATATTGTAAATAATCATTCAAAAATATTGACAGATAGATGCGACGTTGCCACTTTGGTAGGCAGATTTTGAATTATATTAAAACTTTAAGCAATAAAATAATCTTTATTGCGTGTACATAAAGTCAATTTTCAGATACTCGGAAGAGGACATAGCCATCGCTAGAGCGGCCATGTCCAATATGATTGGAGGCATCGGTTACTTCTACGGCGCTGGTCGCGTCCGATCGCAGTATACCAGGGAACCAGTACCGTACTGGAGGGCACCGCTGTATACTGCTGTACCTAGCAGGTAATTTATTTTTTCTCAAACATGCTTGCAAATATGAGCATTATTTTGACAATTTTCTTCGAGATAAATCAAAATTGCCGTACTGGCCAGATACATGCGGGCAGCGGCCGGCAAAAGTTGTATGAAAATCCATATCTGTCGTGTTTTGCGGCCAGATAAATTACTATGTAAACTCATATCTGTCCTGTAATTTAAAAATAGAATGACCTTTTACTTCGAAGCATGGCTACCAAGGAGGTAACTAATAAAAGGTTTTATTTAAATTTCGAACTGGCTCGCAAATAGAAAGCTGTTTATTGAAAAAAAAAAACAAAGGAACATTATGGCGCGTGAAAATTTATTATTGTTCGTTATTCGTCATTAAACTTAAAAAATAAGATTGTGTTTTTGATTTCCGCGCATTGTTTGAGAAAACTACTATACAAGCCTTGGCCACAACTAGGCATTGATGGACTCACGTATGTGTGCCTCGGCTACGTCTCAGCCCACATTTGCACTTACGTCCATCAATGTCTCAGTTGCTGGCCGCTGCAGTAATGTACTATTATATTTAATAACCTTCCAAACACTGCAGTAGATAAAAAAAAAAAAGAACTATTGATATGACAAGTTTATTTCAATAAAGATAATTTAGAATTTGAATTCTGCCATTCTAAGTTGTACAAAACAAAACAACTACATCTTCATCTATCATGACTCCCTGGTACCTCACCAATATTCCAATAACACAAGAGATCTTCCTTCTTCACCAGATCGTTCTTCCCTCGCGGGTTCCTCTGGGACGAGGGTTTCCACGGGTTGCTGATCGGGAGCTGGTCTCCTGAGATACAAATGGACATTGCGGCACATTGGCTCGACCTCATCAACGTGGAAGGATGGATACCTCGCGAACAGATACTAGGTACTTTTTTATTTTATTTATTTATTTCTTTCTTCTATATCTATACTTATAATAAATCTGTAGAGAGGTCAATTCTGTACATGAAATATATTTCCAAAATAACTATCAGGCGGTGATTAGTGATCGATACTGATACCAAAAATGCAATCAGTAAAATTTTTGTCTGTCTGTCTGTATATTCGTTATATAAACAAAAACTACTCGACGTATTTTAACGAAACTTGGTACAATTATTCTTCATACTCCTGGGCAGGCTATAGTATACTTTTCATCGCGCTACGATCAATAGGAGCAGAGCAGTGAAGGGAAATGTTGGGAAAACGGGAGAAGTTACTCCATTTTTAAGCTTCCGTCGCGTGTGCAGCCTTAATGGCCACTTTTTAAAATGTAAAAATGTCCACCCGTACGACGCCGGGACGGCTTGCTACTACCTGCTATGAATTGAGAAAAATAACAACTGTAGGTGTATCTTTCGTCCTCTTTTTACTAATTATATTTGCATAAGAAGAAAGGAGGCAACCATATGATTCATATTTTATACTCGTATTTTATCATTCCTTTTATGTAATTCCTTATTATTCCGCAGTGTCATCTATTGGCGAGTTACAACAACCTTTTGTTTTTTTTCTTTTCTTAACGTCTGGAAAATGCTTTATGCAGACCCATACACCTTGTGGGAGGTGAATGGGTACTGTGGGAATCCCCCCGTAAGGTGGGGGTGTACCCACCAAAAACCAGACGATATACCCCCCGCCCCCTGATGGTAAGAGCAGGTCTCCTCTCTCAAGATAGGGTGGATGGCGTGCTCATCCTACTACTCGGGAGAGAGTTACAACAACCTGTATGACACAAATATATTCTCCATGCTCAAATAGTTATGCACCAAATTTTAAGGTAAACGGTTCAACGTCGTAATGTTGATGCGCTGCAGCGCCATCTACTGATGAGTTACAACGGTATATGGCTTAAAAACTATATATACATAATATCTGTCTCAATTTCATTCATAATTATTATTGATAAACTCGTCACACGCTTGACGCTTAATCTATCGGGTACCAGGAGCGGAGGCGTTAGCAAGAGTGCCAAAAGAGTTCGTGGTGCAAAGCAACGCGGCCGCCAACCCGCCCATCCTGTTGATGCAACTCGCGCGGCAAGCCCGCCGCCGGCCGGAATTGTTCGAGCCACACGGGCCGTTGCGGCCCGCCTTGGACCGCATGTTCCCCAGGCTCCAGGTGTGTTATGTTATCCTAGTACATATAGGCATTGATACTTTAAGTGTTTTTTTTTTATTTTCAAGAAAATGGTAATGGAAATGTAATGTCCGCCTGCCCATTGCTAGCAATATACCCTGTCGGGTCGACCCCCACGCGGTCCCCCTTAGAAATTTGACGACCTTAACTGACGATCTGTTCCCCCTGATATATATATATATATATATATATATATATATATATATATATATATATATATATATATATATATATATATATATATATATATATATATATATATATATATATATAATGGCAAACAAGCTGACGACCCACCTGATGGAACCTGTGGTAACCTTCGCCTATAGACATGAGCAGTACCATGGACATAACAGAATATACTGTTTCGCCCATGATACCCCCTATGCGTTGCCATTCCTGAGGACTCAGATGTTATTCCTCTGTACCCAGTAAATTCACTGCCATATCCCACCCTTCAAACCGAAACACAGTCATGCAAACAACTGCTTCACGGTTGCAACACGAATGGGACAGAGGTACCCAAGCAACCGACTTTTGTACAAAGTCTCCCTCTGGTGTCTATTCCAGGCCTGGTACCAGTGGTTCCAGTCCAGTCAGAAGGGCGAGGAGCCCACGTCGTACCGGTGGCGTGGTCGGGAGGATGACGGTATGCAGCTTAATCCAAAAACCCTGGCCTCCGGTTTGGACGACTATCCTAGGTACGGAACTGTGCTAAGGATTTTTATAGCGTACAACCTTTTATTTTATTTATTTATTTACTCTTCAGTACATACTAGCGACCCGCCCCGGCTTCGCACGATCGCAATACTGCACTCGCTATGCCCCTGCATTTTAAATCTAATATCTTTGGAAATATTCATTTAAATTGCATGCTGTAAAGGCCATATTGATCTATATTAAATGGACAATGTATTTAGGGCACTTAATTGGATAAAAATAAATGCCGTATTGCTTAAAATCACTTCGTAATTAAGCAATTTTTTCCCGTAAACTGTAAAGGATAAAAAATGGTTATTGTGGGTTATCCTTAAGAGATAGACATATGCCGTCGCGGACTTTTTTGTTGATATTTTTAAGGTGTACAATACTGTAGTACATTATTTTGATTTATCTCGCGGGGTTCAGCCAGCGTTTGCAATGTAAGGGAAAAAAAATGTGTTTTTCCGTGCAGTTTGATAAGAATGGAAATTTGTGTCCGCAGGGCGTCTCACCCGTCTGAGGCGGAGCGGCACGTTGACCTGCGCTGCTGGCTGTACGCGGCGGCCGACAGCATGGCGTACCTCGCCCGTCTGCTGCACCGCGACCCCACCAGGTAACCGACCACTCGCCATCGACAATGGCAACAGGTTTTTTTTTAATGGACGATAATGGTAATCCCGCTCTCTGTCTATGTTCGCGATGTACCAGGGAATCATGATAGGTGAGGGTTAAAGCAGGTCGGTTAAGCTCATTATGACGAATTAATTAAAAATTAATCACGATGGTTTCCAGGGAAACGGTGAAGAGGTCGACCTGGCTAAAAAATCGTGCTTCTCAAATAATTTTTCTATCAATTTTTTTTTTTGTAGTTATTTACTTGGATAATTCAATTATTTTGACGTATTTCTGTGCGCCAGGTTCGAGGTGACCCGCGACCAGCTTGCGGACGAAGAACTCCTCAACGAGCTGCATTGGTCGCCGCACACGCAGACCTACGCGGACTACGGTGAGTTTATGTTCGCCTAGTACATCACGTCTATAATACCACTGTATCACCATCACCCCTTTCAGTTTAGTTTATCATCATCATCATCATCATTATCTCGACGGTTATCATCTAGTGTATTACTTTAAAATTATCTTCTCAAGCTCTACAAATGCACCGAACATAGATTATACTGTGACGTCTATAGTACTTCTTGTGTGTTGATATTTTCCTGCAATTGCTAGATCCCACCTTTTGAATTAAAACGGCCACACACACAGCTGTTAAAAAAAGGCAAATTAAAATTTCTCTCGTTTAAATGGTAAAGAGTAGGTTTTTTTATATTATTTTGTTTGACAGTGCTATTTTTAATACTAGGTCTCCATACTGACGGGGTACGGCTTGTCCGCCAACCGCCAAAGCACCCTGGCGAGTCGCCGCGCGTAGTGCGAAGTGTGACCGTGCCACCGCAGCTCAAGCTTGTCACCTCGGCATTTGGTGAGTCTTTGTTGCTTATGTGATCCTAGTATCTGTCTCATTATGAAATCAAACTACCACTACAAAATTAGTCTTAGGTAAAATAATTAGTGTTAATTAATCTCGGCATTTGGTTAGTCTTTGTTGTTTATGTGATCCTGGTACCTGTCTCATTATGAAATCAAACTAAGTGGTAGTTTGATTTGACAAAAACTTATATTACAAGTTTAAAAAATAAGATGCGTTGTCATTCCTGAGTCCTCAGGAATGGCAACGCATGGGGGGTATCATGGGCGAAACAGTATACTCTGTTATGTCCATGCTACTGCTCATGTCTATAGGCGACGTTTACCACTTTCCATCCGGTGGGCCGTCAGCTTGTTAGACATTCTAAATTGTATAAAAAAAAATTACTAATATATAATAATAAAATTATGAAATCATTTCTTTACAGGTTATGTATCCCTGTTCCCGATGTTACTAAAAGTATTGCGGCCCGAAAGTGACAAACTAGGGAAAATCCTGCAAGACCTGGATAAACCTGACTTGCTGTGGTCACCATACGGATTAAGGTTAGAAAAAAACACCATCAATTTATTATTTTATTGATTTACAGTAGTTTGCATTGACCAGTTACACTGTTTTTTTTTGTACAACTTAGAATGCCAAATATCAAGAATACTTTCAATCATACAACAGGGGAACATAAATTTATAAGAAACTTATTTATAAAAAACCTCTTATAACCTTATTTAGCTTATTGAAAACTGTTTTCGTCGGTTTTTTTACATTAAATTGGTAAAATGACAACACAGATTTGGTGTTTAGTTGTGAACTAAGTACCAGGAGAACATAAATGTATTAGAGATGCAGTCTGTCAACATTTCTCTTTTTTCAAAGGTTTACTGATTGCCTGAGTAATATTAAAATAAAAATAAAAAATAAAAAAAAAATATAAATATGAACAACCACAGGATTTAAGTTAGTATGCAAGTAGTTACTTAGTATCAAATACAAAAAAAAAAAATACATAAAATAACAAATCAGACTTAGTGTTTACTTATTGTACCAAGTACCAGGAGAACATGAACATGTAAGAGACGCCGCAGGTCGCTGTCGAAGTCGTCGCCGCTGTACATGAAGCGCAACACGGAGCACGACCCGCCGTACTGGCGCGGCCAGGTGTGGGTGAACGTGAACTTCCTGGCGCTGTCAGCGCTGCGCCACTACGCGGCCGCCGCCGGCCCGCACGCCGCCCGCGCCGCCGCCCTGCACGCCGGCCTCCGCCAGAACCTCGTCCGTATGTAACACCAGGAGACTTTGTCTTAATTTTCGGATGATATCTCTGTTACTTATTTCCGCCATATATTTTCAAATCCTTACTAATATTGTAAATGTGAGTGTGTTTGTTTGTAGCGCCTTAACTGATCACTATGAAATGTAGTATACGTGTCCTATATGGGGTAGAGAAGGACGCACGCTACTTTTTATCCCTGTCAGTAAATGTACCCGATCACGTGGGTCAAGACAATGGTGAAAGTTGTTATTTAATAAAAAAAAAAAAAAATTTTCTTGTGGGAAATATGCATTAACAATGTAATTTACAAGTACAATAAAGCAGCTCAAAAATTTACAAAAAATGTATATAAAATACTAAGGCATCAAAGGCATCTAGGAGTTATCTTATTTGCAGTTTGACCGGCACAACTATATCTATCCCTTTTATTCATTAGTAACATGCCATAACGCCATCTCTTTCACAGGTAACATTCTCTCCGAGTACAAACGCACTGGGTACCTTTGGGAACAGTACTCATCCGAGGACGGTAAAGGCAGCGGCTGTCGACCATTCACGGGCTGGACGGCGCTCGTTACGCTGATCATGGCAGAGGAGTATTAGAAATAAAATAAATAGCGAACTGAACTTGAAGCTGTGCAAAGGTGGCGCTACTGTGTTACAACGTAACCATAAAAAAGGGAAACTTATGCAATGTCTGCGAAGATGGCGCCACTGTGTTTTAACAGTAAATTCGTGGAAGTTATTTTAAAAAAATCTACAACGGTGGGAAAATAAAAAAACAAATAATATTTGAGAATTTTCATGAAGACATCTTGTTCATATAGATACATTACAAGTAGAGACATAATAGAGTTACCTATCTCTGTCTAACCTTGGCAATCCGCGTAAATCCATCCTTGTCACGTGTTATATGACTGATCGACAACACCATATGGTGTTAAGTCCGCCATTTACACTATTTAGGTGTATTGAAGTGTAATAAATAAATAAATTAACAAGTATACATACCCTGTATGTCTCTGTCTAACACAAAATGATGTGTTTTGTTTCACGCATACAACTAAATTAATAATTCAAATTTTGAACTTCATCCTATCTCGCTCAGTTATAATTTCCATCTCTTTTTAAAGGGAAAGTTGGTCTTTCTTGGGAATAGGCATTAAATATAATAAGACAACGAAGGATATTTTGGATCTAGCTTTTATTATGTTGAAAACTGTTATTAAAAACTATTATTAAATAAAGCTTATTACACACTAAACGATTACTTGAATGATAAGCGTGGCATGGTGCTAGTCGATCAGGCACGGGCTTTTAACGACCATGCAATTTTAGACATAGTACATTTAAATAAATACACATAATGTTAACAGTGATTTAAAACAGTAACTGTTGAGTTTCTTGCGGGCTCTTCTCAACAGATAACAACCTTATGAACCCTGCAGTAGATTAAAAAAAATAATTACGATTTAAAAATGCTTGTAAATAAGTCTTATTTGAATAAAAATTTGATTTGAATTTGGATTTAGTAAGGGCCTAAATAAATTGGTCCTTCGAGCCGGGTCTAAACAGGCCCAAGTAACATATTGTAACAGGTTTTACAAGGTTGCAGGTTGTAAATGCATTTATAAAAAATACTAATTTAATAATTAGACAATTAGACATAGATAATGATAGATGACTCACGTACGTCATCATCCAAAGTTGATACATTGAAATTTTTAAATCCCTTATACACTGGGGCGGATAAAAGGTTAATCTGTAGTTAAAAAAATCTTTATCCTTGGATAAAGGATAAATATAAAAATATGCAAAAATAAAATACACGTGTTCAAAAACTATGGTGAATTTAAAAATATCTACAAAGATCCGTTATGGGCCCAGTCATTGTACAATAATAAAAATATTGAGAAAAATACCGAGTTTTATGGGAAAAAGAATTCGTCGATAAAGTACCAAATTTAATTAGACATACTTAAAAAATCGATAAAGATATTTCATAATGCGCCCAGTTATTGTACATTATCTCAAAGTATTGATAGAAATACATAATAAATTAATGGGAAAATAGAATTAATTTAATTTAAAAAAAAAGTCTTGGCACAAACATTTTTTTTTTGTTACTGTTACACCATAATCTTTTTTTTTATTGTCTGTCGTTCGACTCTTTATGCCTGCCCCACGAGGGTATCGGCGTGAAGATAACAAAGAAACACTTTATACCGCGCAAATATGTAGTTTAAACGTTACCGTAGACATAGATCGGCGTAGTGTTGCTAGAATAAATTATTTGTAATTAATAGGTTTATTGTCGCAAGACGCACAACGTCTGTTCGCATTTAAAAATCAAAATTGAAAAAGAAAATTGTAAATTATCTGATTTCATATGTTCGTTTGTTTTTTTTTTTTTTTACAATTTTATATGTCTATTGAAATATTTTTATTATTAATAAACTGACATTGTATTTTAATATAATACTAACTACCGGTTTAGTTTTAACCAGGCAATCGAATATGAACCTTTGATTGCGGCTCCGTGTGACAGGACTCATAATCATTATATATTTAACAAAAAATACCAAATACAAATTCAAGAAGAGGAAAAGGACCAATCCGGTGTACATGAATTACGCATATACACCGATGGCTCCAAAACCGAGAACGGTTCAGGAGCCGGAGTCTTTTCCTTAGACCTGAATATAAACGTGCACATACCGCTTGGCGTACACAGCTCAATATTCCAATGCGAATGTGTTGCAATAACCGAGGCTGCTGCAGCTGTACATAAGCTAGGAATAAATGGTTTTAGCATTAGATTCTTATCTGACAGCGCAGCAGTACTAAAAGCATTACGAAACAACAAGACAAACAACAAATTGATAATTGAATGCCACCATTCACTGGATAGGATATCTTCCAATAACCGAGTTATCCTCCAATGGATAAGAGGGCACAGTGGATCTTATGGTAACGATGCCGCAGACGAACTGGCTAGAAGAGGCTCAGGAACGAGGGTGGTAGGCCCGTATCCACTTCTTCCTCTTCCGTTCTCGCAATTTCGAATGTGGATTCGTCAAAGATCCGCTGACATACAAAACCAAAGATGGATACAGGCTACTGATTGCAGACAATCAAAATTGGCCGTACCTACGTTGAATCAACGACTATCAAAACGTTTATTATATCTAGATAGAAAAAACCTCAAAATAATGATAGGGACAATAACGGGTCATTGTCCATTAAACAAACATTTATACACAATAGGAGCCACAGACAGCCCTCTATGTCGAGGCTGTTTCGACGCTGAAGAAACGGCTGCTCACGTAATCCTGGAATGTGAGGCTGTGGCCCATCAACGTTTAGAAATCCTCGGAACGGTGAGGTCGCTCCGTGAAGCCTGTGAAGAACCCAGGAAGCTTCTGCGCTTCTGGGCGGAGCTAGGTTGGCTGTACTAGCCACGACTCACACGCACAACGGCCCAAATGGGAGGCTAAGTGCGGAAAACAGAGTCTTTCTTACATTACATTACATTACATTACCGGTTTAGTTTACCAGAGGGAGACTTTGTACAAAAGTCGTTTGCTTGCGTACCTCTGTCGCATTCGTGTTTCTACCGCGAAGCAGTTGTGTTCGCATGGTTGTCTTTCGGTTTGAAGGGTGGGATATGGCGTGAATTTACTGGGTACGGAGAAATAACACCTGAGTCCTCAGGAATGGCAACGCATGGGGGGTATCATGGGCGAAACAGTATACTCTGTTATATCCATGGTACTGCTCATGTCTATAGGCGACGGTTACCACTTTCGATCAGGTGGCCCGTCAGCTTGTTTGCCATTCTAAGTTGTATAAAAAAAAACGTGTCATTACATCGAGAAAGCTCGACTAGTTTCGGGATCAGTTCGTGATCCTTAATAAGTTTTGAAAAATATATCTAAATAAATGATAGATTAATTTCAATTTGAGAGATATGGTATCATGCCTGCTTCTCAATTAACTTTAAAAATAGCGGAGCTTCTATGTCCTACAGGAGGTACTCAATTGGGTTGTAATTTTTTTCATGTTTGTTACCCCATAACTCTGTCAGTTTTTAACCGATTTGAAAAATTCTTTTTTTATTTTCAAGGATATACTTACAGATTGGTCCCGCAGAAGTTTTATCAAAATCGGTTCGTTTGTTTAGTTTTTAAACCAAAATAACTGGTATCTTTACTTATTATGACTATTTTTAATAGTGCTTGCTCAAATTCTATTTTCATTATTAATCCTAGAAACGATACCGTAAATATGTTTGACTTGTTTTTCTAAATTGGCCATTTAAAAATATACAGAAATGAATAGATACAGTTAATATAATAAATACAATATGTTTAATTTTTTTTATACAACTTAGAATGGCAAACAAGCTGACGGCCCACCTGATGGAAAGTGGTAACCGTCGCCTATAGACATGAGCAGTACCGTGGACATAACAGAGTATACTGTTTCGCTCATGATGCCCCCCATGGGTTGTCTGTTATGTATATGGTACTGCTCATGTCTATAGGCGACGGTTACCACTTTCCATCAAGTGGGCCGTCAGCTTGTTTGCCATTCTAAGTTTGTGTAAAAAAATAAAATATAAAAAAAAAACTTGGTCATTATAAGACTTAAATATTATAGAATTGTTTACTAGTAAATTATTTTACAGTTGAAAGAGCGAATGTGTCGAGTGTCATTATGTTGTTGTGAATTACGTACTGCATTACGATACGCATTGGCATTTGTGTTGTATATTTTGTAAATAGATTTGTTAATAAAACATTATTATAATAAATTGTTTATATTACGAGCGTGTATGACAAGATTGATGAATGTGGAGGAAGCGAAAGAGGTTTGTTTGAATCGAAGCATTTGGCGTTCCATTGTTTCTGCCTACCCTAATGGGAGACAGGCGTGACAGATATGATGATGATGATGATGTTTATATTATTTCGAGACTTTGTACAAAAGTCCGTTTTAGAATCAAAACTACTGAATTTGCCACAGTTAAAGAAGTTTCTTTTGTGGCATACAGTCTTAATTATGTGGGGGGAGGGGATTGTTAGTAATGGGCATCTAATTGCTCCACTACTAGCAAGCAATATTGTACAGGTTGATCTCCGTGGCAGTTCCTCTTGGAAACAATCGTGATTAATGGTTGTTGAATTCACTTCTTTTTTGATGGGTGAAAATGGTATGGTAACCCCGCCTGCGCTGGGGGGAAAAGGATTGTTAGTAATGGAGACTGAGAATCCTATTGCTGGAAAAAAAAACCCCGGCTACGCTAACGGATTACCAGAGGGAGACTTTGTACAAAAGTTGATTGCTTGGGCACCTCTGTTCTGTTCGTGTTTTTACAGTGAAGCAGTTGTTTGTATGGCTGTGTTTCAGTTTGAAGGGTGGGATATGGCGTGAATTTACAGGGTACAGAGGAATAACACCTGAGTCCTCAGGAATGGCAACGCATGGGGGGTATCAAGGGCGAAACAGTATACTCTGTTATGTCCGTGGTACTGCTCATGTTTATAGGCGACGGTTACCACTTTCCATCAGGTGGGCCGTTAGTTTGTTTGCCATTCTAAATTGTAAAGTAAGTTCCAATCTTGAAGAAAACGAGAATTCTATCTCTGTCAAAAATGAAACATGTACCTATCATACTCATAGACAAATAATCATACTATACTCTTTTTTGGGTACGTAATGGAATAAAATAGTTGTAATGACCGTGTACGGTTGCTATTATTTTGCGCATTGTAACATTAGTTACCCCAATTACATTAGGTTAGATACCTACGTTAGAGATAGCAGTGGTATTATATCGCCTGTTTTAAATAGTGACTATGCGCCTGATAGTATAAAAAAGTACAAATCTTACTCTGGAACATCTCATATTGTAGAACAATTATTTCATATTTGGGGAGAATTAATAAATATATCTGGCAATCCCGGGTACTACAGAGTACCTTAATTTTATTACAGAGTATCTACTTTTGTCATTTGGAACTGGCCACTTCCGTTTGTTTGTTTTATTTTTTTCTTTCAAATAATTTTTCTTAGTCTTCTTTTTGTGGGTATATTTTAATTCAATTTAAACGCAATGTAAATTGTATTACAATGGAATTATCATCTGAAATCTTTATAAAAGAAGAGCAAGAGTTTTTCAGTGATCATGACGACTCATTAGATTTGAAATTCGAAATACTTACTGATGTAAAAATCGAAGAAATTCAAATTTTAAATAACGAAGAACGAAACGAGCACTGCGATGAGGACTCCAACGGGGTTGTGAGCTATCAGGAGCTAAGGAATACATCAGATCAGTTGTGTTCAATATGCTACAGAGTGTTACCGTGCAGGTATGACTTTATATAGTTTTTTTTTTATTTTTAATATGATTATTCTAAAATATATTAACAGATTGTTTGGTTTCTATTTCTTTATTAGTACATCTGTGCAAAGTCAGAGCAGGTGACTAGTTTATAACTAGTTTTTTTGCCCGGTCCCCCCTGGAAACTATTGTGGCTAATTATTGTGGAATTTGTCACGATGGGCTAACTGACCTTCTTTCATCTTCACTTTTCATATATCACTGGTGCTCCGCCAGTGTATACCGATACTGCAAGCTGGTGACCATTCCATTACTATACAATAAAAAAAAAAAACTAGTATTTGCCTGCTACTTCCTACTTAGACCACTTCTAGACAGCATATTAAAATAAAACGTACCATATTTTAAGCTGGACCTTCAAAAACACAACTGTGAATGAAAACTGTATCCAATTTGGTGCAGTAGTTTTTGCACAATATTAGAACAAATAGACGAATAAAATATTTATGATTATTTAGTATTGTTTTGGCTTCAATTAGTCTTAGTAGAATATGTCTTATTAATTTTTCTTATATACAAGTATCTCCCATGTAAAAGCACCTGATTTTGTTACTTCTTTTAAGCATTTTCTTTTGTATATGTATGTGTAACTATATCTGTTGTTATTTGTGTGCTGTAAGTAATACAAATAAATAATGTATCTATCTTAGGGCCATAGTTAGACCCAAGTTTAAGGTAGGACAAGAGAACTTGTTCATTGGGCAGAAGCTGTAATTAAGTGACTTCAAAAAAGCGAATCTAATTTTCTAGGGGCCTTTAATTTTAAGGTAGGGCACTGAGCCTTTTAAGGTAGGGCATTACCCCTCAATGCTCCTTCCTAGGTATGACCATGATCTATCTAATAGCAATTTATAGCAATGGTATTAAGGTAAATTATGGTAAACAATAATAGCAATGGTTAAAGGAGAACAGATAGAGGTGGGCAGGTGGCGCAAGAGTGAATTAATAATATATATATATATATATATATACAATTATATTACTAAAACTATTAAGGTATTAAGTGGGTTTGAAAGAAAGAAAAAAAAAAATATTTTGGCCCATACCAATAACAATTGCAACAGAAACTTAATTATGAATTTAAAGAAGAAAAATGTAGAAATAAACATATACTTAATTAGAAAGCATGTGATTAAAATGGTAGCTACTCAGCTAAGTCTATGCATTCTGCACGATGGGAAATGGTTGCCTTTTGGCCAAATATACCATCATAGTCATAGAATACTGATAGATCTTTATATGTAATCTTTGTCAGAACCGTCAGTATTAGAATACTGACGGTACTGACTATGACGATATTATAGTTACCATGTGGTCCCAGCATAGAATAGGCCACGCCCTTCCTTTCCCATGGGTATTATAAAAGGCAACTAACGGTGCACACGCTTAGTCGCCTAATTTAAATGTCATTGTAATATCGAGATGCCACAATTTTACTTACATTGATATACTTTCTGTTTCAGGTATTCATTATTCATACACAATTTGTCTCATTTATGTGTCGACATAGAATATTGTAAGATACAAAAATACAGATGCAACGACTGTTCCGTATTGTATTACTCTGAACACGAACAGAAACGTCACATGTGCGTTGAGAAACAGAAAAATTTATTACAAGTGCGTAAACAAGATGTTATATCTGAAAATGGTGTGACAACAGACGTATTGTACTCTCCAAACTGTGGTATACCAAAGACGAAAGCTTTACACAAATGTGAGACTTGCAATAAGATATTTACATACAAACGATGGCACGAACACGTCACTAATGTACACGGAGAGTGTATAACGACAGGAGTTGTCGAAGAGAAAGTCAAGTGTGCGATATGTGATAAGTTATTTAAGAAGGGATATATTAAAAAACATATGCAGCATATCCACGAAGGGAAGAAGCCAAAATGGAGGTTTCATAAACAGCAGGAGGTGGATACAGAATATGTTTGCTCACTGTGCCCAGCGAAGTTTTTAAATAGTAGTGCGTATAAAACTCATTTGAGGAACTGTCACACGGGTGGAATCGTAGAATGCAGCATATGCAAGTCTCAAATGAAAAAATATAATTTGGCACACCATATGCAACGTAAGCATTGCAAAGATGGGAAGATACACAGGTGTGAATATTGCTCAAAGCTGTACAAGGCACTGTATTACCTTAAGGTTCATATGAAAACTTGTCGTTATAAGAGAACGTGATATTTAGATTTTTTAGGCAATTCTTTAAATATTTTTTTTATACAACTTATAATGGCAAACAAGCTGACGGCCCACCTAATGGAAAGTGGTATCCGTCGCCTATAAACTTGAGCAGTACCATGGACATAACAGAGTATACTGTTTCGCCCATGATAACCCCCATGCGTTGCTATTCCTGAGGACTCGGGTGTTATTCCTCCGTACCCAGTAAATTCACGCAATATCCCACCCTTCAAACCGAAACACAGCCTTGCAAACGCAACTGCTTCACGGTTGAAACACGAATGGGACAGAGGTACCCAAGCAATCGACTTTTGTACAGTCTCCCTCTGGAAAATCAGCATTGTACATTGAACATAGGCATCGCTCTATTGAAGAGTCTTGCCAGTAGTTCTGCTTGGCAAACCTTTGATCATGTTTAAAGAGGGATGCTGCTACCCATCCTTTGACTATTATGTCCATTCGTAACAGATAATAATATATAATATATGTCCGTAAAAGGTCTTATCCAAACTAGACTGGAACTACATCTCAGACGGTTGGGATTCCGAGGCGGCTCACTCCCGGGAAAGATGCAGAAAGCGGTGCTCTTAGATTCTGCCCGCATTGTACGCCGGATTCTCTCCCTGGGGCCCTGAACCCGGCCGACTGTGCCGGGGGTTAGTTGCCATCTCCTCTCTTTAAGAGGGGAGATGAGAATTTTCTAGAAATTAAAAAAATAATAATATACTTTATTACTCAGACTACAATTTGGTCCATTTTGTTAGTAACAATTTTGTTACAAACTATGTTAGTAAAAAAAGAAAAGCAAATTGGTTTCATTAAGCAGTTCACCCAGATGTCCCGCTTAAAATGTGAATTTACAGGGTACAGAGGAATAACACCTGAGTCCTCAGGAATGACAACGCAAAAGGGGGGTATCATGGGCGAAACAGTATACTCTGTTATGTCCACGGTACTGCTCATGTTTATAGGCGATGGTTACCACTTTCCATCAGGTGGGCCGTCAGCTTGTTTGCCATTCTAAGTTGTATAAACAAAAAAAATGTGTTTGAGTAATTACTGAAATTGTAATATTTCTTTTTTTTTAAATTTGTTATTTTGAATTACAAAATAAGAATAAATGTCCAGGTATAGACTGTCCACGTTATCATGGCACGCTTCTCCAGCTGTTCACTTCACCGTGTGTGCCCCTATACAGTCGTGGTGCTCTCGTGGTCCCGAGGAGACGTCTTCAGCGGTGCTTCGGCCAGAGGAGTGTTATACTCCCTGGTCGAAACTTTGGAAATATTTTTACTCACACATTTTCAACTCTTTGGGTTTTGGAGGGGCATGTCTCATATTGTCATGGACAACCTATAGCACCGGCGTTCTCGCGGGTCCAACAAAAGCCTCTACGTATTCGTGGTGAGGACCTGCGTCCTATCAGAGTTTGCAAGCAGCAATCTCCATTCTGTTATAATCCAGAGGCAGAAGTTTACTTTTGTTGTTAAATTTCGTAAGATTTTAATGTAATAACTAATTAATCGACGTGTAATTTGGTCGAAAAAGCTCGACTAGTTTCGGAACCATTCGGGACCCGTAGTCTTAAGCGGCTGTGATGCGAGCCCGGTTTTGATTATGTGCTTCGATCTGCTGAGCGAGTTTTGTTTGCTGTACTGTTAGAGATAAGAAAGAATGGCGTTCGGAGATCTTCGGGTTTGCTGGGTGATCTTGCTTTACGCTTGTTGTATTGGTAATACATCGTATTCATAGCGTCGCTATGATCACGATGTATTATCGAGTTGCTTTCAACTGCTGAGTTACTTTAACAATGACCACGGAGGAAAGGTAGAAAAACGGTGCCCAAGAACTTGGAAGTGCCCATTCTTGATCTCTATTAAAATTTGGGCGTCGACTTATTTCAATAGCCTCTTATGAAACCCAGTATTTGTCACGTCGAAGTGCGTAGTCAGGCTCGCGCTCGCGTCAGTTGCTATAGACTAAGGGCTAAGGTTCCGGAATGGTTCCGAAACTAGTCGAGCTTCCTCGAACAAATTACACGTAAGTTAATTACGTTATAACATTAGAGGTGTACTTGTTGAATGTTAAAAATATAGTTATTTATAAAATGTTTTTGATCTATTTATTTTCATTCCATAAAAACTTTTCTATTAACTCTCCTGTGATAGGAAATATTTTACTTTTTTTTATGGGTGAAAATGGTATGGTAACCCCGCCTGCACTAACGTGATACGCTGGCGGAGCACCAGTGAAGGGTGATAGATGAGAATGAAAACAGCCCAGTTAGCCCATCATGATGAATTCATCGGGACTTAACCATGATAGTTTCCAAGGAGAACCGTTAGGAGGTCGACCTGGTTGTGTATATTGCTAGCAATGGGATTCTCAGTCTCCATTACTAACAATCCTCTTTCAAGAAAAGCTTGAAATCACATTTTCTTTCCCTCGAGTAATCTATTTTTTTTTGTATTTTTCTAATTGAACTGTCAAATCTTAAAATCATTAAACTAAATTTGTAATGTACGTAGTTTATTTATTTATTTTAACATTTATTATATAAGTAGTAAGTAGGACATGACGATTTTTTAAGAGCATAGTAGAAGGAAAGAGAGGGCAAAAGAGGAAGGGGAAGACCGAGGAATGACTACATGGGACAGATAAAGGAAACACTAGGTATCATGTCGTATGGGGAGGTCAAGGATATGGCCTGAGATAGAGCTGGCTGGAGGAAGATGCATGAATTAGTTGCACCGACAAGAGGAAACTCTTAAATGAAAAGAAGATATAAGTAGGTAGGTATTATATGTATTTATAGTGTATGTATTGTATGTATATATTTGTTTATGTATTAATAGTTGTAGCACTTCAGCTGTCCGCTAACGACATGCTTTCTCACTGTACTGGGTTGACTGGAAGAGGTCTCTGTCAGAGATAAGTCCACGCTTGCTCACAACATTTATAAATACATTATTTTATATGTAACTTACAAGTGCAATAAAGAATATATATTGTCATTTCCTTGGGGGGAAAAAAAAGTAAAAAAAGCAAATAAATGTATGAATTTTTTATTGTAAACTATTAACTACAGCTATATATAATACAAATAATTTAAACTACACTGCAATCCACTGTATTACATGGTCTATACCGCGGTTTTTCTCGTGTGCGGGTGCGAGTCGATACATAAATAGCAACTTAGGGTATACCCTATCTACGTAGCACATTTCATTCGAAATTTATTGAGTAGTTTTTGCATGAAATAGGAACAAATATGCTTCTCTAGATATGGCTCTACAATTTGTGATCTGTACAGGCGTTTCAAGGTCATCGGCTCTTTATGCATATTTACATCGGGGCTTTTTTTTCTATTTTAATAAATTTATAGCTATTTCATTTGTCTTATGACGTAGATACATTGGATTGCAGACAAAGTGGTCAATTCTGAGGCACTATTCCTCTAAACCATTTCAATTTGATATTACAGCGTAATTTTTATTGTAACAACCAATGTGAATTAATTTTCTAATAGGTTTAAGTTGGGGGGAAAGGGATTGTTAGTAATGGAAACTGAGAATCCCATTGCTAGCAATATACCCAACCAGGTCGACCTCGCGGTTCCACCTGGAAACTATCATGGTTAATTCCTGATGAATTAATCATGATGGGCTAACTGGCCTATTTTCATTCTCATCTATCACCCTTCACTGGTGCTCCGTCAGCGTATCCCGTTAGCACAGGCGGGGCTACCATACCATTTTCACCCATCAAAAAAAAAAAATAGGTTTAAGTAAAAAATATTATATAATATATTTAGTTTATGATAGTTCATAAAATAGTAATTCCACGAAATTATCAAATTAAAAAATTAGTCAAACTCGCGCTTGTAACAGCCGCTCATGATTAAGGATCACGAATTGATCCTGAAACTAGTCGAGCTTTCTCGATCTAATTACACCAGTAGTTATTATTTTTACAATAAATAAATATTAGGCTAAGAGATTAGAGACATGCCTCAGAATCGATCCCAATGTTGGACTCAATCTATTCCCCAGTCTTCAAATCTTTCTCATTCAACCTCTGTTTTTCAAACATTATCCTCAACTGCTCTGTGGCTGACATTGGTAATCTATTATTAGCGCCGAATTTAGGGTCTGGAAGTTTCGCCGTGTTCAACTCTGGGTTCTTGAACGTGAATGGGCTCCATGGCCCCTGAATGGACGGGTGGTCGGTGTATTGGAACTTGCGCAGACGAGTCCCGGACACGTCGCCCTGCTGCGTGCGGAGCACTTCGATCCACTTCGTGACTTCTGATTGACTCTTGTTGTGCATACTCATCCATACTCTATCGCCGTTTACTGGAAATATAAGATAGATACTCTTTATTGTTTCCTCCAAAAGATTCCAATAGTAAACTTATTATAAATACTAGGGGCCCGTCCTGGCGTCGCACGGGTGGACATTTTTACATTTAAAAAAGTGGCCATTAAGGCTGCACACGCGACGGAAGCTTAAAAATGGAGTAACTTCTCCCGTTTTCCCAACATTTCCCTTCACTGCTCTGCTCCTATTGATCGTAGCGTGATGAAAAGTATACTATAACCTGTCCAGGAGTATGAAGAATAATTATACCAAGTTTCATTAAAATTCGTCGAGTAGTTTTTGTTTATATAACGAACAGACAGACAGACAAAAATTTTACCGATTGCATTTTTGGCATCAGTATCGATCACTAATCACCGCCTGATAGTTATTTTGGAAATATATTTCATGTACAGAATTGACCTCTCTACAGATTTATTATAAGTATAGATAAACATTTACAAGAAATGATCACAATGAGAAAACAATGGGCGACCTTATCGCTAAAAGCAATCTCTTCCATGCAACCTTTGGATGGAGAGGAGTAATTATAAACAGTTTGATTGAAGGCAAGAAACTTCGTTTTTTAAATACATATGCATACGTACAATAATGTGAATCCTTATATATAGAATAAGCTTCCACTGCAAAGGTTATCCCTACAGACTACAGTATGGGCTAAAAAAAGGTATATTAAGATTTCTTCAGGGTCGGCAATGCGCACGTGTCACCCCTAGTGTTGCAGGCGTCCATAGGGTACAGTGACCATTTACCATCATACATGCTTTATGCTTGTTAGCCACCTTTGTGGTATAAACAAAAAATATGTTAAGTTGGTTAAAAAGCACTCACAGTACTCGGCGACGACGACAGGGCTGCGGTGGCGGCGCGGCTTCAGGTACACCACCACGCCAGGATTTTGTTTTGCAAAGTCGACCAAGTCTTGCTCTATGTAATCCCTGCAAATTAAATATTACTACATTTATGTACATACATTTTGCTAATAATAAATGGAGTCATGAGTTGGGGGGGGAAGGAATTGTTAGCAATGGAGTTTGACAGCCCAATTGCTAGCAATACGCCTACCTAATAGGTCTACCTCCACGTGGTTCTCCCTGGAAACCATCGTGAACAATTTTTGTTGAATTCGTCACAATGGGCAGGCATAGTTGAGTATGAAGCAGGTCAGTTAGACCTGCTTCATACTCAACTATCATCCTTCACTGGTGCCCCGCCGGTGTATACAGATAGCACAGGTAGGGTTACCATTTCATTACCATCCATTAAAAAAAAATGGAGTCATGATAGATGAAAATGTAGTTAAGTCATTTAGCAGGGAGGAAAGGGATTGTTAGTTATGGGATCTGACAGCTCTGTTGCTAGCAATGTACCCTATCAGGTCCACCTCCATGCGATTTACAATGTAAACCATAGTGGTTAATTCTCGTGGAATTCTTTCACAATGGGTTAACTAACCTGTTTTCATCTTCACCTATCACTTCTAACTGGTGGCCTGTCAGTGTATACCGTTAGCGCAGGCGAAGTTACTATTCCATTATTAATCATTAAAAAAAATAACAATAATATGTAAATGCATTCATGTAAAGTAGTAGGAAAAAGTTTATACTGTAAACATGACAGTTTGGGGGGAAAGGGATTGTTAGTAATACGGACTACCTTACACCTATTGCTGACAATATACCCTAACACATCCCCCTAGAAACCGGTGAGCTAAATCCCAGGTGTATTCATCGTGATGGGCTAACTGACCTGCCTTTTCATTCTCACCTATCATCCTTCACTGGTGCCCCGCCAGTGTATACCGTTAGCGCAGGCGGAGTTACCATTCCATTAGAAAAAAAAAATTGGTAGTAAAATATTCAAAATTAGAACTACTTGCCTCATTCCTCTACTGCCACCATGAGTTTTGCAGAATTTCAGTACAATTCTCTGCAATTGCTGCACGTAACGGCCTACACCATTTTGCAGCGGCGCCCGGACGAATCCAGGCTTAAGAAATAAGTGCTTATTAGACATTTAGTTATAATAAATTAAATTAGTTCAGAAAAAATTGCGTTTTGAGGTTAGAATAATGTTTTTAGTTATTTTGGCATTGACAATTGATCAGGGTTGCTAACATCCCAAAATATTTACCCTAAAACCTACTCTTAAATGACCCAACTGTAAAAGCCTTAAAAACTATATAAATAAAGTACTTTTTTTTTTTATTTTCGTTTTAATATCATAACTGTACATGTAAATGCAATTTTCTTCGACAAACAGCGGCATATGTAAGTTAGTGGCACAAGATAGAACTAATTCAAAATAGTAATTTTAATTCTTAACTCTGTCTGCCGAGACAGCACCAACGGTAGGTTTATTAGGTATCTAATACAAAATAAGTTAAAAATGAATATAATTGCAAATATCTTTTTACAAAAACAGATTTTTTTTATACCACTGAGATGGTAAACAATCATACGGCCCACCTGATGGTAAACGATTACCGTAGTCTATGAACGCCTGCAATACCAGGGGTATTATGCGCACGTTGCCGACCCTGAAGAAACCTCTTTATCCCCTTTTCAAGAACCCCATACTGTAGTCTCTTGGGAAAACTTCGACAGGGATCGCTCATTCCATAATCTAAGTCTTCGTGGAAGAAAAAATCTCTGAAACTGCGTTGTACACGATCATCTAGTCTGTAGACGAGCCGTACGATGGTAGAAAGTGACCGTGAGCATCATATTGAACACAGTCCGTTGTACAAGCGGTAGAACACGTAAAATATCTCGTAAGACTTGAGGATTTAAAATAAGTATTTAAGATAAGATAACATACATTTTCATATTCTAAAGTTTCCAAATATCGGCTATGGAAAACAGTGTTTTGTAATGGGTGAAGACGGAGTGGTGGTCTTGGCGTCTACGCTATCAATATACGCTGGCGGTAACTGGCACCAATGAGAGACGATAGGTGGGGTTGAATGATTTCATCAGACCTGATGTTCTGTTTGTTATTTTATAGTTAAAAGTTTCGTAAGCATACATTGCATTGTAATAATGATGTTTACCGACACTCGCACAGATAGTTTTGACGCAGTCTGACGGAAAAAGGCAGCTTCGTTTTTACGTCGAATACGCGGGAGTAGCAACAGTATCCTGAACATGTTTGTTAATAAATTGGATAGTCCTCTCGTGAGAATGCTCGCCGAGAGGACTAGATCATTATTAGTGATTAAGTATTAACATAGTTTTTAAGTACACTTACTAACAAAAATGGATCCAAGTTATCTAAAAAGAAATAAATAAAAAAATTACATTGTAATGTAATAACTATCGGTTTAATTCAGATCGAGAAAGCTCGACTAGTTTCGGGATCAATTCGTGATCTTTAATCATGCACAGTTACGACATGATCGCGAACCTGACTCTTTAGACATAGTCTCTCTAATTTGTGATCTCACTGCACTGTGCGTCTCGGCCTGTTGAGCGCGAGCTGTAGGCGCTCGCAGCACCATCACAGGTAAGAAAGATCCAAATCCAAAAATCAATATCAATCCAATCTTTTTTTTTTTGGTGGGTGAAAATGGTATGGTAACCCCGCCTGCGCCAACGGGATACGCCGGCGGAGCACCAGTGAAGGGTGATAGATGAGAATGAAAACAGGCCAGTTAGCCCATCATGATGAATTCATCAGGAATTAACCATGATAGTATCCAGGGGGAACCGCGAGGAGGTCGACCTGGTTGGGTAAATTGCTAGCAATGGAATTCTCAGCCTCCATTACTAACAATCCCTTTCCGCCCAATCCAATCTATTGCCAATGACAATTTTATACCGCACTCATGAAACAACTTTTAGGAATTAAGTTATAATTGGGATCGGTTTACAATAGTTCGCATTGGCAAGTTGCACTAATATGCATCTATCAGAACAATATGGAACTAATATATCGCTAGTATTGCCAATTCGAGTGCGAAACGTCTTAATTTCAACATCAATTTATTGGAATTTATTTCAAATGTAACACCACAGGAGTGTACTTGTAAATAATAAGCGCTCTGTAGGGATAAGTGGAAATAAATTACCATTTTTCTCTATCAGTGGAGATAGTTGGAATAAAATTCCATTCTTCCCCCAAAGTAGGGTAACGTTACGTTGGTAAGGACAAATGAAACTAGCCAAAACTTTCGTGTACATTGGTTACCTTTCATTTAATTTATACATACATTTGTCGAAATATGAAGTGCTTAATCTTAGCCTCATTTCAAGGGTTGCAAGTTAAAAGGGCGGGAAATAAAACACAAAGTTTATTTTTATGAAAATTTTATTATGAAAAATGATATTTACAGAGCGAACGAGTAAATACAACTGTACCTTATGAATATTCTTAAATATATCGTAAATTGCACGATTTGCAATACAAATTGCGGACAGAATCGATTTAAATATGTAAGAGATTTTTCCTTTGCCATTGTATTTAAAAATGTTCTTATTGTAAAAAATGTCACGACTAAAAAAAAAAACATGAGTGGAATATACTTATAACGTATGCTTTCACTTTTTTAGGAATTTCTATGTATGTATGTAGCAATTACGTTGCAGTATCTAAGACTCTTATTTTGAAAAATTTAAAAGTCAACGGATCACTAAGGCGGATCTCTTATAAATTTTGAATTTTTTATAAGTGGTAATATGTTCATATTTCCTACAATGCAGGCAAATATGGTTCTAGCTATAAAAATATGATTAACTAAATTTATTTATTGCACTTCAACATAATTATAATATTCCCAGTTAATATAAAATATATCTCGTACACAACATATCGCAGGCTTGGATGACACATGTAACTTGTTACTTGTCTTGGTTTAGAAGCAATCCACTGAACAATTATTATAATATATACTATGATGGGTGGTACTTTTAGTTCAATGATATATTCGTCTTTATACTTTTTAAATTCATATTTTTCTTTTTAAATCCCGAATAAAGGACACCTTTGTTCTCTGTTCGAAATTTATAATCATAGACGTAGTGATAGTATAAATTTATCCACGATGAGAAGGGTAAAGGAACTAAGCCATACAGCCTGATCTTCAGTAATTATAGAGAATTATACTACTCATTTATTTTATTAATATTTTTGTTTTTTTTTTAAATGATGTAGCAACGTTCATAAATATGTTACAGAATTAGCGGATGAATATAATTCTCAAGGATTTTTTTATGCACGCAAGCAGCGATCAGTGTATGTGCATTACGTACATCAAATGTTAACTGGGACATTTTTATAATTATAGTAATAAAGTATATTAACATAACATTACACGAGAGTAAAACTACAAAGTAATATAGATAAATCACTATAACTACACTGTAATTTAAATATTGTATACTTAATTATAATATAATGTTGCTAGTTAAAATAAATACTGGCAGACAATAAAATATCATAACATAATTGGACTGTTGTATTACGAGAGAGGCTTTCGTTTATTTTATTTTAGTAGGTAGTATGTGTGGACGCTTATGAAGGGTAGACAATAGCGTTGTTCACCCTGAAGTCTCTGGCTCGGTTAGTTACACACTCCGATATACGTCTGTACTCACACATAGTTTTAGAGATTTCTGACGTCTCGAAACTGACATTTCTGACGTCTGTACCCTCGAGTAGTAAACATTCTTGAATTTATTTTTTTAAAATACTTTTACAGCTCTGTGTACTAGCCCATAGAGTCTATATACACTTGAGACAGTGTAAGTATCAAATGGGTGATTTTGAAATTATGTTAAAGAAATGAGTGATATTAAAATCACGTTTACAAAATGTGGTATCAAGATGGAGCTTGTAAATGGACGTTTCCGAAGTAGCAGCAGATCTCTTTATGAAATATCTTCGTTTTTTTTTTATGACATTTATTATATTAATTGTTAAATACATAAATTTAGTAATATACAATGGGAGGTATTTTAAATTAGACCTAAAGTTTTATTAAAGAATTTTATAATACTTTATAGCTGTTTGACAGATTATAAAAATTAAAAAATACTTTTTATATCAGATTGTTCTTATTAAGTACTGTTTATAAAATTTCTCTGCGAGAAAGAGAAAAAGCAATTGTATTGGAGTTAAAGTTTATATAATTCGATGGCAGAGAACAGAAGGGAATAAATCAAATTTAAAACTTAGATACCCTTTTCTCTTCAATGTTATAAGCTTCGTTTGAATCTTAAAGAGTATAAAGTTATAATAAATATTGAGGCAGCGATGTTTATTATGTGACCACCATATTGCACGTTTTAACAGGGCCGGATTAATTATTTCAGGGTGCATAGGTAATGTAAGTCTCGTTTCCGAAAAAATGCTATAATATTCTATATAACTTGTAACGGGTTACAAAATATACTGGGGGGGAGGATTGTTAGTTATGGGGAGGTTAGTCCTGTTAGGAGGGCACGAGCGAACACGTGCGGATAGTAAGCCGCAGGCCGGAGGACTGACTGCCTGTGCATGGCGGTATCGACGCGGGAGGCGCGGTAACTAGTGATGGGATCAACCTCGACTGTTATAATTTTGAAATATGATGATGTAATAAAAAAGAGGTAAAAATAATCTTCAAATGTAATAAAAATTTAAAGAATATTTCTCTAAAAAATGCCATGTTCTTTCTGCATCTTTCTCCCTTATTTTCTCCTATTATATGAGTTTTATTAAGTATGCATATATTTGTTTATATATGTATATATGTTTGCTTACATTAGTATCTATATAATAGTGTGCAACCTACCCTTTATCTTTTTTCCCAATGTTCTCTAACCAAAAGTTGTCTGGAAGAGATTGCTAAGCGATAAGGTCGCCTTTTCACTTCTCATTAAAATAAACTGTATTTATATTTTTATAATTTTTTTTTACAACACAGGAGCAAACGAGCTTGCGGCTCACCTGATGGCAAGTGACTACCGCCGCCCATGGTCACCCATAACACCAACGGCATTGCAGGTGTGCTGCCGGCCTTTTAAAAGGGAATATGCTCTTTTCTTGAAGGTTATGTTGTCGTATCGGTTCGGAAATACTGCTGCTGGAAGTTGATTCCAAAGAGTGGTTGTGCGTGGGAGATGCATATCAAATGGTGCAATAAAGTGGAAATAAATAAATAAATTATTGTTGATACGCAGGTTCTTTATGCTAGGCAGTTCTCTACACTACTTTATATATAATCCGGCCCTGCATTTTAGGGGCGGGTAGTAAATATTTTGAAATAAATCCTCACGCTTATATCCTTCAATGAAGTCGCAGAGGTTATTTTAAAATACACTACAATATAAAAAAAAAAAAAACTAAAATAATATTTTAAATCGCCTTCTGTACTAGTTCACTAATTCCTAAGAATTTGGTTAGTAGCGACTTCACTATCCGCTCCTTATAATTTCTCGCTGCCTCTATGGCCACATCTTATTGGATAGTTTATAATTAGGTACGGGTAATATCAGTGGCGATCCGATATCTATGTATTTGGTTTCTCTGGACATCAATGGGGAAAAATAGGCCATTACCTACGTAGATATCGCACATACTAGTCAGATATCTAAATCTATATTCATTTAGATATTATATTGGATAGCTAATTTTTAATATTACATACATATTCGTTATTGAACCAATGTATAGATATATTAACTATATATTATTATGTATTGCTATTACCCATTCCTATTTATAGTTTGTTTGTATTAAACGATTTTAATATACCAGGCAATTAAATTATACTAAATTGAAAATTTTCTAAATTATAAATAATTTGAAGGGAAGTTTCTAAAGTTTTGAATATTATTTTAAATTAAAAAGACGTAGAATTACATATTAAATTTGCTATTGTTGTGATTACATATGAATTAAGTTTTACATCTTAGTCTTTCGTCTTCTTTGATATATCGTCGTGTTGTCAATTTAGCATTACTTATTCGGTTATAAATGATTGCAACGGCCATAGAAACTTCCCTAAAAACATATGCCTTCTTATTCATAAAAAAAAAGAAAATAAAACCATAAACAAACCTATGTTAACTTATTAGTGTATTGTCACTATCTGTCAAATTGAGAAATTAGTGAAAAAAAAACCTCTTTAATCATAGATTAAGTAATTACATCTTTAATAACTAAAATAGGTTTATTCGTTGTTTAAAGTTTTTATGAATAAGGCGATTAGAGTGTATTTATAAGTAGGCATGGGTATTGTTCCAATATCTATATATTGGGGGGAAAGGGATTGTTAGTAATGGAGACTGAGAATCCTATTGCTAGCAATATACCCAACCAGGTCGACCTCCTCGCGGTTCTCCCTGGAAACTATCATGGTTAATTCCTGTTGAATTCATCATGATGGACTAACTGGCCTGTTTTCATTCTCATCTATCACCCTTCACTGGTGCTCCAAAACCGATATGGTCATTGATGGTGGGAAATGGTCATTATATCAATATTGTCCATATTGATCGCATATCTATATTAATGTTGATCGGTTTCTTCATTTCGACATGAAATATTGGATAACAGACATTTAACATATTCGTTATTGAACCAATATATAGATGTTGTAACTAAAATATATATATATTGCAATATATTACCATCACTACTTATAAGGTACCTCTTAGTAGACATGATAAAATTGCTACACACCTAAAAATCTTTTATAATGATTATCATATTTCAATGACGTTAAGCACAATTTTATGTATTTAAACAATTTATTCCTTATTTTTCTCTTCCAGCTGTTTAATCCTAACGGGAACCTGTACGGCGGGCAAGTCGACACTTCTGGCTCTGCGGCGGCCATTTTGAATTTGCACCGCCGACAATGGCGCGAAAATTTCCGGTAGTGTACGTTTGCGCGCGAACTCTGGAGTACGTAGAGTCCCTCCTGTGGAAATGTATTTATACATATTATTAATTTAAGTTGATATTTATGTCCGTAGAAGGACAAATGTGACAAAGGTATTTTAATGAATTATCAAGCTTAATATGTTAGCTATTTATTTACTTCTAAAAAACTATAACTAATTCTCAAAGAAGATTCCAGAGTGGAGTCGATTCTGAGGTAATATTCTTTAAATTATCTCTAAAACTACAATTTAAATTTAATAATATAATTTAAAACTTTAATATAATTTAAAATTTTGATATACTTAAATCAATCCTAAGGTAATTTTAAATAAATAGTTTATATTGGTTCTTGTTGTATATTGCCAAGTTGGGTACGCGATAAGTGAACACAGAGGTCGCGCGGTCGGTTACACATTGGTTTAATAGACAAATGACTTATAAAGGTGGACGTAGCTACCCGTACATGCTTAATACTACCCACATATCTAACAGTTCTTAAAATAATAATTTTGCTTTAATATCAAATGGAAACTTTAATTTTAGAGATAGATTTAAAGAAATGTTGCCTCAAAATTGACCCCAATTGTCTTTCCATTATAAAGTGACGCATCGTTCGCATGTTACGCGTGAACGAGTACGTTACTGCTACTAAGTAGCTGTAACTAATGGTCGTGTCTCAGTTTAGTGGATGGGATCTATCAACAAAATCACATAGTTATTATATAACTCGTGAAAGAATTTATGTCGTTTTCACATACAGCTTTCGTGTGCTTTAGCTGCCCGTTAACTACCTCCTTTATCTATTAGATAGATATATATTTGCATCACTTACAGCACACAAATAACATTTGATATTGGTACATAATTAAAAAAAAAAAACTCAAAAAAAACACTAGTTGGCAATGAAAGTTAGTTTAAGTGAGTTTGTTTGCTACCTTTTAATGCCTAATAGCTTAACCAGGGGGGAAAGGGATTGTTAGCAATGAAGTTAGACAGCCCCATTGCTTGCAATATTGTTGAAGTTTTAATACTGGCTGTTGACACTGAGTTTTTTTAGAACAATGTATTATTTTGAAGCTTGTTCTATGTCAGATTTTTATAAGACATGTCTCGTATTTTTTCACTAAACTTATTATTTTATATCACAAATACATATATGTTTTATTACTGCATCCTGCTATTTACAACAGGTTATGGGCCCAGCTCTGTAAGTAGAAAATTTTCACGATATTTAACAAGAGTAATTCGCCGATCTCCTTTGAAAAACTTAAAGGACGGGTGAACAATGTAGATTGAAAATTTGTTATGCAGAATGCTTTTACTTTTGAAAATATATGAAAATGTATTTGTGGATATAGTGCAAATGATAGCTTGTAACCTAAAATAAGAAAACGACTGGACGACAAGGAAAAATCATTGATTTGTGTTGAAAAAGTTTTTTTTTTTTTTTCTCATCTCATGAGAGCTAAAACTGCAAATCAAGTTTGGAATGCTCTGGAAGGTGCATATGATGACAAAGGTCTTGGTATGAGATTGAAGACGTTACGTAGTCTTTGTTCAATAAAACTGGAAGACTTTGTTGATATGGAGGCGTGTGTCGATCAAGTTTTGTTGTATGTTCTACAGTTAGTAAGTACGAATAAAACTATCGATGATGAGTTTCTTTGGGCAATTATGCTGCAAGGTTTCCCATTGGAGTACGAATCCATGACCATGGCACGTGAGCACTCGGAAATTGTAATATTAGTTGGTTTAGTGAAGACTAAATTATTACAAGAAAAGCGTTGGACAACTCGTGGTGAATCGAATGAATGCTTGTTTTCTTGGAAGAAAAGCACTTCAGCTTCGAGTACATCCGGAACGAGTGACGCGTAAGGAGACAAAGATGAGTTAAGGAATGCGAAGCAGTCTTCTTATCATAAGAAGGAACCGTGGTGCTGAAAGTGTAGACAGAAATGGCATCTTAAAAAAAGATTGTCGCAGTGAAAAGAGTTTTGTCTGGAAACTGTGTTTTGTCGATATACACTGCTAGTGCGGATACAGAAAATTCGTTGCAAATTAACTCAGGTGCCACAAATTATGTGACTGAACGGCGTGATCTGATGAATAATTTCATATCGCGTGATTGTTTAGTGGTGAAAAAGGCTTCGTTTACCGAGGCGGAGTATATAGTATTATTGGAGGCGGTAAGAGAAGCGGTGTACGTCCGTGTCTTACTCTCCGAGCTGACGGGGCATATTAACGCTATCGTAATATATTGCGGCAATCAGTCAGCGGTCAAACAGTTGCTGGTCAACATCCAGGATTAAGAGGGCGTGTTGAAGTTTTAATACTGGCTGTTGACACTGAGTTTTTTTAGAACAATGTATTATTTTGAAGCTTGTTCTATGTCAGATTTTTATAAGACATGTCTCGTATTTTTTCACTAAACTTATTATTTTATATCACAAATACATATATGTTTTATTACTGCATCCTGCTATTTACAACAAATATGCCGTATTAGGTCGACCTCCATGTGCTTCCCCTGGAAACCATCGTGAACAATTCTTGTTGAATTCGTCACGATCAACTAACTGACCTGCTCACATCCTCACCTATCATCCTTCACTGGTGCCCCGCCGGTGTATACCGATAGCGCAGGTGGGGTTACCATGCCATTATCACCCATAAAAAATACACCTGGAATTCAGCACAATTGTTTCAGAGGGGCGGGGGGGGTGTCACGATGGGCTAACTGACCTGCTTCATCCTCACCTATCATCCTTTACTGGTGCCCCGCCGGTGTATACCGATAGCGCGGGTGTATATATATATATATATATATATATATATATATATATATATATATATATTACAATAATATCAAGACTATCATATAAAGCATATGTCATAGTAATTCACATGCATACGTATTATAAATACTGTTTATAATAATAAATAATTTATATACAGGGTGTAACGCACAGGTTGGCTAAAACGAAAACAGCTGATTCAGATGGATGGTCTGAATCAGATGGCAGATTATTTTCCCGCCGGAAATGCATCGCAGCTATATAATTAACGATTCTTAGTTGTGACGCCGCGCAATGTATTTGAAATTTTACGATCCACACGACGCGCGACACCTACAGTGCGCAGTCAGTGACGCTTCTTCGTAGGTAGTTTACGTACGTTTGTGGCGTTGACTTTACACAGCTGATTCCGCGCATCGCAATAGGATTCTTATACTTTTTTTTATACAACTTAAAATGGCAAACAAGCTGACGGCCCACCTGATGGAAAGTGGTAACCGTCGCCTATAGACATGAGCAGTGCCGTGAACATAACAGAGTATACTGTTTCGCTCATGATACCCCCCATGCGTTGCCATACCTGAGGACTCAGGTGTTATTCCTCTGTACCCAGTAAACTCACGCCATATCTCACCCTTCAAACCGAAACACAGCCATGCAAACACAACTGCTTCACGGTAGAAACACGAATGGGACAGAGGTGCCCAAGCAATCGACTTTTGTACAAAGTCTCCCTCTGGTGACTATGAATATTACATTGCTATTTTTTATTTATATTTCTTTATATGATTTTATAGATTACATGATTTTAAATAAAAAAAAAAACAAAAAAAAATATTGAAATTTTTCGGAAAGAATTTCCACCGGTTTTCAGTTCAGAATAACGGTCTGAATACACTGTTTCAGTTTTTTTGTCAACCTGTCCCTTTCACGCTGTATAAGGGCCGAGCATAACTACCTGCTAATATTATTAAGCACATATAAATAAAGTTTACTTTATTATTAAATATGAATTAATTATAATAATGCAAAACAGTTTAAATTAATCATAATTTCGTAACGAATCGAATAGTAATGTGCCGAGGTGGACCTATTCGGTACTCGATTATTTTGGTCCTCGTTAAAAAAATAATCGGATCATCGAATTTGAAGACTTGGACGAGCACTTGAATAATTGTATAATAATATTTAAGTACTTCTAAAAACTTTATTATTTTTTCAATTGATTTTTGTTAAAAAAAAAAAAACAATAAAAATAATAAATGTTCAGTCAAATCGTTTCAGTTAGCTTAAGCTAATCAAGAAAAATATAATGAAACGATTTAGCAGAAACGTAAAAAAAATATAAACAACATACGACTAGAACTCGAGTACTTCAAGTATTCGAAACCTGTATTATACACATATATTATGCATTAAAATCATGTATATTAAGTACTTGATTACCTAATTATTCGAGTCAACATTCGATTCGTCCAGACTCGGTACATCACTATTTACTAGTACAATTTACGCACTGTGTACTTAGTTTTTAGAAAGAAAAAAAAAATTAAAAAAATAAGCAACATTTAAAAGCGAAACAAAGACACATGCGCTGCCCGCCAACACGTAATAAATATTTTAAACAACGTTAGAATACAGACAAACAGAAAATAATATAAATACCAATTAGAACACGTCACAAATATTATAAATGCCTGTGAACAGTTCAAAACAATATCAGTATGATTTAAAAATTACGAAATAACATAATGAATAGTTCGAAAATTTTTTATTTAGGTATCACTTCACGTTATGCAACATAGGCGTCGATTCTGTGTTACCATTTCTCTAAATCTATAACTAATAATTCTGTGTTAGGTTGATTGGAAAAAAATCTCTTTTAGTTCGTCTTTGGATACTTTGTTACTAATTTGTTAATAATACTGTGTATATTAGTGCAACAAAGAATATATATTATATATATGTATATTACTTTAAATTTTATATATATCGTAATTGTAAAAACAAATATGAACTCGATTTTTAACAGTCATAAATATTACAAATTTAGTTTATGATAAATAAAACAGTACCATAAGTTCGCGAAACTATCAAATTAAAACTTTAAGTTAATATGTTTAGAGATATGGTACCTCAGACGCGACTCCATAGAGATATATTTTTTTTAGGTTAGGTAACAAAGTGATATAGAAAGTAATATCACGTGACCATGCTAATCACCAGTTAAAACATGATCACAATCAGTTCATAAGTCACAATTTTAATATAGTTTTGTTTACATATATGCAGTTAGAATAGAACATTTAAATGAAGTATTTAATAAATTTAAAAACAAATATGAACTTTTCAATTTTAGCACAGAATTTTATAGTTATTTACGTTAAAAGTACGTGAAAATCACAGTTCCTTGTGAACACCACGTGACGATACATTTGTAATAAAAAAAAGTAAGTTAAATATACTCTGTCACATTATAATTTAATGAAATATTGAGGGGTTGTTTCTGTGCTGCCATTTCTTAAAACCTTATCTCTAAAATCCAAATTTCAATTCGATATCACAACGAAATCTTTATTTATTATAAGGACCTATATAAACTCATTTTCAAAAAGTCAAAATTATAATAATTTTAGTTTATAATGACTCGTAAAGCATTTTGCAAAATTATCAAATCAAGATATAAGATTAAGAGATAGGTTTAGAGAAATAACATGTTAGAATCGACCCTGGTCTCTAAATGAAATTAGTAACAAATCGAAACGTTCAATCTGTTATCGATTTTTATTGGGCATCAGCAAATTGTTTATAGTCGGGTCGATTTAGTTCATTTATATTTGCATTAAATTATATTGAAACAGACCGTACTTGTCAAAATTCTTGTTATGATACTTGATAACTTGTTACAGTAACAACGTCGCTACTTATTGGGTGACATCCATTTTAATAATATTTTCATTTATTTGTTTATATAGAAATATTTTGTACATCATATGTAAATGTGAAATTTTTTTGCAAAATAAATGTTGACAACATCGTAAAAATAATAATTTTATATTAAAATATCCTTTAATTATATGTTAAAAGTACTGAAAAATATGAAAATGTAAAAACGGTAAATCTTTTTTCAATGGAAACAGAGGGTATGTTAGAGATAATAATTTTTTTTTTTTTTGATGAGTGAAAATGGCATGGTAACCCCGCCTGCGCTAACGGGATACGCTGGCGGAGCACCAGTGAAGGGTGATAGATGAGAATGAAAACAGGCCAGTTAGCCCATCATGATGAATTCATCAGGAATTAACCATGATAGTTTCCAGGGGGAACCGCGTGGAGGTCGACCTGGTTGGGTATATTGTTAGCAATGGGATTCTCAGTCTCCATTACTAACAATCCCTTTCCCCCCAGATAATAATAATTATGATTAAAAATCGGTAATGTCATTATATTGACAAAACTGGAAAATAAATTTACGCAACTATCCAGAAATATCAACACATTAAAATAAATGATATTATTACTGTTTTGTAATTACTTATTTCAACTTTACTCTTTCAAAGTGTGGTAGATATTATACTTTCAATGTCCTTTACCCAAAAGTTCTATGGAAGAGATAGTTTAGCCATAGAACCGCCTTTTGTATCATTTATCATTACAAGTCACTGCATTTATTGTTTTTTTTTTAAACGGTGCAATAAAGTGTAAAAATATATATATAAATAAGTACTCTTTTTATAATATGCTTCTATCCAATATATCGATATCGATAGATATCCCAAAAGACTTAGTTATTTGACAGTGTAAATATTTCAAATCCAATAAACTGGTTGCATAGTTTTCATGCAAAAGTTGTTTTGTTCGAAGTGACGCTTTTTTTCCCGAATATATTTTTTAATTTGGACGTCACCCAATCCAACGAGGTCGCTACTGTGTCCGTATAGTTAACGCATAGACAAATATATATATATACAGTTAGTGCAATGCTCACCTAAATAGCTGTATACAGCGAGGCAGATCACATACCCTTCCGCCGGGGGGCGTCGCAGGCCGTCTCCTCCGGTTGGATGTGTTCGCAGCCGTCCGCGCGGGTTCGCGCGCCCAACTTCGGTGAGCTGCGATTAAAATTGATACGTAAACTATTTGCCGTGTGGTCCTGGCATAGAATAAGCCACCCCTTCCTTCCCCGTGTGTGTTATAAGAGGCGACTAAGGAAGGGCAAGACATGGGCAGCAGCGCCCCTCTTAAAACATCTCCAAAGCCTAAAGCCCAGTAAATTCACGCCATATCCCACCCTTCAAACCGAAACAGCTATTCAAACACAGCTGCTTCACGGTTGAAACACGAATGGGACAGAGGTACCCAAGCAATCGACTTTTGTACAAAACCTCCCTCTGGATATATCATAGACATGCGATATTAAATCAAAACGAACGATTTTAAATTTCGTTCTGTTCTTTTTTTAATTTGAAAAAGTTCGCTTCTAAGGAGGTTGAATTTTTAAAAATAGAATTCGCTTTTCCTTTTTCATAAATGCACTTACCTCTGTTCCACCAGTATCTTGGTGAGCCTGGCCACTTCTGCTCTCAATTGGTGGAGCTCTTTATCCTTGGCTCGCGCCTCCTGTTCCGCGGTGCGTTCGCGGGCGGACAGTCGCGCGCGCATGTCGTCGAAACTAAACACAGTGCAAATTCATTATGAGATTAGGGGGGTAAGGGATTGTTAGTAATGGAGACTGAGAATCCCATTGCTAGCAATATACCCAACCAGGTCGACCTCCTCGCGGTTCTCCCTGGAAACTATCATGGTTAATTCCTGATGAATTCATCATGATGGGCTAACTGGCCTGTTTTCATTCTCATCTATCACCCTTCACTAGTGCTCCGTCAGCGTATTCCGTTAGCGCAGGCGGAGTTACCATTCCATTTTCACCCATAAAAAAAATTCATTATGAGAAGGGGCGGGGGGAATTAGTAATGGGGATTAATAGTCCCATTATATCTAATAATAGACCCTGTCGACCTCTACGTGGTTTTGTCCTGGAAACTATTGTGGTTGATTTCACCAGGGATTTTGTCACGATAATGATGAAGTCGCGATAATTGACTTATCGCCACGACTTCATCCTCTCTTAACATCCTTTGCTAAAGGGGAAGGGATTGCTAGTGATGGAAGCTAAGAGCCCTATTGCTAGTAATACAACCAAACCAGGTCGACCTGCACGTGGTCCTCCCCGTAAATCATCGTGCTGAATTCCAGGTGTATTCATCACGATGGGCTAACTGACCTGCCTTTTCATTCTCACCTATCATCCCTCACTGGTGCTCCGCCAGCGTATACCTGGGTACGTATATATGGGTTACTATTCCATTATAATCTATTACAAAAAAAAAAGAAATATGGAACGATTATGCAAAAAGTTTTTAGAGGTAGTTTTTTTTTAATAAATAAATATTTTATTTTAATGGCAACCATAGCCAATAGACATGAACAGCACTGTTGACATAGCAAAACAATACTATGACACAATAGTACTTCTCATTTGCCACCATTTTTGAGATGTCCACTTGATAGAAAACTATAAAAATATGTAATCAAAATATTATACTTACAGTTTCCTCAAACAAGCACATTTCCTAGTCAAATGTTCTATCTGGTCTTTGCCCGCCCTCTCCACTTGCCGTAATTTCGTTGTATCTTCTGACCTCTTCTCCCTTAGCTCCTTCTCTCTCGCAAGTGCCTCTCTATGGTTAGTGAAAGGTTTCAGGGAAAACTCATTTTGTTTAAACGGAACGCAAGCTGTTCTCATAATGGTATATTAGATTTAAAAAAAAAAATATATAAGGGTCGTTATAGCTGTATGTATAGTTTGGTTGTGTCCGAGTGAGTTTTGGCGGGAAATAAAATAAAAAAACTACTTTTAAAAAATATTGTTATTTTTTTTAATTAAACATTTTTATAATGTTTCACAACCAATTCTTTTTTTTTATAAAAACAAAGTATAAAAATGAAAAAAAAAATGTACAAGCGGTTTTTTAAAGCGACAAATGACGTATGAATGAGTATAAACATAGCTATGTATGAGTAATATATTAAATTAATTACATCAGAATATCACATATATAATTTTATTATGAACAAAAATAATAATGAGCAAAATATTCTCGAATGATGACTAGATTAATTATTTTAAAATATAAAATTAACAAATATTCTACTAAATTTTACTGAACAACGTGTTATCTTGCGAAAGTCTATATCTCTGGTTATTTAATTAGGATTATTTTGTTTAATTCCGCTAACATTAGTATGTGTACGAATGCCAACACTTAAAGATTGACTTATAAATTAAATAATATTGCAGTTACAGTGGTGGTCAACCTTCAACTGTAAGGGGGAAGGGATTGTTAGTAATGCGGACTACAATTCCCAGTTATTACCCAGTTATTATTGGTATTCCAATATACCCTGTCTGGTCGACTTCCACGTAGTCCCCCTGGAAACCATCGTGCTGAATTCCAAGTGTATTCATCACGATATGCTAACTGATCTGCCTTTTCATTTTCACCTACCATCTCTCACTGGTGCTCCGCTAGCGTATACCGTTAGATTTGATTATCCCTATCAGCTCAACCTTCACATGGTCCCCCTGAAATTCCTGGTGTATTTATCACGATCGGCTAACTGACCTGCCCTTCCATGTTCACCTATCATCCTTCACTGGTGCCCCGTCAGCGTATAACAGCACAGGCGGGGTTACCATTCCATTATCATGCATTAAAAAAATCTTTGAGTGTTGGCAGTCACTCACATACTAATGTTAGCGGAATTAAACAAAATAATTATAATTAAACAATCAGTGTTAAAGTTAACTGAAGTGGGAATACATATTTATAACACTTGATTTTAGTTAACCACTGTCCAATATACAATAAATATATAGTTTTTTTCGTAGCAGCTAATGGATAATTGAATTAATTATTATGTTTATTATAAATTTGTAATTTTTGTTTAAAAAAAATTTATAACATTTAATGTACTGTTTTTATTAACTGAAAATTTATTAAGTGAATTTTTACTAATATAATAAATAATATTGTAAGTGAGTTTGTTGCAAGTAAAACAAGAAATGTTATTACAGAGAAATATATAATATTAATACAGAAACTCAGTGTTTTGCTCTTATCAGGGATACTTTACTATGACACGCTCACGAAAATTCCGATCGTCCGTTCGTCTGTCAAGACCCTTTTTCTCAGCAACGCGTGGAGGTATCAAGTTGAAATTAATATCATATACTCAGGTCTGCGATCTCTTGAAGCAGTGACAAAGTCGAGCTTCTAAATCGACGCAACCAAAAGATACGGCCGTTTGTGTTCCATTTATATCGCATATTTTGACATTCGCAAAGGGAATCAAAACCTATAGGGTGCTTCCCGTTGACCTGGAACCATGAAATTTGGCAAGAAGCAATGCCATGTAGCACAAGTAAAGGAAAAAATTCGAAAACTGTAAATTTGTTTTTATTTCTCAAATAAACAAATTTTAACTTGACGATTTTGTACGTAATCCTCGTTTAGCGAATCCGACTCGCACTTAACCGGATTTTTATGTATTAGTATTCTTTTATTTCTTTTTTTGAGTATGCTTTTTTTTGTATCTAAAGTTATTTGTTTGCTGTAAGTAATGCAAGTAAATTATATATCTATCTATCTAAATTTATTTAAATGAGAGTTAATTTTAATTATCGATTTTAGGGATCTAGATTCTCAATTTTCAGTTAAAAAAAAAACAGTACAATCCCATTCGGCAGTATTATAAAAACATTCAGTTAATCTTTACTTTATTATTAGATATTTTGACGATAATATAAAAAATTAGTGCGAGCGAGAGGAGGAACGTGGCAAGAGTGAGACGAGGCGAGCTGGTGGCGCCGAAGACTGCACCCGCTGCGACCAACGCGGCCAGCGCGGTATATCTGTTACCAAATTATGATGCCTTGGTACATAGAATTAAAGATATTTCAGAAATATATGAATGGAGTTTGGACCCAGTTAATGGTACTTTATATAAAGCTAGCGACCCGCTTCGGCTTCGCACGGGTGCACTGTTTGTTTGTGTAGCTTTTAAACTGTACAACATATTTTAGTAAGGCTGGTATTTTGGCGCGTGTAAAATTTATTTTACTTTTAACAAGAAAAATCTACTTTTTGGCTGAGATATTAAACTTAAATATATGTATAGTGTCGCGGACTTTTTTGTAAAGCTAAAAGTAATAAATATATTTTTGCCATACATTTTATTCCTTTATTTCAAACCGTTCCGGCAGCGCACCGCCATATTGTAGACTTTTTGCTCACTTCGATTACATTTATTGTGATTAATTATTGAAAATATATATTTGCCCAAATAAAAAGTAGGCTATAGCACTCAGGGATAATATACCTTTGTAACGGTGAAAGAATTTTCAAAATCAGTAATATCGGAGGTTACCCCGAACATCCAAACTCACTAACTTTACCTCTTTACAATAATATTAGTATAGAAAAGGGAATCTTGATTGTATTTCAATCTATAATATCTTTTCTCACAATTTTACTTTGTTTTTTAAATTTATCTTTCTTGAGACTTTGTACAAAAGTCGTTTGCTTGGCCACCTCTGTCCCATTCGTGTTTCTACCGTGATGCTGTTGTGTTTGCATGGCTGTGTTTCGGTTTGAAGGTTGGGATATGGCGTGAATTTACTGGGTACAGAGGAATAACACCTGAGTCCTCAGAAATGGCAACGCATGGGGGGTATCATGGGCGAAACAGTATAGTCCATGGTACTGCTCATGTCTATAGGCGACGGTTACATAAAAAAAAAAATTTAAATAAATACATAAATTATTGACTTGATTTGAAATCTCTCTATAGATATAAAACATTGTTTTCATTAAGAAGATCATATTCGTCATTTTACGCATTGATTTCAACATTATTTTTGAAATATTAAATTCTTATTTTGTGCTAGAATAATGTAACAATTTTTTTATTTCGTTCAGACTTTTACTTTACATTAACATGGCATGTGTCTTGAAATAAGTGTAAAAAATTAATCGAAAATAGTTCTTATGCTAATAAACTACGTAATATATAAAATTTAATCTATTTTCACCATAATCTTTAATTTTTTCAATTTAATAATGCGCCGCTTACTCGGTTTCTTTCGGTATTTCTCGGTTTGCCCAATGGTTGACTAGTAGAGAACACTGTCCGGTGTTAAGTCCACCAAATGTGCATAGAATTTCACTGTGCATTTAAAGTTTAAATATTTTTTTTTCTCAAGATTCTGAGTTACTATACAATAACTGGGCCCATAACAAAACAGTTCTATTATTTATTTGAGTATAAAAAAAAAATATAATTTTGCAGCAAACTAAAATTGTTCACTTTCACATTTATTTATCTATCTCACTGAATAACCCTAGAATTGTCTATGGGGTATTTATTGTAAAATTACTGGTACTAACGATATTTAAATCTAACCCATAATCTAGAATGCATTAGGTTTAAAATTACGTTATCAATAATTTGCTGCAAAGATAGCTGATTTTTACGATAAACTTAAAATTTCTACTGTACAAAAATTATAAGAAACGGACTCTAGCTAAAAGAATTCCTAGAAATGTCATATGACGTGAATACAAAGATATTGATATCGATTTATCTTAAAATTAAGATACCAGAAAATTAGAGAACGTAATGAAAAGTATGGATTACAAAGATTTAATTTAATTTAAATAAGTTTTAAACTATTATATTTCTTGATCTGAAAATGTTATTAAAATACTGCCTTTTGGACTGCTATTTTTTGTGATGAAGCCATAATGACAATGAAACAGAGTGAATTAATGATTGATTTTGTGTGAATTACAAATGATTGTTGGTATACTGTTAATAAAAAGGATGTTACAATTGGTGGCGTTTGACCAAGAACTAAAAATTAAGTAGACAAACTATTTTTTTACAAGCTATTTTTAGACATTTTTCTTATTATTATTTATATAGTCTTCCAGTTAGTAGTGAAAAAGTTAATAGAATTGTAACTAAACTTAAATAAAATTCATATTTGAATCTGTCTTGTACTAGTTAAAGAAATACAGTTTATTCTTGGTGAAACTAAGTCAACACGCAATGGTAATATGGTAGCCAAATTGAGGTCCAAAAGACAATATTTTCTACTATTAGTAAAAATCATTTACAAGTTTTTAGGTACAATTATTGGGATTACAGGACTCCAATTTCGCTACCAATCGTATTTGGTTTACTAAATTTGTTAGCAACAATATGTCGACAAAATACTTGATTAGATGTAAATTTTCAATAGTATGAAAAAAGGTTTTTAAACATAAATATGATTAAAAAAAGGAAGTATTAATAGAAATAGTTATAGGTACGTATGTGATTAAAAATAAGCATATTATGAATGCGTGATAATGTAACCAAATAATTTGCAAATATTATGAAATGGAATGGTGACCATGCACAAATGTGTCGTCTATATATACAATTATGTACATTTACAGTGCAAAGTAAAACTTTAACACTAACCTCAACTCTTGCTCTGTAACTGCTAATGTTCGCCCGCAGGCAGCCGCTTTCACTGCTAGATTATCAAAATCTGAAGATTTGGACTGAACTTGCGATTTGAGTTCTGTAATTTGTATTTGATAATATGTCTTCGTAAGTGCAAGATTCTTAATATTTTCACCGCTTTAATTTTTAGGTATTAACGATTAGCATGATTATTTAATTATTAATAGATTTGTTATCAGCCATCTTATTTCTGGGAAATTAATGAACTCATGGTGCTTTGTCGTTTCCGACATTTTTTTTTATATTTTACAATTAAATAAAAAAAATAACATGAAATTTAATTCAAAATGAAAATAATATTGTCTTATTCTCTTTTACATAAAATAAATAAATAGTTTTTATTTACAAAAACCTTATAGTTTAGTAATAAACTGTTAAGTCAGTTTGTTTTAAAATAAATTCTGAATTAATATGAAAGAAAGATATCCCTCTAATAGTTAAAATAAATATGTAAGAGGTTTTAGTTAATTTAGGACTGGGCTTATAACCTGCAATTTCCTCCAAGAGCTCTTTCTCCCTTTTAACTCTCTCTTCTTCTCCTTCTTGCCGGCATTCCGTCTTCATGCGTGTAAGACAACTTTCTTTATCGGTCATAAATTGTTCCCATTGTTGCTCTGAAATTTTATTTAAAGTCAAATTATTTTAATTTTGTTTTATATCAATTTCAATGTACTTTAAACTAATTTAAACAACGAGAAGCGTTAATTAAAAATAGCGTGTTTTTTTTAACAAGTAAAGTTAAGGTGTCAAGATATCTTCGGCAACTCTAAACAGATTTTGTGTCTTTTAATTACTAACTAGCTTTTTCCCGTAGCTTTACCTGTGATCGTAAATCAGTATTATAAAGGGTATTGTGTTAAGTTAGGTTATAATTTACCTGTATATCAAATTTCAAAATCATTAAACTTTTTTAAGATTGATTGAATTACAAATTTGTAAACAGTATCTTTGCACACTTTCACATAAATATTAGTAGGAGATAAGAGAACGTGACAAAAAGAGGAAAAAAAGAAGACATTTTCATTTGCTAAATCATCATGGCTTTCCTGTGGTTTTTATTAAAAGTTAAGAGTTCTGCAGCATTCATCGTACCCATTTCAAGTCGGTGTTGTTCCTTCAATTTGTTGACTTGATCGAGCCTCTCCGATACCAGTTTCGCTCGGGTCGTTTCTAGAAGCTGCTTAGCCTCACCAGCCGCTGTGGCTGCTTCCTCCTCTACTTGACGAAGTTTAGTTGACCATTCTTCTATTAAACGTTCTGTAAATATTCGGTTTTAAACTTATAGGTCTAGTTAACAGTATAGATTTAATTCTATTTCTCGAGTGCTACCTATCGAGTGGTGGCTCCACTGAAACTCCACAGCGCTGCAGCAACATGCTGCAGCTTAAGCTCAATGGGATCAATGTATAAAGTTGTCATTAATTTTACCAGAGAGAGACTTTGTACAAAAGTCGATTGCTTGGGTACCTCTGCCCCATTTGTGTTTCTACCGTGAAGTAGATGTGTTTACATGGCTGTGTTTCCGTGTGAAGGGTGAGATATGACGTAAATTTACAGGGCACAGAGGAATAACACCCGAGTCCCCAGGAATGGCAACGCATGGGGGGGATTCATGGGCGAAACAGTATATTCTGTTATGTCCACGGTACTGCTCATGTCTATAGGCGACGATTACCACTTTCCATCAGGTGGGCCGTCAGCGTGTTTGCTTTCTAAGTTGTATAAAAATGTGTATATGTTTTGTAGCTGACTAAATTTTTTTTTTATATACTTCGAATATGGGTTTCTGTTGCTAAGCAGTTGCGTTTGGAACCATGTTTCGGTTTAAAGGATATATGACAGTGAAATTATGAGGTACGCAAGGTACGAAGGTAACATCTTAGTCCTTAGAAATGGCAACTCAAAGAAGGGTACTTATGGATTTATGGACACAATGGATTAAATTAAAAAGAGGAACGATTGAGTTTCTTACAGGTTATTTTGCCCTTTCTCTTAAGTTCACGTGGATTCTCCCTTCCTTTTTTATCAGCGGTACCAACCTTTTTCCTTCTCGAATCGCTCAGTCATCTGTTCTATATTGTTGGCATAGTTTATATCCGCCTTGTCCAGCAGGTGCCTCAACTGCAGAATGTCCCAGTCGGCCTTGCTGTGGGCTTCTGCTATTTCTTTCTCGAACTGCGACTCTTTGCTTGCTAGAACTTCTTTGAGGTTTTCGAACTAGAAGTGATATAAATAAAGTCTTGAATTTAATGTATTGGCATTAGAATCAATAGACTTGTTGGTTAGTGGTGACACTCACAGTTTTGTTTCTAAATGTGGTTATACCACTTAAATGTACTCTTTTTCCCCTTCAGACCCCGTAAAGGTTTCTTAAACCCTTCTTTGCATAATGGTGGAAATTTCCATTATTTATTTATTACATCCTCCATGGGTGAGTCTTACAGTCTTCCAATACGCTTACCCAGGAAAGCATGAGTACAATAACATATAGTAAAAAGGAATATTACACAAAAATAACAAAAATAATAATACAAAAACATTGAATGCTTGAAAATTATTTAAAAGAACAAGTTCATTTTAAGTTGATCGTCTATGGATACCTTTTTAATATCCATTGCAGAAAAAAAAAACATAGCTGTCAAATTTATTTTTTTAACCATTTCTCCTTTAATTTTGAACATCTTGATTTATTTCACCAATAAAGAAATTAAACAAAGAAGGGTTAAATAGGTATGGAATGGTAACCCGATAGTGCTATCGGTATACGCTGCGAGGTACTAGGGCAGATGATAGGTGAGGATGAAAGCGCGTACCCGGGTGGTGACCTCCCGCAGCTTGCGGTCGGCGCTGCGCGCGCGCTGCTCGGTGTCGGCGCGCAGCTGCGCGAGCGCGGCGCGCGTGCGCTCGGCGTGCACGCGCTCCAGCGCCGCGCGCGACGCCGCCTGCTCGCCGCGCACGCGCTCCAGCGCCTCCGAGTGCCGCTGCTCCAGCCGCTGGATGCTCTGCGAGCGGCGGCGGCGCGTCAACAGACCGGCCAGGGGGCTCATTAGAAAATTACCACGTGACTACCGACTGACTCGTTTTCTCCACGTTTCAAGTGATAATTTAAAGGACAACCTAACATTTTTATAGATTAAATGAAGCCACTCTGCAAATTAAAGTCTCTTGAAATTGGATTGTAGTCATGAGATTTTAAAAGGCGGTAATAAATTTAAAACTAAATTTATTTAAAAAAAAACTGATTAGTTTTAAACGTTCGTAATAAGCCCCTAGGGTCATTATCAGACAGACAGAGACCCATTTAAGAAATTATCGAGATTCTAACAATTTTATTTGAATGTTTTATATTAAATGAGTATATCCATGTGTAAATGTTCTATGTATATAATCACCTAATTCGTAAGTTAACGATATTTTTAAACACATTTAATTGTAATTCGTATGAAATATATCGTTGTGTGCGACGCAAAATAGTGCAACAACTTAAAATCAGTCGTCAGTCGTTTGTTTCTATCCGGCTCGAAGGATCATCAAATGTATATCTTTAAATTAAGATATTCTTCTAAACTATTATACATCAGGAAACTATCGTTAATGTAATTAAAATTTTCAAAAACAATTGAATTATTTTTAATGTTCCTGCATAGAATTTAATTGACAATAACGAAATAATCTTAAAGCACTAACCTGCAAATACCGTTCCTCCTTCTCTTTGCCAATTCTAGTCTCTTTATCTAGCACTTCCTTTAGCCTGTGCACTTCCAACTTCAACGCTTCTTCCCTCGTCTCCACCTTTTGCAGTTGAAGAGTGAGGGCTTCCACTGATCTCTGTTGTTCCGTTGCTAGGCCCCTCAGTTGTTGTAACTCGGCGATGTGTGCAGGCGATGGGGGGGAGGCTTTTAGTTGTTCTACTGTATCTGCAAGCTGAGGACAAGTGTAAGAATATAAATTCTATATTAAAAGCTATAATCGTCCGGAAGAATAACGTGAGGTAATAGTTACTTAAACTAAAACTAAGTTTTTTTAATTGATGAAAATGATAACCCCATAGACGAAGGTTTAGTAACTCCATCTGCGCTGTTGGTATTCGCTGTGTGCGGTACCAGGGAAGCATGATGAGTAAGGATGAAGGTCAGTTGGTCTATCGTCATAAAGTTATCAGGCATTTTAACAAGGTTGGTTTTTCAGAAGGACTATGTGAAAGTCGACCAGACAAGGTGCAAGGCAGGCATTTTGGAGTAAATATTTGTATGAAATACATAAGTCGCCTTCTAAGAATTTCTGTTGTATCCTCTAGTAGTATTATTATCTTCTAGTACTTTCTCTATTAGTTTTTAACCTATGTAATTATTTCTCTTTACTTGTTAATATAAGGTATATGTAAGGTAAGTAAATAATAATTTTACCTCTTTCTTTTGTTTCTCCGCATCCCGGGCTTTCTTCTCCAGCTCTCGCATCTTCCATTCGCAATCGGCCAACATCCGCTCGGCTCGTGCGGCCGCTTGCGAACGTGCCGACTCGTGCGCAGATCGCCATTTCGCTGTATTCGCTTCCGCTGCTGCTATTGCCTGATATTAAAATAAAGACAACTTTAATATGTTAGCAACAAGGTTGCTTTTTATTGGTGTAAATGTTCTGTAGTACAATAGTTCACACCTCTTGGGCTTTCTGCTCTTGTAAAACTTTCTCCTGCTCCAATCTATCCTTGTCTCGCTCTAACGCCAACACTCGAGACTCCAATTCCGCTCGTCGTGTCAAAGCATCGTCTAGTTCAGATCTTAGCTGACGGAGTGATTCATCTGCGAAGGAAATAGTCAATCCAAAATCAGGCTAAATAGTGCAAGAAGTAGAACAGAAAAAGCCGGGAACACCCGGAATAGAATAGGCCACCCCTTCCTTGCCCGTGAGTGTAAGAGACAACAAAGGAAAGTTAATGGGTATTAGCGTCCCTCTTTAAACATCACCAAAGCCTAACTGCAGTTGCCAATCCATCTGCCAAGCATAGCAACTACTGGAAAAAACTCTTTCTCAGGAGAAAGTCCTATGTTCAGCAGTGGACAGCTAACTGCTATTATAAATAATAACAGAAAGCAGAAAGAAGATTATATTCTTTTGACATTTATAAGAACAGTTCAAACCAACCATTTCGTCTTTGCAACTGCTGTGCTAGGTCTGCAGAACAGCTCCTGGCTGCTGTGAGCTCCTCTTCCAGAGATCGGCTCCGCTGTCGCACCAGCTCTGACTCTTTGTACGCGGATGCTAGTTCGCATTTTAAATCTGTAATACAAACATTGTATATTTTAGTATATATATATATATAATGAGAGATTGAATTATGCTATTACGCCAAGCAAGTTTTTTTAACGGATTAAATGAAATTGTAACCCCACCTGTGCTATTGGTTTATGCTAGCGAGGTACCAATGATGGATGATTGGTCAGGATGAAGCAGATCAGTTGGCCCATCGTAAAGAATTCAACAAGAATTAATCACGATGGTTTCCAGGAAGAACTGCGTGTAGATCAAACTGACAGAATATGTTATTTGTAATGGGGCAGCTAGGTCTTATAAACAATCGCAATTTTGGAAATCTAGGCGTGGACATCCATTCTGACCAGTTGTCGATCGCTTATTGAGTCCAGTCGAACTTACTTGGTCCCTATTAGAAGTACAGAGTAATGGAGCGTTGACAATTCTGGATTGATAGTGTGTTATTGGTGCAGTGTGGTCCCGGCATAGAAGGGGCCACACCTTTTTTTCCCGTGAGTATCGTAAGAGGCGACTAAGGAAAAATTGTCGAGGGATGAACAGTGTAAATGTTAAAACATCACCAAAGCCTAACTGCGGTTGCCAACCCACTTGCCAAGCGTGGCTACTACTGGCAAAACGCCCTTTATCGGAGAGCACCTTTATAGCAGATCAACAGTGGAGAGTTAAAGGGTGATATAATGATATGAGTCTTAACAGCCGTAGTTTTGGAAATAAGATTAGATGAATGTGGTAGAAGATAGGGCCGAAGTAATAGAGAGAAGGCCTATATCTGAAAACAGTGGGCCTACCATGAAGTGTTTTCCGAAATTTCGGGCCCGAACGAAATACAAATATGATATTAAAATTACATAATACATACAGTTTAAAGATGTTAAAAATGTTAAAATATCATTCCTTTGGACTTTTATGGTAGGATTTATGACGAACGAAATGTTAAGCTCCATTTACTGGGCCGATTTCGGTATGAACAATAACTCGAAATTGAGTCCGAAAATTCGGAATTTCGTTTCATGGTTGACACCCTGATGTAACAATGTGCTGCGATACTGTTATAGATTCACTGATAAACGTATATAGCTCGTGTTAATCTCGACCCGCGAATCAAACGATCAGATAATCTCGTCTAAATTTAACCCTTGCTCTGTGTTCTGCGTTCCTAGGGCCAGATAAGCTAAGATTTGTATCAGCAATGCAATAAGAATTTGCAATCATTGCATCGTTGTTTGTAAGATGATACTGCTTTTAATAACTCATCATCATCATCATCATCCGTTAACTATCTACCGCTGAACATAGGCCTTCATCTAGGGGGGATTTGCTAGTAATTGCCACATGCTTGGCAAGCGTGTTGGTAACAGGATTAGGAGTTGATTTAAGAGCGACGCTGCTGCATATTCCTCGACCATAGTCACTTCTTACGACAGCCACGGGAGAGGAAGAGGTGACCCATTCTATGCCGGGACCACACGGTTGCGAAATAGTTAAGATTTATTGGCGGAAATGATTCAGTGGGAATTTAGTTTATCCAGATATTTTTATTGGCAACGAGTAAGTATGTAAACCGGTTATTTTCCAAGATGTAGATACTAGGCGAACATAATTGTAGAGGCAGCGGTTTGAAATGATTTAAAACAATTTTAAAACAGTTTAAATACCAGTGATTCGCTTTTAGCGTACACCCATCCGGTATTCGCTGAAAGAACGACAGTTCGTGCGTTCGTTAATTAGAGGAAAGATTAGTTGAAGGCCGCGACAGTGTTCCGGATTCGATCCCGTGGGATGTTGTATTTTTTCGATGTAAAATATTAATGACAGTTCTATTTTTTTTCTTCATCCTTTTTGCAGAATAGGCAAAGAGAACAAAGCCCATACAGCCTAGTCTGGTGTCTGGAAGAAAATTACTACAATTGTCTTTTATGGATTTTTTAGCTAGATATTAAATCTTCTTGATTGTTTGTATTTTTAATGAAAATATACGTAGAAAGATAATTCTTAACATTGTTTAGTTGTTCTGTAGTGCAGCGCGGAAACTCTGTTATGAAATTAAAAATGGCTGTCTGTACCTTTCTTTGTACTGAGACTTTGTGTAAAATGTCTTAATTTATGCTATCATAGACAGAGAAGGCCAAGTTAATAATCTATGATGCCTATAAATATTATAGAATATTATTGTTTCCATAGATTAAGGGTAGGGCCTGCATTACAATGCCACCCGAGGCGTATCAACTATTTGTCACTCACTGGAGAAGAACTAAGCATAGTTTATGAAATGATATTTTGCTATACAATTGCCTAGTTTTTAATGCAACGTTGAAAATTTAAAAGAATTTTATTATTTTATCGTAAAATACTGACAGCCTACTAAATGGATAACGGTAACCATCGACTACAGGGGTAGGGGATTTTTTATTTATTTATTCATTCAACATGGTGGGCCAACTGAGCTGCATTCATTCTCACCTATCATCTTCAACTAGTGCCTCGTCGGTATATACTGATAGTGCGGGCGGTTTTTTTTTTGGTGTTTGAAAATGGTATGGTAACCCCGCCTGCGCTAACGGGATACGCTGGCGGAGCACCAATGAAGGGTGATAGATGAGAATGAAAACAGGCCAGTTAGCTCATCATGATGAATTCATCAGGAATTAACCATGATAGTTTCCAGGGGTAACCGCGAGGAGGTCGACCTGGTGGGGTATATTGCTAGCAATGGGATTCTCAGTCTCCATTACTAACAATCCTTTTCTTCCCAGGGAGACTTAGTTCAAAAGTCGATTGCTTGGGTACTTTTGTCCCATTCGTGATTCTACCGTGAAGCAGTTGTGTTTGCATGGCTGTGTTTTACTGTAATTTACTAGGTACAGAGGAATAACATCTGAGTCCTCAGGAATGGCAACGCATGATACCCCATCGACGAAACAGTATATTCTGTTGTGTCCATGGTTTTGCTCATGTTTATAGGCCACGGTTGCCACTTTCTATCAGGTGGGCCGTCAGCTTGTTTGCTATTCTAAGTTGTATAAAAAAAAAGCCAGGCACCGGACGAGTGGGAAAGAAGTACTCATGTAAACTTTTTTACTAAGTTTCTCTTTGGTTAATTTCTCACTAATTTAAACTAATGTAGTTTAATTTCAAAGTACCCCCCCTAACCCCCCATTGTTATGGGGTTAAAAACCATTAAACTGTATTTGCAGTATGTACATAAAAGATACGTTACTAGGACAACATACTTTAAAAATAATATCTCTTTGTTTAACGGTTAAAAAGTATGACAATTTCATATACCGCAATACCTAATGCGATACTAGGATAACATAAAACAATGAAAGATTTTGCTAGAGAAGCACTCTACATACATACATACATATCTGTCACGCCTGTCTCCCATTAGGGTAGGCAGAAACAATGGAACGCCAAATGCTTCGATTCAAACAGACCTCTTTCGCTTCCTCTACATTCATCAATCTTTTCATACACGCTCGCCGGTTACGGGTACTTTTAATTTGGCCTATTTGGTCGACATACGTCCGTCTAGGGCGGCCCCTACCGACATCTCCATTCATTCTTGCTCGATAAATCTCTTTCGTAATTCTTCTTTCATCCATCCTCTCCAAATGACCAAACCAACGCAACATTCCTTTTTCGATTGTTTGTCACTACATCGTCTTTCAGTCCACACTTCTCTCTAATCACACTGTTTCTTACTCTATCTTTTAAAGTAATACCACACATACTTCTCAAAGCTCTCATCTGTACAGCATTTGTCTTACTTTCATGCTTGTTCTGCCATACCAACGATTCGCTTCCATACATGAGTGTTGGTGTCAGTACTCCTTGAATTGTGGCAAGGCGAGCTTTGCTCGATACATTTTTACTTGACATAATCGAGAGCGGTGCACCGTTAACACTAGAAGCATTATAGGTATTCAAATATGTACTATCTATGCAGAAATACGGTTTCATGGGAGTAAGCCCTTTGTTCAAAGACTTCTGAGTAGATACCTATACTTAGATGCCAAAACAATTTTTATTACTGTATGACAACAAAGAAATCATCAGTGTACGTCATTGTTTATTTCAAGATAAAGGAAAGAGTTTATTTCTGGAATTCACTTTCGTCGAAAAGCGCGCTCGAATGTGTTTTTGGCAGTTGTTTTTATTATTAGACCAATGTTTGTTTTATCACATCTAAATATAGCGGCTGAAGGTCGCGGCTGTAACTTTATAATGTGTATTAATATTTTATATGCACCCTTTTATGTGTTCCTAGTACTTATGGAGAAGTTGTGGGTGGCCTATTGCTTATGGTGTATTTAATATGGTATTGATTGATTGATTATGAAGCTATAAAATTTGCTTTTTTCTGCTGATCTTTATTGACGCGGAAAAAGAAATAGCGAAGTGTGAGTCGGATCCACGTTCTGTGAATCCTATGTCCCTTGACGAGCGAAATGATGATTTTACGGACATAAATTATTTTTTCTCAAACATGCTTGGAAATGTGAGCATTATTTTGACAATCTTCTTCGAGATAAATCAAAATTGCCGTACTGTCCAAGATACATGCGGGCAGCGGCCAGCAAAAGTTGTATAAAAATCCATATCTGTCGTGTTTTGCGGCCAGATAAATTACTATGTAAACTCATATCTGTCCTGTAATTTAAAATGGAATGATCTTTTACTGAAACATGGCTACCAAGGAGGTAACTAATAAAAGGTTTTATTTAAATTTCGAATTGGCTTGCAAATAGAAAGCTGTTTATTGAAAAAAAACAAAGGAACATTATGGCGCGTGAAAAATTATTATTGTTCGTTATTCGTCATTGAATTTAAAAAGTAAAATTGTGTTTTTGATTTCCGCGCATTGTTTGAGAAAAGTACTATACAAGCCTTCGCCACAACTATGCATTGATGGACTCACGTATGTGTGCCTCGGCTGTGCCTTGGCCCACATTTACACGTTCGTTCATCAATACCTCAGTTGCTGGCCGCTGCAGTAATGTACTATTTATTTCACCTCTGTACTAGCATTATCCCGAGGCTATGTTCAATATAAGGATATAATTTCTCTGTGTAAAGGATTTGCTGTTGCATGTCAGTTTTTTTTTTATGGGTGATCATGGTATGGTAATCCCGTCTGCGCTATTGGTATACACTGGCGGGGATCCAGTGATAGATGACTGATGAGGATGAAAACAGGTCAGTTAGCCCATCGTGACGTATTCAACTAGAATTAGCCACGATGGTTTCCAGGGGGAGACGCGTGGAGATCGACCTGACAGGGTATATTGCTAGTACTTGCACGCCAGTTAGTCAAAATGTGTGAAACCAACTATTGTAATATTACCGTATCACCTTATTGTACCACATTTTTAGCAATAAATTTCATTCATACCTAATATTGCAAAATTGTAACTAGACTAGAGAGAGATATTTAAGAAAAGTTGATATGAAAGTTCAGCCAGAGCCAGTGGAAGCAACTCAGACGGCGTAACCATTCAATTCCCATTTATTAAAAAAAGGTCTGCCAAAAGCCCGGAACAGCAAAGCTGAATGAGTTTAAGAAAATGTGATTTTACAAGTTTTTTTTATACAATCCACATTTGTATGTACAAGTGATTATGTTTATTTAGTACTACTACCGGAGGGAGACTTTGTAAAAAAGTCGATTGCTTGGGTACCTCTGTCCTATTAGTGTTTCTACCGTGAAGCAGTTGTGTTTGCATGGCTGTGTTTCGGTTTGAAGGGTGGAATATGGCGTGAATTTACAGGGTACAGAGGAATAACACCTGACTTCTCAGGAATGGCAACGCATGGGGGGTATCATGGGCGAAACAGTATACTTTATTATGTCCATGGTACTGCTCATGTCTATAGGCGACGGTTACCACTTTTCATCAGGTGGGCCGTCAGCTTGTTTGCCATTCTAAGTTGTATAAAAAAAAAAGTAAAAATCTTAAAAGTGAACATTTAATTAGACTTAAATATAATAAATAAACATAGAATATGGTAGAGGAACATCCATTGTCTATCTGGACGAATGGCGGTCCTCCACCGTGCATTTTTCAAGGCACTTTTGTCCACGCACAACCAGTCTTTGGAATCAACTTCCAGTAGCAGTGTTTCCGAACCGATACGACATCGTAACCTTCAAGAAAAGAGCATATTTCCTTTTTAAAAGGCCGGCAGCACACCTGCAATGCCTTTGGTGTTGTAAGTAAATAATAGTAATAGTAAAAAAAATAGGAAAATGGAGACGTTTGGAATGTCCTACAGGACCAGAGACACGAGGCGGGTCCCCACCTCCCTTCCACATAATCTGTGGTGGAGATATATAGACAATAGATACTGTTACAAGCGAATCTAAACAAAGCCACGCGTTAAGATTTTTTGGCGGGCATCCAGAACTAAATACGAACCCGATGTGTGATGTTCACCCGTGAGTAAATACACTTTATAGTATTCCTGGTTGGTATGCTTGGGCAAAGACCCCATTAGAGGGAGACGGTACAAAGTTGCTTGCTTTTTTCTTTAATCGATGATAATGAAATGGCCGTCTGGTCCCGGCATAGAATAGCCCACCACTTCCTTTTCCGTGGGTGTCGTAAGAGTCAACTAAGAGAGAGGCGAGAAATAGGTAGTAGCGTCTTTCTTAAAACATCTCTAAAGCCTAACAGCGTTTGCCAATCCGCCTGCCAAGCGTGGCAACTACTGGCAAACCCTCTAAGTGATAATCACAATAGATTCTGGGGAACATCGGGTGGAGGTCTACCTGATAGGCTATTTTGCTAGCAATGAAATTGTTAGACTTTACCAAGAGTCCCCCCCCCAAAAGGTAATCTACTTACCACATTCGGGGGGGGGGGAGAGCCTAGTACTGGTAATCCCGTGGCGTGGAGTCCCGACTATAAATTTGTAATATGTGTAAATTTTTTTTATACCACTGAGGTGGCAAACAAGCATACGGCCCACCTGATGATAAGTGGTTACCGTAGCCTATGAACACCTCCAATACCAGAGGCATTACGCGTGCGTTGCCAACCCTGAAGAAACCTCTTTACCCCCCTTTTGAAGAACCTCATGCTGTAGTCTCTTGGGAAAACCTCGGCAGGGAGTTCATTCCACAACCAATATGAAAGCTTACGAGATAAGAAACTCACGTTCTATTTCCTGGTCCTTCGCTTCTATCTCCTTCCTGTAGGCCGCTATGAGTTCTCTCGCGCGCTCCGATTCGCCGCACCTCGAGTCCGCAAGCTCGGTCAGTGCCGCTACTTGCGTTTGGAACTTGCTCTCTTGCGACACAAGGGACTTCCTGGAATTACAAGATTTACCATTAATCATTTTTTTTATACAACTTAGAATGGCAAACAAGCTGACGGCCCACTTGATGGAAAGTGGTAACCGTCGCCTATAGACATGAGCAGTACCATGGACATAACAGAGCGTACTGTTTCGCCCGTGATACCCCCCGTGCGTTGCCATTCCTGAGGACTCGGGTGTTATTCCTCTGTACCCAGTAACTTCACTACCATATCCCACCCTTCAAACCGAAACACAGCCATGCAAACACAACTGCCAAAACTCCTTATGTGGAAGTCTTATGTTCAGCAGTAGATAGTTAACGGCTGAAATAATATATAAATATACTAGCTAACTCTGCAAACGTTGTTTTACCATATACATTATTTCGAGAACTATACATGAAAATAAATCGTACTACAATTATTATATTCGATTGCCATCTTGCAACCCTATTGCGGCATATAAAAATCGCGATTAAAAAACAGGAGTTGATCGTAAAAATTTGAGGTTGTATGTATTTTTCAATGCTAAATCATAATAAAATAAAAATGGAAAAAAATTGTCAAAAAATAAAAAATATTTTTTTTGGGGAGGGTCACCCTTATCGTTGAGGGGTATGAAAAGTAGATGTTGGCCGATTCTCAGACCTACCCAATATGCACACAAAATTTCATAAAAATCGGTAAAGCCGTTTCGGAGGAGTTTGGTAACAAACACCGTGACACGAGAATTTTATATATTAGATAATATAAATATATTAGGTATATATTGGATAAAAACATTTATTTAACAAGTTCATTATTCCATATTTTGCAGTGATACAGGCAGTTTTATTAGTAAACATATGTTTTTGTGTTAAATCTTATTCTGTGACATATATACAAATGATGTAGCTAGTCATAAATCATTTCTCGTGAAAACATAGTGCGCGATCCTTACAAACAAACGAACAAAATATTTCATAAAGGTCATTCATACGTGTTTACGCAATAGCTAGAGCTATTAAATAATTTCATATTATTTTAACGGACACTATTGTACCCTTATAATACTATAATATTAATTGTATTGTATTGTAAAATCTTTATTGTACATAAATCATGGATACATTAAAAGGTTTAATATACAATGGCGGACTTATCCCATAAAGGGATCTCTTACAGTCAACCTTTGAGAAGCTGAAAGAAAACTGTAGAATGTACAAGGGTAATAACCGTACAGCTAAAGATAAACTAAATAATAACCAGTAAAAAACTTGAATATATAATACAATAAAAACAGCTCTATATACCTACATATGTAAATAATAAAAGTACATAAATAATAATATAACATTAATACATAAATTAATAAAAACTTACACACATAAATACAATAAAATTTGATACAATATTAATAAATACTCCGGTTGGTGCAGTAATAGTCCTTAATATATTTAATAGTCTTGAATGTGAATGTGAATGTGAAAGGGACTCCATTTTCCGCACTTAGCCTCTCACTTGGGCCATTGTGCGTATGAGTCGTGGCTAGTGCAGCCAACCTAGCTCCGTCCAGAAGCGCAGAAGCTTCCTGGGTTCTTCACAGGCCTCACGGAGCGACCTCACCGTTCCGAGGATTTCTAAACGTTGATGGGCCACAGCCTCACATTCCAGGATTACGTGAGCAGCCGTTTCTTCGGCGTCGAAACAGCCTCGACATAGAGGGCTGTCTGTGGCTCCTATTGTGTATAGATGTTTGTTTAATGGACAATGACCCGTTATTGTCCCTATCATTGTTTTGAGGTTTTTTTCTGTCTAGATGTAATAAACGTATTTTATTTAATAGTCTTAGTTTTCCTTTAAAATAGATATATAATAATAAGATTTACAGCGTAACAATAAGACAGTCTTGTAGTAGTCAAGTGTAGTGTCACACAGAGGGCGTCTCGACCGAGCGATTAATATCCAATATGCAGGGTAGTATGGTGACCGTTACGTTGTAATAATTTACACAGCCTACCCACTACGTTTATGCCCGTCCGTCATTGTCTAGGCATGTATTAGTGTTAACACATAGATATACATACATACACACATACGATATATATATATATATTAATATTAGTTAAGAAACTACAGTTATGTTTTTTACGAATAAATCCCATTGTTATAGCATTTAAGGTTCAAAAATGGTTTTGCTTGATCTGTTTTAGAAAATCAAATGACACGTCTTCTCACTACATTGTTTTATTGCGAACTGAAGTAACAATTCCTTTTTACTAATACTTATATTATAAAAAAACTAGCGGCCCGTCCCCGCTTCGCACGGGTGGACATTTTAACATTTTTCAAACACTATTTGTATGGACAATATTCAATAGAATGTCCAATAACAATATTTTCTCAAACATGCTTGGAAATGTGAGCATTATTTTGACAATCTTCTTCGAGATAAATCAAAATTGCCGTACTGGCCAGATACATGCGGGCAGCGGCCGGCAAAAGTTGTATGAAAATCCATATCTGTCGTGTTTTGCGGCCAGATAAATTACTATGTAAACTCATATCTGTCCTGTAATTTAAAAATGGAATGACCTTTTACTTCGAAACATGGCTACCAAGGAGGTAACTAATACAAGGTTTTATTTAAATTTCGAACTGGCTTGCAAACAGAAAGCTGTTTATTGAAAAAAAAAAAACAAAGGAACATTATGGCGCGTGAAAATGTATTATTGTTCGTTATTCGTCATTGAACTTAAAAAGTAAAATTGTGTTTTTGATTTCCGCGCATTGTTTGAGAAAAGTACTATACAAGCCTTGGCCACAACTATGCATTGATGGACTCACGTATGTGTGCCTCGGCTGCGACTCGGCCCACATTTGTACGTTCGTCCATCAATGCCTCAGTTGCTGGCCGTTGCAGTAATGTACTATTATTTATTTATTCTTTATTACAAAATAAAATCTGTACAATTGGCGAGCTAAACGTCGTACGGCATTCTCTACTAGTTAACCATTAGGTGAAAACCTTAGATTATATATAAGTAAATAAAGTGTCTCCATACAAATGCTTCGAGAAAAGCGGCTCAACTTTTTCATACAAATTTGCGTGAATTTATCACGTTCATTTGAGTGATGAGTCTTAGTGAGTTTTTTTTTTTGATGGATGAAAATAGTATGGTAACCCCGCCTGCGCTAACGGTATACGCTGGCGGAGCACCAGTGAAGGGTGATAGATGAGAATGAAAACAGTCCAGTTAGCCCATCATGATGAATTCATCAGGAATTAACCATGATAGTTTCCAGGGGGAACCGCGAGGAGGTCGACCTGGTTGGGTATATTGCTAGCAATGAGATTCTTAGTCTCCATTACTAACAATCCCTTTCCCCCGGGCTAAAGTGTCAGTCAATCTTCCAATCATGTATATAGGTTATACGCATCTTAAATGCTTCATCCAGTTTATATCCACTATAAAATGTCTGGCCTAGACTGTAATTCAGATCTGAAATCGTCTAAGTGTTAAAATAACCAGGCCGAACGATTGAGATGTCAAGTAGTTGTTTTTAGATCTACCAGCGCAGTTCAATTTTGATAAATCATACACAATACATAAGTAGATTGTATGTATGTATTTCTATGTATATGTATTTGTATATTTAAATGTATATAGGCATTTATTTAAGTACGTAGTAACTCAAAATATACGTTTTAATATTTACATTGTTCTACGTATGCATCTCTCTATATGTATTTAAAAACGAACAGAGTTTCATACCTCCACTCAAACTGTTTATAATTACTCCTCTCCATCCAAAGGTGAGGGAAACTTTGTACAAAAGTCGATTGCTTGTGTACCTCTGTCCCATTCGTGTTTCATCCGTAAAGCAGTTGTGTTTGCATGGCTGTGTTTCGGTTTGAAGGGTGGGATATGGCGTAAATTTACAGGGTATTACAGGTGGGCCGTATGCTTGTTTGTCACCTCAGTGATATAAAAAAAAAATAGTACAGTTTCCAAACGAAAATTAATTTACTTATAGTAAAATACATTTTAAGCCTATGGAAAACTTATTTAATTTAAAATAGGTAGGTATACGTTTATATTATATTACATCTTGCAACAGTTAACACTGAGAAAATCACGTTTCCAAAAGCAAACAAGGGAAGGTGTAACAAAAACATTATTTATTATACAAATAAAGGTAGGTGTAGGTGAAACACGGGGGAATTGAAAATAAAATGTGATTCAGGCCGCCATGTTGACTACGCTCGTGCGTCACAAAATGGCGTCCTTGGGATGTCAAAAAGCGCGGGAAATGTTGAAGTGGATAAGTGTGTTTATATAATGAAAGATTGCGTAGGTAGTATATACTAGCTAGTTTCGTTTGTGTCTACGATTTATTTAATAGAACGAATAATCAAATTATTAAAATATCTACTTTATTTACAAACAAAACTTGTCCATCACTGTACTAGAGTTTAATTATTGTTTTCTTTATGTTTGTGATGATTTAAATGTAAATGTATGATTTAAATGTTAACCTGCGCTACCGGTATTTGCAGCTCAGTTACTCCTTCCTGTCCATTTCAATAAGAATTAATCACGATGGTTTCCAGGTCTTTTTTTGATGGGTGAAAATGGTATGGTAACCCCGCCTGCGCTAACGGGATACGCTGGCGGAGCACCAGTGAAGGGTGATAGATGAGAATGAAAACAGGCCAGTTAGCACATCATGATGAATTCATCAGGAATTAACCATGATAGTTTCCAGGGGAAACCGCGAGGAGGTCGACCTGGTTATATTGTTATATAGTGATATTGTTAGCAATGGGATTCTCAGTCTCCATTACTAATAATCCCTTTCCCCCCGATGGTTTCCAGGTGTAACATATGGAAGTTAACCTAACAGGGTATATTGCGAGCAATGGGATTGCTATATTCCATTACTAACAATCTCGTCTTCCTCCAGAATGTGGAGATATTGCTCAGTAACTTGGAGAATGAAAAAAAAAAAAACAATACAAAGTTCTTACGTCTATATTTAAAAGATGGTGATAAAAACAAACCATAATGATTCAAAATAATGATGTTCGATTTCGCTGATTGCTTTGATCAATATCTGAGAATAGAATAGACTAAATATTTATTCGATGTCAGAATCAATGAAATTGGCCGGCATTTTGATAAATACTCGTACATGTACACAATATATGCATGTGATTATTTATATTAGACGAGAGAAAAAAAAAAAAAAAAAATTCCAAATTCAATTTCTTAAGAATCTCTTTTTTTTGAAGGACTTTTTTTAATCGATACTTGTAACACTGAAAAATGGCGCGAAATGTTTGGTTAAAAAAAGAATGAGTTAGTTAACGTATGGGCGAAATGGTATACTCTGTTATGTCCACGGTACTGCTCATGTCTATAGGCGACGGTTACCACTTCCCATCAGGTGGACCTTCAGCCTGTTTGCCTCTCTAACAATAAAAAAGGAATAGCTTCACGACTCTGGAATGCGCCATCTATTGACATAAGTGTGTAACAAATTCGCTTTAAAAAAATCTTTTATAAACAATCTGTGAAAGCAGTTCATCATCACCTTTATATGTATGTTTCTAAGATATATATTTCCATTATCTTTTTGAAACTCACGAACGTAACCTTCGTTCCAATAATACTCCCCAATTATCTTTCCCCTCTCACCGTACTGGTTACGCTTCAAACTCTTTTCTCCTACATTCTTCACGACTCTGGAACGCGCTTCCTGATGCCATTAAGAGACTACCGACTAAACCGTCTTTCAAAAAAAGCGTTCACGCTCTCTTTTTATCTTTATCCGAGCAGTAAGTGCTTCGTATTATTCCCAAATTCGTGTATAATATAGTATATATCATATATGTGTAAGTATATTTGTTATTTATATACTATTATTCGTTTATATATGTAATTTTAGTATGTATGTATATCAATAATTAGTAGTACCGCATTCGTGTATTCTGACACTTCCCTATGGTTGACTGGGAGAGAATGCTTTTAGCATTAAGTCCGTCATGTACACATATTTGTACTAATGAATTAATAAATAAAATAAATAAATATATGTAAGTAATATTTGTTTAATGTATAAAATAAAATAGTGAAATTAAATTTGTATGCCAGCATCTGTATTTCGTATTGTGAGCGACTTCTTCACAAGCCAATACAAGCTGATAAACGCTAAATAAAAAAAATGCATTAGTTTCACTATAATAAAACACGTCTGGCTCTGAAGTAGTCGCTCTTTAAAAACACAATTCGATGTGTCTCTCACTAAAATACTCTCATTCAATAGATATGTTTCCAAAGACAACATACAGCTTTTTAATTTGACAACTAGCAATTTCGCAATTTGGGCGCCGAACGGTTTTTTTCTAATGAATGATAATAGAATGGTAACCCCGCCTGCGCTAACGGTATACGCTGGCGAGGTACCAGGGAAGCATGATAGGTGAGAATGAAAAGGCAGGTCAGTTTTTTTTTTTATGAGTGAAAATGGTATAGTAACCCCGCCTGCGCTAACGAGATACGCTGGCGGAGCACCAGTGAAGGGTGATAGATGAGAATGAAAACAGGCCAGTTAGCCCATCGTGATGAATTCATCAGGAATTAACCATGATAGTTTCCAGGGGGAACAGCTAGGAGGTCGACCTGGTTGGGTATATTGCTAGCAATGGGATTCTCAGTCTCCATTACTAACAATCCCTTTCCCCCAGGCAGATCAGTTAGCCCAACGCATAGAATACACCCTCGTTCGTTCGTTCGGAAATCATCGTGCTAAATTCTAGGTGTATACATCGCGACGGGCTAACTGACCTGCCTTTTCATTCTCACCTATCATGCTTCCCTGGTACCTCGCCAGCGTATACCGTTAGCGCAGGCGGGGTTACCATTCTATTATCATTCATTAGAAAAAAAACCGTAAATAAGTGATAAAATAAATGCACATAATCGACATTTTACGCAAATAAACGATCAATAACTGACGTGTTGTGAAGACTTCACGAGACTTCACCGACCGTGCCAAGCCTTTGTCGCCGCAGCTGACTCATAATTGTTCTTTACAGATATTTTCAGATAACAATTGTGTTGAAAGATTGTTGGTAAAGATGTATATATATATATATATATATATATATGATATTGGGTTGGAAACTATTTTTATATATAACTAATTATTTGTATATATTTTTTTATAATTTTCTTTTTGATCATCGTCATCATCATCACCAGAGGGAGACTTTGTACAAAAGTCAATTGCTTGGGTACCTCTGTCCCATTCGTCTTTCTACCGTGAAGCAGTTGTTTGCATGGCCGTGTTTCAGTTTGAAGTGTGGGATATGGCGTGAATTTACTGGGTACAGAGGAATAACACCCGAGTCCTCAGGAATGGCAACGCATAGGGGTATCATGGGCGAAACAGTATACTCTGTTATGTCCACGGTACTGCTCATGTCTATAGGTGACGGTCACCACTTTCCATCAGGTGGACCGTGAGCTTGTTTGCCATTCTAAGTTGTATAAAAAAAAAAAACATCATATAACCCATCACTGCTAAACATATGTCTCCTCCATAAGCTGCCAAGAAACTGAACTATTGTATATTCCGCCATTGTATATCAAATCATTTACCAGTGTTTAATCCGAGTTATGTACAATAAAGATTTTACAATACATCTATCTATCTATCTATCCATTTAAGAGCTGCGCTCTTGTCGGTGGAGCTCTTGCCACTCACTACGATTTTCAGCGAGTCTCTTCACCTCTTGATACGACACGACACCAACTCCTTCCTTTACAATACAATACAATACAAATTCTTTACAGCAGTTTACTGTTGGAGTGATTTTGCCACGCTTGACAGATTCGCAATCCCAGTCAGATTTTGATGAAGTTTTAAGAGGGACGCTGCTGCTCATCACTCGTCAATTGAGTTCTCTTAGTAGCCTGTTGCGACATCCACAGGAAAGAAAAGGGTGGCCTATAGACGTGAGCAGTACCATGGACATAACAGAGTATACTGTTTCGCCCATGATACCCCCCATGCGTTGCCATTCCTGAGGACTCGGGTGTTATTCCTTTGTACCCAGTAAATTCACACCATATCCCAACCTTTAAACCGAAACACAGCCATGCAAACACATCTGCTTCACGGTTAAAACACGAATGGGACAGAGGTACCCAAGCAATCGACTTTTGTACAAAGTCTCCCTCTGGTACAAAGTCTCTCTATGTCGGGACCACGCGACGTAGGTTAAGTCATGGATATTACAGTGTACTCTGTTATGTCCACGGTACTGCTCATGTCTATAGGCGACGGTTACCACTTTCTATCAGGTGGGCCATCAGCTTTGTATATAAAGCGTAAGTAAATAGTAATTAATTAAAATAGAATTTATATAAAAATTGCCATAATAAAAAGAATTAACTGGGCTACACTTTAACGGACGACGACATTAAGAAAACCTCCTTTTGAAAGATTTAAAAAAATATAGCAAGCCGGCTTTTATCCGCGACCTCATCCACGTGACTGGGATATGTTAATTGAACAGGATAAAAAGTGAGGGGAAAGGGATTGTTAGTAATGGGGTCAAATAGCCCTATTACTAGCAATATAGCCTGTCAGGTCGACCTCCACGTGGTTCTCCCTGGAAACCATCGTGAATAATTCTAGTTTAATTCGTCAGGATGGGCTAACTGACCTACTTTAATCTTCATCTGTCATCTATCACTGGTACCCCGCCAATGTATACCGATAGCGCAGACGGGGTTACCATACCATTATCACCCATTAAAAAAAAACAGGATTAAAAGTAGCCTACATCCTTTTCTATCCATATAGTACGTGTATATCAAATTTCATAGTGATCGGTTAAGCCTAAGGCCAGGTTTATAGGCCATAAGGTAATGAACAAACACACTTTCACATTAATAATATTAGTAAATATAGAAGGCATTTTCAGACTTCCTTGTCTAACTAGATACTGTTAAAGAAAACGATATTAATATATGATAATAATATATATGTTAAACATTAGAGCTATGGCAACCCTAAAAAGTCAAAGCCAAAATACGGTCTTAAAAGGACTTGTATCCAGAGCTGTAAAACATATTAATAAAAAAAAAGCCAAAAGAAATAAAAAACAATCATAGTTTGTTTTATTAAAAAAAAATTGTTAACTTGTTACAGAGTTAAATAAGGTATATTATTTATTATAATGTTACTATAATATTATTGTTTGTGTTAAAATAAATAAAAAAGAAATACCAAATTGAACTGGAAAAATTTTAAACAACGAACTAAGTTTCAAATAAAGAAAAATAAATAAATTATCTGTGGCGTGCGTAAAATGGCGCGAAAATGCATAACAGAGTCAAATAACAATGCTATTACAGTTTTCCGTCATGAGTTTTATTAAGATTTATATAGTTTAGTATTACGGAATTCACATATTTACTTTGTTTTACGGAGATAGCGTACGAAGTTTTTTTTTAATACAACGTCGTTTTATTTCAAGTATTTTAGATCAATCTTTGTGTCCCACTGGTATATTGCCCGTGATTCTTGTAGCCTAGTGCTCCGATTCGCGAGGTCTAACCTGGCATCCGCTTCGTTGATCATAAACAATGATAACAGGAACATTTTTTTTTTAAATTATTATATTATATTTATATATTATAACTGACTAGTAGGTCATACATAGGCTTAAAAATTTATAATTTTTTTTATGCAACTTAGAATGGCAAACAAGCTGACGGCCCACCTGATGGAAAGTGGTAACCGCCTATAGACATGAGCAGTACCGTGGACGTAATAGAGTATACTATTTCGCCCATGATACCTCCCATGTGTTGCCATTTCTGAGGACTCAGGTGTTATTATAGCTTAGCTGTTGAATTTACAGTGTACAGAGGAATGTACCCTGTAAATTCACTGCCATATCCCACCTTTCAAACCGAAACACAGCCATGCAAACACAACTGCTTCACAGTAGAAACATGAATGAGACAGAGGTACCCAAGCAAACAGCTTTTGTACAGTCTCCCTAAGCCTCGGCTACGCTTCGGCCCACATTTGCACGTTCATCCATCAATGCCTCAGTTGCTGGCCGCTGCAGTAATGTACTATTCTAATGACTTACTTGTTGTCAACATGCTTCGGGTCTCCCGGCTCGATGATTTCCGCTATACTGACTTCTTCCTCTTCTTCCTCTGTAACTTCCTCTTCCGTCTCACTCTCACTCACTTCACTGTCCGTCTCTACATCTACACTCTTTAACTCACTGTCACCTTCTATAAAACCACTGTCACTATTATCGCTTGAGATCCTTCTCAAGTTCTCGTCAATTTGAACCTTAACGCCATCGGATACGTCCTCATTTACATTTATCACAGTCTTATTGTCACTATCGTTACTCGATACTACGTAACCTCCGACCAATTCATCGTTGCCTGGTATCGATTCCTCCAAATATTCCTCCTCTTCCTCTTCGGAGGTGAGCGATTCGAATGACGAATCGACTTCCTCGTCGGTCTGCTGTTCGCCATCATCGAATACGATATGCTTTCTAAATGTCACACGCTTTTTACCGGAATCCGATCTGTCATCGTCGGAACAACCCTCGGTATCCGATTTCGGCGGTTTCAAATTCGATTTCTTCTTCAGGGCCGGTGACTCGTCGGCCTTATCGTTATCAGCTTCGATCTGCAGCAGCTTCTCCAATTCGCCCTTCAATTCGTTTTTGTACGTATCTATTCCGTTCTCTCTGTCGATTGTTTCGTAAACAGGTTCGGTGTGCTCCTTGCTGTCAGTGCCTCCCATTTGATTCTCATTTATTTTGTCTATGGTACAGTCAATACTCCTCGCTATCTCGCGGAGTAGCGCCTCCGCATGTCGCTTCTCGTCCAAGACAGGTTCGTTCACGTATACCAACGACACATGACGGTCCGGTTTCGTTGCGTATTTCTGTAGAACTAATGCTTTCACGAACTCGGCGGCGTCTGCGTCTTGTTTATTTTCGGCGGGCGTAGGCGCGCACCGCTCGACGTCAGAGTTACTCCGCTGTAGATTCACAGGCGTCTCTTTGAGCGGACTCACCCGGCAGGACTCGGTCCTTTTCTTCTTGTTTCTCTTCCTTTTGCCCGCCATTATCTGTAATATTGCACCTACGCCGGTCTTCTGATTGTAATCGGTTTCAGGTATGAGCAAGTTGACCACATCCTTGGGCACCACGTTGGCTTTTTCATTCGTTACATCATTTTCGTGTCGCGCGCGCGCGTCGACTGCCTTCAGCGAATCGTTCGGATTTTTCCGCAACGCGTCGGGCGCGGCTTTCTTTTTAAAGAAATTGAACATGGCGGCCGCCAGCTAACGTTCGGGAACCATGACTGTTTGCAGCGACGTTTCGGTACGGACTACTGGCTGTTTTTGAACGGGTTTCTAATATTATTTATGTGAATTAGGTATACAGTTTACGTTCTCTGTTTGTGTACAGTTGCGGACTTACGGCCGTTGTTTTAGCAAATCCAATTTGGTGCAACGCTTTGGAATTTATCGAGATGTCTGTTTGTATTTGAATGGAATATGTGTGAGTGTTAAACGATTGCAAGAGAGATCTAGCAATGTTAACTATAATTTGTCTAGTGCCAAATTTATTCATGTACCTAACATCAACATTTACATAGACATAGACGATCATTTTACTCCACAAATGTGGGGATTTCAATTATGACAAAACACTTATGAACGATATATTCCGTTGACACTAAAATAAAAAAAAAATGGACGCCATATTCGAATTTTTAAAAATCGTGACATTGTGTCTCTCTTGAAGCTTTTTTGGAAGTATGTGTTTACATATCGACTAAATCGCCATAAAATAAAACTGACTGGAGTAAGTAGTTAAATCCTTTGCGTTACAGTCATCAAAATTAGTTCAAAATTCTGTGTTCTACAAAAAAAGCCGACTTCCAACGCAGCAAAATCAAATATGTATAAAGAAAATTAAAAAATTTTGTTATTTTGATTTAAAAGCTGTAGTTTTTACTTAAATCTGTAAGTCCCGAAAAAAAATTTATCGAAATTTCGTAGTTTATTACTTTCAAATACTATAAGTATATTTTTTTTCGATAAAAAAGAGAATTTGCCATTTCGGTCTACAACTGACTGAGTTTTTTTTTATTGGATGAAAATGGTATGGTAGCCCCGCCTACGCTAACGGGATACGCTGGCGGAGCACCAGTGAAGGGTGATAGATGAGAATGAAAACAGGCCAGTTAGCCCATCATGATGAATTCATCAGGAATTAACCATGATAGTTTCCAGGAGGAACCGCGAGGAGGTCGACCTGGTTGGGTATATTGCTAGCAATGGGATCTTAGTATCCATTACTAACAATCCCTTTCCTCCCAATTAATGGAGTTATGAGGTAACAAACATGCAAAGCAACCTCCTTTTTCTCGACGTCAGTTGAAAAGATAACTGAATGACGGATTATTTTTCAATGTAAATACTACCGGTTTAACGATTAAGGGTCTCGAATTGATCTCGAACATAGTCGAGCTTTCTCGATCTAATTACACGTAAGTTAAACAGGTAGTTATTATATTAAACTCTAAGGGAGATTTTGTACAAAAGTCGATTGCTTGGGTACCTTTGTTCCATTCGTGTTTCTACCGTGAAGCAGTTGTGTTTGCATGGCTGTGTTTCAGTTTTGAAGGGTGGAATATGGCAGTGAATTTACTGGATACGGAGGAATAACACCTGAGTCCTCAGGAATGGCAACGCATGATAGCTCATGGGCGAAACAGTATACTCTTTTATGTCCATGGTACTGCTTATGTCTATAGGCGACGGTTACCACCTTCCATCAGGTGGGCCGTCAGCTTGTTTGCCATTCTAGGTTGTATAAAAAAAAAGTTTTTAACAAAAAAAGTGGATTATTTAATAAACTTGCACTACATACTTTTATTAGTCCAATATTGAAGTACAGTTTTCATAATAGGTTTTGTTATTTATAAACATTTATGACTCCCATCTCCATTCAAGAGCTGTACCCATAATGCGCATCTTGAGTTGAAAGCTGACGAGAAACAGATGTGAGATAGGTAGTCTCGTTTCAAAAATATCCAAACATACGTCAAATTAAAAATATTCTTATTAGATTTTATTAGAGTTTATTATATGTTTTTATACAATTTTGAGTATAAACAAGTTGATGGACTGCGTGTTGGAATGTGGCCACTTGCGGAGAAAGGAATTGTCAGTAATGGGGAGTATTTTTTTTAATGGGCGATAATGGAATGGTAACCCCACCCGCGCTATCGGTATACACCGGCGGGGCACCAGTGATAGATGATAGGTGAGGATGAAGCAGGCCAGTTAGCCCATCGTGACGAATTCGGCATGAATTGTTCACGATGGTTTCCAGTGGTAACTACGTGGAGGTCGACCTGATAGGGCTAGCAATATTGCTAGCAATGGGGCTGTCAAACTCCATTGCTAACAATCTCTTCCCCCCTAATGGGAAGGTTAGTCCCCAATAACAGTTTCTGATGGGTGGAATAGTAGCTCGGCCTGCGGTATCGGTATACGCTTGTAGGGTATTAGGGAAACATGAGGGATCCCTCATTGGTGCTCCGCCAGCGCCTGTCATTATCAGGTAATTAATTTCATAACTTAACACTAGAAACTATAAAGCTTACATTATATATTATAGATAGTATGTCTTTCTTTCTTTCTTTATTCTTTATTGTACACAAAAGGTTACTGAAATGTAAAAACAAACATAATAGTGCACAAGGGCGAGCTTATCTCCAATAGAGATTTCTTCCAGCAAACCCAATATGAGAAAACTGACAGTTCATTAGTAGTTACAGTCATGCATGTGTACCAATCGACTTAAATGTTATAGTTAAAAATAAATAAATAAAATGTTTTTACAATTGAAAAGACCGATAGGTATAAATAAAAATATCTTCATACAAATTCTTCAAAAAAAAACGGGTTAACTTTTTCATACAATTTTGCGTGATAAATAGTTATGAGTGATTCCTTTATAACTTCTACATTTATTTTGCCTTATATTTTCTGCGTCTTTTTAATGCGTAAACACTCATTTTATTTATTAAATAATATGTCAAGATACATTGTATGCGTAAGTATATAGAACACTGATAAAACAAACGAGTCGGTTAATTTGACAATTCGCTGACAAAACGTTGACCCGTTTTTGAGACTCGATGCTCTATCTATACAATCTAAGAGGTATACATTATTAGTTGTTATTCTCTTCACCTATCCTTCACCTGTAGTACCGTGTTCGTGATTCACTGTTCACCCCAGAGGTTGACTGGTAGAGAATGCTACTAGCATTAAGTCCGCCTTTTGTACCTTAGTTTATTTTAATCTATAAAGTTTTTTAAATGAAAAAAAAAATGAGCATTCATAGACATTATAGAATCGATAAAAAAAAAGGCGCGAAAAAGATTCCAGACAAATTATCATATTGAAGACTAGGCAGCATGGTCTCCGACCTTAGCCTGTTCCACAACGGAACAAACGTACAAAAAAAAAGGCGCGAAAAAGTATCACTTAACAAGCGTGTGAGACAGTAATTATAGAATTGGCATCGCTTCAGAATTATTTAATGATGTCCTTCGCAGAGCGTTTTGTTTTTTGTGTTTTTCAAATGTTTTCGAGACGAATTCAAACAGAAGGAGGCCTTCATTTCGGTACCATTTTTTTATGCTCGTTACCTCATAACTCCGATAGTTGAGAATCGATTTGGAAAAATATTTTTTTATCTGGAAGGATATACTTACAGACAGATTGGTCGCATAGAAATTATATTGAAATCTCTCTTTTTCATGCAACTTAGAATGGCAAACAAGCTGACGGCCCACCTGGTGGAAAGTGGTAACCGTCGCCTACAGACATGAGCAGTACCGTGGACATAACAGAGTATACTGTTTTGCTTATGATACCCCCCATTCTAAAGGGACTATTAGTAATGAGATTTAACAGCCTCATTATTAGCAATACACCCTATCAGGTCGACCTCCACGCGGTTCCCTCTGGAAACCATAATTATTAATTTTTGTTCAATTAGTCCTTATGGACCAACTGACCAGCGTTCATCCTCACCTGTCACCCTTCGCTGGTGGCCCGCCAGTGTATACCGATAGCACAGGCGGGGTTACCATTCCATCTCCACCCATTTTTTTTTATAGGTGATAATGAAATAGTAACCCCACCCGCGCTATCGGTATACACTGGCATATTGCTAGCAATGGGGCTGTCAAACTCCATTGCTAACAATTTCTTCCCTCCTTTCTCCACCCCGTCCATGCGTACATGCAGCAGCGACCTATATATATATTATTGTACAAGCTCTGCTTAGTTCAGGTATAGATGGCGCTGCTAAACATACCATTTACATTTATTTTGTTTTCATAATAGCAAAACTAAAGGTTTCTGAGCTTATCTACACATATTCAGATCGGCCGTCGTAAATAGTATGCAGTAAATATGTTCTTGTGTTAAATAAATATTCATGTGGTAAGCCGGATGCAGGCGCATCTGGTACAAGAGTGATCGTGTACGAGTCAGCTGGAATATAGTGTTGGGACGTGGCTATTGGAGAAATTTTGTCGATAGTTTTTTAACCCTACTTGGCATGATTTTTTTTCTTGGTGAAATAAATGAATGTGATATAATTCATGTTCAAAATTAAAGGAGAAATGGTTAAAAAAATTAATTTGACAGCTATGTTTTATTTTTTCTATTTTATTAAAAAGATGTCCAGACACGATCAACTTAAAGTGAACTTGGTCTTCTATATAATTTTTGGGCGGTAAGTCTTATGATGGAAATTTCCACCATTATGCAAAGAAGAGGTTTTTTTATGGGTGAAAATGGTATGGTAACCGCGCCTGCACTAACGGTATACGCTTGCGGAGCACCAGTGATAGATGGTGCAGGGTGATAGATGAGAATGAAAACAGGCCAGTTAGCCCATCATGATCATTAGGAATTAAGCATGATAGTTTCCAGGGAGAACCGCGAGAAGGTCGACCTAGTTGGGTATATTGCTAGCAATGGGATTCTCAGTCTCCATTACTAACAAAGAACTACTAGAAAAGTCAGAAAAGGAGGTGAGCACCCTCCTCTTTAAAGTTTCTTTGTTGATTACAAATGATATAAAACAATGACCAATGCTGTTGACCATTATGCACATCAACACATTCAAATAAAAACAACCACTATTGCCAAACATGACTGTGATCTTACACTTTTACGTTGCAACCATTGACACGTGTTCTTTTCTGATGCAATATTTTGCAATCAACACTCTATCTAGTAGCTGTGTTAGTCCTAGCATAGAATAAGCCATTCCTTTCTTCCTCGTGGATGTCGTAAAAGGTGACTAAGAGAGCTTATGGTGGAGGAATGAGCAAACATCTCCAAAAGACAAACTGCGGTTGCAAAAAATCTGCTTGCCAAGTTTGGCACCTATTAGCAAACCTCCCTTATGAGGGAGGCTATGATTAGCAGTGGACACCAGCGAAGCACCAGTTAAGGATGATAGGTGAGAATGAAGTAGAGCAGTTAGCCTATCGTGACGAATTCAACAAGATTAGTTCACGACGGTTTCCAGGGGGAACCACGTGTAGGTCGACCTAATAGGGCATATTGCTAGCAATGGGGCTGTCAAACTCCATTGCTAACAATCCCTTTCCCCCAGCAGTGGACAGTTACCTGCTGATACAACAACTCTATCTCATAGTTGAATATTTCTTTTTATTCTCGAGATCAGAGAAAACTATGCAAAGGTCATCCGCTTGTGTTTCTACCGCCAAGCAGCGGTGCTTGCATGGCTATATTTCGATATGAAGGGTGGAATGTAGCAGTGAAATTTTGGCCCCCTCTTTATGAAGGAGGCTTACGTTCAGCAATGGAGAGTTAATGGCTAACATGATGACGATATTGATAAATCCTTAATTATTTTGAAGAACCGCATGCACTTTTTACACATATATGTATAATCAACAAACATAATTGCTATAAACAAAGAAACAACTGCCAACTGGGACACCCGTTTCACTCCATGTGTCGCGCATGCAAACGTGTTTATTTTGTGCGTATCAATTTTTTTTTAGTGACGCGTTACATTTCTCTTAGTTCGTCATACATTGCCAATTCTAATTTATGATCAACTGAATCGATTGCCAATTGTTTATTTCCTACGGGACTCGATTTAGATAGTGATGTTATTATTACTTCATTATCATCGACATGAGGCAAGATAGAAGGATAGAAGGGAAGAGGGAGACCAAGGCATAATTACATCGGGCAGATCAAGGAAGGAGTTGGTGTCGTGTCGTATCAAGAGGTGAAGAGACTCGCTGAAAATCGTAGAGAGTGGCAAGAGCTCCACCGACAAGAACGCAGCTCTTAAATAGGATAGATAGATAGATCATCGACAATTTTTTTCAATCGACTACAAAATGATGGAATTTCTCAATTCAGTTGTGATGTAGGTTTTAATCTGACTGCGGTCATTTTTGTGTCAATTAAAATTTCCAACCAACTCTCCGGTAATAAAATATTATGTTGGCTTTACGGTCAGCTGACATCTCTGACTATCCTATCAAAGATTACAGTTGTGGACATATATCAACATCATAATACCAGCCAATAACTGTTCACTGCTATGAGCCTATATCCTGCTGAATATAACATAAGGAGGGAGTGATTCCAGTGGTTACTATGCTTGGCAAACAGATTGGTAAACGCATTTAAGCTTTGGTGATGTTTTAAAAGGGACGCTGCTGCCTATCCCTCGCCCTCCTTTAGTCGCCTCTTATGACACTCACGGGAAAGGAAGAGTTGGCTTATTCTACGTCAGGACCCCACGGCAACTTATATGATTAGATAGATAATAATAAAAATATAAAAAAAGCCTTTATTAAAATAGTAACATAATAAACAATTCAATGTAATTAATATTCAATCAGTAACTGTTCTGTCACCTCTCTCTTGTCCAAAGACAAAGGCCTCCTCCAGAGTCTTCCATTCTATTTGGTTTTTGGCCAAAGTCCAAAGTTTGTCCAAAGTGCACCTGCTACTGCTTTTATATCTGTAACCCACCGTGTCTTTTAATTTCTTAACCATTAAGTTCCCTTTGTCACTTCTTAGGATTGAAACACTGGCAAAACCTCACATATGGGAAGGCATATGTTTAACAGTGGAGAGTTAAAGGCTGATTTGGTGATGATTACAATAATCAGAGTATTCAATCCCAATAACAAATCAATTCTCCTGTACGGAGATCGGCCGTCATAATTGCGATACTTGAGTCGTTAAAATAAACGTCGCCAGCAGCAAACCAGTGTGCGGAATTGAATATTTCCGACATAAATTGAGGCTCTGCTGGCAATGAACCATTTTTAAGACCACACCTTGGGAGATAATTGACCAAAATCCCATGGACCAACGAATACTTTTAAGACAATGGAGTTGGTTGTATTCCGTGGAAACAGTCATTTATCCAAGTAGAGTCTTAAACGAGAAGCAGGTGGCATGAGAAGCTCCGGCCGTTTTAGAGCAACATGGTAAAGATTGGTTAAAATAGAGACTGCATTCATTAGTATCAGCTGGGAAAATTGAAACTTGCTCGAGACCGTTAGAAACTGATGAACGTCAAAAATAGAACAATATTAAATTAACATCGTTACCATTTACAATTTATGTATTTGTGTAGATGTTCATATGCATGTATGTATGTATGTATATGTGTATATTTATGTGTGTAACTGCATATGTATGTATATGGAACATGTATCACATCTCAATATTTAGAAATAATAAAATTTTCGTCGTATTTATTACTCCTCTCCATCCAAAGGTTGTCTGAAAGAGATCGCTCTTAGCGATAAGGCCGCCCATTGTTTTCTCACTGTGATTATTTCTTGTAATTGTTTGTATCTATAATAAGTTTACTATTGTAATCTTATGGAGGGACCAATAAAGAGTTTCTATCTATATATCTACATTTTAATTTAGTCACTGTAGTTAATTAGGATTTTTAATAAAATCTCACACATTGAAGGAAGTTAATGAATTAGTCGAAGTAGTGTCTTGCTGCGATCAAAATAGATATGACGCTAAGGAACTGTCATTAATAAGTCGGCTTCTTTAATGTGTTAAAACGCTAAAATGGGTACAATTTGTTAAAAGTCTGACGTAATGGGAGTCATACATGACATTGACGGTCATTGTTGTTGTAGAAATTCTCAATATTACTTAATTTTTTTTTTATACAACTTAGAATGGCAAACAAGCTGACGGCCCACCTGATGGAAAGTGGTAACCGTCGCCTATAGACATGAGCAGTACCATGGACATAACAGAGTATATTGTTTCGCCCATGATACCCCCCATGCGTTGCCATTCCTGAGGACTCAGGTGTTATACCTATATAGAACTGTTACTATAAATCCTTTTCTCCACGTTTTTCTTTAATTTTCTGTTTTTCCCCCATTTCAAACTATGAATGTAGATAGATAGATAGATACTCTTTATTGTTTCCACCATAAGATTACAATAGTAAACTTATTATAAATATAAATAATTACAAGAAATGATCACAATGAGAAAACAAATGTAGATAGACGTGTCATTCCATTTTCATTAATAAAAAAAAAAAAATTATGATGCAAAAAGCGTGAGTTGAAATGTCACCACCCATTACAAAATTATTGGATTACACAAAGATGTATGTAAATACAATTTTTTAATTTTTTTAAATTTTTGTGTAACAACAAAAACATCGATATCGGATCTAGCGTGTCCCTAATCTCACTTTCACTGCGCATGCGTTTATATTTAGTTGAGGCAGTGACCTTTGTAAGGGCTATTTCGATGTCAAGTCACTCGCGCAAATACTTGAAGTGTTCCCACATGTCGCTCACGTGGTCATGTATTGATGAATAATATACATTCTTGAAATAAATATAATTTGTTTTTATCAGCACTAAAAGGAGACTGCACTAGCAGATCATGGGTACCACTGTCCCACTCGTACTTCTGCCGCCAAGTTGTGCTTCCACGGGTGCTTCGGTTTGAATGGTGGGATATGGCAGTGAACTTACGAGGTTTTTTTTTATGCAACTTATAATGGCAAGCAAGCTGACGGCCCACCTGATGGAAAGTGGTAACCGTCGCCTATACACATGAGCAGTACCGTGGACATAACAGAGTATACTGTTTCGCTCATAATACCCTCCATGCGTTGCCATTCCTGAGGACTCAGGTGTTATTCCTCTGTACCCTGTAAATTCACGCCATATCCCACCCTTCAAACCGAAACACAGCCATGCAAACACAACTGCAATTCCAGGTGTATCCATCACGATGGGCTAACCGACCTGCATTATCATTATCACCTATTATCTATCACTGGTGACCCGCCAGCGTATACCGTAAGCGCAGGCGGGGTTACCATTCCATTATCATCTATTAAAAAAACTCCTTCAAACTAAAACACAGCCATGCAAACAACAGTTTCACGGTAAAAACACGTATAGGACAGAGGTACCCCGCAAACGACTTTTGTACAAAGTCGCCCTCTAGTGAAATTACATAAAAAAAAAACACCAAAAGTAAACAAAGTCTATAAAAAAAATCTATCCATTTATAATATAGTATGCATTTATAAAAATCTATTTTCTCACAGGAAAACACGTTTTTTTTTTATGAGTCGTAAAATTATAGACGGAAGTTCTATGACGTTAGCTTTTTGGTATTTTTGTTTGCAGCGTCATTCTCCCATGATTCTTTTTGCCATTTACTCGACCAATCACTGCGCAGCGATAACAAAGAAGTCCATTTTTAAATACCACTTGTTTTTATACCACTGAAGTGGCAAACAAGCATATGGCCTTACTGAAGAATATGCGGTTAACGTAACCTATGAACGCCTACAATACCAGGGGCATTACGCGCTTTGTCAACCCTGAAGAAACCTCTTTACCCCTTTTTTGAAGAATCCCATGCTGTAGTCTTTTGGAAAAACCTCGACAGGGAGCTCATTCCATAACCTGAGCGTTCGTGAAAGGAAATCTCTGGTAGAAATTTAAATAAATAAACATTTGAATCGACCGTAGACAGCTGATGTTCAATAGTACAAATTAATAATTGATTTAATTATTCGATTTGTGACTAATTCATCGTTGCGAGCAGTTGCCACGCTTGACAGGAGGATTGGCGACCACAGTTAGACTTTTGGTGATGTTTCAAGAGGGACCCCGCTGTTTAACTCTCGACCATTATGTTCATAAGGAACTTGTTACATTTACCATAGATAATGCTTTTGTTTTGTTTTTTAACAAAACTTGTTTAACTTTTTTATTATTATTTTTAACTTCTTTTTTATAGGTATTGTTTTTTATATAAAGAAAGAATCACTGTCTATAGATTTTGAACAAAGATTGTCTGCATGGGTGCTTCTGTCCTATTCGTGTTTTTGCCGCCAACTAGCTGTAATTGCATGGTTTTGAAAGCACTCTTTTATGGATTTAAAATAAAATGGTAACCCTACCTGTGCTATTATTCGCTGGCGAGGTACCAGGGAAACATAATAGGTGAGGAAGAAATCAGATTGATGTTTCTTTTTTATATAACTTAGAATGGCAAACAAAGTGACGGCTCATCTGATGGAAAGTGGTAACCGTCGCCTATAGACATGAGGAGTACCGCGGACGTAACAGAGTATACTGTTTCGCCCATGATACCCCCCATGCGTTGCTATTCCTGAGGACTCAGATGTTATTCCTCTGTACCGTGTAAATTCACGCTATATCCCACCGTACGCTATATACGATACGATACCGATACGCTGGCGGAGCACCAGTGAAGGGTGATAGATAAGAATGAAAATAGGCCAATTAGCCCATCATGATGAATTCATCAGGAATTAACCATGATAGTTTCCAGGGAGAACCGCGAGGAGGTCGACCTGGTTGGGTATATTGCTAGCAATGGGATTTGTATTCTCCATTACTAACAATCCCTTTCCCCCCACAACATCCGCGCGGGCGGGGTTACCATACAAAAAAAAACCTCTTCTTTCCCCCTTATGCATACAAAATTTACTTTAATTTTAAATAAATAAAATAAAAGGATGCCCTTGATACCAGGGGGGCAAAGATTAGCAAGAGGTCATTCTCTTTACTCAAGGCCAGTCTGGCAGCGTTTTCAGTACGCAATACTGGCAGTATACCAAACAGATTTTATGTACGCCATAAAATTGATTTATTAAACCAAACGCATTAGGGTTAGGACCAGTTTAATTCTGATATTAATATTATATAAAATTTTGTAGTTTGAATAATATTTTTTTATCTAATATATAAAATTCTCGTGTCATGGTGTTTGTTACCAAACTCCTCCGAAACGGCTTTACTGATTTTCATGAAATGTTGTGTGCATATTGGGTAGGTCTGAGAATCGGCCAACATCTATTTTTTATACCCATCAATGATAAGGGTGACCAACCCTTAAATATTTATTTTAATTTTTATGACAAAATTTTTTATTTTTATTTTATTATGATTTAACATTGAAAAATACATACAAATTCAAATTTTCACGCTTTTACGATCAACCCCTGTTTTTTAATCGCGATTTTTATATACCGCAATAGGGTTGCAAGATGGCAATCGAATATAATAATTGTAGTACGAAAAAATTACATGTATAGTTCTTGAAATAATGTAGGTATATGTTAAAACAACGTTTGCCGAGTCAGCTAGTAATTTATATATTTTACACTTTATAACACCATTTATAAAATAATAAATACAGTTAATTTTAACGAGAAGTGGTACAAGAGGCGGCCTTATCGCTAAGCAATCTCTTTCAACTTTTGGGTAGAGGGCATTGAGAAAAAAGACAAAGGGTAACTGGTGGACTTTTTTTTTATACCACTGAGGTGGCAAACAAGCATACGGCCAACCTGATGGCAAGTGGTTACCATAGCCTATGAACACAAGCAATACCAGAGGTATTACGCGTGCGTTGCCGACCCTGAAGAAACCTCTTTACCCCCCTTTTGAAGAACCTATATAAATATATAGAGGAAGAATATATAAATATAAATATATATAATAGAAAGAGTCTGACAAAACTGAGTCGTTTTTTAACAAAAAAAAAAAACAACATAATACCAGAAGGAGACTTTGTACAAAAGTCGATTGCTTGGACACCTCTGTCCCATTCGTGTTTCAACCGTGAAGCATTGTGTTTGCATGGCTATGTTTCGGTTTGAAGGGTGCGATATGACAGTGAATTTACAGGGTACAGAGGAATAACACCTGAGTCCACAGGAATGACAAAGCGTGGGGGAATGTATTCTGTTATGTTTATGGTACTGCTCATGTCTATAGGCGACGGTTACCATATAAAATTAATATTGCATAAAAAAAATATAAAAATCACGTAAAAATACCTATTTAGTCTACTACTATTATAGAATTTACTAGATAAACGTTTAAAAATAGCCGAAATAAAATTAATTCATTTAAAACGTATATCCGTTATCGTTAAAGATTGAAACTTCCATTTCCTTTGCCTTTTCGAGAAACATTATTATTTTTTTCTAGGAAAATTCAACTCTAATTACTAAGGTGTAAGAAGATTCTGAGAGTTAACTCATTTCCTTTCCCATTTTAAACAATTCGAAATGGAACTCTAATTTGAAAGCGTAAAGATTTATATTCGATAACATTTTAAAATGCCGTCTTCCGTTCGCCCTAATAATTTGAACTCTACTAATGAGAACTTAAGATGTCTTTGTGATTGTTTTGTTGTTTCGTTACATTTAAACTTACGGTACGTTTCCTTCGCTTTGATGGTTACGCGCCACGTCCTGTCGTTGGTTGAGAACTTTCGTAATCTGTGGTTTATTATTTTCGCGCCTAAAAAACAAGTCGTCTTTTTACCAGATATAAACTGAAGACAATGGCTGTATAGACTTAGCCCTTTTGCCTTCCCCATATGTAAGGGAAAACAAAAAAAAAACAGAAGCAATAAAAAAATTAACACTCAGGTGTAATTCCTCTGTACCGAGTAAAGTCATGCCATATCCCACCCTTCAAACCGAAACACAGCCATGCAAACACAAGTGTTTCACGGTTGAAACACAAATGGGACAGAGGTGGCCAAGCAATCGACTTTTGTACAAAGTCTCCCTCTGGTACTGATGACAATTGCTGATAAAATGGCCTGTCCCATCCTAAAATATTGGGTGGGACAGGTTATCAATGCGAGAGCGTTATGACCCGCTCATTTACTGACATAGGTTATGTCAATTTATAACTAACAAAATGGGCCCTATGTAGTCTGATTAAACAAACATAGGTACTTGTTCTATCAAATTTGGATATACACACTGACCCGGTAAACTAGTCTCGGCCGCCCGGCAATACCTGTTTTTACAGTTATAGAAATTTTTAATGAATAAAACGCTCGTAAATTATATTGGGCATTCCGAGCCGGCCATTTACTTAATGAAATATACATTTATTTAACATACAAAATGCCGTGTGAAAACGTTCGTGTTGTCAGGCAAATGTTTTTAACTGGTTTCGAGTACGTTTGAGGGGAAAGGGATTGTTAGTAATGGAGACTGAGAATCCCATTGCTAGTAATATACCCAACCGGGTGGAAGGGATTGTTAGTAATGCGGGCTACCAGTCCCATTGCTAGCAATATACCCTGTCAGATCGACCTCCACGCGGTTCCCCCTGGAACCCATCGTGCTGAGTTCCAGGTGTATTCATCACGATGGGCTGACAGACCTGCTTTTTTCATTATTCACCTATCATTCCTCACTGGTGCCCCGCCAGCGTATACCGTTAGCGCAGGCGGGGTTATCACTCCATTCATCATCCATTAAAAAAAATATACCTTAACCAGGTCGACCTCCACGCGGTTCCCCCTGGAAACTGTCATGGTTAATTCCTGATGAATTCACCATGATGGGCTAACTGGCCTGTTTTCATTCTCATCTATCACCCTTCACTGGTGCTCCGCCAGCGTATCCCGTTAGCGCAATCACGTTTTTTTAAAATGTACGATAACAGAGTGGTAACCCCGCACGCACTAACGATATTCGCTGGCGAGGTACCAGGAAGACATGATAGGTGAGGATGAAAAGGCAGGTCAGTTAACCCACCGTCATGAATACAGAGCTAGAACTCATCACGTTGGTTTCCACGTGGAGGTCGACCTGACAGGGTGTATTGCTAGCAAAGGCACTGCAATCACGCTGGTGAGGTACTAGGAAATCATAATAGATAAGGAGATTATATGAATTGGGAAAAGATTGTTTTGTAATGTGTGTACCAACTTTCGTAGTGATTTTTCAAGTCGTTAAGGCGATATAAGGTGACAAACAAACTCACTTTCACATTTATAATATTAATAAGGAATTTGTTAGTTCAATTTAATTTAACGAGAATACTTTAATTTGGATTTACATCATTCTATTTTTTCATTATATATATATACCTTACCTACCTTTCCTATAAAGTGTATATATATATATATATATATATATATATATATATATATATATATATATATATATATATATATATATATATATATATATATATATGTATATATATATATATATATATATATATATATATATATATATATATATATATATGTAATATATATATATATATAAATGTAATGTACGAGTATATATAGGAAAGGTAGGTAAGTGAGTATGACGTGTAGAAGCGAGATAGTATGAGAGATGTGAATAGTTACGAAATAGAACGAGTGAGACAGAGAGACGGACATGTGTGGAAAGGAGATAGGGAGAAAAAGGAAGATGGAGGAAGAGTACTACGACGACGACGCATGTGTAAGACGTTTTTATAAAAATAAATTTAAGAAGTGCTTGGATTATTGTTTTTATTACTCCACCGTGCCACATGTATATACGCAGACGGAGACTTTGTACAAAAGTCGATTGCTTGGGTACCTCTGTCCCATTCGTGTTTCAACCGTGAAGCAGTTGTGTTTGCATGGCTGTGTTTCGGTTTAAAGGGTGGGATATGACGTGAATTTACTGGGTGCAGAGGAATAACACCTGAGCCCTCAGGAATGGCAACGCATGGGGGTATCGTGGGCGAAACAGTATACGAGTACTCTGTTATGTCCACGGTACTGCTCATGTCTATAGGCGACGGTTACCACTTTCCATCAGGTGGACCGTCAGCTTGTTTTCCATTCTAAGTTGTATAAAAAAAACTAAAATATATAGGTATTGCTATATATTATCCAATCCTAATGATTACTAGAATCCCAAATTGCAGCTTTTAGGCGCTGTTCAAGTCTACAGACGACGGTTAAGTACCACTTTCTATCAGGTGGGCCGACAGCTTGATTTCCATTGCAAGTTGTATAGAAAAAAAAAGTTGGTATGAAATTGAATGGTTGAATACAGATTATGTGACACCGAATTATGGTGTATAAAGCGGATGAAAGGAAGACGAGAGACGAGTACTCCCCTAGTTCCACCGACAATCTTGTATATAAGTCAGGTGGCTGTAATAAAAATAACAGGTCAATATGAAGTAACATGTTGGGGGGAAAGGGATTGTCAGTAATGCGGATTATCAGTCCCATTGCTAACAATATACCCTTACAGGTCGTGGGATATCCCACCAATATGGGCGATATCAAAATGGGTGATGTCCTTTTCCCGCCATCAATATGCAGAGGAACCCAATATCTATATATACTTATCTATATATATCGAATCGGTATCCATATTACACATGTCCAGTAATTATATTATCGTAATTATTGTTGTAAGTAGATAATTACTTATACAGTTTCTCATGACTAGTTTTAACTTATCTATCGACCATAGACATTTTTTTTTATTATAGACGAAGCAAAGAAAAGTCTGATCCTGATTGGACAGTTTCTACTAGAGAAATAAAAAGACCGTCTTACATGTATCATAGTATGTTTTGATTTGCATAACCGGCCGAGTTTAATAGGTCTCCCGCGTTGAAGGAATAATACTAATGAACTAGTACATTTACATTGGCGGATTATACAAAGCATATTATGAATTGCTTTATATATGTATTTTTTTTTTAAGTTTTAGTCCTCACAGCTTAGTACCTACTATTTTTTTTTTTGATGGGTGAAAATGCAATGGTAACCCCGCCTACGCTAATGGGATACGCTGGCGGAACACCAGTGGAGGGTGATAGATGAGAATGAAAACAGGCCAGTTAGCCCAACATGATGAATTCATCAGGAATTAACCATGATAGTTTCCAGGGGGAACCACGAAGAGGTCGACCTGGTTGGGTATATTGCTAGCAATGGGATTCTCAGTCTCCATTATTAATAATCCTTTCCCCCCCAAGTACTTACTATTGCTATGTCGAAAGATGACGAAAAATCTATATCCATTTAACAAGAAAAAATGATTAAAATTCTTAAGTAGTAAACAAGTAGCTCAAAAGAGAGAGTTGGAAAAAATATATGATGAATTTAGTCTTTGAATTTAATGCGATCAGAGTCATTTCCGTGTCTGTGTGTGTGTGTGAACTCGACACAAAATTTAAACTAGTAATCTTATTTGTATTTCCTTAGCCCGTATCCGTTTTTTGAAATTCCCCATATTATATACATAGTTTTGTTGAGTTTCCTACGATATAACTACAACCTAAAATGCATTTCTTCCGCGTTTTTTCTCATTGACAGTCACATTTGATGTATCAAAAAAAGAATGTTGTGACATTATTTTTATTAATATTCTCTTTAGATTTGCTACAAGGAAGTGATGACTGGCAACTGTCCAAATTCAAAGTTTTAAAAGAAAAAAAAAACTGTATAATGCATACAATAGAATGCCTAACCTCATTAACAAATGACCAAACAGGTTTCATTAATAAATCCTTAAACACGAACAGAGAAACGCAACTTAACTATAAAAAAAAAATAAAGCACTATAACTACTACACACTGTAAACACACTTTTTAAAAAGTTCACAATTAAAAAAAATGTGGAGACGACACTTTAGAGAAAATTAATGCAACGACATTTTAAGGGTTTTGTTTACATACAAAACGCGTTGGCGGGAAAATCTGACAGTTGGTCCTGTTACTCGCGCGCGCTTTTTCCTGTCATTATATTTTTTTATTTTACTTTTTTTATTACACTTTCGATAGTTTCTACATTTCGATAATCGGCTTTTGTTTACGGCCAGTAATAATATTACTGTAGCGACGCGCACGTAAGCGACTGAGAGACTGGTCCAACGAGAACTCGACGTTTGCAGGTTTCGTGTTACTGAGTTGTAAATAGAAAACTTATTTGCGTTGTGCTGCTGTATAGTGTTCGAACGCTTAACGGGGACACTTATGAGTCACAGGGATGAATAATTTCGACCTTATTTTCTTTAGATTTGCGGGAAAAAGAGCGGTTTCTATTGTGACATTATGGTATTTAAAATGGTGTTGCACAAAAAAAAAATGTTTTTCCATCTTGAAAAACCCAGTTATTTTAATTTTATTTGCATGGGACCAATTTGAAAAAGTATTTATTTATTTATTCTTTATTGGCCATATTAAAAAAAAATTAGTACAAAAAGAGGATTTACGGATAAAAAAAATCATAAGAGACGACTAAGGGAACATAATAGTCGAGGGATGGGAAGCAGCGTCCCTATTAAAACTAATGTTTTAAGGGAATCGTTGCTGGTTTTGGTAATCCATTTATTGTGGTGGTAATATTTGGTAAATCAAAGCCTAACTGCGGTTGCCAACTTATTCGCCAAGCGTGGCATCTATTGCCAAAATTACAATAGTTATGGGGGCGGCCTATGTTCAGCAGTGGACAGTTAACGGCTGAGATGATGGTGATGGATATTATAAATGTGAAAGTGAGTTTGTTTGTTAGCTTTTAGCGCCGTAACTGCTAAATCAACTTTTGTACAAAATCTACCACAGGAAGACTTTGTACAAAAGTAAAGTAAATTCCATTATCTTTCTAAAACTCACGAACGTAACCTTCATTCCAATAATATTCTCCAATTATCTTTCCCCTCTCACCGTACTGGATACGCTTCAAACTCTTTTCTCCTACATTTTTCACGACTCTGGAACGCGCTTCCTGATGCCATTAAGAGACTACCGACTAAACCGTCTTTTAAAAAAAAGCGTTCACGCTCACTTTTTGTCTTTATCCGAGCAATAAGTGCTTTGTATTATTCTCAAATTCGTGTATAATATAGTATATATCATATATGTGTAAGTATATTTGTTATTCATATATATTTATTCGTTTATATATGTAATTTTAGTATGTATGTATATCAATAATTACTAGTACCGCATTCGAGTATTCTGACACTTCCCTACGGTTGACTGGGAGACAATGCTTTTAGCATTAAGTCCGCTATGTACACATATTTGTACTAATGAATAAATAAATAAAAGTCGATTGCTTGGGCACCTCTGTCCTATTCGTGTTTCTACCGTGAAGCAGTTGTGTTTGCATGGCTGTGTTTCGGTTTGAAGGGTGGGATATGGCAGTGAATTTACAGGGTACAGAGGAATAACACCCGAGTCCTCAGGAATGGCAACGCATGGGGGGTATCATGGGCGAAACACTATACTCTGTTATGTACGTGGTACTATTCATGTCTATAGGCAACGGCTATCACTTTTCATTAGGTGAGCCGTCAGCTTGTTTGCCTACCATTCTAAGTTGCATAAAAAAAAACCTTATGAAAATTGTTATACAGAGATTTAATATTTATTAAAATTATTCGTTTATTTAATTTTATTTTTATTATGTTTTGTTGAAACTCTAGATATCCTACAACAGGGAGGAACGGGATTATTAGTAATGGTGCCTAACTGACCCATTGCCAGCTATACACCCTATAAGGTCGACCTCCACGCGGTTCTCCTTAGAAACCATCGTGGTTAGTTCTAGTGATATTCAACACAATGGGCTAACTGACCTACATTTATTGGGTGGAAAGGGATTGTTAGTAATGGAGTCAAATAGCCCCATTACTAGCAAAATACCCTGTTAGGTCGATCTCCACGCGGCTCCCCCTGGAAACCATCTATATATCGTAGCTATTTCTAGTTGAACTCGTCAGGATGGGCTTACTGACCTGCTTTCATCCTCATCAATCATCTATCACTGGTGCCCCGCCAGCGTATGCCGTTAGTGCAGGCGGGGTTACCATTCTATCATTACCCATTAGAACAGCCCTACAATTAGTACTACTCTGTCTCCATATTGTTAAACAACTCATCCATATCATCATCTTTATATTCTGTATCTTCTGGCTTCTCTTCTTTCAACTTCTGACTCTTTCTTCAGCGGAGTAGTGGTAGCAGTTTGTACCAGCAGACTGGACAACTTTGAAGTAAGATATTACTGTAAGGGCCAACTGACCTGCTTTCCTTTTCACCGTTTATGTGTCTCTAGTACCCCGCCAGCGTAAACCGATAGCGCAGGTGGGGTTACCATACCATTTTCACACATCAAAAAAAAAAAAATCACTCAACATTACTCATAAGTTTGTGGCGACTTTGGATATACGACATACATTTTTGACGATAAACCTTTTGGAATCTTTTAATCGTCTTTCATACAACATTGTCCGCAATTTATCAAATAGATAACTAGATAATAAAAGATATTGTTAAGGAAATTACTAATAAATAATACATTATATATATATATATATATAATTAAAAAACAAAGGAAAATTGGCTACCCCAGTAAGGAGTTTTGCTAGTAGTTTCCACGCTTGGCAGGCGGGTCAGCAACCTCGGTCAGGCTTTGATATGATGTTTTAAGAGGGACGCTACAGCTTAACCCTTGATTATACTAGAGGGAGACTTTGTACAAAAGTCGATTGTTTGGGTACCTCTGTCCCATTCGTGTTTCAACAGTGAAGCAGTTGTGTTTGCATGGCTGTGTTTCAGTTTGAAGGGTCGGATATGGCGTGAGTTTACTGGGTACAGAGGAATAACATCTGAGTCCTTAGGAATGGCAATGCATGCGAAACAGTATACTCTGTTATGTCCACGGTACTGCTCATGTCTATAGGCGACGGTTACCACTTTCCATCAGGTGGGCCGTCAGCTTGTTTGCCATTCTAAGTTGTATAAAAAAAAAGTTCCCTTAGTCGCCTCTTACGACACCCACGGGAAAGGAAGTGCTGGCCCTGAATCTACAATAACCTATATTATAAAAAAGCAGGCGATAAGAATTTGGGGGTACAACTTGAAACGCCCAGAGTTGATTGGATTCAGAAAAGTTATTTTTTTTACAACACAGAAGGCAAATTAGCATGCAGCCCACCTGATGCTAAGTGACTACCGCCGCCCATGGTCACCCACAACACCGACAGCATTGCAGGTGTGCTGCCGGTCTTTTAAAAAGGAATATGCTCTTTTCTTGAAGGTTATGTTGTCGTATCGGTTCGGAAATACCGCTGCTGGAAATTGATTCCAAAGAGTGGTTGTACATAGAAAATATTAAATTAAAAAGAAAAAAAAGAGACCAAATTTTTTTAATAGGTGAGAATGGGGTGGCATTCCTGCCTGCGCTATCGGTATACGCTGACGGGACACCTGTAAGGGAAGATAGACAAGGACGAAAGCAGGTCAATTAGTCATTGGTGACAAATTGCAAGAATTAACCACGATGGTTTCCAGGGAGAACTGGAGGTCAACTTGATAGGATATATTGCTAACAATGGGGTTGTTAGACCGCATTACTTACCAATCTCCCTAGTGAGGTACTTTTTTTTTTAATGAGTGAAGATGGCATGGTAACCCCGCTTGCGTTATTGGTATACGCTGGCGGGGCACAAGTGAAGGGTGACAGGTGAGGATGAAGGCAGGTCAGATGGTCCATAGTGACCAATTGAATAAGAATTAACCACTATGGTTTCCAGGAAACTGCGTGGAGGTCGACCAGATAGGATGTAATGGCTAGTGAGGTACTAGGAAATCATAATAGGTAAGGAGATTGTCAATTGGCGTAATTGGACTATCGTAATGAATAAACCACGATGCTTTCTTAGAGGACCACGTGGAGGTCGATTCTGATTGAATATACCCTATATTGCTAGCGATGGGGCCGTCCGTCCCCGTTATCAATAATCTCTTCCCTCGTATCTATTACTGCCTTGTACTTATAGAATTTATTACATGCATTATCACATCATCGGTGTTCCGACTAAACCGTGTGACAAAAAAACCCATTTCCGTGTATACTATAGTATATTTTATATATGTGTAAGTATATTTGTTATTTATATACATATTTATTTGTTTATATATGCAAATTTTAGTATGTATGTATATCAATAATTACTAGTACCGCATTCGTGTATTCTGACACTTCCCTATGGTTGACTGGGAGAGAATGCATTTAACATTAAGTCACGCCATGTACACATAATTATGTACATGTACTAATGAATAAATAAATAAATAAAATATCAATGATAATGCTGGCTGGGACACTATATCTTTTCGCCCATAAAAGCAACTTCCCCAGCGAAACCAATACTTTAAACGGGATTACAATTTCGTCTATTAAAAAGTACAAATGAGCAATTGTGCTTACAGGACAAACAGATTAATCGATAAATACTGTATCGATAAATCACAAATTATCGACGTTATCTTTAAACGTATCGGTAGATAAGAGATAACATAGAATGTTAGTTACATTTTAGTCCTATTAGTGACATAGCCGCGTAGTCACTGAGCAAGACACCATTTCGATTATTCTATATTTAAATATTATTCCAAAATGGCGGGCGTTCAGGTACTTTTTTTAAATTTATTTTTCGTATTCACGTCGTAACAATTTCTCTGTATTGTTTTCTGTGTTTGTATGGCTGTTCTGTTTGAAGGGTGGGATAAGGCAGTGAAATTGCAATGTATGGAGACATAACACCATAGTCTTGGGGGGGAAAGGGATTGTTAGTAATAGAGACTGAGAATCCCATTGCTAGCAATATGGGTATATTGCTAGCAATGGGATACCAGGTCGACCTCCTCGCTGTTCCCCCTGGAAACTATCATGGTTTATTCCTGATGAGTTCATCATGATGGGCTAACTGGCCTGTTTTCATTCTCATCTATCACCCTTCACTGGTGCTCCACCAGCGTATCCCGTTAGCGCAGGCAGGATTACTATACCATTTTCACCCATTGAAAACACCATAGTCTTTGAGAATGGGACTGTTAATAATGGGATTTAAGATTCCCATTGCGAGCAATATACTCAAGGTAGTCGATCTCCGCGTGGGTCTCCTTGCTAAACCATTGCGGTTAACGTTTAAATTAGGCACGATGAGTTAACTCACATTCATCAATTCATTCTTCTTGACCTATCATGACTCCCTATTACCGAAGTCCATAAAGCTGGGGGAAAAGGGATTGTTAGTAATGGAGACTGAGAATCCCACTGCTAGCAATATACCCAACCAGGTCGACCTCCTCGCGGTTCCCCCTGAAAACTATCATGGTTAATTCCTGTTGAATTCATCATGATGGGCTAACTGGCCTGTTTTCATTCTCATCTATCACCCTTCACTGGTGCTCCACCAGCATATCCCTTTAGCGCAGGCGGGGTTACCAGGCCATTTTCACCCATCAAAAAAAGACTCTCTGGTACCTCGTCAGTGTATACCAATAACGAAAACGGGGTTACCGTTCCATCTTCAAGTCTTGCCGTGGGATCTGTACTTAGAATGGACTATTCCTTCCTATCCCGTGGGTGTAGTAAGAGGCGACTAAGGGAACCTTATTGATCGAAAGGTGGGCGGCAGCGTCCGTCTTAAAACTTCACCAAAACCTAACTGCGGTTGTCAACGGGCATATAAAGATTGCCCCCCCCCCCTCCCCCCTCTTATGGTGGTGATCTATGTTCAGCAGCGAACTGTTAACGGCTGATATGATGACCATGATGACAGTCTTGAAGAAAGGTGTCGTCATTGTTTGCCATTCTTAACGTGCTTTCATAAAAAAAAAAACATCATGATACGGGATTTTTATATAAAAAAATCAAACAAACAAACTCTTTCACATCCTTCTAACATTCAAACCGAATTCAAATCATTTATTGCTTGAACATGGGTACATACATTGCATTAGCTGCGTTTCGATTCGAAGGGTAGAATTTACAGTGTACAGAGGAATAACACCCGAGTCCTCAGGAATGGCAACGCAAGGGGTATCATGGGCGAAACAGTATACTCTATTATGTCCATGCTACTGCTCATGTTTATAGACGACGGTTACCACTTTCCATCAGGTGGGCCGTCAGCTTGTTTGCCATTCTAAGGGGAAAGCACAAAAGATCCCGATGGGTCGTCGTGCAACGGCTTAGCTGACCCCATACGCGAATAAAAGATAAGCCGTTGGTATAAATTATTTTATTTATAATATTAGTAAATCTAACTCTTTTTCTAATCCACAGATCGTAGACGGCGACGGCGGCGTTAACATAGTCGACGGAAGCGGCGGAATCAACATTGTTGACGGAAGTGGCGGTATCAACATTGTTGACGGAAGTGGCAGTATCAATATTGTTGACGGAAATGGCGGCGTCAACATCGTCGATGGAAATGGCGGACTCAACATAGTCGATGGAAATGGCGGAATCAACGTTGTAGACAACACCCCTAACGAAGGTATCACTGTGATTGACAACAACATCGTCGATGGCGGAATCAACATTGTTGATAATGGCGGAGTCAACATAGTTCCACTAAGCGATGGCGGAGTCAACGTCGCTGAGTAAATCTAGTAAATTCAATCATTTGTTGTATTTTCGTGTTGTAACAATACAGATCTTAAGCATTTATTAGTGGTATCAACATGGATCCTGGATGGGTACAGTAATGATTAATGTACCCTAATAAACGTTTGTTACATACAATTCACAGCTTCATTCCTATACACGCATTTTACGCACCAATCGACACAAAAGAAATACATTTAAATTACCTCATTAATAAATTCCTGCAATGTATAATAACTTTTTACAATTAAATGTATTTTTAAAGCTATTTTTAAACTATTTACAATTATTTTCTATTTTTTTTTAATTTAGTATGGATTTTATTTCAAATTTTAATTGATTTTTGAGAAATTTTAAGTTTTTGCAACATAAAGCTTATGTTCAATTAACCATTAAATTAATTAATGTCAATAAATAAAAATTGTTTAAACTTAATACACAATTTTTTTTTTAATTATATATTAATTTATAATATATATTTACACCATCGTACAATCCGCTATAATATGTATATAATGCTCTATATTAGCAACTCATTTGAACCAATTTCAAAAAAAAAAGTTGCTCATTGGGAAAAGTTGCTTACAGGGAAATAAGGAGTATAAAAATACTTACCGTCTGGAAAATATTTTTACTTATTTCTTTTACTAACTAAGCTGAGTAGAATAAATAGAATATAAAGAATGTTGCTTATAGAGCGTTCATTGCGTGTGCGCGTGTGCGCGTGTGCGCGTGTGTGCGTGTGTGCGTGTGCGTGTGTGCATGTGCGTGTGCGTGTGCGTGCGCGTGTGCGTGTGCGTGTGCGTGTGCGTGTGCGTGTGCGTGTGCGTGTGCGTGTGCGTGTGCGTGTGCGTGTGCGTGTGCGTGTGCGTGTGCGTGTGTGTGTGTGTGTGTGTGTCACAAAACCGAATTCAGTTTTGATAAAAGCAGTTATTTTCATTTAAAAACTACTAAACTACCAAACTAACTTTATTAAAATTTCTTTGGAACCAATATATAAGTATAGGTCATATGAATACCGAATCGATATCTATTTATTGGATTTCTCTGAACATTGATAACGGAAAAAAGGCCATCACCCATTTCAATATCATCCATATCGGTCGGATATCTATTTTCGAACATGTTAAAAGTCTGTTATCCAATATTAATTATTTGATAAGAGACTTTTGACACATTCGTTATTGGACTATATATATATATATATATATATATATATATATATATATAACTGTAGTATATTTAGGTTGACTGGAAGAGATCTCTTTTAGAGATAAGTTCGCCTTTGCTAACATTGTTATTAACTTATTGTTGTTACTGTATGTTTTATTGCAATAAAGAATATATATATATATATTTAAAAATATTTATGCCTAAGGTTGGCAACATTGAAAATGTAAAATGGCTTCTCTCTCGGTCATGACGTCCTACATTATAGTGCATTTTCATTTAAAAGCGGGTTTTTTATTACAAGGAAAATTTATTTAAGCGTTCAAAGCACATTCGATGTTTTACAACATTATAGTAACTAAAATATACGTATTGCTATACATATATTACCTACCTCTAGTAAGTATACAGTTTCGGATAAAAAAAGAACTTTCCAAACAGAAAGAAAAAGAAAATACAACCGTATTGAGAAGCACTTTCGTTTTAAAGTCGCTTGATTATTACGAGTCAGTCAGTCAGACGACAAAGGGTTGGCACGATCAGTGTTCCCGTGAAGTTTCTATAACACATCAGTCATTCAGTTATTGACCGTTTCTTTGTGTAAAAAGTCGGTTTTTTATTTTATTTTTTACACAACTTATAATGGCAAACAAGCTGACGGCCCATCCGATAGAAAGTGGAAACAGTCGCCTATAGACGTGAGCAGTACCATGAACATAACAGAGTATACTGTTTCGCCCATGATACCCCCCATGCGTTGCCATTCCTGAGGACTCGGGTGTTATTTCTCTGTGCCCTGTAAATTCACTGCTATATCCCACCCTTCAAACCGAAACACACAAACAACTGTTTCAAGGTAGAAACTGTTAAGAAGAGATCTTTGTCTTACGATAATAGTGTTCTTCTTTATCTGAGTGTTACCTAACAACTTGTTTAGATAGATAGATAGATAGATAGATACTCTTTATTGTTTCCTCCAAAACATTACAATAGTAAACTTATTATAGATATAAATAATTACAAGAAATGATCACAGTGAGAAAACAATGGGCGACCTTATCGCTAAGAGCCATCTCTTCCAGCCAACCTTTGGATGGAGAGGAGTAATTATAAACAGTTTGGTGGGAGGCACGATGAAAAATTTTGTTAGTTCTAAATATGGGAGATGAGATGTTTAGTTAATGTTCTGTCGAAATAAATATTACTTTCACTACAAATATATGTACTAATATTCTATCTTAAATCTATTACATTTCCTGTTCCCTTCGATTTCTTAAAGGAAACACTGTCTATCATTAGGCATTTATTTATCAATCAATTATTGTCTATTTGTAAAAAAAATTATTCTTATCTGTTGTGCCGTTTAAGCTTGAGTAACCTTATTACTGGATTTACATTTATTTATTTATATGCTTTTTTACATTCATTTTTAATACAGATATTAGGTTAGAGCAAGAATGTACCCAGCGGACTTATCCCTTAAAGGAATTTCTTCAAGTCAACTTTAAGAATCCGAAAGGAGAAAGGATTCATAAGGTTTGAGTATAAAACATCACATATATGGATATATATATATTTATTAAAAAAAATTGCAGTAAGTACAACATTAATTAGCGCCTACAAAAAAGTTATAGCAATATTACAGAACAGTAACTTAGTATTTATTTTGTTGACAGGAACTGAAACTAATATATTTTTTTATACCACAAAGGTAAACAAGTATACATCCCATCTGATGGTAAATAAATCTAAAAAATTTGTAAATTAAAAACACGACTGCGCTGCATAAAAAAACTACTTTAAAAAAAGATACAGCCAGTGTCACTTAGCATGATGTAAGGATTTTAACGATGGGTACCACATAAATCCAAGTCTGTTCAGCTATTTAAAAATTATAGTAATATAAAGAAAATGAAAAAAAAATTTGGCCGTGTATTCCCAGCATAGAATAAGCCACTACTTCCCTTCCCGTGGATGTCGTAAGAGACAACTAAGGAAGTGCCAGAGATGGGCAGTAGCGTCCCTCTTAAAACATCTCTAAAGCCTAACTGCGGTTGCCAATCCGCCAGCCAAGTATGACAACTACTGGCAAAACCCCCCAAGGGGGAGGCTTGTGTTCAGCAGTAAACTTAAAGAAATGTTAAGCCATACATAGTTATAAATGAATGTTTTTAGTTTAAAATATACTCACCAGTAGCTAAAAAACTCCGACAAATCCATGCAGTCGAGGTCTTTTCTTTGTTCGGTGGAAACTTCGTCAACGATCCCGGAGTCCACGTCCTCTTCGGAACTAGAATTAGATCCGTCACTCTCTGTATCCGAACGCGCTTCGCTCATAGCGCAAAACGCGCGAGCCTGTCGTCAATGTTCGATATTCGATTTTTTTTTTATTTATCAACACTTTTTTAATTCGATTCACTTTTTATGAACTTTTTAAATTTCTTTTTTTTTTTATTATAAAGTAAGTAGGTGTTCTTTTTTTAAATTCACTCTTTATAAACTTAGATCACTTTTTTACTTAAAAAAAAAAACAATTTGTTAGCGTTTGGTGTTTTTTATTTTAAATCAATCAATTTATTATACACACTTATTTTCTTATTCACTTTTTGTAAGTTTATTCTTTAAAATTTTTATTTGATAGTATAGGAGTTTTTTTTAAATCTTTATGCATTTAGTCCATTTATTAATAAATATTTTTATTTGATACAGTAGGTGCCATATGCTATTTATATTATTAGTGTTGTGTATAGAAACTCTAAGTATAGGGACACAATTTGTGGGATAATGTGTGGGTAGAAGAAAAAACCTCTGCTTAAATACGTCAGTCTACACGTGACCACGGCCGGGTGAGGTCGAAACGTCGAGATAACTCAGGTAATTTATTGTAGTTTACCTGAATGATTGCGGTACTTCCCGTCTTTTATAAGCTATAAACTAATTAAAGGAACTATGTAATAACGTGTAATAGTGAATGTAGAAATTATTTTATAATTTAAGGCGATTATAAAGTTTATGATTCGTATCTATAACTATCACAATTTTTTGTTTTGAGACAAGAAATACTTTTTTTTTTAATTTATGAAAATGGAATGGTAACCCCGCTTGCGGTATCGGTATACGCTTGCGGGGCACCAGGGATAGATGGATTTTGTTTTAGATGATAATGGAAAGGTCACCCCGCTTGCGCTATCGGTACACACTGGCGAGGCATGATACTCGTAGGTGAGATGGAAGGTAGGCTAGTTAACTCATCGCGACCAATAAACTTGACATTCAGCATGATGGCTCCCAGGGGGATAACGTGGTCGATCTGAAAAAGGAACCCGGTTACGTGGTTATATTGCCACCAATGGTAGTGATTGTGTATTACTAAAAATTGCGAGCGAATCAAGTGTGTGGAGACGTATGAAAGAAATTTTGCATTTTAATATACAAGAAAATATAAAGAACAAAACTATATCGTGTATTACATTTCGCACAACGACATCTAGTGACAAAAATTGGAATCAAAATCACCACGTGAAACCCAGAAACTGAAATTGCACAATAACTGCTTTCAAAATTATTAAAATATTAACGTATAAGCAAAGAACAAAATTCCAAAATCTTTGCGTAAAAGCGACTAGTTCTAGTATTAATTTCTCCACAATAAAAAAGGCGATGGAACTAAACCATACAGCTTGGTCTTCAGGCGATCAGCTAGAGTTTATGGGAAATGAGTAATTGATATATTCAACTAATATTTTATTTAACTGTATATTTGTTTATGTATTAATAGTTGTAGCACTTCAGCTGCCCGCTAACGAAATGCTTTCTCACTGTACTGGGTTGACTGGAAGAGATCTCTGTCAGAGATAAGTCCACGCTTGCTCACAACATTTATAAATACATTATTTTATATGTAACTTACAAGTGCAATAAAGAATATATATACTAATTGTTAAAACGTTTATGTATTTTAAAAGAATGACAATGTCAAAACTTTTCCTGCGCGCGCAACTTCGTATGCGTCCTGTTAATTACTATTTATATTTATAAAAAAATTTAAAAACTTTGAGGTTTATTTACACGGGTATAAGCCGCAGATTAAACAACTAAGAACAAGGAATTACATAGGAGTTATAAAATTGTCAATTCATAGCAGGCTAATGTATAAACCTACCAAATTCAGATACAACCTGCTCGCATACTTTCTACATAAACTGTGTCGAATATATAACTTAGTAATGTAAAATTTGTCATTGACAAATAATTGACATATCGAACATTTTCTCTACACTAGCCTGCTATGAATTGATGAAAATAGCAACTAATGATGTATCTTTCGTCCTCTTTTTACTAATTATATTCGCATAAGAAGAAAGGAGGCAACCATATGATTTACAGTTTTTATTTTATCATTCCTTCTATGTAACTCCTTGTTCTTAGCAAAAAACTTTCTTTATCTTTGACAATTGAGTGAAATGGCTCCAAGTGCTTTCATCAATTAGGATCAATCATGCAGGAAGTGACTAGGCCAACATAAATAATTAGGTCACTGTACGAATAAAACCCGCTGCGTTGCCAGCGGCCGTTTTCAAATGCCACGACGAACTCGGCTGCCAGGGCTCGTATTTTACAGTGGCGAGTGACAACAGATTTGAATAGTGATCAGCGAACAGAAAAAATCTTACGATTGGACAAGATATATTCCGAATATATGTGTGCGTTAGTCAATAGACAATTTTTTAGGCGATTTGCATAATTACAATCACAATTTACCAGAGGGAGACTTTGTACAAAAGTCGATTGCTTGAATACCTCTGTCCCATTCGTGTGTGTTGTGTTTGCATGGCTGTGTTTCGAAGGGTGGGATATGGCGTGAATTTACTGGGTACAGAGGAATAACACCTGAGTCCTCAGGAATGGCAACGCATGGGGGGTATCATGGGCGAAACAGTACACTCTGTTATGTCCATGGTAGTGCTCATGTCTATAGGCGACGGTTACCACTTTCCATCAGGTGGGCCGTCAGCTTGTTTACCATTCTGTTGTATAAAAAAAAACTTGAATACACCTAGATAGTGTAAATGGAGGTTTTAACACCATATGGCGTTGTCTACCAGTCGACCGTAGACAGGAATAACAGAAAATTTAATTGACGGTACAATATTAAGTTAAACCAGTAATTTAAAAAATAACATATATAAAATACTAGTATTATCTACATTATATCAGCCGTTTATCGTTAACTGCTGACGGGCTTCCTCTATTGGGGGGGTTTTGCTAGTAGTTAGTAAAAAAAAAATACTCTCTTTGTAATAATTTTGTAATCACTAAAGGCGTGTTTTATTTTAGTAGAGTTCAGCGTTCTAAATTCAAATTCAATTCCCGCCTCTAAACCATAAACAGTACAACGCAATAATCTAAAATTCAAATACTAAATTCAAATATCTTCAATCTAATGTGTATACGAAGCGGCCAAAGCCTATTAAATAAAAAAAAAAAAATGTCGACGAAACAACTTGTCAATTGACAATCTTTTTTTTTTATCATGACTAGTCAAATGAGAAGTATTATCTGTCGAGCAAGACTACAGACTCGATATAACATGTTTAATGTAAGAACAGAACTTGCTTTTCCGTTTACATTTGCGATAAAATAATTATTATAACAATATTTCATTTCATTTTTGTTCTTTTACTGCACTAGGTGTTATTTTGTAAGTGTTTTGGATTCGCAGTTTGGGCGGCGAACAGTCAGCACTAAGCTCGGAGCAGCGATTTAAGAAATGTGCGTGAAGATATTTCGTTTAGTGTTATAGTGGTGGTAACACGTGTCGCAAACCGTGCGTGAACAAAATGGCAATCGGCGATTGTTGTTTAATATGGAAGGTTGTGGAACTTCTGGTAGTAATAATGGTGGGCAATCTTCGAGTCTTGGCACATATATTAATATTAGCGGAACGGATCTGGTTGGGGCCTAAATGTTAATCGACTGGTTGATTGCTCAAAAAACCTTTAGTTGAAAGTTTCTTCTCGTCTTCAAAGACTCATTGGTTGTACATTACTAGTTAGATTTAAATGTCTTCTTGGTCTCTCATTTTTTTTCTTCGTTATATATTATGCACAATTATTAAACTTTCTTTTTGACCATTATTTACTTTATCATGTGACACCATATTACGTCATGCCACATAACAACCCTAATACCCCACGAGTCTAGCAATATACCCAGCCAGGTCGACCTCCTCGTGGTTCCCCCTGGAAACTATCATGGTTAATTCCTGATGAATCATGATGGGCTAACTGGCCTGTTTTCATTCTCATCGATCCCCCTTTACTAGTGCTCCGCCAGCGTATCCCGTTAGCGCAGGCGGGGTTACGATACCATTTTCACCCATAAAAAAAAATACCCAACGAGTGTACACCAATAATACTGGCGGAATTACCATTTCATTATCATGTAACCCTGGTACCCTGCCTGCGTACACCCTGGAGCTGTGCTCGTCCCAACCCGAACGGATCCACCCTGGAGAGGCTCTCGCACTCCATGGAATTCGACATTTTGCCACCACTTCATCCGACCCACTATCCAACGAACCCTCTGCACCAGCCCTGCATTCTCGACCTGATAGTGCTTGGTTATCATTCGATTATATATATGATTCGATGATATAAAATAAAACTAGCAAATAAGCTACTAACATTATATTGATGCGTAGGTACATAACACGCGCTACAACTAAATTTAATACTTGGCTGACATTTCCTGAGCAAGTGCGTTTATTATACGTATTAATAATCATTAGCTGCTTGTATTATTAATAGTAATATATTAACATACTAGCGGTCCGTCCCGGCGTCGCACGGATGGACATTATTACATTTAAAAAAGTGGCCATTAAGGCTGCACACGCGACGGAAGCTTAAAAATGGAGTAACTTCTCCCGTTTTCCCAACATTTCCCTTCACTGCTCTGCTCCTGTTAATCGTAGCGTGATGAAAAGTATACTATAACCTGCCCTCGAGTATGAAGAATAATTGTACTAAGTTTCGTTAAAATCCGTCGTGTAGTTTTTGTTTCTATAACAAACATACAGACAGACAGACAAAAATTTTACTGATTGCATTTTTGGCATCAGTATCGATCACTAATCAGTTGATAGTTATTTTGGAAATATATTTCATTTACAGAATTGACCTCTCTACAGATTTATTATAAGTATAGATTTCCAATCTTTGAGAGAGTCTTTGTACAAAAGTCGTTTACTTGGCCACCTCTGTCCCATTCGTGTTTAACCGTGAAGCAGTTGTGTTTGCATGGCTGTGTTTCGGTTTGAAGGGTGGGATATGGCAGTGAATTTACAGGGTACTGAGGAATAACACCTGAGCCCTCAGGAATGGCAACGCGTGTCCACGATACTGCTCATGTCTGTAGGCGACGGTTATTGCTTTTCATCAGGTGGGCCGTTAGCTTGTTTGCTATTCTAAGTTGTATAAAAAATCTAATTCATCTAATTTCTCGTGGGTGTCATAAGAGACGACTAAGGGAACTTAATAATTGAGGCATAAGCTGTAGCGTCCCTCTTAAAAGTTGCCAAGCGTGACAACTACTGGGAAAAATCTTCTTATAAGGGAAAGCCTGTCAAGCGTGTCAGCTATTGGGAAAAATCTAATATATAAAATTCTCGTGTCGCGGTGTTTGTTACCAAACTCCTCCGAAAAGGCTTTACCGATTTTTATGAAATTTTGTGTGCATATTGGGTAGGTCTGAGAATCGGCCAACATGTATTTTTCATACCTCTCAATGAAAAAGGATAACCCATCCCTAAATATTTTTTTTTTATTTTATTGACAAAATTTTTTATTTTTATTTTACTATGATTTAGCATTGAAAAATACATACAACTTCAAATTTTCACGCTTTTACGATCAACCCCTGTTTTTAAATCGCGATTTTTATATACCGCAATAAGGTTGCAAGATGGCAATCGAATATAATAATTGTAGTACGATACATTTTCATGTATAGTTCTAGAAATAATGTATATGGTAAAACAACGTTTGCCGAGTCAGCCAGTCTTCTTATAAGGGAAAACCTATGTCCAGCAATGGATACTTTAAATAAGCAAGCTGAAGTGACATTGGGTCGTCTCCTATAAAATGATTAATATCATAGTTTATTGAAATAATGTATTAATTTTGAACAACTATTTTATTTTATTTTCTGTTTACTGTAACGGTATTATCCCAACTAGACTGGAACAACATCTCAGACGGTTGGGATTCCGAGGCGGCTCACCCCCGGGAAAGATGCAGAAAGCGGTGCTCTTAGATACTGCCCGCATTGTACGCCGGATTCTCTCCCTGGGGCCCTGAACCCCGATCGACTGTGCTTCTGCCGGGGGTTAGTTTGCCATCTCCTCTCCTTAAAGAGGGGAGATGTGAATTTTCTAAAAGTTTAAATAATAGTAATAAATGTATTATATGATTAATGAAAGGAATTATAATGTAGAATATATATGTAAATTTCTTATATTGTAAAAATTTGCACGCCAAAATATAGAGGCAGAATGTACACGGGAAAGATAAACCTAAAGTTACCTGCATTCTAGCAAAATAAATTCATTTTATTTCACACAAAAGAAAGTTTCTTGAATGTAAGACGAGACGAAAGTTGACGAAAAATTAACTCCAAATACATTTTTTTTAATGGATGTTAATGGAATGGTAACCCCACCCGCGCTATCGGTATACACCGTCGGGGCACCAGTGAGGGATGATAAATGAGGGTGAAGCAGGTCTGTTAGCCCATCGTGACAAATTCAACAATAAACCAATCACGATGGTTTCCAGGGGGAACCGCTAGGAGGTCGACCTGATAGGGTTTATTGCTAGCAATGGGGTTGCTAATCCCCATTACTAACAATCCCTTCCCCCGCCCCTCAAATACATTGCAGTGAATTAATGGATATAGGTAGCTTTGAACCCTGTCTTATGGCAGTTTATGAGGGACAGCCCATTTTCGGCAGTGGACAGTTAACGCCTGAGATGACGTTGACGATTATTTCAATTTGCAAATGTAAACCAACCGCTCATATTTATCCCGTAGTCACATAATGCATGCCCTGGTATATATAACTTACTTTAATTAACTCCACAAATAGAGCACACTGGGGTCGATTCTGAAGGGCGAATTCTCTATGTCCTATCTCTTAAGCTTAGATTATATAGATAGAATCTCGAGTTTCAAAAACGGGTCAACTTTTTGTCAGCCAATTGTCAAATTAGCTGACTCGTTTTGTTTATCAGTGTTCTATATACTTACACATACAATGTATCTTGATGTATCTATATTTATTTTTTTAATAAATAAAATGAGTGTTTACGCATTAAAAAGATGCCAAAATTATAAAACAAAACAAATATAAAAGTTATAAAGGAATCACTCATAACTATTTATCACGTAAAATTGTATGAAAAAGTTGAGCCGCTTTTCTCGAAGCATTTGTATGGAGACATTGTATTTTTATAATCATTAAGCTCTTGATTTCATATTATAATTTGATAATTTCAAAAAAATACTGTTTTATGGACCTTTGTTAACTAAGATTGTCATAATTTGGACTTAAATCTATTAAAAAAGGAGGGAAAGGGATTGTTAGTAATGGAGACTGAGAATCCCATTGCTAGCAATATACTGTCGATCATGGTTCAATTCCTGATGAATTCATCATGATGCGCTAACTGGCCTGTTTTCATTCTCATCTATCACCCTTCACTGGTGCTCCGCCAGCGTATCCCGTTAGCGCAGGCGGGGTACCATACCATTTTCACCCATAAAAAAAATCATATTGGTACTTACAATAAAGATTTCGCTATAATATCAAAATGAAATTAATTTGAAAGATAGCTTTAGAGAAATGGGGACCAGCTCTATTCTGAACATTTAGATATGTCTTTGCGCATCCTAAGATGGATACTAGGCAATTCTGGGAGTTAAAAGGAATTGTTAATGTTGAATGGGGCCTAACAGAGGGGGAAAGGGATTGTTATTAATGCAGGCTACCAGTCTCATTGCTAGCAATATATTTTATCAGGTCAACCTCCCTGTGGTGTGGAAACCATCGTGCTGAATTCCAGGTGTATTCATTACGATAGGCTAACTGACCTGCCTTTACATCCTCACCTATCATGTTTCCCTGGTACCTCGCCAGCGTTACCATTACCTAGGGTTACCATTCCATTATCATCCATTATAAAAAAAAAGGGGCCAAATAGCCCCATTACTAGCAATATACCCTATCTGATTGCCCTCAACGCGGTTCTTCCTGGAAAACGTCCTGGTTTGTTTATGTCGAATTCGCCACAATTGGCTAGCTAACTGATCTTGACTTCATCCTCACCTATCATGCCTCCCTGGTACTTTCATACGTCTGATTTCTTAGAAATGTGAGGTGAAGTGAGTATGTAAAATGTGTTGTGTAAGTATTTTAAACTTAAAAGGAGTCTTTTAAACAACTTAGTATGGCAAACTAGCTGACGGCTCGCCGTATGGGAAGTGGTAACCATCGCCTATACACATGAACAACAACGTAGACATCACAGAACACCGTGACATGCATGCTTTCTCTAATGTGTTGCAAACCATTAATGTTGAGGTTCTAAGACATTTAAATTACATCTGCCCGTGAAATTAAACACAAAAGATTTAGTAAATACAAAGACTCAATATTATTCATAGACTCAATATTATTTTTCGTTCTGGCAACACTAACGGATCATATTTTTAAAACACACGCGCATTTCACTCCAATAAATTAAAACGCACTCACACAAGTGAAGAATAGGGCACTTGATCAATCAGGCTTGATTGATTTTTGATTTTTTAAATCACAAACAACGTACTGTGTAGTTTTGACAGTTTGTTTTTTTTTTAATTATATTCCTATTTTATTTTGTTAAAACACTGGCTATCTGTAACAGTAATTTAAGAAATTAATATATTTTTAATCGAATTATTTTTTCGTAACACTTTTTAATTATCTAGTTTTGTTATTAATTTGTTTTCTTTTTAATTAGCGCGCAGGTACGTTGGTTTTGTTTGCTGGCGGTCACAAACTGGGTGCGTTTTATTCGCTCTACTTTGACTAGAAATAACAGGGGTGCTGTGGAGTCGCACTAGGGCACAAGGGATTTTAAAACTTTTTTTTTTTGATGGGTGAAAATGGTATGGTAAACCCGCCTGCGCTAACGGGATACGCTGGCGGAGCACCAGTAAAGGGTGACAGATGAGAATGAAAACAGGCCAGTTAGCCCATCATGATGAATTCATCAGGAAATAACCATGATAGTTTCCAGGGAGAACCGCGAGGAGGTCGACCTGGTTTCTCAGTCTCCATTACTAACAATCCCTTTCCCCCCGGGATTTTAGAACTAGGTACTGGGAGATCTAATATACAGCAAAGTTCTAGTTTTATTAGATTTTTTAATACAGTACGTTAACTGTCAAAATTCATTTCTTAAAAGTATACTAGTGTTTTTAATAAGGTCTCAGATATTTTTTTTAATAGCAAATATTCACGTATTTGTTTTAAATTTTAATTTCAATTCGTAAACATTCATAACTTTATTTAGTTTCAATTAAATATTCTTTATCTACCAATTCTTATACAAAATATTTCGGATTAATCTACAATATTGTCAAGGTTTCCATTCGTCAACGCAGAAACGTTAACAACTCTTTGAACCCTACACTAAAAAATGTGCAACTACTTGTAGTTTCCATTTTTTTTGAAACTCACGAACGTAACCTTCGTTCCAATAATACTCACATTTCACCGTACTGGTAACTACAAACTCTTTTCTTCTACATTCTTCACGACTAACGCTATGCCATTAAGAGACTACAAATAAACCGTCTTTCAAAAAAAGCGTTAACGCACACTTTTTATTTTTATCCGAGCAGTAAGTACTTTATATTATTCTCAATTTCGTGTATAATATAGTATTGTCATATATGTGTAAGTATATTTGTTATTTATATATATTTATTCGTTTATATATGCGCGTTTAGTACGTATGTATATCAATAATTAGTTATATATTCTGACACTATGGTTGACTGGGAGAGAATGCTTTTCATTAAGTCCGCCATGTACACATATTTGTACTAAAAAAATAAATAAATAAATAAATATTGGGTTTAAAGGTATAAATGATAACAGTGTGAATACATAAAAAATGTGCAATTTTGTAGTTTATTTTTTTAATTTACATGATATCCAAGAATAGCACATTTGACTGTAACTACATAACTACATTTATTTAAAACTAATTAAACTTCAAATATTTAACATAATAAGAATTTATTTTGTTCATGCTGCTGCCAAATCAGCTTTAAACTTATATTGTGTAAATGGACGCCCTAGTTTTCTATTTTATATACCGTTAACACAGGCGCGTGTACGATTCCATTATTATATATTCTTAGACGAAATTGCATTTCGAATGAGAAGTAAAATTATAAAAGTTTACTTAAAAAAATCTTATTTATAAAAAAAAAAAAACTAGTTCTGTTTTTAAACGTCTCTACAGATGCTCTGTGCGTTTTCCCGCCAACTGCGTGCAGCCTGCACCATAGTCTATTCTTATTTTGGGTTCAACACTCGGCCCATGCACAGATTATATTTGTTATCGAGCTCATAAATCGTTTTATGTTTAATTTTAGAAATTAACTAATCATATTGTCTATTAGACGCAATAGTTTTAATAAAAAAAAAAATAGTATACACATTAATACCAACACTTCAAACATACACACATTCACACTTTATTATACGTATTAAAATCATTAGATGTCTGTATTATTAATAGTAACATGTAAACATATTTAAAATCTTTGAGAGAGACTTTGTATAAAAGTCGTTTGCTTTTATACAAAGTCTCCTTTCACCTCCACCTCTGTTCCATTCGTGTTTCTACGTTAAACAGTTGTGTTTGCATGGCTGTGTTTCGGTTTAAAGAGTGGGGCTTGGCAGTGAATTTACAAGGTACAGAGGAATAACACCTGACTCCTCAGGAATAGCAATGCATGGGGGTATCATGGACGAAACAGTACACACTGTTATGTCCACGCTACTGCTCATGTCTATAGGCGACGGTTACCACTTTCCATCAGGTGGGCCGTCAGCTTGTTTGCCATTCTAACTTAACAAAAAAAAAAATCACCTCACACCACACGCTGAACCTCACACAAATATAAAAATTGTATTAACTGTAATCTTCTAGTTTCTTCTATTTTATTAACTCTTCTAATTTCTTTTTCTTATTTCTGTTTATTTTGTTTATAATTCCATATTGTTAATTTTGCATTTCTTTTAATAGATGATAATGGTATGGTAACCCCGCCTGCGCTAACTGTATACGCTGGCAGGACACAAGTGAGAGATGATAGGTGAGAACGAAAAGGTAGGTCAGTTAGCCCATCGTGATGAATACATCTGGAATCCAGCACGATAGTTCCAGGGGGAGCTGCATGGAGGTTGACCTTATAGGGTACATTGCTAGCAATGAAACTGGTAGTCCGCATTCCTAACAATCCCTTCCCTCTATTCTGCATTTACAAATACATAGTAGGTACTAGTTCTTGTATGCTTTTTTTATGCAACTTAGAATGGCAAACAACCTGACGGTCCACCTGATGGAAAGTGGTAACCGTCGCCTATAGACATGAGCACTATCATGGACATAACAGAGTATACTGCTTCGTCCATGATACTTCCTATGCGTTGTCATTCCTGGAGACTCAGGTGTTATTCTTATGTACCCAGTTAATTCACGCCATATCCCACCTTTCAAACCGAAACACAGCCATGCAAACACAACTGCTTCACGGTAGAAACACGAATGGGGCAGAGGTACCCAAGCAATCGACTTTTGTACAAAGTCTCCCTCTGGTAATTCCCTTAATTCCCCATGTAAACCATCGTGGGCCAACTGACCTGCGTTCATCCTCGCCTGTCATGTTTCCCTGGTACCTCGCCAGCGTATACCGTTAGCGCAAGCGAGGTTACCATTCAATTATCATTTATTAATTAAAAAAAAAAATATGCTGATAGAGGTAATATGTCTACCCGCAAGCAACCAACTGTACCGAGTACATCGAATTTTTACGCCTAATTAGCTATGGCGTATGGCCAAACAATGAGTCTGTCGTACAATTTCTATTAGACGCTAAGCTTGCAATTAATCTCGGAGACATGGCCGTTAAGAGATTATTAAATTGACGAAAATAGACGAAAATCCTTCAAAAGTATCGGGGCAAAGACATTATGAGGTAAGAGATTGGTAGCTATGTACTCTGCCAGGTTGACCTTCACGCAGTTCCCACGAAATCTTGGTATTTTTTTTATTAAATCCATCATGATATGCCAATTGACGTTGGCTTTTCATAAATATTTTCCAAAATTTCGGGTTTGAACGAAACAAAAAAATTTGATGTTAAAATTACATAATACATACCGTTTAACATTTTTTTTATACCACTGATGTGGCAATCAAGCCTACGGCCCCCCTGATGGTATGTGGTTACCATAGTCTATGAACGCCTGTAATACCAGGGGTATTACGCGCGCGATGCCGACCCTGAAGAAACCTGTTATGTCCATGGTACTGCTCATGTCTATAGGCGACGGTTACCACTTTCCATCAGGTGGGCCGTCAGCTTGTTTGCCATTCTAAGTTGTATAAAAAAAACCTCTTCAGCCTCCTTTTGAAGAACCCCATGCTGTAGTCTCTTGAGATAATCTCGCTCACCTAATTTCATTCATTCCAAGAATATTAAAATATCGTTCCTTTGGACTTTTATGGTAGAATTTCTGACGAATCTAATGAGGTAATTATTATTAAAAAAAAAAACAGAATTGGAACCTCTTTTTTTTTAAACCGCGACAATCCACAGAATAAAACAAACTCAAATACTTTCTCATCATTTTTAATCTTTGCTTTATATTCTTTAACCTGTCCTCGTTGGTCATCACCCGCCGCGGTTTCCTATGATGCTTCGACATATACACACGCTTCACAATCTTTAACTCGAAACACTTCCGCGAACACTTCTCGCATGGCAACCTGTCACCTATCTCGCAATGGTCCCCCACATATATATAATGTAAATTGACTTTATTCCTCAAAAACGAATAACATATATCGCATATCTTCATCGTTCTCGACTCGTACGCGCTCTCCTGTCCTGTCTCTTTGTTGCATTGCACATGGAGATCCACCGTCTCGCAGTCTACGCAGTGTTCGTCTAATTGCATCTCGTCTGAGAATTTTGCGCCGCAGAGTTTGCAACCGTAAATCAGATGATAGTTCCTGTTGTGCCTGTAGAAGGAGTTATAGTCCAGTCCACATGTACGACACCGTGTCAAGCTATCCCGCTTGATGATGGCGCCGTGTTTCTTCTTTATGTGTTGCATTAGCTCCTTTTTACGATCCGATATGTAATAATCACATTTCTGGCATAGATAGAGTTTTTTTTGTTTAATCGTGACGTGTTCCAATTCGTGTCTTATCGCCCAGTATCTGTAAAATAAATTTATTAATGGACATTCTGGTTGCATGATGCACACTGCATTTTTTTTTTTAATTTTTTTATACAACTTAGAATGGCAAACAAGCTGACGGTCCACCTGATGGAAAGTGGTAACCGTCGCCTATAGACTTGAGCAGTACCATGGACATAACAGAGTACACTGTTTCGCCCATGATACCCCCAATGCGTTGCCATTCCTGAGGACACAGGTGTTATTCCACTGTACCCAGTAAATTCACGCCATTTCCCACCCTTCAAACCGAAACACAGCCATGCAAACACAACTGCTTCACGGTTGAAACACGAATGGGACAGAGGTACTCAAGCAATCGACTTTTGTACAAAGTCTCCCTCTGGTTGAGGGATGAGCAGCAGTCTCTTTTAAAACATCACCAAAACCTAACTGCGGTTGCCAACCCAAACTGCCAGGCCTGGCAACTACTGACAAAATACCCCCAAAAGGGGAAGTCCTATGTCCAACAGTGGACATATAACAGCTGATATGACGATTCAGAGTTGATTTCAACGAGTACTCTTTCCAAGAACTTACCTATTACTCGAGGTCACTCCACAAAATTTACAAACGTGCAATTTGCTCTCCATCAATTCATCATAGTGCACACTGCTTGCGGCGTCATTATCATGCGAACCATTATGATCATTCAAATCCTGCAACTCCTGCTGATTCAGCAGCTTAACCAGCCACGGCGCGTTGAACATTTCAACTGCAACTTGGCAGTCAGTTGTTAAGTCTGCCATCACACCATTAGATTCTATATCGTCTTCGAACAATATACGATTCTTTATACCACCACTGTTGCCATCAAAATATTGCAATTCCGTGTTGCCATTATTCAAAATATTTGTATCTTGCAACAACTCGGTTTTTGGTACTGGCAACTCTTTGTTATCCATATTTACAATTAAAGATTCCGACTCGCCAGTTTGCAATTCGCTATCTATGTTATTGTTACATTTTTGACTGCTATGTTTTTTTGTAACATGCCGAAGCAGTTTGTGTTCCGATGTGAAATAGTAAAGGCATATTGTGCATTGGTGGACGATTTGCTTTATCAAAGGTATGATTATATGTCGCGCATTGTGTATTAAATAGTTGTATCTGAAAAGAAATAGGCTTGTGAGTACCAGGCGCTCAGGAGATGTAAGGAGACTTTTTAAGGAACTTTCTTTTACGCACAACCACTCTTTGGAATCAACTTTCGCTATTTCCGAATCGATACGACATAGTACACCTTCAAGAAAAAAGCATATTGCTTTTTAAAAGGCCGGCAGCACACCTGCAATGTCTCTGGTGTTGTGAGTGATCATGGGCGGCGGTAGTCATTTACCATCAGGTGAGCCGCATGATCGATTGATCCTTGTTTAAAAAAAGGCGACTGGTCTATAAACTAAACAAAAAATTAGACAAGGTATACAAGATGGCGCTGGTATCGAGACTTGTTTTTGTCAAATATTTTGTAATTAAAGACGATTTGATGTACAATTCCTAAATTTCCTTTCTCAATATTATGAGTCAAACACACTTATGTTTTTTTTTTTGCAGCACAAACGTGGTGAACAAGCATACAGCCCGTCTAATGGTAAACGGTCACTGTAACCTATGGACGCCTGCAACACTAGGGGTGTCACGTGCGCGTTGCCAATCCTGAGGAAACCTTAATATTCCTTTTTTGAAGAACCCCATACTGTAGTCTGTAAGGAAAATCTCGACAGGCAGCTCACTCCACAGTCTGAGCGTTCGCGGGAGATGATTCCTTTGAAACCGCACTGTACGTGACCATTTAGGTTCAAGCGTGTGAGGATGAAGTCCCTGTCGATAGTGAGCGGTACGATGATAAAAGGTGGCATTTAATATTGTCTATGACTTAATAACTAAATTACTGAACCGATTTTGATAAGACTTCTATTGGACCAATTTAGAAGTACAGTGGATTTCGGGTATAACGACGATGAAGGGACCACTCTATTTTTGTCGTTATATCCGGAAGTCGTTACAGGAAAAAGTAAAGAGATACAGACACGTACACATGTATAGTTTTTTCTTCAAAAAAATCAGCATTGTTTTCACCGTTTTTCGTTTTGAAATGTTTTCCGCCTTTTCTTTAACAGTAAATGTGCTTCGAGACAGTCATACTTATCCAAAAGTTTACTAAACTCAGTTACTACTCAGAATATCACTTTGTAACTGAACCATAAATTCAACTCCGAAACGTACACGCTTCCCTACCTACGTAGCTGATGTCAACTTCCAGCAGCAGTATTTGCGAACCGATACGACAACATAACCTTCAAGAAAAGAGTATATGCCTTTTTAAAAGGCCGGCAGCACACCTGCAATGCCGTTGCTGTTGTGGGTGATCATGGGCGGCGGTAGTCACTTACCATCAGGTGAGCCGCATGACCGTTTGCCCCCTGTGTTGTAAAAAAAAAATCTATAAACAATAGGTAAAGGTCTCCACACTTGCTGACCATCTGTGTGGATGTACACAAAAGGTTAGAAATGTTTGTAAAAGAAAGAAATCTTGGTGTCTCTTTGGCGGCCAACTTCGGTCGCAATGTCTGCATGGGATTTCTAGGAATTTGTTACAAATGATTCATTAAAAACAGCTGCTACACCCGAACTCGGCTTTACATCCAAAGTCGCTATAGCCTCATGAATTTTGTACTAAAGTATGCTTTAAATTCAAGGGGCTTAGATTTAACATCATTATAGGCAAATGGTCGCTACAACCAAGGGCGTAATAAATAAAATCCACTGTATATATATCAAAATAACTGTTTTTCTTACATTTTAAATCTGTGTTCCTGTCTTTTTTTGTGGAAACTTAACTCTTTATTAAATGAAATATTGGTATACTAGCTTGTACTTAGCAGCACTGAAGAGTGAGATATGGTAGTGAATTTACAGGCTACAGAGGAATAACACCTGAGTCCTCAGGAATGGCAACGCATGTGGGGTATCATGGATGAAACAGTATACTCTGTTATGTCCATGGTACTGCTCATATCTATAGGCGACAGTTACCACTTTCCATCAGGTGGGCCGTCAGCTTGTTTGCCATTCAAATTTGCATAAAAAAAGGTTATTCTGGCTGAAAAAGTCTATCTTTCAATAATAATAATAAAATACTTGCTTGTTAAAAAAGATCTCCTCACAGAAGTCACATTTCACAATACTGTAGGCACACAGACTGTTCAATGAGTTAACATCTTTGTCTTTTTTCAAAATTTTAAGCCCCAACGGTTTTACCTTCACATTCTTCTCGCTTGTTGACTGGGTACGTTTCCTTATCTTACCCATTATTGCAGATACTGAAAAAGCATAATAAAATGGCTTTTAATGGGTGAAAATGGAATGCCAACTACTGTCATAGTCCTCAGGAATAACAACATATGGGTGTGTCATGGGTGAAACAGTATAATCTGTTATGTCCATGGTACTGTTCATGTCTATAGGCGATAGTTACCACTTTCAATTGGAGTGGCCCATCAGTTTATTTGACATTTTAAGTTACATAAAACATAAAATATATATATACAAAAATATTGGGTCATATAGGCTTTATATTTAATTAATTACCTTAGATATACATATCATAGTGTTAAATTTAAATAAAACTGCATTACAAGTCTTTTTTGTCAAAAGTGTTACTGTGTTTGTTTGCCAGCATTGTAGTATAAAAAAAAATTAAAAATTAATTACTTCAATCATAAACTATGATCGCTATTATTTATTTTATTATTATTTGACGACTATGAATGCAGACAGTTCATGATTTTGGCACTTGAGTATGAGAAATCCATATTCAAATACCAGGAAAACAATAATATGGTAAACAGTTAACTTGTTCATCGAAATAATGTAGTAAAATTTTAAACTGTTTGTCTGATTTACAGTTAAATACAAATTACATTCAAGTTAAAACTCATGCGTGACACCAAAACAAATTATGTTGGAACGTAAAAGTAGGTTAATTTTTAACAGAAGGGAAAATTTAAAAATGTTACCTTTACAATGACTAATAATTAAGTTATTCACAATTAATTAATATTGCACTCAAATTAAATAATCATATATTTAAAAGTTTAAATAAAAATTTATTATGAATTATTTATATTTCTATTATCAATTTTAAAATGAAAATAGGACTAGAATATTTGAAACACATATATTCTAAAAACAATGACTGACGGACTTAATTGAATGAATTGAATAGACAAGCACAGATTATAAAACCATACGTCACTTACAAGTACAGATGGGCAAAGCACCGGGTTTAAACCCGGTGCTTTGGTAAAAACCCAATAAACACCCATAAACTCCCATAATCACCCAAAAAAATAGGTTTTTACGTATTTTTTTGAAAATATGTAAGTAATACCAATAAATTATTTTTATAAATTGTATTGATCAATTCTACAATATTAAATAAAACGTTAACTAATAATATTTCAGGAAATTTTAAAAATCTATATATAATAAAATGAAAGTAATTAATTTTCAGTGTTTTCATGTTGCAGTTGATCAACATGTTGGCCTTTTGCTTCCCGTAGATACTTTAAAATTTCTTCATAACACCTCGTTCGCACACATGGCCGTATATATTTAAATTCTTGAGCCACTAACAGTCCGAAATACTCATTTCTTTTATCCTCTTCTCCATAAATTAAGCATTTAGAACAGTTTGTTTCTTCTTTCAGTAAATTTTCTTTTACTTTATCCTCGTTTTTTTCTTTGTTGCGACGACGCTGGGTAAATCATCTGGACACTGGGTCTCACTATCACCAAATATATTTGGAGATCGGCTTCGGCTACGGCTTGGCAGACATTTTTTTCTTTCTACAATTTTAAATTAAATTTATTAGAATAAATGCTTCGAACACACGCGATCTAAGTACCTTTTGTGTTTATTATACCTTACCTACCTAGGTATAAAAAGAGTACTTACGTAGATTTTCTTTTATTAACTGTTTTATACGAAGATCTTGATCTCTCAAATTAGCATCCATTTTACTTCCAGTGATTATCAACTAAATTAATAATCCACAAAGTATTAAATAACGTTTTTATGAAATATTTAGCACAAAAACAATACCCTTTAAATATCGATCGTCAGTAACTGTGGCTGACTTACCTATATTCTAGCAAGCAGGACTGCCAGATGTGAAGGGGAAATCCCCAATAAATTGTTGCATGTGACTGATGATGTGAGCATGTTCGTTTCATAATAAAAATGTTGCCAGGTAACCAAAAAGTCGTATGTTTTTGTGCGAATTACGATCATAATCTTTACGATCGTACATTAAAAAATAGACAAATAATAGTATGAGTACGATTTAAATCGTATATCTGTCAACCCTGCTAGCAAGACAGCGACAAAATCACGTTGCATAACAATGTAGCCCAAGCTTATATCTTATGAAATATACGGAAGAGATACGGACTTAGAAAAAACAGAAATGTTGTTCTTTGTGGAAGTCATTGATGAAATTCTATGTATTTTAGCCCGCAAACTTTCTTCAAACAAAAACAGCGCCATCTAGTATCGAGTTCTGTAATTATCTCTTTGTTTATGGATTTGAAGTAAGACCGCCACGCATGCAATACATTATGACTGGGGATTCCCCTATTCGTCGACGCTGAATATGAGGCGACGACAATCACTGTCAAACGTGTTCACTATTACTCTGACTCTGGTAACGTGACTTCCTGGTAACGTGTTAGGTAGGAAAAGCAGTAAAAAAGTGCATATTAAGGGAGCAGATTTGAAATAATATTTATACTTAACAAGAAATAATTAAAGGTAAGTGGATTTTTGAATGATACAATTATATCATGATCACTTAACAATTTTAACTTAAAATTAGATGTATTATTACAAGCTTTTATTTAGCTTGCGTTATGTAAATAAAAGTATGTAGGTATGTTCGTATGTTGATGCAATTATCCTCAATCCTCAACCGACTGGGATAAAATTTTCCATACACGTTTATTTTGGATGATAGTGCATAGTTAGCTGAGAGTCGTCATTGGATAATAATGGTGGATAGCCTAAGATGTGTACTAGATATTTATTTTTAACATAATATGCGTAAGTACCTAATCGAATTAAAGAAGTTGCTGAGAAAAATACAGAACAATACGATAATAAACTAGCGTCTGCGTTTAATCCTCCGAGGAGATGTAATTTTACAAAGGTTTTTTGTATTTATTTTATTATTTTTTTAATAAATTTATTGTAAATAACAAGAAATAATCATTGTAAAAAAATAGGCACTCTATTGTTGAATTTTCGTCAGACCAACTAATCATCGTTCATTTTTTTAGGTTCAATGGGGAGACCTAAAGATTTACGCATATGGGAGCACTACCGTACTTTACCAAACAAGTCTGTTTCTTGCAAGCTTTGTAATAAGGTCTACAAATTCAGTAATGCTGCCAAAATGCTTCAACATCTTATCACTTGTCCAAAATCTCCAGAAACATTAAAAGACTCTATGAAACTTATAAAAGATAGCTCGTCCAAAACCAAAATGTCTGGACTGTCAGAGATAGAGACAAATGATTCTTTTATAAGCCCCTCGTCGTCTGCTAACACTACAATAAATGCTGAGTTTCAAGACACCGATGATCATATAAAAACAGAATTAGCGAGAGCTATATTTGTAACAGGGACGCCATTATCGATGGTGCAACATCCTTTATGGATACAATTTTTCGAAAAATTGCAACCAAAATTTAAAATACCTTCACGTAAAGCTTTAGCGACAAAATACTTAGATAAAATATATAGAGAAATGCGTTTTGAGTTAAATGAGGAACTAAATGCTTGTAGTTACTTACACCTTCAGTGCGATGGCTGGTCTAATTTAAGAAATGAAGGAATAATAAACTTTCTTATATCAAAACCTCAACCTGCATACGTTAAAAGTTTGAATACAGAAAGTAATCCTCACACTAGTGAATACCTTAGCCAAGAAGTTGAAAAAGTAATGAAAGTGTATGGAGCAAATAAGTTTCTTGTACTTATTGGCGATAACGCTAGAAATATACAAAAGGCATTCGAATTAACAAAACTCAAATATCCACATGTTGTTCCTCTCGGTTGCTGTGCACATATCCTTAACTTGTTGTGCCAAGATATTGTAAAGATACAAGAAGTAACTGTGTTTATTATGCAAGCCATAAATATAATAAAAACTGTTAAAAGGAGTCAACGATTAAGTTCCTTGTTGATAAAATCAAGGCAGGGTGAAGATTCTACACAAACACTAAAATTGCCTTGTGCTACAAGATGGGGAAGTCATGTTACTTCGTTAAAAAGTTTGAAAGCAAATAAGATAGCTTTGCAAATATTAACAGTTAGAGAAGATGTGGTAATTTCAAGAGATATTAAAGATTTAATTCTAAGTGATGATTTCTGGACGAAGACAGGGGAATGTATAAGTATTTTGGAACCAGTCACTGAAAGCATATTTTACTTAGAGAGCGACCAGAATCGTTTGCATCGCACATACATTACATTTAGAGATGTACAAGCTAAGATACGTTTTGCATTAAATGAGATTTCGACATTGAGCGAAGAAAGCAAACAGCAGATTCTAACATCAGTATCTTCAAGATGCAATATGGCAATGAGGCCAATACATTTTGCAGCATATATTCTAGACCCCAGGACTCTAGGAGTCGAACTTACTCAAGAGGAAGAACTTAAGGGTATGGAGTTTATCTACAATTTAAGCCAACACTTAAGTTTGTCAAATGTAATGGCAGATTTGGCGTGTTATAAAGCTAAAGAAAACTTTTGGGCCAGAGGATTTGTATGGAGCTCATTAGATAGCATTGAGCCCCTAATATGGTGGAAAGGTATTTGTGGTTCCACTGAGTTAAGCAAAGTAGCGATTCGTATTCTATCAGCTCCCTGTACTTCGGCAGCCACTGAGCGTTCCTTTAGTATCCAAGGCTACATACATAATAACAAAAGAAATCGACTTACAACTGAAAGAACTGAAAAAATTTCATTCATTTGTTATAACTGGAATCTTAAACATAAAGCTGAATGCGAGGACATTCAGTTTAATGAAGAAAATACCTTAGAAGCTTTCATTGAGCAAGTAAATGAACATAACAGTTTAGACGAAATAGAGCCTATCGAACCTATACAATTCATCGCTTGTAATAACTCTGAATCTGACAGTGATTGACTGTAGTTTTACATTTTACTTTCATCTCTTTCTTAATAAACTCAAAATCAAATTAAAAGTTTTTTATTCTGTAGGCTGCATAATAATATTGTCTATGTCCAGTATAGTGGACGTCTTGCGGCTGAGATGACGATGATGAAGTACAAAATCATAAACACCCAAAAATTTGGGTGTTTATGGGGTTTAAACCCAATAAACCCAAAACACCCGGTTTTTACCCACCAGACTTTAAACCCACCCAGGTGGATTGCCCATCTCTACTTACAAGCCAGTCCTTATAATGTCTGAAACTAAATCTAAAGCACCGCGGCAATATGTCGAATGACCGAGATGGTATGCCGGCATTGGTATTAAAGTTATGTGCTCCTGAGTTGTGTCCAATACTTACGCGTCTTTTTACACTTACATACTCCACAGGGAGACTTCCGTCCAACTGGAAGACTATCCTTATGCATCCTGTCCATCACCATAGCTTCTCTTCTCTCCAATGTGATGGAATGTGTAATCAATACACAGCTCCTTGGATACTTAGAGAATCACTATTTGGTCAGTAATCACCAATACGGTTTTTGCCTCCATTGTTCAACTGGTGATCTTCTAATATACCTTACACCGCTGAGATCTTGCCGTTGAGAGTAAGTTTGAGCCATTGGCGGTTGGTCTAGATATAGCAAACGCTTTCAATCGGGCCTGGCATAATGATTTTCTGTCGAAATTGCCTTCATACGGACTCCCCGAGGGATTGTGCAAATGGATTGTTAGCTTTCTGTCCGCTGCATGCATGCATGCGTCTAATGCATTAAAACTGTGGTTGACGGCAATAGCTCCGACAGCATGGACAATAATGCCGGCATCCCATAAGGCTCTGTGTTGGCCCGAACGGTGTTTTTGCTGCATATTCGATTTGCTGGCTACAGTCAACATTCATTGTTATGCAGATGACAATATTGGGGCTGTATACTGCACGGGCCGTGTAATATCCCTCGCTCCGTTGTGGAGACTACCCTAAACTTGTGTCTCGAGAATTGAGAGTACTCTTGCTAGAGTATCAGATTGGGGACCACTAATCTTAGTCTAATTTAAACCATCTAAGAGACAAGCTTGTGCGTTTACCGCTTAAAAAAAAACCTAATTTACTATAGCTCCGCAATTCGAGAACACATCCATTGCTATCTCCAAAAGTATTGGAATCCTCCGTGACGATATTTCCAGCACTGCAGAGTTTGATTTTATATTTAACTTTTTTGTTTGTTTAAAGAAAGTAGGCATATATTTAAAATATGAACCAAAGATTTTGGAATGTCCTTAGATATGAAAATGAAGGAATGACACATTGTCATAGAATAGTTATCACCTAAGAACATTCCGAAATCTTTGTCTATACTGATACCTGACAGTGACAGCCGACAGTGCTTATTTTTTTTATCTATTTTTAATTAATAATAATATAAAATTATAAATATTTATTTTACAAACTATTCACATTTGTATGAAATAAATCCGTATTCTTTTTGTTTGATGAATAAATAGTTTAAATAATTGTAAATAATTTTAGTTTTAATTTAGACACAATAAAATAATGGTATGTCATGACTGTAAACATAAATTGTTAAAATTCCAAATACATTTTAAAAATCATTTAAATTTACATTATTGTTTTTAGGATATAAAAACATTCGCTGAACCTGATTTCGATCCGAAAAAATGGATAAACAGAGCGTGGAGTTCGAGCGGCAATCAAGAAAAAGAGGTAAGTATTTCAGTTCTCATTTATTTTGTATTTTTATATATTCTATTTTATATTTTTATTTTTAAATATTTTTATTTATTTATTTATTTATTTGGGCACAGCAACAGTATTACAATTCACATTAAATTAAATATAATGAATTTTATAATTAATTGTTTTAAAATTGTATACCATTAATTGCTACGCACAGCGTTAGCTTATACTAGATTCAACATTATATATAATAACTATAGAAAATGAGAACAATTATATATTAAACTCAGACACTTCTTTTGCCATTTTAAGAAAAGAATTTAAATTATAAGCAAAAATGTCCAATTCATTACAATTATTATACAGTCTGCACATGCGGAAGAGAGGATCATTAAAAGTTACATTGTTATTACAATAAGGTACATGAAATAATTTTAATATTCTCTTATTACCTTCCGTTTTAAACGGAACATGGCCTAATAGATCGATAGCATCCCACTTTGCGTTTATAATTTTATATAGCGTGTTCAAATCTTGGATTGAACGTCTAGATTTTAACGTAGTAATACCAAAAAAATTTAGTCGACTTTCATATGTAGATAGCTTACGTCTCATGCCAAGCTTTGAACTTAAATTACGAAGGAAGCGCCGCTGAACAGCTTCCAATCTATCAATATGAGTGCTATATTGGGGAGACCATATGACAGCATTATACTCTAAAACTGCTCGAACAAGCGCAAAATAAAGGATTAATATACTAATTGGATTTCGGAAAGGTTTTGCGGTTCGGAAAATGAAACCAGTCATTTTATTGGCTTTTGAGACAATATAATCGAATCTTTTGAGAAAATATATATTTATATATATTTTTTCAGGTGTTTGTGACCAATACTGTGTCTCGGCTGCAGCTCTATATGAAACAGTTGACGAACTCCTTAGATGAAACTACCACACAGGTAATTGACTCTTCTCTCTGCTTATGTTGTCCTGGTATATTATTTTTATAATTTTTTGTTTAAGTGACAAACAAGCATACGGCCTACCTGATAGTAAGTGGTTACCGTAGCCTATGAATACCTGCATTACCAGGGGTATTATGTTCACATTGCCGACCCTGAAAAAACTTCTTCAAAAGGGGGGCTCTTTTGAAGAATCACATGCTGTAGTCTGTAACAAAACTTTTGGGAAAACGGAGTTATGTTTTCGAAAACAGTTGTGCATTTATTTTGGTAAGATACGCTCAAAATTGAAAATAAAGTTATGAATAAAATAACATATGCATAATGTTTGTTACTTTTTCACACAAAAACTACTGATTGGATTTGAGTTAAATTAGTACACGAGTATGTTGGTTTTTTTTTATCGGATGACAATGAAGAACCCCGCCCATGTTAACAGTATACACTGGTGGGGCACCAATGAGGGGTGACAGATGAGGATGAAAAGACAGGTCAGTTAGCTGACAATACAACCTATCAGGTTGGGGGGAAAGGGATTGTTAGTAATGGAGACTGAGAATCCCAGAGAAACATGATGTCTTTAGAAAGGTAATATAATTATTAAAATATATGTGTATAATAATAATATAAGCCTTTATTCAGACAACATTTTTTTTTATAACATAGGCCTCCTCCAACTGCCTCCAATGGTCTCTATTGCTAGCAACTCCTGTCCAAATTCCACCTGCTTCAGCCCTAATGTCATCAACCCATCTTCTATATGGTCTTCCTCTTCTTCTTTTTTTTTGTCTTTCGTGTACCAAAACATTATCTTTTTACTCCATTTATCTCTCCCTCTAATTGTATGCCCTGCCCAGTTCCATTTAAGTTTTTTAACTGTGATTGTAACATCTTTAGTTTTTATGTGGTTTTTAATTGTGCTAGTTTAAATTCTGTCTGATAATCTTATAATCTTCTATATTGTCAAAATATATGTGTATACAAAGCATAAAAGAGAAGAAGACAGAAGAAGAAGTGAACAAACAAAATATGACAATTACTTCAAGTTACAAAAAATATATGTTTTTTTGTATTTGCATGACTATATTTCGGTTTGAACGGTGGGATATGACAGTGAATTTACAGGGTATGAGCGAAACAGTATACTCTGTTATGTCCATGGTACTGATCATGTCTATAGGTGACGGTTTCTACTTTCCATCTGAGGCTGTTAGCTTGTTTGCCATTCTAAGTTGCATAAAAATAAATAAAATTAAAAAGGAAACCAAAAAGGTGCATAAAAGGTCCTGTTTACCCCCTGTACTGATTCTCATGTGAATATCAAACTTGTTCACAGATATTAACATCAATACCTCGGGTCCTGCAAGACGCGTCGTCCCTCCAACTGGAGGGCGCGCTGCTGCAGCAGAAGCTGCTGTCCCTGGAACAGAAGGTCCAGGATGTTGAGGAGCAGACTGGCAACTCCATTGAGAGTTTGCAGAGGATTGACCACCTTAAAAGCAGATTGGAGGTAGGCATCTTCATCATCAGCCTTTAACTGTCCTCTGCTGGACATAAGTCTTCCCCTTGGGGGATTTGTCAGGAGTTTTCACGCTTGGCAGGTGGATTGGCAACTGCAGTCAGGCTTTAGAGATGTTTTAAAAGGGACGCTGCTGCCTATCCCTCGCCCTCCTTTAGTCGCCTTTTTTGACACTCACGGGAAAGGAAGAGTTGGCTTATTCTACGTCAGGACCACACATCAATTTATATTATTAGATAGTTAATAATAATAATGAAACCGAGAAAAAGAGAAAATATCTCGAATTGGCTCACTAGGTGACCGAAATGTGGGGGTTGACATCCACCGAAATCATTCCGAACGTGAACGGTCTTATCCCAACCAATCTGGAACAACATCTCAGATAGTTGGGATTCCGAGGCGGCTCGGCTCACTCATGGGAAAGATGCAGAAAGCGGTGCTCTTAGATTCTGCCCGCATTGTACGTCGGATTCTCTACCTGGGGCCCTGAACCCCGGCTGACTGTGCTTCTGCCGGGGGTTTGTTGCCATCTCCTCTCCTTAAGAGGGGAGATGAGAATTTTTATAAAGTTTAAAAAATAAAAATAATATAATAAGACTTTATAAAAGAAGTAACATAATAAACAATTCAATGTAATTAATATTCAATCAGTAACTGTTCTGTCACCCCTCTCTTGTCCAAAGACAAAGGCCTCCTCCAGAGTCTTCCATTCTATTCTGTTTTTGGCTATCTTTGTCCAAAATGCACCTTATATCTGTAACCCACGGTGTCAGTGGTCTTCCCTGTCTTCTTTGGCCTATTCTAGGGATTATTAGATAGATACTCTTTATTGTTCCCTCCATAAGATTACAATAGTAAACTTATTATAAATACAAACAATTACAAGACATGATCACAGTGAGAAAACAATGGGCGGCCTTATAGCTGAGAGCGATCTCTTCCAGGCAACCTTTGGATGGAGAGGAGTAATTATAAACAGTTTGATGTAAATAATTCTTTCAACCACGTATCTCAATAAAATAAAATTTGTAGAATGCAGCCTCGGCGCTTCGCGAGGCGGACAAGTGGGCGGCGCTTGCAACCGCCCTGGAAGAAGTACTGGAGGCGGGCGTGCCCACCCAGAACGACAAGCTGATCGAGTTGGCGGGACAGGTCGCTGCCATGACCGCCAGTCTTGAGGTACCTGTGCCATTATTTATTTATTACTACATTTTTGTACAGAAGTTGTTTGCTTGGGTACCTCTGTCCCATTCGTGTTTCAACCGTGAAGCAGTTGTGTTTGCATGGCTGTGTTTCTGTTTGAAGGGTGGGGTATGGCGTGAATTTACTGGGTACAGAGGAATAACACCCGAGTCCTCAGGAATGGCAACGCATGGGGGGTATCATGCGTGAAACAGTATACTCTGTTATGTCCACGGTACTGCTCATGTGTATAGGCGACGGTTACCACTTTCCATCATGTGGGCCGTCAGCTTGTTTGCCATTCTAAGTTGTATAAAAAGAAAAAAAAGTATGTGTACAAGGCAGGCTTTATGCTAAAAGCATTCTCTCCCAGTCAACCTTATTATCCATTTAAAAAAAAAGTATTCTTCAAAAAAAAAAAAAAACAATTTCAATTGTGGCAAGTTTAAATTATATTTATTTAAATAGACTTGTTTATATTATTTTAAATAGTTTTTTTTTAACTGCAGGATTCGAAAGATTGTTAAATGTTGAGAGGAGCTCACTCGAATCAACAGTTACTCTTAAAAATGTCTGTTAATATTCTTTGTATATATTTAAATGTATTACGTCTAAAATTGTAAAGCCTATAGACATGAGCAGTACCATGGACATAACAGAGTATACTGTTTCACCCATGATACCTCCATGCGTTGCCATACCTGAGGACTCGGGGTGTTATTCCTTTGTACCCAGTAAATTCACTGCCATATCCCACCCTTCAAACCGAAACACAGCCATGCAATCACAACTGCTTCACGGTAGAAACACAAATGGGACAGAGGTGGCCAAGTAAACGACTTTTGTACCAAGTCTCTTTTTAGCAACATATGTAACGTTTCATTACATTGCTTGCAGTTATGTTCAGAACGCTGTTGGTGTTCCCTCGCATCCTACATACCAGGGACTGGCATCTTTCACGCATTGTGGCACAGTTCTAATAAAGTCCATATAATTGTAGGTACTGAGCGAGGCGCCGGATTACGAGAGTAAGCGTCTTCAGCTGGAGGCCCTGTATAACAGGCTAGAGGCGGCCATCAGTCCACCGCTCATTGACGCCCTCACACAGATGGACGCTGGTCAGTAACGCTCATACTTAGAACTTTCTAGAACTTACCGGAACTTAAGAATTTTTTTTTTATACCACTGAGGTGGCAAATAGCATACAGCCCACCTGATGGTGAGTGGTTACCGTAGCCTATGGACGCCTGCAATACCAGAGGTATTACGCGCGCGTTGCCGGCCCTGAAGAAACCAGAGAATCTAGTTTTAAAACTTTACCTCCACACGATCCGTATACCAATTAATCTGTTTTTATCCTCGCCTGTCATGTGTCCCTGGTACCGTAACAGTGTATACCGATAGCGCAGGCGAGGTAACCATTCCATTTTATGCCATAAAAAATCTAGCCAACTTCAAATTCATGGCTACAATTTAATTCATATTTTTTTTTATATATATACTAGTTTTTACTCATGGCTTCGCTTCTATTAATATAGATTTTTTTTTACAACAATTCTGCTTGTTGGTATGGGTAGAGAGAAAAAAGTTATAAAAAAAAACCACGTCCATTATTACAGAGTAGTTTGAGAAATATATATACTTTAATTATAAACAAATAATTCTGCAAAGTTTGAAGTAAATTGGTCGACACAATAAAAAGTTTAATAAAAAAATTACCCCTCCCTCACTACATTCCTATAAGATTTTCGCAATATAACCCCTATAACCGTCTCCAAGATCACATCTATCTCTATACCAATATTTGTCAATAAATTTAGTGGCTTAGGCGTTAAAGCGTAACAAACAAGCAAGCAAATTTAGGGGAAAGTGATTGTTAGTAATGTGGAGGTTTACCAATCGCTATCAATATATTTTATCTGTTTCACATCCACGCGGTTCCCCCTGGAAGCCATCGTGACTAATTAATCGTTGAATTCGTCACGATGTGTCGTGACGTTGATTCGTCACCTCGGCTTCGCCTCGGCCCACATTTACACGTTCATCTATCAATGCCTCAGTTGCTGGCCACTGCAGTAATGTACTATAGATCTTAAATCTCTGAACACAAACACTCCGGCGAAACTTCAGCAAGTTGGAGGCAAATACGTCCAATTGCGGATACCGGCTCAAAACATCATCGACTAGTTTCAATACCAAAGAGAGGAGAATTTGCTTAGCCAACTCTATTTTTCTTTATTATCTGACGTGTTGTTTCGTGCACGCAGAGCGCACTGCCGTGTACATGTCTGTGTTCGCGGGCATGTGCCGCGCGGTGTCGGTGTGCCGCTGCTGGCGCCGCGCCGCCGCTCACCGGCTGCTGGCCGCCTGGCGCCGCCTCGCGCCGTCCGCGCCGTCCGCGCCGTCCGCGCCGTCCGCGCCGCCCGCGCCGCCTGCCCTCGCGCGCCTCCTCGCCGCCGACGCTCCGCAACAGGTAACCTTCTTGTAGGTGCTGCTCGCCTAGTACACAGGCTAGCGAATCTAACGTCACACACCGGCGCAGGGGGGAGGGGATTGTTAGTAATGGGTTCTAAAAGCCCCATTGCTAGCAATATAGGGTATAGGGTATACACGATCAGTATGCATTGATGGGGACACTAGCGACAGATGATAGGTGAGGATGAAAGCAGCACAATTAACCCCATCTTGACGAATTCCACAAGAGTGGGGGGAAGGGTTTGTTAGTAATGCGAACTACCAGTCCCATTGCTAGCAATATACCCTATCATATACCTATATCAGGTCGTGGTTCCTCCAAGTAGTTTCCCTTGGAAACCATCATGACTAATTTATTGTTGAATTTGTCACGATGGACTAATTGACTTACCATTTCATCCTCACCTGTCATCTATCACTGGTGCCCCGCCAGCGTATACTGATAGCGTAGGCGGGGTTACCATTCCATTATCAACCATTAAAAAAACACCGGCGCAAGCTTGCTCACCGCCGCTCATTGCGTATCGCCTGTCAGGATACCTCTACTCCGGTGCTGGTCGCCTGGTAGTTAGACTAGAAACTAGAGCTAGAATCCTAAGGTAAAAAGAAAGTTAGATAGAGAAACTTAGTCTATGGATGCTCCTTCTATCGGTAATACTGTGAGACTTGTAAGCTATTTTAGTGCAGTACACACACCAATATACCAGACTTAAATGTGTTGAACAGTTTAAAAAATACACATCAAGCATTGCACCCGTACGAAGCCGGGGCGGGTTGCTAGTACTTTATATTTGTGCATGTGTTTTTATATAGTTTCCCTTTTATTTTAAAGTACCGTGTGTGCGGTGTGTGTGTGTGTGTGTGTGCGTGTGTGCGGGCACATACCGATGAGTGCCGGAATAGACTTGTGTCTGAAATCGAAACTTCACTCCATCAAGTTTCGATCTGGGGTGAACAAAATCTTGTCCAATTTAACCCCAAAAAGACACAAGTCTGCGCGTTTACCGCAAAAAAGACGCCGTTTGTCGTATCTCCTCACTTTCAGGGCACTTCCCTTGATAAAAAGTCAAGTCTAGGAATTCTGGGCGTTGATATATCTTGCGACGTCCAGTTTTGCGGTCATCTGGAGGAGAAGGCTAAGATAGCTTCCAAAAAGTTAGGAGTGCTCAATAGGGTGAGACGATATTTCATGCCAGAACACCGCCTGAAATTATATAAAGCCCAAGTCAGGCCGCATATGGAATACTGTTCTCACCTGTGGGCAGGAGCGCCACAGTACCAACTCCTTCCGTTAGACCGCATTCAAAGTCGGGCGGCTCGAATTATCGATAGTCAACGCCTTACTGTCCGACTTGACCCATTGAAACTGCGCAGAGATGTTGCGTCTCTGTGCATCTTCTACCGAATTTATCATGGGGAGTGTTCTGAGGAATTGTTCGGATTGATACCTGCTGCTGATTTTCACCACCGTACAACCCGCCACAAACTAAAGTTTCATCCCAATCATCTGGACGAGTGGCGGTCTTCCACCGTGCGTTTTTCAAGGCACTTTCTTCCACGCACAACCATTCTTTGGAATCAACTTCCAGCAGCAGTATTTCCGAACCGATACGACAACATAACCTTCAAGAAAAGAGTATATTCCTTTTTAAAAGGCCGGCAGCACACCTGCAATGCCGCTGGTGTTGTGGGTGATCATGGGCGGCGGTAGTCACTTACCATCAGGTGAGCCGCATGCTCGTTTGCCCCCTGTGTTGTAAAAAAAAAAAAACCGTCAGCAACCATCTCTTTTTGCCTTATGGCCGCCTGGTAGAGAATGCCTTTAGGTGTTATCCTTGCCAAGTGTTATGTACAGTTAATAATAAATATATAATGCCCCAAACTTCTCCCTTCTCTCCTTCATCATCACCATCATTATCTCAGCTATCATTTGTTCACTGCTGAACATAGGCCTCCTCCCTCCCTCTCCCTGTTATAGTTCCTAACTTCTGTTTCAGGTGGAATGGTTGACCAACGTACTGAAAGTCGAAACCCCAGTTGGAGAGCTACTCAGGCTGTACACAGATGTTCTACTTTCCCTGGAGCCGTCTCCAACACAGGTATACCTTATATTTTATCCAACGATTTGAATCCTAGTTAATTTTAAACTTTTTTTTTTATACAACTTAGACTGGCAAACAAGCTGACGGCCCACCTGATCGAAAGTGGTAACCGTCGCCTATAGATATGAGCAGTACCATGGACATAACAGAGTATACTGTTTCGCCCATGATACCCCCCTTGCGTTGCCATTCTTGAGGACTCAGGTGTTATTCCTCTGTACCCTGTAAAATCACGCCATATCCCACCCTTCAAACCGAAACTCAGTCATGCAAACACAACTGCTTTACGGATGAAACACGAATGGGACAGAGGTACCTAAGCAAACGACTTTTGTACAAAGTCTCCCTCTGATAAAACTTTCTCGTTGTTTCATATATTTCGACGTGGTGAAATCCACGTGGTCGTCTAGTTACAAGATCAATTCGTGGCCCTTAATCATGGGTTATTTATTACATTATCAATATATGTGTTTCCAGGTGGTGTCAGCAAATTTGAAATTGTGCTCAACACCTGACGAAGGCATCATAATATTGACGGATTTGAGGAGGGAAATCGACGAGTTCATAGCGTGTATGCGGGGGATCGTAGACGCGCCCAGGCAAAATAAAGGTGCGCCGCTTTATGTTGTCCTGGTAACACGAAACTGTATTTCAGTTATAATTAACTAGCTATTAACCGCGATTTCGTGGGGGGGGGGGAATTTTTAGTAATTGAGATCTAACACCCCCATTGCTGGCAATATACCCTATCAGGTCGATCTCCAGGCAGTTCCTCCTGGAAACCATCATATTTAACTCTTGTGGATTTTTTAAATGGATGTCAATGGAATGGCGACCCCCCTGCGCTAACGGTATACGCTGGCAGGGTACCAGTGAAAGATGATAGGTGAAGATGATGGGCAGGTCAGTCGGCCCATCGTAAAGAATACAACATGAATCAACCACGACGGTTTCCAGGGAACCACGTCCTGATAGGGTATATTGCTAGCAATGGGACTGATAGATCGCATTACTTACAAACCCTTCCCCCCCACTCTTGTGGAATTCGTCACGATGGGCTTAATTGAGTTGCTCTCATCCTCACCTATCATCTGTCACTAGTGTCTCATCAGTGCATACTGATCATGTATACCCTATACCCTATATTGCTAGCAATGGAGCTTTTAGAACCCATTACCAACAATCCCCTCCACCCCTGCGCCAGTGTGTGACGTTAGATTCGCTAGTCTATGTACTAGGCGAGCAGCACCTACTAGAAGGTTAGTGTAGTAACGCGCGAGGGCAGGCGGCGTACGCACGTATTTAAGCTGCTCTCGTCCTCATCTATCATCTGTCACTAGTGTCCCATCAGTGTATTGACTTGAAAAAGAAAAATTTGTATGGCACTAATTTACAAGATTAACATAAAAAAAAATCGGTTTATTGCACGCGTTTGATCATTTGCGGTACCAGGCGGTCAGAACTGACATAGAGATTCTATCCAGAGGTAGTGGTGGCGGCGACAGCTCGGGAATTAGGCCGCGCGGCGTACGCACCCCTACGCGAGCTGCTGCCCCGGTACTCCGAGATGCAGGCTGCCCTGCTGCGTCAGCATCTCGACGATAAGCAGCTACAGGACACGGTAAATACCATTTTACCAGTTTTGCCAGTTAGGCTTTGGTGGTGTTTCGTTAAGCCTATATTTATATAAAATGCCTCTAAATAATTCACAGGAGAATCTTGTAGAACATTCAAGAGCGATTCTCACGGTCGCCGAACGGTGCGAAGGGTGGTTGGAGACAGCATTTAGCAAGGCCAAGAAGATCGCCGGCATCGCTATATATCCATACTACGTGCCTGCTATTGAGGTGAGTTACACGTGGAAGCCTTTACAAGAAACAAGTCACAGAATACACTGTGTCGTACATAGTACTTCTTATGTTTTGCCACTTTTGTGGAAGTGTAGTGTGTGAAAGGTGTTTTGCAGTTTGGGCGCCGAACGGTTAGTCTCCGGTCTATTAATTTCCCTGAATAGGCCTCTTCTATAGGTGAAACACGGGCTGCAAAACGTGCGTGGACGCAATGGTGGTCAGAGATTAATGGATAATATGGAAGGTGGAAGGAAGGAATTGTTAGTAATGCGGAATACCAGTCCCATTGCAATATACCCTGTCAGGTCGACCCATACGTGGTCCTCCCTTGAGAATATTTACAATTTATACTCTTTCGTCAGAACTTCATATCCGCAATCACCACTATGATCTTCGCTCACTGTCGCCGTATCGAAACGGCGTTCTTGTCAACTGTATCGGCTGGCGAGACAGCGGGCGTGTTGTCCAACACATTCCCAGCGTCTCTGGTGCTCGAGTCAGCAGTTGCTGTACTGCTGGACACACTAGCAGCGCGACAGAAGATAGAGTTGGAAGAAGAAGGTTTGTTTCTGATATCGTAGTACTAGGAGTACATAACATGATTGCATGTCTAACAAAAGCTACTTGCCTATCAGTTCTTAACAGCGTAGTACTAGGATTACATAATCCCATTGCATGTCTTACCGTCACTCACAGGCGAAGCTTACGACTTAGTTAATATGGAATAGGATATCTTGCTAAAGAAGTAGCGTCAGTCTCTGGTGTTGAAGACAGCAGTTTCTCTACTTCTGGACACACTGCCAGCATTACAGCAGATAGAGCTGGATGATGATCAGTTCTGAACAGCATAAATATGACAAAAGATGATCAGGTCTTAAGAGTATAAGTACTAGGAGAGCATAATATGATTGTATGTCTTTCGATGATATGGCAGATTCTTCCATAGATAGTAACAATAATTTGAACACAGCTTAAGCCTTAAATTTTTTTTTATACAACTTGGAATTGCAAACAAGCTGACGGCCCACCTGATGGAAAGTGGTAACCGTCGTCTATAGACATGAGCAGTACCATGGACATAACAGAGTATACTGTTTTGCCCATGATACTCCCATGCGTTGCCATTCCTGAGGACTCGGGTGTTATTCCTCTGTACCCAATAAATTCACGCCATATCCCACCCTTCAAACCGAAACACAGCCATGCAAACACAACTCCTTCACGGTTGAAACTTGAATGGGACAGAGGTACCCAAGCAATCAACTTTTGTATAAAGTCTCCCTCAATCGCAGAGCCTAAGGATGAACACCAGCTGTCCGACCTTCCGTCTCTGGTGCTAGAGCCGGACAGCCGGCAGCAGCTCGCGACCCTGCGGTCACAGCCGCAGTCGTCGGCTGAGTTGTGGCGCGCCAAGGAACAGCTCCGGACGCTGGCCAGGGCGATATTGAGGAACCCCATTGACGTGTTACTAGGTCAGTTCCGTTACATTTTTTTACTTTCATCATGCGTTTTTCAAGGCACTTTCTCCCACGCACAACCACTCTTTGGAATCAACTTCCAGCAGCAGTATTTCCGAACCGATACGACAACATAACTTTCAAGAAAAGAGCATATTCCTTTTTAAAAGGCCGGCAGCATAGCTGCAATTCTGTTGTTATTGTGGGTGATCATGGGCGGCGGTAGTCACTTACCATCAGGTGAGCCGCAAGCTCGTTTGTCCCCTGTTTTGTAAAAAAAAATTTCATCATTTCCGCTATCCCTTGCTAAACATGGGCCTACCCTGGTTTTGCCAGTAGTTGCCACGCTTGGCAACAAAAGTTGTAAAGTACTTTCACAGTAAAAAAAAATTCATATTGAAAACCTGCAAGTCACTTAACAACATGCCCAACAATGTTGTATGGTCCCAGCATAGAATGGGCCACCCCTTCATTTCCCGCAGGTGTCGGAAGAGGTGACTATGAGAACCTAATGGTCGAGGAATGGACAGCAACATCCCTCTTAAAACATCACCAAAGTCTATGTGTGGTTGCCGATCCATCTGTCGAACATGGCAACTACTGGCTAACCATTGAGTCTCGTTTTTTTTTTTAATAAATGATAATGGAATGATAACGACGTCAGCGTTATCGGTATACGCTGGCGGGGCACCAGTGAGGGATGATCAGTGAGAATGAAAAGGCAGGTCAGTTAGCCCATCGTGACGAATTCGAACATAAATTAGTCACGATGGTTTTCAGGGGCAACCGCGTGGAGGTCGACTTGATAGCAATAGACAATACCTCCCAATTGATAACAATCCGTTTCCCCTCAACAATCTCGTAAGGTTAGGTAGTCATGTATGCTGAGGCACACCCTACATATGACCCTAGGAGGTGTGCGCACGTATCCGTGTCCTCCTGTGATGGTAGGGTGGGAGGGACATTCCCCACCCTAACTAAGAGAGGAGGCCTGCCCTACACCACCTACAGGGCGGGCCGTCGCGTTGGATACTCGGTAGTCGTACAAACGGGAACCCGGGATCCAACATAAGCGCCTCGAGGTACGTCGTGTGGTTTTTAGTGGGTACAAAATCCCACACACCCCAGCTGCCCTCCCTCCGGCAGATGGGACGGTCTTTCCGAAGATTATCCATACGAAAAAAAAAAAGTTAGTCATGTATGCTAACTTAGCGCACAAAAATGTTTTTTACGACTTTACATAACAAATCTTAGAAGTTCTCTGCTCTTCTGTGCTATAATTTATATACATAAACCTTGTTCCACAATTATTTTGTTTTATTGATGAAAACTGCATTAAAGCCCGTTGTTTAGTTTAAAAGATTTAAGCGTACAGACGACAGGAAGTGACTTTGTTTTATACTCTGTAAAGGTATGGATATATATTTATTTACCTATATATTTATATATATATATATATTCAGACGAGATCCCTCAACTGGCTGCGTGGAACAACAACGACGCTCTCTCCACGGACCTGCCAGATTTCTCCTTATCGCCTCAGGAGTACATTACGAAGGTATGTTACGAACAGACGCTGTAATTTGGTTATGTTCACACCTCCTGCATATTTTTGATCTCCTGGTACTTTATATGAAATTAACTAGGTATACGGCGCATTTTTTTTTATAAAAACGACACGTCACGATATTGTAACGATTTTGTCGTCACGGGTTTGCCGCCGTATTAGTTTTTTTTTTATACCACAAAGGTGGCATACAAGCATACGGCCCGTCTGATGGTAAACGGTCACTGTAGCAACCTGCAACACTAGGGTTGTCACGTGCGCGTTGCAGACTCTGAAGAAACCTTAATACGCCCTTTTTGAAAAACCACATACTGTTTTATTGCGAAGCCAAATCCTAAATCGTCAATCAGCCGTATGGTCCCGGCATAGAATGGGCTCTTCTTTTCCGTGGGCGTCGCAAGAGGCGACTAGGGGTACTTAATGCTCGAGGCAGCAGCGTCCCTGTTAAAACATCTCCAAAGGCTAAACTGCGGTTGCCAATCCGCCTGCCAAGCATGGCAAATCTCCCATAGGAGGAAGCTTATGTTCAGTTATGGACAGTAAAAGGCTGATTTGATGATCATGATGATTACCACCAGAAGTTCCACAACCTTCCATGTAAGCCATCAACCTCCGACTGCCATTTTGTTCACGCACGTTTTGCGACACGTGTTCGACTTCTAAACGAGGTATCTTCAGGCAAAATATTAGATCACTTCTCAGAGCCCAGTGTTCCAAAAAATGAATGCGAAATTGAACAAAATAATTCTAATGAAATAACCATTTTCATCTTTCATTAAAATTTATGTTCAAAACAACTTATCCTCCAGAATTTCGCAGTCGGTTAATTCAGATGTTCTTTTCCAGATCGGACAATATCTGATGACGCTGCCCCATCATTTGGAGATGCACCTGTCGGAGAAACAGGCTCCGTGGCAGTTCCTTTCTGAGGTAAGAACGTGGCACTTGTTTTTGTTAACTCTTTATCAGTTCTGTAAGCCTAGTACTTGATTGTTATGAGATATTGTGGCTAGAGGAGTCCGAGGTTCGACCTCCACATGGTTCTGCCTGGAAACCGTCGTGGTTAATTCTTAGTAAATTTACCATGATGTGCCTGCTGACGTGATTTCATCATCTCATCATCTCCTTAATGGTGATTGGTGACTATCCAAAAGAATCGGTCGCATATTTTTTGTATGACACTTAGAATGGCAAACAAGCTGACGGCCCACCTGATGGAAAGTGTGAAGAAGGGCCAAATTAAAAGTACCCATAACCGGCAGGCGTGTATGAAAAGATTGATAAAAGTGGAGGAATCGAGAGTTTTGTTTGAATCGAAGCATTTGGCGTTCCATTGTTTCTGCCTACCCTAATGGGAGACAGGCGTGACAGATATGTATATATATGTATATACTCAAGTTTATTGTCTGTACATACATAGGTATGCATCCACACATGCGACAAGTACGCTGAGAAGGTGCTCAATATACGAAACATGGACGCGCTTGGAACGAAACGGTGCCTCACTGATATCGGTAAGAACCCATTATTATCAATGCTGCAGATTTATGATGTCCTGGTACCACGACGGACTCTTGTATACAATTTTTTTTTATACAACTTCGAATGGCAAACAAGCTGACGACGGCCCATCTGATGGAAAGTGGTAACCGTCGCCTATAGATACGAGCAGTACCATGGACATAACAAAGTATACTGTTTCGCCCATGATACCCCCCATGCGTTGCCATTCCTGAGGACTCAGGTGTTTTATAATAAAAAATATAAATCAAATTAAGAACTTACCTTTTTTTTGTCTATTGAAAATAAAATAAATAATATGCCATTCCAAATAAAAAAATATATTGCATGTCAACCGAACGGAGATATTTTTTTAATGGGTGAAAATGGTATGGTAACCCCGCCTGCGCTAACGGGATACGCTGGCGGAGCACCAGTGAAGGGTGATAGATGAGAATGAAAACAGGCCAGTTAGCCCATCATGGTGAATTCATCAGGAATTAACCATGATAGTTTCCAGAGGGAACCGCGAGGAGGTCGACCTGGTTGGGTATATTACTAGCAATGGGATTCTCAATCTCCATCACTAACAATCTCTATCCCCCGAACGGAGGAGATTATGGGATAGAACTTGTGGGCAAGAACTAATAAAAAGGACGGATTTAACCCTTAAATACCGGAAGTTTCAAATTTGATACCGGGGTTATAAATCGCATTGGACGCCTACAATCGATTTTATTTTAATATTTAGCTGTTTACATGTTACCAAATGTTTTTTTTTTTTCTAAATAAATATAAAAAAAATATCGTTTGTTTTACTATTTTCCCCCATTAGTACGCACAGTAAAGGGTACACATATATTTTTTTATTTGATTTAAAAAATTAGGCTTTTAAGAATTAATATAAAGGAAGGCAGTGGCTCACGCATAAGTAATATCATTCCATGAAATGCCACGTACGGGTCTGCAGGACCCGTTATCCGAAGGGACTCTAGAAAAAAGGTCAATTAATTTGTCTTTCCAGGATTCATGTCCGGATCTCTAGTGCGGAGCACTCGATAATCGTATGAATTGTTCATTATAATCGATTAATACTATTCGATTGCATATCGGTTAGTTTCAGATGGCATATAGCGGTCGGTCGTTGGCTTCATCAGAATTTCTTTTTTTCTTGATACTTGATTGCATCAAGTATCAAGAAAAAAAATCTGACAAGACAATTGCTATATTGCTTGCTATCCATAATCTTTATATTGATATTTGCAGTGTACTTATCCAGTGTGGTGGAAGATCTTGGAACCAATGTCACGCCATCACTCAAAAACTTGGAGAAGTCACTGCGAGCCGCTGCGCCGACGAACGAGTGATAAAACTTTGTATTACTTACTTTATTAAAAAAATATATATAAATCAGTTGAAATAAAAATACATTCCTATAAAAAAATGCCTTTATATTTGACTAGCTTTATCCCGTGGCTTTACCTGCCTGAATTAGTTGACATCATATAAAATTGAAGTTGCAAAAAATAATGTTTTTATACCACTGAGATGGCAAACAAGCGTATGGCTCACCTGATGGTAAGCGGTTACCATAGCCTATGAACGCCTACAATACCAGAGACATTACGCGCGCGCGTCGCCGACCCTGAAGAAACCTCTTTTCCCGTTTTTTGAACCTTTTGCTTTAGTCTCTTGGAAAAACCTCGACATGGAGCTCATTCCATAGCCTGTATATACCATAAGGGCTACATAAGGGGGTTTTTGCCTATACTTACCACGCTTGGCAGCGGGTTGGTAACCGCTGTCAGGCTTCTGGTGATATTTTAAGAGGTATGTTGCTACCCATCCCTCCACCATAAGCTTTCTTAGTCGCTATTTACAACACCCATGGGAAAGGAACATATATAATACATGCAAATTAGAGTAGAGAAAACCCGTGCAAAGTCAGGGCGAGTCGCTAGTTCCTGTGTATTGTATTAAGAAGACAGATGGCGACAGGCTCTTTAGCTTACGGGAGGATTAAATTAATGAAAAAAAAAAACGATTTAAATACAAACATACAAAATTATATATTTTTTATATACATCATTCGAGTTTTTTTTCTATACCACTGAGGTGGCAAACAAGCATACGCCCCACCCGATGGTAAGCGGTTACCGTAGCCTATGAATGCCTGCAATACCAGAGGTATTACGGGCGCGTTGCCGGCCCTGAAGATACCTCTTTACCCCCCTTTTGGAGAACCCCATGCTGTAATCTCTTGGGATAACCTCGGCAGGGAGCTCATTCCATAACCTGAGTGTTCGTGGGAGAAAACATCTCTACCTAAACCTCACTACCAGTAAAAATCATATATTTAATATTATATTTAATCGTAAACAAGTTAATTACCGTATGTTAGTGTTAGTTATACTATTCCATGACTCTTTAATAAACTCACTACCAATAAAAACATTAATCATAAATATAACAGCCTTTAGCTGTCCATTGCTGGACATAAGCCTCCCCCCTAGTGGGATTTTGCCTGTAGTTGCCACGCTTGACAGGTGGATTGTCAACTGCAATTAGGTTTTGGAGATGTTTTAAGAGGGGACGCTGCTGCCCATCCCTCGCCCTCCTTAATCGCCTCTTACGACACCCACGGGAAAGAAGGGGGTGGCTTATTCTATACCGGGACCACACGGCCAATTATGTTAATGATAGTTAATGTATTTTTTTAATTTAGAAACTAGAAATTTAACAAATTAATTATAATACTAAAATTATAAAATGTACCAGGATAACATCATCTCATCATCTTCCTACCCTTATCCCAATCATTTGGGGTCGGCGTAATATGATTTTATCCATATTACAAAAAGATTTGGTTTTTAGTTTTACGACCGGCCACCTGCTTGACGTCAACCCTCTTTGGGAAGGGAAGAGAAAATGTACTAGGATAACATAAACTTGAAACATTAATCGTCCCACATCTCATGGTTGGGATCAGTCTCTGGAAGGTACTCCTTCTGCAATATCCGCTTCGGTGTTGATATAGCACCAGTCACTAGTGGCTTTTCTTTAAGGAAGAACGAGGATCGGTTGGTGCATATTTTCACGTGCTGCTTCATCTCGTCGCTGGACATGCGATGCGTGGCGTTGTACGGACAGATGTCGAGTTTTGGATAATTTTTCTGGCATTTCACCAAGTGCGCTTGGATACGGGAACGGGACACTCTGTGGCAGGCGTTGTAAGGGCACGTCACAAATGGATCATCCATGTTTCACAGCTGGAATATTAACAGAGACATGTAAATATCAGATAGTTGTATTGCCATATCTTACTTTCCAGAGGCCTGGCCTTTATAAAAGGAGCCTGTGTTCTCTCAGACAAATCCTCGCCACCTTACTACTTCACCAGAGGGAGACTTTGTAGGAAAGTCATTTGCTTGGACACCTCTAATGTGAAAGGGACTCCATTTTCCGCACTTAGCCTCTCATTTGGGCCATTGTGCGTAACACTGGCCATTGGACACCTCTATCTCATTCGTATTTCTACTGGGAAACAGTTGTGTTTGCATGGCTGTGTTTTGGTTTGAAGGGTGGGATATAGCGTGAATTTACTGGGTACAGAGAAATAATACCTGTGTCCTCAGGAATGGCAATGCTTGGGGGTATCATGGGCGATACAGCAAACTCTGTTATGTCCATGGTACTGTTCCTGTCTATAGGTGATGGTTATCTTTTCATCAAGTGGACCATCAGCTTGTTTGTCATTAAACAAAACAAAAGTGCTTTAAAAAACCTATAGATTACTATATTCTTTTAACACTGTATCTTAAACATTTAGAGGGGGGAAAGGAATTGTTAATGAGAGGGTCTTACGGCCTTGTTACTAGTAATATACCTTATCAGGTCTACCTCCACGCAGTTCCCCTTGGAACTCATTGTTTTAAATTCTTCACATTGGGCCAACTGACTCGCATTCATTCTCACTTTTTTTTTATACAACTTAGAATGGCAAACAAGCTGATGATCCACCTGATGGAAAGTGGTAACCATCGCCTATAGACATGAGCAGTACCGTGAACATAACAGAGTATACTGTTTCGCCCATGATATCCCCCATGCGTTGCCATTCCTGAGGACTCAGGTGTTATTCCTCTGTACCCTGTAAATTCACTGCACTATCCCACCCTTCAAAGTGAAACACAGTCATGCAAAAACAATTGCTTTATGGTTGAATTTTATCACTTATCACTTACTTATCATCTCTGATTGGTATATCATCTTGCTAGTGTATACTAGAAGTGCAGGTGGGGTTACTATTCCATTGTCCTCCATTAAACAAGTGTTTAGGGGGGGAGAAAGGGATTGTTAGTAATAGACATTAGCAATTCCATTGCTAGCAATTTACTCTATTAGGTCAACTTCCATGCTGTTCCCCCTGGAAATCATTTTTTTTTTATTGGATGAAAATGAAATGATAACCCCACCTGCGCTAACGGGATAAGCTGGCGGGGCACCAGTGAAGGGTGATAGATGAGAATGAAAACAGGCCAGTTACCCCATCATGATGAATTCATCTGGAATTAATCATGACAGTTTCCAGGGGGAACTGCGAGGAGGTCGACCTGGTTGGGTATATTGCTAGCAATGGGATTCTCAGTCTCCATTACTAACAATACCTTCCCCCCCCCCTGGAAATTATTAGGCCAACTGACTTGCTTCATCATCATTTATTGCCTCTCACCGGTACCCTACCAGTGTATACTGATAGCGCAGGCAGGGTTACCATACAGTTTTCAAAAATTTCAAATGAAATAACATTTAGGGGTTATTTTTTTAATGTCTAAGTTTTTAATTTGGTGCCATGAAATGTTACTGTAGCCAGGAACACTTGTACGAGTCATGGAGTCTGGAAACTAGCTGCTACGGTATTGATTCATCTTCCTACCCTCATCCCAATTATTATTTGTGGTCAGTGTAATATTTTTTTCTCTTCCATTCTTCTCTATTCCCAGTCATTTCCACATTCACTCTCACTCTGGCCATATCATCTTTCACACAGTCCATCCATGTCGTTTTTGGTCTTCCTCTGCCCATATAGCCATCCACATTCATACTTAACACCTTTCTTTAAACATGCTCCTCATCCTGGCGCATCATGTGTCCATACCAGGATAGGACAATTACTCCTTAACTTTTTTATCATGTATGCTACTTTCATACTTCCTCCATATACTCATTCTGGGGAGGAAAGGATTGCTAGTAATGGGGAGGTTAATCCCCATTTCTATCAATATACTCTAACAGGTCGACCTCCACGCTGTTCCCTCTGGAAACCATCATTAACCATGGAGAAATTCGTCACGACGGCTAATTGACCTGCTTTATCCTCACCTATCATCTATCACTGCCGTCACCGGTGCACCGCAGGGTACAACGATAGCGCAGGCGAGGTTACCATTCCATTATCACCCACTAAAAAAAACTTCATTCTTAATATTGTCCATTTATCACACAGTAATGATTGTAAAATGACAAATTATCTGTAAATACGTAGTAAATATTTGCAAGCATGGATGCACTAAACTGTCTTTAATATATCTTACAAATTAAACGACGAGAAATACTTATAAGCTATTTGGACTCAGGAGTGTACTTACGATAGGTTTCAAGCTGTTATTATTATCACAGATTAGAAAGGATGTTTAATTAAATAATTTGTAATTTATAAAACGTTTATATTATGATAGATAAGTAATTAACGGTTTAATTTGTTTAATTTTTTTAAATATATTTTTTATTTCTGTTATAGATGCACAGATTAGAGAGACTAATTGTTTTGTTTTGACTTTTATCTGTGACATATGTCAGTGTCAGACTATAATCTTTTTCGTGAATTAAGTCCAATGTTGCCAAATTATTTGCTAATAAATTAGATATTTATTTCGCAACTAGCGGCCCGTCCCGGCTTCGCACGGTTGGACATTTTTACTTTTTAAAAAGTGACCATTAAGGCGGCACACGCGACGGAAGCTTAAAAATGAAGTAACTTCTCCCGTTTTGCCAACATTTCCCTTCACTGCTCTGCTCCTATTGATCATAGCGTGATTAAAAGTATACTATAACCTGCCCAGGAGTATGAAGAACAATTGTACCAAGTTTTGTTAAAATCCGTCAAGTAGTTTTTGATTCTATAACGAACATACAGACAGACAGAGAAAAATTTTACTGATTGCATTTTTGGCATCAGTATCGATCACTATTCACCCCCTGATAGTTATTTTGGAAATATATTTCATGTACAGAATTGACTTCTCTACAGATTTATTATAAGTATAGATTTTCAATATACATTTTTTAAGAAATTTGGTATACATTTTTGAAGAAACTTTTGTAAATTTTGGTATTTTTTTTAATAAATGATAATGGAAAGGCAACCTTACCGACCTAACGGTATATACTAACGAGATACCAGTGAGGGATGACAGGTGAGAATGAAAAAGCAGGTCAGTTAGCCCATTGTAATGACACCTGAGTTTCAGGTTTCTAGGGGAAGGTATATTGCTAGCAATGGGACTGGTAGTCTGCATTGCTAATAATCCCTTGTCCTCTTAATTTTGGTACTTATATATTGTATATTTCTATATAAATAAAAAAAAAACAATTAAGGTGCTAGAGCCATGTGTAAATAGTCATTTAATCAACCTTATAAGGGTGTTCTTTCATATATATAATTTTCTGATTACGGAATAACAACTACCCGTAAAACAATAATACCCGATATAGGCGATTAAGGCGACAGGCTAAAAGATGTAGAAACAGTTTCTAGTAAAAGATGTAAGAAACACCACACGCGACAGTTTTTAACAATTCGATTGTTTTATATATTTTTTTATACTACTGTGGTGGCAAACAAACATACGGCCCACCCGATGGTAAGTGGTTACCGTAGCCTATGAACATCTGTAATACCACAGGTATTACGCGCGCGTTGCTGACCCTGAAGAAACCTCTTTAACCCCCTTTTGAAAAATCCCATGCTGTAGTCTTTTGGGAAAATCTCAACAGGGAGCTTATTCCATAATCTGAGCGTTCGTGGGAGAAAACATCTCTGAAACCGCATTGTACGCATATATTTTTAACAAAAACATAAGACGATTATTTTTTTTTAAAACACAAAGAGATTTGTTTTATTGGTGGCCAATTTTTTTTTGACCTGAGGACTCAGGTGTTATTCCTCCGTACCAAGTAAATTCACGCAATATCCCACCCTTCAAACCGAAACACAGCCATGCAAACACAATTGCTTTACGGTCGAAACACGAAAGGTACCCAAGCAATCGACTTTTCTTATATATATATATATATATATATATATATATATATATATATATATATATATATATATATATATATATATATATATATATATATATATATATATATATATATATATATATAATGTTATACATATATATATGTATAACAATTATAGATATATGCAGTCTCCAGTCCATATCTCAACCAGAAGACTTGGTCAATAGAAGTCCAATAATAAAATAGGTATCTGAATCATACCAAATAAGAGAAAAATAAATTAAATTGTATTATTAAATTCTATTGGATAATAAAAATATCTTAGTGACTTAACCAAGTAATAAAACAAAAGATAGAATAAAAGAGAATATTTTTTTTTCATTTTTCATTGTTTGCTTTGCAGCACATGGCAAAATGTGGTAAATATCGATTCAAGTTCATAAATGGCTAAACATATAGGAAATTGTACAGATTTGGAGAAAAAAAAAATTTGTGTAAGAATAAAAATTTACATCTGGCAACGATTATTGAGTCGTGGTGTTATAAATTTCTCTGTGATATGTTGTCAAATGTTAATATAATTTCAAATTTTAATTCCCAATTTTATATCATGTTTTATTTTTTATTCAATCGAATAGAATTATAATCATTACCTACTTTGTTAGTTAGGTTTTAATATTTTAAATGTCCTTTTAATTAACGTCATGAGTAAACGAATATCTCCAATGTCAGGTAATTGGAACTTCGAAACAGTTTCATTTTGTTTCTCATAAAAACACAAAGCTGTTTTATTTTTTTTTCTCTATGCCGAAGATCAGGCGAATCAAGACTAGTGATTGATAACTTAATTCGTATAGAACCTGTTTTTTTAAAACTTTTTTTAAAATATTTATTGCCATTACAGCAACAAACAGTAAAAACAAATTCAAACTAAAAAGACTTATAAGCATGTTTTTTTTTATGAATAAATGGATGACTATGGAATGGTAACTCTGCCAGCATTATCGGATACGCTGTGTGGTAACAATGAAAAATTTAGCAGTAGTTGCGACGCTTGGCAGACAGATAGGCAACTGTAGTAAGGCTTTAGACATGTTTTAAGAGGATGTTGCTGCCCTCCCATAGTCACCCTTATGATACCCACAGGAAAGGAAGGGGTGGCCTATTCTATGCGGGGACCACACAGCCTCGATAATCTGGCATCTGATTGTTAACCCTTAAATACCTGAAGTTTCAAATTTGATACCGGGGTTATAAATCACATTGGGCGCCTACAATCGATTTTATTTTAATATTTGGCTGTTTACATGTTACCAAATGTTTTTTTCAAAATAAATATATAAAAATATCATTTTGATTTTTTTACTATTTTTCCCCAAAGTGTGCTGTTTACTACATAGTAAAGGGTACACTTATATATTTTTTAATTTGATTTAAAAAATCAGGCTTTTAAGGGTTAAGATTAAATTGTACTAATTATAATATTTGTATCTTATTCCAGCAGATGAACGGCCGAAGAGAGTGAAAAAAGAATGTAATTATGGGGAAAAATGTTTCAGAATGAATCCAGTGCATTTTAGGGAGTTCAGTCACAGACACTGTTAGTATAATTTATTTCATGTCATTTAATTTGTTTCTGATACTATTAAGTTGGCAAACAAGCATACGGCCCACCTGATGGTAAGCAGTTACTGCATCCTATGAACACCTGCAATACTAGGAGCATCACACCTGTATTGTTAAGTGTGAACAAACTTCTTTGCCTCTTTTTTTAAGAACCCCATGCTGTATTCTCTTGAAAAAACCTCAACAAGGAGCTCATTCATTCATGGGAGTGAAGATCTCTGAAGATTTTTTTTTCACTTTCACAGTTTGGATTCTGAATGGTTTTTTTTTAATGGGTGATAATGGTATGGTAACCCCGCCTGCGCTATCGATATACTCTGGCGGGGCACCAGTGAGAGGTGACTGATGAGGATGAAAACAGGTCAGTTAGCCCATCCTGACGAATTCTACTAGAATTAGCCACGATGGTTTCCAGGGGGAACCATGTGTGGAGGTCGATCTGACAGGGTATATTGCTAGTAATGGGGCTATTTGACCCCATTACTAACAATCCCTTTTCCCCCCGATTCTGAATGGTTAATACTAGTCTATATAATAATTTGCCTGAAGTCATTAGTCATTTATTCAAAAAACAATGTACATTGTGTCTGAAATAAGGGATAAACATACAAATAAGTATAATATTAAATTGAAATTTTTTTTATACAATTTAGAATGGCAAACAAGCTGACGGCCCACCTGATGGAAAGTGGTAAACGTCGCCTATAGACATGAGCAGTACCGTGGACGTAACAGAGTATACTGTTTCGCCCATGATACCCCCCATGCGTTGAAATCACATTTTCTTTCCCTTGAGTAATATTTTTTTTATTCTTCTAATTGAACTGTCAAATCTTAAAATCATTAAACTAAATTTCTAATGTGCGTAGTATATTAATTTATTTTAACATTTATTATGTAAGTGGGTAGGTATTATATGTATTTATAGTGTCTGTTTTGTTTTATTATATATTTTAATATTTTATTTAACTGTATATTTGTTTATGTATGATTAGTTGTAGCACTTCAGCTGCCCGCTGACGAAATGCTTTCTCACTGTATCGGGTTGACTGGAAGAGATCTCTGTCAGAGATAAGTCCACGCTTGCTCACAACATTTATAAATACATAATTTTATTTGTAACTTACAAATGCAATAAAGAATATATATAGAAGAACGCTGCTGCCCATCCCTTAACCATTATGTTCCCTTAGTCGCATCTTACGACATCCATGGGAAAGAAATGGTTGGTCTATTCCATCTCGGGACTTAGAAGGTATATACGGCGATTTAATATATGCTTTTACATATTTCAGTGGAATCGATACTAGATGCGTACTCTGGATGTGGTGAGTACCCAATACCGGAACACCTGAGCTCCCAGCGGCACATGATAAAGGAACAGCTCGAGGTTATCGTTGAGAAGAAGCTGTATGAGCCGGTTACAGAAGGGAGCGGTGGGTGAGTATGTGTAACTAGGTACTAGGGATGGGTAATAGTAATATCTTTGGGGGGGAAAGGGATTGTTAGTAATGAAGACTGAGAATCCCATTGCTAGCAATATACCCAAACAGTTCGACCTCCTCGCGGTTCCACCTGGAAACTATCATGGTTAATTCCTGATGAATTCATCATGATGGGCTAACTGGCCTGTTTGCAATCTCATCTATCACCCTTCACTGGTGCTCCGCCAGCGTATCCCGTTAGCGCAGGCGGGGGTTACCATACCAATTTCACCCATCAAAAAAAAAAGTTATAACTATATATTTTAGTTACAACATCTATATATTGGTCCAATAACGAATATGTTAAAGTCCGTTATACAAAAAAGTAATATTGGATAATTACTTGTAACCTCTCAACTGTGTCGCGACAAAAAGTGCGCATCTGTGTCGCGTCCGCTTAGCGGACATTTTTTTTTTATTCAACTTAGAATGGCAAACAAGCTGACGGCCCACCTGATGGAAAGTGGTAACCGTCGCCTATAGACATGAGCAGTACTGTGGACATAACAGAGTATACTGTTTCGCCCATGATACCCCCCATGCGTTGCCATTCCTGAGGACTCGGGTGTTATTCCTTTGTACCCTGTAAATTCACGCCATATCCCACCCTTTAAATCGAAACACAACCATGCAAACAACTGCTTTACGGTTGAAACATGAATAGGATAGAGGTACCCAAGCAATCGACTTTTGTGCAAAGTCTCCCTCTGGTAATCCATTTTTCAATGAGACACGGTAATTTTAATTAGCTCGCAAAAAATGTGCAGGGAAGTTTTGAATTTAGAACGTACCTATAACGTACTTATAAATAATCATATTTTTAAATAAATTATAACTGGCCAGTCTCACATACATAAAAACTATTTCTTGCAATACATTTTGAGTGACCCGGTATTCCCTGTTTCAGCGCAAGTACATCAAAAGATGATTTACAAAGTAAAACTGAAACACAAAGTACTAGGATCACATCAAAGGAAAGTAGTTCAAAACAATTGACCAGTGGTATGAGGGGAAACGAAAATATTAGCAGAGCTAAAGATGATGGGAAATTGTCTAAAGGTGATGAAAAGAACCTAAAAGTGAAGAGCAGAGAGAACAGTGGATCTCCAACTGTTAATATGGAGGGGAAATCAGCAAATCAAAAAGGTATATATAATTTATTTTCAATTATTTATATATAAATAGGTATTATGCTTTTTTTTACCAGAGGGAGACTTTGTACAAAAGTCGATTGCTTGGATACCTCTGTCCCGTTCGTGTTTCTACCGTGAAGCAGTTGTGTTTGCATGGCTGTGTTTCGGTTTGAAGGGTGGGATATGGCGTGAATTTACAGGGTACAGAGGAATAACACCTGAGTCCTCAGGAATGGCAACGCATGGGGGGGTATCATGGGCGAAACAGTATACTCTGTTATGTCCACAGTACTGCTCATGTCTATAGGCGACGGTTACCACTTTCCATTAGGTGGGCCGTCAGCTTGTTTGCCATTCTAAGTTGTATAAAAAAAAAAAGAAATATTTTTATGTGTGAAAATGACATGGTAACCCCGCCTGCGCTATTGGTATCCGCTGGCGGAGTACTAGTAAGTGGTGATAGGTGAGAATGGAAAGGCAGGTCATATAGTCCATCGTGACAAATTCCTCCATGTTTAACCACGATGGTGTCCAGGGGGAACCGCGTGGTTCGACTTGATAGGGTGTATTGATAGCAATGGGGATTTACCTCCGCATTACTAACAATACCTTCCTCCCAGGTATTATGCTAGCCTAGTACTACACAGTCCAGTTATGAAACACAAAGTTCCAAGGATCATGAGTTGGACACCATTGCTGGGGAGGGAGGGAAGGGATTGTTAATAATGCGGATTACCAGCCCCATTGCTAGCAATGTACCCTGTAACCATCGTGACTAGTTTATCATTGGATTCGTCACTATGAGCTAACTTACCTGCCTTGGGGGGAAAGGGATTGTTAGTAATGGAGACTGAGAATCCTATTGCTAGCAATATACCCAACCAGGTCGACCTCCTAGCGGTTCCCCCTGGAAACTATCATGGTTAATTCCTGATGAATTCATCATGATGGGCTAACTGGCCTGTTCTCATTCACTGGTGCTCCGCCATCGTATCCCGTTAGCGCAGGCGGGGTTACCATACCATTTTCACCCATCAAAAAAAAAACTTACCTGCCTTTTCATCCTCACCTATCATGTCTCCCTGGTACCTCGCTAGCGTATATCAATAGCGCAGGCGGGGTTAGTATTCCATTATCATCCATTAAAAAATTATTTCAGGTACAGACTACCGCCCGGTAGTACAGCCCACGCGTCGCCCAGAGAATTTCCTGAAGGTGGTGTTACCACGTGGCAACATGGCGGCGAAGCATGCCGCTAGCGCCCCCTATCATATATTTTATACAACTATATCTGACGCGAAGGAAACACATAATCAACCATACTCCATAACGTTTTTAGGTAAGTATATATAAAAATATTTTTTTCTCAAACATGCTTGGAAATGTGAACATTATTTTGACAATCTTCTTCAAGATAAATCAAAATTGCCGAACATGCGGGCAGCGGCCGGCATAAGTTGTATGAAAATCCATATCTGTCGTGTTTTGCGGCCAGATAAATTACTATGTAAACTCATATCTGTCCTGTAATTTAAAAATGGAATGACCTTTTACTTCGAAACATGGAGGCTACCAAGGAGGTAACTAATAAAAAGTTTTATTTAAATTTTCGAACTGGCTTGCAAATAGAAAGCTGTTTATTGAAAAAAAAAAACAAAGGAACATTATGGCGCGTGAAAAAATATTATTGTTCGTTATTCGTCATTGAATTTAAAAAGTAAAATTGTGTTTTTGATTTCCGCGCATTGTTTGAGAAAAGTACTATACAAGCCTTGGCCACAACTAGGCATTGATGGACTCTATCAATGCCTCAGTTGCTGGCCGCTCCAGTAACGTACTATTGTCTACATACTGTTCTGATAGATGCATTTAGTGCAACTTGCCAATGCAAACTATTGTAAACCGATCCTTATTATAGCTAATTCCTAACTGTTACATTAGTGCAGTATTAAATTGTCATTAGCAATAGATTTGGATTGAGATCCATGTTGGATTCAAGAGTTGTCCTACTGTTTGTTTGTTTTTTTTTTTTATGCAACTTAGAATGGCAAACAAGCTGGCCCACCTGATGGAAAGTGGTAACTGTCGCCTATAGACATGAGCAGTACCGTGGACATAACAGAGTATACTGTTTCGCCCATGATACCCCCCATGCGTTGCCATTCCTGAGGACTTGGGTGTTATTCCTCTGTACCCTGTAAATTCACTGCCATATCACTTCAAAGTGAAACATAGCCATGCAAACACAACTGCTTCACGATTGAATCTTATCACTTACTTATTACACCTTTGGCTGGTGTCCTGCCAGTGTATACCAGAAGTGCAGGTGGGGTTACTATTCCATTGTCATCCATTAAACAAGTGTTTAGAGGGGGAGAAAGGGATTGTTAGTAATAGACATTAGCAATCCCATTGCTGTCCTGTAAATTCACTGCCATTCACAAGCTGGGATTGCTTCAAAGTGAAACACAGCTATGCAAACACAACTGCTTCACGGTAGAAACATGGATAGGGGTGTCCAAGCAAACAACAAAGTCTCCCCCTTGTAAACTTCACTTTTACCTCATTTTCCATCCATCCATTAAAAAAAAAATGTTTTACCCGCAGAAATCCTGGATCACAGTTTAGGCGAGCTGAAGTGTTCCCTCCAGATAAATTTTATGGTCGAACTGGGCTGGCTCCTAGCGCAGTATTACTTCGCGGGCTACAGCGAGAAAAGGCTGACCATACTCTATGGTGAGGACGCGCCGGAACTGAAGAATATAAACAAGAAGAAGCCCCACGTAGACGCGCACCACGTCAACATGGCGACGCCGTTTGGAAAGCATCATACGTGAGGTTTTTGAATTTTTATTTTTTATTTATTTATAGTATAAAAAAAAGAAACACAATCGCAATGTTTCTTGCCAATATGTGTTTTTTTTTTTTGCAAAATTGTACAATACAAGAGAATGAAGACAAAATATATTATAAATTATTACTATATCGGTTAAAAATATATAAAAACACCCGCAAATTTACGAATTTTGTCTCATATTATTTTTAATTAAAAAATAATCGACAAAAACTACAAGACTCGATTCTGACGCCATCTAGTGTTTCGTGTCCAATTTTGTTTAGTGACCAATCACTTTAATTACTTTACAGTCATCACTTTTTTTTTTTACAGGAAAATGATGATATTATGCTACGAAGATGGATCACTACGCGTGGTGGTGTCAACTGCGAACCTGTACCTTGATGATTGGGAGAACAGGACTCAGGGGTGAGTGAACAATTGTATGACAAAATACCATTTTATTTATTTGCTAGCTGATCCCGTAAACGTTGTTTTACCACTTATTGCGAAATATAAAAATCGCGATTAAAATACAGGGGTTGATCGTAAAACGATGAAAATTTAAAGTTGTGTGTATTTTTCAATACTAAATCATAATAAAATAAAAATGGAAAAATTTGTTAAAAAATTTTTTTGGGGATGGTCACCCTTATCATTGAGGGGTATGAAAAATAGATGTTGGCCGATTCTCAGACCTACCCAATATGCACACAAAATTTCATAAATATCGGTAAAGCCGTTTCGGAGGAGTTTGGTAACAAACACCGCGACACATTTATTTTTGAAAATTGTCGATGATCCCAGGCTTACAAGTGGTATCGAATAAGTCTTAGGAGAGATTTCGCCTCACTCTGCGTGTTCTACCGCTTTTACAATGGACTGTGCTCAGAGGAATTGTTCAATATGATGCTCACGGCCACTTTCTACCATCGTACGGCTCGCCATCGACAGGGAGTTCACCCTCATACCTTACAGGCTAGATGGTCGCGTACAACGCGTTTTCAGAGATATTGTCTTTCACGAACACTCAGGTTATGGAATGAGCTCCCTGCCGAGGTCTTCCCAAGAGACTACAGCATGGGGTTCTTCAAAAGGGGGGGTAAAGAGGTTTTTTTTAGGATTGGCAACGCACGTGTGACACCCTGGTGTTACAGGCGTCCATAGGCTGCGGTAACTCCGTTTACCATTAGACGAGCCTTATGCTTGTTTGTAACAATAATAATATAAAAAAGGACACCTGCAATTCCTTCAGTATTAGGGATGCTCATGGGTCGTGTTAGTCATTTACCATCAGGTGAGCCGTATGCTCGTTTGCCTTATATTGTAAAATTATCTATTTACGTAATGGTCCGTATTGCAGCCTATGGTTCAGCCCACGCTGTCCAGAACTTCCAGCGGACGCGATGCCGTTCGACGGCGAGTCGCCGACTTCCTTCAAGAAGTGCCTGCTGCGCTACCTGAACCACTACCAGATGCCGCAGCTCGCCCACTACGTCGAGAGGGTGAAGAGATGTGACTTCAGCCATATCAAGTGAGTTTGGTTTCGAAACTAGTGTTTATTCACGATTTGGTCCACGTGACCGGATTCCTTCTTCGACCCATCATCGTCATCGCCAGGGAATCCATCCTCACATCTTAGAACCAGAATGGTCACGCCTAGTGCGGTTTGAGAGGCGCTTCCCCCTGAACACTCAGGCTGTGGAATGATCTTCCTGGCCAGGCCAGGCCAGATCTTCCCTATAGTTCTTCAAAAAGGGCGTATTAAGGTTTCTTAAGTTGAGTCTACGCATGCGTGACATCCCTGGTGTTACAGGCGTCCATAGGCTGCGGTAACCCCGTTAACCATCAGACGGGTCGTATGCTTGTTTGTCACCATAGCATAAAAAAAGCATTCAATTACAATTTTATTATATGTATTAGTAAAATGGATCACCATGGACTTACAGACTCTAATGGTGTGATAAAAAAAATAAGGGGCGATCCCATGGTGATGGGACCCATTATGTTTTTTTATGCAACTTAGAATGGCAAACAAGCTGACGGCCCACCTGATCGAAAGTGGTAACCGTCGCCTATAGACATGAGCAGTATCATGAACATAACAGAGTATATTGTTTCGCCCATGATACCCCCCTGCGATCCAATTCCTCGGGACGAATGGGACAGAGGTGCCCAAGCAGACGACTTTTGTACAAAGTCTCCCTCTGGTATGTGACTGTCAGGATTTGAAATTTGTTTTTGTGTTTTCAGCGTATTCCTAGTGGCTTCCGCGCCAGGATCACATTTCGACATGGATTGGGGCATGACTCGTGTGGGGGCGCTGTTGCGGCAGCACTGCTGCATCCCGCCAGCAGAGAACTCGAAGTGGCCCCTGTTGGCGCAGGCCAGCAGCATCGGCAGTTACGGGAACGACCCGAAGGTAACTGCTTGTTGTTTATGAGAGCCTGGTACATTTTTCGCAGTAAAGTCTTTTTTATGGATGAAAATGGAATAGTTACCCCACTTGCGCTATTGGTTAGAGTGGGTATTGTCACGCTAGTGGGTATGAGTAAGTGTAGAAAGATGAAGTCATAGCTGGATAACTCTCGATTCCAGGGGGGAAAGGGATTGTTAGTAATGGAGACTGAGAATCCCATTGCTAGCAATATACCCAACCAGGTCGACCTCCTCGCGGTTCCCCCTGAAAACTATTATGGTTAATTCCTGATGAATTTATCATGATGGGCTAACTGGCCTGTTTTCATTCTCATCTATCACCCTTCACTGGTGCTCCGCCAGCGTATCCCGTTAGCGCAGGCGGGGTTACCATACCATTTTCACGCATCAAAAAAAAAAACCCTCGACTCCTGCATATGGCTGGTCTGCTGATCAATACAGTCACTATGTTCTAATACTTTGGTATTCACAACACAGGCCAACTACAAGAAGGAGTCGAAAGTAAACTGCTATGTATTTTATAACAGCCTGGTACTTTGTGATACATATTAGTAGTAGGATGGGCAATCCCTACCTTTTCAATGGGTGTAAGAGGCGACTATCGTCGAGGAATGGACAGCAACGTCCCTTTAAAACATCATAAAAAGCCTAACTACGGTTGCCAACCAGCCTGCTAAACATGGGAACTACTAGCAAAACTCTCCTTATGGGAAATGCTTATGTTGAGCAGTGGACGGTTAATGGCTAATATTCTAGAATCTTCCATATCAATCTCCGACCACCATTTCGTCCACGCACGTTTTGCGACATGTGTTTTGCAGTTTGCTCGTCGAACAGTTAACTACGCTCCGAGTAGCGATCTAATTTATTCGAAGATAAAGTTTAAAGTTATAATATAGTAGGAGGAGGGGGGGGGGGGGATTGAGTGCTTCTATAAAAGTGTTGCCAGGCGATCATGGCTCAGCAAGAGTAATTTATTGATTACAGCTATGGCTCACCGGCGACTTTCTGCACCACTTCACGAAAATAAAGAACCAGCCGCAGATGCTGTCCGCGCCGGCTGAACTGAAGATAATATATCCTTCATTAGGTAATATTTTCATATGTAATTATATATATATGTGTGTGTGCTTGATTGCGTGCGTGCGCGCTTGCCTGCGTAAATGCGTGAGTGTGTGTGTGTGTTAAGAAACTATAGAATGCTTGCATTTCGATAAACATTTCAGACAATAGGTTTTATCAGATCCTCTGTATGCGCATAAGTTGGAGATTGCGGCCAATTCTTTTTAGTTTTGATTCTTTCACTGAACATTGGATGATATTTTTTTTTAAATATACTGTTATACGATAATCGGGAAGCGAAGTAGGACTTCATGCAAGTTTGGTTTACAGAAGGGTTTACAAAAGTCGATTGCTTGGGTACCTCTGTCCCATTCGTGTTTCAACCGTGAAGCAGTTGTGTTTGCATGGCTGTGTTTCGGTTTGAAGGGTGGGATATGGCGTGAATTTACTGGGTACAGAGGAATAACATCTGAGTCCTCAGGAATGGCAACGCATGGGGGGTATCATGGGCGAAACAGTATACTCTGTTATGTTAATGGTACTGCTCATGTCTATAGGCGACGGTTACCACTTTCCATCAGGTGGACCGCCAGCTTGTTTGCCATTCTAAGTTGAATAAAAAAAAAAAGTCCATATAGAGAAATAGTAAAATATGTTTGTGTGCAGAAAACGTGCAGCGGTCCCTGGACGGTCTACTGGGTGGCGGCTGCCTGCCGTACGCGGCCGCCGCGCACGCTAAGCAACCCTGGCTCAACAGCTTCCTCTAGTGAGTTACCAGGCTCCCATATGTTATTAGGAATTTATTTATTACTGCAGCGGTCCCTCCCTGGATGGCTGCCTGCCGCATACAGCCACAGCGCATTTCAAGCAACCATGGCTGAACAGCTTCTTCTAATGGGTTACTAGGCTCCCATATATTACTAGGAGTGTATTAATCGGTAACGGGTCCCTAGTTGGTCTACTGTATGACTATTCTTTGCCGTACGCGGCCGCCGCGCACGCTAAGCAACCATAGCTCAACAGCTTCCTCTAGTGAGTGACCAGGCTCCCATATATTAATAGGAGTTTAATATTTGGAAACGTGCAGTGGTCCCTGGTTGGTCTACTGGATGACTACTCTTTGCCGTATGCGGCTGCCGCATTGTTAAGCAACCATAGCTCAACTACTTCCTCCTTCCACAGCGCATTTCAAGCAACCATGACTGAACAGCTTCTTCTAATGAGTTACCAGGCTCCCATATTTTACTAGGAATTTATTTATTACTGCAACGGTCCCTGGATGAGCTATATTAAGATGACGGCTACCTGGCCGCACACAGCCACAGTGCATTTCAAGCAACCATGGCTAAACAGCTTCTTTTATGGTTTACTAGGCTCCCATATATTACTAGGAGTTTATTAATTGTAAACGTCCAATGGTCTCGGGTGGTGGCTGTCTGCGCTACATGGCCATCGCACATCCCAAGCGACGGCTTCCTCCATTCAGAAAATAATAAAATTGTACTAGGCGAGCAGAAATTTGAAGTGGTTCAATGTATATGCGTATGTTTTGTCCAGCCAGTGGCGGGCTACGTGCAGCGGCCGCGACCGAGCGATGCCCCACATCAAGTCGTACATGCGCACGTCGCCCGACAACAAGATGGCCGCCTACTACCTCCTCACGTCGGGTAACGTCAGCAAAGCAGCCTGGGGCTCCATAAACAAAGGCAACTCCGCACTGAGGATCATGAGTTATGAAGCCGGCGTGTTATTACTGCCGAGATTTGTGGTAAGAAATCAAAGATTTCGGAATAGATTAAATGCACAACTCACATAGTGGGTTGCTCGTTGTATTTATGACATTGCCAATGCGTTAGACAGGGATAGACATATAAAAACGCATCTGCCTTTTGACTAGTCCGTAGAGGTCAAATTCATCAAGATATGTCACTTGGTTTTATAACCCTACCAAATTCAGATACAACCTGCTTGCATACTTTCTACATAACCTGTGTCCAATATATAATCTAGTAATGTAAAATTTGTCATTAAAAAATAATTGACATATCAAACATTTTCTATACACTAGCCTCCTATGAATTGAGAAGAAAAAAAAACTGATGGTGTATCTCTCGTCCTCTTTTTACTAACTATATCTGCATAAGAAGAAAGGAGGCAACCATATAATTTATAGTTTTTATTTTATCATTCCTTCTACCTCTACAAGTACTTTTAAATCGTATTTTTTTTTATCTACTGCAGCGTTCGGAAGCTCTTTATCTGTCGAGAAGAGCCGGAACAAGCTCAACATTTACTCTTTCAAATCTCTGTTAACATTATGTGTATTTATGTACTATGTCTAAAATTGCATGGTCGTTAAAAGCCCGTGTATGATCCACTAACACCATGCACGCTTGTCATTCAAGTAATCGTTTAGTGCGTAAAAAATAGGCTTTGTTCAATAAGTGTTTTTCCTTATCCACTACTGGCGCGAAATACATTAAAAAATAAGCCAGTCAACGTCGTTTCCGTAATAAACAACACATCTAATCTTCGGTTCTATCCACAGATGAACGAAGACTTGTTCCCGCTGTCTGATGGCGCCAAGAATCGCTTGATCGTGCCATACGATATACCACCAACAAAGTACGCCAGCGACATGTCGCCGTGGCTCTTCGATTACCTCAGTTGAGCTCTTGTACGTTCATGCTACCCTGGTCGCGTCAAGGGAAATTATGATATATTTTTGTGATTGTCTGTTATTAATTAATAAATAAAGTTTGATTTTTTAAAATGATTTTTTATTTAGTATATGAATATATTTGCTTGGGCCCCTCTGTCCCATTCCTGTTTCTACCGTGAAGCAGTTGTGTTTGCATGGCTATGTTTCAGTTTGAAGGGTGGGATATGGCGTGAATTTACAGGGTACAGAGGAATAACACCTGAGGAATGGCAACGCATGGGGGGTATCAGCTTGTTTGCCATTCTAAGTTGTATAAAAAATAATCAACATGGCGGCCATTATCAATGATTTGAAAACGTAAACTATTTTAGGTCTATACTTTGATACAAAGCAAAGTAATCAGTAAAGATAAGTGTCATCATGAATCATTATTTTATATTGTACTTTCAAATGTATTCCTAAGAATTTATATTTATATTTATATAATATAATTTCTTCCACAGACTGAGTAATGCACATTTTTTTTTTATATATACGACATAGAATGATAAACAAGCTGACGGCCCACCTGATGGAAAGTGGTAACCGTCGCCTATACACATGAGCAGTACCATGAACATAACAGAGTATACTGTTTCGCCCATGATACCCCCCATGCGTTGCCATTCCTGAGGACTCAGGAATGGCAACGCATGGGGGGACTGTACCCTGTAAATTAATTGCCATATCCCACCCTTGTAACCGAAACACAGCCATGCAAACGCTTGAAACACGAATAGGACAGAGGTGGCCAAGCAAACAACTTTAGTACAAAGTCTCTCTCTGATAAGTAGTATGAACTAAAAGTTAATTTTACAGCAAAATCTGTAATCTGTCTTTTCTGTAGTGTTTTCCATCCATCAATTAATCATTGAAATAAATGCTTTCATAAATTCTTTATAGAATCACACAGTGATGCTTGTAAACCATGACACTCTAATGAATATAATGGAAAGGGATGGAATAGTATGGAATGGAAAAGAATAGAAACAGTAAGTTCGTCATATACCTATATTTTCGTTAAACATATGTACCTATATTCATAAACAAGTGAATAGAAAATACCGTAAATCCTAAACCGTAAACCATATAATCTTTATTGTATTTATTTTTTCATATAAGACAATTTGAATATTCGTATTTTAAATTCCGTAATTTATTAATTATTATATATGTACATCATAATGCTATATCTTAGTGACCATAAACTATAAATATCTAAATAGAAGAGATAGTTAATATATATATATATATATATATATATATATATATATATATATATATATATATATATATATATATATATATATATATATATATATATATATTTAAAGATAAAAATATTCTTTGAGATCACTGTCAGCTGGCAGGGTACCTGGGAGACTTGCTGCATTTCCACGCTGAATAGCAATGGAAATGCGTTGACCAAAGTATAGGCCAGCCATCTTTATTGTTATTTTACCTGTATTATTGACTTGTTTACAAACTATAGAGATGTTGCATCTCTGTGCATCTTCTACAGAATTTATCATGGGCAGTACTCTGAGGAATTGTTCGTATTGAAGTAAAGTTTCATCCCAACCATCTCGACGAGTGGCTGCAAGAACGTGCTCACCTATCCAAACCAAATGTTTAGGCTTTGTTCGGACTATTTAGTAGATGGTTTATGTGAAGTTTGCACAAAATCGCTCGAGCGGTTCTTCATTTGTCACATTTTTTGTAACAAATGAATTCAATAAATGGCGGATCATTTTGTTAATGGGGATTTTTGTGTCAAATTCAAACTTTTTTTTAAGATGGCGGATTGTGCTGTCAAATTGAAACTTTTCAGTGTTGACAGTACAAGCATGTTGTTATGTCATTCATGCGGTCATTTCATTTTGGACGTACTTCGATTAAAGTAATTTGTCAGGTATATTGATGCCTCTTCCTTTTCTTCTTTATTATTTATTAGTTTCTTGGGGGTTCTTCTCGGCACATAACAACCTTTCGAATCCAGCGGTAGAATAATAAAAACATAACGTTTTCAAAGAGCTTTTTCTTACAACACAGGAGGCAAACGAGCATGCGGCTCACCATGATGGTAAGTGACTACCGCCGCCCATGGTCACCCACAATACCAACAGCATTGCAGATGTGTTGCTGGCCTTTTAAAAAGTGCAGATGGTTAGGATGAAATTTTAGTTCATGGCGGGTTGTACCATGGTGAAAATCAGAAGCAGGTATCAATCCGAACAATTCCTCAGAGCACGCCCCATGATAAATTCGGTAGAAGATACACAGATGCAATATCTCTGCGCAATTTCAGTGGGTTGAGTCGGACAGTAAGGCGCCAATCGTTAGCAATTCGAGTTAGTACTGTGGCGCTCCTGCCCACAGGTGAGAACAGTATTCCATGTATGGCCTCACTTGAGCTTTATACAGTTTCAGGCGGTGTTCCGGCGTGACATACCGTTTCTATTGAGCACCCCCAACTTTTTGGAAGCTAACTTAGCTTTCTCCTCCAGATGACCGCAAAACTGGACGTCGCTAGATATATCGACGCCAAGAATCCCCAGACACGACCTATTATCGAGGGAAGTGCCCTGAAAGTGAGGAGATACGACTAAAGACATGGGCGGTATCATGGGCGTTACAGTGGACTCTATTATGTCTATGGTATGTATGCTTATGTCTATAGGCGACAGTTACCATTTTCAATCACGCTAGCTGGCAGCTTGTACGCCATTTTAACTTCCATATTTTTTTTATTATTATGAATACTCATATGATAATTGGTAGTGTGTTAACTGAATGACTTCGGGGGGAAAAAGGATTGTTCGAAATAGGGTTTAACTGCCCCGTTGCTAGCAATATACATTTTCAGGTCAATCTCCACTTCTTACTGGAAACCATCGTGGTTAATTTATCGAATTCGTCACGGTGGGCTAACTGATCTGGTTTCATGCTCACTTACCATTCCTCTGTGGTGGTGTGTACTGTATTAAATTAGCTGTTCGTTTACGATCTGGTCATTATCCATCAAAAAAATTTGCACATATGATGGGAAAGTCCTTGTCACCCAATTGTCAAACTTGTAATACCATCGATGATGTGCATCATATTCTATTAGAGTGTCGTATTAACACGAAGGAAAGAGAAGAATTCATGCGCCACTTTAACTTAAATAAATTTAATTTAACGTTGGTGTTATTCAATCTATGTTAGCTGAACCTAAATCAGAAATTGTTAAACATCTCTGTAAATTATTGATGCCCATTAATTCTCCTCTTTCCGCATCTAGGGAAGGTAGATAAAGTTTTGTTTGAGAAATCAGTTCAGGGTACGATAGGACTAATATACCTGAAGAAGGTAAAAGCCCATAAAATAAAATAAATTAAAGAAAAAATGACCCCAGGATTGGATACGGATATTTCAGCAATGAGCAGTCGCGTCTAAAATTTCATATATATCTTTTTTAAGAACCTCCCCTTCCCCCTTTCCCTTTCTCATAGAAAAATGACGTTAAATACGAATACGCCAATACTGAAGATGGGTAAAGGGTTTCTACTAAAGAACCGTAAGTATTCCCATGAGGTTTTGTGAAAATAAAATAACAATTTAAAAATCAAACTTTATTTCTTAATTTAATTAAATAATTAAATTACAAAAATATATTAAACTAGCTGATTATTTGAGTATTTGTTATTCCTGTTTAGTACGTACTGATGTATGTACCTACCTATTTATTATGTCCGGGAACATTGGACCAAAATTAACAAATGACATGTCGTTGTCACTCTTTGCCTTAGATCAAAATGACTTTACTTAAGTAGATCGTGTACTAACCTGTATAAGTTACTATAGTTTTTTAACTATCCCACGGGAACTCTTTAATTTTCCGTGATTAAAAGTATCTAAAATGTTGACCGGGGATGTAAGGTATCAGCATGCAAAATTTCATTTATGTCGGTCTAACAGTTTCGGAGATTAGCCCGTATAAACAGATAGAGAAAAACAAAAAAAAATCTGGATGTATTTTCCATTTCACTTCAAACATCCCCGTGACTCGGTTTTTAGCGTTTTTTTTTTCTACATACAGACATTCGACCTCTACAGTTTTATTACATATAGGATAGATTTCCCTTGACGCGACCAGGGTAACATGAGGGTACAAGAGCTCAACTGTGGTAATCGAAGAGCCACGGCGACATGTCGCTGGCGTACTTTGTTGGTGGTATATCATATGGCACGATCAAGCGATTCTTGGCGCCATCAGACAGCGGGAACAAGTCTTCGTTTATCTGTGGATAGAACCGAAGATTAGATGTGTTGTTTATTACGGAAACGACGTTGACTGGCTTATTTTTTAATGTATTTCGCGCCAGTAGTGGATAAGGAACAAATATACACTAAACGATTACTTGAATGACAAACGTGCATGGTGTTAGTTGACCATGCACGGGCTTTTAACGACCATGTAATTTTAGACATAGCACATTTAATGAATTATATCTATTAATCAATCGTTTCCCGCAGCGTTGCCCGCTTCAATGTAGTTCCCGTATATCGTTCCCATTGGAACTCTTCATGAGTCCGGTCTTGTATTGTATTATATACTTAAATGATAATTACGTACCTAATACCTTCATAAAGTTGCAGCCAATACAACTGATCGGTTATTTTGTAGCATTTTATATGTGATTCTTTAGATTGATAAAACTTTTTTTATTTAAAAACTAATTGAAATAAAACAAACACTAAATGTTAAGTGAAGTAAACCGAAACACATTAGGGAAAATCGAGTTCAAATCGGTTACACTGTTACTGAGATTAGCGTGCACAAACGTACAGACAAACAGACAAAAACTCTAAAAATCCTTGTTTTGTGGGAATGGAACACGAATGGGACAGAGGTATCCCTCTGTTCCATTCGTGTTTCTACCGTGAAGCAGTTGTGTTTGCATGGCTGTGTTTCGGTTTGAAGGGTGGGATATGGCGTGAATTTACTGGGTACAGAGGAATAACACCCGAGTCAGGAACAGCAACGCATGGGGGGTATCAAAATACTCTGTTATGTCCATGGTTACTGCTCATGTCTATAGGCGACGGTTACCACTTTTCATCAGGTGGGCCGTCAGCTTGTTTGCCATAAGAAAATGCGATTTGTCTTTAAATTTCAACCCCGGAAGACAAGGAATCCATAAACGATAGAAGTCTCGCACTGTCACTTGGCAGTTATTTTTTTTAATTTTCGAACAATGTCGAAACAAATCTAGTTAGTGCAAAACTGCCAGTTATTTTTCGGTTCATCGGCCATATTGCACACAGCATATATAGACACGCTTGCATCATTACCTCTTTAATATTGCTGTGAGCCTGGTGTACTCATATTGTGTCTATACTTTTTTTTATAATGAGAGTAAGTTTTCTTTTTATTTTATTAATTAAATTTTATAATAATTTCTAATAGCAATTAATAATAATAAAAAAATGTAGCAGCTATTTTTTTTTTTTTTATTTTAGTTTTTGCATTATTTGTCATCACTTATTTGTCAACATACTAATATTAAATATAAATTTATGTATATCGAATAAATATTATCAAAAATAAATTGATTAAATATCAAAATTAATATAAATGATAATAATAAATATATTATACTTATTTATTTGTATATTTTTGTACATTCACTTATAGTATATATAAATAATAGGTTATACCAAAATGTACACTGGAGGACTTATCCCTTAATGGAATTTCTTCCAGTCAACCTTGAGAATTCGAAAGGAGAAAGTTTTTTTAGGGTTTGTATATAAAGCATAACATATATATATATATATATATATATATATATATATATATATATATATATATATATATATATATATATATATATATATATATATATATATATATATATATATATATATATATATATATATATATATATATATATATATATATATTATACATACATGATATAGTAGATTAGTATTAAATTAGTACTGCACTAATATTCTCTAAGATTTTAAAATGAACCTCTCGTAAAATTTATTTTACTTATATCATAAAAATCATCTTTTTGACCGAGATATTAAACGTAGAAATATGGTGTCGTGGACTTTTTTTTACAGCTAAAAGTAATGAATATTTTTGCTATACATTTTATTCCTTTATTTCAAACCGTTCAGGCAGCGCACGCCATGTTATAGAAGCTTCTACTCGTATGAAGCACAGTATGTGCATACTTTAATTCAGTCATGCCCTGTTGACACGCCATTGATTTTTGCTTGATTTTTGTACTTTTTTATTTATCGTAATAAAATACTGAAGCTAATATGTAACACGACATTCATTAATTGCTAGGCGGTATGAAGTTTGTCGTGTCAATTAGTTAGATAATAATATAATTTAAATAAAAATAACAATTTAATACTTAATTTAATTTAATACATAATTTAATTTAAAAATAACAATTTAATACTTTATTTAATTTGTAATAAGAATTTTTAAAATTGTCTTTTTTATCTGAAAGGATATATTTTTACAAGGAAGCCATGGTCAGTAGTGTCCCTCTTAAAATACCTCTAAAAGCCTAACTGCGGTTGCCAATCCGCATGCCAAGCGTGGCAACTACTAGCAAAACTACCCTAATGTGGAAGGCTTATATTCAGCGGTGGACAGTTAATGGCTGAAATAATAATAATAAAATATTTTCAAATCGCTTTCATGTAATTTTTTGTCTAAAATAATTGATTTAGATAAAAAAATACATGAAATTTGATGTAATGTAGTTTTTAAACTAAAATATCTGGTCTTATCAGGGTTAAAGTTATTGTTTTTTTTTTTTTTTTTGTGGGATTAAGTGTTTTGGTATTTTTTTTTAATATAAATACTGTGTTTAATTGTAGCTTTTATTTTCTTTTTTTTTTATTATTATAAACACGAAGTTTGTGATAGTCACTGTATATTATGATATTCATAATAATTTTGTTGTAAACTTAATTTTTATTTGAAAAAAGCAGCAGCTGTGTTTCTTGCCTGTTCTCAGCTGAAATTGCTTTCCGTACTGGGCGGTAGTTTTGTAAAAAAATGATTATTCAAAAATGTTTATAGTAGTTTAGGTAGTTTTTTTTTATGGGTGAAAATGGTATGGTAACCCCGCCTGCGCTAACGGGATACGCTGGCGGAGCACCAGTGAAGGGTGATAGATGAGAATGAAAACAGGCCAGTTAGCCCATCATGATGAATTCATTAGGAATTAACCATGATAGTTTCCAGGGGGAACCGCGAGAAGGTCGACCTGGATGGGTATATTGTCATCATCAGTCTCCATTACTAACAATCCCTTTCCCCCGAGTTTAGTTAGTTTAGTTCTAGTTTACTTGAATAAAACAATAATTTCAGTTGATATGCGCCTGGTGTTTCCTGTTGGCGGTGACCAGCGCTCAGGACAGTGACTACTACGAACCGCAGACGTTCAAACAGCATGTGAGTAAAGTGTTAATGTTTTTTTTTTTTTTTAAATGCATTTCCAATTTTCATTTATAAGTGTAGCAATGCCCCTGGTATTGCAGGTGCTCAGGCTACAGGCTACGGTGACCGCTTACCATAAGGAGGGATTTATGCTTGTATACCACCTCAGTGGTATAAAAAAAAAATTTATTTATTAAACTTTAATACACCTAAATAGTGTAAATGGCGGACTTAAAAGATTGTTAGTAATATTTTTTTTTATACAACTTAGAATGGCAAACAAGCTGACGGTCCACCTGATGGAAAGTGGTAACCGTCGCCTATACACATGAGCAGTACTATGGACATAACAGAGTATACTGTTTCGCCCATGATACCCGCCATGCGTTGCCATTTCTGAGGACTCTGGTGTTATTCCTCTGTACCCAGTAAATTCACGCGATATCCCACCCTTCAAACTGAAACACAGCCATGCAAACACAACTGCTTCACGGTTGAAACACGAATGGGACAGAGGTACCCAAGCAATCGACTTTTGTACAAAGTCCCTTTGCCGCAGCTTCAATTCCGGGGGCAACTACCCCCGGATCACCAAGATGGTGAGGCTTAAACTCTAAATTTAAAATAGCATTTGAAGCTGAGATACAGCGCTGTGACAGACAAAAGGACGGACAAACAAAGTTGCATTAAGTTATTTTTTATTGCTTTGATACGAAACCCTAATTAATTACATAGTTACAGAACAATAACTTGTAAATAATGGCCAGTTAGTTAAGTTACGTAAGTTAATTAACAGTTCACTGGATACTGTAACCAGCGGCAATTACCAGGAATGTAGGACATGTAGACAGTACATCCGTAGCGTTACCTGTCTTTAAGTGAAGTTTTCTTTCTTTTACCAGAGGGAGACTTTGTACAAAAGTCGATTGCTTGGGTACCTCTGTCCCTATCGTGTTTCTACCGTGAAGCAGTTGTGTTTGCATGGCTGTGTTTCGGTTTGAAGGGTGGGATATGGCGTGAATTTACAGGGTACAGACTAATAACATCTGAGTCCTCAGGAATGGCAACACATGGGAGGTATCATGGGCGAAACAGTATACTCTGTTATGTCCATAGTACTGCTCATGTCTCTAGGCGACGGTTACCACTTCCATCAGGTGGGCTGTCAGCTTGTTTGCCATTCTAAGTTGTATAAAAAAAATAACCATTAAAACTCTGTAATAATCTTTCTTATAGTACTAGGACACTATAAATACATAGCAATTATAGAATCAAGTAGATAAAATCTTTGTACTTATAAAACGAATGTAGATTTGAGATGGGTTATAAAGAAATATCTAAAGCCAAAAGCATAAAAAAAATTGTTCAGGTCAATTCTCGAACAAAACCGAGATCTAAACGGAAAATTTCAAAGCACAGTGAAACTGGTCGCGTACTCTTTCTTTCCTTCTATTTGTGCTTTCACTGAAATAAAGAAGGAAATAAATTTACTAGGTTAACAGAAAGTAGGCAGAGGTCACTGATTAGGATTTTTAACAGGTGGGTGGAGCGTTGTTCAAGCCAGCGCTGCCGTGGGACTCGTCTACGCAGAATCAAGCGCGGTGGACCAAGTTATGTATTTACTTATTGTATGGATACATACACCCAGTAAATTAATGTAACCTATAGTAATGTATGGCACGTTTAGTTCGGTCAATCAATGGTTAAAATAGGCCCTTGCTATGAATGCCATAATTATCTTTTTAATATTAAAGAAATGTTGAGTTCTCATTGACGGAGTAAAAAGAAAGACATCAATGTATGCTGTCCATCCAGAATCATGGTATGGTAGATACGTTTTCGCTACTATTTATCACGCACATGAGAAAGAATCAATTGCTCTCTCTTTCTCCCTCTCTCTCTCATAGATTATAGAATTGAAATATATATACCAGGCAAACATAAATAATAAAAAACTTTCATTTTACAGATAGAAGGATACCAGAAAGGGTTGTTCACGCCAGCGAGTCCAAACGACGTCTCCCCGCAGAGCACTATCGTCGAGAGCTGGAGACCGAAGCCGGGTTCCAGTTTTGAATCATGGCCTGGTATGATACGAGTACAACTGCTTCACGGTTTAAACACGAATAGGACAGAGATACCCAAGCAATCGTCTAATCTATTAAGAACTAAATCAGGGTTGGCAAACAATAGACTGATGGGAAATGGTAACTGTCGTGTACAGACATGAACAGTACTGTGACCCTCACGCGTTGCCATTCCTGAAGACTATGATGTTATTCATGGTGCCGTGTATTTCCGGCATAGAATAAGCCACTCCTTCCTTTCCTGTGGATGTCATAAAAGCTGACTAAGGGAAGGCGATAGATGGGCAGCATCGTTCCTCTTAAAACATCTCTAAAGCCTGACTGCGGTTGCCAATCCGCCTGCCAAGCGTGGTAACTACAAGCAAAACCTTCCAAGGAGCAGGCTTATGTTCAGCAGTGGACAGTTAAAGGCCGACCCCCCCCTCCCCCACTAGATGGAGTGAGAACTTAAATGCATTGCAGTGTCAGTAGATGTAGGTAGCTCAGGACCGCTCCTTATGGACAGTCCTCGTATCCTTATAGTATCCTTGACAATCTATGGTGGAAACCTATGTTTAGCAGTGGACAGATAATGGCTGAGTTTTTTTTACAACACAGGGGGACACGAGCATACGGCTCACTTGATGGTAAGTGATTGCCGTCGCCATGAGATGATGATAATAGTAATGTTGTATCTCCATATCCTGCAATTTTACCGTCACATTCCACCCTCCAAACTGAAACACCACTTTAAAAGCACGGCTGCTTTGCAAACGACTGGCACAAAGACTCCCTCTGGTGAATACATTTATCACGAGAATTATGTCCGGTCTATATATTTTTAAAGTACTAGGCTAGCATAAATATGTAGCAACTTAAATAATCCACAGGTCCTATACAGCAACGCCAGTCCCCTACGCCGACGCCGGTGTTACCCCGGCCTGAGCCCTGGAGGTTGCCGTACTCCCTCACTAAGGAGCAGCAGGCGAATATTCTCCACCACAAGCAAGCGCTAAGTTCAGGTGAACCGTCAACATCTTTGCCATTCTAAGTATCAATTAGTCCCCTTATTATAATAACAAATTATCGTCATTCTTTGGCTACGCGATCGTTTGCCGTTTTGTCACATTAACATATTTGCGACTTTGTCACATCAATATGTTTGCGACTTTGTCACAACAACATGTTTGCGATTTTGTCACTTCAACATGTTTGCGACTTTGTCACAACAACATGTTTGCGATTTTGTCACATCAACATGGTTGCTACTTTGTCACGTTAACATGTTTGAGACTTTGTCACAACAACATGTTTGCGATTTGTCACTTCAACATGTTTGCGACTTTGTCACATCAGCTTATTTACAAGTTTGTCACATATAAGGTATATTTGCGACTTTGTCACATCAGCTTATTTACAAGTTTGTCACATATAAGGTATATTTGCAACTTAGTCACAACAACTTAACTGCGACTTTTTTTCTAATGGATGTTAATGGAATGGTAACCCCACCCGCGCTATCGGTATACACCGGCGGGGCACCAGTGAAAGATGATAGGTGAGGATGAAGCAGGTCAGTTAGCCCATCGTGATGAAATCAACAAGAATTGTTCACGATGGTTTCCAGGGGCAACCACGTGGAGGTCGACCTAATAAGGCATATTGCTAGCAATGGGGCTGTCAAACTCCATTACTAACAATCCCTTTGCCCCCTAACTGCGACTTTGTTATATCAACTTGTTCTCTGTCAACAGAGGGCAGTTTCCGTTTCGAGTACGCGTCTGACAACGGGCTGGCTGCGGGTGAGGTTATAGAACCGGACGGCTCTAGGGTTGGCTCTTATCAATACAAGGATCCGAGTGGACAAATTGTCAAGCTAAAATACAAAGCGGGAAAGGACGGTTTCCAGGTGAGTTTATTTAGAATTTGTTAATTTATGTTATGTTATTTATTTATTTATTTATTCTTTATTGCACAATAAAATTTTGTACAAATGGCGCGCTTAATGCCATATGGCATTCTCTACCAGCTAACCATTGGGTAAAAACAGAAAGCGTATGAAGGGCAGGTGTGGTAAAAATATGTGACAATTATAGTAACACATTAAGGCAATACACAATATAAATATAATATACACATAAGAAATGCACATATAATACATAAACATTACTTTTAATATATATGGATAAACTAATACATATGAAATATATACATATACATATACATATATATATATATGTATATGTATATATATACATATAAATATATATATATACATATACATAAATTAAAACAACGATAAGCATTATGAGATATAATAACTATTGAGTAACCTGTGACTAGAGCTGGTTTTGTTGACTCAACAAATAATTAAAAAGTCTTCTTTTAAAAATATCTTTACTTGATGCTCTGCGTAGATCTACAGGGGTTTTATTCCAAAGGCTGATAGCGGTGACAGTAAAAGAATTGGACATGAATCTGGAATGATGTGACGGGGTGATGAGGAGGAGATTATGAGATGACCGAAGATTAAGGGTATAGGAGTCTTTGAGGTACTGAAATCTATCTTTCAAATAAGTAGGAGAGGAAGGATCATTGTGGATAGAGAACAGTGTGCAAAGTATACGTAAGTCTTTGCGGTTACGAATGGTCAACCATTTGAGTTGTGAGCGGAAATTAGAAACGTAGTCATACTTACGCAGCCCGAAGATAAAGCGAATGCAGTTGTTAAGCAAACGATCAAGCTTGTTCAACTGTTCTTGCGAGAGGTTAGTAAGACACACGTCGGCATAGTCGAAATGCGGAAGTATTAGGGATTGGACAAGGAGTAATTTAGTGGACGGAGGAAGAAAAAATTTAAAACGATAAAGAGCACGTAAAATGCTTGTAATTTTACGACACATTTCAGCCACTTGGAAATGCCATTTAAGTGATGGGTCGATTAACAGACCCAGGTCTTTGACTTTGGCACTGAATGGAATGACGCTGTTCTCAAAACACAGAACCAAGTGAGACAAGTTTAACTTGGGTAGAAGTTTAGAGCTACCAATAATAATTGCCTGGCATTTAATTGGATTGACTGAAATGCCAAAACGATAGGGCCAGCGCGAAATACTTTCCAGATCGGTATTTAGTTTATCTACAGCTTCAAAGATGTTATTTGGATCAGCTTGAGTATAAAGCTGTAAATCATCTGCATAAAGGTGGTAAAAGCATCTAAGGTGGGAAATAATCAAATTAATGTTAGTAGGTGTTGTGTTAGTGACTAGGTATGCATAGATTTAGGAAAATTATGAAAAAGACCACTAGATGGTGTATAAAATAAAACATGCACTAGATTTAGGAGTTAGGAGTTAGTCGCAGAAACACAACTGTGGAAACCGCATACAATTTCGTACATATAAAGAATCATTAATCATGCAATAATATTTTTTATAAGCTGTCAAGGAAAATTTGAAACAAAATATGTAGTAGGTGCAAAGTTTTGTGGTATATTTATATATGCAACGTAGTCTATGATCAACCTTTTCGTTTGGTAGCAGAGCACTGTTTAATTAATTAGTTAAGAACATTTAAAATTGTTGACTTGTTTTTGAAAAATTACAGTTATTTGCAAATTTATTTTATACCACAAAGATGGCAAACTAGTTTGTCAAACAAGTACTTCAGTAAACTCAAGTACAAGAGACTTTGTACAAAAGTCGATTGCTTGGGTACCTCTGTCTCATTCGTGTTTCTACCGTGAGGCAGTTGTGTTTGCATGGCTGTGTTTCGGTTTGAAGGGTGGGATATGGCGTGAATTTACAGGGTACAGAGGAATAACACCTGAGTCCTCAGAAATGGCAACACATGGGGGGTATCATGGGCGAAACTGTATACTCTGTTATGTCCACGGTACTGCTCATGTCTATAGGCGACGGTTACCACTTTCCATCAAGTGGGCCGTCAGCATGTTTGCCATTCTAAGTTGTATAAAAGAAATTCAAGTTATGAACCCTCCTAATTCGTGTTTGTCTTACAGATTCTGGAAGGAAGCCACCTCCCTAAAAGTCCAGAACCGGTCGCTCCAGTTAATCAAGGTATCTTAGATTCATATAGATTATATTAAGGACTAGTGATCCGACCCGGCTTTGCATGAGTAGACAGAATTTTCTTAAATCAATATATATATATATATATATATATATATATATATATATATATATATATATATATATATAAAAAAAAGTTTCAGCCAATTCAACTGATCGGTTATTGGGGGAAAAGGGATTGTTAGTAATGGAGACTGAGAATCCCATTGCCAGCAATATGGGTCGACCTCCTCGCGGTTCCCCCTGGAAACTATCATGATTAATTCCTGATGAATTCATCATGATGTGCTAACTGGCCTGTTTTCATTCTCATCTATCTCCCTTCACTGGTGCTCCGCCAGCGTATCCCGGTAGCGCAGGCGGGGTTACCATACCATTTTCACCAATCAAAAAAAAAAAAAACTGATCGGTTATTTTATAGCATTTTATATGTGATTCTTTAGATTGATATAACTTTTTTTATTTATAAACTAATTGAAATAAAGCAAACACTAAATGTTAAGTGGAGCGAACTGCCATATATTAGTGAAAACCGCATTCGAAGCGGTTAAGCGGTTTTTTTGAGATTAGCGTAAACAAACGTACAGACATACAGACAGACAGACAAAAATTCTAAAAATCATTATTATGGGTTCTATTGCGTTCATAAAGCCCCCCAATAATAGTTTCTCTTACATATCTTCTATGTACAGACAGCGATCAGACACGACTTTTGTACAAAGTTGTAGTTGTTTGGACGAAATAAGTAACAACCAACTTGATTATATTATTGATTTTTATATAATGAGAGAATGACAGCAGAAATGAATGTAAGAAGTAAACGTCGCTGTCATGTCTGTATGTCCAGTGCGAAAGATAGAAAGAGGTGAAACATCTATGTACAATTAAATTAACCTACTTGATGGAGAAGAAAGTAATGATGTTGATAAATGGCTATGAGATGAATATTTACAATATTAATTTACAGACGCCACAAAGTCTTCCTCTAGTAAAATCCTTCTTATGGAGAAGGCCTATGTTCAGCAGTGGACAGTCAACAGCTGATTTGGTGATGATGATAAACTCAATAGATGAAAGCACCGTATTAGTACAGGAACATTAACGTTTCGCCCCGTGTTCCTTTAGTAAAAGTTGTTCAGTTCAGTTCAGTTTCGCTGACAGAATACTCCACTTTTACCAGAGGGAGACTTTGTACAAAAGTCGTTTGCTTGGCCACCTCTGTCGCATCCGTGTTTCAACCGTGAAGCAGTTGTGTTTGCATGGCTGTGTTTCGGTTTGAAGGGTGCGATATGGCGTGAATTTACAGGGTACAGAGGAATAACACCTGAGTCCTCAGGATTGCAATGCATGGGGGGTATCATGGGCGAAACAGTATACTCTGTTATGTCCATGGTAGTGCTCATGTGTATAGGCGACGGTTACCACTTTCCATCAGGTGGGCCGTCAGCTTGTTTGCCATTCTAAGTTGTATAAAAAAACTCCCTTTATAGGATGGGGGTTCTGATGTCAAGCTGTATATATGATATTGCTTTAGCAGGGCATTACTACCAAGAAGCGTATGAACAGCAAAGAAGGCAGTATGACCTTCAACAACAGTACAATCAACAGAAGCCTGAACCTTACAACGCCTGGAGACAAAATCAGGTAGATCTTTTACTGAACTAGGTTTTTTTTAAACATATGTGCCCATATGGTCCAAACGCTTTATAAAGCCTTTTTATCAACACTATTAATTAAACGAATCTACTTTGTTGTAAAATATATTTTCTCAAACATGTTTGGAAATGTGAGCATTATTTTGACAATCTTCTTCGAGATAAATCAAAATTGCCGTACTAGCCAGATACATGCGGGCAGCGGCCGGCAAAAGTTGTATGAAAATCCATATCTGTCGTATTTTGCGGCCAGATAAATTACTATGTAAACTCATATCTGTCCTGTAATTTAAAAATGGAATGACCTTTTACTTCGAAACATGGCTACCAAGGAGGTAACTAATAAAAGGTTTTATTTAAATTTCGAACTGGCTTACAAATAGAAAGCTGTTTATTGAAAAAAAAAACAAAGGAACATTGAACTTAAAAAGTAAAATTGTGTTTTTGATTTCCGCGCATTGTTTGAGAAAAGTACTATACAAGTCTTGGCCACAACTAGGCATTGAAGGACTCACGCATCCTCGTGTGGGCCTCGGCTACGCCTCGGCCCACATTTGCACGTTCGTCCATCAATGCCTCAGTTGCTGGCCGCTGCAGTAATGTATTAATTTTATACAAGGAACATCACAGCAATCTTAATATAGACAATTCTCCATTTTTTGTGACAGTTCACAGAGTAAGCAATAACAACAGACACTTCGTTTTACAGATACACAATTACCTTTCCGACATTGACAACACAAACTTCTTAGACAAAGGCTAAATTACATTTCCAACATTTTTAATGGGTGATGATGAAACAGTAACTCTAGTAGCCTGCGCTATCGGTATACGCTGGCAGAGTACCAGTGACAGATGATAGGTGAGGATGAAAGCAGGTCAGTTAGCCCGTCGTGACAAATCCACAAGAATTAACCATGATAGTTTCCAGGGGGAACCGTCCATCGACCTGATAGGATATATTGCTAGCGAGCCGGTTGCTAGACCCCATTACTAACAATTCCTTCCCTGAACTAGGATTATCTTTTCAGGGAAGGAATTGTTAGTAATGGGAATTAAAAAACCCCTACGTCTACAATTGTTTGACTCTCATAGTATATTATATTCTATTTGTATATCCAATATATATATATTGGATCAGAGTCTTTCTTCGTCATTTCTTGACATATTTGACATCATTTTACCATATATGATTGCATAACGCTTCAACATATCTGATGGCAAGGAATTAGACTGGATCCCTTCTATTTTCTGTTATTCCTGTCTACGATCGACTGGTAGATAACGCCATGTGGTGTTAAGTCCACCATTTAATAAATAAAAATAATAAAATAATTGCATGCTTTAGATTATAAGGCGAACATTTGTACTTCACAATGGATCAATATCTGTAAAAAATAATGTTCTCGCAAATAAACAAATCTAATCTAATTTAATCTAATAATGGTAATTTTTTTGTAAATATATATTTATTTTTATTAATTAACTCTTTATTGCACCATAAATAAAAATATACAATGACAAGTGAATAATTCAAGTGAAATACAGTAACATAAATACAGATTGTAATATACACATAAAGGTACAAAAGGCGGTGTTATCGCTAGGGCAATCTCTTACAGACAACCTTTCTTTATATTTATTTCTCTCACAAAATAACAACATAATAAAAATTATAAATTAATATAGGTTACAATTTAAAACAATCTGTGAGAGACTGGTGTCGGTAGGATGACCCGTCTTACAGATCACTAGGCTCCCAAACTCAAGGACATCTATTTTACAAACATGGTGACCTTACCACGTCGTATTACTGAAGTTACAATCGCTCTTTATCATACTACGTTTGCAGATCCAGGAGGGTAGTCAGAGACCATCCGGCGGTGCGCAGTTTGTTCAAACATGGCGGCCGAATGAGTCTGAAGATGACGGACAGGTGGGTCAGATACTTAGAACAAGGAATTATATAGAAGGAATGGCAAAAAAAACTGTTAATCATATGGATGCTTCTTTTCTTCTTATGCAAATATAATTAGTAGGAAAAGGAGGGAAGATACACCATCAGTTGCTACTTTTGTCAATTCATAGCAGGCTAGTGTATAGAAAATGTTATACGGCTGTATAACACTACCAAATTCAGATACAACCTGCTCGCATACTTTCTATATAAACTGTGTCCAATATATAATCTAGTAATGTAAAATTTGTCATTGACAAATAATTGACATATCAAACATTTTCTATACACTAACCTGATATGAATTGAGAAAAATAGCAACTGATGGTGTATCTTTCGTCCTCTTTTAACTAATTATATTTGCATAAAAAGAAAGGAGGCAACCATATGATTTACAGTTTTATTTTATCATTCCTTCTATGTAATTCCTTGTTCTTAGTAGAGATTCTGTAATTTTTTTTACAAAAAATGAATATAATGTAATGCGCAGCGAAAGAAGTAAAGAAATGAAATATTTGTTTGCTTTAAACAAACATTTGACATAACTAAGGCCATGTGACAGAATTTTTGGCAGCTGTTTAATTGCCTCAAAATTGTAGGCATGCAATTTTTTTTACAACTTAGAATGGCAAACAAGCTGACGGCCCACCTGATGGAAAATGGTAACCGTCGCCTATAGACATGAGCAGTACCGTGGACATAACAGAGTATACTGTTTCGCCCATGATACCCCCCATGCGTTGCCATTCCTGAGGATTCAGGTGTTATTCCTCCGTACCCTGTGAAGTCACGCCATATCCCATCCATCAAACTGAAGTTTAATTCTTCAAGTACCAGGAGATTATAAAGATAACGAAGTAAACCCTTTTTTCAGTATCGCGAAAACGACGTGGAGAACAAGGGACCACACAATTTTGGTGAAGGATACGCCTTCGCATTCCAAGGATGATTATTGTTTATTTTCTATTAAATAATTGAATAATGTATTAAAGTAAAATTATATTGAATAATAATAAATTGTTTGTATACTTAACATTGCGTTTATTTTTATTATAATACATATAAACCTGTATGTATCCCGTGGATAGAGTACATAAAGCATCCTACATCCTAGGTTGGGACATAACCTAACCTTGTGCTCCATTTCATTCAAATCCATTCAACAGTTTTTACGTAAAAGAGTAAAATAAACCTCCATTCATCACTAGTTTTGAAATTCTCTGGTAAAGTTTTAAATTTCGTATCGGAGGCGGGAGGTCATTCCAGTCTTGGAAGTTGCATACATTTTATTCAATAAATTTTAACCCTATATGGTCACGTTATATCCCCTATATTGAATGGGACACTCCTTTCTTTCCCGCGGGTGGCGTAAGAGGCGACTAAGGGAAATTAATAGAGGGATGGGCAGCAACGACCCTCTCAAAACATCATTAAAGCCTAATTGTGGTTGCCAACCCGCCTGCCAACCAGTGTATATCTATAGCGCAAAGGAATCTACCATTCCATTTTCAATCTTTAAAAAAAATATCGCCGTCTCCTTTAATCTTATACATGCAGTAGCGATAATGTACCTACCGATAGATTAATTAGCCACTAATCTACGTCTGATTATACAGAGAGTGGAATAAAACACATTGTTTTTAGTTCATATACCCACATTTTAATAAAATAACACTCCGACACAGTTTATTTTATAATTTAACCTATATAACAACATAGCATTCACCATACCAAGTCAGGACTAGATGTTTATACATAAAGAATATACAGGATATAAGAGACAGCTTAGCAAAACTGAAACAGTGAATTCAGATCTACTTTTTGTGTATATATATTCTAATTTGTTTGCCGTAAGTAATGCAAATAAATTATCTATCTATCTATCTATTCTGTACTGAAAACCAGTAGAAATTATAAATCATATAAAATTAAATTTTTTCCAGAAATTATCCATTTTTTTTTTCATTTAAAATCATGTAATCTATGATATTATGTCATAATACAAATATATATATATATTTTATAGTAAAATACTATGAAATACCGAAAAACAGCAATATAATACTCGTATTGAAATCCTACCGCGACGCGCGGAATCAGCTGTGTAAATTCAACGCCACAAGCGTACGAAAACTACCTACGAAGAAGCGCCACTGACCGCGCACTGTAGGTATCGCGCGTCGTGTGGATCGTAAAATTTCAAATACATTGCGCGGCGTCGACACTAAGAAGCGTTAATTATATATCTGTGGTGCATTTCTGGCGGGAAAATAATCTGCCATCTGATTCAGAGCATTCATCTGAATCAGCTGCTTTCGTTTTGGCCAACCTGTCCCTTTCACACTGTATATTATATTGTTTAGGTAGAATATAACAAACATAATACTGCTGGCAACATTTATAATGCTCAACAAATGTATATTTAAGACTAAATTTATGATTATTAATAAATTTATATATATAATATAATAAACAATATTTTAAAAGTTATATATATAAGATTTTAATGAATTTCTTAAAAATTATATAAAAATTTAAAAGAAAGAAAGAAAGAAATTACATTTCGTTTTATGTCAATAAATTTGTAACTTAATCTTTAGATGTCTTTAGAATATAAAATAATAAGTTTAAAATAATTAAAATATAAATCCTAAAATCGCATTTTATATTTTAATAAGCACGAAAATATCACTAATAACTATCACATTTATTACTTACTTATTAATAAGAGATTATTATGACGAAAGTTCCACTACTTAAAAAATATATATATATATATATATATATATATATATATATATATATAATGTAAATATATTTTATATATTAAGTATAGAATAGGAAATATCGATGTATATATTACAAAGATCTTGTTTATTACTAACATACACATTTAGCTCTTTGCTCTTGTATTAACTTTAATGTATAAATTTTACTTATTAATATATAAATATGTGATAATTTTCTTATACATTATACTATTATCTGTATATTTGAAGATAGTCTTCATACAAAACCGGAATAACCGAATAAAATTTATACAATTTATCCACTCAGTCAAAATATTGAGTATATAAATAAAGTATATAAGATATTAGAAGGACCCAAACCCAGCTATTGCGTGCATATTATAGTAATACACTGTGTCTAATAATACAGTTAAAAAGTCACCAAATATGAATGATTATTAAAAAACTAACTATAACATTAAAAATATCTAAAAACTACATTAGTTATTTAGTACAAACGAAGTAATAGGTAATATCAGATATGATTTAAATTCAATAAAATTAATGTAAAATAAAATAACAATTAAGTTAGTAGTTTTAAAAGTTAATTTAAAGTTGTACCCTCGTTTCTATATATTTGAATATGAAGAATTAAGATCCTAAAACCTATTAAGTAGATATATATTATATATAAAGTTAATTTTAATGTCTGATATTACCCAATATAAGTATAAATATTTAAACTACTTTAAACTAAACTACTTTGATAAAATGCAAGTATTCAATATTTTTAATATTAAGCTCTATTCTGTGGTTATTATCTAGTCATATGTATAATAGATATATAAATTTATATATTGTTAATTTATAATCATGCAACTACAGTCAATATTTTTAGCAAGTCACAAAAAAAAAATGTAAACAAATTTAGTATATATACTATACTGCGTTCAAGTGTAAATTATTACTGCTATATAATTAACAATGCAATGTAGTTTATCTGTTGTTTCTAAAGATACAGTTGTATATAAGTATATAAATATTAATATATATGTATAAATATTAAAGGTTGACTATAAAATAAATAAATATTTTATATTTTACATCCTGTTACTTTCTCTGTTATATATTTACAATAAAGTATTAAATGAATAAATAAATAAAACTGCGACTTGTTAAAAATATTTCTTTAAGTGGATAATTCGTTTTACATTGCCTATTACTGGAAGATTACGTGATTACACATTTTTTACTTAAAAGTATATACCATTGATATTTTTATATATTATTTTTTTATATTCAAATGGGTTGTGCGATAGTTATATAAGTATAACATTTATACATTTACATTTTCTTAAAATTTATACTAAATATAATATTAGAGATAATATATAATTTTTGATCACTGCCACGATGAGTTGTTTAAATGGACTTCCTTAACGCTGTAAATATTTCCTCGCTTTTATAAATATATTAAATATAATAAATTATTAATCTTTTAATGCCAGTGGCGTAACAATAGGATGGCAAAGTGGACAGTTTGTCATGTGTCCCCGGTGTGAGAGAGCCCCTTGTCTGAGAGATTGTAGACACAGATAGAATCTAAAAATTAGTTTATTACCAAAAACAAATAACAGAGATAAAATAAAATAAGATTATCACTTATATCAAATTATATTATGAAAATTCAGCATTACCATCAGTTCCTAAACTGGGTCAGACCTGTATTTTGGACACTAATATTATTTAATCTAATAATTACAGTATTAACTGAAAAACATACACGAATCATACAAATAAACTATCAGAATGAAAAACGCTACACAAGTTAATTATTATAGAAAATTATTTAATTAATTTTCTTTCGTTTGTTTATTAATGGGAGTGTCCTATCTGATGAATTTCTCTGATGAAGCCGCGGACCACAGATCGTATAGTTACGCCACTGTTTATTGCTCAATAAAATTTTTACAAATGGAGAGTTTGACGACTTGCTTCTTTATGTAACCTGTATAGTTTCATTGCAATGAGTAAACAAAATAAATAGATTGGTCCTTCGAGCCAGATGAAATTCGTAATTTTTAGAGCTGGATCAAATTCTCGGTTCTTGAATTCGGATCAAATTTGTGGTCCTTTAAACCAAGTTTAATTTCTGTTATGGTACTTTGAGCCGGATTAAAATTTAAATTTATTGCCTTTGGAGTCAAATCGATGTCGTGACCTTACGAGCTGGATCAATTTCGTAGTCCTTCAAGCCAGATCAAATTTGTGAATCTTCAAGACACATAAAATATGTAGACCTTCGGACTGAAACAGTTATCAATTTAGAATTAAATGTTAATCATTACATATGCATGCATTACACAAGAGTAACAAACGACATGTTTTGAATTTTAAGATAGACAGACTACAGTCATTTCTCTATTTATTTAACATAGACGTTGATATAATGAAAAAATTAAATAAATATGAAGACATAATAATATGGATAAGTTTCTTCCATTCTTATATATAACTATCTACGCAGCCATACATAGATAGCTATGAAGTGTCCATAATATTTCTGGATTAGATCACATATTATCTGAGGAAGATCACAAGGAAACAGCACAAAAGATCCCGATGGGTCGACGTGCAACGGCTTAGCTGACCCCATATGCGAATATAAGATAAGATCTGATTAGGATAGTCAATATATTCATATTTATACCTATATTTAAAAATGTTTGTAACATTTATTTTGAAATAAACTTATTTGAAATTATATAAGGTCATTTTTCGAAATAATTTTATTGACAAATTATAATAATACATTACTTTTGTTCAGCTTTTTAAATATCACTAGTTTATTTTTTTTTTTTTTATATTTTCATAATTAGAACATTAATTTGAACGACATTCAATTTCAGGAACTTTGACCTTTAAATAAATTGTGTATTAAAAATTAGTTGTAACTGTTCCATATACAAATGAACGAATGCAAACTCTTCATAAATACATTGAAAAAGATACAATTACATTAAATATGTAAACAAAAAGTTAGTATTATACGAAACAAGGAGACAAAGGTAACAATCAGCGGCCTTATCTCTGAATAGAGATTTCATACTGGCAACCTCATGTTAGAGAGGAGTAAAATTATTTTAAAATACGAATTTATTGGAATCCGTAATTTTCTTTTCTATTTTTAATTTCATCACTTTGTTGCATAGACTAAGAATAGTTCTCAATGTACGCTCTATTATAAAGGTAAAGTGCTGATGTGTCTACCAAGTTAATTATATTCCTGACACCGATGGAGAAATATATCCATATCATTCATTGAAACCAATTCGTTTGTCATAAATAAATAAAACCTTATTCTAAAGTCATTGTATAAGATAAATGTAGTGATAATCGGCTTATTAATATAATAATATATGATTATAAATATATTATCGATATCTTATAATATGTATGTATAATGAAAAGTGATTTATAAGATAGAATGAAGTGACAGTGTATTTTATGATAAATCGTAATTATTGATTAATATTTATTATCTAAACTCTAAATTAGGAATGCTAAATATATTACTACAGATACATCTCTCTATAGACAGTGAAGGAATTCACGTAATCATTCATATTTGACAAAAATCATAATAAATGCAATTATACAGTTATATATAATATAAACTAATGAGTAGTTAATCATTTTCTAACATAATTTCTCACAATATTATTGTATAAGATAGACTAAATATTATATATTAAGAATTTTATTAGTCATTTTTATATATATAAGATATATTTTTTTATTTATATAATTTGTCTGTTACATTATTCGTTAATTATACATTTATAATAGAATATACAAAAAAGATACTTTTTTATAGATATATAAATAAGTAATTTTAAATGTAAAAAGAAAATATAACTGATTCAAAACCAAATAAAGGTTAATTAACAAAAGATTTTTTTTTGTAACTTTCACTGCTAGAAGCGAAATTCAAAATATTTGTCGTTTTATGAAATTTGTAGAAAAAAAAACCTTCAGTTTCAATAACAGAAACATTCAGAACAGATTCACTAAAATAATAATAATATTTAAAAGAATACTAAATGAATTCTGTTTATTAAAATAAATAAATATTAATTAAATAAATATTTTTAGTTGACGTACTGTGAGAAAAGATGTTTTTACAATTATTTACAAGAAATTTAAGCTCAATTTTAAATAGATGTAACAAATTAGATTCTACTACCTTTGGTCCATTATATGAATAATGTAAATAATATAAAATTGTAAATGTGCATAAATAACATGTGTTTACGAATAAGTATTATTGTCAAATATATTGTTGGGACTATATGTGTATTTGTTTTTACAATATTACTAAATAGTATGTGTATAAAATTAGTAAATTTAATTTTGTATTGTTTTTTTTTTTTATAGAACAACTATATAAATATATAATTTTAACTAAATAATTCTTTATTGCATTTGAAAAAAAGATACAGAGATGGGTTTAACAACTTGTTAGCAAGAGTGGGTTTATTTCTGAAAGAGATCTTTTCCAGCCAACCCAGAGCAGTTAGAGAGAAGATAATTCATATTAATTTAAAACTTTTAAAGTATTAATTGCAAGGAATATTAAATTAACTATTATATATATTTTTTATTTATTTTATTTTTATATTTTATTTATTAGGCGCACATAACAGAAGTTTACAAATAAAAACTTAAATTATAATATGCAAGTACAAATAACAAAATAAAAAATATATTTATTTATTATTGTTTAATATATTTATTATGAAATTTCAAATGTTTTATAGAGTAAAGACAAGTACACATATTTTATGACTGTTAAGAAACATTTAAAAATCGCCATAAAAAATTAATGTTGTTAAAATATCACACAAAATATTATCTCGAACATTTTTTTTTGTTATTGTCTAAAAATTACATATTGTCTAAATATAATTTGAAAAATTTACTATAAAATATACAATATATATATAAAAAAAAACACAAAAAAAAAAACAATAAAATATATTGTCAAAGTCACATACGCAAAATTATTGTATATTTTTATTTATTTATTTATTTTTCAGCAAAAGCTTTATTTGCGTACATATATGTAAATATTATATCAAATAATACTAGGGCACTATGAATATAAAGGGTGTAAGGAAACAACTATAGCGGGGAAAAGTTCGTAATACACAGGTAGATATGTTTTGTATTACAATTACCTTACAGACACCCTGACAATATGGCATTTTTGTGTACTATAATATAGAGATAGGATACACCTGTTAATATATATATACTTATAGTATATATGATATACTTGAAAAATTGGTCAAGTATTATAAAACTACATATATGTACCTATATATTGAGAATATATAATCTATATTTGGGCAATCACTTTATATAAACTGTGGTCACACACAATTCTATAATCTACATACGTTACATACTTTTTTTTATTACACTTTAGGCATAGTTACAGCGAACTCCTTAGACGTCTATTTACTTTTCTATTATCTACGCAAACCCGTTGTTTCGGCATAATATTCACTCCCAAGTCGTGGTAAATATTTAAAAAAATAAAAATATGGCGGGAACGTTCAAGATGGCGTCATGGCGGCGTTGAAATGGCGGCATTCACTCTTCCTCCTCGTTTTGGTAGCTCACGTAGCGTACAGACGATTTATCGCTAATAATCAGGCTCTGAAAAGGAAATTATCAAATAGTTTTTTTTTTAAATAATTACGTTGTGAATGTGTCAATAAAATATCTATATATTTCAGCCAATAAACATGTGTCGCAAAAAATGCGTGGGCTTTTGTGCAAAGTTCCCTTTGATGAACCAGTTTTGTGTGGCAAAACCTTACCTGTTTCTCGTCTCTTGCTGGCGGTGACCTGAGCAGCAGCAGCAGAGGGGCATACGCGAAGTTGAGGATCGCGATTATGACGAGCATCCACTCGAAGCCGATACTGTTTACCAGGGTACCAGAAAACGCAGGACCTATGAATTAAAAATGTAGTTTGTTACACTTGACAATACGAGCCAATATTCAAATTTATTGTATTGTAAAATCTTTATTGTACATAAATCATGGATACATTAAAAGGTTTAATATACAATGGCGGACTTATCCCATAAAGGGATTTCTTACAGTCAACCTTTGAAAAGCTGAAAGAAAACTGTAGAATGTACAAGGGCAATAACCGTACAGCTAAAGATAAACTAAATAATAACCAGTAAAAAAATTTAATATATAATACAATAAAATAATACATAGATATACATATATTCACAATTGGTTCAATGAAAAAGGAGTTTCAGAATAATTTTTTATGATACCTGCTTTAAAGTATTTCAGTGATTTTGCCATAGAATAGAATAGAATAGAAAATCATTTATTCAAATAAACTTACATTTAAGGCACTTTTGAATAGTCATTACATTTTTTTTAATCTACCGCTCATTCGGAAAGCTGTCTCATCACAAGAAGAACGAGCAAGAAACTTGCGTGTTGCTCTTTTAAATAATTTTATTATTACTTTACATTTTTAAGTGTGTGAATACAAACCACCAATTAGCACTAATTCAATTAAATACTCAAAAAGAAAAAATATTGAATACATAACCAACTGGTTAAACAATTAATAAGAGGAAATCAGTCATAGTGATTAGAGCAGACCAGTCTCTACAAGCAGCACCCGTTCACGAGTATGACGGATGAGCCAGCCATCACTGCGCTCGACCATATTTTAGGGAGCCCAATGACCCGGCCCACCACGCCGCCACAAGTCTGGACATTTTAGTGAGCATGACTACTCAAAACACTAGACCACGTCAAAGCTACTCACAATTGCCATCTGATAGTTATAGTATTCACATTTTACATAAGAATGCATGCGGCAATTAATACAAAAACCGCTACGCTTTCATATTTCTAAAATCAATTAATTAAATCAAGAAAGCAATGAGAAAATAAAATTATAACGTTGTATGCTAATAAACTAATTATTTACTTGATATGTTGTCATCTATGAATTCGTCTATCCTGTAATAGGCTTTCTTACATAAAAATTGTTTAATATAAGATTTGAATTGCCTCTCTGTCAGATTTAATGCAGATTCTGGCAGTTTATTATAAAATCTTATGCAATTACCATAGAATGAATTACTGATTTTGTGCAGACGGCATTTAGGTAAAATAAGCTTATTTATATTGCGTAAGTTTCTACTTGTACAGTCTTTGAGTTCTTTAAAACTCTCTAAGTTTTTCCGTGTATACATAGTCAAAGAGAAGAGAGATATCCGAGTACTTAACAGAGTTCTAGGCGTAAAGACATGAGTGACATACAACCAGGATTAAATATGGGGGATATCATGGGCGAAACAGTATACTCTGTTATGTCCATGCTACTGCTCATGTGTATAGGCGACGGTTACCACTTTCCATCAGGTGGGCCGTCAGCTTGTTTGCCATTCTAAGTTGTATAAAAAAAATATACATATAAAGGTACAAAGGGCGGTCTTATCGTTAGGACAATCTCTTACAGACAACATTTGGTTAAAGCAGAACAGATAGAAATGGGTAGGTGGCGCAAGAGTGAATTTATATTTTTTTTTTTCAATTTTGTATAAATTTAGTTGTTACTTTACGTGTGGGATAAATGACTCAAATCTATATATCTATCAATCTATCTTACCAACAGCGTATCCAAGGCAAAAAGCTGTATCTCCTATAGCGTAGACAGATCCGTAGACCGCTGCGTGTCTGATGTCGACGAGGAATCCAAGCTCGGGCATCATAGACGAGTCCACCATGCCGATGGCGAAGCCCAGTCCAGCGTTGGGAATGATTAAGTGTTCCAACTTGCGAGCCATTGGAATCTATAAAACAGATTCAAAATAATTATGATACAGTTAATTTTAAACGTGTTATTTATTTTTATTTTATTTAATTTAATTAGCGTGCATAAATACATTTAGAAAAACTGGATTTTTCAGTACCACTTAAACCTCTTGGGCTTGTGTGTGATACTTTACGTTTCGTTAGCAAATGTCACTATTTACATTAGTATTGTGCTTTTTTAGCAAGGTTGGACAGTAAATAAGCTTTAAGTTTAAACTTTATGTTTTTAACAGTGATATTGTTTCGCAAGTCGGTTAACTTAAATTGTTAACACATTTTAAATACACTGTCGGGACTTGACGCGATGTAAAAGCATTTACAGGTAAATAGTACACAGTAGTATTTATTCATTAGTACATATATGTGTGTACATGGCGGACTTAATGCTAAAAGCATTGTCTCCCAGTCAACCATAAAGAAGTGTCAGAATACTCGAATGCGGTACTACTAATTATTGATATACATACATACTAAAATTACATATACACCTGAGTCCTTAAGAATGGCAACGCATGGGGGGTATCATGGGCGAAACAGTATACTCTGTTATGTCCATGGTACTGCTCATGTCTATAGGCGACGGTTACCACTTTCCATCAGGTGGGCCGTCAGCTTGTTTGACATTTTAAGTTGTATAAAAAAAAGGTATGGATAAAATATATTTAGGGTTGACAGTAGTAAATTTCTTTGAGAACGCACCAAGATGAGACATAAGCCGATGATGACCAGACCAGAGCAAGCAGCCAGCCACCGGCCCATCTTGTGACCGAGGGGTCCGAATAGGTTTGTACCTGGAATTTCATATTTACAGTTTTAACTCTTGAAACCTCTACCTAGTATCTGTTCTCCTGGTATGTTAGACTTACGTTTTTTTTATACGACAGTGACAAATAAGCATACAACTCGTCTGATGGTAAACGGCCACTGTAACCGATGGACGCCTGCAACACTAGGGGTGTCACGTACGTGTTTGCGACCCTGAAGAAACCTTAATATAGCCTTTTTTAAAGAATCCCATACTGTAGTCTCTAGGGAAAATTTACATACGAAGTACATCGTAGGTACTTCATTCCAGAGTCTGAGTTTGCGAATAGAGACTTCTTTGTGGGGGAAAGGGGTTGTTAGCAATGGAGTTTAACAGCCCCATTGCTAGCAATATACCCTACCCTTTTAGGTCGACCTCCTCGAGGTTTCCCCTGGAAACCATCGTGAACTTATCTTGCTGAATTCGACACAATGGACTAACTGACTTGCTTTTTCATCCTCACCCATCATCCCTCACTGGTGCTCCGCCAGCATATACTGTTAGCGCAGGCGAGGCTACCATTTCATTATCATCCATAAAAAAAAAGTTGGTCTAACTCTGCACTCCCATAAAGTCCTGGTACTTTACCGATGAGATAACAGATACTGGCCGGCAAGAACGCCACACCCTGCTGCCACCGTCGAGCTTCCATTGTGTCCGCCATCCATATAGGTAGACTTGGCTCCAGCATTGCTATTCCCACATTCGCAAATGTTATAGCACCTGCGAGCAATATAAAATGTCTATTAAAGCAAGAGAATAATCACGAAAAAATTTTTTTTACAACACAGGGGCAATCGAGCATGCGGCTCACCTGATGGTAAGTGACTACCGCCGCCCATGATCACTCACAACACCTACGGCATTGCAGGTGTGCTGCCGGCCTTTTAAAAGGGAATATGCTCTTTTCTTGAAGGTTATGTTGAAATCAGCTATCGATCATAGATCAAGGATTTTTATTATTTGTTCAACCTTTAACTGTCCACTGCTGGACAATAAGCCTTCCCCGTTTTACCAGTAGTTGCCACGCTTGGCAGGCGGGTTGGCAACCGCACAGCACAAATAATACAAACGCGGCTGATACAACAACTATATTTCATAGATTAAAAATTGTACCTATGCTCCTATTTGTACTTATTGTGCATTAAGACACAAAACCAAATTTTGTCAGTAAAAAAAAAAAACACGTTCAGTTCATTTCAAAGAGTGATTAACGCAGCGGCCAGCAACTGAGGCATTGATGGACGAACGTGCAAATGTGGGCCGAGGCGTAGTCGAGGCACACATATGTAAGTCCATTAATGCCTATTTGTGGCCAGGGCTTGTATTCTTTTCTCAAACAATGCGCGGAAATCAAAAACACAATTTTACTTTTTAAGTCCAATTTCAGATTAAATCTCCGTCAAATTTTAAAATCAATTGAGCAATTTTCAATATTTCAAATTGATTTATAATAAAAATTAATATGAACTTACCAGCGGCAACTAGAATGTAGGGATCAGTGACGAGCTGGCGAAGCGAGGGTGGCTCCGTCTCCTGCCGCACCACGCCCGGCTGCAGGATCATCAGCTGCAGCACTGGTGAACACATACGGTACGATGATGTACCAGGGTAACATGAGCGCAGAGCAAGTAACCTATTTACTACTACATACCTAGATACAGATATGTCTTTTTAACGATACTTGAATGGCAAACATGCTGACGGTGGGGGTAAAAGGATTGTTAGCAATGGAGTTTGACAGCCTCATTGCTAGCAATATTGCTAGCCTTATTAGGTCGACCTCCACGTGGTTCCCCCTGGAAATCATCGTGAACAATTCTTGTTGAATTCGTCACGATGGGCTAACTGACTTGCTTCATCCTCACCTATCATCCTTCACTGGTGCCCCGCCGGTGTATACCGATAGCGCGGGTGGGGTTACCATTCCATTATCATCCATTTAAAAAAAACATGCTAACGGTCTACCTGATGGGAAATGGCAACCATCACCTATACCTGTATACACGAACAGCACTTTAGACATCACAGGATACACTGTGACGACCATGTTAATCCTCATGTGTTGAGGGGAGCAGATATTGTTAGTAATATGGATCTAACAACTCCATTGCTAGCAATATATCCTATTAGATCAACCTCCACGTGATTCTCCCTGACAATCCATCGTGGTTAATTTTCTAATTCACCTATATGAGCCAACTCTACTTGTTTACATCCTCACATATATCATGTCTCCCTGGTACCCCGCCAGCGTATACGATAGTGCAAGCGGAGTTACCATTCCATTTAAAACCCCCTATGAGCCAACTGCACCTGTTTATATCCTCACATATATCATGTCTTCCTGGTACCCCGCCAGCGTATACGAAGCGCAAGCGGGGTTTACCATTCTACATCATCCATTAACCCCCCCCCTCCTCCACCCCCCCCCCCCCCCCCCCTCACATGTTGCCATTCCTGAGGACTATTTTATCCTTCCGTACCTATTAAATTCACTGCCATATCCCATTTTTCAAACCATAATACAGCTATAAAACATGGTGTCCTTAATCCACTTACATCCGTCTCCCAAGGCGAGCGCAGACAACATGAGAAAAGGCGCAGTTTTGCCAACAAATTCATACATGAGCCCACCGAAAGGAGGTCCTATTAGTACGCCTAGGGCGAGACCTCCCAAAGCTATGCCCATGGCGTTACCACGTTCCTGCGGACAAATAAATAATACATATGTTTTTACATACAATATGCTAAGAATGTCAATTTACAGGGTAATTTAATTGATTAATTATGAACTTATTTACTTACATATATATATATATATATATATATATATATATATATATATATATATATATATATATATATATATATATATATATATATATATATAAATAATGGTCAGTCCCATTCATAATCCGTACCCGACCCAAAGGTCCCCATGACACTTGCGGTATTTCGATACGAACCAGAACGGCGATAATGGCCCCTATCCGCAATGCGCAGACTCAACTCTCTTATGAAAGATTTAGCTTCCGCTCCCCACACGCCCGTAGTCTCAAAAGCAACGGGAACGAAGATGTAAGCTGGTTCGAGAATCTTATATAGAATAATTGTTATTTAAATCTACAAAAAAGCATGTAATTTCTTGTTTGACATTACCGCTTCATTTTATAATATTTTCTTTATGCAACTTAGAATAGCAAACAAGCTGACGGCCCACCTGATAGTAAGTGGTAACCGTCGCCTATAGACATGAGCAGGACCATATACACAACAGAGTGTACTGTTTCGTCCATGATACCCCCCGTGCGTTGCCATTCCTGAGGACTCAGGTGTTATTCCTCTGTACCCTGTAAATTCACTGCCATATCCCATCCTTCAAACCGAAACACAACCATGCAAACAAAATTTTTTTTATCCCATCGTGACGAATTCAACATGAAATTATCACGATGGTTTCCAGGGTGAACCACGTGGAGGTCGACCTAATAGAGTAATATTGCTAGCAATGGAGCTGTCAAGCTCCATTGCTAACAACCCCTTTTCCCCCTGCGAAGCCAGTTAGATTGCTAGTTTTATAAATCCTATAAAGTACCAAGATCTCATGAAGTTTTAAGAGGTCAGTTTCTCACCTTGTCATCGGGATAGCGTTCGGCGAGCATGCCCATGCCGGACACCGAAGAGCATGAAGAGCCGATACCTTGTAAAGCTCGAGCCACGAACAGCACGCCGTAGGACCGCCCGAAGGCGAATACTAAAACGGAAAAGTGAAGATTATGCAGAGGTTACAGGTTTTTTAAAGGGTGAAAATGGCATGGTAACCCCGCCTGCGCTATCGGTATACACTGGCGGAGTACCAGGGACACATGATAGGTGAGTATGAAGCAGGTCGGTTAGCCCACTGTGACGAATTCAACGATAAATTAGTCACGATAGTTTCCAGGGGGAACCGCGTGGAGGTCGACATGATAGGGTATATTGCTAGCAAAGGAACTATTAAATCCCATTAATAACAATCCCTTCCCCCCCCCCCGCCCCTATAGACCGCAGGTCGTATAACATTTTCTATACACTAGCCTACTATGAATAGGGAAAAATAGCAACTGACGGTGTATCTTTCGTCCTCTTTTCACTAATTATCTTTGCATAAGAAGAAAGGAGGCAACCATATGATTTACAGTTTTTATTTTATCATTACTTCTATGTAATTTTTTTTTATACTACTTAGAATGGCATACAAGCTGACGGCTCACCTGATCGAAAGTGGTTACCGTCGCCTATAGACATGAGCAGTAACCATGGACATAACAGAGTATACTGTTTCGCCCATGATACCCCCATGCGTAGCCATTCTTGAGGACTCAGATCTTATTATTCCTCTGTACCCTGTAAATTCACTGCCATATCCCACCCTTCAAACCGAAACACAGCTATGCAAACACAACTGCTTCACGGTAGAAACACGAATGGGACAGAGGTACCCAAGCAATCGACTTTTGTACAAAGTCTCCCTCTGGTCTCTCCTTGTTCTTAGGACTATGACTGAAATGATCTGGTTGAAATGAGATACACTTACTCAGCGTGGACAGGAACATCAAGATGAAGCCAGAGAACATTGGGACGCTGTATCCGATTCTGTAACAAAATTAAAAAGCATTGAAAAGTCTAAAAAAAAATATGGATGATAATGGAATGGTAACCTGCACTGTCGGTATACGTTGGCAGAGTACCAGGATAACATAATAGGTGAGGATGAAAGCAAATCAGTTTGCTCATCGTGATGAATTTTCACAAGAAATAAACACGACGGTTTCCAGGAGAAACCGTCCGTGTGGAGGCCAATCTGATAGTGTATATTGCTGTCAAACTATTAATGGGTCTCTTAGACCCCATAACTATCATTTCATTTCCCCTCAATAAAAATAAATTGCCGATTATGTATACCTATTTAGCTAAATCTTTTGTAATTGTCAGAACAATGTTCATATGAAAGACAATGTTTGAAAAATCGAAAAAAAAACTCTGGTAAACTTCTCAACTGTGTCATGCAAAATGGTGGAAATTCCACATCTGTAGCGTCCCGTGAGCGGACTTTACACAGACTAGGTATTTTTAGTGTATAGGTTTAAAAAACCTGATTTTTCCGAAATCTAATTGGAATTATACAAAATTCAGTTTAAATTTATATTCCAACTAGATTCCTTATGTAATTTCTTACACTACACTCGACTTGAATTGCATTGCAACTGTTCTATGAGAAATAAAATGGGGTCACCTATAAATTACCTTTTATTTTTCAATTATTAAAAAACTAAGACCTCGCTGGATGTAAAATTATATATTTTTTATACAATATTATATACTTGATAAAATAAAAATAGGCTTATGTTCAAATACATTTTTTTATACAGCACTTGTTTATAAACATGGACCAAAAAAGTCCCTCTTCGATTGACACTTAAGTGGGTCTCCTATTTCATTATTTTACGTACATTGAATGAATGAATGAATGAATGAATGAATGAACGGTTTATTTTCTCTTCACAAAAGGTGGAATAAAGTAACAACATGAGGTACAATTTGAAATGAAGACCAATTTTGTGAGAGACTGGTGCTTGCGGTAGGTTTCGAAGAACCTGTGTTACAAGTCACCAGTGCCCCATCTCCATGGACTACACAAATACAAGGCAACCAATTAGTGTTATAATACACAGATAACAATAATAAGATACATTCTTGACGTCAGGGACAAGAGGTGGTTTGTTTACAATAATTTAAGCTTGTCGCGAAGCTAGTTTAGACAAAACAGTATATATGACATTTTTATCTATATGTCCGCTGAGCGGACGCGACACAGTTGAGAGGTTAAAGACGGTCTTTTTTTAATGGGCGATAATGGTATGGTAACCCCGTCCGCGCTATCGGTATACACTGGCGGGGCATCAGTGATAGATGACTGGTGAGGATAAAAGCAGGTCAGTTAGCCCATCCTGACGAGGTGATTTTTGGTTCATTGCTCATTCGATAGCCTTTGGTGACGCACGCGTCACTACTGGCATCAATACTCCGTTGTGTAGCGCTGCCTTGTTGCACGGAGTCAGCGGATACGCAAACACGTCGGACACGAAGAAAAGTAGAGAACAACTTGGGCACGAGGTTCTCGTTCGTCGCCTTAGTTTCGCGCGCTTTTTAACGGCCGTCCGTTCGCGTACACGGCACGCGCTGCCACCTCGTCGCGTCGCGAGTGCAGTGAGTGCATGTGAACAGTTACAAGTGACAATTGTGTAGTGTTGTGAACTCTAGTGCATCGGACTAACAAGTGTTAGGGTGGTGTACTGCGCCATAAGCGCAGCGCACCAGCTCCGGAGCCGGTGCCAGAGACCAGCACTTTCCTCCCCGGCGACCCGCGCCGCCTTCGACACCCCGGCCAAGTATCGGCAACAGGTACACAAGTCACTCCGGTGACTACATTCCATTGTTACATTAACAATAGGCACACACCCCCCCGCCGTACTCGGCGGGGCGGTTAACTGTACACAAAGCGGCCGGGTAACCGTCGCCCGGCCGGTGACTAATCCTTGTATAAAGGGCGACTCATACCTGGACAGGTCCCAACAGGCCCTTATATACGCGGCTTGTAGCGGCTTATTTTTTGTGTCCACTTTTATAGTAGCGCATTGTCCGTATTATAAATTTAAATTATTTTTAGGTATTGGCACCCGACTTAAGAGTCGGGTGCATTGCTAATTTATAAGAGGAGTGTTTCCTGGGACAACATGTCGCTGTCCCAGGATGACATTCCACAATTCGTGGCCTTTTTAAAGGCCAAATGTCCTGGCCTCTTAAAGGCATTTTTCGATGAGCGCAGGGGCGCACATGTGATACATGACGACGCCCCTGCCTCGCCGGCGGCCTCCCTTCAGGAGGCCAACGACGAGCTGTCCTCAAACCCACCTTCCCCCGGGGACCACCTAGTGAGTACCCCGGAGCCGATGTCCCCTCAGGAGGTTGCTCCCAACCGCCCCTCCTCTGAAACGGAAATGGAGCTAGACGCTCCCAACGTCGTCGCCGAAACAGGCGACTCCTCCGACACTGCCTCCTCCTCGGAAGAGGAATTTCAAATTGTGGGTGCCAAGCGCACCAAACGCGCGAAGCGGGCGCGCGATCTTCCCCCGCCTAAAACCCAACGTGCCAACGATGGCGCACCCGTTCCGGCTAACGCCGATAAAACCGACCGCGATCACGCGGGGAAAGTGAGGCCTCCTCCTCCTATAATCATCCAGGACAAGACAGCCTGGAACAGGGTGTCAGCTGCGCTGAAGGAAAAGCGCATATCCTTTACCCATGCAAGGGTAACCTCACTAGGAATCAGAGTAGTGGTTCCCACATCGGCGGATCATCGCCAGTTAACTTCCTTCCTCAGGACAAACAGTGTGGGTTACCACACTTATGCCCTCGAGGAGGAGAAACGACTGCGCGTAGTAATACGCGGCGTCCCTAAGGAGCTGGACTGCCAGGACATCCTCGCAGATATCCGCTCACAAAACTACCCCGTCCACGAGGTACACAGGATGTACCGCAGCAGGGCCAAAACGCCACTAGACATGGTACTAGTGGTACTAGATCTCTCCCCAGAGGGGAAATCTATCTTCAACATCCGAAGTGTCTGCCTGATCTCAGGCCTATCAGTAGAACCGCCAAATAAGCGGACCTACCCCGGGCAGTGCCACCGCTGCCAAAATTATGGGCACTCCGCCCGAAACTGCTACGCGCGCGAACGTTGCGTCAAGTGCCTGGGAGACCACGGCACCAAGCAATGCACTCGCGTGAGTGGCACCCCGACCCCACCTAGCTGTGTACTCTGTGGCACACAGGGCCACACAGCTAACTACCGCGGATGTCCCCGCGCTCCCCGTCCCGGCCAAAACAAGGCCTCCGCAAAAGCCACAAAGGCTCAGGCACCCCGCGCAGCACGCCCCGCGCCCCCTACTATCCCGCAGCCCTCAGCTGCACCACCTCCCCCGCCAAAAAATGCTTGGGTGCGACCTCCGGTCGTCAAGGCGACCCCCTCACCCACCATGCCATCTGCAACCGCTCCCACGCTTGCCAAGATTGTGGCATCGCCCGCTCCTCCGCGCCCCGCCCCGCAAACTGGAACGAACATAGGCTCAAGCTTCGCAGCCGACTTCGCACTGGTAGCGAAACTCGCCAGCTCCATCGACGCTGGCGAGATTACGGCCCTGGCCTCCAAATTAAGGTCAGTCAACGACCCACAAGAAAGACTCGCAGCCGTCTGCGAGCACATCGGCGTACTAGTCGCCATCCTCAATTTTAACAATTAATTATGGATCTAAGGGCGAAAAGATGCAAACCTCGGTCCGTTAAGTTAGCGTTTTTCAACGCTAACGGACTACAAGGGCAAAGAGACGAAGTCCGTGAGTTTCTCACCGTCCATCAGGTGGACGTTCTCCTACTACAGGAGACCTTCCTCAAGCCTTCAACACGCGGTCCAAGAATCGCAAACTACAATATCGTACGCAATGACCGCATCAGTCGCGGCGGCGGTACGTTAATTTATTACCGAAGGTCCCTTCAGTGCATTCCGATCGACACGCCTCCGCTCGTAAACATGGAAGCCTCGATATGCCTCCTCGCGATGACAGACCACCGACCGATCTATATAGCATCGGCATATCTCTCTCCCTCCAAAAAGCTACTCCGGGCCGACCTCCAAGCTCTCATGGACCTGGGGGATTCGGTAATTATTGCCGGAGATCTAAATTGCAAGCACAGCCTTTGGAGCTGTGCTTATCCGAACCCAAACGGTCTCACCCTGGAACGCCTTTCGCTCTCCATGGGTTTCGACATCCTTCCCCCAGTGCACTTCACGCACTATCCGGCAAACACTGCTCATCAGCCCTCCATCCTCGACATGGCCCTACTAAAGAACGTAGCCTTAAGGCTGAGTTCTATGGAGGTCCATGCCGAACTCATCTCCGACCACCGCCCCGTCACATTCTCGCTAGGCCCACCTGCAGACGGGGCGCCTCAATTTAAAACGGTCACGGACTGGAGCCGGCTCGAGAAAGTCCTCGAGTCGACTAACTCTCCGGTACTGGACCGCATCCCGGACGAAGTCGAATCTATCGAGGAGACGACTACAGCCATTGACGCGCTAACAGAGCACCTGCAGTCGGCAGTCAAGGACTGCTCCAGGGAGGTTCCGGATACGGGCGACCGTAGATGGAACCTGCCTGATGATGTAAGGGCTCTGCTGCGCACTAAGAATGCAGCCACACGAGCGTATGACCGCTATCCCTCAGAAGAGAACCGAACCCGCCTGCGAGATTTACAGCGCGAAGTAAAGAGTCGCATAGCGGAACTTCGGCGAGACAGATGGGATAAGTTCACCAAAGAACTCACCCCCTGCCATACCGCGTACTGGCGAGTAGCCAAAACCCTCAAAACAGACCAGTGTTACTCCGACCTTCCGCCCTTAGTCCGAACAAACAACAGTCCGGCCTTATTTGATGAAGAAAAGGCTGAATGCCTAGCAGACAGCCTAGAGGCCCAATGCATGCCGAGTACCCTTCCGGTGCCCGATGATCATCTAGAGAAGGTAGAATCCGAGGTGGAGCGAATCCTGTCGATCCCTCCAGTAGAGTCACTCCCCCCGTTACACTGGATGAGGTGCGAACACTCATCAAAGGAACCCCCAACCGAAAGGCACCCGGTGCCGACGGTATCTCTAACAGACTCCTTAAGAGTCTGCCAGAAACCATTCTGCTACTTCTAGTAGCGATCTTCAATGCGGCAATTACCAATGCCATCTTTCCAGATGCTTGGAAAGAAGCCGATGTCGTAGGCTTTCCCAAACCTGGGAAAGATAAGTCCCTTCCCACCAGTTTTCGCCCCATCAGTCTCCTCAGCTCGCTGGGGAAGCTGTATGAGAAGCTAATACTCGCACGCCTGAAAGACTGGCTACAGTCCAAAGGCATCCTGATCGATGAGCAGTTCGGCTTTAGAGCCAAGCACTCAGCTGTTCATCAAGTACATCGTGTAGTAGAACACGTCCTCAACGCCCGACACCTGAAATCCAACGGGGTCACATGTGCCCTGTTTCTCGACGTAGCAAAGGCCTTTGACAAAGTCTGGCACAGCGGCTTGATTTTCAAACTGCACAAGATGGGAGTGCCAGACAGGCTCGTGCACATCATACGAGCCTTCTTGTCCAATAGGTCATATCGCTATCGCGTCAATGGAGTGCGTTCCAGCGCACGACCGATTAGAGCCGGCGTCCCTCAAGGCGCTGTCCTCTCCCCCACCCTCTTCTCGTTGTACACCAACGACATCCCGCGTCAGCCCCGAGTGCAAATCGCCCTCTTTGCTGATGATACAGCCCTATATGTGGACAGCACGTCGGCCGCCTGTGCAGCCAACAGGCTTCAACGGGCGGTGGACGAGCTGGCCTACTGGTTCAGAAAATGGCGCATCGAAGTCAACCCAGATAAAAGCGCCGCCGTGCTTTTCACGGCCAAAAGAAAACCATCCCTTCCCGCCTCTATTCAGCTGTTTGGCACGCCCGTCCCCTGGACGAACGAAGCCAAATACCTAGGCGTGACACTAGATTCCAAGTTGAGTTTCGCATCTCATCTTAAGCGCGTCCGAGGCCTGGCCAATTTTATACTGGGACGCCTCCATCCCTTTATTAACAAGCGCAGCCAATTGTCGCTTAACGCAAAGCTGACGCTCTATAAAGCATGTATAAGACCGGTGATGACGTACGCTAGTGTCGTCTTCGCCCACGCCCTTCCTTCATTACTTCACCCCCTTCAGGTGGTGCAAAATAAATTTCTGCGACGGGCCACGGGCGCCCCGTGGTACGTGCCCAACGTGGATCTACACCGCGACCTCAAAATACCCACTATAAGGCAATTTATGAAGCAAGCGTCTCGACGCTACTTTGCCTCAGCCGAGTCCCATTCAAATCCGCTCATAGTAAGAGCGGTCAAATACAAACCCCCCATAGAGAACGTCGCTCCAAAACGTCGTCGCCCGAGGCACGCACTCTTGGACCCCGATGATCCAACTACGACGGCAAACGCGTCTCCCTCCCTACCTACCGCGGAACCCTCGACAAGAGCCCCTACAAACACACCCACACATCGCACACACCGCCCCCGCCGGCGGGGGCGAAGAACCCTCGCGACACACGGTCCGCGCGCGATCAGGTTTGCGCCCGAGCGCATAACAACCGCGTCGCAATCTCACCCACCCAGACGTACCGACCCTTCGCCGTCCCTCGACGGGGGTCGAAGTGCGGTGGCCTAAGCCGAGGCCGAGCCACTCTGGCGCCCTTAGGCGCACACACACACCGCAGTCCATAAGAAAGAGTCGACACCTCTGTCGCTCCCCTCTCGCGGGCTTGGAGTGCCATCAGCACTCGCCCCTGCATTCGCGTCCGGTGAAGCTGTAAAGGCCACACACGGCCAACAGCAAACACATTCAGAAAAAAAAAAAAAAAAAAACCATCCTGACGAATTCAATTAGAAGCCATGATGGTTTCCAGGGGGAACCACGTGGAGATACCTGATACCTGCCGGGTGTATTGCTAGTAATGGGGCTTTTTGACCCCATTACTAACAATCCCTTCCCCCTGGTCCAAGAAGGTCAGATTTGCTCTCATTTTCTTTATTAACACACCCATGCAAAGTCGGGGCGGGCGTTGCAGTATGGTCCGGGTACGACTAAGGGAGCTTACTGGTAGAAGGATGGGCAGCAGCGTTTTCCTTAAAATATGATTAAAACCTAGCTGCAGTTGCCTACCTGCCTGCCAAGCGTGGCAACTACTGGCAAACCCTCTTCAATGGGTAAGGTCTTGGGTAAATTTAGTAGTGGATAACGGCCGATTTGAACTGTCGTGAACTTAATTTTCGATAAAAAAATTTGATAGAATACCCTATTTCGTGAGCAGTTAGGTAATGATCTTCTGGATCCAAGATCAAGGATCCAAGCCAATTCAGTATTATATTCCAAAATTGCCCCGACAGAGAATCGAATCCGAGGACCTGAGCAAGCAATAAGCAAATTAGAAGTTAGTGATGTACCAGGATCACAGAACATAGTAAGAGATATGAACATACTTGTGAGTGAGCGGTCCGACGAAGGGGTTCGCGAGCAGCTGCACGATCGCCTTGCTCGCGAACATCACGCCCACAGCCACAGTCTCTTGTATCAACTCCTTATGTCGATACTCCTTCTCAGCGGTTATGTTCACTGCAAACGGTATTTAATTTCAATACAAAGTCTCCATTTTACCACATTCCTTTTATTCCAACCAGGAATGCGTCACTTCGATTAAAAAAAAAAAGTTCGTTATAATCTATGCAACTAGTTCATTCATTTTAGAAATTTTGCACAATAAGGCAGTTAGGTCTTTTATGATATCTATCGATATTGATAATTTGAACAGAGACATATTATAATTATTTTTATAACTTTATAAATATTTTATTTTGTCAAGTGACTTCAAAAAAAGTCTTTTCAATTTGGACATATTTATTTTATGTTTATTACCGCATAAAACAGTCAGTTTTTTTTATCTGAAACTATACATACAGATTGATGTATATTTATTATCATACATTTACGAGTAAAAATCTAGACTAATTCTACATTTTACAGGGTTCTCTTTTTTAAAACTTTCTTTATTTTTTCTAAAGTTATTATATATATATATATATATATATATATATATATATATATATATATATATATATATATATATATATGATATAAAAGACTCACCCTGGGTGACGTTTTCGACTGACAGCGTAGTGTTAACTTGCAGGCAGGGGCAGTATGGCGTCGGTGGGGGCGGTGTCGTCGTGATGTCCTCCAGCGAGACGGACAGCGGCGCGTCGGGGTGACGGATATCGTAGAGGAACTCCGGTATAATCGGTACTGGGGATATGGAACAATTATATTTAATTATTTATTTATATGGTCACATAGCTCGAAGAACAAGCAACTGTTGGAGAAAAAAGATTCTTAAGTGGCGATCCTGTACAAGCAAACGCAGTGTAGGATGACCTTCCACTAGATGTAGTGATGACCTTAAATGCATTGCAATGGATGCAGGTGGCTCAGGACCGTTCTTTATGGCAGCCTGGTTCACGATAGATAGCCATATAGCCAGCAGTGAACGGATAATGGCTAAAATTATGATAATCTATATACCAGATATATATCTATCAGAGGGAGACTTTGTACTCGTACAAAAGTCGATTGCTTGAGTACCTCTGTCCCATTCGTGTTTCTACCGTGAAGCAGTTGTGTTTGCATGGCTGTGTTTCGGTTTGAAGGGTGGGATATGGCGTGAATTTACAGGGTACAGAGGAATAACATCCTAGTCCTCAGGAATGGCAACGCATGGGGGGTATCATGGGCGAAACAGTATACTCTGTTATGTCCATAGTACTGCTCATGTCTATAGGCGACGGTTATCACTTTCCATCAGGTGGACCGTCAGCTTACCATAGGTGGCGGACACCACCAACAAATTCATTCTCAAAGAGGGTTGACGTCAGGCAGGTGGCCGGTCGTAAAACTAAAAGCCAAATCCTTTTGTAATATGGATAAAATCATATTACGCCGACCCTAAATGATTGGGATAAGGGTAGGAAGATGAAAATGATACTCGTATCCCTAACGGAAATCTCACCAGCGTAGAATGCACGTCAATAAAACAATAAATATATAATATTTTATTTATACGTGTGTACAAAATTAATAACATGCCTGGTATACACAGCACAAAGTGGCGAGTCGCGTTGGCGGTCATTTTATAATTTCCCCGTACCATCCCCAGCGCCCGCATGCTCAACGGACCGTGAACAGATAACAATTTCGCGCGTTTCTGTCCGCCTGGTACTTTAAATATTGTATATGTCTTTTCAATATCGAAAAATTTTATTTAGATAAAAAAAGAAGTCTTTCTTAGATTAAAATAGACAAAAACAGTCACTTTTGACGCGGCAAAGTTGATATTTTGTATGTATATATATATTTTTTTATACAACTTAGAATGGCAAACAAGCTGACGGCCCACCTGATGGAAAGTGGTAACCGTCGCCTATAGACATGAGCAGTACCGTGCACATAACAGGGTATACTGTTTCGCCCATGATACCTCCTATGCGTTGCCATTCCTGAGGACTCGGGTGTTATTCCTCTGTACCCAGTAAATTCACGCCATATCCCACCCTTTAAACCGAAACGCAGCCATGCAAATACAACTGCTTCACGGTTGAAACACGAATGGGACAGAGGTACCCAAGCAATCGAATACGGCTCGTCTGATGGTATATAGGGTTATCGTAGCCAATGGACGCCAGGTCTATCAAGTGCGCGTTGCTGACCTTTAAAAAACCTTAATACATTCTTTTTTGAAGAACCCCATGCTGTAGTCTTTAGAAAAAGCCTCGGCAGGAAGATCGTCAACAACTAATGTGTTTCTACCGTGAAGCATTGTGTTTGCATGGCTGTGTTTCGGTTTAAAAGGTGGGATATGGCAGTGAATTTACAGGGTACAGAGGAATAACACCCGAGTCTACAGGAATGGCAACGCATAGGAAGTATCATGGGCGAAACTGCTCATGTGTATAGGCGACGATTACCACTTTCCATCAGGTGGGCCGTCAGCTTGCTTGCCATTCTAAGTTGCATAAAAAAATGCGTAATCTTAACGTAAATTCTAACTAAAACGTTAAATCACAAAATATGTTACATATAAATGTACCACTAAATACTTAACACCAATTCCATATTTTACTTCGGAATTTTTAATTACATTTTTGCCATTAAAACTAAATTTTTAATGATAGTTTAATAAGAGTGCATTGAATGAATTAATTGTATGACTAATATTTTAGTTCGCTAACAGAGATATTTTGATTTTTTTTTTTTTTTTTAGTACGTTTGTTCCGTTTGGAACAGGCTAAGGTCGGAGACCATGCTGCCTAGTCTTCAAAAAGATAATTTGTCTGGAATTTTATAGAGATATTTTGAAATAAGCTGTCAAAAATTTTTTATTTTTTCAATAATTGTAGGAAATAGTGACGTTGCCATATTTCAATAAACTTATGTTTGTTTTTAATTGGTTAATAGGTAGGAATTGACAAGACCCAGATCACTTCTATAAACAAAGTTTGTATGTAAATCTATGCAAACAGTTCATTGAAACCGCTAATTTTACATACATGTTTGTGATGTGAGTGAGGTCTTGATAGAATTTCTTGAATTTTTTCAGTTATCGGTTTTTTATAATAGCATTTTCTTAATAGCATAACGCTATGAAATTTGTTTTTCAGTGTTGATACTTCTAGATGGTTCCATAGATTCATTTTTTTTTATTTTATCAGTATAAGGGTAGGGTCGACTCTTAATAACATAACAATTTGTTATTGTAAAAGTGGCAAGATTGATCACAACCAATCCAACTTTTTTAAAATTTTTAACAAATTTATTAATATTTATTTTAATCAAAAATAAGTTCTAAATTTATGTAAAAAATATTAAAAATCTATCCCACGACAGAAGTAAACGAAATGTGACGGCCAATTCGATATTTGAAAATTAAACATGGCGGCCACTCGACTTCGAGCGCGCGTGAAAATGACAGCTCATTTACGTGTAGTGGCGTAGGAAAATGGAATGAGCGTTTATCAGAACAATCATAAGATTTTTATATCAATTTTAATTTAGTAAATAATTATCTGATATCGTTCTATTATATGTCTATAAATATTTCTACCAGAGGGAGACTTTGTACAAAAGTCGATTGCTTGAATACCTCTGTCCCATTCGTGTTTCAACCGTGAAGTAGTTGTGTTTGCATGGCTGTGTTTCGGTTTGAAGGGTGAGATATGGCGTGAATTTACTGGGTACAGAGGAATAACACCTGAGTCTTCAGGAATGGCAACGCATGGGGGGTATCATGGGCGAAACAGTATACTCTGTTATGTCCATGGTACTGCTAATGTCTATAGGCGATGGTTACCACTTAACATCATCAGGTGGGCCGTCAGCTTGTTTGCCATTACTAAGTAATATATAATAAAAAAAAACGATCCAAGATTTCAACTTTCTTAGATTCTACGCTTTTTTTTCTTCCACGTAACTTTTTTTAATATGTGAAAATTAAATAATTATCCCGCCTGTGGGATAATGTGGTACCGCTTGCGATATCGGTATACACTGGCAGGGTACCAGGGAGACATGATAAGTCAAGATGAAAGCAAGTCAGTTGGCCCATAGTAACGAATTCATAAACAATTATTCAAAAAAGTTTTCAGGGGAATCGCGTGTAGGTCAACCTGGTAGGGCAATGGGGTCGCTAGTCCCCATTACTAACAATCCCTTTTCCCCCATAATCCCGTTTGCGCTATCAATATATATAAGGTAACCAGTAATGAATGATACATAAGGATAAAGCAAGTCAAGTTGCTCTTATTCAGCAACCACGGTAGAAACCGCGTGGAGGTCGATCTGGTAGGGTTTATTGCTAGCAATGTTGACTACCAGCCCATTACTGACAATTCTATCCTTTCCATCCCACTAGTGAACCAGGTTTCTATTAAAAAAAAGGAACCTCATTATACATAATGTACTAGGACAACATGAAGCTAAAGATTAATCTAATAGTACCTAAACAGTACTTCTTGATCTCAAATTGGGTTAGTGTCTGTAGCACGCGTCAAACGTCGCGTAATACCCGATGCACAATATGATTTTGCAACGCCATTTGAACTCTGGGCTCCTAGTGATGTGCAGTTCTGATATCGATATTTTTGTATTTTTTTTACTTTTTATTTTAGGGTCTGTGAGCAATATACATAAACACTCTGCTGAGGTTTTCCCTATCTTCAAAAAGGGTATATTGTTTCCTCAGGGTTTTTTTTATACTACTTAGAATAGCAAACAAGCTAACGGCCCACCAGATGTAAAGTGGTAACCGTCTCCTATAGACATGAGCAGCAGTACCATGGACATAACAGAGTATACTGTTTCGCCCATGATACCCCCATGCGTTGCCGTTCCTGAGGACTCAGGTGTTATTCCTCTGTACCTAGTAAATTTACGCCATATCCTACCTTTCAGGGTCAGCAACGCGCACGTAACGTAAGTGCAGGCGGGGGGAAATGATTGTAACTATCGGAGTCTACTTTCCCCGTTATTATCAATACACCCTATCGGGTCGACCTCCACGCGGTTCCATCTGGAAACTATCGTGGTTTATGGTATTCTAATGGATTCTATCACCTATCATAGTCACCTATCATCCCTCACTGGTGCCCCGTCAGCGTATACCGATAGTGCAAGCGGGGTTACCATTCCATTATCACCCATTAAAAAAGTATTGTAGGCGTCCATAGGCTACAGTGACCGTTTACCATCATACAAGCTGTGTACCTTCGTGGTATAAAAAAAAACATAGGCTAGTCAAAAATATCACTAAATATTATTTTCTCAAACATGCTTGGAAATGTGAGCATTATTTTGACAATCTTCTTCGAGATAAATCAAAATTGCCGTACTGGCCAGATACATGCGGGCAGCGGCTGGAAAAAGTTGTATGAAAATCCATATCTGTCGTGTTTTGCGACCAGATAAATTACTATGTAAACTCATATCTGTCCTGTAATTTAAAAATGGAATGACCTTTTACTTCAAATCATGGCTACCAAGGAGGAAACTAATAAAGGGTTTTATTTAAATTTCAAACTGGCTTGCAAATAGAAAGCTGTTTATTGAAAAAAAAAAGCAAGAAACATTATGGCGCGTAAAAAAATATTATTGTACGTTATTCGTCATTGAACTTAAAAACTAAAATTGTGTTTTTGATTTCCGCGCATTGTTTTAGAAAAAGTACTATACAAGCCTTGGCCACAACTAGGCATTGATGGACTCAAGTATGCACGATCGTCCATCAATGCCTCAGTTGCTGGCCGCTGCAGTAATGTACTATAAAATCAACACAGAATTGTCGACGTAATCGCGTAAAAATTACAAAAAAAAGATACGAATTTAGAAACTCTCCCTTTTGGAAAAACGCTCACAAAAAATAATGAGATATTAAAGTTTTCCCCGATTGGCTTTGTAGCGGTCGCTGTGATCTTAGCGCTCGACTCAAATCAATAACTTTACTTGGCTTGATTTTTTAATTTTCCTGAACACAGAGTCGATTCTGAAACGCCTATTCACTTAATCTACCTCTTGAATGTGATATTTATTTATTTATTCATTAGTACATATATGTGTACATGGCGGACTTAATGCTAAAAGCATTGTCTCCCAGTCAACCATAGGGAAGTGTCAGAATACACGAATGTGGTACTAGTAATTATTGATATACATACATACTAAAATTACATATGTAAACGAATAAATATATATATATATATATATATATATATATATATATATATATATATATATATATATATATAAATAACAAATATACATACACATATATGACATATACTATATTGTACACGAAATTGAGAATAATATAAAGTACTTACTGTTTGGATAAAGTAAAAAAGTAAGCATGAACGGTTTTTTTTAAAGACGGTTTAGACCAGTTTCCCAACCTTTTTTGTACCATGCCCCACTTGAACATTTCAAAAATTCAATATAATGTTGACTTCCATGCCGTTCCAACTGGAAAACCATGTCGTTTTATTTTTTAATTCGTCATGATGGGCTAACTGACTTACGTTGGGGGGAGGGGGAGGGATTGTTAGCAATGTAGGATATTAGTCGCATTGCTAGTAATATACCCTGTCAGGTCGACCTCCACGTGGTCCCCCTTGGAAATTATCGTGCTAAATTCCAGGTAAATTCATCACGATTGACTAACTGACCTGCCTTTTCTCGCTTATCATCCTTCACTGAAGCCCCGCCAGCGTATACCGTTAGCACAGGCGGGGTACCATTCCATTGTCATCCATTAAAAAAAACTGACCTGCGTTTATCCTCGATTATCATGCTACCCAGGTACCTCGCCAGCGTATACCGATAGCCCAGGCGGGGTTACCATTCCATATTCAACCTACAACTGAATTCCTATATTGTGTTTGTGTACATATACATATAATATGTACATATACATATTTATTTAAATAAGTATGTATAAATAACTTGAAATGTACATTTTTAAATTCACATTATTATACATATGCATATCGCTATATGTATTTAAAAAACGAACAGATTGCCTCCATTCAAATTGTTTATAATTACTCCTCTCCATCCAAAGGTTGCCTGGAAGAGATCGCTCTTAGCGATAAGGCCGCCCATTGTTTTCTCACTGTGATCATTTCTTGTAATTGTTTGTATCTATAATAAGTTTACTATTGTAATCTTTTGGAGGAAACAATAAAGAGTATCTATCTATCTATCTGTCTACTTATGTATTTCTTTATTTAATAAAAAAGCAGTCACATAGGTACTGTTTTTGAAACATCTGATATCCAGTACGAGATATAAATATTATAAATATTTTTTTATACAATTTAAAATGGCAAACAAGCTGACGGCCCTCGTAATGGAAAGTGGTAACCGTCGCCTATAGACATGAGCAGTACGATGGACATAACAGAGTATATTGTTTCGCCCATGATACCCCTCATGCGTTGCCACTCCTGAGGACTCAGGTGTTATTCCTCTGTACCCAGTAAATTCACGCCATATCCCACCCTTCAAACCGAAACATAGCCATGCAAACACAACTACTTCACGGTTGAAAGACGAATGGGACAGAGGTACCCAAGCAATCGACTTTTGTACAAAGTCTCCCTCTGGTAAAATATAAAATAGAAATGATTAAATTGGGAAAAACTTTTAAAAATACATGTAAAGTAAAAGAAGATTTTTTTTCACGCCACAGCAGGGTGTGGGGTTGCCAGATAATCACAAACAATTGTAATCTTATGGAGGAAACAATAAAGAGTATCTTTTTTTTTATGCAACTTAGAATGGCAAACGAGCTGACGGCCCATCTGATGGAAAGTGGTAACCGTCGCCTATAGACATGAGCAGTACCTGTCTTATCTATCTATCTATAATCGAGGCAATAATACCATAATGTATATAAAATGAATTAAATTAAATTTACTAGTTCAACAACATCGATATATCACTAGATGGCAGCACTAAACGGCGGCGCCTTTGATGAAGCGGCTAAGTGAATTTCACTTTGATTCCAGCGGCCGGGGAAATTGCCCGGTTTCCGAGACCGACTTCAAACTAAGAGAGTAATGAGTTTGAGCATATACCTATACGTATGATTATATTTTAGTGACCTATATTTATTGAATGGAGATTTTTTTATTCGTTTATCGTGTTCCTTCTTTTTTTAAATGTGTTTATTTATGTGTGTGTGTGTGTGTGTGTGTGTGTTGGGGAGGTAAATGAACTTTTCAACCGACTTTCATTAGAAGGGTTTCTCAATTCGGTCGTATTTTTTAATTGTGTTTGTGACCTCATAATTCCGTCAGTTGTGAACCGATTTGGAAGATTCCTTTTTATCTGAAAAGACATACTTACAGATTGATCCTGTAGAAGTTCTACCAAAATCGATTTATTAGTTCGAAAGAAAGAAAGAAAACAATATTTTTATCCAAGTAAATTTAGATTGAAGTTTTTTAAATAGTCATAAATTTTTACATTTTAAAAAGTGACCATTAAGGCTGCACACGCGACGGAAGCTTAAAAATGGAATAACTCCTCCCGTTTTCCCAACATTTCCCTTCACTGCTCTGCTCCTATTGATCGTAGCGTGATGAAAAGTATACTATAACCTGCCCGGGAGTATGAAGAATAATTTTACCAAGTTTCGTTAAAATCCATCGATTAGTTTTTGTTTCTATAACGAACGTACAGACAGACAGACAAAAATTTTACTGATTGCATTTTTGGCATCAGTATCGATCACTAATCACCACCTGATATTTATTTTGGAATTATATTTCATGTACAGAATTGACCTCTCTACAGATTTATTATAAGTATAGATTGCCGCCCATTTGCAACGTAATTTCAGCTAAAAAGAACGGGCAAGAAACTCGGCTGTTGCTTTTTTCAAAAAGTTTAACTATGTAAATAAGTAATTGCATAAATAAGAGAGAGGCCCGCAAGGGAAAAGAGACAATGGGAGACCACTGCCACGATGGGAAGATAAGATCAAAGGAAGAGATAAATGGGCGAGGAGGCATTTACCCAATCTAGGGTTCTATATTGCCCAACATTGTACCTTTCTACCTGTATTCCTTGGTGGGAAGAGATTGTTACTAATGCGGAGTACCAGTCCCATTGCTAGCAATGTACCCTATCAGGTCGACCTCCACGTGGTTTCCCTTGGAAATCATCGTGCTAAATTCCACACCTATTCATCACGATTGACTAACTGACCTGTCTTTTAATCCTCACCTATCATGAGTCCCTGGTACCTCGCCAGCGTTTTTTTTTTTTTATACACTTTGAATGGCAAACAAGCTGACGGCCCACCTGATGGAAAGTGGTAACCGTCGTCTATAGACATGAGCAGTACCATGGACATAACAGAGTATACTGTTTCGCCCATGATACCCCCCATGCCTTGCCATTCCTGAGGACTCAGGTGTTATTCCTCCATACCGAGGAAATTCACGCCATATCTCTACCTTCAAACCGAAACACAGCCATGCAAACACAATTGCTTTACGTATTCATTACGATGGGTTAAGTGACCTGTCTTTTCATCCTCACCTATCATGCTTCCCTGGTGCCAGCGTATACCGCTAGCGCAGGCGGGCATTGTTTTCCTTATCATCGCCCATTGTTTTCTCATTGTGATTATTTCTTGTAATTGTTTATATATTGGTTGCTTGAAAGAGATCGCTCTTAGCGATAAGGTAGCCCATTGTTTTCTCACTGTGATCATTTCTTGTAATTGTTCGTATTTGTAATAAGTTTACTATTGTAATCTTTTGGAGGAAACAATAAAGAGTATCTATCTATCTATCTATCTATCACCAATTAAAAAACAACCGTATTCCTTCTATGAAAAAGTTGCACAGCTGTGTTTCGATTTGAAGGGTGGGGATACGGCCGTGTACATTACAGAAGCATGGAGGCAGGGAAAAGAAATATATTTCTTTCTAATACGTAATTATTTTAAAGTGAAATTGTGTACACAATAACAGAAATAAATAAAATATTTCAGTAAAATAAAGAAAGGAGTTTAAATAAGCTGGTATTTTAATAATTCGTGGAGTAACTTTAGCTGAAATAGTTCTGTCGCCGCCAAAAGGCAAAGCGGGCGTAAATCTTATCTGAGCAAACGTTTACAAAAAGAATTCATCAAGTATTTTAAAAACCGCAAACAAGACAGGTCGAGTTATTTTTGTTTTAAAATCTTCATACTTTAAAACTTAAAACAAATGTAGTTTCTAAATTCTGTTTTAATTCAAAGAAGTTATAACAGTGAGGAAGAAACGACGCAGCACTTTTTTTTACTTGATGGAAAGTGGTAACCGTCGCCTATAGACATTAGCGGTACCATGGACATATAAAAAAATATACTATTTCGCCCATGATACCCCCCACGCGTTGCCATTCCTGTGGACTCAGGTGTTATTCCTCTGTACCCAGTAAATTCACTGCCATATCCCACCCTTCAAACCGAAACACAGCCATGCAAACACAACTGCTTCACGGTAGAAACACGAATGCGACAGAGGTGGCCAAGCAAACGACTTTTGTACAAAGTCTCCCTCTGGTAAATATATATATATATATATATATATATATACATATATATATACATACATAAACGATATATCTCCTTTGGAAAACGCACTCTAGAAAAAACATCGCTACAAAAAACATCTTAAAATTCCTAACACCGATAAAAATTACCTGCGAACTTTAAAAAGGGCCAGCGCAAAAGATCGTGGAAAGGCTGCAGTGTCACAAGTTTTTCTGCTAAAAAAATGTCCGTTTTTTAATAATAAATACATAGATAGTACATGAAAATCTAACCAAGGAATTGTCACAGAAGCGCTCTCTAAACGGTATCCTTTAAATCGACTTTTTGCTCATTAGTTTTTAGGCGTAAATTTCAGGAGTAGCAAATCTAACTAAGTATACAACTTTTAGATGGCGTACCGAGATAAAACTGCGTCTTTATTTCATTTTTCTATATACCACTGAGGTGGCAAACAAGCATACGGCCCACCTGATGGTAAATGGTTACCGTAGCCTATGAACGCCTGGTATACCAGGGGTATTACGCGCACGGTACTGACCCTGAAGAAACCTCTTTACCCCCCTTTACTAAGATAGATAGATAGATACTCTTTATTGTTTCCTCCAAAAGATTACAATAGTAAACTTATTATAAATATAAATAATTACAAGAAATAATCACAATGAGAAAACAATGGGCGACCTTATCGCTAAGAGCGATCTCTTCCAGGCAACCTTTAAGCTTCTTTAATGGATGATAATGGAATGGTAACCCTGCCTACACTATCGGTACACGCTGGCGGGGCACCAGTGAGAGATTATAGGTGAGGATGAAGCAAGTCAGTTAGCCCACCATGACGAATCTAACAATAAATCCATCACGATGGTTTCCAGAGAGAATCACGAGGAGGTCGATCTGACCATATATTGCTAGCAATGGGGCTACTAATCCCCATTACGAACAACCCTTCTCGCCCCGAGCTTAGAAGCTTGCACTGTAAAGGATTTGATGTAAGAGTGGGAGCTGACGAAAGATAATTCCAATGTATGATGTTTTAGACAACACACAAGGAGATAGCCCTTTCAGACCAAAGATTTTTTTCTTTCAGATTAAATATATTTTCGTGTTTTGGAGCGAAGCCATCTTGCCGGCACGCACGAGACTACTGCACCACCTAACCGCTAAAATGATTTCTTATTGGCTGGTTTAGAATCTCACTATCATGTTATTTCAGCTTCGTGCGTAAAAATGAATTGCGCGCGGTTTTAGAATGTTTTAAAGTTACAACTCACGCCCGTATCGTTCAGGTCTGAAAGGGATAGGGGATTCTGAAGGTAAATCTCTCTCGGAGGTAATCTGGGGGCGAAGTCAAACAAAATCTTGTACAGGCAGGATAAGATTTTGAATTTTGCGTACGACCAATGAGTGGAACTCACTCCCTGCTTATGTTTTTTCATCCAAACATAACCTGTACCAATTTAAGCCAAATATGAATAGGCTAAGCGTGGACCCGCCAGCCCCATCTTAGACCACATCATCGCTTCCTATCAGGTGAGATCGTGATCAATCGTGGGACCTTTTACCAGAGGGAGACTTTGTACAAAAGTCGATTGCTTGGGTACCTCTGTCCAATTCGTGTTTCAACCGTGAAGCAGTTGTGTTTGCATGACTGTGTTTCGGTTTGAAGGGTGGGATATGGCGTGAATTTACTGGGTACAAAGGAATACATCTGAGTCCTCAGGAATGGCAACGCATGGGGGGTATCATGGGTGAAACAGTATACTCTATTATGTCCATGGTGCTGCTCATGTCTATGGGCGACGGTTACCGCTTTCCATCAGGTGGGCCGTCAGTTTGTTTGCCATTCTAAGTTGTATAAAAAGAAAATAAAAAGAGATCGTGATCAATCGTGGGACCCTTCAATAGTAAAAAAAAAAATATATATAATAAAAAAAATTACAAAGTAATAAATACTAGCTGTACAGTTTCAATCCTTGTACAAGGGCAACATAAAGGCAAAAGAAATAGGTCGTAGCTTATGTTGAGGTGGAAAAATCAAAGAGCCTTCGCACCTAATGAATTACAGATGAGGCACTCATCTGATTGGGCGGCCATCTTGGCTGAAAATCTGTGAAGCAGGTAAGCCTTCTTAGAGTTGTTATAGAAGTATAGAATTATGCCCGTGCCACGTTGTTCTTTTAAATATTTTTCTTAAATAATAATTTAAAAGTTTCAGAATGTTTTTTTTTTTTCGAAATTTAAAAAATACATATTGTTTAAAAAATCATTTGTTACATTTACGTTACTATATCTTTAAAGTCGATCAGAAAATTGTATAGAAAACAATTTATATAATAATATACTATTGTCTTAGATTATGTAGATAGTGTCTTCATATAAATGCTTCGAAAAAAAAAATAGGTCACTTTTTATACATGTATGTGTGTGATAGGGTTACCAGGTTAGAAATTATTACTTTACATTATGGTAAATAGGTGAAGGTCGTAACTTAAAATATTTGTATGTATTTAATGCTTTATAATATTTATGTTTATTAAATTTTTTTATTTTTTTTATACAACTTAGAATGGCAAACAAGCTGACGGCTCACCTGATGGAAAGTGGTAACCGTCGCCTATAGACATGAGCAGTAACATGGACATAACAGAGTATACTGTTTCGCCCATGATACCTCCCATGCGTTGCCATTCCTGAGGCGTAAGGTGTTATTCCTCTGTACCTTGTAAATTCACGCCATATCCCACCCTTCAAACCGAAACACAGCCATGCAAACACAACTGCTTCACGGTAGAAACACGAATGGGACAGAGGTACCCAAGCAATCGACTTTTGTACAAAGTCTCCCTCTTATTTATATCACCTCCCTCACCAGAGGGAGACTGTACAAAAGTCGTTTGCTTGGGCACCTCTTTCCCATTCGTGTTTCTACCGTGAAGCAGTTGTGTTTCGGTGTAAAAGGTGGGATATGGCAGTGAAATCACAAGGTACAGATGAATAACACCTGAGTCCTTAGGAATGGCAACGCATGGGGGGTATCATGGGCGAAACAGTATACTCTGTTATATCTATGGTACTGATCATGTCTATAGGCGACGGTTACCACTTTCCATCAGGTGGGCCGTCAGCTTGTATGCCATTCTAAGGTGTATAAAAAAAAAAGTATATTGTTGAGAAGTAGAACAACGGTGACGACGTTCAACACGAGCTTCCTGGACTGGCAGTAGGCGCTGTCTTTGGACGCCACCCTGATACAGTATATTGCTAGCAATGGGGCCACTGGTCCCCATTACAAATAATCGCCTCTCGCACTCTCTTTTTTCAGAAAGCGATGTATGTAGGTACCAGGAGATCATAACCGTACTAGAAGTTGACTTACCAACGGTGGTGAGAAGCATATTGTCGAGAAGTAGAGCTATGGCGACGATGATCAGCACGAGCTTCCTGGACTCGCGGCAGGCGTCGATCTTGGCGCGCCAGCCGCTTCCGAAGCCGTCGGACGCGACGCCCATGGTGGGAGGGTGCGGGGTGACTGGACCTGGATACATTGCAGAAGTTGTTATTTCTCATCCGTTATTAGAAGAATTAAATAGGAATAAAATTAAATAAAAATAAATATAAATAATTAAATGTTGTGCTACAAAAAAAAACTTAGATTGTAGCAAAACCAGTTCATCATATCAGAAATTATTCGTCCACTGCTGGACATAGGCCTCCCCCATATACTGCTATAAAGAACGGTCTTGAGCCACTTGCATCCAATTCCACATGCAAAACCAGTTACTTTTATTTAAAAACTAAAATACTGCACCGATTTTGTAAAACTTCTTTGGAACCTTTTTTTTTTTTTTTTTTTTTTTTTTTTCTGAATGTGTTTGCTGTTGGCCGTGTGTGGCCTTTACAGCTTTACCGGACGCGAATGCAGGGGCGAGTGCTGATGGCACTCCAAGCCCGCGATAGGGGAGCGACAGAGGTGTCGACTCTTTCTTATGGACTGCGGTGTGTGTGTGCGCCTAAGGGCGCCAGAGTGGCTCGGCCTCGGCTTAGGCCACCGCACTTCGACCCCCGTCGAGGGACGGCGAAGGGTCGGTACGTCTGGGTGGGTGAGATTGCGACGCGGTTGTTATGCGCTCGGGCGCAAACCTGATCGCGCGCGGACCGTGTGTCGCGAGGGTTCTTCGCCCCCGCCGGCGGGGGCGGTGTGTGCGATGTGTGGGTGTGTTTGTAGGGGCTCTTGTCGAGGGTTCCGCGGTAGGTAGGGAGGGAGACGCGTTTGCCGTCGTAGTTGGATCATCGGGGTCCAAGAGTGCGTGCCTCGGGCGACGACGTTTTGGAGCGACGTTCTCTATGGGGGGTTTGTATTTGACCGCTCTTACTATGAGCGGATTTGAATGGGACTCGGCTGAGGCGAAGTAGCGTCGAGACGCTTGCTTCATGAATTGCCTTATAGTGGGTATTTTGAGGTCGCGGTGTAGATCCACGTTGCGCACGTACCACGGGGCGCCCGTGGCCCGTCGCAGAAATTTATTTTGCACCACCTGAAGGGGGTGAAGTAATGAAGGAAGGGCGTGGGCGAAGACGACACTAGCGTACGTCATCACCGGTCTTATACATGCTTTATAGAGCGTCAGCTTTGCGTTGAGCGACAATTGGCTGCGCTTGTTAATAAAGGGATGGAGGCGTCCCAGTATAAAATTGGCCAGGCCTCGGACGCGCTTAAGATGAGATGCGAAACTCAACTTGGAATCTAGTGTCACGCCTAGGTATTTGGCTTCGTTCGTCCAGGGGACGGGCGTGCCAAACAGCTGAATAGAGGCGGGAAGGGATGGTTTTCTTTTGGCCGTGAAAAGTACGGCGGCGCTTTTATCTGGGTTGACTTCGATGCGCCATTTTCTGAACCAGTAGGCCAGCTCGTCCACCGCCCGTTGAAGCCTGTTGGCTGCACAGGCGGCCGACGTGCTGTCCACATATAGGGCTGTATCATCAGCAAAGAGGGCGATTTGCACTCGGGGCTGACGCGGGATGTCGTTGGTGTACAACGAGAAGAGGGTGGGGGAGAGGACAGCGCCTTGAGGGACGCCGGCTCTAATCGGTCGTGCGCTGGAACGCACTCCATTGACGCGATAGCGATATGACCTATTGGACAAGAAGGCTCGTATGATGTGCACGAGCCTGTCTGGCACTCCCATCTTGTGCAGTTTGAAAATCAAGCCGCTGTGCCAGACTTTGTCAAAGGCCTTCGCTACGTCGAGAAACAGGGCACATGTGACCCCGTTGGATTTCAGGTGTCGGGCGTTGAGGACGTGTTCTACTACACGATGTACTTGATGAACAGCTGAGTGCTTGGCTCTAAAGCCGAACTGCTCATCGATCAGGATGCCTTTGGACTGTAGCCAGTCTTTCAGGCGTGCGAGTATTAGCTTCTCATACAGCTTCCCCAGCGAGCTGAGGAGACTGATGGGGCGAAAACTGGTGGGAAGGGACTTATCTTTCCCAGGTTTGGGAAAGCCTACGACATCGGCTTCTTTCCAAGCATCTGGAAAGATGGCATTGGTAATTGCCGCATTGAAGATCGCTACTAGGAGTAGCAGAATGGTTTCTGGCAGACTCTTAAGGAGTCTGTTAGAGATACCGTCGGCACCGGGTGCCTTTCGGTTGGGAGTTCCTTTGATGAGTGTTCGCACCTCATCCAGTGTAACGGGGGGAGTGACTCTACTGGAGGGATCGACAGGATTCGCTCCACCTCGGATTCTACCTTCTCTAGATGATCATCGGGCACCGGAAGGGTGCTCGGCATGCATTGGGCCTCTAGGCTGTCTGCTAGGCATTCAGCCTTTTCTTCATCAAATATGGCCGGACTGTTGTTTGTTCGGACTAAGGGCGGAAGGTCGGAGTAACACTGGTCTGTTTTGATGGTTTTGGCTACTCGCCAGTACGCGGTATGGCAGGGGGTGAGTTCTTTGGTGAACTTATCCCATCTGTCTCGCCGAAGTTCCGCTATGCGACTCTTTACTTCGCGCTGTAAAGCTCGCAGGCGGGTTCGGTTCTCTTCTGAGGGATAGCGGTCATACGCTCGTGTGGCTGCATTCTTAGTGCGCAGCAGAGCCCTTACATCATCAGGCAGGTTCCATCTACGGTCGCCCGTATCCGGAACCTCCCTGGAGCAGTCCTTGACTGCCGACTGCAGGTGCTCTGTTAGCGCGTCTATGGCTGTAGTCGTCTCCTCGATAGATTCGACTACGTCCGGGATGCGGTCCAGTACCGGAGAGTTAGTCGACTCGAGGACTTTCTCGAGCCGGCTCCAGTCCGTGACCGTTTTAAATTGAGGCGCCCCGTCTGCAGGTGGGCCTAGCGAGAATGTGACGGGGCGGTGGTCGGAGATGAGTTCGGCATGGACCTCCATAGAACTCAGCCTTAAGGCTACGTTCTTTAGTAGGGCCATGTCGAGGATGGAGTCTTTGGAACCATCTCATATCATTATATTTATATGATAGAAATTATCCTACTTTCAAATAAATAAAGATTTTTCCAAATCGGTTTACAAATAACGGAGTTAGGAGGTAACAAACAAAATATTGCCAAAGTTTTCCCAAGAGACTACAGCATGGGGTTCTTCAAAAGGGAAAATAAAGAGATTTCTTCAGGGTCGGCAACGCGCGCGTAATACCACTGGTATTGCAGGCGTTCATAGGCTACGGTAACCGCTTATCATTAGATAGGCCGTATGCTTGTTTGCCACCTCAGTGACATAAAAGAAATATACCCGAATTGTAAACCTTCTTTGCGATTGCCAACCCACCTGCCAAGCATGGCAGCTACTGGCAGAACTTCCCAAAGAGGAGGTCTATGTTCAGCAATGAACAGCTAGTGGCTGACATGATAATTATGATGTCCATGTTAATGTTTAAGAAATCGAGATAAATTTTTGTCATTCTTTGAACGTTGACTTTTTCACGAAGCGATTGAACTCAGACCATACGATTCGGATCAATGCAAAAATTTATATTTTTCCCCATAAAAAAAACTTACTTTTTTATGCAACTAAGAATGGCAAACAAACTGACGGCCCACCTGATGGAAAGTGGTAACCGTCGCCTACAGACATGAACGGTACCGTGGACATAACAGAGTATACTGTTCCCCCCATGCGTTGTCATTCCTGAGGACTCAGGTGTTATTCCTCTGTACCCTGTAAATTCACTACCGTGTCCCACCCTTCAAACCGAAACACAGCCATGCAAACACAACTGCTCCACGGTTGAAACACGAATGGGATAGAGGTGGCCAAGCAAACGACTTTTGTACAAAGTCTCCCTCTGGTAAAAAACCTACTTCAGTTGTGACAAACCCAGTTATTTTGAAGTAAAAATTAGACTGCTAAACCCATTTTGATAACATTCCTATGGAACCAATCTGTAAGTTAATCCTTTTAGATAAAAAAAAACATATTGCTTTATAACTGCCTATTTCTATACCATTAAATCCCCGTAGTCGCCTCTTACGACACTCACTGGAAATAAAGCGGTAGCCCATTCCCTGCCGGGACCACAAGGCGATATTAAGTAAGGACATATGTATGAAATTGATCCACGGAAATTACATGATCATCCAAACACAAAGTCATACAATACCCGATCCAAGCAAGCAAATAAGCGAAGCCATACGAAGTGTATTTAATAGGTAAATGGGTTGCCGTAAACAGAACTAAATTAGGTAATACGACGCCATACTTCCCAACACGTGTTGTTAACGTGACTGGTGATTTTACTCCTCAAATACACAGACAGGCGTGAATTTACAGGGTACAGAGGAATAACACCTGAGTCCTCAGGAATGGCAACGCATAGGAGGTATCATGGGCGAAACAGTATACTCTGTTATGTCCATGGTACTGCTCATGTCTATAGGCGACGGTTACCACTTTCCATCAGGTGGGCCGTCAGCTTGTTTGCCATTCTAAGTTGTATAAAAAAAAAGATCAAAATCATGATAATGATATCAGCCGTGCTGTCCACAGCTGAACATAGGCCTCCTCTTTGGGAAGTTCTGCCAGTAGCTGCCACACTTGGCAGGTGGGTTGGCAACCGCAGTTAATCTCACGATGAGCTAACTGACCTGCCTTTTCATCCTTACCTATTATGTGTCCCTAGTACCCCACCAGCGTGTACGGTTAGCGCAGGCGGAGTTACTATTCCATTATCATCCATTAAAAAAACCGCAAATAGTCTTTGGTGATGTGTTAAAAGGGACGCTGCTGCGCATTCCTGAACCGTTAGGTTCCCTTAGTCTATTCTTACGACACTCACGGGAAAGGAAGATGGTTTACTGTATTATTAATATTTCCCGAGAAGCTCCCCCATTGTATATACCATGCAAACGACTTTTCTGCAGTTCGCCCTCCTTCTTCTTCTTCCTACCTTTACCCCAAATTATTATTTGCAATCAGCGTAATATATTTCTCTTCCATTCTTCTCTATTCGCGATCACTTTTGCATTCACTTCCATTCTCGCCATATTGTCTTTTACACAGTCCATCCTTGTCTTTCTAGGTCTTTCTCTACCCATATAGAGTATATGTCCAGAATATATACATTAAATAAATTACTAACACAAAAGTAAAAAAAAAACATCACATGACTAACTCTATCCAATGAAAACCAGCCATTTCACTTTTTAAATAGCAAACAACAAAAAGTCTGAATGTCGTTGAAATATTGCCTCAATTAAAACTAAAAATGACAGTTGACAATAGACTATAGAACATCAAAATGGCGGGAAATGAGCGCGAAAGTTAACGATTCATATCCAGCGGCGCGGCTGAGTGGTTCCGTCTTTCTTTGACTGAGAGGGATATAATTAAATTGGCTACAATCATTTATATTTGCTATTTAAAATTATTTTAACGGTTTTTTTTTTTTTATTTGTAAGGCAAAGCTAAGAACCGTCAGCCTAAAAAGTACAAATGTATATCAAGGAACTTGGTACTGTTTATCCGTCCGCATGTACGCAAAACTGAAAAGAACAAACTCTGAATAAACTATCGCACTTTACAATGACAGTATCATAAAAAATTAAAAAAAAAAAATGTGAAGCGTCAGTTTCTCAGCTGTTTTGAATTTGTTTCTCCAATAAGACTTTTTTATGTTTATTTTTTAAAGTAATTTTGGACATATTAAATATGCAAAGGAGGTGGAAGGCCATTCCAGATTTTTGCCCCAAAAAACCTGAAACTTCCTCTAAAGAAGACAGTTTTACGCGCAGGAAGCTTAATTCTGTCTGTGAATTTATTTCTAGTATTTCGACTACGTATACCTTCCGTTTCCTTCTAGACTGAGAATCCCATTGCTAGCAATATACCCAACCAGGACGACCTCCTCGCGGTTCCCCCTGGAAACTATCATGGTTAATTCCTGATGAATTCATCATGATGGGCTAACTGGCCTGTTTTCATTCTCATCTATCACCCTTCACTGGTGCCCCGCCAGCGTATCCCGTTAGCGCAGGCGGGGTTACCATATCATTTTCACCCATCAAAAAAAAACATAATGATTAAGGGATGGGCAGCAGTGTCTTACTTAAAACATCACCAAAGTGTAACTGCAGTTGCCAACCCGCCTGCCAAGCATGGCAAATAAGACTTAACCCTTTTTTGCATGATTTTTTTTTATTGGTGAAATAAATCAAGTTGATATAATTCATGTTCAAAATTAAAGGAAGAATGGTTAAAAAAAATAAATTTGACAGCTATGTTTTTTTTTTTGCAATGGACATTAAAAAGGTCAACACACGATCAACTTCTTTGATCTTTTATATATTTTTGGGGCATTCAATGTTATAATGGAAATTTCCACCATTATGCAAAGAAAGATTAAGACTTATGTTCAGCAGTGGACTGGACAGAGAACTAACACAATGAATAGAAGCCAATACAATCATTATTTGGATTTTTTGTTGTCTGTATGTTTGTCTCTGCATTATGCTAAAACTACTACACCAAACTGGAAAAAGTTTTAATAGATGTATTGCTGAAGGCCTAACTTAAAATTTGCTGTTTTATCGAGATACGCCATCTGAAAATATTAGAATCTCGATTATCCGGACATCGATTATCAGAATATTCGATTATCCGGACTTACTCGTCACGGCTCTAATTGCCGATTTAGAAATAGTTTTTTTTTATGGTTGAAAATGGTATTGTAACCCCGCCTGCGCTAACGGGATACGCTGGCGGGGCACCAGTGAAGGGTGATAGATGAGAATGAAAACAGGCCAGTTAGATCATCATGATGAATTCATCAGGAATTAACCATGATAGTTTCCAGGGAGAATCGCGAGGAGGTCGACCTGGTTAGGTATATTTCTAGCAATGAGATTTTTAATCTCCATTACTAACAATCCCTTTCCCCTCTAGAAATAGTATTATGTGTTAATTCCCAAAGAGGTTTGACGGCAGGCACGCGGTCAGTCTTAAAACTATAAGTCAAACCTTTTTGTTATATGGATAGAAATACATATTACGCTGACCCTAAATAATAATTGGAATAAGGGTAGGGAAATGACGACGATTATTTATTTATTTAATAAAAAAAAATATATATATAATAAATAAATTATTTCATTACATCTACTGGACGAGCTTTACAGTTTTACAATACCCTCACCCAGGAAATCAACAATACAATAACATATATATAAAGAATAATACACATAAACAAATTCAATTTCTAAATTTCCGCACACAAACAAGCCTTGTTTGTGTGTGTGTGTGTGTGTCTGTGTTTGTATGTGTATATATATATATATGATTATCCATTTTTTGTTGTTTAAATTATATTGTGTTTACAGACTTTAGCTGTGTGTTCATGTTTTGATCATGCCGTGTACGCAAAGTTTTGGAGGATTAGCTTGAACAAAACATAATTGTAGTTTATAAATTAATGTAACTATGTTAATTCTCTGTAATGTGTACCTATTGAAATAAAATAAAAAAAAAAAAAAAACACCTTGCGGTCATTCGACGAAACTCCAGCAAGTTGGAGGCAAGTAATATTATTATTTATTTATTTATTTACACATACACTAAACAAACCTTTCATTTAAATTATATCATTAGTTAAATACAATCGCTCTTTAAGAGAAATAATATAAATTATACATGTTACATATATGTGAATGTGAATGTGAAAAGGACTCCATTTTCCGCACTTAGCCTCTCATTTGGGCCATTGTGCGTATGAGTCGTGGCTAGTGCAGCCAACCTAGCTCCGTCCAGAAGCGCAGAAGCTTCCTGGGTTCTTCACAGGCCTCACGGAGCGACCTCACAGTTCCGAGGATTTCTAAACGTTGATGGGCCACAGCCTCACAGCAGCCGTTTCTTCGGCGTCGAAACAGCCTCGACATAGAGGGCTGTCTGTGGCTCCTATTGTGTATAGATGTTTGTTTAATGGACAATGACCCGTTATTGTCCCTATCATTGTTTTGAGGTTTTTTCTGTCTAGATGTAATAAACGTTTTGATAGTCGTTCATTCAACATAGTTATACATGTTACATATAACAAAACAACATAATAATGAAGATTATTATGTTGAAGCATTCGAGTATTCTGACACTTCCCTACGGTTGACTGGGAGAGAATGCTTTTAGCATTAAGTCCGTCATGTACACATATATATGTACTAATGAATAAATAAATAAATAAATAAATTACACAATTATATAATAACATTACTATTTTACTTTTAATTTAGAATAAAAAGAAAAACATATATAAAAATTAAATGAATGTAGCACAGTGTTTGTGCAAAGGACCTAACTCAGCATATGTCGCAGTTTCAAATCTGAAGCTACGACATTGAGTTTCAGTAGGCCCTAAATACGTAACTCACGGAGACATGTGTGCAAGAGATGTAATGTATAAATATATAATAATAATAATATATAAAACAGTGATAAATATATTATGTATTATTAAGTAAATATGTATTATGTAATCAATTGTCTTTTTAGCTCGTAATTTTTTTTTTTATATCGTATTGTCTAAATAACGTGCATATGTTAAAACCCTTTACATAATAAAATCACAATATGAAAACTTGATTTTTGTTTGATTTGACCTTTCGGATTATCCGGATTTTCGATTATACGAAAAACTTCTGGTTTTATTCGATTCGATTAATCAAGATTCTATTGTATATAATCATCTGGTTGTATTCGACTCGAATAATCGAAATTCTATTGTATATAATCATCTGGTTTTATTCGATTCGATTAATCGCGATTCTACTGTATATTATGATCTGGTTTTATTCGATTCGATTAATCGCGATTCTATTGTATATTATCATCTGGTTTTATTGGACTCGAATAATTGACATTCTAAATCAGTTTTCCTATTTCGGAAAGCCAAGCGCACGAAGTAGCCGGCGAGAACTAGTCTAGTTTAAAAAATGAATGCCTCCTACGAATTAGAGATCTCAATTCACATAGTATTCGTGGATAAAGGACGAGAGAGATAAGTCGAGAACTCAATGGATTCCGGCAGATTTCTCTAGAGACGACTGCAAATCATTAATGGACCAATAAAAATATAATTCGCCTTGTAAATTAAGGGAATGGATGGTTCCGTAGGCTGTTTTGTATCGAGTGGCACGAGTTAAGTATGAAACGAGCTCCCTGCTAAGGTTTTTCCCTAGAGTTTTTCCCACAGTATGGGGTTTTTTAAAAAGGATGTAATTTTTTAATGGCTGATAATGGAATGGTAACCCCGCCCGCGCTATCGGTATACGCTGGCGGGGCACCAGTGAGAGGTGATAGGTGAGGATTAAACGGGTCAGTTAGCCCGTCGTGACGAATTCAACAAGAATTGTTCACGATGGTTTCCAGTGGAACCTTTTCACCTTATATGGACCTTATCAGGTCTGATAAGGTGTATTGCTAGCAATAGGTTCATTAGACCCCATTACTAACAATCCCTTTCCCCCAAAAGGGTGTATTAAGCCATGTAGGTCCCGGCATAGAATGAGCCATCCACTCCTTTCCCGTGAGTGTCGTAAGAGACGACTGAGGGCGCTTATAGATAGATATGTAGATAGATACTCTTTATTGTTCCCTCCATAAGATTACAATAGTAAACTTATTATAGATACAAACAAGTACAAGAAATGATCACAGTGAGAAAACAATGGGCGACCTTATCGCTAAGAGCGATCTCTTGCAGGCAACCTTTGGATGGAAAGGAGTAATTATAAACAATTTGGTGGGAGGCGCGACGAAAAATTTTGATCCATGAAAATGGTATGGTAACCCCGCCTGCGCTAACGGGATACGCTGGCGGAGCACCAGTGAAGGGTGATAAATGAGAATGAAAACAGGCCAGTTAGCCCATCATGATGAATTCATCAGGAATTAACCATGATAGTTTCCAGGGGGAACCGCGAGGACGTCGACCTGGTTGGGTATAATGCTAGGAATGGGATTCTCAGTCTCCATTAACTATCAATCCCTTTCCCCCCTAAAAAAAATTTAGTTAGTTAACTTATGGCAAACGTCACCCTATTTCTTATATGTATTTAAAAAAAAAGCAGATACACCATTCGACGGAACTTTTTCCAGTTTCGGCCTTTAACTGTCCACTGCTGAACATAAGCCTTCCCCTTGGAAGGTTTTGCCAGTAGTTGCCACGCTTGGCAAGCGGGTTGGCAACTGCAGTTAGGCTTTTGGTGATATTTGAGGAACGCTGCTGCCCATCCCTCGCCCGTCTATAGTCGACTCTTACGACACCCACGAGAAAGTGAGTGACTTCATTCTACGCCGGGACCACACGGTTTCTATTGCTCTTATGAAAACCTTTTCAATTAAAAAGTAATCATCGAAATCGAGTTATAATTTGCACAAACAATATTTCTAATATACACAAAAAAAAAAACAATTGAACCGTAAACCTCAAATTTGTAAGTCGGATAAAAACAAAACAGCATTATTATCTAACGGTGACTCAATACAAAAGACGTCTGCATGGGTACTTCTGTCCCACTCGTGTTTTATAGCTATGTTTCGGTTTGAAAGGGTGGATGTGATATTGCTTTGAAGTGACAGGGTAAAGGGTCGTAATAACTTAATCCTCGGAAATGGTTACGCATAAAGGATACCATGGGTGTCACAGTGTATCCTGTGACATCCATAGTACTATTCACGTGCATAAACGATGGTTACAATTTTCCATTAGGCGGCCCGTTAACTTGTTTGCCATTCTAAGATGTATGTTTTTTTTTTTTTTATTATTACATTATATTAATTACGTATACAATTACAAAGCATCGAACCTAGGACCGTGTGTATTTAAACTACACCTAATGAATAACCTAGTCCAGTGTTTCTCAAACTAAAAGTCATGACCCCAAGGGGTCACAATTTCCGAGAAGGGGAAAATAATTATTAGTAATGCTTCACTAAAATAAATGCATAAATTATGTGCCTGTAATGAGGAATAAACAATTTATCTATCTTTTTTTTTATACAACTTAGAATGACAAACAAGATGACCGCCCACCTGATGTAAAGTGGTAACCGTCGCCTATAGACATGAGCAGTCCTATGGACATAACAGAGTATACTGTTTCGCCCATGATACCCCCCATGCGTTGCCATTCCTGAGCACTCGGGTGTTATTCCTCTGTACCCTGTAAATTTACTGCCATATCCCACCCTTCAAACTGAAACACAGCCATGCAAACACAACTGCTTCACGGTAGAAACACGAATGGGACAGAGGTGTCCAAGCAAAGGACTTTTGTACAAAGTCTCCCTCTGGTATCTAATAAAGTCTAACTGTCTATTTCTAGAAATAAACCCTGTCGGATCGACTTCCATGCGGTTCTTTCTAGAATCCGTCGTGCTTAATTCTTGTGGAATTCATTACGATAAGCCAACATGCCTCTTTTCATCTTCACCTATCGTTTCTCATTGGCGACAGCGTATGCTCATAGCACAGGCAGGGTTACCATTCCATATTCACCCTTTTAAAGTCTCCGAGAATGGATCGCAGTTATAAACTAGATAAAAGATAGATGCTATCGCATACAAACGTTGTAAAAATCAGAAACAAAGATTAAATTAATTGAAAAAAAAAAAAAAACTATGTCAATTTAAATTCTGTTAATGCTATAAACTAGTTGTCTGCGGCGGTTTTGCCCTCAGAAATTTTAATATATAAAAATCCCGTGCGACGTAGTTCGTTCCTGCCGATCTTTGAACTGCTCGACAGATGTTAATGAAATATTATTAATACCTATTTTATGCTCCAACTTGAGAGATAAGATAGTTTTTATTTTGATATTATTTTTAAAAATCGGTTAATTTTTTTTTTTAGTTTATCCGTTACAAGCAATAAATCAAATCTTTGTCTTTAAAGTATTAATTAAAAAAATATGTTTAAATAAATAAACAGGTAGAATCCTTTTGTTAAAAGATTATCCGCTAGCGTAAACCAACAGAACAGGCGGGGCTATTATTCCTTTTTCATTCAAGAAAATAAATTATTAAAATTTGGGGGCTCTTTTACCAGAGAAGGGGGGTCACGCACGCAAAAGATTGAAAACCACTGGCCTGAATCAATCAAACTGCGATCACACATCAATTCTCGCTCGAAATACTTTAAGACTTTTCAATGGACCATAGACAATCTATTTTTAAGAAATGAATTCTAATTATTCGATCAATTAATATATTTCTCTTAATTCCATAAATTAACAGCGTTACGTTTTGTTTTATTGACTTTTATGGGATAAAAAAATTTAAAATACCAATTAAACATCAAAATACTCACTCTAAATTATATTCTTCAAAAAATACCCATCCATCTTCTGCGTGAAAATAAAAAAACGATTTCTTTATTTAAAATTTCTAAATTATCTCGGACGAGACGCCCTCACGCGTGCGAGTCCGGCCAGCGACTACTGAGTTTCACCACGCACAATTCCAAATTCAAAATCTGACTTCGAACAGTCCAGATATACATGACCTCTGATATAAACGAGTGTTCCCCCTTTATAGGCGTGATTGTACAACGTCATAAGGGTCGGGGGAGATCTCGTTTTACTGGACATCCCTTATCAAACCACAATACTGGCTATTATAGAAATCTGGTCGTACTACGCTAACATTAAGGTCGAGTTTCCAATGTGTGATAGGTTTTCATGGATTGATTTTTAGTGCAGAGGACTCTAGGCTGTAAATGCTTGAAGTTAAAGTATAGAATTGCATATAAGATTTTATAGAGCCACAGGTTCCCGCTGAAAGTACGCGTTTTACATTAAAAGAAAATGTCGGAACTAGACAATTCTTTTCTTAATTATTTAATCGTAACTGATAAATATTAATAAAAACTTTATAAATATACAATTACTTTAGTTCATAACATATTCCTTTTTAAAAGGCCGGCAGTTCACTTGCAATGTATCTGGTGTTGTTAGTGACCATGGGCGGCGGTAATCACTTACCATCAGGGAAGCCGCATGTTCGTTTGCAGTGCTGTGAAAGCAGTTCATTATCATCTTCTGAACGTCTGGAACTAATTATCTACAATAATTTTCAATATTGCACCGCATAATTATATTTCTATTGGCGTGAATTTACTGGGTACAGAGGAATAACAGAGGATATCATGGGCGAAACAGTATACTCTGTTATGTCCATGGTACTGCTCATGTCTATAGGCGACGGTTGCCACTTTCCATCAGGTGGGCCGTCAGCTTGTTTACCATTATAAGTTGCATAAAAAAACTACCTACATATTACATACATAACAATCCTTCTTTGTACCAAACATTTTTTGAAATATGTTCAATAAAGAATAAAACGTGTCTTAGGGATGACACCTAGAATATATAATAAATTACGTAAATCTCTCACAGACATAGGTGACATAAAAAAATACAAAACTAAACTGTATGAATACCTAGTAAACAGAACATACTATTCAATTGACGATTTCCTTGGAGATAAATGCAATAAATTTTCATAATATTATATTTTTTTTACTGTAAATGTGGTATTGTTGATTTTCTTATATATATACTAGCTGACTCGGCAAACGTTGTTTTACCATATACATTATGTCGAGAATTATACATGAAAATTTATCGCATCGATTATATTTGATCGCCATCTTGCAACCCTATTGCGGCATATAAAAATCGCGATTAAAAAACAGGGGTTGATCGTGAAAGCTGAATTTGTATGTATTTTTCAATGCTAAATCATAATAAAAATAAAAAATTTTGTCAAAAAAATAAAAAAAATATTTACGAGTGGGTCACCCTTATCATTGAGGGGTATGAAAAATAGATGTTGGCCAATTCTCAGACCTACCCGATATGCACACAAAACTTCATAAAAATCGATAAAGCCGTTTTGGAGGAATTTAGTAACAAACACCGCGACACGAGAATTTTATATATTAGATATATATATTCTTATATAATTGCGAATTTGTATACCTCGATAGGTGAGATTGATCATAGAGGACTTATCTTGGTTTGACATCCATTGTTACCTATGTATCACAAAATAAATAAATTTTTCTGGTCTCGAAAATCCCGGGACTGTATTTGGCTAATCTCGGAAATTTTCACAGACAGGTCTAAATCCCGTATTCCCGGGAACTAACATGCTCGGGTTTGTTTATTCTAGCAGCAATGCCCCTCTTAAATACGCTACCTCATTGATACCCTATTACTATATCCCTTCAAACCGAAACACAGCAATACAAACACAACTGGTTCACGATAGGTACACGAATGGGACAGAGGTGCCCAAGCAAACGACTTTTGTAAAATCTCCCTCTGGGTTGTATGAACTCGGATACTTTCGACGGCGATAAATTAAACTATACAATAAAATATCCTTATAAAAATGGCAGTTACATCTTTTTCCTTTTAGTTACAAGACTGAGGTCCTTAATTTGTATTCCTGTCTTTATCTAACACATAGATAATAATATAGCTGTCTCTTTCACGCACTAACAAGTACAATCCCATTCTTTTCATCTAGACATACTATGCTCCGACCACGGGTTTACTCGATTACAATTTTATATAAATGCAATCTTCATTTAACTAGTATTTACCCGTGACTTCGTTTGTGTGACCAGGGTATGCTTATTGACCGGGATCAAACGTAGCCTAACGTAGTCCTTCTACATTTCATATACGACGTGTATGACAAATTGTATGATAAAGGCGAAAGCGTTGTATTATGGTCAGGTCAACCCCCATAGAGTGGGGGGAAAAGGGATTGTTAGCAATAGGGATTAGTAACTCTGTTGCTAGCAATATACACTGTCAGGTCGACCTCCAAGTGGTCCCTCCTGGAAACATCCATCCTGCTGAATTCCAGATGTACTTTTTTTTTATGGATGAAAATGGAATGGCAGACCCACCCGCGCTAATGGTATACGCTGGCGGAGCACCAGTGAAGGGTGATAGATGAGAATGAAAACAGGCCAGTTAGCCCATCATGATGAATTCATCAGGAATTAACCATGATAGTTTCCAGGGGGAACCGCGAGGAGGTCGACCTGGCTGGGTATATTGCTAGCAATAGGATTCTCAGTCTTCATTACTAACAATCCCCTCCCCCCATTCCAGGTATACTCGTCTGGATGGGCTTACTGATCTGCCATATTATTTTCACCTATCATGCTTCACTGGGGGGAAGGGATTATTAGTAATGGGGATTAGTAACCCCATCGCTAGCAATGTACCCTGTCAGGTCGACCTCCTCGTGGTTCCCCCTGGAAACTATCGTGATTAATTTATTGTTAGATTCGTCAACTGGGCTAACTGAACATACCATTATCATCCATTAAAAAAAAAAATACACCCTATCAGGTCGACCTCCTCGCGGTTCCCCCTGGAAACCATCGTGGTTGATTCTTCTTGAGTTCGTCACTATAGGCTAACTGACCTGCCTTATCATTCTCACCTACCATGCCTCCCTAGTACCCCGCCAGCGTATACCAACAACGCAGGCGAGACACCATTCCATTAGCAACTATTAAAAAACCCCATTTCGAAAAAAAATATTCATTGAAATCACTTCACAATTCGCACACACAGTATTCAGCGTACAGGCCCCCTTTTTTGTAATCGGTCAACGGAACAGCACCACAGAGACACGGGTCATTTACTACCAATGTATGGTTTCATACATAAAGTTAGCTACGACTACCTTATACCATCAATCATCCGCTTTGACCTGGATATAGAAGTAAATAGATGGAGTAATCCATTTATATAATCACCAGACGGAGACTTTGTACAAAAGTCGTTTGCTTGGCCACCTCTGTCCCATTCGTGTTTCTACCGTGAAGCAGTTGTATTTGCATGGCTGTGTTTCGGTTTGAAGGGTGGGATATGGCGTGAATTTATAAGGTACAGAGGATTAACATCTGAGTCCTCAGGAATGGCAACGCATGGGGGGTACCATGGGCGAAACAGTATACTCTGTTATGTCCACGGTACTGCTCATGTGTATAGGCGACGGTTACCACTTTCCATCAGGTGGGCCGTCAGCTTGTTTGCCATTCTGAGTTGTATAAAAAAAATAATCACGCGCGTGACATCCCTGCTATTACAGGCGTCCATAGATAACGGTAACACTGTTAACCATCAGACGGGCCGTATGCTTGTTTATCACCATAGTTGTATAAAAAAAACTGAACTAGCTGCATCCGCAACTGATACCCGCGCTCATGATATCTCCCATGCGTTACCATTCCTGAGGACTCGGGTGTTATTCCTCTGTACCCAGTAAATTCACGCCATATCCCACCCTTCAAACCGAAACACAGCCATGCAAACACAACTGCTTCACGGTTGAAACACGAATGGGACAGAGGTGGCCAAGCAAACGACTTTTGTACAGTCTCCCTCTGGTAAAAAAGCGATAGGTCTCTTATTGTAATAGTATTTCTTACATCACCATCATACCAGCTTTTAACTGTCCACTGCTGAACATAGGCCTTCCCCTTAGGTTGTTTTGCCAGTAGTCGCCACGATTGGCAGTCGGATTGGCAACCACAGTTAGGCTTTGATGATGTTTAAAAAGGAACGCTGCTGCCCATCCCTCGACCATTATGCTCCCTTAGTCGCCCCTTACGACACCCACGGGAAAAGAAGGGGTGGTCCATTCTATGCCGGGACCACACGGCAATGTTTCTTTTATCATATCATATCAGCCTTTAAGTGTCCAGTGCTGAACATAAGCTTGAGGTTGTTTTGCCAGTAGTTGCCACGCTTGGCAGGCGGGTTGGCAACCGCAATCAGGTTTTAGTGATGCTTTAAGGGGGACGCTGCTGCCCATCTCTCACCTTCCCTTAGTCGACTCTTACGACTCTCTTTCTTATATATTATTCATTAATTAAACGTGTACGCATCTCTACCAGTGGGGATAGGTGGAAATCTCACTCTTACCCCCCCCCCCCCCCCATTAGGGAAACGTTGGTAGGGGCAAGTGGAATTGGCCGGGGGGAAAGGGACTGTTAGTAATGGAGACTGAGAATCCCATTGCTAGCAATACACCCAACCAGGTCGACCTCCTCGCGGTTCCCCCTGGAAACTATCATGGTTAATTCCTGACGAATTCATCATGATGTGATAACTGGCCTGTTTTCATTCTCATCTATCACCCTTCACTGGTGCTCCGCCGGCGTATCCCTTTAGCGCAGGCGGGGTTGCCATGCCATTTTCACCCATAAAAAAAGTGGAATTGGCCTTATAAATTATTTAAAAAAATAAAAAAATGCGACATACTCAAAAATAGAATTGTAACCCAAAAACAAGGAATTACATAGAAGGAATGATAAAACAGAAACTGTAAATCATATGGTTGCCTCCTTTCTTCTTATGCAAATATAATTAGTAAAAAGAGGACGAAAGATATACCATCAGTTGCTGTTTTTCTCAATTCATAGCAGGCTAGTGTAGAGAAAATGTTTGATATGTCAATTATTTGTCAATGACAAATTTTACATTACTAGATTATATATTGGACACAGTTTATGTAGAAAGTATGCGAGCAGGTTGTATCTGAATTTGGTAGGGTTATACGGCCGTATAACATTTTCTATACACTAGCCTGCTATGAATTGACAATTTTATCACTCCTAATGTAATGCCTTGTCCTTAGATTCTGTCAAAGCATACCATATAGGTCAAATGAGATGAGCCGCATGCTAGTTTGTCCCTGTGTTGTAAAAAATATAAAAAAAGGTGAAAAAAAAACATGGCGGCTGCCACCCTTTATATGTGCATATATGTATAGCGTGTTTCAACAAGTGACGCAGCCTGTGATTAGGGCTAGTGCCGAGTGATGTAACTGCGGCGAGAGAGCACACGGGCGGCTGAAGAGTCGACATCCTCAAATGCAGGGGTGGCCGACTCGACTAGACCAAAGATCAACTGTTTACCGACGAGACCCTGTGCGATCTACCAGTTGCATACTTCATGAGGTCACAAATGTAACGGCACAGTTCAGTACACGAGCGTGTAGTGTTGCAGTATTGTTTATTGTATTAAGAGGGAGAACGTAAAACTGAAACTGCTTCTCGGCGACTACTTGTTTATATTAGTGCGAGCGTCGCGTCCGAGCGTCCTTCGCTGGATTAGCAATGTATTATATTGTTTGTCTTGCCACCATCCACTGGACTAATAGTCACGATCGACCAGACGACGATAGTGATCGTCGAGCTTTCCCGTTGATATAAAAGGCAATTAATGGTCGAGGAATGGGCAGCAGCGTCCCTGTTAAAACATCTTTAAAACCTAACTTCGGGGTATTGTTAGTAATGGGGTCAATTAGCCTCATTACTATATATATATATATATATATATATATATATATATATACCTATAATAGAATTTTAGTTGAATGATTTTAAAGTTTGACAGTGCAATTAGAAAAATGAAAAATACAATACAACCGAATTGAGTGCTTTCTTGTTTTTAAAGTCCTTTAATAATTCTTTTTTTAACACTTTAATAATTTTCACCAACTGTTACCTACTCCACGCCACCTCTGTCCTCGCCACCATCAGTAAGGACCTCTTAAGTGTCAGACAGAGATCTACGGTCAGCTTTGAGTGCGAGCGAGATGGACAACATCTCAATACTTCATTCATAGAGTAGAGATGAAATTTCATCGCTTCCAATCTTCATCACTTAACTGTTTGTTACTTAAGTTAACTAAAATTAAACTTAATACTTAAATATAGCATTTAAGCATACGGCCCGCCTGATGGTAAGCAGTCATGAACCATAGTTGCCAAATTCTTATTCTGCCAACTGATCTGATTACATCTTCTTGTATTATGATACCCTGGTACTCGCCAGCATATATTTAAACTAATTTTCATTTCATGGGATCTCATGGTGCGCAAGGGATTTTAGTCCCATTGCTAGCAAGGTACCCTGTAAGGTAGACCTCCACGCGGTTCTGCCTGGAAACCATCGTGGTTTATTTTTGATGGGTGAAAATTGTATGGTAACCCCGCCTGCGCTAACGGGATACGCTGGCGGAGCACCAGTGAAGGGTGATAGATGAGAATGAAAACAGGCCAGTTAGCCCATCATGATGAATTCATCAGGAATTAACCAGGGGGAACCGCGAGGAGGTCGACCTGGTTGGGTATATTGCTAGCAATGGGAATCTCAGTCTCCATTACTAACCATCGTGGTTAATTATTGATAAATTCGCTATGATAGACTTTTGACCTGCTTTCATCCTCACCTATCATCCCTCACTGGTACACCGCCAGGGTGAACCTATAGCTCTGGCGGGGTTTACTTTATTATTAAAAAAAACAACGCATTACAGTGTGTTTCCTCTACCTTTCACATCTGTAAACCTATTTAATGGAAAGTACTGACGGTTACCGGGACGGGACAGAGATACCCAAGCAATCGACTTTTGTCGATGTTTAACTACCACTAACTAACGACTAAATGTCCAATATTTTACAAAGTAACGCCGGCTGCTAAACTAGTCAAGAGATAAAGATAAGGAGTTTCTTGGAACGCGAACTACCAACTTCTAAATTAGTTTAATAGGGGAGAAGTCACGGGCGTTGCCTAGCAACGGTCTGAAGGCGATAAGTTTAAGGCTAAGAACAAGGAATTACACAGAAGGAGTGATAAAATTGTCAATTCATAGCAGGCTAGTGTATAGAAAATGTTATACGGCCGTATAACCCTACCAAATTCAGATACAACCTGCTCGCATACTTTCTACATAAACTGTGTCCAATATATAATCTAGTAATGTAAAATTTGTCATTGACAAATAATTGACATTTTAAAACATTTTCTATACACTAGCCTGCTATGAATTGAGAAAAACAGCAACTGATGGTGTATCTTTCGTCCTCTTTTTACTAATTATATTCGCATAAGAAGAAAGGAGGCAACCATATGATTTACAGTTTTTATTTTATCATTCCTTCTATATAATTCCTTGTAATTAGGTTTAAAGCAGTCCGCTTTTGTAGTAACACTTATAACTGGATACTATTAAGTACTAATTGTATAAGACGGAAGCACTCGCGTGAGCATATAAAGTAGCCTATATGCTAAGATAGGATATAATCTAACGGCGTGCCAAATTTCATGCAAAAACGTTCAGTAAAGAGGTTTGTTTGAATCGAAGCATTTGGCGTCCCATTGTTTCTGCCTACCCTAATGGGAGACAGGCGTGACAGATATGTATGTATGTATGTATGTACGTTCAGTAATTTTTGTATGAAAAAGTAACAAAAATGCATCTGTCGTGACAAACTGTCACATTTATTATATGAATGAGATTTAAATATAATAAAAAAGCCATGTGGTTCCGGCATAGAATAGGCCACCCTTCCTTTCCCGTGGGTATCGTAAGAGGCGAATAAGGAAGGGCGAGGGATGGACAGCGTCCCTCTTTAAACATCACACTAAAAGCCAATCCGCCTGCCAAGCGTGGCAACTATTGGCGAAACCCCCCTTATTGGGGAGGGCTTTGTTGCTTGTTCAGCAGTGGACAGTTTAGGGCTGATATATATATATATATATATATATATATAAAATCTTAGGTTATATAGATAGAGCATCGAGCCTCAAAAACGGGTCAACTTTTTGTCAGCCAATTGTCAAATTAGCTGACTCGTTTTGTTTACCAGTGTTCTATATACTTACGCACACAATGCACCTTGACGTATCTATATTTAATTATGTAATAAATAAAACGAGTGTTTACGCATTAAAAAGATGCAGAAATTATAAGACAAAATAAATATAGAAGTTACAAAGGAATCACTCGTAATTATTTGTCACGCAAAATTGTATGAAAAAGTTGAGCCGCTTTTCTCGAAGCATTTGTATGGAGACACTGTATAATCTAAGATATATATATGGAAATGAATTTGATTTTTAGCACCGTACGGCCCCCTGATGATGACTTCCGGATGAAGTCGGAACAAACGACGAAAGCGGCAAAACACGGCGACTTTATTAATTTCCCGTTATATATATGTATATATACATATATAACAGACTGTAAACTGTAAAATCTTTATTGAAATAATATTATTCACAAGCTCTTTTAAATCGTCAATTTTTTTATGATTCTAATGCTGGGTTCAACAGTTACAGTAAGTTGTTTGCATGGCTGTGTTTCGGTTTGAAGGGTGGGATATGGCGTGAATTTACTGGGTACAGAGGAATAACACCTGAGTCCTCAGGAATGGCAACGCACGGGGGGTATCATGGGCGAAACAGTATACTCTGTTATGTCCACGGTACTGCTCATGTCTATAGGCGACGGTTACCACTTTCCATCAGGTGGGCCGTCAGCTGGTTTGCCATTCTAAGTTGTATAAAAAAAAGTTTTTTTGTTTTTGCAACTTTTCAAAATATTATGTACAAGATAATTTTATATCAAAAATTCTTTTTGTTAAATTTACTTGAATAAAAATTATTATTAACAATAATAACTAGCGCGCCGCCCCGGCTTCGCACGAGTGCACATTACATCACATTAGAAACGTCTAAATTTATCAGTGTTCCTCTACAATATTATGCATGTATTATACATATAAACCTTCCTCTTGAATCACTCTATCTATTAAAAAAAATCACTTCAAAATCCGTTGCGTAGTTTTAAAGAAGACTTTGTTTTATACTATGTAGTAATTTGTTTTCAGCGAGAGAAATTTTTATCAAATTTTTTCTTGAAAAATAAGGCCAAATTGTTTTCTATGTTTGTGACCTCATAACTCCGTCAGTTGTGAACCGATTTGGAAAATTCTTTTTTTATCTGAAAGGATATACTTACAGATTGGTTACATACATATCGTCCGACTGCTAACGTCGTCCGACTGATAATGTCGTCCGACTGCTAACGTCGTCCGACTGATAACGTCGTCCGACTGCTAACGTCGTCCGACTGATAATGTCGTCCGACTGCTAACGTCGTCCGACTGATAACGTCGTCCGACTGCTAACGTCGTCCGACTGATAATGTCGTCCGACTGCTAACGTCGTCCGACTGATAATGTCGTCCGACTGCTAACGTCGTCCGACTGATAATGTCATTCTACTACTAATTTCATTCATTAGTAGTTGTTGATGTACGAATCGGTACAAACTTTTTTTTTAGTTTTTTTTTATACAACTTAGAATGGCAAACAAGCTGACGGCCCACCTGATGGAAAGTGGTAACCGTCGCCTATAGACATGAGCAGTACCGTCGACATAACAGAGTATACTGTTTCGACCATGATACGCCTTATGCGTTGCCACTCCTGAGGACTCAGGTGTTATTCCTCTGTACCCAGTAAATTCACACCATATCCCACCCTTCAAACCGAAACATAGTCATGCAAACACAACTGCTTTACGGTTGAAACGCGAATGGGACAGAGGTACCCAAGCAATCGACTTTTGTACAAAGTCTCCTTCTGGTAAATGAGCAATAGTATTGCCAATTCACATTTATTAACAATGACTAATTTTCGATAGTTATGATTAAAATAAATAAAAAAGTAAATTTTTAGTAAGTAATAAAATATAGCCATGTGGTCCCGGCATAGAATAGGCCACCCCTTTCTTTCCCGTGGGTGTCGTAAGCGGCGACTAAGGGAGGGCGAGGGATGGGTAGTAGCGTCCCTCTTAAAACATCTCCAAAGCCTAATTGCGGTTGCCAATTTGCCTGCCAAACGTGACAACTACTGAAACCCCAAAGGGGAAGTCTTATGTTTAGCAATAGACAGTTCATAGCCAAATTTAATTCCATAATTCCATATTATATAACAGTTGCAGTATCCACACTTTGGTAAACATATTCAGTTCCGCTGGTGGAGCGCTTTCTTCTGAACGATTCTGACGGTTTCCACGTCAGCCTGTCATTGGGGAACCCTGAAATTCGGACAATACAGCCTCCACCCACACCTAGGGCGGACCAGTATAAAACAAAACGTAGCAGTAACCTATTTAACCCATAATTTATTCCCATTTCTTCCCATTATGTGCCCTCGCATTGTATTCAGTAATTCAGTCTATAGAAGATTTATATTAAACAAATATATTTCTTATTTTCTTATAGAATCTAGGTTCAAAATTGAACTGGCAAACTTTCCTACCTCTCACTCAATAATAGGAAAACAATTGACAAGGAAATATAAAACGTAGCATCTCAAGAATAAGGTTCAATTTGATTCGACGTATAGTAGTAGAGTAGGGTGCCTCTGTGAATAGGACAATTGGGTATTTCTCCACGAAAAATATCTCAATAAATGACGAGATGATACGTAGATAGGAGCAACTGGACTGCTTCACTGGGGGAAAGGGATTATTAGTATTGGGTCTAATGAATCCATTACTAGCAATATCAGGTCACACTATCAAGTCGACCTCCACGTGGTCCCCATGGAAACCATCGTGCTGAATGTGAATTCATCAATATTGGCTAACTGACCTGCCTTCTCATCCTCACCTAAGCTACAGAGGAATAACACCTGCGTCCTTAGGAATGGCAACGCATGGGGGGTATCATGGGCGAAACAGTATACTCTGTCATGTCCACAGTACTGCTCATGTCTATAGGCGACGGTTACCACTTTCCATCAGGTGGGCCGTCAGCTTGTTTGCCATTCTAAGTTGTATAAAAAAAATACATTTCTGCATATGTTCCATCATCATATCAGCTTTCAAGTGTCCACTGCTGAACATAAGCCTCTCCTTGTAGGGTTTACCAGTAGTTGCCATGCTTGGCAAGCGGATTCTCAACCGCAGTCAGGCTTTAGAGATGTTTTAAGACGGATGTTGCTGCCATCCCTTGCCGTCCCTTAGTCGCCTCTTACGACACCCACCGAAAAGGAAGGGGTGGCCTATTCTATGCCGGGACCACACGGCCATTGCATATTGCATAAAAAATAGATTATCCTAACAAAGTCCTACAGGGGGGGAAGGGATTGTTAGTTATGTGGATTATCAGTCCCATTGCTAACAATATACCCTAACAGGTCGACCTCCCCGTGGTCCCCCCTGGAAACCATCGTGCTGAATTCCAAGTGTATTCATCACGATGGGCTAACTGACCTGCTTCATTCTCACCTATCATCCCTCACTGGTGCCCCGCGTGGGCGGGGTTACCATTCCATTATTATTCATTATAAAAAAAAAACAAAGTCCTACAAAAATAAGACAAATGGTCACCGTAGCGACGGCGGCAAGGAATGCCAGAGGCGTCAGTTATTTAATAAAGTGGAAGCACCGCGCGGCGGGCACGTGTCCTAGTATGCGATGCGAGGACGTCCCAAATACAGCACATTTCATAGTCACCCCAGTAATACCACCGTTCATATTATATCTACTATTATATTTAATCTGTTTTAATTTATTTCTTTATCTAATAACAGTTATTTAATCTACACCTAGGCTATAATATTATAAAGAGGAAAGATTTGTATTTTTGTGTGTATGTATGTTTGTAATGAATAAACACAAAAACTACTTTGCCGATTTCAAAAATTCTTTCACCATTACAAAGCCACATTCACCCTGAGTAACATAGGCTATATTTATTGCTAAAAAACATTAGGGATCCTTACTAAAACTTTAGTAACGTAACTCGAGGTGTAAAAAGAATGCTATAAAATATCTTTGGTCGCGTGCGCTGCGGAAACTATTGGCGATAAAACAAAAGTATGTTCTACAATATTGAAGAAAATATCAATAACTACAGAAAACTTCGGCCCATCCCAACGTCGCACGGGTGGACATTTTTGCATTTTAAAAATTGGCCATTAAGGCTGCGCACGCGACGGAAGCTTAAAAATGGAGTAACTTCTCCTGTTTTCCCAACATTTCCCTTCATTGCTCTGCTCCTATTTATCGTAGCGTGATGAAAAGTATACTATAACCTGCCCAGGAGCATGAAGAATAACTGTACCAAGTTTCGTAAAAATCCGTCGTGTAGTTTTTGTTTCTATAACGAACATACAGACAGACAGTCAAAAATTTTACTGATTGCATTTTCGGCATCAGTATCGATCACTAATCACCCCGTGATAGTTATTTTGGAAATATATTTCATGTACAGAATTGACCGCTCTACAGATTTATTATAAGTATAGATAATCTATTTGACTGTATGAATTTAATTGTAAATTTACATGTGTCATAGATTATATATAGATTGGTAGTTAGGTCTTCTCTAATTGTATAATTGCTACTTAGTACACATTGACGCTTATCTGTGAGAGCTGTATACACCTTTAATTGATGTGTTCATATGGCCTTAAGCTTGGTAGTGAGCAGTGAGATGTTTCTGTTCAAGTAAACTTAGATTTAAGCATTTTTTTAATAGTAGTTTTTCACTTTTTACTTACTTATAACATTGTACATTGTCTGCTTAATTGTTGAGAGAATATTGTTGGCGTGAATTTTATAAATAAATAAATTACACAAATGAAGTGTTTATCTATCTATCTGTCTCTCTCTTTTATCTATCTTTCTTTTCAGTCGTTGAAAAATGGAACCAATTTTAAAGAATTAGATGTCGCTTCACAAATCAATTATACCAAGGGTACGCGCACAATACCGCCCCCTTACTACGAAACTTGTCAGAATTCAATTTGCACTCGTTCTATTTTTAGGTACAATACATTTTTATATCGACAAGTAAAATAAACGGCGATATAGCGGATAATAGAGGATGATAATTGAGATCTCTAGTTACTGGGTACGGGGTGGGGAGAGATTATGTAACGCGCAGATGCGCAAGACGTGTTAAAAAACAGAAAAATAAACTTGTGATAGACAGGTTTTTTTTTATACAACTTAGAATGGCAAACAAGCTGACGGCCCACCTGATGCAAAGTGGTAACCGTCGCCTATAGACATGAGCAGTACCGTGGACATAACAGAGTATGCTGTTACGTGTGATACTTTACGACTGAAACACGAATGGGACAGAGGTACCTAAGCAAACAACTTTTGTACAAAGTCTCCCTCTGGTGAGTAAGTCAATGTAAAAGTTCTCAATTCGGTTGTATTTTGTTTTATGTCAGTTCCCTCATAACTTCATTAGCTGTATGCCGATTTGAATAGTTCTTTTTTTTAGAAATATCGTAATCGTTTTAATAATTTAGTTTTTAAATCAAAATAACTTGTTTTGCCTCAATTGAAGTCGGTTTTTTCATTTTGTTGGTCATAATCTTTATAGGGGTAAACGCAATGTAGGACGACCCCCCACTAGATAGAAGGTGATAGGTGATAATGGTATGGTAACCCCGCCTCCGCTAACGGGATACGCTGACGGGGCACCAGTGAGAGATGATAGGTGAGAATGAAAAGCCCATCGTGATGAATACACCTGGGATTAGCACTACGGTTTCCAGAGGGGACCACGTGGAGGTCGACCTGACAGGGTATATTGTTAGCAATGGGAACAATGGGACTGGTAGTTCGCATTACTAATAATCCCTTCCCCCCACAATGGGGCTGTTAGACGCTTAGATTACTATAAATCCTTTTCTCCACGTTTTTCCTTAATTTTCTGTTTTGCTGACGACGCTGACGGAGCACCAGTGAAGGATGATCGATGAGAATGAAAACAGGCCAGTTAGCACATCATGATGAATTCATCAGGAATTAACCATGATAGTTTCCAGGGAGAACCGCGAGGAGGTCGACCTGGTTGGGTATATTGCTAGCAATGGGATTCTTAGTTTCCATTACTAACAATCTCTTTCCCCCCTCCTCACTAGAAGGAGTGACGACCTGAAATGCATTGCAGGGAGTCAGTGGATGCAGGTGGCTCAGGACCGTACCTTATGGCAGTGTATGGGGGAGGCTTATGTCCAGCAGTGGACGGATAATGGCTGAAACGTTGATGATGACGACAAATCTTTATATTTATTCTTTGACGCATCTGCGTTTTGTATTCTTTGGCGAGGGGGCGAGGTCAGAGGGCGCGAATAATACTTAGAAAGATATACGCGGTACACATGGCGCTGGTTTTATCAACCGATTTTAAAAATTGAGCAGATATACGACTTAGAATGGCAAACAAGCTGACGACCCACCTGATGGAAAGTGGTAACCGTCGCCTATACACATGAGCAGTACCATGGACATGACAGAGTGTACTGTTTCGCCCATGATACCCCCATCCGTTGCCATTCCTGAGGACTCATGTGTTATTCATCTGTACCCAGTAAATTCACACCATATCCCACCCTTCAAACCGAAACACAGCCATGCAAACACAACTGCTTCATGAAATGAAAGGGACAGAGGTACCCAAGCAACCGACTTTTGTACAAAGTCTCCCTCTGGTGAAATTAAAAGTAAATATTTAAGGGAGATCCAAGTTCAGCAGTCGACAGTTCCACTGCTAAACATAGGTCTCCCCTATAAAGGGATATTTTGCTAGTAGTTGCTATGATTGGCAGACGACATTGGCAACCGCATTTAGACTTTGGAGATGGAGATATTATAAGAGAAACGCTGCTGCCCATCCCTCGCCCACCCTTAGTCGCTTCTTACGACACCCACGGGAAAGGAACAGCCTAAATGGTCGCGTACAACGCGGTTTCAGAGATGTTTCCTCCCAAGAATACTCAGGTTATTGAATGAGCTCCCTGTCGAGGTTTTCCCAAGAGACTACAGCATAGAGTTCTTCAAAAGGGGGTTAAAGAGGTTACTTCAGGGTCGGCAACGCGCGCGTAACGCCCCTGGTATTGCAGGCGTTCATAGGCTACATCAACCGCTTATAATCAGGTGAGCCGTATGCTTGTTTGCCACCTCAGTGGTATAAAAAAAGGAACGGTGGCTAATCCTATGTCGCAACCACACGGCAAGGCGGGGTTACCGTTCTATTTTTTTTTTTATACAACTTAGAATGGCAAACAAGCTGACGGCCCACCTGATGCAAAGTGGTAACCGTCGCCTATAGACATGAGCAGTACCGTGGACGTAACAGAGTATACTGTTTCGCCCATGATACCCCTATGCGTTGCCATTCCTGAGGACTCAGGTGTTATTCCTCTGTACCCTGTAAATTCACGCCATATCCCACCCTTCAAACCGAAACACAGCCATGCAAACACAACTGCTTCACGGTAGAAACACGAATGGGACAGAGGTACCCAAGCAACCGACTTTTGTACAAAGTCTCCCTCTGTATTATTCTATTTACATCCATTAAAAAAAATTGCTAAAAAACTTAGCAACATGTAAACCGGGCACAGCAATCAACAGGCAGCCGCGGCGCGTCCGTTCGGGACGTGAAGAGCATGCAGCCAAATTGGAATTTATTCGTTTACTTCTGCCCCTCGCTCCATCCTCCAACGTCTCGCTTCGCGATGTTTGTCTGTGTGCGTGGATGACGTCAATACCTACTCTGTAAATCTTTTTTTTTTATATACTACAAAGGTAAACAAGCATACAGCCTATCTAATGATGGGGGGAAAGGGATTGTTAGTAATGGAGACTAAAAATCCCATTGCTAGCAATATATCCAACCAGGTCGACCTCCTCGCGGTTCCCCCTAGAAACTATCATGGTTAATTCCTGATGAATTCATCATGACGGGCTAGCTGGCCTGTTTTCATTCTCATCGATCACCATTCACTGGTGCCCCGCCAGCGTATCCCGTTAGCGCAGGCGGGGTTACCATACCCTTTTCACCCAATAAAAAAGCCTATGTAATGGTAAACGGTCATCGTAGCCTAGAGACGTTTGCAACACAAGAGGTGGGGGAGGGAAAGGGATTTTTGGTAATGTGATGTAATGACCCCATTGCTATCACGTCGACCTCCACGCGGTCCCCCCTGGAAACTGTCGTGACTAATTTATCGTTGAATTCAACACGATGTGCTAACTGACCTGCCTTTTCATCCTCACACTATCACCTCTCACTGGTGGGGGGAAAGGGATTGTTAGTAATAGGGTCTAATGAAACCATTGCTAGCAATACACCCTATCAGGTCGACCTCCACGCGGGTCCGCCTGGAAACTATCGTGACTAATTTATCGTTGAATTCGTCACGATTGGCTAACTGACCTGCTTTTTCATCCTCACCAATTATCCCTCACTGATGCCCCGCCAATGTATACCAATAGCGCAGGCGGGGTTACCGTGACATTTTCACCCATAAAAAAAAACAAACTCGTAATGAAGGGCTGCTTTAAAAAAAACATACATGATCTTTTGTTACTGATTCTTTGTATTTCAATTACATCTGCATTAAAAATGTTCTTAAATATTCAACACTAGCGGCCCGCCCCGGCGTCGCACGGGTGGATATTTTTACATTTTAAAAAGTGGCCATTCAGGCTGCACACGCGACGGTAGCTTAAAAATGTAGTAACTTCTCCCGTTTTCCCAACATTTCCCTTCACTGCTCTGCTCCTATTGATCGTAGCGTGATGAAAAGTATACTATAACCTGCCCAGGAGTATGAAGAATAACTGTACCAAGTTTCGTTAAAATCCGTCGAGTAGTTTTTGTTTCTATAACGAACACACAGACAGATAAAAATTTTACTGATTGCATTTTTGTCATCAGTATCGATCACTAATCACCGCCTGATAGTTATTTTGTAAATATATTTCATGTACAGAATTGACCTCTCTACAGATTTATTATAAGTATAGATAAAAGCTTTATTAAATCGATACAATCTATTCACTGGTAGATACATAGATAGATACTCTTTACTGTTCCCTCCAAAAAGTTAGTTTTTTTTTATACAACTTAGAATGGCAAACAAGCTGACGGTCCACCTGATGGAAAGTAGTAACCGTCGCCTATAGACATGAACAGTACCATGGACATAACAGAGTATACTGTTTCGCCCATGATACCCCCCATGCGTTGCCATTCCTGAGGACTCAGGTGTTATTCCTCTGTACTTTTGGATGTCCACGATATATATATATATATATATATATATATATAATGCCACTTTTCGTTGTAATTTTATAACTCAAGAACGGGCTCACCTATCCAAACCAAATGTTTAGACTTTGTTCGGACTATTTAGTAGATGGTTTATGTTGAAGTTTGCACAAAATCGCTCGAGCGGTTCTTCTTTTATCACATTTTTTTTTATAACAAATGAATTCAATAAATGGCTGATCATTTTGTTAATGGGGATTTTTGTGTCAAATTCATTTTTTTTTTAAGATGCGCATTGTGCTGTCAAATTGAAACTGTTTCTCAGTGTTGACAGTACAAGCATGTTGTTATGTCATTCATGAGGGCATTTCATTTTGGACGTGCTTCAATTGAAGCAAATTGTCAGCGATAATTATTGCTTTGTGTTTACATTTTTAAACATATTGTTGAGTGCATTCATACAAACGGTGAGTCTTGAATTGTTCAAATGTAATACATAATTCCGCTGGTCCCTTTGTGTCATCAATAAAAATATATAACAGATTGCCAGAAACACTAAAAAAAAATGAAGAAAATAACAATATTTTTGCAAGAAGTGTTAAAAAGTTATTAATTACTAAATGCTACTATACTATTGACGAATACTTGAATGACAAGCAGAATTTATCTTGTAATTTATAAATAAATAACTAATTATGAATCGATAATGATTTAAGACATAGCTAAAACTGACATCGCTGCAATTTTATTATTGAACTATTTATTGATTAATTTTACAATATGAATATAAATAATTATAAACTACAGAATATATTAAAGCTTAAATAACTATATAATACTAATAACAATTACGATATGAATAGATACACACCGATACTTAAATAATGAATAACAATAATAGTAAGAAAATACGTACCTATCGTGATATACTATTTCGAAAGTGAAAAAGTGTTGTCCTCCTCTCTCCCACTTGCTGTGCCCAACAGGGTCCATAATTGAAACCTTATGTAATAATTATGTATTATGTATTAATTAATTATTATGGAATGCAATAAATAAATAAATAAATAAATGTATACTATGTATATGTAATGCAATGAGGAGGTCCTGCTTAGGGTTAAGGAAAAACGACAAATTATTAGAACTATTGAGGACAGAAGGGGAAAAATGTTGGGACACTTGATACGACACGACGAACTTATGAACATTATAATAGAAGGTAAGATAGAAGGAAGGAGGGGGAGAGGGAGACCGAGACATAGTTACATCGGGCAGATCAAGGAAGGAGTTGGTGTCGTGTCGTATCAAGAGGTGAAGAGACTCGCTGAAAATCGTAGTGAGTGGCAAGAGCTCCGCCGACAAGAGCGCAGCTCTTAAATAGGATAGATAGAGATAGATGTATATGTGTGCGTGTAGGTACTTTTCTTAGTTTTTTAGCGAGTCGTCGATGTTTCATATCGTTTACAGACTTTATTATTTAAACGATGTACTGATCATATAGTTTGCTACATTTTAAGATATAATTTAGTTCTTATATACAAGGACCAAGGGCAAATATTTAACGTTTGCGGTGTGAATTTGGAGGAATCATGTTTTTCACGTGGCCAAATTATGTTGCCTTTTCCAGAGTCGGTACCGCCAGCCGTTTGTTTGTTCATGCTCAAAATAGAAAAACAAAAAATACTGTGTATTCAAATGTTTTAGATTAAGTTTTAAAATAGCTAGCAATTAATAAAATATTTTTTATTTGAATAAATTAATTTGATGTTAATTTTTTTTATTATTATTATTTCACTTTATACGTAGCGAAGCGCGCATCGGGCCGCTAGTATGTTTATATAATTTCCCATTTATTTCAAAATACCGTCACCAACCATCTCCGTTTACCTCATGATCGCCTGGTAGAGAACGCTTTTAGATGTTTCTTTCTTTATACCACCAAGGTGGGCAAACAAGCATACTGAGAGCATCTGATGGTAAATGGTGGTAACTCCGCCACGTGTACCTTTCTACATAAATGTAAAATAAATAAGTATTTAGGGCCTACTGATAGATATGAAAGTGCGACATATGCGGAGTACACAAACACTGCTACATTCATTTTGTTTTTTGTTTTTTAAGTTTTCCTTTTTTTTATTCTAATTTCAAAGGTTATTTCAAAGTAAATAAATAATATTAGTGTTGCGTTATGCAAGGACAAACATTTATCAATGGGACCAATCAATATCTTTGTTATCGGCATGATAACACGCCAAGAATTCCAGTACATACAACCACATCGCTCGATACACGCGTTTACATATATCTACGATATATATGTATCAAATAAGTTCATATAATTCTTTAAAAACACATTAAAACCAGTTTACAAATGGTGATTAGTGCATTTTTTTCTCCATGTAGTTACGTTTCGTCAAAAAGTGCGCCAAAAATAAATGTCGTCTTAAAATTCAAGTGGGAACAGGCAAAGAGCGTGGCTCATACAGCCTAGATACCACATAGTGCCCGTATAGATTTTTATTTGTTCGTTTGAACGGTATCTACTAAAAATAGTGTTGCCGTTCTATTAGATTTTTAAATACTTTTTTTTTTAAATAGATTAATTAAACAGGCGTGAGAATTAACCGGATTTTTTTTTTTTTATAATTGAAAAATGATCATACTTGTGTCCCGTTAGAGTTGGCAGAAACACTAAAATAAGATCAAGACAAATCATGCGTGCACAGTTGTTAATTCAATATCTAAATTTCGTTTAGGCATTAAATAAATTCTAATATCCTGTACTCCATAAATATTTTGTATATGATAATGTATGTATTTATATATCTTTTTTAAAAAATAATAATGTTCAAAGGCAACGGAACCATTTTTCTTTTTTTAAACGAAGGAGATGTTACAAATACATAACATAACAAACAACAACAGAGGGATAATTACAAAAAGGAAGTAACATAATTTTTCATTTTAACACAAAATGGTCACAATACCGTTTACTGTTTTGCCCTCAAAAGAGCAAAACACTGATATTCTGTTGTGGCCAAGAGTCAGTCGCGAAATTCCTTGACAAAAATTTATGAATTAAAACTCGATCTAAACTGATTTTGAAAATAGTTTTTTTTTTTTTTTTAAATGAAGGGATATTACTTATATATGGTCCCATAGAATTTTTATCGATATCCATTCGATTGTTTAGTTTTAAACCAAAATAAATGGTTTTATCACATTTGAAGTCGGTTCTTTTACGAATTCTTTAGTTACCATTTGGCATTATCGGTTGCACTACTTTGCATACTGCCATTTCTTAAAAAAAAAATATTCTAGCCAATTACGATTTATATTATTTTATTTTTATATTACTGTGAAATAAAAAGTGTGAATGTGATATCAATAAATGAATTCGTTATCATATCATTATAATTATCATAAAATATGATAAGTGATTAATGATTACATGGAAAAAGGCGACCACAGTCGACTGTTGAAATTCTTGGTGCCTACAACACATTTGTAAGTATTTTACCTGTTGCACGAATCTGGATTCGAATCTACACCACTTTTCGACTATATATCCCTTCGTAACTAATTACAGAAGCAAAATGGCGGAACCGAAGGTATATAAATTAGAAATTGAGTATATAAAACCTTCGGACATAGAAAGCGAAGTACCAGGCGACCAGGAACTACGGGAGCTGGATGGCAATACGGACGTTGGAAATTCAACTTTACGCGATGACGATAAAGTCGAAGCACCAGAAGACTACGTGCTCTCTCCAGTGATAACTGTGAAGAAGGAGGAAAGCTCATACACGAAAGGGGATTTGAAGTTGCAAAAAGTGGCCGTCACTGAAAACATATCGGTGAGTTACCAACATTTGTTCAAAAAACAAACACTGCCGGGCCAAACCATTGTCAGGACCGTACAAAAGTTTGAATATAAATATTAATTAAACAAAACAAATTAAATAAACTTGCACTTTATGTTATAATTCTATGTCTTTCATTTACTTTTTTGAATTTATAAATCTCCAATAGCAACATGATATCCTGGTACAAAAGATTTCGAACAGTCCTATTGGGAGTACGTCCCACTCTGTTCAACTCCACTGTTGGGCTAAATTGTCGTCAACTGTTGAACATCTCATCACCAAAATTTGGTGATAAAAAAACAAAGCAGCAAAAACTGTAGGCACGTTTTTTGTTCTCATATAAATAATTCTACATAACAATTACCTACTTAGACATTCATCTTCAAATTAGGCATATAAGGCTAGACGTATGGAGAAAGGTATTAAATTTTAAAAACAAAACAAACTCCATTTTAAATACATTATCGAGACTATATGGTCCCGGCATAGAATAGGCCACCCCTTCCTTTCCCGTGGTTGTCGTAAGAGGCGACTAAAAGAGGGCGAGAATGGGCAACAGCGTCCCTCTAAAAACATCTCTAAAACCTAACTGCGGTTGCCAATCCGCCTGTCAAACATGGCAACTACCGGCAAAACCAAGGGGAAGGTTTATGTTTAGCAGTGGACAGTTTTTTTTTAATGGGTGATAATGGAATGGTAACCCCACCCGCGCTATCGGTATACACCGGCGGGGCACCAGTGGAGGATGATAGGTGAGGATGAAGCAGGTCAGTTAGCCCATCGTGGCGAATTCAACAAGAATTGTTCACGATGGTTTCCAGAGGGAACCACGTGGAGGTCGACCTAATAAGGCATATTGCTAGCAATGGGGCTGTCAAACTCCATTACTAACAATCCCTTCCCCCCCCCCTGCAGCGGACAGCTAAAGATTGGTATGATGACGATGAACTGGACTATACACGATAAAAAAAAATTGCAAGTAAAATTGCCAGATGGAGACTTTGCATAAAAGTCGATTGCTTGGGTACCTCTGTCCCATTCGTGTTTCAACCGTAAAGCAGTTGTGTTTGCATGGCTGTGTTTCGGTTTGAAGGGTAGGATATGGCAGTGAATTTACAGGGTACAGAGGAATAACACCTGAGTCCTCAGGAATGGCAACGCATGGGGGGTATCATGGGCGAAACAGTATACTCTGTTATGTCCATGGTACTGCTCACGTCTATAGGCAACGGTTACCACTTTCCATCAGGTGGGCCGTCAGCTTGTTTGCCATTCTAAGTTGTATAAAAAAAATCTTAGACTTCAGTGCATTGTTTGTGATTATCTGGCAACACCACACCCTGCTGTGGTGTGAAAAAAAAATTTTTTTTTTTCACACCACAGCAGGACACCACACTGCACACACAGCAGTTTTTTTACTTTCCATGTACTTTTAAAAGTTTTTCCCAATTTAATCATTTCTATTTATAGTATTTATATCTCGTACTGGATATCAGATGTTTCAAAAACAGTACCTATGTGACTGCTTTTTTATTAAATAAAGAAATACATAAGTAGATAGATAGATAGATAGATACTCTTTATTACTTCATAATATTACAACAGTAAACTTATTATAGATACAAACAATTACAAGAAATAATCACAGTGAGAAAACAATGGGCGACCTTATCGCTAAGAGCCAATCTCTCAGATCTCTTCCAGCCAACCTTTGGATGGAGAGGAGTAATTATAAACAATTTGGTGAGAGGCACGATAAAAAAACGGAATTGATAGCGCCTAGGTACTTAACAGTTCGACTAATTAAACATTAACCTACATAAAATATCATGTGTGAAGTTTACAGCAACCGTTTATATTAAAAATCTTATATTATATATATATATATATATATAATATATATATATATATATATATATATATATAGCTAAAATAATACATAGTTATATACTTAAATAGTAATTTGGCAGCCACTAGAATTTGCACAAAATAAAATACAAGTAAACGAAACACAAAATTAGACAATACTAAATTAAACAAAATTAAACAAACAAATACTATTGAAAACTACAGCAACATTGTCGATAATAATGCTCAGAAGTTAATAAAACATTTTAGCAATGGATGGTATAATAAATACATACAAGAAATCTATTTTAGAGATAAGCTCGCCTTTGCAATACAATGTTTCATGTTTTTTTTTTATTATAAAATATATTTTTAGTGATTTTTATAAATAACTCCGTTATGTATACTTTATATATCCAATATTCACCACCTACCACGTCAGCTTATTTGCCATACTAAAATACATTAAAACAAGTTTATAATAACTGATTCGGTTGAACCTTGTTTTACCTCTTACACCAGTAGGGGAAGGGATTGTTAATAATGCGAACTACCAGTCCCAAGCTGTTCTTGCTTCTTTTTTAAGTCGAATTAAAAATGATTTTCAACTTGTTGTTACAGAATGATGAAGTCAACGGAATCCATGACGAGCCCCACGAAGATGTCGCTGCATCATTACCAACTGCAAACGCTGATAGAAGGAGACCGAGTCACGACGACACCAAAGAAAGGTCTAGAATACCAACCTCGAAATTTAGACAGGCTTTAGAAAAGTTCAAGCAAGGTTCCATAGACAAGAAAAATGAAATTGTAAGTAAAAGATACTATTATTATAACGTATTAAATATATATTTATATACATATATAACATATATATTTACTAGAGGGTAACTTTATACAAAAGTCGATTGCTTAGGTACCTCTGTCCCATTCGTGTTTCTACCGTGAAGCAGTTGTGTTTGCATGGCTGTGCTTCGGTTTGAAATGTGGGATATGGTGTGAATTTACAGGGTACAGAGGAATAACACCTGAGTCCTCAGGAATGGCAGCGTGTGAACGGTATCATAGGCGAACAGTACACTCTGTTATGTCTATGGTACAGCTCATGTCTATAGGCGACGGTTACCACTTTCCATCAGGTGGACCGTCAGCTTGTTTGCCATTCTAAGTTGTATAAAAAAAAAACTTTTTAATGCAACATCAAACAAATGAAAAATGGTCACCGTCACCTACAAACATGGGTATGTTAATAAACCTTAGACTATATAGATAGAGTGTCTTCATACAAATGCTTCAAGAAAAGCGGCTCAACTTTTTCATACAATTTTGCGTGATAAATAGTTATGAGTGATTCCTTTATAACTTCTATATTTATTTTATTTATTAAATAATACACCAAGATACATTATGTGCGTAAGTATATAGAATACTGGTTAAAAAACGAGTCAGCAAAATTTTTTTTTCATACCACTGGGGTGGCAAACATACATACGGCCCACCTGATGGTAAGCGGTTACCGTAGCTTATGAACGCCTGCAATACCAGAGGTATTACGTGCCAACCCTGAAGAAACCTTTTTACCCCCCTTTTGAAAAACCCCATGCTGTAGTCTCTTGAGAAAACCTCGGCAGGGAACTCATTCCATAACCAGAGTGTTCGTGGGAGAAAACGTCTTATTTTTTATTTTACCTGACTAAAAGCTAACCCGTTTTTGAGGCTCGATGCTCTATCTATATAATCTAAGTACATAATAATGACGATTTAAAAGTGCTTTTAAATAAGTATAGTTGAATAAAGATGAATTGTTTTTTAATTTATCATTAAAGAATGTACAATAACCCTAATAGCATTTCATATGGGTTACCATTTCAAAAAAATAAGGTTCACTTCCATATCTAACCCTTCAAACCGTAAGACAATCATATATTAAAGCTATAAGTTTCTATTTTCCTAATCCACTGTACTAGTATTTATAAAACTGTTCCTTTTTTATTTCAGACTCGAAATCCCTCTAAAGCGTCTTCCATTCCAAGGTTAAAAGATGCTAAAATTACATCATCACCAAACAAACAAGCAATATCAAATACACAGCCAGATGATCATAAACTGGAGGACGAGTTTGACAAAATATACGACGAAGTCATTGATGATGAACCAAAAGAAGTCCTTGATAATACAGTTAGTGCTAAAATTGATGAGCCAACAAAACTTGAAGACAAATTCGAAGAAATAATACATGATTACGAAGATAATAAAGTGGAACCAATAAATGTTGATAAAGTTAAACACACGAGGATACCTCAGTTGCCAAAACGTGTAATTGATCATGAAAATAAGCTTACAAACCCAGATACTAGTCCGGTGCAGAGTGTAATCGAAAAAGCCAAAAGAAATGAAGTTAGGACTGATACTAAGATACCAATGTATAAAGATATCCCCCAGAAACCGCCTCGTATTAGATACATTTCTAAAAATGAAGATAAACCTAATCCAAATAATAACCTAAATGAATCACCTAAAGTAAATTTGGAAACTGAAAGTCAGTCTGAAGGACCTTCAGTAGGACTTAACATGAATAATGACACCAACCTTACACCAGAACAATCTAATGTTAATTTCCCAGAAGCAGAACCAGTAAAAGTAGCAACACAGGAGGATATAAATAGAATTACAAAAGAGAATAATGAAAAACATCAAAACAGCAATGTCTTTAGGAGTACAGAAATTGAAGCAACACCATTGGTAAACGAAATAAATGCTATTATAGATATCCAACCAGAATCAGTCAGCATAGATAATAACAATCCAGTGATTTCGGAAGATACTCCTGCTGATGGTAACTCTGGACATACGGATACTATTTCAACAGAAGAAAATACAAATCCAGAAAATAATAAAGAAATTGACGAGTCTAAATACACTCCGGGCAAAGTCAATAGAATACTAAACAGAATACGTTCCTACGATACTAAAGATACTAAAGAACAGAGTAATGTTGTAAAGGAAACACCGAAAAGAAAGTCCGTGTTATCAAGGATAGCAATGTTTGAGGTAATGTATATTTGAAATTCTATCATATTGTAACATCTATACATACGTATTGTTTTATTAATATATGTCCAGTCAATGCGACTTTTTTCAAAGTCTATTCATTTGCAAATAACGTATCTTTTACATAGTTGTTACTTCATTAATTTTTTCCAAATGTCCAAATGACACAACATCATTCATCATGTCATCACCATCATCATTTCAATAAAAAAAAAGGTTTAAAAACATCAATATTATCACTTCATACGAAAGGAAATCTATAAATTTATTCTTTGCTGGTCTACAACACAGGAAATTCTTTTTTACAGCGTCAAGAGCCCATAGCACCATCTGGTCCAAAGCCATCCGCTTTAAATGGAGTACCTACTCGTAAACCACATGTAAAAGAAGCCAATAGCAAATTGCCCGAAATTGCAAATACAAAACCTGTCATCATTGATGAAGTTTTAAAAGTATCGATACAAAGAGATTTAGATTCTAATATTATAGAAGTTAAGACTGAAAACCCGACAGAGGAGCCAGAAAACAAAGTAGAGATAATCGAAGAAGAAATCAAATATCAAGAAATTGAAGTCATTGATGCTCAAGATGATGAACCTATTGCTGAATGTAATGTAGAAGAGTCTTCAGTAACAAATGATGGCACACAACCTGCAGATCAAGCAGCTAAAAACCAACTTGATGTAAAAGATGAGACTGTTCCTAGTGACGTAATTCCAGAACTAGCGAACACAATTGAAAGTAAACCTGTATATGTTGATAGTAGAGACGAAATTAGAGAATCAATAAAAACGGAATATTTGGACCCAGCACCAATAAATATTCAAGAAAAAGAATTAGAAATTAATAATAATGAAGATACAATTCCATTAGACGAACCCATTTTAGATACAGTCAAAGATAAACCTACAGAACAAGAAACTAACGTTCAAATTGTAAATGCAGAAGATAATGTAGCACTTTCCCGTAACACTGACGATTCCAATGAACCAGAAAGAAGAAGAAGGAGTCGAGAAGAAGAACAAGTCAAGGAAAGACCGAAATCTCTTGCGGAAATAGATTTAGGGGAATCTGTCAAAGGGATAGTTCATGAGATGATAACAAGGATGAATTCTTTCGAAAAAATAGAAGAACCGAAGAGGGGAAAAGAGATTGATGTAAAAGAGAGGCCAAGGAAGAAGTCTGTGTCTATGATGATTGCATTGTTTGAAGTAAGTACTCCATTTATTTCTTAGTTTAAATTATTATCATAAAAAATACTAAGAAAACTTAATGATCGAGAGATGGCCAGAAGCGTCCCTCTAAAAACACCACTAAAGCCTAACTGCGGTTGCCGATCTACCTGCCAAGTGTGGCAACTACTGGGAAAATCCACTTTTAAGAGGCAGTGGACAGTTAACGGCTGATGTGAAGATGAAAATGACTGAAGCTTGCCGAAGTGTGTACACATAACATAAAAAACTTTGTAAACAAATGTATGTATAGACTATTAGAGAATAGAATAGAGAATAGAAGAGGCAAAATGCTGGGCCACCTTATACGACATGACGATTTTTTTAAGAGCATAGTAGAAGGAAATATAGAAGGCAAAAGAGGAAGGGGAAGATCGAGGAATAACTATACGGGATAGATAAAAGAAACACACCTACTGTGCATTCTAAGTTGTATAAAAAATAAAAAATAAATAGTAACAATGTTCTTAAAGCTAAAGTCAGTAAATTGGGGGAGTAAGTGATTGTCAGTAATGCGGACTATCAGTCCAATTGCTAGCAATACACCCAACCAGGTCAACCTCCTCGCGGTTCCCCCTGGAAACTATCATGGTTAATTCCTAATGAATTCATCCTAATGGGCTAACTGGCCTGTTTTCATTCTCATCTATCACGCTTCACTGGTGCTTCGCCGGCGTATCCCGTTAGCGCAGGCGGGGTTACCATACCATTTTCACCCATCAAAAAAAAACCACGATAGTTTCTAGAGGAAACCGCGTGGAGGTTGACCTGGTCGGGTATATTTCTAGCAATAGGGCTGTTAAAACCTATTACTAACAATTACTCCCCCCCCCCCCTCCTCCCAATCAAAATAAGTATATATTTTTGTAAAATAATCTTAATTATAAAATATTATGTATTCTACGTAAATTTCGAGGACATTAGCTTTCCTGGGGACTCGAATTAAAGCATAGTTGGAAGGGTTCACCGGAGCGACAAGGGGTCCCACTTATGAAAGTCACCTTTAAAAATACATTAAAATTTTAAAAACTTTTAATTACAGCAAAAATCTACTGCGGTGAAATACGTAACAAGCAACCCCAACATAGAGAGAGCGGCCGCGAAGCCTACAATTGCCGCCCAGCCGACCGCACTCAGCGACGAAGAATGTGACCAGCGAATTGCAGAATTATCAAATGCAAAACTGCAATATGGTAGAGCAACGAATATGACCTACCTGGTACTCAGAAATGGCGTGGAGATGCCGGTTCTATCGCTTGGAACTTCCTTGGTGAGTTCAGACATCTGATCTAGAAAATAGAATAAATATCTTCTCTAGTATATGTTCTCCTAGTACATTTAATAAATTCTACAAGAATTTTGTATCTTCATGCTAAGTTTTTAATCTGTTGTAGATAGAGAGTTACAAATGCTAAGAAATCTGTTTATAAATACTAACTACTACCTAGAAATACTACCTATTACCCATAAATAGTTTAAGCTAGACCCTCTATTATTATTATGTCCTAATTATGAGGTAGTACTTAGGAATTGTGTAGACATGCCTGTTCTAATTCTAGGGATTTCCTTAACAAGAATAAGATCATCTGGATTGTCTTGAAAACAAAATAAGTGATATCTTCGCAATTATGTTCTCCTAGTACTTTTAATAAATTCTACCAGGATATCTGTTAAAGTTTACAGACAAATAATTAATAAAAGACATATTTTTATAGGTATTTGTGTATGGTCGAAAATGGAGTGGGCTACCTCGCCAACAAGTTGGGTTACCATTCATTTTTCACCCATTAAAAAACCTGTAGTAGGTATATAGACATTGCTTTATTACCCACTTCTGTAGTTATATCTCTCTCACTCTCTCCTCTCAGATATGTCGTGCTATCACAGAAAATACTCTACTCTGACACCTAATCATGGAATAATAATTCTTTCAGCTTGACAAACGTCTTCTCCACCATATTATTGGAGCGGCCATAGACCTCGGATTCCGCGCCATAGACACCGCGTACATTTACGGCAACGAGCTGGAGGTGGGAGAAGCGATCAAAGCGAAAATAGATGATGGTACAGTCACCAGGTCAGAGATTTTTTTTTTATAAAACTTAGAATGGCAAACAAGCTGACGGCCCACCTGATGGAAAGTGGTAACCGTCGCCTATAGACATGAGCAGTACCATGGACATAACAGAGTATACTGTTTCACGCATGATACCCCCCATGCGTTGCCATTCCTGAGGACTCAGGTGTTATTCCTCTGCACCCTGTAAATTCACTGCCATATCCCACCCTTCAAACCGAAACACACACGAATTGAAAAATTATCAAAAACAAATCATAATTTTACTTTTTTTTTCTTGTTTAGTTATATATTTCAAATGTATTTTAACATTCGAGTACCTAAATGATAAAACTGTATAAGAACCGGACTGTAAATGGCAAAAAATATGTACTAACTTAATTAGCCACTCACCGACTTCTACGATACAGGTCTGTGAGCCTAGTGTAGTAATGTGAACCGCATTTTAGTTCATTTAAAAATATATACATATATTCTTTATTGCACTTGTAAGTTACATGTAAAATAATGTATTTATAAATGTTGTGAGCAAGGGTGGACTTATCTCTGACAGAGATCTCTTCCAGTCAACGCAGTACAGTGAGAAAGCATTTCGTTAGCGGGCAGCTGAAGTGCTACAACTATTAATACATAAACAAATATACAGGTTAATAAAATATTACATAAATACATACACTATAAATACATATAATACCTACCCACTTATATAATAAATGTTAAAATAAATTAATATACTACGATGAAGACACATGTAATTAAATTACATGTCCAGAGAGGAGCTGTTCATCACTTCAAAGCTATGGAGTACGTATCACCGACCAGACCTCGTTGAGGTGGCTTGTCGCGCCTCGCTCGCCGCGATGCACCTTGACTATTTCAATTTATATTTGATACACAGCCCTATGTCCTTCAAGGTAAGAGGTAATTTAAGGTACACTATTTTTTTTATTAAATTTTTATACCACAAAGGTGGCAAACAAGCATACAGCCCGTCTGATGGTAAACGATCACTGTAGCTTATAGATTCCTGCAACACTAGAGGAAAACCTTGGCAGAGAGTTCATTCCACAGCTTTAGCGTTCGTGGGAGAAAATTTCTCTATATGTGACCATTTTTTTTTTATGGGTGAAAATGGTACGGTAACCCCGCCTGCGCTAACAGGTTACGCTGGCGGAGCACCAGTGAAGGGTGATAGATGAGAATGAAAACAGGCCAGTTAGCCCATTATGATGAATTCATTAGGAATTAACCATGATAGTTTCCAGGGGGAACCGCGAGGAGGTCGACTTGTTGGGTATATTGCTAGCAATTGAATTGATAGTCCGCATTATTGACAATCCCTTTCTCCCCCATATGTGACCATTTAGGTTCAAGTGAGTGAGGATGAACTCCCTGTCGATGGCGAGCGGCGCGATGATAAAAGGTGGCTGTGAGCATCATTTCAAACAATTCCTCAGAACACATACCAACAGACCAAGCTGTTTTTTAGTTTAGCTAAGTTTAACGGAGGGAGACTTTAAATTTGAAATTGATTATTTGAACATCTCTCGACTCACTCAATACTCTACTACCTCTCATACGTTGCTATTTTTGAGGACATTGAAATTTTTAATAGGTAAAGATGGAATGGTAAAACCACCTGCGCTATCCACTGACGAGGCACCAGTGAAAGGTGAGGATGAGAACAGCTCAATTAACCCATTCTGACGAATTCATCAGTACTTACCCACAAAAGTTTCCAGGAGGAACCGCGCGGAGGTCGACCTGATAGTATATTATTATTATTACACATATATTATTACAGGAAGGCAAAGAACCAATACCGAAGATAGCGAACGTGATTCAATACTCGGAGTATGATTATTTGGATGCCTGGTACGGGATGGAGGGGCTGGTGGAGAAAGGTCTGGTGAGGAGCATCGGGGTCAGCAATTTCAACTCCAAACAGCTGCATAGGGTGCTCGGGAGAGCGAGAATCAAACCCGTCATTAACCAGGTATTTTTCTTCTTCTGTCGAGTCAACAGACAGCCTAAATACATTTTGGATTAGAATTTAGCGACTTCCACAGTTGGTTGCCTCGTTCAGAGCTTCCTTCGTGCTGGATGAAGGGCACAAAAGACAGGATAAAAGGTAAGACATGGTCTGCGATTACGCTCCAGTCGTGAGACCCCTGAAACATAACATCCCATTTTACCAAGTTGACCACCTGCATTTCTTAGTAATTCTACACATGTATGTCTTAGTAATCTATCATATAAGCCATGAACTGTCCACTGCTGAACAGAAGTTTATTCAACTTAGAATGGCAAACAAGCTGACGGCCCACCTGATGGAAAGTGGTAACCGTCGTCTATAGACATGAGCAGTACCATGCACATAACAGAGTATACTGTTTCGCCCATGATACCCCCCATGCGTTGCCATTCCTGAGGATTCAGGTGTTAATCCTCTGTACCCAGTAAATTCACGCCATATCCCACCCTTCAAACCGAAACACAGCCATGCAAACACAACTGCTTCACGGTTGAAACACGAATAGGACAGAGGTACCCAAGCAATCGATTTTTGTGCAATCTCCTTATTGGTGCAATTTGTCAGTAGTTGCCACGCTTAGCAGGCGAATTGGCAACCGCAATTAGGCTTTGGTGACATTTTAAAAGGGACGCTGCTACTCATCCCTTGATCGTTAATTTCCCTTAATCGCCTCTTACAATACCCACGTGAAAGGAATGGGTCATATTAGTTAATTTTTTTTTTTTCAGGTGGAATGCCATCCGTACCTGTCTCAGCAAAGACTGAACGAATTCTGCGAAGAGCGAGATGTAAAACTCATGTGTTACGGTGTACTAGGCTCCAAGGGAACACCTAAAGAGTTGAAGAGCTCACTACCTCCTATCGTTGATGATCCCCTGGTAAAAGTTATGGCGGCAGGGCTTGACATGACCATTGGACAGTTACTTGTCAGGTTAGTTTTAACTACAAAAACAACTTCAGGTTGTCCTGAGCATTCCTGATAAGTGCGTATTTATGGGAGCCTAGAGGCTGTGCCCACATAAGTATTGTCCTGTGCCCACCCCAGGGTATGAACGAAGGTTGTATGCATGCACGTATGCAACTTCTTGTGGTCATATTAAAAATGGCAGAACAAACCTCATACCAGAGGGAGACTTTGTACAAATGTCGATTGCTTGGGTACCTCTGTCCCATTCGTGTTTCAACCGTGAAACAATTGTTTGCATGGCTGTGTTTCGGTTTGAAGGGTGGGATATGGCGTGAATTTACTGGGTACAGAGGAATAACACCTGAGTCCTCAGGAATGGCAACGCATGGGGGGTATCATGGGCGAAACAGTGTACGCTGTTATATCCATGGTACTGCTCATGTCTATAGGCGACGGTTACCACTTTCCATCAGGTGGGCCGTCAGCTTGTTTGCCATTCTAAGTTGTATAAAAAAAATTTCATCCTCATCATGTCACCAGAGAGACTTATAGAAGTCATATGCATGGGTACCTCTGTCCCATCCGTGTTTCTACCGTGAAGTAGTTGTGCTTGCTTTTTTTTTAAATTGTATAGTTCTCAATAAACATTTCTTCTGTTTTGTTCTCTACTGTACTAGAAGACATCTTGTAATATATTTTTTGCAGGTACCAAATTGAGTCGGGGCATAGCGTCGTCGTTAAGGCGTCCACAGGTGCCCACTTGTGGGACAATCTGCAAGCGCTGGAGAAAAGATTAACTCCTGAACAAGTGGACGCTCTGAATGCATTGAATAGAAATAAAAGGACATACACATTTATTGGGTAAGTTTTTTTAAATGGGTGATAATGGAATGTTAACCACGCCTGCGCTGTCGGTATACGCTGGCGGTGCACCAGTGAGGGATGATAGGTGAGAATTAAAAAGCAGGTCAGTTAGCCCATCGTGATGAATACATATAGAAACCAGCAAGATGGTTTCCAGGGGGAACCACGTGGAGGTCGACCTGACAGGGTATGTTCTCCTCCCGACAATGTCTGTACTTGCACTACAGTCCAGTAGGGGGAAGGGATTGTTAGTAATGCGGACTACCAGTCCAATTGCTAGCAATATATCCTGTCAGGTCGACCTCCACGCGGTCCCCCTCATCATACTGAATTCCAGATGTAATCATCACGACGGGCTGACCTGCTTTTTCATCCTCACCTATCATCCTTTACTGGTGCCCCGACGGTGTATACCGATAGCGCGGGTGGGGTTACCATTCCATTATCATCCATTAAAAAAATAATAATAAAAAAACTGAGCAGAGTCCATAAGTAAACTTTTTTAATATGTTGCCATCTACAATTGCGACGTACAACTAAATGAGATAGGGATGCCGTATATGCAACAAATATATTCTACTAAAATTGATTTTTCTTTTTTACAGAATGGGCGAAACGCACAAGAACTACCCGTTCAGCATTCCCTTTTGACAATTCCGCCATTTTGTATATTTTTTTATTATTTAGATTCGTAATAATTCTTTTTTTTTATATATAATTTATTTTTGCTTTTTATTGTACCAGTACCAAAAATAATATATTTTCATTTTAGATTTATTTTTATTCTTAAATATATTTGTAATTATGTGTAAAATTAAGCAATAAATAAATGTTTCTTTCTTTCTTTTTATATAATTTATTTGCATCACTTACAGCACACAAATAACAACAGACAGAGATATAAATACGCAGTAAAAAGAGATAAAAGAATATATACAATGTACCGTACACTTTTGTTGTCAGGGGAATTCCCATTTTTTTTAGAAAAAAAAAAACCAACCATCTTTTTTGGCAACCTTTGGGTAGAGGAAAAAAGAAAAAAAGAGTATGGCGCAGCTGTATGGCGTAAGAAGTGTAATTAACGAAAAAAAAAAAACAAAAACGTTTACAAAATGATATAAATGAAAAACATTTGAATTTATAATATTTATTTTATGAACAAAAATACAAAATGCAAGATCTCGTTCTAAATTTTCGTCACCGGTTTTTTCAGTAGCCCTGAAAAAAACAAAAAATGTAAGATTAAGAAAAAATAAAAATATTTATATATTATTAAAATAAACTTGTTACCCGTGTTCACGTCGATGTCGTAAGAGACGACTAAGGGGTACTTTTTTTAATGGGCGATAATGGAATGGTAACCCCGCCTGCGCTATCGGTATACACCGGCGGGGCACCAGTGAAGGATGATAGGCGAGAATGAAAAGGCGGGTCAGTTAACCCATCGTGATAAATACACCTGGAATTGTTCACGATGGTTTCCAGGGGGAACCGCGTGGAGGTCGATCTGATATAGAGAATTGCTAACAATGGGGGCAGTTAAAACACTTTACTAAAATTACCGTTCAAGTGAAATACAGTAACATAAATTCAGATTGAAATATACACATAAAGGTACAAAAGGCGGTCTTATCGCCAGGGCAATCTCTTACAGACAACCTTTAGTTAAAGGAGAACAGATAGAAATGGGCAGGTGGCGCAAGAGTGAATTAATAATTTTTCATGCATAAAATACAAAAAAACAATACATGCGACGATTAGTGTAACAACTTGTTAGCAAGGGAGGACTTATCTCTGAAAGAGATCTCTTCCAGCCAACCCAGTGTAGTTAGAGAGAAAATAATTTAATTTGGGTAATCCAGTGCAGGAAAGGTGCCGGTGAAAATAATGTAAATACAGCAAACACTATTGTGAATAAATAAATAAGCAAATTATGTACTTATGAAGCAATGACCTCGTTGTCAGGTAGATAAAAAGAAAAAAAAAATTATAAAAAAGTTATCCCTCTTACTTGGTATACTCGTGATGGGTATTTGAGGAGCAATTCTGCCATTTGACTTCTGTACTGAGCCCGTTTTGAATTTAGACGGTGTTATCCCTGACAAGGCAAACATGTAAATTAATTAAAGATTTATTTATTAACTAGCTGACTCGGCAAACGTTGTTTTACCATATACATTATTTCTAGAACTATACATGAAAATTTATCGTATTACAAATATTATATTCGATCGCCATCTTGCGACCCTATTGCGGTATATAAAAATCGCGATTAAAAAACAGGAGTTGATCGTAAAACGGTGGAAATTTGAAGTTGTACGTATTTTTCAATGCTAAATCATAATAAAATAAAAATATTTTTTAAAAAATCACCCTTATGTCTTATGTTAGGGTCACCCTTATGATTGAGGGGTATGAAAAATACATGTTGGCCGATTCTCAGACCTATCCAATTTCAACACACAAAATTTCATAAAAATCAGTAAAGCCGTTTCGGAGGAGTTTGGTAACAAACACCGCGACACGAGAATTTTATATATTAGATTTATTATTTTTTTATATACAACTTAGAATGGCAAATAAGCTGACGGCCCACCTGATGGAAAGTGGTAACCGTCGCCTATAGACATGAGCAGTACCGTGGACATGACAGAGTATACTGTTTCGCCCATGATACCCCCCATGCGAAGCCATTCCTGTGGACTCAGGTGTTATTCCTCTGTACCTTGTAAATTCACTGCCTTATACTAACCCACCGTACAAACCGAAATACAACTGCTTCACGGTTGAAACACTAATGGGACAGAGGTGGCCAAGCAAAACGACTTTTATACAAAATCCCTCTGGTGAAGTTGGTTGAAATGGCTAAATTTACTTACTTGGACTGATTCGTAGATGGTTCTTCTTCAAAAACCCCTGCGCTGATGCTCTTTGTGGTATCTTAGAACTAGTTTTAGTCATTCCATTACCTATGTTACTCAATAATTTATTACCAAATATGGGTTTGTTTTGATTCATAACTTTTCTAACATTCTTATCGACTGTGTTTGTTATGTTTTTTTCATTCTCCTGATTATTTTTTGTGATTTTATTTAAAATTTGCTTATTAATATCATTATTATTTTTATTTTTAAATGTTTTATTCTGTTTCGTATCTGCATTGTTACTTTTCGATTTAACAGTTTGATTTTTTTCAACAATTTTCTGTGTACGTTTTTCGTTTGCTGCATTGGACACGATTTTGTTATTGTCGCTTGCTTCGTTTATTTGTGCATCCTTATTGCCTTCTAGTTTTTTATTTTCTATATGAGTCCCTTTATTAGTGGTTCCAGGGATATCTTTTTTATTGTTCTCTACGCCTTTAGCCACTGTTTTTGTATTCGAATTGTCTCCTTTATCTTGATTCTTTCTATCAACCAAATTATTAGTTTTAATTTTTTTAGCATTCTGTACTTGATTGTCGCTATTCACTCTTTTAACAGTTTTTTTAACTGTTTTCCCATCTTTATTAGTGTTTTTTTCATTTGTTGGATTACTGTCTACATTATCTTTATGGTCGTCTGCATTTTCCCCTTTTTGTGCTGCAACGTCGACTTTTTTGTTTTTTGTATTAGCTTTCCCAATTGCATGTTCATCGTTGGTTTTAGTTTTAGTATTGACTTTATCAACAACTCTATCTCCTTTCTCTTTTGGATTGTCTGTATTTTTCCCAGATTTAGAAATATGTTTGCTATTTTTATTTCCTGCATGACTACTATTAGTTTCGGTAATATCTTCATTATCAACAATATTATCACCTTTTGGGTGATCTAGTTTTTTCGACATTTTAACTGATTTTGCTTTAACAACTTTATTTTCTTTATCTTTTGATTCTTTATTTTCTCTACTTTTAGATTTATGATTATCATTACTATTTGATTTTTTATTTGTTTTTATGACATTATCGTTTTCCTTGAGTTTAGTATTTTCTGTACTTTTTAATGAACCCTCCGAAACATCATTATGAACCGATTCCACGCCTTCATCGTTTTGAGTTTTCTCTCCTACATCAGCAGTTATTGTTTTAGTGTTATCACTTTCAATATTACTTTCATTTGTTTTATTTTTATTTCTTTTAACTTTTTTAGGCAGAGATTTAGGTGGGGCCATAACTTCATTATCTTTTTTCTTTTTCACCACCGGATACTCAATTGCCGGATCCGGTTCGTCTAATGTAGTGCGGCGCCTCCGAAGGCTGCTGGCGGTCTCGGGGTCCGATTCCATGCTTTCGTAGAGCTCTTGCGTTGGACCTTTCGCCTCGAGGACGATGTTGATTATTTTCGCCAACAGTAATGTGCGTTCGTCTGTAGTGATCGTCGGATCGGACAGCTGTTTGTGGACTTGTGATATTGCTTTTATGTATGACTCCGCTGAAATAAATAATAAAAGTGAATTAATTGAGTGCATAGCCGCGGGGTCTGCGAATAGAATGGGTCACCCCTTCTTTTAGCGTGGGTATCGTAAGATGCGACTAAGAGAAATTAATGGGCGAAGGATGGGTAGCAGCGTCCCTCTTAAAGTATCACCAAAGCCTAACTGTGGTTTCCAACCCGCCTGCCAAGCATAACTACTAGCAAAACCTTCCATGGGGAGGCCTATGTTCAGAAGTAGACAGTTAATAGCTGTATTATATCATCAAGTGTATATAAAGATTAAAATTCAATTTATTTTTTAAGTAAGTTTTTGCATGGAAATTGTATTTATTTTTATTTTAACTCAAGTCCCATTACCATAAGGAATTCATCATCAATAGAAACCTAGAACTAAAATGGTCAAATGTACAGTGAGGTTTCAAAGGATCTCTTTCCCGCAAACGTTCAATTGATGAATGTTCCATTCGTGTTTTAACCGTGAAGCAGTTGTTTGCATGGCTGTGTTTCAGTTCGAAGGATGGAATATGGCGTGAATTTACTGGGTACAGAGGAATAACACCTGAGTCCTCAGGAATGGCAACGCATGGGGGATATCATGGGCGAAACAGTATACTCTGTTACGTCCATGGTACTGCTCATGTCTATAGGCGACGGTTACCACTTTCCATCAGGTGGGCCGTCAGCTTGTTTAGCATTTCTCTGCATTTGTATAAAACTATAGATCTGAAACAAGACTTACCCATGTATTCAAGTTCAAACTTCATCCGGTGCTGGAAGGGTGCGACGCGCGACTTGTTCTGCAGGGTCCACGACATCTCCAGCAGGTCGGCGCACTTCAACAGGTACCCACCCTCGGCCTGTGGGGTTTTTAATTAATGATAATGGAACGGCTGGCATAGTACCAGGAAAACATGATAGGTGAGAATAAAAAGGCAGGTCAGTTAGCCCATCGTGATGAATACACCTGGAATTCAGCACGATGGTTTTCAGGGGGATCCAGTTGGAGAACATAATGTAACAAAAAATTATTTGGGAAGATTATTGGAAACGGAGTCTAAACATGGTACTGTTCATGTCTATAGGCGATGGTTACCACTTTCCATCAGGTGGACCATCAGCATGTTTGGTATTCTAATTTGCAAAAAAAAAAAACTTTTTACCCAATCCATGATAGTCGAGGGATGGGCAGCAGCGTTCCTCTTAAAACATCACAAAAGCCTAACTGCGGTTGCCAAACCGCCTGCCAAGCGTTGCTACTACTGACAAAACCTCTCAAGAAGCCACAGACAGCTTTCTATGTCGAGGCTGTTTCGACGTCAGCTAGAAGAAATGGCTGATGACGTAATCCTGGAATGTGACGCTGTGGCCCATGAACGTTTAGAAATCCTCGGAACGGTGAGGTCGCTCTGTAAGGCCTGTGAAGAACCCAGGAAGCTTCTGTGCTTCTGGGCGGAGCTGGGTTGGCTGTACTGGCCACGACTTATACGAACAATGGCCCAAATGAGAGGCTACAACAGAGTCCTATTTACATTACATTACCTCTCAAGGAGAAGGCTCATGTACAGCAGTGGACAGTTAAGGGCAGATATGATGATTAAATGATTTTACCCGTATTTTTTTTTATGTAACTTAGAATGGCAAACAAGCTGACGACCCACCTGATGGAAAGTTCTAACCGTCGCCTATAGACATGAGCAGTACCGTGGACAAAACAGAGTATACTGTTTCACCCATGATACTCCCCATGTGTTGCCGTTCCTGAGGACTCAGGTATTATTCCTCTGTACCGTGTAAATTCACTGCCATATCCCACCCTTCAAACCGAAACACAGCCATGCAAACACAACTGCTTCACGGTAGAAACACGATAGGGACAGAGGTGGCCAAGCAAACGACTTGTACAAAGTCTCCCTCTGGTAAATATTCTTACCATAGGCTCCATGAACAAAGAGTTCCCGTATTTCTCTGCGAGCCGCGCGAGGGTCGTCCGTCTGGAGCGATGCGCCACTGCGTAGCTTTTGAGCACCTGAAAAGGAAACCATATTTATACTACATAAAAAATCCATAAGCCGGGCCTGGAGGCTTATTACGTGTGCTGTAAAACCTAATAGATATACACAGTTTAAGGTTTTTTTTTTTGATGGGTGAAAATGGTATGGTAACCCCGCCTGCGCTAACGGGATACGCCGGCGGAGCACCAGTGAAGGGTGATAGATGAGAATGAAAACAGGCCAGGTAGCACATCATGATGAATTCATCAGGAATTAACCATGATAGTTTCCAGGGGGAACTGCGTGGAGGTCGACCTGGTTGGGTATATTGCTAGCAATGGTATTCTCAGTCTCCATTACTAACAATCCCTTTCCCCCCAATACACAGTTTAAGGTTACTTCAGGGTCTGCAACGCGCACGTGTCACCTCTAGTGTTGCAGGCGTCCATAGGCTACAGTGACCGTTTACCATCAGACGGGCTGTATGCTTGTTTATCACATTTGTGGTAGAAAAAAAAACACTGAATTTCCTTCGATTATGACAAAGTATTTTAGAACGGTACTGTATAGAGGATTTTAATTTACTATAAAGTCTTATCAATCCAATTTTGATTCTCTATTTATTTATTTATTCATTAGTACATATATGTGTACATGGCGGACTTAATGCTAAAAGCATTCTCTCCCAATCAACCATAGATTCCCTATTGTACTGCATTGCACTTGAGCTGGTCACATAGCTCGAAGAACCGACAACCGATGGGGAAGAAAGCTTCTTGAGTGGCGACCACGTACGGGAAAACGCAGTATAGGACGACCCCCCACTAGGTGGAGTGACGATCCAAAATGCGAAGCAGGGAGTCAGTGGATGCAGGTGGCTCAGGACCGTTTTCTATGGCAGTCTATGAGGGAGGCTTATGTCCAGCAATGGACGGATACTGGCTGAAATTATGATGACGATTGCACTGCAGCTAGATCTAGATCTCTCAGTTAAAATCAAGAGCTGGTTAACGGACGTACCAAGATTGTTCTCATCGGAAATCTATTCTACCTACCTAGCTTACCAGCTTGAACCCTTCGACTCAATGCAATGACGACCTAAGAGAGTTGTCGATGATCCCAGGTTTCGAACCCTTAAGTCTTAGGAGAAATTTTGCCTCACTCTGCGTATTCTACTGCTTGTACAACGGACTGTGCTCAGAGGAATTGTTCAATATGATCGCGTACAACGCGGTTTCAGACATGTTTCCTTCCACGAAAGCTCCCCGTCAAGGTATGTCTAAAAGACTACACCATTGGTTTTTTTTTTAAAAGGAATACAGAGGTTCCTTCAGGGTTGGCAACGCGCGCGTAATACCCCTTGTATTGCAGCAGATATAATAAATTAAGACTATGTGTTAAAGCATTAACAATATGCCATGAATGTTGTTCGCTCCTGCGTACAATGAAGCGTTTTCAGGGGTAAAGCCAATGGACGACTGCTAAGTTATTAATAGACAATCAACACACGACATCAACCAGTCACAAGAGTCGCTCATCACGACATCGCGAGAACGCCAATCATAACGCAGGAGAAATTTACATGACCTTTTAGGTTTCAAATTGTAACTTACATGCAAAACAACCTTCAGTGCATTACATCAAATTTATATTACATCAACGCTTCAAAATTATTTATTTTTTATTTACCCTAGTTAAACCGCTTCAAATACTAGGTGTATTTATTCATCATCATCATCATATCATCTGTTCATCATCAAAACGCAAACGCACATCATTAACACTATGGTATACATATTTACCTTCCTATCAATCTACCCGCCAAACCAGGACGGATTAAAACTTAAAACCAAGACAACGAAGGTGTAACACCTTAGTCCTCAGGAATTGCAACGCATTGGGAGTATCATAGACAACACAGTATACTGTTATATCCATGGTACAGCTCATGTCTATAGGCGACGGTTACCACTTTCCATCAGGTGGGCCGTCAGCTTGTTTGCCATTCTAAGTTGTATAAAGCAAACAGTGTTACCTCGACGGCATCGCTGGGCTGTCTGACGGTCCCCAGCACGGAAGCAGCCAGCTCCGTCTCGTGTGCCGCCTTCACCACCGCCACACGGAGTTTCCGGTACGAGAACGCGCCAAACTTTCGACTCTGAAATTGTTATCAATATTATAAACGTGGAAATGTGTTCCTTTGTTGCCTCTTAGCGCCTTAACGACTCTTCAAATTTGAAGGGAAAGGGATTGTTAGCAATGGAGTTTGACAGCCCCATTGCTAGCAATATGCCCTATTAGATCGACCTCCACGTTGTTCCCCCTGGAAACCATCGTGAAAAATTCTTGTTGAATTCGTCACGATGGGCTAACTGACCTGCTTCATCCTCACCTATCATCCTTCACTGGTGCCCCGCCGGTGTATACCGATAGCGCGGGTGGGGTTACCATGCCATTTTCATCCACTAAAAAAAATCTATTTACAACTGACCAAATTATGTTTTTTTTTATACAAGTTAGAATGGCAAACAAGCTGACAGACCACCTGATAGAAAGTGGTAACCGTCGCCTATAGACATGAGCAGTACCATGGACATAACAGAGTATACTGTTTCACCCATGATACCCCCCATGCGTTGGAATTCCTGAGGACTCAGGTGTTATTCCTCTGTACCCTGTAAATTTACTGTTATATCGCACCCGTCAAACCGAAACACAGCCATGCAAACACAACTGCTTCACGGTAGAAACACGAATGGGACAAAGGTACCCAAGTAATCGACTTTTGTACAAAGTCTCACTCTGGGTATACATGATAATAAACATGAAAAGAAAGAAAAGTTTTTGAAGTCAGTTAAAAGTACAAAAATGGTATGAAACTAACAGGTTTATGCACGCAGAAAATAATGGAGAACGGCACCAGGTCGACGCGGCACTCCGCCGTCACTTCTAGCCAGACGCCCTCCTCTGTCACTGGGGGCTCGCTGCAAGTAAACATAATTTTAGAACTCTTACAGGGCCAAGCTCGCCTGTTTTTCTTAATGGGTGATAATGGAATGGTAACCCCACCTGCTCTGTCGGTATACACCGGCGGGGCACCAGTGAAGGATGATAGGTGAAGATGAAGCAGGTCAGTTAGCCCATCGTGACGAATTCAACAAGAATTATTCACGATGGTTTACAGGGGGAACCACGTGGAGCTCGACCTACTAAGGCATATTGCTATCAATGAGGCTGATAAACTCCATTGCTAACGATCCCTTTCCCCCCAAGCTCGCCTGTTGTACATACTAGCGGCCCGTCCCGGCTTCGCACGGGTGGACATTTATAAACTACGCCAAAAAAATGCCATTGAAATCGTCAAAAAATATTCAATATCAGTTACGTCTACTGCCGACCGCGCGAATAAACCTATCAGCTTTTTAAAATGTAAAAAGTGGCTATTGTGACATAACGATAATAGTTGGACATATAGTGTCGTGAAGTTTTCTGTAGTTATTGATATTTCCTTCAATATTGTAGAACATACTTTTTGTTCTATCACCAATAGTTTCCGCAGCGCACGCGACCAAAGATATTTTATAGCATTTTTTTACACCTCGAGTTACGTTACTAAAGTTTTAGTAAAGATCCCTAATGTTTTCTAGTAATAAATACAGCCTATGTTACTCAGGGTGAATGTAGCTTTGTAATGGTGAAATAATTTTTGAAATCGGCGAAGTAGTTTATTCATTACAAACATACATATACACACAAAAATACAAATCTTTCCTCTTTATAATATTAGTGTAGATTAGGATAGATAAATTATACGTAAGTATATAATTTTTTGTGTATAAAGTATAAATAAATATAGTCACAGTATCGTCATAGTTATTTGGCCACTGCTGAACATATGTCTTCCAAATAGAATGTCAAAAGGAACAGAGTCATTTCTTATGGCAGTTTACCATTGGGGAAGTTTGCAAGCAGTTCCCATGCTTAGCAGGCGGGTTAGCAACCGCTGCTTGGCTTTTGGCGATGTTTTAAGAGGAACCCTGCTGCCCAAATCTCGACCATTGGGGGGGAAAGGGATTGTTAGTAATGGGGACAGAGAATCTCATTGCTAGCAACCCAACCAGGTCGACCTCCTCGCGGTACCCCCTGGAAACTACCATGGTTAATTCCTGATGAATTCATCATGATGGGCTAACTGGCCTGTTTTCATTCTCATCTATCACCCTTCACTGGTGCTCCGCCAGCGTATCCCGTTAGCGCAGGCGGGGTTACCATACCATTTTCACACATAAAAAAAAACTCTCCACCATTACCACCACAGTACACATAAATGTAATGTAAAATTACATTTATGTGTAAATGTAAAATTAAAATCATTTTGGACATAAATAAATTGAAAAAAGTAGCAATAAAATTAGAAAATAATATATAGCCTAACGTTGACTGTGTAGTCCCGGCATAGAATAGGCCACACCTTCCTTTCACGTGGGTGTCGTAAAAGGCGACTAAGGGAGGACGAGGGATGGGCAGCAGCGTCCCTATTTAAACATCTCCAAAGTCTATGATTTCCAATCGCTTGCCAAGCGTAACAACTACTGGCAAAACCCCCTAAAGCCTCCCCAGCTTATGTCCAACAGTGGGCAGTTAAAAGCTGATTGAATGATGTCCGTTAGTTACGTATTTAGGGCCTACTGAAACTCAATGTCGTAGCTTCAGATATGAAACTGCGACATATGCTGAGTTAGGTCCTTTGCACAAACATTTCTACATTCATTTAGTTTTTTATATGTTTTCCTTTTTATTCTAAAAGTAAAGTAAAATATAGCCTTACTTACTGACAATGTAGCTTTCTATATGTGAAAGGATTTTAAAATCTATTGACTAGTTTTTGAATTAATCCGTTACAAACATACAAACAAACAAACCTTCCCTCTTTATTATATTAATATATATTGATTAAAATTACTAAAGTAAAATTATTTAATTCTTTCAATTAAATCCTAAAAATATATTTAATATATCACTGTATAGTATTAAACAAAGTCGCTTCCCGTCTGTCTGTCCCTATGTATGCATAGATCTTTCAAACTACATAACATATTATAATTTTTTTTTAATAGATAGAGTGATTCAAGAGGAAGGTTTATATGTATAATACATGCATAATATTGTAGAGGTACACTGATAAATTTAGAGGTTTCTAATGTGACGAGATGTAATGTGCACCCATGCGTAGCCAGGGCGGGTCCTTAGTTTAACCCTTAAATTTCTGAAGTTTCAAATTTGATACCGGGGTTATAAATCGCATTGAGCGCCTATAATCGATTTTATTTTAATGTTTGGCTGTTTACATATTAACAAATGTTTTTTTTAAATAAATATATAAAAATATTGTTTTGATTTTTTTTACTATTTTTCACTTATATATATTTTTAATTTGATTTAAAATTAAGGCTTAAATATATAAATAAATTCCAAACTTTTAAATCAACTACAGTGTAATTCCTCACCCAGTGAATTCAGGTTCTCCAACCAGCACTTTCACCTCTGACTGCAGCACCTCCAGGTTGGTCAGCTCCTGTGTGGCCTGCAGCCGGGTCTTCAGCACAGACTGTTCCACCTTGAGCTCGGAAACAGACCGGCTGTGCTCTATTCTGATAGGAAACTCCTCTTCGGAGTCGGAGCTGAAATATTTCGTATTTTTATTTGTTAATGGGACCTATGATGCAAAACGGCTATATCTGTGGGTAAAGGTGTCCCTGATGAACTGACAGACTATCAGACATTATGAGGCTGGCATAGTTCGAGGATTCAAGTTAGTAATGGGGCAACTCTTTACTAGCAATATACGCTATCAGGTCGACCTCCTCGCAGTTCCCCCTGGAAAACATCGTGATTAATTCATTGGTGAATTTGTACCAGTGCCAGGTGGCACCAGGTGCCAGTGTACTCTGTAAGCGCAGGCGAGGATATCATTCCATTACAATCCATTAAAAAAAGCAGTATAAATGTTCAAACCTGCAATCATCTAGAGTGAAACTTCGGTTTAAACAGTTAGGAAATTCTTCAATTCTCTTCTCGTAATATCGGATTTCAGCGAGCAACTTCTCTTTCTGAAGTTGCAAAGCCTTTTTCTTATCATTCACTTGTAAGGACATGATTTATTTTGATACTCCGTCAACAAAACATGGAACTAAATAATAAGAAACATAAACAAAAACATGAGTTAAGCAACGGATAGGCGATAAACAATTTTTAAATTTATGTTTTTTTAATGTGTGTTGCCAGTAATATGACTCCGGTTTTACAGAGTCAATAACTTTGGCCCTTTCTCACCATTACGAATAACATTTACTTTATTTTATATAATTATTTAATTGTAACCATTTAAATAAATTGATGATTAACTTGATAATTATGAATATATAGCCTTAATCGCAAATTAAACAATTCGGTAAAAATTATGACGCTATTGAATACCAAAATACTATTTAAGTTTGGTGAAAAAAATTATTGTTTTTCAGTGATACAAATTAAATTTATTAAGTTCCTAAATTAAATATAAACCCTCTTATAAAAACTAAGAGAGCCCTAACAAAAAAATAGAAATTACGTTTGATTATTTTTACTACTTAATTTTTTTTACATTTATTAAAGTATAAACGCATGTATGAAAACTTTTTAATAACTCCTTCAAAAAATTATACACATATAAAGATTAATAATATGTATACAAACAAAATGAATGTTTAATTACATAAACTTCATTACATAAAACCAAGATAAAGAGGCAACAATGGACAGTCTTATCGCTAAATAACGATCTCTTCCAGGCAACCTTAGAATGGAGAAGAATAAATAATATTTGCTGTAAGTTTTAGATCCAGAAAAATAACTCCTCCGAAGTCTAGGGATTCACCACATATTGGCAACACTGAAATGACAAAATATTTTATTTATAAATCAAACTTAAGCACAGGAATAAAAATAATATAGTTTAAAAAATAAAACAGAATATTTATTTTACATGACTAGGACACAGTGCATTAGCTATAACAATAATATCACTAATTATGGAATATAATAAAGATATAAACATACAAGTTTATTTTAATAAAAGTGTATAGAGGCTTTTATAATTTCTTTTCACCACTTGTGTTCACTTCAACTTATGTTGCACAAAAGCTGAGCTAAATCTGTCAATGTCAAAGTCAAACACAATATTAACTCATCAGAATCGTGGTCAAGTAACCCATGTAATAATAATAATTAAAAACTTATTAATTATCTGCAATAATGTGAAGTAATCTCGTGCAATAATATAATTTTAACCAAACTTAGCATAGTAGTGTAACTTGTAACGTAGTGCCTAAGTACGTAGTTTATTAAAAAAATACGGCATGTCTAAACAAAATAATGAAATCAACCATTTATTTAAATAATTAGTGTAAACATGCGTTTCTAAGATCATAGTTCAAGTTTACGTGTTTAATAAGACTATGGACTACTAATTAAACCATTATAAATGTGTTTACATAGTAAATAAATTGTGTTAATTCGAGTGTGGATTTAAAATTTAAATTCGGCCAAAATGGGGCAGACTGGCAGCGCGATGCCCGGTAAGTGCAGTTAATTTTTTTATTGTAAACAATATGTTAAATATTCTTATTGGAATCTTACTAGAATTAATATATTTAATTTTTATATAACCTTTTTGCAGTTATGTTAAGTAAATGAGCCAGTATTATTTATAATATGAATTAATTAAGTTACGTTGGTAGTTATTCCAAATTTAAATTTTAAAACAGTATATAAATTTGATTTTTTATCTGAGTCTCCGAAATGCAATTAAGAAGTCTAAATTATATTTAAAAAAAAATTTGAATCATTACTGTATTGTAACTATTTATATTTATTAGCAAATGATGTTTTAAAATTTGATTTTTTTTAAATTACTCGGCATTTTTGTAAACAATCTCGATTATATCATTTTATTGTTTTGACAGTTCATAAAATAAACATACTTAACTGGAATAGGTGAAATAGTTTGGAATTAAAAAATATGTCTTAATATCTAATGTCTTTTTACTTTAATTATTAAATAACAAATTAGATAGTCATGCCAACATTGTTTTTTAAATAGTATAGAACATCAGAAACAGGTCTGAACGTGCCAAGCGCTAATCGTTGAGTGAACATTGCTCCGTGCTAGTGTGCGTGTAGGGTGTATGATTTTGCATGATTTTTGTTTTTGATGTATATTGACTGTATCTATGTGCCCCATGTATCAATGTACCCCATCTCCCCCTACTATACTATAAGTGTAGAAACCAGATTATTATATGAAATATAATATGCAAAATATATAATTATATGCTTTTTTCAGTACCCACACATATCCATAATTTGTATGTATGTTGTGTCCCCCTTAAAAATCACCAAAAGTCTGTTGATCATGGATTATGGATGATACTGGAATGGTACCTCTTCGGTCCCTAATGATCTGTTTGTGTTAGTAATGTGGACTACCAGCCCCATTGCTGGCAATATTCCCTGACAGGTTGGCCTCCATGTGGCCCTCTCTGGAAACCATCATGCTGAATTCCAGTTATATGAATCATGATGTATCATCTAATTGACATTTCAGGGGGAAAGGGATTGTTGGTAATGGGGAGGTTTATCTCCATTGTTGTCAATATACCCTAACAGTGTTGAGTTTAATTGTTTTATATCTCCAGCCTCCACAATTATTATTTTTAACAATTGCAACATTACACATAGACAACGGAAGAGAAGTTACAGTAGAGTAAGCGAGAGGGCGCTGAATGATTCTCTCTGGGGTGTTTGTAATAAGTAATATATATGGCTGAGGAAATTGTAATAGATAAATATAATAAAAGTATAAGTGGATTTCAATATGTGTTTTTTATTGCTTGGCGCAAGTGCTCATGCTTCATTATATCAAACATAAATAAAATTATCAATAAACAGGTCGACCTCCATGTGATTCCCTCTGGAAACCATGATGAATAATTTATCCTTAAATTTGTCACTATGGTATATATATATAATACTATTCAAAAGTATTGTTTGTCCGTGCACCAAGACAGAAACATTAAAGAATGTTCTCTTGTTTTTATCTAATAACTGTGTTTGCTATATTACTTACTTTACTTTTTATAAATTTTCTATGTATTTTAATTTTTATAAAGAAGTTTGTTTGCAAAAGAGGTTAGTTTGAATCGAAGCATTTGGCGTTCCATTGTTTCTGCCTACCCTAATGGGAGACAGGCGTGACAGATATGTATGTATGTATGTATGTTTAATTTTTATGTGTTTTTTTGTATGTTTTGTTTGTTATATTTTTTATAGGTTATCGGAGCATGTTGTAATACAATTGTACCTCTATGGGTTAAGTACCTGATAATAAAGAATATTATTATTATTATGGGCTAATTAACTAAACTTTTCCTTCTCACCTATCATCTCTCACTGGTACCTTACCAGCATATACTTTTAGTACGAGCTGGGTTACTGTTCCGTTATCACCCCTTAAAAATAAAAGATGGCCCAAAACAAGTTGTCTATAAAAAGTCCTATATGATGTGTCTTGTATATGATTCACCATGTTTTTTTTTATACAACTTAGAATGGCAAACAAGCTGACGGCCCACCTGATGGAAAGTGGTAACCGTCGCCTATAGACATGAGCAGTACCGTGGATATAACAGAGTGTACTGTTTCGCTCACGATACCCCCATGCGTTGCCATTCCTGAGGACTCAGGTGTTATTCCTCTGTACCCAGTAAATTCACGCCATATCCCACCCTTCAAACCGAAACACAGCCATGCAAACACAACTGCTTCACGGTAGAAACACGAATGGGACAGAGGTGGCCAAGCAAACGACTTTTGTACAAAGTCTCCCTCTGGTAATGCTAATGTAACAATGTTACATATATTATGAAATAAATAATTAAAATCCAAGTTGATATTGTTTTGCTATAATTTTTTTACTATCAATTAGAGTTTCAAAGGTCATGTTTGTTTACTATGTAAATTATTGATAAGGGAACTTAGTTTTACCTAACTATGAAGGAAGGGGGGAAGGGTTTTTTTGTTATACGTGAAAATGGTATGGTAACCTGCCTGCGCTAACGGGATACGCTGGCGGAGCACCAGTGAAGGGTGATAGGTGAGAATGAAAACAGGCCAGTTAGCCCATCATGATGAACTCATCTGGAATTAACCATGATAGTTTTCAGGAGGAACCGCGTGGAGGTCGACCTGGTTGGGTATATTGCTAGCAGTGGGATTCTCAGTCTCCATTATTAACAATCCCTTTGGGAAGGGTTCATTAGTAATGAGGTCAAATTGACCCGTTGCTAGCAATACACCTTATCAGGTCGACCTCCACGCGGTTCGCCCTGGAAACCGTCGTGGCTAATTCTAGTGGAATTTGTCACGATGGGCCAACCGACCTGCTTTCATCCTCATCTGTCATCGCTCACTGGTGCCCCGCCACCGTGTACCACGTGTTAGCGCAGGCGGGGTTACTATTCCATTATCACCCATTAAAAGAAACTGAAGGAAGATGGGGGAAAAAGTAATACCCAACCAGGTCGACGTCTTCGCGGTTCTCCCTGGAAACTATCATGGTTAATTCCTGATGAATTCATCATGATGGGCTAACTGGCCTGTTTTCATTCTCATCTATCACCCTTCACTGGTGCTCCGCCAGCGTATCCCGTTAGCGCAGGCGGGGTTACCATACTATTTTCACATATAAAAAAACTAGGAAGGAAGCAAAATTGTGTATTTATTATTACTAGTGATCGCCCCGTGGTCGAAATTCGACCATAACATATTATATTGTAATAAATGAATTTATTATGGTTATGTTTCAACGTTCAGTAAGACTATACACAAATAATATTACAGACAGACAGTATTAATCTATTCTCAATTCGACCACAGACTTTAACAATAAACAAAAGAGTGTATATACGTGTGTGTGTCAAGTACATGGTAGTGTGTGTAATGTTTTTTTTTTTCATTGATTTAATGTATTTTTATGCATAACTTTATTATAAAAAAATATTATCATTCTGTATTTCCTTCTCTATATAAACTATATGTGTGCAAAATTTCATACTCCTGCGTCCGCGCTATTTACGTAAAAAGGTGTACAAAGTTTTTGCTTCACGTATTAATATTATTAATTTATGTATTTCCGAGAACAAAGCCGCCGCTGATAACTAGTTTATGACATTAGCAGTATTTTCGCTAATGGGATACGCTGGCGGAGCACCAGTGAAGGGTAATCGATGAGGATGAAAACAGACCAGTTAGCCCATCATGATGAATTCATCAGGAATTAATCATGAAAACTATCATACCAGGGGGAACCGCGAGGAGGTCGACCTGGTTGGATATATTGCTAGCAATGGGATTCTCAGTCTCCATTACTAACAATCCCTTTTCCCCCCTACATTAGCAGTATTGTAACTTACACAATTATTGATAATTTTTTGTTTATTTAAAACGAAGTCGGGGGTTATAGCTAGTTCCTTATAAACGAAGTACTTGTGTTTTTAAAGCAAAAAATATAATGTGGAACACATGAACTCCTTTTTTGAAGTCGGTTAATAAATCATGACGCTTTCTCCTCTAATCGTAATTATGCGTACAGTCTATAATTACAAAAATATTTTGAATAGGTTTTATTCTATATATGAATAAAGACTATTATTGTAAATTTTAACATGAAGAATATAGCAAAATTCTTTGTTTATTTTAATTAAATAAAACTATATCTTAATAATAAAGTTATAAGGTTGGATGTTCCTTGCTCTTTATTTATCGAAACAGCTGACTATCAGCTGTAGCGCAATGTCTACCTGTCTTTTATTTTTTTATAATTTCTGTTGAACACGTGCAAAGAGGTTTTATGCAAAATGGACTCGACTTTGTCGAAACGATATAGGCTTTATCATTTCAAAAATAGAATTCATTTAATGGTTTGAAATTGGAATGCAAATTGGACTTCGAATAAGCAGTCTATAATGAACTTTATTTCTATACCAATACAGTACAAATTATTCTTTTTTAATCCAGGTAGAATAGCATTATATTGTTTTTTTTTATTCAGCAAAGAAATGCAAAGGAAGTATTGAAGTCAGCTGATGGATGCAAGTACCTGGTTTTTTTATCATTTGATTCTGACAAAGGCATAACTTTGTCCTTTGTGCAACCAGTTCAACTAACTACTCACACGAAAGTAACGTGATTTTTCCATAACCCATGGGAGGTACAAAACATTTCTCCAAGCGTTGTCACATAAGTTCAATACAATTGTCAGTTTCTGCAAATTAGACATGTTTTTTAACCCCATAGGGGTTAATATGGGGTCCCCTGATAGCGTATCTTACAAATAGATTGCGATAGACAAATATTGCTCTATATTTATTTATCCCGTTAGCGCAGGCGGGGTTACCATGCCATTTTCACCCATAAAAAAAAAACGATACTATGGAACAGCAAGTTTGTATCACAGTGTTAAGATTATACAAATGTCTATTTTTAATTTGTATTGAAACATTTTCATTAATTTCTATTGAAACGGAATAGAGTGCTAGTGGACTGTCATATCTGTCTGTTTACTATATATTAATCTTTTTTTTTCTGTATGGATAGTCTGGCGGTATTGTTTTATTGTTACTTTATTCCCTTTGGCCGCAACAGAATATCAGTGCTTTGCTCTTTTGAGGGCGAAGCAATAAACTGAGTTGTGGCCATTTTGTATTGCTATGGCACACTCACAAACGAAAATTGTATTTGGCTTTGTGTATTTTTTTTTGTCATTTATGATATCTCGCTTTTCTTTTTGTGTATGTATGTTGTAATTTGTGTGCTGCAAATAAATTATCTATCTATCTATCTAGAGCGGTCCTTCGTTTAATGGCTTACCCATTTAGAGTGAAGCCCTTTGTAACACGTACATACATGTGGACCGTGAGATTATTAGCCGGGACCGAAGCTTTGTCCCTAATTAGAAACGATTAAAAACAAACCTCGAACGCCCACACAAGCCGAAGGGAACATTGTAAACTGCACTCCCACGGTGAATGTTTTAATGAAAAAAAAAAAAACTAATATTTCTCACGAATTTCTGTAATCCTTGATGTGGTAGACAGAGGTTTTTTTTTTTGATGGGTGAAAATGGTATGGTAACCCCGCCTGCGCTATCGGTATACGCTGGCGGAGCACCAGTGAAGGGTGATAGATGAAAATGAAAACAGGCCAGTTAGTCCATCATGATGGATTCATCAAGAATTACCCATGATAGTTTCCAGGGAGAACCGCGAGGAGGTCGACCTGGTTGGGTATATTGCTAGCAATAGGATTCTCAGTCTCCATTACTAACAATCCCTTTACCCCCTGGCAGGCGGGTTGGCAACCACAGTTAGGCTTTGGTAATGTTTTAAGAAAAACGCTGTTGGCCATCCCTCGCTCATTAGGTTCCTCTAGTCTCTTCTAATGACGCCCATGGGAAAGGAAGGGGTATCCATATGCCGGGATTACATAGTTAGTCAAGGTGTATTCATCACGGTTCCCCTTACTGGTGCCCCGCCAGCGTATGCCATTCCATTATCATGTATTTATTTATTTTATTTAGAAAATCCATTTATTTATTTAAAAAAAAATACTATTGTTGAAAATAGTAATTTTTTTTAAATAAATAAATAATAAATTATACAAAGTTTATTTTTCATACAGTTTACAAGGTACTAGCAGATTTTTTTTTTATACAACATAGAATGGCAAACAAGCTAACGGCCCACCGGATGGACAGTGGTAACCGTCGCCTATAGACATTAGCAGTACCATGGACATAACAGAGTATACTGTTTCGCGCATGATACCCCGCATGCGTTGCCATTCCTGAGGACTCAGGTGTTATTCCTCTGTACCCAGTAATTTGTACTCAGTGCCCAGCGCTGCGGATATTCCGCAGCTTAATACTGAGTTGGTTGCCTTCTCACCGTAGAAACACATAAAACCACCTAAAAATTTTTTAGTTCTGCTTATAAATTCATGAGTTATGTGCTTGTAATGGTGAATATATAATTTATCTATCTATCTATGGCAAAAAGTATTGGGAAATTCGAATCGGCCTTGTCGATGTAATCGCGTATCAAATATTCCCAAAAAACTAACAAATCGAAAATTCATTTTAATTTTAGCGCTAGTCGTGTAGTTTGTAGTACCCGGTACAGCCAGATGCCAATAATACAAATACCAAAAGCTATCAGCTGTTTAATACGGTTTACTTAGTGCTCAAATATTAAAAAAGAAAAAAAAAAGTAAACGTCACACACGCAATATGGCGCACGCAAACTTGAAAATTCAAAACGCACCGTGCACGCGTTCTCCGGCTTTCCTATTGGCCGTCGCCTGTGATGGCGCGTGCCTACGAGACAGATGTTCGATATTTGAATTTCTTTCGAATATGTTTTTTTTTGTTAATAGTGCATTCGACCGGCCTTGCGAGGCCTCGGCTTCTTGCCGAAATGTTTTATCGCAAATTCATTATAAAATAAATACCCTTGGGCATATTAACAAAGCGTCGTGTATTTAGGAAATAAAATATATGATAATAAAGGCGCAGGGCATTGTTAGTAACGTGGACTAACGACCCCATTTCTAGCAATATGTCCTGTCGTCTTCTACGTTGGCGATCATCGTGGTTAGTTCTTGATGAAGTTGTCACGTTGTACCAATTGACCTGACTACCTCCTCGCCTATCATGTCTCCCTGGTACCACACTAGAGTATACCGATAACACAAGCGAGGTTGTCATTCCATTTTCATCCTAGAAAAAAAACTGAACACAGAAGTAGCCTCGAGGCAATCTAGAAATTCGTTTACCAGATTTCTTCGACCGAGAATCGAACCCAAAACATTATTTTCACGGAGCAACCAGTCTCACCACTCCCCCACGGAAATTGTTCTATTTATTATTTATTAAATTTATAATCGTCTTGATGGATGATTTTTTTTTACCAAAAATAGCTTCCGGCAAATGGCACGCGCCATCTGGCGGCAATAGGCATGTGCCGTTGTATTTGTCAACACAAACGACAATGGCTGACTTTACTTATGGTTTTGCTTAGAAAAAAAAAAAAACACCGCGACATCAATCAATATGTGGCTCACACGGGACTAAACCCTATCCAGATACAAAGTGAGAAGTTCAGAATTTTCGAAAATATTCTGTACTAGCACGCCGCCCCGGCTTCGCACGGGTGCACATTACATCACATCAGACATATTAGAAGTCTCTAAAATTTTATACAATGTCTCCCTCTGGTGAGTAATATACTATAATAATTTAAGAATTTGTTCCGTAAAAACAACACCTACTATAAATATGGCAAAACCATTTTATTTTCATTTAAAAACTATATTGTTATTATTAAAAAAAATACAAACGAATTGAGAAACTCGTCCTTTTTTTATTTGGAAGGATATATGGTATTTTTAGATTGGTCTTATAGATATTTTATAAAAATCGGTTCCGTCAAATATTTATTTTAAATCCAAATGACTAGTTTTGTCAGATATAGATACATAGATATATTTTGGGGATATAAAATCTATTTTTTTTTCTTTAACTTAATGAAAAAAATTTATTATTCCAAAATGCTTAAATCTAAATTTACTTGAAAAAAAATATTTCTTAATTAATTGTTTTTTTTTAGTCATTTATTTATTTATTTATTCATTAGTACAAATATGTGTACATGGCGGACTTAATGCTAATTAGACATTGACAGACATCTAAAATAAGAATTAAAAAAAAAACAACGTATGTCTTAGACTTTCCGATTAAAATCGACTCAAACAACCGATAGTTTTATCCAATATCGGATGACCTAATTAGCATATATGTTATTATCTGTACTATAATTCTTAAAATGAATTAAAAAAAAAAACAACATGCGTCCATAACAGACACGTTTATAACAGGCACGCGCCATTTCTAGTTTCTACGCGTGAACTTTCCAACCCTACAATTAAAAAAAAAATCGGTCGACCTCTGCAACATTGTAGTTTGACATATCGCCCGTGCAAAATATCTTCACTTTTAAAAATGATCTTTATCTCTATGTAAAATAGAGTTTATTATTATTTGTAATTGACAAGTAACTTTTGCTTATTACGTACAAAGGAAAGTAGTCTTTATTGATTTAGATAATAGGCTCTTTATACCAACTAAGTTACTAACTCAGCTTCTTTGTTTCGTAATGTCAAGCGAATCTCAACTTTATTGCTTTTAAATAAAACAGGTTGCATTGAAATATTTGCACCTTTATCCAATTATAGTAATGTATGGATTAACAGTACATCTGAAGCAGTTGGTTAGGGAAATGTCAATCGTTCAAGATGGCTGCCACACATTTGGCGCTATTATTGATTATAATTTAGCGTCACGCTCACATCACAATAACATAAAGGAGCAAAATGTATACACAAAAAAAAAAGAGGTTCGAACACGTTCTAATCTGAGAAAATTAAAACTTTTTTTTTTTTATTAGGGATTTACATTCATACTTTGTTTGTTTAGCCACTGACGTCTCAATATTACCAATCTAAGAACAAGGAATTACATAGAAGGATGATAAAATATAAACAATAAGTCATGTGGTTGCCTCTTTTCTTCTTATACTAATATTATTAGCAAAAAGAGGACGTGAGATATATTATCGGATACTTTTTTCTTGATTCGTCCTCTTTTTGCTAATTATATTTGCATAAGAAGAAAGGAAGCAACCATATGATTTACAGTTTTTATTTTATTATTCCTTCTATGTACTCATAATTCCTTGTTCTTAGTTACCAATGCATAAGAAGAAACTGTTTATAATTTTAAAAGATTACAGAACATAGATTAAGAATAATCACAAGAAATATTAGATTAATACCTCCATAAACGGTCACTGTTGATTCAAGCTTATTATAAAAAATAAAGTTTTATTTTATTTATTTATAATGCAGTTTTATATTTATGTATTAGTATGCTAGTATATTAACCAAACAGGCGACGTGCTGAAGAAGGGCCAAATTAAAAGTACCCGTAACCGGCGAGCGTGTATGAAAAGATTGATGAATGTGGAGGAAGCGAAGGAGGTTTGTTTGAATCGAAGCATTTGGCGTTCCATTGTTTCTGCCTACCCTAATGGGAGACAGGCGTGACAGATATGTATGTATGTATATATGCTAGAAAGCTGGCTGCTTTTTGCACATACTGGCTCGTCTTTCACATAATTTGTTTTTTTTTTATTGTTTGTGTGTAATGGATAAACTCAAAAACTACTCAAGCGATTTTAAAAATTCTATCACCAATAAAAAGCTACAGTGTCATTAATTACTATTACTATATAGTATAAAACAAAGTCGCTTCCCGTCTGTCTGTCTGTATGTATGCGTAGATCTTTCAAACTACACAACGTATTTTTTTTTAATAGATAGAGTGATTAAAGAGGAAGGTTTATATGTATAATACATGCATAATACAGTAGAGGAACACTGATAATTTTAGAGGTTTCTAATGTGATGTAATGTGCACCCGTGCGACGCCGGGGCCGGTCGCTAGTATTATGAAAAAAAAGTATCTTTGATCATGAACGCATGGATAAACGACGAGACATTTTGTAGATAGTTTACATTGTAAATTTTGCGTGGGTACATAGAGATTTTTTTGCTCCACAAAGAAAAACAGCAGCTTCGGTACTCAAAAAAATTGATATGAGGTCAAAACTGGAGGAAACCCTATCGATGACAAAGGAAATCCTAAAAGTTGCTCCCTGCATTCATTGCCGAGGTTTTCTCTAGAGGCTACAGTATAGGGTTTTTTAAATACGGTGTATCAAGGTTTCTTCAGGATCGGCAAAGCGCACGTGACACCCCTAGTGTTGCAGGCGTCCATAGACTACAGTGGCCGTTTACCATCAGACGGGCCGTATGCTTGTTTGCCACCTTTGTGGTAGAAAATTTTTTATTCAGAATTAGGGACGTAACATAGTCGCAAAATATTTTAAAATTCGAATGTCTTTTGATTTTGTTAGTAGTTCCAAAACACAATTTGACCGTGTACAACTAAAATACACAATACCATTTACAATCGTTGTCGGTTAACAATGATGGACGAAACTCGAAGCTACAAAATCCTGTCCTCTATTAACGGAAGCAATTAATCTTATGACTGTAGTCAATTAACTAATTAAAACTACATTAGGTTTCTCCTAATAAAAGTACTTTCAGCTGCAAAGAACTCCCTAGCACTTATATGTTCCTGGTACTTTTATTATTTTGTCTAGGTATCTATCTACATGCGGAATACTTTTTGGGATAGTCAAGAACTGCGTACTGCATTTTTTTTTGATGCGTGAAAATGGTATGGTAGCCCCGCCTACGCTATCGGTATACGCTGGCGGAGCACCAGTGAAGGGTGATAGGTGATGATGTAAGCAGGCCAGTTAGCCCATCATGATGAATTCATCAGGAATTAACCATGTTAGTTTCCAGGGAGAACCGCGAGGAGGTCGACCTGGTTGGGTATATTGCTAGCAATGGGATTCTCAGTCTCCATTACACATAACAATCCCTCTCCCCCTCATTAGCATGTTAGGTACGTCAAATTCGTCCGTCAATTCACGCCATATCCCACCCTTCAAACCGAAACAATGCACAAGCAATGCAAACACAACTACTTCTCGGTAGAAACACGAACGGGACAGAGGTACCCAAGTAATCGACTTTTGTACAAAGTCTCCCTCTGGTTTATATCCAATCAGTTACAAGTGTTAGTGTTGGCATCTAAATCTTAAAAAAATATAAAAAAAAGTATGGCATTTTATTTTTAAAAATAGAAATGCCATTTTTAAATATAGAATGTGACCTCTCGAGCTGATAGAAAGTGCATCTAAGCACGTAGACAGATGCGCGCGCACCTTGCGTGGTGGAGCCTGCGTTTTTGCCCGCACATCTGCCAAGATAAAGGTCCAGGTTCAAAGACCCCTGATTATTGGATAGACTGCGTGTTAACGGTGTTACATTATTCACAGAATTATCTAACAACACCTTGGATATAAAAAAAATATTGTCCACAAAAAAATGGTCGAAATCTTGACCTATTTTTTTCCAAAATGAGACTCGGAACTGACTTAAAATTACAATGTTGGTGATTAAAAGTACCAGGGATATACAGGTGTCCGGTAATGAATGGATAACCTTGAAACGTCTTATAGTTCAGCTTATGTCCGTCCTAAAAAAATACGAAACAAAATATATCATAAGTAGTACCTTTGTTATCGTTATTTTAAAGAAAAGTCAAATTTTTTCTATCTTATTTTACTGTTCTGATCACTATTACAAGAAATTAATGAATTCTATTGGTTTCTTGGTTGTTTTATTATTATACACTAACTGTGCTGATAGATAGAAAGTGAATAGTATGACTAGCTATTGCAGTGTTTTTTTTTTTAATACGCGAACTAATTTATTTTTGAAAAATATGCAAAAAAGTAAATAATTTTTAAGCAACGTTCACACCTCTAGGGTATAAAAAAATGTATGAATACATGAGTGACCAATTATTTTAAAATAGTGTCTGTTTCAAGTAGATTTTACAATGGTACAATTCGAGGGGGGGGGAATAGGATTGTTAGTAATGGGGTCTAACTGACCCATTGCTGCAGTACAGGGTGTATCAGGTCGACCTCCACGCGGTTCCCCCTGGAAATCATCGTGATTAATTCTAGCGGAATTCGTCACGATGAACTGACCTGCTTACATCATCACCTATCATCCTTCACTGATGCTTTTTTTTTTATACAACTTAGAATGGCAAACAAGCTGACGGCCCACCTGATGGAAAGTGGTAACCGTCGCCTATAGACATGAGCAGTACCATGGACATAACAGAGTATACTGTTTCGCCCATGATACCCCCTATGCGTTGCTATTCCTGAGGACTCAGGTGTTAATTCGGTTATCCTTTGGTGTAAATTCACGCCATATCCCACCCTTCAAACCGAAACACAGCCATGCAAACACAACTGCTTCACGGTTGAAACACGAATGGGACAGAGATACCCAAGCAATCTACTTTTGTACAAAGTCTCCCTCTTTCCAAACTTCACATCATCATTATCATATCAGCCTTACAGTATTATTATTACACTAGCTGTGTCCCGCGACTTCGTCCGCGTCAATTTCTGTTATTATGATAAGGATTAATATTATTATGTTGATAAAACTCTCTGGCAAATTACTATAAAAAAGGTTATAGTGAGTCAATCTTAAAAGATAGACATATACCGTCGCGGACTTTTTTTTAGATCATTTAAAGAGAAATAATTCTTTCGTACATATTTTTTGAGTAACTTTAACCGTTTACGCAGCCCACGCAACGGAAGCCCTCAAATATGTATAATTCTCCCTGTTTTTGCAACATTTTTCACTGATGCTTCGCTCCTATCGGTCGCAGCGTGATGTTATATACCCTAAACCTTTCCTCAATAAATGGACTATCCAACACAAAATCGAATTTTTCAATTCGAACCAGTAGTTCTTGAGATTAGCGCGTTCAAACAAACAAACTCTTCAGCTTTATAATTTTTTTTATACAACTTAGAATGGCAAACAAACTGACGGCCCACCTGATGAAAAGTGGTAACCGTCGCTATAGACATGAGCAGTACCACGGACATAACAGAGTGTACTGTTTCGCCCATGATACCCCCTATGCGTTGCCATTTCTGAGGACTCAGGTGTTATTCCTCTGTACCCTGTAAATTCACTGCCATATCCCACCCCTCAAACCGAAACACAGCCATGCAAACACAACTGCTTCACGGTAGAAACACGAATGGGACAGAGGTACCCAAGCAATCGACTTTTGTACAGAGTCTCCCTCTGGTAAAGTACTTGTTATTAATTAAATTTTTATATTAATTTCAAAATATTACGATACGACGTGAAGTTAGTGTCTTCATTAGTATGAACTGTGCCAGAAACATACCTACCCTTTGTTTCAGCATCATCTGCCGACCTAAAATAAAACCAACCCTTGTTGACATGGAGCGCATGAAAATAATAACAAGCGGCGCGCTCCCACTCCAACACTAACGAAACGAAAGAGAGAAAAGTAACGTTCACTGCGCGAGCTTAAAGTTGGCTGCCATTTGTTGAGTTGCCGGCGAGTAATTGTTTGCTTACATACGCTACTCCGCCGCTAGGGCTCGTCGCGTGCGGACGTCTCTTTCGTCGTGTACAAATAAAATACGTTAACCGCAAACTCGCGTGAAGTGCTCGTGCGTTCGATATTCAAAAAGCGTGTCCGTATTTCGTAATCCGTGACTGTGACTTTAGTTTTTATGTGCTCGATATGAATTAGCAGAGAATAAGATTTTGCCTTTTTCTTTTGTTTTGAATTTGGAACGTAAAATCTTTTTAAATGATGGGCGTAAGCAGCTGCATGAGCGTCCGGCAGGCCAGGGGACCGTGCCACTGCCCCGCGTGCCCCAGAGCCTCGGGGCACGGGGCTCCCGTACCGCCACAGACGCTCGTGCTTCCCCCAATGGCCCTCGAACCAGAGACAACACCTGTCAAAGATAAAAAGGGTTCAAAAATGAAAGTGCTGAAGAAAATCAAGAAAAAGATCGGCCTCGGTAAGTGCCATAGATAAGAGATTTAACGGTTTTTTGTAAAACATAAAAAAATATTTAACGTCCTTAAAAATACGTTAAGATTAAAAGTGGGTTTAAAGTTTGTTAGATATGTTTTTATTTTTTATTTAAGAGATTCCTCTTGTCGGTACAACTAATTTATGCATTCTGTTCCAGCCAGCTCTATTTCAGGCCATATCTTTGACCTCTCTATACGACACGACACCCAGTGTTTTCTTTATCTGTCCCATATAGTTATTTCTTGGTCTTCTTCCTCTTTTGTCCTCTATTTTTTTTTCCAGTATGGTCTTACAAAAGTCGTCATGCACTGTAAGGTGCAGTTTGCTTCTTCTATTCTTTATTGTTTTTTTTTTTCTAATCCATATAGAAAAAAATATTTTGTATGCAGTAAAATCTCGATACCAAAAATATACATATATAAATAAATAAATACATATTTATTTATTAAAACTTCATTGACCAATAAAATTTTACACATAAGGCGGACTTATACGCATTCTCTACCAGTCAACCTTAAGGATGTGGGGGAAAAGGATTGTTAGTAATGGAGACTGAGAATCCCATTAATAGCTAGCTAGCAATATACCCAACCAGGTCGACCTCATCACGGTTCCCCTTGGAAACTATCATGGTTAATTCCTGATGAATTCATCATGATGTGCTAACTGGCCTGTTTTCATTCTCATCTATCACCCTTCACTGGTGCTCCGCCAGCGTATCCCGTTAGCGCAGGCGGGGTTACCGTACCATTTTCAACCATAAAAAAAAAAACCTTAAGGATGTAGAAAAATATTCGATGGCGGTTTAAAAAAAGATATATTTTGGTATAAATTGATAATACATACGAGAATTCATTAAATGTTCTACAATAATTATCATAAATAAATGTAAAACAATGCTTATTTCGTGACTATTACGGTATGATGACCTTTATACAAAAAAGGAACCGTTTCCGTGTAAAAATGGATGTGTGACTAAAATACCCAGTGGCTTTTGTCAGTGAATTTACAGTGTGCATAGGAATAACGCCTGAGTCCTCGGGAATGGCAACGCATGGGGGGTATCATGGACGAAACAGTATACTCTGTTATGTCCATGGTACTGCTCATGTGTATAGGCGACGGTTAACATTTTCCATCGGGTGGGCCGTCAGCTTGTATGCCATTCTAAGTTGCATAAAAAGCTTGCTGTGGAGTACATTATTTATAGTTTTTATAACACTATTGGTATACACTGACAAGGTACCAGGGAAGCATAAAAGGTGAGGATGTAAGCAGATCAGTTAGTACACCGTGACGAAATGAAGAAATAGAATTGAAGAATTAGCCACGATGGTTTCCAGGGGGATTCGCGTGGAATTGTCCTGATAGGGTACATTGCTAGTGTTTTTTTTTTAGTGGATGATAATAAAATGGTAACCCCGCCTGCGCTAACGGTATACGCTGGCGGAGCACCAGTGAGGGATGATGGGTGAGGATGAAAAGGCAGGTCAGTTAGCTTATCGTGCTGGATACACCTGGCAGTCATCACGATGGTCTCCAGGGGGACCACGGGGAGGTCGACCTGACAGGGTATATTGCTAGCAATGGGACTGGTAGTCTCCATTACTAACAATCCCCCCCTTCCTACCATTGCTAGTGATTAGTAATCACGCCTGCGCTATCGGTATACATTAGCGAGGTACCAGGGACACATGATAGGTTAGGAGGATGAAGTAGTCAGTTGGCTCATCGTGGCGAATTCCACAAGAATTAACTACGATGGTTTCCAGGAGGAACCTTGTGGAGTTGTCCTGGATAAGGTATATTGCTAATAATGGGATTTTTTTTAATGGATGACAATGAAATGGTAACCCCACCTGCGCTATCGTTATCCACCTGCGTTGGCGAAGTACCAGGGAAACATGATAGGTAAGGATGTAATAGTCAGTTGGCTCATCGTGGCGAATTCTACAAGAAGTAACCACGATGGTTTCTAGGAGGAATCACGTGGAGTTGCCCTGGATAGGGTATATTGCTAATGATGGGATTGTTTTTTTTTTAATGGATGACAATGAAATGGTAACCCCACCTGCGCTATCGGTATACGTTGGCGAAGTACCAGGGACACATAATAGGTTAGGAGAATGAAATAAAATCATTAAGCTCATCGTGGCGAATTCCACAAGAATTAACCATGATGGTTTCCAGGAGGAACCTCGTGGAGTTGTCCTGGATAGGGTATATTGCTAATGATGGGGTTTTAGACCCCATCACCAACAGTATTGAAAAATTTTAAGCCCTATTTCTTTATTCTGGTTTACCATAATGACACCAGTATCGATCCAGTATAGTCCTTCAACGTGGCATTCATTATTAGAAGATATGAGAGATCAATAAAATATTACTAACACACGTTTTACCTTTTAGACTGCTGATGTTTTATTATAGACTAGCGGCCCGTCCCGGCTTCGCACGGGTGGACATTTTTACAACACTTGAAAAAGTGGTTATTGTGACATAACGATAATAGTTGGACATATAGTGTCGCGAAGTTTTTTGTAGTTATTTGATATTTCCTTCAATATTGTAGAACATACTTTTGTTCTATCACCAATAGTTTCCGCAGCGCACGCGACCAAAGATATTTTATAGCATTTTTTTTACACCTCGAGTTACGTTACTGAAGTTTTAGTAAGGATCCCTAATGTTTTCTAGCAATAAATACAGCCTATGTTACTCAGGGTAAATGTAGCATGTTGTAATGGTGAAAGAATTTTTTAAATCGACAAAATAGTTTTTGTGTTTATTCATTACAAACATACATACACACAAAAGTACAAATATTTTCTCTTTATAACAGTGTAGAATACTAGTTTTTACACGCGACTGCGTCCCCGTGACTTATATCGTTATTATGGTTAGAAATTAGGGCGTTTAGACGAATGGTAAATGTGAATCGTTTTCGGATACAATTACAAAAGTGGACATTTCATTTATGCAGCTTTTTTTTATACAACTTAGAATGGCAAACAAGCTGACGGCCCACCTGTTGGAAAGTGGTAACCGTCGCCTATAGACATGAGCAGTACCGTGGACATAACAGAGTATATCTACTGTTTGGAGCAGCTTTGGAACTATTCACATTATTCACTATAAAAACCTACAAATTTTAATTAGTACCCTGTTTTGTCACTTTCTTTCAAATAAGGCATTTAGCATAAAAGAAAGAGACAAAACAGTTAAATAGCTGAAATAGGTTTAGGAGAGGTTTGGCTTTTTATAAATTTTATACTTTTATTTTTTATATTTTTTATAGTATAGTATAAATTCCGATTATGAATTTAAATATGTGTAGAAAATTAAATAACTTGAACCCATATTTGCAAAAAAAAAAAATAGAAAAATATATGAGCTAGTTGTTTATAATTTTGTTTTTACTCAATCAAGTTTGATTAGGAAACAGATGTATGTGTGATTATAAAATATCAAAATCATGATTATTTTTATAATATTTATTGCTATTTAAAAGGTTTAATGTGTATGAAAATGAACAATTAAGAAACGTAATTGAAAAAGTGACCGTCCGCATCTGCTGTGTCCTTACGTCGACATAATGATACGCCTTTTTTTTTTTTAATACAGCTGCTCGAACACCTTGCCTAATTTAAGTATGAGTAGGTAGACTTGTTTAAAATTTATAGCGTTTGTGGTAAAAGACGAATTCCTGTGCGTGAATTAAAAAAAAATTAAGAAAATGAAAGAAAAGTTTTAAAATACGAATTGTGTTTAAAATTTTGAAGATAAGGCTGTATGGCTTAATTCCTTTATCTTTTTTATTGTGGATAAAAAAATGAAGAAATATCAAAAAAAGGATATTTAAATTAAGAATTGTATTTATAATTCTGAAGATAAGACTGTTTCGCTTAGTGCCGTTGTCTTTTCCATTGTGAATAAGTTACTACTACTGTATTTATAATTATTATTATTTACTCTTTTTGCTGACTTTTTGATGGAATTTTTCATATTTGAATATATATTTTCAATAATTATTCACAATAAATGTACATAATTGAAGTCGGTAAAAATTCTATAATATGGCGTGCGCTTTTTGAAAAAACGGTTTTAAATATAAAAAGAAATATATTATCTATAGCAGAAACGAAAAATTCCTTGTTTCTTAGACAGAAACGTCATTTAACTAATACAATAGACTGTAGACAAAGACAAAGAAGTACAAGTAAAAAAAAAGTACAAGAGAGAAAAAAATTAGAAACGTTCCAAATTCAAAACCCCCAAATTTTAATACATCAACCGGCCAGATGTTCCGGTTCGGAAACGCACAATAAGCACGGAAGTTGGCAATAGTGCCAGATGCGTAACGATTATTGCTAAGTTTTACTCCTACGCCAGATGTCAACCTTTTGTTCTTGGCTGTATACGAGCGACGCCTTTGCCTTCCACATGTCGAGAAGAAATAATAGCGTCAATTGTTCCGACAATTGCGCGGGCTTTTGAAGGAAGTTAAACGTGCAAACGCAAAAAACTAACTGTACACTTTTGGATGTCGTTTGTTAATACTTTAAATGCCCAGACAAGTACCATCAATCCATCCTCACACCTCAGAACCGGAATGGTCACGCACAGTGCGGTTTGAGAGGAGCTTCAGCTCAGGTTGTGAAATGATCTTCCTGACCAGGCCTTCGCTAGAGTTCCTCAAAAAGGGCGTATTAAGGTTTCTTTAGTGGAAGCTACGCACGCGTGACATCCCTGTTGTTACACGCGCCCATACGCTACGATAACCCAGTTTACCATGAGACGGGCCGTATGCTTGTTCGCTATCAAAGTAGTATAAAAAAAGCGTTTGCTACTCAAGATGGGATACTTTATTTTATGGGGAAGGAAAGGTATTCTTAGTAATGGAGACTAGAAGCCCCATTTGTAGCAATATAACCCTGTCAGGTTGATCTCCAAGCGAAATTATTAATTTTCCTATATTGGCCAGAACGGGAATTGAACCCGGGACCTGATTCGCTCGAACCGTCACACTATTATGGCCGCCACATAATACCAATCCACCCACAGTCACGACCTCGTCGAACCGCCGCGTACACGCCTAAATACGCGCATTTTCTTTATTCTACCCACCCGCTAGCGTGCACGCGTGATGATACACCGCTCGTGCGCAAGTTGTTAATATTAAATTATTCATTGTGCATCCCTTTCTAGCGTTTTTATGTCACGATTAAGTATAATTCTTTATATTACCAGAGGGAGACTTTAAAGTCATTTGCTCGGGCACCTCTGTCCCATTCGTGTTTCTACCGTGAAGCAGTTGTGTTTGCATGGCTGTGTTTCAGTTTGAAGGGTGGGATATGGCGTGAATTTACACGGTACAGAGGAATAACACCTGAGTCCTCAGGAATGGCAACGCATGGGGGGTATCATGGGCGAAACAGTATACTCTGTTATGTCCACGGTACTGCTCATGTCTATAGGCGACGGTTACCACTTTCCATCAGGTGGGTCGTCAGCTTGTTTGCCATTCTAAGTTGTATAAAAAAAATTATATTCACAAATGATCAGCATCATACCAGCCGTTAACTGTCCACTGCTGGGTGAAAGCGATTGTTAGTAATGCGATCTAATAGTTCCATTGCTAGCAATATACCTTCTCAGGTCGATATCCACGCGGTTCTCCCTGGAAATCATCATGGTTAATTCTTGTCGATTCTCTATTCAAATTTAGTAAAATGGATATTGAAAACGTAATATGTATTTTATTTATCTTGTCGTCCTTATAAATATATAATAATTTAGCCGCAATATGAATGGAGATGTCGGTAGGGGCCGCCCTAGACGGACGTATGTCGACCAAATAGGCGACGTGCTGTAGAAGGGCCAAATTAAAAGTACCCGTAACCGGCGAGCGTGTATGAAAAGATTGATGAATGTGGAGGAAGCGAAAGAGGTTTGTTTGAATCGAAGCATTTGGCGTTCCATTGTTTCTGCGCTACCCTAATGGGAGACAGGCGTGACAGATACAGATACAGTTTAGCCGCATTTGCATCGCAATTATCACAGATTTCAACAGTATTATTCTTTCTGTATTCAAATTATCCTCGAAATGTGATTTTCACGCATGTGCGTGTCCATCCCTAGTGTTCCATAGACAAGTATAGATTGTATACTTCTTTTAAATAACGCAAAAGAATTTCTTAGTTTTTTCTTTGCAGTTTTAAAGCTAAAGGCACATTGAGGCAAAGACCTCTATCCCCACAGCCTTGTCGGTCGCACTTTTTTTTTCTCGAATTGCACAAAAGGACAATGGTACAGCTGTGCGGGCGACTATAAAGTTTTAATATCAACCATCGAATATTAAGGTGTGGAGCAGCTGATGTAATAAGTGCAGGGTTGTCAATTGGCAGTAATTGTTTTTATTTTTTTATTTTTTATGTCCTTAAATAGTAGCAAAATGAGGCATAATTATTGCCATACTACCGATTTGCTCTGGCTTCGTACGATTTTTTTTTATATTAAATACAGCTTATGTGAGTCGCTGATAATAGATAGCTAGATACTCTTTATTGTTCCCTCCATAATATTACAATAGTAAACTTATTATAGATACAAACAATTACAAGAAATAATCACAGTGAGAAAACAATGTAGTTATTGTATATAATAAATAATCATACATACATACGTACATACATACATACATATCTGTCACGCCTGTCACCCATTAGGGTAGGTAGAAAAGAAACAAATAAGTAAACGATTACTAGATAATGTAGTTTTTTTTATTCATTACAAGCAAAAGTAAAAATTTATCTACAGTTTATTATAAAGAATCGAAAATCAATAAGAAAAAAATCTTTGTTAAAATTACTTGAATGGGCTTATAATATATAATATCAGTAATACCAGAGGGAGACTTTGTACAAAAGTCGATTGCTTGGGTACCTCTGTCCCATTCGTGTTTCTACCGTGAAGCAGTTGTGTTTGCATGGCTGTGTTTCGATTTGAAGGGTGGGATATGGCGTGAATTTACTGGGTACAGAGAAATAACACCTGAGTCCTCAGGAATGGCAACGCATGGGCGGTATCATGGGCGAAACAGTATACTATAATGAAATATAAAATAAATATATAAAAAGATTGTTCCGCAAAAAATATAGCTACAGTTTTATTGTGATTAAATTAATATCGGTCCAACTAAAAAAAAAAAAAAAAACTAATGTATTTTTTAATCGGCTAACAACGACCCACATTTGAAGTCTGAAGTGAATCTGAAGTGAAAGAAGAAGTTTGAAGTGAATATAATTTACATATTTAAATAATATGTAAATTATATATTTTACTATTTATAAAAGTATAATTGCCAGTAACTCGCAAAACGATGTCCGCACTATAAAATAAAACTGTTTTTTTTTTTTTTTTAAAAGTTATATATATTAAAAATTTTAATTCAAAAAGAACTCGAAAGTGCCAACCCTGTTAATCTTGCGCAGGCGCACTCCGAGATCCGTTGCGAAACAGCTGTTCCACGTTTGAAAATCTACGAGCAGGACAGATGATGTCAGCATAGTGTAAGAAAAAGACGCTAATAGGACATATGTTTGTCTTTGTATACCTATGATAACGTCCTCTGTACATTTTGTTACTATTGCTTTTACTAATGTTTGCACCTGGATATGCGTACATAAATATTTAATTTTTAATCGACTTCAAAAAAAGGAGGTTCAAAGTCAAAATTGTAATTTTTTTCATCGCAGGCAAAAAGCTAATTTTAGTTTTTTTTTTTTAAATGTTAATGGTAACGCTGGCGAGGTACCAGGGAAGCATGATAGGTGAGGATCAAAAAGTAGGTCAGTTAGCCCTTCGTGATGAATATACTTGGAATTTAACACGATGGTTTCCGGAGGAAAGAGGTCGACCTGACAGGGTATATTGCTAGCAATGGGGAATCAACGACCCCTAGTTATCCTTCTTCTCCCTCATTTAACAACTGCTCAGAAACTTTTTCTTATAGACTTATCCTTGATAGAAAGAGAAATGAGATATTCCCTTAAGGTGTGAAAAGGATAAACATATCGATTGCCCGTGCTAGAAAAAGACGGACAATATTTCAGTAATGTTAAACAAGACAGGCAAACCAAAGGTGCTATGAAAGCCAGCTGATTTAGCCTATAATAATAGGTTATTTATGTAAGAAATGTGGTAGTTCTTTTTTAACATTATATAGTCTTTGAAGTATTCTTTTTTTTGTATTTAGAATGATTTTGTGGAAGGCCGTTTAAATTTAAAAATCTACCATACTGACGTAGGTTTACTAGTAGTGTTAGTGGTAGATTTTTTAAATTTTAGAAACACTATTGTTGTTTTTTTTATGGGTAAAAACGGTATGGTAACCCCGCCTGCACTAACGGGATACGCTGGCGGTGCACCAGTGAAGGGTGATAGATGAGAATGAAAACAGCCCAGTTAGCCCATCATGATGAATTCATCAGGAATTAACCACTATAGTTTCCAGGGGAACCGCGAGGAGGTCGACCTGGCTGGGTATATTGCTAGCAATAGGTTTCTCAGTCTCCATTACTAACAATCCCTTTCCCCCCACTATTGTTATGTTTGCTGCTTCATAACTTTGTCGATTATAAATCGATTTGGAAAATTATTTTTTTTATTTGAAAGGATATACTTTCATGTTAGTCCCATGGAAATTTTATAAAAATCGGTTAAGTGGTTTGATTTTATGATCAAAACTAGCGGCGCGTCCCGGCGTCGCACGGGTGGACATTTTTACATTTTAAAAAGTGGCCATTAAGGCTGCACACGCGACGGAAGCTTAAAAATGTAGTAACTTCTCCCGTTTTCCCAACATTTCCTTTCACTGCTCTGCTCCTATTGGTCGTAGCGTGATGAAAAGTATACTATAACCTGCCCAGGAGTATGAAGAATAATTGTACCAAGTTTCGTTAAAATCCGTCGAGTAGTTTTTGTTTCTATAACGAACATACATACAGACAGATAAAAATCTTACTGATTGCATTTTTGGCATTAGTATCGATCACTGATCACCGCCTGATAGTTATTTTGGAAATATATTTCATGTACAGAATTGACCTCTCTACAGATTTATTATAAGTATAGATTAGTTGTCACGATTGAAGTTGGTGTATTTGTGTAGAATTACTTACCATCAGGTCGGCCGTATGCTTGTTTACGGAGTTGCAGGTGCTCATAAGCGGCGGTGTTGACTTACTTACCATCAGGCGAATCGCAAGATCGTTTGCCCCCTGTGTTATAAAAAATATATGTAGGTATATATATATTAATAATGTAAAAAGAAAAGATTTAAATGTTTGTATGAAAAAAATAATTAAGAATGATTATATCAGAGGAAAATGGCCGTGTGGTCCCGGCGTAGAATAGGCCACTGTCCCTTTACCGTGAGTGTCTTAAGAATGAATTCACGGATGGGTAGCAATGTCCCTCTTAAAACATCTCTAAAGCCTAACTGCGGTTGCCAATCCGCCGCCAAGCGTGGCAACTACTGGCAAAACCCCCCAAGGGGAGGCTTATGTTCAGTATTGAACAATTAAAGGGTGATACGATGATGACGACGATGCACCAAGTTTATTACGATCGCTGGAGTTAAATAAGTCTCGTAACCTCAGATTACCTAATAGGCACATAGAAAACGGAACCCAATGACCTCAAGATCGACCTTTCATTTATATGCCCTTAAATCACTAGCTAACGAGACACTTCGGCCGCACTCGTGCGTTTACGTTTACCATCCTGGCGTCGCGGATGTTCCTCATTACTGGCGTGTTCTTGGGAGATGTTACTGCCTCTAGCTTATGATATCCTGGTAGGTATTTCAATGTGATATAACAAGTCGACTCTTTGTTTTGATGCTTCCTTTTTTGTATTTAGGTCTAGAAAATGGATTTTCTTACTCTTATTTCTACTTTATGCTATCCTAGTAATTTGTCATACATTTCAATTTTAAAACTAGATTTTTAAATAACGATTTATAAAAAAAAAGGCTAACCAAGGTGTAGCAACGTCTGTCGGTTTATAATAGTATAGTTTAATGTTATAAAAAAATATTGAAAAATGTTCTGTTAGCGAAGTAAAACTTTAATTATTTTTGATTTCCTAAAATCTACCACTACAAACGTTGCACCTACTATTTTGCATCGAAATTTTCCAAATACATTTTTGCCATCAAAATACAAATTTCCAGTTTTTTTTTTTTATTCATCTTAGAATGGCAAAGAAGCTGACAGTCCACCTGATGGAAAGTGGTAACCGTCGCCTATAGACATGAGCAGTACCGTGGACATAACAGAGTATACTGTTTCGCCCATAATACCTAAATAATACATACAGTTGATACCTAAATAAGAATATTATTTCAAAGTTAACGTCTTTTAAAATGACAACAATCTGACTCATTTTGATTTTTTCTTATTTCGATGATTTGTTGATCATGTCTTTCAATGATAGTACACCTGCCATTCATTAGGTTAAGAAACCATAGTCATTATGCTTTCTTTAAATACCGACAGAAGTGGATTTTATTATCTGGCAACATAGAATTTTAATTGAATCATAACCATTTAATTTGGTGTTATCGCAGTTCCAATTGAGAAGTCGGTTCCGAATTCAAACTTAGAACCGGCCATGAGCCATGCAGTCCAAGCGGCTGATCGCTAATGATCGTGAGAATCGAGCTCGGAATGTACCAAAGACGCGCCAAGCACGTTCGAAATTCGAAGATTTGAAATTCTTTTCCGTTTATTAGGTATTGCTGTTTAAATTTTACAAAAAAGACTACCTTTTGGTAGAATTTCAGCTAAGAATGATGTTAAATTTGAAGCTATATTTAATTAGTTGATTGCCGTTTAATTATTTTACAATTAATAATCTACCTATGTATAATGAGAAAAAAAATTACTAGTCGTACATAAATACTAGAATGTGTACGCTAAAACAAGTACCGACAAAGGTGTGAGAGCGAGAGGTCAGAGGCCGTGGGATGCGCATCGTAGTACGCAGTACATTACCGATACCGTTTCACTGTTGAGTAACTTATGCAATTAGAGGAGTGGGGGGAAGGGGATAGATAGTGGTTATATTGCTGTCGAGTATTTACTTATCAAGAATATTTTACTCTACAAATAAAGCCAATTTCACGTTATTTTTGGGTTGGAGAAGAATATAGGTTATTTTCTAGGTCAAACAATATATTTGGGCAATATTAAGTCGTGGGTAAAAAGTAGTGAAACAATTTTTTTTTATACAACTTAGAATGGCAAACAAGCTGACGGCCCACCTGATGGAAAGTGGTAACCGTCGCTTATAGACATGAGCAGTACAATGGACATAACAGAGTATACTGTTTCGCCCATGATACCCCCCATGCGTTGCCATTCCTGAGGACTCAGATGTTATTCCTCTGTACCCTGTAAATTTACGCCATATCCCACCCTTCTAACCGAAATACAGCCATGCAAACTCAACTGCTTCACGGTAGAAACACGAATGGGACAGAGGTACCCAAACAATTGACTTTTGTCAAGTCAAGTCTCCCTCTGGTAACCGTATAATTATTAAATGCAGCTGACAGTGAAGTACTGCACTTTCCCACGCCCGAAAGCCTCTAAATCTAATTACGTTTAGGACAAAAAACGACGAGGCTGCGCGCGCGCAGCATTCTTATACAATTCAGATCACGAACCGATGATTATTGAGGCAAAGCGTACGCTTAATGAAATCCGATTGTGTTTCGTGGCGTTTTTAATTAAAGAAATATTAATATTGACATAAAATTTACATATAATAAAAGATGTACTTCTTAAATATACATTTAATAAAATAACTACCGGTTTAACTTACGTGTTTAACTCACCAGAGGGAGACTTTGTACAAAAATCGATTGCTTTGCTACCTCTGTCCTATTCGTGTTTCAACCGTAAAGTTGTGTTTGCATGGCTGTTTCGCTTTGAAGGGTGGGATATGGCGTGAATTTACAAGGTACAGAGGAATAACACCTGAGTCCTCAGGAGGGGCAACGCATGGGGGGTATCATGGGCGAAACAGTATACTCTGTTATGTCCATGGTACTGCTCATGTCTATAGGTGACGGTTACCACTTTCCATCAGGTGGACCGTCAGCTTGTTTGCCATTCTAACGCTGACAAGAACCTCTTGCAGATTCTTCTCAACAAATACCCTTTTCAAAAATCTTTATTTATGTAATGAATAATTTATTTATTTATATGCTTTTGTATGTAAATTCACTTTTAATATTAGGTTATAACAAAAATGTACACAAGCGGACGTATCCTTTAACGGAATTTCTTCCAGTCAACCTTGAGAACCCAAAAGGAAAATCTATGTATAGGTTTTGTTATTTGTATGACACTAATTAGCTCCGTGAATCATACAATCCCATAATTCTGCTTATACCGAAGTGAACATTTGCGCCCAAGCTTTTGTCTTCGAAAAAACCGTCTTTGTCAATTGTCTCTTACCATATTTTGCCTTAAACTTGTCTATTGTCATTTTTCAATGACTTTGTGACTTTCTCACGAGTCGTACCAACCTGTACATCTGTTGAACACATGCGTTTAAATGCGTAAACCCTTTGAGACTACAAAATTTCAAATTCCCGGAAATATTTCGTGGGAATATTTATATGTCAATTGTTATTCATAGTACTCTAATGTCGACTGTGAAATTAAAGTGCCAAGGTAGAAAATGTGATTTGATTGTGGCAACATTTATGCAAGCTGTGACAGGTTGCGAATTGGTAATTCTTTATTTAATTTTTTTTACTTTTCGAGGATTTTGGTGTTTGTTTAGAAAGTTATCGTTCGATATTTAATATCCCGAAGCATTTAATTTCTCTTTAGAATCTGTCGAAGTGACCTAGTGTCCCTTAAGTCTTGGAATTTCTTCATACATAATATGTACTTTGATGTCTTTAGCCAGGTGTCCATTTTCAATCGACTTAAAAATTCAAAACAGTCTCAATTTTGTCCTTTTTTTTGTTTGTTACCTAGTAACTCCGTCAGTTCTAAACCGATTTGGATATTTTTTTATCTGAAAAAAAAAAAATACGTACAGATTAGTCCCAAAAAAACTTTATCAAAATCTTTTTAATGGCTGATAATGGAATGGTACACCGCCTGCACTAACAGTATACGCTGGTAGGGCACCAGTGAGTGATGATAGGTAAGAATGAAAACAGGCCAGTTAGCCCATCATGATAAATTCATCAGGAATTAACCATGATAGTTTCCAGGGGGAACCGCGAGGAGGTCGACCTGGTTGGGTGTATTGCTAGCAATGGGATTCTCAGTCTCCATTACTAACAATCCCTTCCCCCCCAGAATATAGGTATTATAAAGCTATTTTAAACTCATTGCAGTAATTATAAGTACTAAAATAAATAAATAAACATTTATTATGACTATAATTTGATAGGGAAGTAACAGTAAGTCTTGGGTGGGCCGGAAATAAAAAATAAAAGTGGGTAGATAAAAAATACAGGTGTCTATCAATGGATATTGTTTTTTAAAATAATATTTTGATACTTCCAAATGACTAGCGCGTACGATGTACTCGATTCCGAGAGATACTTTTATCAGTTTCGGCGGCGGCACTCGGAGCGCGCGTTTCAACACGCACAACTGTCTCTTTCTAACGCACGGTGTCGTAACACCACTCGTTGTGCGTCCCGTTCGCGCGCTCGCGCCGCTCGCCCATTCTCACGAAACCGTGGGAACCTCACCTTTGATGCGATGTATCGATTTGTCATCCGATAGTACAATATCGATCGCAGATACAGTATCGATTGGTTAGTAAACATTCCTATTAAACGGACTTTTAATGAAGTACTGTGAAAATAAACAAATGTAGTGTGTTATTCGTGTATTAAAATTCATAGAAATCGAATAAAGAAAGAAACAATTGAATCCAAGTAAACTTAGATTTAAACATGTTTGAATAGTTTTTTTTTTTTTAATTATTGCCCATTCGGAACTCAATTTGCTTAAATTACAGCTTTTCAATTTAAACTAAATCTCTGTTCCCGCCATTTTTCCCTTTCAAATTATATTAGGGTATTTACATGTCATGTAAATGTAATATACAGATAAATAACTACAGTGATGGAAAATTACGTATTGTTCGTTCACAGCGAACAAAGAATATTGTTATATGATAAATATGTTAGAAGAAAGTATCTTAACTAAATAGAGCGATTACAGCTTTGTTTGCTATTGATTAAATAATGAGTTATTATAAACTTTGGATATTTACCTAATGATCACTATGCTAACATATGTTTGTAATCTTATATAAGGACCTCCCACCCTTAAGAAATTCAGTTGTTGATATTGTTGTTGTCCAGTTGCAGTTGCTCTACAATTACTGAGCTGTTCAGTAGCTATTATCATAGTGCTAATCTCTAGTCTAAGTCAATTTTATACTCTTTATTAAAACTTATAAATATTCTTCGGCGATCTTTTCTTCTGACGACCCGAACATTACAAATTGGTGTCAGAAGTGACGGATTTCGTATCCTGATAATAAAATTCAACGGGTCAACCAAGGAAACATCGACAAGCAGATCGTAACCACATTGGTACGTGTTTGTACGAAATACCTTAGAAGCAAGACGCACAACGAAGTAAAAATCAAATTCGAGTCAGTAGTCGAGACACATTTACCCTCGATACTCGTCTAAGATTTGTTTAAGAAGAGTGAAATTGGAGTTCTTCAAAGATTATTTCATCTTTACTCATCCAAGACTTAGAAGATAGCACAGCACTGCACCAGCGGTTCTTCGTTATACCTTGGCAGTTACTACCACGGCGTGACTACGAGCCCTACAACGAAGTAACAAGCAAAAGGAACATCTCCGCAATATAAAACTAGACAAGTAAGTTATATTGTGTATTTAAAATTTATGTAACATTTTGAAAGTTATAAAATATTTTAAGTTATAAAAAATAATTAAAGTTAAATATTTTTGTAAAAATGTCTACTTCAGAAGATATTAAAAATAATGGATTTATCGATATTAGTCTGGCAGAAAGAATGATACAAAGATATAATGGTGATAAGGCAAATTTGCATGTTTTTATTGATAACTGTAATAATGCGTATAATTTATTAAATCCAATATACAGAATTGCGTTTGTGTCAGTAGTGTTATCGAAAATAGAAGGAAATATTAGGTCGACATTATTAAACCGAACATTTAATTCATGGGATGCTCTGAGAGAACATCTATTAGAAAATTATTCCGAAAAACGAACATTTGCACAATGGCAATTAGAATTAAATTCATGTAAACAAGGACATAATGAGCCAGTTTTAAATTATTCAAATAGAGTTGAAAATTGTTTCATTAAATTAATTAAATCACTTAATCCAAAATTAACAAAGGAAGCGCGAGAGGCAAATATAGACTTATTGAAAAGTCAAGCATTAAATATTTTTATAAGTGGTCTCATACCTCAATTACATATATTATTAAAATCACAAAAACCTTCCAACTTTGAGGAAGCCGTGTCTATAGCCATATCTGAAGAGCAAGAAATAAAATCGCGTCAAGAAATGAGCTCAAAACATTTTGAAATTAATAAAACAAAGCGTTGTTCGAATTGCCATATGTTAGGACATTTATCATTTCAGTGTAGAAAACAACCCATGATTAGGTCCGTTCAAACCAATAGAATACCTACATGTTTCAATTGTAATAAGAAAGGACATGTGTCACGAGATTGTTGGTTCAACAAACCAAATTCTAATAATTTTAATAATTTCAAACAAAATACTCAGTTTAACAACAAACCGACACGTTATCAACATAATTATAATAATCAACGACCAAATTCTTATAATAATAAATTTCGTGGTACAAATAATGTAAACAACGCGTCCGATACTTTAAACTCCAAAGGTCCCAGGATGCCGGTCGATCCCAGGACAACCAATTAAAATCAGGCCGAGTTATGTCGATTAATACTGGTGGTTCGTCGTATGTTAATTTAAGAGTAAAAGAATTAAAAAGAGAAGAAGGAAAATTTTTAATAGATACTGGTGCTGAAGTCACCCTAATAAAAAATAAAGCTTTAAAAGAAAGCACAATGATTTATGAAGATAAAAAATTAAAATTAAGCGGTATAGATAATGATGCGGATCCTACAGAAACTATAGGCTATACATACTTAACGTTTTACTTAGGAGAAAAAAGAGTTTGTCATACCATCTCGGTGGTGCCCGACAGCTTTCCTATAGACTACGAAGGTGTTATTGGCAGCGATTTTCTGCAGGCAACGAATGCCGTAATCAATTATCAGAATGGTCAAATAAAATTGTTACAAGAATGTTTAGAAATAGAACAATATAATAAAATGATTAAGGAGGACTATTATGAATCAGATATTGAGAGTAATTGCGACTTTATAAAATCTCCTATTCGAGATGAATTTTTATGTGAAAAAATAAATACTAAAATGAGTAAAATTAAAAATAAACAGAAAAAAGGAACGCAAGTTAATCAAAGCGAAGAAATAATATTTGAAAGGAAATTAAATGAGAAGATTATTCAATCAAATGAAAATGAAGAAGATTATATAATTATTGAACCAAGATGTGAAAAGGTTATTTCTGTAAATATAATAAATTCTAATTTAAAAGAGGGAATTATTCCAGAAAATGTAGAGCTATGTAAAGGTGTATATTTATGTCCAAGTATTGTTAAAATCAAAGAAAAGAAAGCGATAACCATGTGTTTAAACACAACAGATAAAACTATTAAGATAAAAAGAGTGCATGTTCAATTGGAACCATTAACGAGAAATGAAGATAACGAAACGACAAAAATAAATAGAATAAATGAGAAAATAAATTATAGTAGTAATCGTTTAAATAAATTAGAACAGTCATTAAGATTAGATCATTTAAATAATGAGGAAAGGAAAAGTATTGTTAATATGTGTAAAGAATATAATCACATATTTTATTTAGATGGTGATAAATTGTCAGCAACAAACACAATTAGGCACGAAATACCAACAAAGGATTCGTCGCCAGTAAATACAAAGTCTTATAGATATCCTGAAGCATTGAAAGATGAAGTAAATAATCAAATTAATAAACTTTTAGAAAATGAAATAATTAAACCCTCATCCAGCCCTTGGAACTCTCCAGTATGGGTAGTCCCTAAGAAGATGGATGCATCTGGAAAGAAAAAATGGAGGCTTGTTATAGATTTTAGAAAATTGAATGAAATTAGTACTAGCGATGTATATCCATTACCTCAAATGAACGATATATTAGACCAATTAGGTCACAGTAAATACTTTACTACGTTAGATTTAGCATCAGGGTTTCATCAAATCGAAATGCATCCTGATGATCAAGCAAAAACAGCTTTTAGTGTACCTCTAGGACATTATGAATATACTAGAATGCCATTTGGATTAAAAAATGCGCCAGCAACGTTTCAGCGGTTGATGAATAATATATTGACAGGATTACAAGGTTTAAAATGCTTCGTTTATTTAGACGATATAGTTATTTATGGAAGTTCACTGGAAGATCATAATTTAAAATTAAAGGAAGTATTTGATAGGCTTTCACAACATAACCTAAAATTACAACCAGATAAATGTAATTTCTTAAAAACTGAAGTAATGTATTTAGGACATCAAATCACTCAATATGGAGTTAAACCAGATCCAAAAAAGATTGAAGCTGTAAAAAATTATCCAGTTCCTGAATCACCTAAAGAAATTAAAAGCTTTTTAGGCTTAGCAGGTTATTATAGACGATTTATTGAGAATTTTAGCCAAATAACGCAACCTTTAACAAAATTATTGAAGAAAGATGAACCATTCATATGGACAAGCTTACAACAGAATTCATTTGAAACTTTAATAAATAAATTATGTGAAGAACCTATTCTTCAATACCCTAATTTTTCAGATACATTTAATCTTACTACCGATGCAAGTAACTATGCCATAGGCAGCGTTTTATCACAAGGTCCACCTAATAAAGATCTCCCTATAGCTTATGCTAGCCGAACGTTAAATAAAGCTGAAATTAATTATTCCACTACGGAGAAGGAACTTCTTGCGATAGTATGGTCAGTAAAGCATTTTCGTCCATATTTATACGGTCGAAAGTTTAAAATTATAACCGATCATAAACCCCTCGTATGGCTCTTTAATGTAAAAGATCCAGGGTCAAGATTAGTAAGATGGCGGTTACTCCTTGAAGAATACGAGTATGAAATTGTTTACAAACAAGGAAAATTAAATTATAATGCAGATGCTTTAAGCAGAATACGTCCAAAGGAAAACGTAAAGTTACAAATTACCACTAGAAATCGTGAAACTTATTCATCATTTTTAAAAGAAATCGAAAGAAGACCTATTTTGTCAAATAATTTAGAAGAATATAATGAACCTATTTCAAATAAAAGTAATAAGGTAATATTTTCATCGTGTAATTTAGATATTTTAAATGAAAAACACCTCCTGGAATATAAAACAGAAGTTGAGAAAATCAGAACAAACAACCCTACACAGTATGACGTCATAGATTCACAAGACTCACAGAAAAATTCTTTGTACTTTGTTTTCCCTAAAAATAATTACTGGGATAAAGTAACATATGAAGATTTGTTTGAATGTCTGAAGAACCTGAAAATTAAATTATGTGAAAAGAATGCTAATGAAGTAAATTTTGAAAACTTTTCATGTTTCCATTTAAAGTTTCATAAAATAAGAACTATGCTAAGATATTTATTTAGAGACACAAATATAAAAATAAATGTATTTCATAACAGAATTATAACTCCAAAGCAAGAGGATATACCTAGAATTTTGGATGAAAATCATACTAACCCAATTTCTGGACATATAGGTTTTCATAAAACCTATAGGAAAATTAAAACTAATTACACTTGGAATACAATGAAAAAAGACATCAAAGAGTATATAAAAAGATGTAAGTCATGTCAAGAAAATAAATTAGAAAGAAGAAAGAAAAAACAACCCATGGAAATTACATCTACATCTACAGAAGCATTTGAAAGGATTGCATTAGATATAGTAGGACCTTTACCGGTTACTGAAAGCGGAAACAAATATATTCTCACACTTCAAGATGATTTAACTAAGTTTTCTCAAGCATATCCATTAAAACAACATGATTCCGAAACAATAGCAGATTGTTTTGTTCACAATTTTATTTGCAAATTTGGAATTCCTGATGTGTTATTAACAGATAGAGGTGCCGATTTTACTTCGACGTTAATGAAAGATATATCAAAATTATTTAAAATAAAGAAAATAAACACGACGGCATATCACCCACAATCCAACGGTGCGCTAGAAAGAAGTCATGCCACGTTAGCTGATTATTTAAAACATTATGTTAATGAAGACCAATCAAATTGGGATAAATGGATAGATTTTGCCATGTTTTCTTATAATACTAATATTCACACCTCAACACAGTTTACACCTTTTGAACTTATTTTTGGAAATAAAGCGAAACTACCAACGTCAATAGTAAAAACCCCAGAATTCAAATATTGTTATAGTGATTATTTAGATGAATTAATGTTGAAACTTAGAAAATCCAGACAGTTAGCACGAGAAAAATTAATAAAGTCCAAGTTAAATAACAAAGAAATATACGATGCGAACAGTAAAAGAATAGAATATAAAGTAGGAGATTTAGTGTATTTAAGTAATGAACAAGTAAAACCCGGAAAGTCAAAGAAGTTATCACCATACTATTTAGGACCATATGAAATAATTGAAATAAATTCTCCAGTAAATGTTACTATTAAAATAAAGAAAAATAAAAAGAGAGTTCATACCAATAGATTGAAACACGCGTTTGTTTCAGAATGAACACCATGATTGGAGTTTTGAAGATGCTCATTATCATCTACGGATGTAACGCAAATAGGTTAAGTTCGTATAATATTACTAATATAGATAAAGGCGGAATATATTTTGAACATTTAGGTAAAGTCAACCATTACGATAGCGAATGGAATATGATTAGTTATTTGGATATTTCTGAAATACATCAAAAGATTGATTTAATAGATAACACTTATAGTAAAACAAAAGAATTATGTAATCATCAAAAGTTTAATAATTTTTCTCTTTGTGAAACATCATTTACAGTACTAGATCAAATTATACCTCAACTCTATAGTCAAGAAAACATTTTAAAGGAATTAACTGGTAGAACAAATACAGTTCATCGAGTAAAACGATCTTACATTGATGGTATTGGAAAAATATTTAAGGTTCTTTTTGGTACTTTAGATTCTGAAGATGCCGAACGATATGACGAGGGTATTAACAATTTAGATTCTCATGAACACGACATATTAAGTTTATTAAAGACTCAAACTAATGTTGTTAAAAGTACTCTTTCAAATTTTAATAATACTCTTACAGATTTGTATTCTAATGAAAAAATTTTCAATAAAAATTTAGATATTCTCTCTAATTATACAAAAAGAGTAAACACGATAATTTTTGATATAAATTTAAAACAAGATATTGATGAACATTTGTCATTGTTAACCTTAATTACTACAAAAATAAGTAATGAAATATCAACCATCATAAACGCAATCCTGTTTTCAAAAAATAATGCATTACACCCATTAATTATAACACCTGAACAGTATATTACAGAACTCAGAAAAACTGTACCATATTTGCCATTACAAACTAAATATCCCTTAAGTCTTTCAATTAGTGAAGCTTCTGAATTATTGTCATTAGTAGACTTAGTTTCATATTACATGAATGGTAAACTTGTATTTTTAATTAAAACCCCTTTAATAACACAAACTAATTATGAATTGTATAATGTTGTTCCTGTACCCATTAGAAATAATGATAATACATTTGTATTCATTTTGCCCAAAGAAAAATATTTCATTATATCCAGTAATAAAATGCATTATGCATATTTTAATAATTTAGAACATTGTAGAAAATTAAGTCAGAATTACATATGTAAACTTAACTCACCTTTGTACTCTGTTCATGGAAGTCCTACATGTGAAACTCAATTAATGTTTGGAAATATAAAAGTTCCTAATGAATGTGATACTAGAGTGACATACGTTCTTAACGAACAATGGTATAAGTTATACACTAACAATAAATGGTTATTTGTCATTCCTAGGAAAACTATTGCAACCATTAGCTGTAAAGATAAAGAACCTATCGATTTTGATCTAATTAATACAGGCATATTGTCGATGACCGATAATTGTAAATTATATACTGTGAACATAATTTTGCAAACTGAAATAAAAGGTCTAATTAGTGAATATAATTCTGTGTTACCTTCGATTGACATTGTGAATGATGATTGTTGTAGAAAAATAAAAGATAAAAATATATCAAAAATTGAATTTATACCTTTAAGATCTCACGATAAATTAGATTTGGAAAGTCTTAAAATAGCCAGCCATAAAATAAATAAAGTGGAAGAAATGATAACTAATTTGGAAAATGAATCAATTTATACTAAGATAACAAATAACGCGTACTTTATCTATATTTTCATGTCAATTGTAAAAATATTGTTTTGTTATATAATATACCGTATTGGAAAATATATTTATAAACGTAAATTCTTCTGTACTAATCGAAGTAGATTATTAGCTCTCGAAGATTCTCGAAATTGTTGTGCTAGAATTACTAATTGTATTACTTTAAGAGTGAATAATAGTAATAATACTGATACTGAAAGAGATGTTGAGTTAGAAGACATATCCTCTACAGAAGAACCGGTTTTGAAACCACTAAGAAGGAGCAGTAGAATTGCTCAATTAAAAGTAAATTAAATTGTTAATGTAATGAAATGTAATGTAATGAAATAAAATAAAATGAAATAAAATGAAATAAAATGTAATGAAATGAAATGTAATGAAATGTAATGAAATGAAATGAAATGAAATGAAATGAAATGAAATGAATTAATTTTCTTTATATTTAAAATAAAATATAGATTATAAGTACCAAATGTATGATAATTTATAGATTTAATATTAATACTATATAAGAATAATTGTTTGTTAAAATTACTTTAATGATTTTGTATTAATTGATGAAAAAAAATGTACACATAATTTAAAAGACAATGTATTGTCTTTCTTAACGGGGGAGGATTGTAATATACAGATAAATAACTACAGTGATGGAAAATTACGTATTGTTCGTTCACAGCGAACAAAGAATATTGTTATATGATAAATATGTTAGAAGAAAGTATCTTAACTAAATAGAGCGATTACAGCTTTGTTTGCTATTGATTAAATAATGAGTTATTATAAACTTTGGATATTTACCTAATGATCACTATGCTAACATATGTTTGTAATCTTATATAAGGACCTCCCACCCTTAAGAAATTCAGTTGTTGATATTGTTGTTGTCCAGTTGCAGTTGCTCTACAATTACTGAGCTGTTCAGTAGCTATTATCATAGTGCTAATCTCTAGTCTAAGTCAATTTTATACTCTTTATTAAAACTTATAAATATTCTTCGGCGATCTTTTCTTCTGACGACCCGAACATTACATAAATACGTAACAAATAAAAATACAATAATATCGTTCTCTCTCGTTATTGTCTTTGCCAGTAGTTGCCACGCTTGGCAGGCGCGTTGGCAACTGCTAAAACTTAGATATAAGCAGTTTTGACCGCTCATTCGAAACGCAATATCAGCCAAGGAAAACGGTGAAGAAAATCAACTGTTGCTTTTTTTTAAACGTTTAACTATATAAATAATGAATTCATTTGAATACAAACTACTATGCAGTATCAGAACATAAATAGGTATAATCATAGACAAGTATTTTTTTTTATTTATCCTTAGATAGCATTATATGAAACGCTTTATCGTCAATTATGATTTTTAAAATACACAGTTTAAAAAAAGTAGTCTTTAAGGAACAAACTAGTTTCATTCAGTTCACATGAACGTCAACGCGAAATGAATATATTGTCCCTATAATTGCATAAAAACACGATCAAGAAAGAGCAAATAAAACAAAAAAACATTGGCAGTATAGACAGTGGCCAGTGATCTTCTCACGATGTCAATTTTAAAAAAACAAATTAAAAAGTCATCCTGTCACACGGGATAGAGATGTGTACGGGCTGTATGGTTATGATCGATTCAAACTAGCAATATAGATTATATAAAATCTTTGATAAGGTTATAATTTTATTTTTCTTTTTAAATTCGTTTCAAAATTCGAATGCTCTACTTGATTCAAGGCAGAATAATAGTAATTGTTAAGTAATATTGCAACGTTAATTACTAGCAACCCGCCTCGACTTTGCATGAGTTGATAAGTAGCAAATATGTAATCTCCTTGAAAATAAAATACAGTCTATGTACCAGGCTGATAATGTAGATTTTTATAGGTGAAAGAGTATTTAAAATGGGTTAAATTTTTTTTTTTTAATTTATCCACTACAAATAAATGAAATCTTTATTGTTTGTTTGTTTGTTTAGTTAAGAAGCATCTACAATAGCATTGTATATACTTCATTGTATTGATTAAATACTTAAAATAGAAACCAGTCTTAATTTTGGCGCGTAGAGGGGAAGGGATTACTAATAATGCGGACTACCAGTCCCATTGCTAGCAATATACTTTGACAGGTTGACTTCTACGTGGTTCGTCTTGGAAGCCATCGTGCTAACTTCCAGGTGTATTCATAACCATGGGCTAACGGGGGGAAAGGGATTGTTAGTAATGGAGACTGAGAATCCTATTGCTAGCAATATACTCAACTAGGTCGACCTCCTCGCGGTTCTTCCTGCAAACTATCATGGTTAATTCCTGATGACTTCATCATGATGGGCTAACTGGCCTATTTTCATTCTCATCTATCACTCTTCACTGGTGCTCCGCCAGCGTATCCCGTTAGCGCAGGCGGGGCATGAAAAAAAAAACCATGGCCTAACTGACCTACATTTTATTTTTACCTATCAATCTCATTGGTGTTCCACCAGTGTGCATATAACGTTAGCGCAAAGGGTGTTACTATTTCATTATCATCCATTAAAAAATGTATTTCCATACAATAATACAAAAAGTTTAATGTATTTATAACAATTAATTAAATTAATCACACATAAATTGATACGTTACATCAGTAAAAAAGAACTCAACACTGGCCACAATGCCATAGATAAAAAAAAAGAAAACTGTCAGCGAGTTGCGTAAAAAAGTAAAAATAAGAAAATGGCGTCCTTAGTGCAACCGCGCAAAAAGAACATAAGCGACAATTACGTGGGAAACGGGATGCAGCACCGTTACTTTAAATGCTGATCTATCCGTTGTCCGCGTTTAGGGGTCTATTAATAATTTGTTTTTTTTTTTTTAATTTATTTTAGTGCCTTAAGGGCTTTTAGCCTTCAATGCTGAAGTACTCGATGCCTAGCGCTTGGGAAGCGAGAACATAGATTAAGACTCTTTGCACTTAACTACTCGAAGTTAAAGTCACATTTAGTTTTTTTTTTTTTAATATAATTTTTTTTTTTATTATAAATGATGTCTCAAGTATTTTAACATGAAAGCATAGATTTTAGTTTCTAATATTAGGTCATATTTTTCTACCCATATTTTTTTTATGGGAGAGGAATGCATAAAACCTTACGTGTCACCTTATCGTATATCTACCTGTTATTTTGTGCTGTAAATGGACCTCAATACAAAACTAATACAAATCTCACTTTATTTTAGAAAAAAAGACCTTTTTACTTGATTAATTAAAAAAAAAAGACTACCCACTTATTCAATAAAACGTCAAATGTCTCTTAAATCTAGTTTAGATGTTGAACTCTTTTGTCTCTTTCTTTTATGCTACATTCCCAATTTAAAAGAAAGTGACAAACAAGTTCAATATTTAAAATAGGTTTATAGTGAGAATGGCAAACAAGCTGATGGTCCACCTGATGTAAAGTGGTAACCGTCGCCTATAGACATGAACGGTACCGTGGACATAACAGAGTATACTGTTTCGCCCATGATACCCCCCATGCGTTGCCATTCTGAGGACTCGGGTGTTATTCCTCTGTACCCAGTAAATTCACTGCCATATCCCACCCTTCAAACCGAAACACAGCCATGCAAACACAACTGCTTCACGGTAGAAACACGAATGGGACAGAGGTACCCAAGCAAACGACTTTTGTACAAAATCTCCCTCTGGTAAAGTTATTTTAGTTACAATTTATTTTTTCTACCAACAGTTGTAAGCATTTCTCACAATTTGCCACTGGATAGAGAGGATCATAAAATGAAACAGTCGAATAAAAAATAGTCTTTAACGTCCCACAAATAAAGTTCATATTACGCTGAACCACACCCGTGTAGGTTTTTCGTCCTTGTTACTAGTGAATGAGTGATATTTTTTTTTATGTTTTATTAAACTAGGTTGTAAAGGCATGTTCAGATTGGCGCCATTTAATGACATGTAGTTAGTGTACGGTAAATTGAGTTATAATTATCGTGAATGAAAATTAACATGGATTTGCATTTAGTTTTCTCTGTCTATTCTAAAAAGTCGTGAAAACATACAAAACTGGAATACAAAGTTGCCAGTTAAGAAAAAATCACTGAGCAGCATTTTGCAAACGTTGCGATGCATTTTTAAAGGCTTTAAGAGGCCTTAAATACGTTAAACGTCATGTACGTTTGCATTGCTAATCCTCTGAATGGGAAATGAGCCAGAGATTTTTTTTATTCGAAAAACATGGCATTATATGAAATTTCCTTAGCCCGTTCGAATTAAAAATTTAATACACCGTCTAACCGCAGTAACTTAGTTTCTCAGCGTGTGGTTTTATGAGCAATAAAAAACAAAAATATACTTACACGTTCTATTTCAGATACCAATGTCTGCTAAGTCAGTACACTTTGATCAAGAGATGATGTTATGAAACGTGTGGTTCCGTACGGAGCGAAAGTTTGAAGGTCCCGCCGCTCTATATGGCCAAATGGCCATCAATTGCTTTAGTGCGCTCTGTATGTTTACCTTTGCTTGTCATGCGATAATCGGATACATTAATCGTTTGTTTACATTGAATCGATATCCAAAGAAGCAAGTTCTCGATTCGTATGAAATATTTCGATTGTGACGAAGGCGGTCTTGATTGTAATTTTGTTACAGTGAATAAATAGGCTACTGTGACCGTTTACCATCAAACATACTTGTTTGCCATCGTGTTATAAAAATAAACTGGAGGGCGCCACTTTCTTACGATTTGTGATATAGTCTTTTAAAGGAACTTAATAGAGAGGTAGCCAAGTTTAGTTGAAATTATCACAGGAACACTCTCTAAATGTGATTAGTAACCAATCAAAAAGTTCAATCAATTAATCAATTTTTTTATTTGTACTACTATTGGATATCAGCAGACGGCCTTATTTTTTTTTTTTGATGGGTGAAAATGGTATGGTAACCCCGCCTGCGCTAACAGTATACGCTGGCGGAGCACCAATGAAGGGTGACAGATGAGAATGAAAACAGGCCAGTTAGCCCATTGTGATGAATTCATCAGGAATTAACCATGATAGTTTCCCGGGGGAACAGCGAGGAGGTCGATCTGGTTGGGTATATTGCTAACAATAGGATTCTCAGTCTCCATTACTAACAATCCCTTTCTCCCCGGCCTTATTGTCAGTCAGTTATTTATTTGTTTATATTTACTAGTATTTACCCGCGACTTGGTCCGCGTGACTGGAATATTTTTATTGACCGAGGTAAAAAGTAACCTATAACCTTCTCCATCCCGTATAGCGCTTATTTTTTTTTATGGTTTACGGTACAGTATTTAAGACATCCCGTCCTCGCTATTGGTTATGGGTGACATAATGCCTATACAAGAGGGTACATGGTGGGCTCAGTTTAGACGCAATATTTGAGGAGCATTAGGAAGGTACTACGGCCGGATACTGCAACAAAAAAAAGAGTATGTGGTCGGCCCCCGAACTGGCGACCTCTGCTGTCTACCGGTCTCCAGTTCGAGGGACGACCGATCACCGGCCGTAAAAGATGAATAGTACGTATTTACCAAACATAGTATTTGGTAAGCCGTTAAGCGCTGACAGATAACAAACAATCAATATCACGTTTATAATATTAAGTAAAGATTAAGCTCTATTGAAAAAGATGCTACAATGATATTTATCTTCTTTAGAACACACTGTTTACCTCACCATCCACAAAACATAAAACATACTAAAGCCCCACACATAAATAACGCTTTTATAGTTAAGCTGTATACTAAAAAAACATCTACGTCCCGTTTCAAATACTTATTTATTGTTAAATATTTATTTATTTAAATGAAAATGTATTTTATTACTTGTATATTTTCATAATAAATATATTTACACTTTCGTCGCCTCCCACCCAAACCTACGTCTTTTCAAAGCGTCGAACCTTTAAACTTTATCCACATTGGGAGTTCACGATAATTCTCACATATATCGGCGTTAATGACACAAACTCATAATTTTGAACTTACTTATTCATCTGGTATCGGAAGGCACGATGGAAAAATGTTAATTTCTTTCGACTGTAACGGCAACAGTCCAGTGGGTGTGCGATGCGATCGATGCTATAGTTCAGGGCTGCTCGAATTGGAACTGCTGGCAGTCTCCCTCAGTATTGTTAGACTACGATCGATCGACTGTGAAAGGCTGTAAATATGAGTTCTTCGCACAATATGCATTTGTTAAATAAGATTAAATCTTTAAGCACACTGCTAATAGATTGATATGCGTATGCCATGCTATGGCAATTACATAGCAATTGTCCCTAAATCATTAGACTGCGATGGAAATATTCACTATGATTTAAATTATGAAAGACTAACTATATTCCATTGCTTCGCCTACGTAAATCAGTATATAAAGTATGTACAAAATTAGAATATAACTTCTCCGTGTTCCAAATTTCATTCAAATCCGTTCGGTCATTTTTACGCGAATTAGTAACAAATATTCATCGATAATTTTACAAAATGTCACATTGATAATATTAATAGCATTAGCAATAGCAGTAAAATAAATAAAAACAGAGCGAACCATAAAAATGTACCTAGTAGCGTAAATTTTTAATGACAAAATTCAGATAAGAGTATCTTCAAATTTGACAAAAATGTCTAACATGAAAGTGAACCATTTTAGAAATTTTGAAATTGTTGTCATTTAAAATTTGATTAAAATATTTACATTAAAATATTATACCCAAAGGTTGTCTGGAAGAGATTGCTTAGCAATAAGACCGCCTTTTGTACTACACTATACGTATTGAAAATTGTTCAACAAATCCTGCAATAAAGTATTAAATAAATAAATACTTATTATTTAAAATACATACATAATTCCACTGTTTTTTTTATTAGGAAATGTTTTTATTATTTAAACATGCGAAAATTGATTAACTAAAAAATATTGTTCAAATTAATAAGATACAAAGATATCCATCTATGGGCACGAGACTTTAAACTCGCTATTAGTTTTCATTATAACATACCAGTCCGTAATGAACCTTATTGTGCTAATAACAAAAGCTATATCCGTTCGTATATAATTCAAACTTCAATACTGACCCTACACGTAGCTGTGTTCCCACGGTGGGAACGATAGTCGGACAACGCGTGAAGGTGGAGTTAGAAAAAGCTAACGAATGTTCGTTCACGTAATCCACCGATTTTCTTATTGCCTGCGCTATCTGTATACGCTGGCGAGACACTTTTTTTAATGGGTGAAAATGGTATGGTAACCCCGCCTGCGCTAACAGTATACGCTGGTGGAGCACCAATGAAGGGTGACAGATGAGAATGAAAACAGGCCAGTTAGCCGATTGTGATGAATTCATCAGGAATTAACCATGATAGTTTCCAGGGAGAACCGCGTGGAGGTCAACCTGGTTGAGTATATTGCTAGCAATGGGATTCTCAGTCTCCATTACTAACAATCCCTTTCCCCCGCTGGCGAGGTATTAGGTAGATATCATAGCTAAGATGTTAGTAAGCAGTTTTTTCTTAAGATAATGAAATAACATATATATACGATCAATCTGTTTTTTTATTGGATGAAAATAGAATGGTAACCCCGCCTGCGCTATCGGTAAACGCTGGCGGAGTACCAGGGAAACATGGTAGGTGAAGATAAAAACAGGTTAAAACTATATCGTAAAGAATTCAATAAGGATTATTCACGATGGTTTCCAGGGGGAACCGAGTGAAGATCCACTTAACAGAAAATATTACTACTATTGGGGCTGCTAGTCCCCAATACTAACAATCCTATTCCTCCCGTCCATAGTAGGGCAGTTGATTCGTTATGATGAATTCAGCACCACGATGGTTTCCAGGAGAAGCGCGTGGTGGTTGACATGATATATTGCTAGCAATGGAACTGTTACATTACATTATTATCATGTTTTTATTATTTTTGAAATAAGAATAGTGTAATCTTAATTTTGTTGCTTTATAGGTCGTTATTTTTTTTTTATCTCAGCTTTTTTTCTTTACGGGTGCAATACCTGCATGCATTCACGAATAAACTTGTGTTTATCAACCAAAACTACCTATTAGATTCTGTGTTCTAGTTCTTGTTCATTCTATCATTTGCTTTACGCTTTTAGATAGATAGATAGATACTCTTTATTGTTTCCTCCAAAAGATTACAATAGTAAACTTATTATAAATATAAATAATTACAAGAAATAATCACAATAAAGAAACAATCTTTTAGTTCTTTTTTTAGTCTAATTCCACCTTAAATATAAAATGATTACGGCCAGATATCTCGCTGTAAAAAATATTTATGGTAAGCATATAGATTAACCAACAACAATAAACAAGAATGGATGTTCAATTGATTTGAAAAAAGCTATTTTTTTTCTGAATCGTGTTCCGATTTCGATGATTCTGTTTTAAATAAATAAGATGTACGAGTATACTCGTATTCGTTCCATACTAATTTTGTCGAAATCAGAGTTGATTATAACAAAAAAGCTTGAAAATTCATGAATTCGTAGTAAAATATTAAATAATATAATAAGTACTAATGTGACGCGTATTATGAATAGACCTTTACAAATTTCTCAGAGACCATCGACAATGCGATAACCACAGATTAATAAGATTACGCTTACGCCACCCCGCCTAATGAGTCTGTCACGAATTTGGCGGTAAAGTAACGAGTTGGCGGGAAACGAAGATGCGATGCTAGAAAGTTACCGCTATTTTTGTCTTCGACTATCGAATCGTTTATGTTTTAAATTTGGCCTGTGTCACGCTCCAGCAATACTGATATTAATTATTATAAGCGAGACCGATTAACATGCGATTTTGGAATTTGAAATACATAGATTTATGTTTGATTGTAGTGAAATATTTTGATTGGTCAACCCAGTTCGATAGAAAGAGTATGTCTGGTTTGTAAGATTATTTTCATATTTTAGTAATATATCTGTGATTGTGTTTTTTATTTTATTCACAGTTCTTTAAAGAGTTTTTTTTTTAATTTTTTTTTTTTTCTAAAGTGCTGCGCACGAGTTCAATTTCTTGTTGTTGTTGTTTTAAAATTCTTCCAAAATGGACAGGCAAAGAGCATGATCCATACAGCCTAGTCATAACTTATTGGATTCTATTTACTTTTTTCTAGTTTGTTTCTATGTGCTGTTTTTTTTTTTAATAATGATAACAAGGCATAGATAACATAGAGATACGACAACCGCAGACAGGATGGGTGTATTACTACGGATGTGATATGAACTTGATTCTGTACCAGTCGAATGTCGCTTCGGATGGGTTTGGACGGATACCCTTGCCGTTATAAGATGAAAGTCAACGTATTTCCTTTGCCTATTAAAAGAATATAGAATCTCACATTCAAACCAGTCTCCCGCTATAATTAACAAGTATTAGAAAAGTGTTTTTTTTTTTGTAACACTAATAACAGGAACTACGACGTGAACATCACAGTATATACTGCGTCGCCCATGCATTGCCTTTTTTAATAGAAGACTGAAATTGCTGTTTTTTTTTTCTTTCGGAGCGAAGTGTATTTATTCCTATAAGGGGCTTATCTTTTTTCTTTCTTTCTTTCGTTCATTTGCTAAAATTAATGCTAATGTAATTATTAACAAACAAAAATGTAAATAAAATAGATTATGTTAAAAGATGTACAGTAATCCCAAAGAAATCCCCTCGTCAATACCTATGCTTTGAAAATAAAAGGTTGTCTATGCGCGGGGGAGTGCCATAGAGAAAACAGAACTAATTCTGTAGCAACTGTCGCGCAGATGGCGCGACCCACGGGGATTATCTTGCGGGGGTCCACTGTTTTGGGAGTTTCTGTTTCTTTTAACACATGTCTCTGTACTTGTAATTTATTATGTTATGCCCATGGTACTGCTCATGTCTATAGGCGACGGTTATCACTTTCCATCAGGTGGGCCGTCAGCTTGTTTGCCATTCTAAGTTGCATAAAAAAATATGTTTAAAAAGAGAATTTTAAATATTTTATCTACATTTTTTTTAACACAAAGAACCAGGGGGGAAGTGATTGTTGGTAATGGAAAGGTTAGCCCCCATTGCTATCAATATACACTATCAGGTCGACCTCCACGCGGTTCCCTCTGGGAATTATCGTTACTAATTTATCATTGAATTCGTCACAATGGGCTAACTGACCTGCCTTTTCATCCTCACCTATCATGTGTCCCTGTGGCCTGTTTTCATTCTCATCTATCACCCTTCACTGGTGCTCCGCCAGCGTGTCCCGTTAGCGCAGGCGGGGTTACTGTACCATTTTCACCCATCAAAAAAAAATTATGGTTAACCCTTCAATTGTTCTTTAATCTAATGTAAACTACGTGAATCTATTCCTAACCCGCGTTCGCTACAAAGAATTGTTTCCAACATGCATCCTTATTACAGAAACGACACGAACATATACACCCGTCTCTCTCTAACGCGTAGCTAATCACAGGTGGTCGCGTGCAGGCTGTCACGCGTCGTGGTTTTTCGGATCGTCGCACCTCACGACACATGTTTCTCGCTCGTGATTTACATACGATTCCAAACTCTATTTATATGCTGATAAGGGTCTGTGAGAATTAGTGTTGTGCTATTTTGAACTTTATAATTTGTATGATTAAATCACGTCTGGATTTGGATTGTTACTTTCGTTGAATACTTAGTAAGTGTCACTCTTACCGACTGCTCTTGAAGCTAAAATGCATAGTGTTTTTTTTTTTTTTTTTTTAATATAATGGTAACCCCGTCTGCGCTAGCGGTGTACGCTGGCGAGGTACTAGGGACACATGATAGGTGAGGATGAAAGCAGGTCAGTTGATCCATCGTGATGAATATAGATGGAATTCAAGCACGATGGTTTCCAAAGGGAACAACGTGGATGTCGTCCTGACAGGGTATATTGTTAGGAATGGGCCTTAACGTTCTTATCGACTAACAATGACTTTCCACACAGATAAATGCTCGATGTAATGAAGAAGTATCTGAGGGTCCTATTCATATTTTCATCCCAGTTAATCCCAGTTCAAATATATGACATATATTTTTATAGATAGATAGATAGATACTCTTTATTGTTTCCTCCAAAAGATTACAATAGTAAACTTATTATAAATATAAATAATTACAAGAAATGATCACAGTGAGAAAACAATGGGCGACCTTATCGCTAAGATCTCTTGCAGGCAACCTTTGGATGGTTAACATACATATGGTGTTTGTTACCAAACTCCTCCGAAACGGCTTTACCTATTTTTATGAAATTTTGTGTGCATATTGGATAGGTCTGAGAATCAGCCAATATCTATTTTTCATACCCTTCAATGATAAAGGTGACCCATCCCTAAATTTTGTTTTTTTTATTATTTCAACAAAATTTTTATATTTTTATTTTACTATGACTTAGCATTGAAAATACATACAACTTTAAATTTTCACGCTTCTACGAAATCACGATTTTAATATTCCGCAATATGGTTGCAAGATGGCGATCGAATATAACAATTGTAATACGAGAAATTTTCATGTATAGTTCTCGAAATAATGTATATGGTAAAACAACGTTTGCCGAGTCAGCTAGTTATATATATATATATATATATATATATATATATATATATATATATATATATATATATATAATCATTGAATAATACCTAATACCTCGCAGAAATATTGACCAATAGAGACATTTGTAAAGGGATCTAAAGTACAGGGGTCCGGAGTGCCCTTGACTCGGTTCTCGAGGGTTGTTTAAACATTCGAGCTCGGCGTTGCTGTACAGTAAGTGTTTAATTTATTGAAAATAACTTAACAATATAGTCCAGTTTCAATAAGACTTAATAAGAATGTAAACAAGCGAATTCTCGTCCCGCCCGTACTCCAGTCCGCCGCTGTCCGACAGTAGTACGGATCAAACGTGGACCGATCGACTGGACGTATCGATTCGTTCGATACAATCAGGGAGTGCTCCCGGGATGATTACAACGAGACCAGGATATGTTTACATTAAATTCTATTAAAATACGTCATATATATATATATATATATATATATATATATATATATATATATATATATATATATATATATATATATATATAATTCCTTTTATGTGTATTATTATTCCATTTTTATATATGTTATTGTACTGATTCTCTCTTCAATTCGTTCTTCTTTCAGCCAATTGATGAAATAAATAAATATCAGCCTTTAATTCTCCACTGATGAACATAAGCCTTCCCCTTGGGGGATTTTGCCACGCTTGGCAGGCGGATTGGCAATCGCAGTTAGGCTTTAGTGAAGTTTTAAGTAGGACGCTGACACCCCCCCCCCCCCTCCCAACACTCCTATTCATAAACACGCCTATAGCAAACATCTTAACTCATCCCACTCTATCATTGTTACGACACAGCTGACGTATAAACTTTTTAACAAAGTAGTGGCCGAATACACTCAGAAGATAAAAGGATTCCTTTGAATGCATATTGTTCAGTTACAGAGTTAATTATAACCTCAATTATTCATGATTCATGTAGTTTTATACAAAGAGCTTTGCATTTATCCCTTTATCTTTGTTTATGAATTTGTTCTACTGCATTTATCTTTGGCTGGACGCGTCAGCGCGCACTTATTTCAAAAACAATAAAAAAAAAAAATAACGCCCAACTCGTATTTGCTGCATGCTTGCTGTAGTGACAGTCTGTGATCGGTGAAACATTTAAATTTAGAACGTCAAAGGAAAAGCGGGAATCAGTAGAAGCATTTTAATTTCGCGCCATTATGAAGCTGTCAAATGTCATTATTTAAATGTCGAATTATCTAATCCGTAAATTTAAAAAAGGAACTATTACGATAAAGGAAAAAATATATATTATAGCTTTATACAAAGTATTCTTTTACCTTGAAACATGAAATACGGTTAGCTCATTGGTATGTACGATTCACATTTCAAATTTACCGCGAAATCAGAATTATTCTCGGTATCAATTCAACGCGGGTTTCGAATTTTTATCAATTCGTTTTTAATGATTTCTTAAATTAAAAGTAGCACAAATAACTACGATAGAATTGAAGAAAGCTAAGGAAAGAGAATGAATGTCATTAAATTATTTCAATAAAAAAAATAATATCCATGCCAAGTTTTCTTTTTTATCACATTAACTCTTTGCTTAGTAAAAGTGCAATCGGTATACTTCTTTCTATTAAAAAGAGCATCTATTCAATTACAGATCCCATTTGACAACACATTTGAAGCTGTCACTTCATATAAATATTTTCCTTTGCCTCCACGGAATTACCACTGGAAAAACATTACTAAATGTAATCTAATTTCAAAAAATAAGTAAATTAGTATGTTTAGTAAACAATCTTGACATATCTTTTTATGGAAATTCCTGTATGTAAAATAAAAAATAACAAGTTCACAAAGATGTTTAGTTCATCGATTTATAAATTGTTGACATTTTGTGTACCTTTTCTTTAAACGATTAATTTCTCTAAAAGTACACAGTAAATAATGTTGGCAACATTGTTTACTAAATGCATCAAAAAAAAAAGAAAAGAAAAAATCATTTATCATGTTTACATAAAGTTTAAAAATAGAATTCGAAGACCTTTTGCTAAACATGAAACACAAGGTGAATTCCAGTTTAAGTTGTCTTCAATCATAACTAAAAATCCAGAGCGGATCTAATATACGTTAATTGTATCATGATCATAAAGTTCACCAGTTATTGTTGTTTCCAACGCAACTAGGTTTTTTTTGTCTATGGTCACGCTTAGTGCCCTGAGGTCGACGACTGCAAGTCTGTTCACGGTTGCGTTGCAGTTGATATGTAAAAATTGTAACAATTAATTAAATTGTTTTTAAATTGCTTTTGATGGACTTGGAGTAAAAACAGTTGCTCCATTATCCTAGATGATGGATTGTCGAATATCAAAATATTTAAAAAAAAGAACAATTTATAACCTAAAAAAGTAATGTGCCATTTTCAATGTTGCAAACAAGAAATAAATAATATCCTGGCGTCTTTATTTTAACATACAATTACGAAATGCCTGAGTCAATAAAAATAAAAGAATAAAAAGATTTTTAAGTCGGCTGAAAAGAAATTATTAGGCGGGTCTATGTGTATATTATAAAAAAAAAATTAATATCTAATCATATTATGCCAATTATTTCATTATATTTCTTAATGTTGGCGTGAACATAATACATACAATCTGATTTTTTATTGGATGAAAATGGAATGATAACCTCCGCCTGCGCTATCGGTATACGCTGTCGTGGTACCAGGGGAACATGACAAGTGAAGATATAGTCAAATCATTGGTATATTTTGTAGAAGTTATTTCCATCCAAATTTTACAATTATTAACAGTAAAATTGTCTAAAATCTTATTCAATAAAAATCCCATTTCGCCAATTTCCCTCCGAGCCCCGCGCTTCGAGTAACCCACTTTCCCGCCATCTGTGGCATCATTAAATGTAAATTGAATGGATCTCTCCAGAGGGATATTCCGCCCTCGCCATAATCCCTGTGTATATTATGAATAGACATTTAAGACGTTATTTTGACCACATTTTTTTTATACCACTGAGATGGAAACCAAGCATACGGCCCACCTAATGATAAGCGGTTATTGTAACCTATATACGCCTGCAATCTTTTTCAATTTACAAATGATTTAAAAAAAAAAACAATTTCTAAATTCGATTGTATTTTTTTTATGTTTGTTACCTCATAACTCAGTCAGTTGTAAACCGAATTGGAAAATTCTTTTTCTATCTGAAAGCATATGATTACAGGTTGGTTCTATTGAAATTTTATCAAAATCGGTTCAGTATTTTAGTTTTTAAATCATAATAACTGGTTTTGTCAAAACAGCACTAAACTACACTTATCTAATAGCCGTAGTACAGGGGGGAAAGGAATTGTTAGTAATGGAGACTGAGAATCCCATTGCAAGCAATACACCCAACCAGGTCGACCTCCTCGCGGTTCTCCCTGAAAACTATCATGGTTATTTCCTGATGAATTCATCATGATGGGCTAACTGGCCTGTTTTCATTCTCATCTATCACCCTTCACTGGTGCTCCGCCAGCGTATCCCGTCAGCGCAGGCGGGGTTACCATACCATTTTCACCCATCAAAAAAAAATAGACGTAGTACAAGTATTGATTGTGTTTTTCTAAAGCAGCGATTCCTAAAATGGATTCCGCAGAACCCAGGGGTTCCGTAAAAGTCACGAGGGCTCCGCGAAATTATTTACACAGTGAAACAATTTCATTTTTATACATTTAAAATTAAAGGAAACTATAAAGTATTGTACTTTTAAAATGTTTCTAATAAAAGCTTTTGTTCTTATTTAAATTACAGTGTTTTTGTTTTGTAATCATTTGACATGGGGTGCCATAAAATGAAAGGTATTTGGTGGGCGTTTCGTTATCTTGAAAGTTTAGGAACCCCTGCTCTAAAGAGTATTTATATTTAGTAAATTTTATACATGTTTAAAACATCAGTCGTTTAACCCCGGCCTAGAAAGGGCTACCCCTTCCTTTCCCGTGGGCGAGGATCGAGGGATAGGCATCAGTGTCCCTTTTAAAACATCACGAAAGTCCAATTGCGGTCGCCAATAGTCCCTCCAAACGTCGCAACTATCAGCGAAACCGCCTGATATGATTATGATGTGTTAAACTAATTGTCGCTTATTTAACATGTTGAGCGCCATGTTAGCCATCGGTGGCTGACACTAGACTTTCCGTTTAGGCCGCGTCAGCCATCGGTGGCTGACAGCGTGTAACATGAGAACTATAAAATTTTACACTATTTTACGGAATTACAGAAAATTTATTTAAAATTTATAGGAATCACGTTCCAAACGTAAACTACCTTCTACTACGATAGGAAACACCAGCTGGCCTGAACGGAATTGCTGTAGAAATACGCGTGGCGCTCAACGTGTTAAATCCCGTTTCTACTATACCACCAAAATACATGATTGAAACTTTTGTAGATGGCGCTAAAACCAATTATTTACACGCAAAAACATCACTCTCCATTCTTTTGTAGGCGAGTGAACATATCGTGGATATCAGAGTGTATTGTTTTTTTTACTTTCTATAAAGTTAACGACGTGTTTATAAAATGCCACGCGTGACGCAGAACAGAAGGTCCTAATAATAACTTTGTTATAATTTTATATGGTTTATGCTACAGTGGACTTGTACGCCCTGATCGTTATTTCTTTGATGTTATACCATCTTTTTTTTTATACAATTTAGAATGGCAAACAAGCTGACGGCCCACCTGATGGAAAGTGGTAATCGTCGTCTATAGTGCATTTACTACTAAAATATGTACAAATAATATATTACTAATACATATAAATCCTTGCCGTGTCCCGGTATAGAATGGACCACCCCTTCCTTTCCCGTGGGTGTCGTAAGGGGCGACTAAGGGATCTTATGGTGAAGGGATGGGCAGCAGCGTCCCTCTTAGAATATGTATAAAAGCCTAACTGCGGTTGCCAATCCACATGCTAAGCGTGACAACTACTAGCAACTACTGGCAAACCTCGCTTTATGGGGAACTTTTTTTTTTTCAAATATCCCCTATATTATTAATTTAGTAAGATTACTAAGTTTTGTTGAAATTTTCACAAGAATTTCGTAAGTAACGAATCGAAACGTCCAGTGGATTGGTCGACATTTGATTTGTACGTCGGACAGTAGCGGATTGGCTTACAGTCGGGTTGAGTATTCGTTTGTACATATATTATTTGCAGTAACTAATCTAACTAAATAATCTAAAAAAAACTAACTAATCTATACAGCTAAGTTTAAAAATTTAAAACACTATGGAACCCAATTTAATTAACCTTGAAACTGGAATTCGTTTATATTTTTATACCTCTTTTACAGATAATTGACTAGGCAATCATGTACCACTAGAAGGTTAAACAGTTTAACCTTCTTAGTCCTATATCTCTCGGACACTTTGAAATCGTTTACAAATTTGACCTTTACCCTACATAATAATAAATAAATAGCGTGACCTAAATAATACTTGTAAAACACACCAAGTATGTACTAGGCTATCATAAATTTAAAAGGATTCCACCCACGCATGTCACTGGCCACCCCTAGAGACACGATATTGTATTGCGATAATCCTTAAAGCATTGGGGTGAGTGAGGGTGTTGTTGTATGTGGGTCGAAATTAACTTGGAAATAGTTCTCCGCAAACATACCTAGAAGTTCTGCTAACCTAATATTACAAACAATTTTTGCCATTTACCTACCGTTTCATTTTAAATGTAATATAAAAATGCTAAAATTATATCTAAATCGGCGCATCCGTTTTACCGTGAAAACTAAGTAGATCTGATCTCGTAACTTACAGTTAATTTCTAATTAACCGGCTTAAAAAAATCGTAGACGATTTTGATGATTCTTTTTCATATGCTACAAATTCTCCGATGATCCCATTTGTTAAGATTTATATTAACTCTTCATTGATTTATGTGAGGCTTTCATATTACCAAATCATGTACCAGCAATTCATAAGTTCATTGCATATATTTATAATATAGGCCTCGGAACGGATATGCGTTAATTACAGGAATTCATTAACACACGCCCAGTTAGTGTGTTTACTTCCTCCGTTAGAGGAACACGCAATTAGACGCAATTACTGTTGGCCCTTGAAGAACTCTCTTGTGCTTATGTTCGCCTGGTACTTTTTCGTAGTTTTTAGGTAATATTTTTTTTATTAACTCGTTGATGTCTTTTAAATGAGTATACGTTAATTGTAATCAATATGGCGTCTAGATTCCGCCATATTGGATTCTGTCATCAATTATATTATTGTTAGTTTTTACCTAAGAAAAATGGAATTACATAGAAGGAGTGATAAAATTGTCAATTCATAGCAGGCTAGTGTATAGAAAATGTTATACGGCCGTATAACCCTACCAAATTCAGATACAACCTGCTCGCATACTTTCTACATAAACTGTGTCCAATATATAATCTAGTAATGTAAAATTTGTCATTGACAAATAATTGACATATCAAACATTTTCTATACACTAGCCTGCTATGAATTGAGAGAAATAGCAACTGATGGTGTATCTTTCTTCCTTTATTCACTAATTATATTTGCATAAGAAGAAAGCAGGCAACCATATGATTTACAGTTTTTAATTTATCATTCCTTCTATGTAATTCCTTGTTCTTAGGTTTTTACCCATCAATTTCTTAAAGTTGGCGCCATATTCAGCTTTTCCGCTCCGGCTCTCTGACGGGTTTAGTCCGTCTATAGTTCAAATGTCTATAAAAAAATAAATCTAAACGGATCAACGGTCACCCTAGTGTAATTTATCAGATTTCCTATAGAAGGATGCGTAGGCGCATCGGAGCGCATCTCCGCGGTGCATTCAACAAACATCAAATTACACATATACTAGCGATCCGACCCGACTTCGCTCAGGTAAATAGGATATTCGAAAATACAATAATAATAATATATATTTACTGATAATATAGCTTTCTGCAGTAGGCATAAGTAATATGGATACCGATCCGATATCAGAGGGAGACTGTACAAAAGTCGATTGCTTGGGTACCTCTGTCCCATTCGTGTTTCAACCGTGAAGCAGTTGTGTTTGCATGGCTGTGTTTCGGTTTGAACGGTGGGATATGACAGTGAATTTACTGGGTACAGAGGAATAACACCTGAGTCCTCAGGAATGGCAACGCATGGGGGGTATCATGGGCGAAACAGTATACTTTGTTATTTCCATATTTATTTCGCTCATGTCTATAGGCGACGGTTACCACTCTCCATCAGGTGGGCCGTCAGCTTGTTTGCCATTCTAAGTTGTATAAAAATATATATATATATATATATATATATATATATATATATATATATATATATATATATATATATATATATATATATCGGGTTTCTCGGGACATCGATGGTGGAAACCCCTATCGGTCGTATATCTATTTTCGTATGTTAAAAGTCTGTTATTTCAATATTATTTTTTGGATAATAAATTCTAAATCAAATGTTACCTGTTTATATTATTGATACAAAGATCATCAGAGAAGAAAACCCCTGGCAGTTAAAAGGATATATCCAACTTTTAACTAAGCAAGTAAAACCGCGCGTACAGGCGTGTCTCCGTCTATTTTTCTTATCTAGATCAGTATTGACGTCACGCAGTCTAAACATAGAGTGGGGATTGCACCAGGAAGCCTCTGACGCAAACGGTGACATTATGAATGCGCGCGCATCTTGCTGCCATAGTGCGGCGGGCCTATGTTTTAATCGAGCCGTAATGATGCGCCTGACATTTCCTATGTAGCTTTCTCCGAATTCTCTGTTTGTGTATTTACAGACATATCAGTATTACTCTTATAACTTTATGCTCGCCTAGTACTTTTGTGTTATATAATTACTAGGTATTACCCGCGACTTTGTTCGTATAACCGAGACATTTTTTAATGTAACTTAGGCAAAGGAGCTGACGGCCCACCTGATGGAAAGTGGTAACCGTCATCTATAGACATGAGCAGTACCATGGATATCGCAGAGTGTTTTGCCCATGATACCCCCCATGCATTGCCATTTCTGAGGACTCAGGTGTTATTCTTCTGTAGCCTGTAAATTCACTGCCATATCTCACCCTTCAAACCGAAACACAGCCATGCAAACACAACTGCTTCACGGTAGAAACACGAATGGGAATAAGGTACCCAAGCAAACGACTTTTACACAAAGCCTCTCTCTAGTTGATTAAATAGACCATGCCAAATACTATATGTACTGTTGACCTTATCTGGTCGACCTCCACGCGATTTTCCCTAGAATCCAAATACCTAGTATACTGAAAGCGCAGGCGGAGTTACCATTCCACCTTCGCCCATTAAAAAAAGTAATAAATTCCATGTATGCCTAATTTTATTACTTGAATCTAATCAATATTTATGCTAGAGCTACCTTGAGCAATACAGTATAATATACTATGCCGCCCACAGTGATACTTTCCATAAGGTAGGTGGTCAAATCATTTGCTATTCGAGTCGTATAAAAAATGGCATAGAAATTACCTATTCAAGTAACCATTTTAATCATGTAATATGTACTTACTTTATATGGAGTATGAAATACCTTAAAATTTACTCCGCAAAAACAACTGTTAACGGAGCAAAGGATTATCAGCCCCATTGCTAGCAATATACCCTGTCAGGTCGACCTCCATGTGGTCCCACCTGGAAACCATCGTGCTGAATTCTAGGTGTATTCATCACGATGGGCTAACTGACCTGCCTTTTCATCCTCACCTATCATGTTTCCCTATTACCCAAATAGCGCAGGCGGGGTTGGAATTCCATTATCATCCATTGAAAAAAGTCATATTTTAAAGGAAATGTAAATTACAAAAATAATTTTAAAAAAATGGCGTACATTTCAAACTATTTCAAAAAAACTTTTTTTTTATACAACTTAGAATGGCAAACAAGCTGTCCTTTCCCGTGGGTGTAAGGGAGGACGAGGAAAAGGCTGCAGCGTCTCTCTTAAAACAACTCCACAGCCTAACTGCGGTTGCCAATCTGCCTACCAAGCATGGTAACTACTGACAAAACTCTCCAAGGGAGTGGCTTTTCACCAGTGGAGAGTTAAAGGCTGATATAATGATGATGATGATGATGAAATAGTGAAATTAAAATAATTCTCGTCCTGGGGTCTGCTTGGGGTCTGGATTCTTGCTTAATCCCGTCTGCGTTATCGGTATACGCTGGCATGGTACCAGGGGAACATGATAGGTAAGGATGTATTTAGCATACATGTGCTATATGGGATTAAGAAGGATCTAAACTACTTTTTATGTTGGTCAGTAAACATTTCTCGGTCACGCGAAGCTGCGTGTAAAAACTAGTTTTATTACACTCGTATTTGTCAAATAGTTTATCCACAAGTAATGCAAAAGTACAAAACTATACAGCCTAGTTATTTTGACAGTTGTTAGTAAAAATAAAATATCGCTTGTCTATGGTATACGAAAATAAATTCCACCCCCAAACTAAGGGATGCACAATTAAATACGCACCGAGGGGCGCAACAAATTACAACAGAGAATTAGTTCCGAAGCTTGGCGAAGCTATTTTTGCAACTAAATTAATAGTGTACACGTGTCGGCTAAATATATTTTGTATACCCAATATGTTTATGTTCAAAATAGGAATTGAAAAAGTTTACCAGAGCGAGACTTTGTACAAAATTTGCTTGGGTACCTCTGTCCCATTCGTGTTTCACCCCTAAAGCAGTTGTGTTTGCATGGCTATGTTTCGGCTTTAAGGTTGGGATATGGCGTGAATTTACAGGGTACAGAGGAATAACATCTGAGTCCTCAGGAATGGTAACGCATGGGGGGTATCATGGGCGAAACAGTATACTCTGTTATGTCCATGGTACTGCTCATGTGTATAGGCGACGGTTACCACTTTCCATCAGGTGGGCCGTCAGCTTGTTTGCCATTCTAAGTTGTATAAAAATGTATATGACAGAAAAACGTTTACAGTCTTATGTTAAATCTATAAACTATATATTTATTTATCTTTCCCAATAAATAATTTAATCGTACTTCCTTTTTTTTTTTATAAAATATCTTATTTCCGATTTCGATCACTAGTATCGGGAGAAAAGCTGTACAGCTTCCGGCGGATGTTGGTCCCCTCGACACCAAAATGGCTGCCACCCTCATATTTTTTTCAAGACCACCTGGCTCGCGCGTTGCTATTGTTATATATTCGAACTTGATATTATTGCTTAAATATGGGAAATATCTATACTGCTGGGGGAAAGGGATTGTTAGTAATTCGATATAACAGCCCCGTTGCTTTTTAATGGATGATAATCATCAGCGATATCGGTATATGCTGGCGAGGTACTAGGGGATCATGATAAGTGAGGATGAAAGCAAGTCAGTTGGTCCGTATGACGAATACATCAAGAATAAATTACAACCGAGAAGGTAGACCAGTCAGGGTGTATTGCTAGCAATAGGATCACTAGTCCCCATTACTAACAATTCTTTTTCCCCCTGCCCCATTGCTAGCAATATACCCTATCAGGTCGACCTCTACGTATTTCCCTTTGGAAACCATCATAGTGAAATTTTACTAGAATTTGTCACGATCGGCTAACTTACCTGCTTTCATCCCCACCTATTATGTTTCCCTGGTACAATGCCAGCGTATGCCGATAGCGCAGGTGGGGTTTTTTTTTATTGGATGAAAATGGAATGGTAACCCCGCCTGCGTTAAAGGGATACGCTGGCGGAGCACCAGTGAATGGTGATCGATGAGGATGAAAACAGGTCAGTTAGCCCATCATGATGAATTCATCTGGAATTAATCATGATAGTTTCCAGGGGGAACCGCGAGGAGGTCCACTTGGTTGGGTATATTGCTAGCAATGGGATTCTCAGTCTTCATTACTAACAATCCCTTTCCCCCCGCGCTGGTGAGTTTACCATTCCATTACCACTACTTACTTAAGTATCTCGTGTTTTGAAAAATAGAAAAAAATGTATAATACATATAGGAGTGTATTTCAAAAAATTATAAATGTATTTGATTTTGACATATTTTAGATATATAATTTATTTACATCACTTTACAGCACACAAATAACAATAAACAAATATAGACATGCACAGAAAAGAGAAAAAAATAAATAAAAAAAGATAGTAAAATACATCATTATCAGCGTCATCATATCAGCCTTGGACTGTCCACTGCTGAAGATAAGCCTCCTTCTTAGAGGGTTTTGGCAGTCGTTGCCAATCTTGACAGGCGGTTTGGCAAGGAAGGTGTGGCCAATTCTATGCTGGGGACCGCACGACAAATACACACAAAAAGTATTTTCTTTCCTTTCATGCGTATGCCATAGTAACACAAAATTGTCACAGTTCAGTGCCTTTTCCTTCAAAAGGGCAAAACACTGAGTTTCTGTTACCAGTCGCGAAATTCCTTGACACGAGAAATAAAAAAAAAAATTGTCTATGCCCATTATAATTCCTTTTATTCGTAATATTAAATACTCGGGCAGTAAACAATCCGAGTTGAAACGGTACAAGTATTGTCACCGTTCGCCGCTCAAGGGGAACGCCCCATCAGCCCCCATGCGCACGTGTGCCCACTTCCTACGGTGTTCAAGTTCAACGCCGTACAATTTAGGAAGTTAGGAAGTTGCGTAACAAGAGATTTAATTGTGTTTCAAACGCCGACGCCATTTTGTAAGTGGTTTCATTTATTTATTTGCTTTTGTACATTCACTTATAATATAGATATTAGGTTATAACAAAAATGTACACAGGTGATCTTATCCCTTGAAGGGATCTCTTCCAGTCAACCTTGAGAACTCGAAAGGAGATAGATATGGTAGATAATTTATTTACATTACTTACAGCACACAAATTACAATAAAAAAACATATATATAAAAAACACATAATACACAGTAAAAGAGATAAAAGAATGACAATAAACAAAATATAAAAACTAACAATCTCCCTTCTTTCCCTTCCTTCATGCGTGTGCCATAGTAACATAAAATGGTCACATCTCAGTTTATTGCTTTGCCCTTGAAAGAGCACACTGATATTCTGTTGTGGCCAAGACTCAGTCGCGAAACTCCTTATTAAAAATAATAATAAAAAGAAATATAAATAAAATGCATTGTGTGTGTCCATTACATTCGCCTCCATTTGATGTTATATTGTAAATAAATAAATAAATAACAGATACCATTAGGTGAGGGGTAGTCAGAGGTCACTTTCTGTCACATTCAGGTATTCAGGCAATAAATATTTCCGCTGCGTACCTATTAGGTATGCCAATTTTTTGTTTATTAATTAAAAAAAAAATTTAGTTCTTTTTTTAAATTGTGTTTAGTTTCAGACAATCTTAATCTTAATCTCAAGGAGAAAGTATCTTTATGGTTTGTATATAAAGCATAACATATATGGCGTAAAAATAATACGACAAATTATAGATTTATTAGTAGCTATATACTTAGTAACAGAGTATAAGTAAATATTCATTTAGCAAAATTAGATTTTTTTTAAATATTTTCTTTTTCTAGCGTGCTAATTGGCAATCTGTTCCTTATAGATCAATAATCCAATCTGCTGTTTGGATGTCAGGTTTTAATCTTGTTAATATATGATGAGATGACGAATCCATTAACCAGCTCTCAGTCTCTGTCTGTAAATCTATTATACAGTATACTGTAACCTGCCCAGGAGTATGAAGAATAATTGTACCAAGTTTCGTTAAAATCCGTCGAGTAGTTTTTGTTTATATAACGAACATACAGACAGACAGACAGGCAAAAATTTTACTAATTGCATTTTCGGCATCAGTATCGATCGCTAATCACCGCCTGATAGTTATTTTGTAAATATATTTCATGTACAGAATTGACCTCTCCACAGATTTATTATAAGTATAGATATAGATAGATTAGCCAACATAATGTCAATTACGTCTGTGTCAATAGTTGCTATTTTATATGTAATATTTGAAATTGGAATCTAATTTTTTTTTATTTCATTCTAATTTTAAAATATGTGTTGATAAGGATATTCGATAAATGTACGTTCTTAGAACTGTCGTTCCGTTTTTAAAACGTGTTCCTCATTTAAAAAAATATATTAAAAAAAGTATTTTGAACTGGACGCGTACTAAAGTGATATATTTTTTTTTATTTATTTATTTATTTATCAAACACAAAAAAATTTACAACAGCGAGTACATTGGACCCCGCACTAGGAGAACCTGTATCGCGGGAGTCCATATGAGATTACCAAGACACGGTGGTTTACAAGTATAAATTAAATTAAAATACTAAGCTAGTTTTACGAAAGCAACAAGTTAAAATGAAGCGCTTCGTGAAGACATGCGCATAAAACAGAAAATCATGTAAATACTCTAATATTACATAAATAAATACATACAATTAAATATACTAAAGACATACACTACTATATACGAATATCAATAAATGGTATATAATATTAATTCTGTGACATCGTAATCAAGATTTTGGTAATATCACACGAATAAATATAGATAAAGTTACTGTATTTACTCACGTGGCTTTTTATATCTGATAAATAATTCGCTTATTCAGCATTTTCTTATATAACATCAACAAGGAAACTTTTATTTCAGTCCTCGACGATTATCAGTCTTATAGGTATACAAATAAAGTTTATACTTCACTGCCTAGACATGCGCACGCGCAAGCTGCCAGCGCATCTGCCACGCAGGTGGGTCTTATCATAGGGGAGCGACAATAGGCCCCCTGTCTTGGGGTTATTTAAGGGTAACTGGATTTATATAGCCATATTGGACGTGTAAGCGTGTATTTTTGAGAAATGTAAGTATTTAAAAGTGTTTAAAGATTTTGCGACCTTCAAAGATCAGCTAAACTAAACTGGTGTAGAGTTAAAAGAATTATTATAATTATTTTAGTAAAATTTTGTTACTATGCATGATAATATGGAAACCGATCCAATATCTATATATTGGGTTCCTCTGGATATCGATGGAGAAAGAAAGGTCCTCATCCATTTCGATATCGCCCATATCGGTCGGATATCTATTTTCAAATACGAGTATGTTAAAAGTCTGTTATCCAATATTATTTTTTGGATAACATACTTTCCGGAAGGAGTTGGTGTCGTGTCGTATCAAGAGGTGAAGAGACTCGCTGAAAATCGTAGTGAGTGGCAAGAGCTCCGCCGACAAGAGCGCAGCTCTTAAATAGGATAAATAGATAGAACATACTTTTAATATATTCGTAATGGGACCAGTATATAAATATTGTAAATATATATATATATAAGACCTTCGGGTAGAATTTCAATTAATATAGAGGCATTGATATTCACATAATATTGAATATTTATTATTTTTATGTCCAATGATACGCCACAAATAGAACTTAGAAAACTGATTTCATGGTGTTTAGTTTTCTCCAATGGTTGTTTTCTTTTGTTCCAGCGCCCCGCACCTCCTGTACAGGGGGGACGCCAAACAACCTCCCGCCCCTCAGCTTCCACAGCGTCCATGGGGAGAACATCCGGGTGTCCCGCGATGGCTCCATGGCCAGGCGTGTGGAAAGTTTCTGCAAGGGCGTCGCGTTCAGTGCCCGACCAGTTAGAGTCAATGAGAAGGTAAGGTCTCAACAGATTCTATCTAATGAAACCACCACTGTAGTTACGAGGAGAGAAAGGAGCTAGTGACCGACTCTAATAACCGCGTTTCTAGCAATGTACCCTTTCAGATTGTCCTTTCTGCCTTTTCTGATTGCCAATTGAGTCGATTTTATTTTCACGCAAACCAATGCGTTGGCAGGATTAATGTTTGTTTCCATTAAAGAACCATAACTATGTTTTATCTATAAGATATATGAAAAGCACGAAAGGTGGTGAACTAACCCCATAAATGGAATAAACACAAGCACTGCGTAGCATCTGATGAGCCGTATGCTATCCAGCAACTTTTCTTGCATAAAAAATACACATATTTACAATTGTATTTCTACATTTTCAGGTGTGCGTCCGCTTCGTCGAGATCTCCAATAGCTGGAGCGGAGTCATACGTTTCGGTTTCACTACTCACGATCCAGCCACCCTCGCTCACGCCCTTCCTAAATACGCCTGCCCTGACCTCACCAACAAACCTGGCAACTGGGCCAAAGCTCTCGGCGAAAGATTCTGCGAGAAAGACAACATTCTGCATTATTACGTCAATTCCGCTGGGGACGTCCATTTCGGAATCAACGGTGAAGATAAGGGACTGTTCTTCTCAGGGGTCGACACAAGGAACCCTCTCTGGGCGTTGGTAGATGTCTACGGAAACTGCACAGCGGTTCAATTCGCGGACCCAAGAGTGCCGAACCAAATCAGAAGACCCAACCAGAGTCCTATAGAGGAAGACCGCTTAGTCAGCAACATGAGATCTTTAAGCATCGAAGAGGCACTACCCCCGCCAAGATACGCAAATCCCCTCGTCCCCCTTAGTCTGCACAGAACGAAAGGGCGTAATGTCCAGTTTGTCAACGATAGGGGAGTAGCGGCGAGAACCGAAGCGGAATTCTGCCAGGGTTACGTTTTCACCGCTCGCCCGATGCGTCCGGGACAAACCATCGTCGTCCAAATACTCGCAACGGAGTCGGCATACGCTGGAAGCCTCTCAATTGGTCTAACTTCCTGCGACCCGGCTACCTTAAGGCCGTGCGATCTGCCGGATGATGCGGAGTTGCTATTAGACCGTCCAGAATATTGGGTGGTGAGGAGAGATGCTGCGAATGGTTTAAGAAGAGGTGACGAGCTAGCTGTCACCTTGACCATGGACGGAGAGGTCCGTGTGAGTAGAAACGGGTCCACTCCTATGACTGTCATGCATGTGGACCACACTTTGAGGCTGTGGGCGTTTGTGGATATATATGGGGCCACGCAAATGGTCAGGATGCTGAGTTCCCAGGTGACTCAGCAAGCGCAGACGCCTCCGCAACAACTAAGGGTGTTGACTGGGTCGGCAGCACCGATAACTACAGGGGCAGGAGGCACTGTGCTTGTGGTGAGCCTGCCACCGCAGAATGGTGCTCAGAACGCGGCGAATCAGCAAGGGCTCACGTTGGCCAGCGCTCATTATATCGAGGTGAGTATTTTCTTGTTTTTATATGACTGGGATTCGCCGTGAATACCCCTTCATTTTTTCGTCCATGATACCCCCCATGCGTTGCCATTCCTGAGGACTCAGGTGTTATTCCTCTGTACCCAATAAATTCACGCCATATCCCACCCTTCAAACCGAAACACAGCCATGCAAACACAACTGCTTCACGGTTGAAATACTATTGGGACAGAGGTACCCAAGCAATCGACTTTTGTACAAAGTCTCCCTCTGGTAATATTTAATATTATTTCTGTATATTTAGAAGATACTTTCTATAATTACATCTGAAGGAACGAAGTGTAGGACAGTCTTACAATGGCGGAGGTATTGTTCCAGCACTTCGTAGCAGCATAATCACAGCTCATAATCTTAATTTCTATTTCCAGCCAATCCAAGCCTCGTCTCAACTGTGCTTGGCCGGCCTCCAACCCATATCGAGCCCCCCGTGCGCTCCGATACCACAGCAACCGTTCCCACGTCCGAGAACAGACGCGCAGTGTTCATCCACCAGCCAGAACAACTGCAACGAACAGGTCCAAATGCCCAACGGCCACACCGAACCCCTGAGACTGGCTGATAGACTTCAAAACGGACCATCGACCAGCAGAGGTCACAACATCTACTCTGTCATCGGCGAAGGTAACCTTACAGGAACTGAATGCACCATTTGCTACGAGAATCCCATAGACAGCGTCTTATATATGTGCGGACATATGTGCATGTGCTACAGATGTGCTGTACAACAGTGGAGGGGGAAGGGTGGGGGTCAGTGCCCCCTCTGTCGGGCACAGATCAAAGATGTTATACGCACATACAAGTCCTGATGTGTTTAGATGGCGCTGTTATGTTATGCCAAAAAGTTGAGGTTACATGTATTATATACTCTGTGGTGAACGATTTGGCGCGAATTTCACGTATGCATGTGTGTGTGTGCCGTACGAATGGATGATTATGATTGTGTTGGTATGTTCTTAATTTAAGTTCTAATGTATTGAGCTCGGGAAGCCAAATAAGCTGAGGTGTGGAGACAAATCGATTGTGTAAGCGAGATAGTAGATATATACTCCTTAAATACACGAAAGAGTAAGCAATATTCTATCCGTTTTCTTACTACTAAAAGTCTGGTGAAACATATCTTATTATCTATACTTTTCATTGTATTTACAAATTTATTTGCTACTTATTAATTGTCGTAGATACAATACGTGAAATTCGCGCCATTTTTTATTCTGGAACGCTAAAAAAATATTGCTTCCGTCATCAACCAATGATGAAATGATTGTCATTAATAATATCAGTCAACTCAATTAATTTATTCAAATTAAAATAAACAGCTTTAAGATTTATATGTGGCTGTATGAGTTAGAAACTTTGCCTCATCTTTGACAGATGAAATAAATCAGTTGGCGGGTGTTTTTTTTTTAATAAGGAAAAAATACTGGCGATATTTTAATGGCGTTCCAATACTTTATATAATTATACTGATAATCAATGCACTAGTGTATATTTATGACTTAGTTATTAGTAAGATAAGAACATAATAGTGGAAATATCATAAATAATATATAAAAACAATATACCTAGGTGTTTTAGGTTCGCTTGTTAGGAAAATTTGATTTTGGAATAATATTTAAAGAGAATTGAGAATTATTTTAGATGGTAATTTTGAATGTTTTGAAAAAAGTCGGGGAATTCGAATATGGAATCTGTAAAGTATTCTGAATTTAAAATGCAACTCATTAGACGATCAGGCCATCGTAACGTGAATATTGTTGTCAGGTTTTAATTAAAAATATCTACGATACATATTACACCAATTAAAAGTTTCTTTTTTTTTTTAATTAACAAAAATACCAACCAATATATTTCATATATTACCTTGGCTTTCATATATTACCCCAATGTTTAGGACAATTTTACATTTTTAATTTAAACCTGGCAACACATTTTATGACTGGTAATGACTACTTATGTAATAGATGTCCGTAACTATTCTACAATGATATTATGGTGAACTTTACCATTAATATTTAAATATATTGTTATATAATTTGTACTAGATACTTGTAGAATTATAATAAAATAGGTTTATTTTAGGCCAAAACATTTCATGGATCAGTTGATATTAATATTCACAACAAACGATACCAAAAAGTTTGAAATTAATGCATATATATATATATATAAAGGACATTTGATATAAATATGCAATAATGTGATTAAACAGAGGATGTTATCGTTAAGTTATAAAAAAAAACTACTTAACAAATTTATTATCCATTTTTTTTTTCGTAATTCAATTCTGAGGTCGTCTATTTTTTTTTTTATCTTTTTTTGAACATAATACTCAAAAGGACAGAGACACATGAGAGATATTTAAAAAAAATCTTGTTCTTTATTGTCTTTGATTTTTACATAGATAAAGAAATAATTCTTTATCTATGAGTTGATTGATACAATAGAACTTCTATCTACGATTATAAACTTTGAAAATCATCTGACGAGGCTACCTGTATTAAAAATATATGTACATATGTAGTATATAATTGCTAGTGTATTATAATGTATCTATGAGTCCGAAAACGGTATTTATATCTATATGAAATTCTAATGGTCAGGCTGTATGACTTAGTTCCTTTGCCTTTTCCATTGCAGATAAATTAATCGTTCTGCTACTAATCTACGTGGAATAATACATTATTCTGATTATGAAATACTCTATGATTTTTTTTTTAATTATGAATCTGTAATGACATAAATCTGACGCTATGTGCATAAGTTCTCAAAAATGATATAATATAATAACAATAATAATAAATACCTTTAATAAAATAAAAAATACGAAAGTATATATTGATTATTCGATTATTCAAACATTGCGACAAATGTCTAGTTGCTTTTTTTTTTTAATTTGTAACGAACACTTTGTTAACGTAATCTGGGACATTTACGTATAAGTCTAAAGCTTAATCACTCGAATATAACGGATCTGTTTAAAAATCACATAAGAGATACATGTGTCGATGAAAACAGGTAAATTGGGATCATCGATGATCCATAATAGTTGTGAGGAATTGAATAAGAATTAATCCCGATGGTTTCCAGGGAGATTGATCTGGCCAGGGTATATTGATAGTAATGGGGCCCTTACTCCCCATTTTTAACAATCCCTTCCCCCCCCCCCCCCCCCACTGACCGATAGTTGCAAGTATATAAATAATATTCCAAAAGAAGGACAATTTGATATAAATATTCGAAAGTATTGATAGAATTGACGTCACGGGTAACTCCTAGGAACAAAAATTGAGATGCGTCTTTTTTTTATATGATGTTAATATTAAGTTGATGACATATTAAATATTAATATATAATAATATAAAATAAAATGGCAATTGTCTAAAAAAGATTCGTATACAAATTATATGGTAATAGAGGTACCAAAGGAAGTTGACCACAAAAAAAAAATTTTTTGTTTGCCGCCAAAAAATCCAGAGTAGATTGTAAATAACGGAAAAAAAATAAGATCGTTTATGTAACTATACTTATGTTTATGCAGTTAAATTGTTTATTGAGTAATGTTTAGCTGAAATCTTTTACTAATAAAGGATATATAATTAATCCTAAGATTGATTTTAAATCGATATTTATTAACTGCACACATCTCTTCTTTTTTTTTAATCCATTTGATTTTATTATCTATAAAAAAAAGGTCGGACTAGGCTGTATGAGGTTTATACCTTCGTCCACCCTTTTACAAATTACATAGAAAAATTAACAAAAAAATATCTCTGATTGTTGATTTTTATTGTTTGTGTTTTTAGGCGGATTATTCAGAATATAGTTTGTACAAAATAGCAATAATAAAAAGAAAAAAATGATCCCTTTTAGGGATGTGTGTAGACAATTTCGGCTGCGAACTACGTATTTACGTCCATGACTTACCGTGATAGATTTAATGCATTTAATAATTTAGCAAGCATATAATAATAATTATTGATATTTCTATTGTTAATGTTACCAATAAGGCGTACTGTCGGAGCGGTAGGAGCTGTGCTACAGAAGCAATTTTACACAAAATCAAATCAAAAGTTATCTTAGACAGTTTTTTCCCGACCTTCTTCCCAAAGACAATTGTCCCCCCCCCCCCCCCCCCCCCCCATAGTAACTCGACTCATACAGCTAATAACATTAAAAAAAGAGCATATTCCTCTTTAAAAGGCTGGCAGTACATCTGCAATTCCTCTGGTGTTGTAGATGCTGATGGGCAGCGTACCATCAAGTGAGCATGTGGCTCACTTGATTTTAAAAAAAAAGACTAGATAAATATATTTTTCGTATTTCGACTGTTCCGGGGGTCTACCATGAAATGAAATTCCGAATTTTCGGGCTCAATTTCGTGTTTTTGTTCGTACCTAAATCAACCCAGTAAATGGAGCTTAACGTTTCGTTCATCATAAATCCTATCCTAATAGTCCAGAGGAATGATATTTTAATATTTTTAATAATTTTAAGCGGCATGTATTATGTAATTTTGACATCAAATTTCTATTTCGTTCGTCGAAAATATTTCATGGTAAGCCCTCTGTTTACTACTAAGATAATTATTTTTTCAAAATGGTTTAATTTTTAATTCTACTAAATATCAATATTAATATACTTAACAGATATTTTTTTGATGTAATATGTAATTCATAATAACAACACAAATTTAGGTAATTATAAATAATCTCCCAACGCACCATTATCGAGGCAGCGTGCCCAAGATACTGGCAGTATTACCTCTTTGGATTGCTAAACTTAATATTTTGCGCAAAGTAGCTCTCGGGTCACCAGTAAGCTCGATGAGCCGGTGCGATCGTCCGATAGATACACTGAATAATTTAGAAATATTTTTAAAATCTTAGATTATATAGATAGAGAATCGAGCCTCAAAAACGGGTCAACTTTTTGTCAGCTAATTGTCAAATTAGCTGACTCGTTTTGTTTACCAGTGTTCTATATACTTACGCACACAATGCACCTTGACGTATCTATATTTAATTATGTAATAAATAAAATGAGTGTTTACGCATTAAAAAGATGCAGAAATTATAAGACAAAATAAATATAGAAGTTATAAAGGAATCACTCATAACTATTTGTGATGTAAAATTGTATGAAAAAGTTGACCCGTTTTTCTCGAAGCGTTTGTATGGAGACACTCTATCTATATAATCTAAGTTTAGTATCGATAATAAAATTAACATTACAGTAAAAGCTACCTATCGCTCCGGTCCAACAAACGGGAGTTCCTAAAAAATGTCTTTATGTTATTTTCTCTAGAAAGAAGATTATGAATTTAGCCGAAACGAGCTGGTAGATATCAAGCTACTACGCTAATGCCACTGCTAAATATCACATATCGCGAATAACGAATGACAGGGGAAAAATTAAAGAGTGTTAGGTTAGAATTTATTAGTTTTGGCGCCAATTTGATATCGTAATCACAGATTAATTATCAAATTGGCGCCAAAGCCAAGCGTTATCTTTTTTTTAAGAATAACACTCGAATGTTGCCAGTATTTTCCTAAAGATTTCGTTACACGGAGAAAATATCATAAGACATTTTCGACAATAGAGATATACACGGCTTTATTAGAATGATGTTTCTTGAATATTTGTATGTAAAAAAATCAACCATTCCTCTATTGCTCAATTGTTTTGCGTTGACAATACCAAAATCTGTATCACGTAATGCAATTCCGTTCTTATTGTAAGTTTGTATTGTTTAAAAAGCTGATTTGACTAATAACTTAATAGTAACACTAAATTGGCATCTTCTAAGGAAGTCTATTACTTTTTTTTTTTATAAGACTAAAAGTAAAATGCCTTTTTAATGTTATCTAACCATTGACTGACTTCTTTATCTACTTTTTATAATGATGTTTTAATACTCGTATATCTGTTTTACTTATCTGAAAATATGTTTTTATTTGATAGATTTATGTCCTATATTTTTGGGAACATTTTTTTCCCCATATAAAGATGTTTTTCCCAGAAACGAGTTTAGAAAATCAATATTATGTTTACAAGTTTTTTTTTTTTTTCTTTTTAATTGGTATGAGTTTTAAAGCATCATTAATGTAAATTTGTAAATAATTAAATCATTCCTCTATACCAACAATATGTTTATACCAAACATTTTGCCAGTTTTGTTCTATTTAATTTTTTTTTGTATAATATTATTATGATGGCAATACTGAGATACATATACTGTGTATTATAAATAATTTAGTAAAAAAAAGAATACTAACTTAAAAATCTATTTGGAACGTCTTTTATGTTAATTAATATAACGTGTCTATGTTACATATAATTGACATTACAAATTGATGTTTTTGTGTATTATATTTTTTGTTAAAAAGTACAAGACTTCTCAGACGACTCATGTATGGCCCACTTAAGACGAAATATTGTACAATTAAGGATGGGTAATATATAACTGTATCTATGTATTTTAGTTGCAATATCTGTATATCGACTCAAGAATGGATATATTATATATCGTTGGCAAAATACCCTAATATCGGGGTGAACGCCACAAAAAAAGAAAAAAAAAAAAAATTATATATCGTCTATTTAATATATAATATTGAAATGAATCCGATTGAAATATTTACCCATTTATAAATCTTAACATCTGTCATACGTCTGAGGTGTAGAGAAAGAGACACATAATTGGCTGTATGACAATTGTATGTAGAATGTCATACAACGAACTATGTGTTAGAGTGACACGTGAATACTCTGTAGTAGTTATGTTAAAAAAAATTCATTATCTATGGTCTACAGTTCGTGTGATATATATAGTGTTTCTATCTCAGTCACTCGCGTTCAATACGCGAACATCTATCTATCTCTTTTCAGGCGGTCAACTAACCGATTTAATCTAAAACCCCTGATTTAGATTTACGAGTAAATAAATATACTTATTTGTGAATTTCAGACCCGTACAATAAGTCCCTATGTTTCTTTTTTTGTTTAATAGGAAATATGATCTAGAATCTCGCCTTAATAATTATACAATTTATTTATTTATAATACAAGAAAGAGTCAGCTGTGAGTGTGCGCGTGAGTGAATAAGAATGATTGTCAATGAGAGAGCAGCTACCTCTTTCGTTCACATAACCAAAATACCAAAACAGTGTGACCAGTAAAATAAAAAAAAAAACACCACGATTAATTCACAAGCCAAATCTAAAATAAGTTTTTAAGGGAAAGATAATTGTAAATATATGACGTAATTATGATGGTGTGTTGATACATAACCAGAATTTATATATATTTGAATTCAAATCCTAAAATTCTTGTAATAAAAAAAAAACTTAAAATGCTCTTATTTCGCTCTAAAAACTATAACATACTAATGGTTTTATATGCTTCTGTGGTCTTGAAAATACATGTAAAAATTATGTCTTAAGAGAGCGTTCCAAAATTAAAATTGAACATTTTCCAAGAATTTAATACGAAGTGATTCCCATACAAAGTCGCCTAATATTTTTCAATTTCTCACCTGAACTCTAACCTTAAAGTTCAATTGAAAAATGAAAGTTATGAGAAACTAAAAAAAGTAAGAAAAAAAAAGTAAAAAAATCCTTTTTTCAACTTTCTTCTTTTAAATTACATTTATAGTGAACAAATAAAAAAAAAATTAAATCGATCAAGCATTAAAAAACTAAACTACAGTACAGATTTTGATATTATGTCTATGGGACCAGTCTGTAAGCCTGATTTTGATCCTTTCAGATGAAAAAAGATTTTTCCAAATCGGTATACGACTGATGGAGTTATGAGGTAAAAAAAAACCGAATTCAGAATCTGCTTCTTTTTTAAGTCGATTGATAATTGACATAATCTGTGAATTTATTTGATTATTTCTTTCTTTAATTCTCGTTTTACAAGAATGAATGAATGAGTATACTTTATCTGCATTATACAATATAGGGAATAAGCAAGACAATTCATAAATGTAACGATACAATTGTACAAGTACAGTAAGGCGGTCTTATTGCTGAGAGCAATCTTTACAAGACAGCCTTAGGGTTATTTTTGAGTATGTATCAACACGTCATAGACCAAGTTTCATGTGATATGACTTTGTTTTTTTTTTTTCAATTTTTGTTTTTTTTTCGAGCTTGGTCAGTGTACAGCGTTGTCATCTAGTCCTTAGTAATTTATTTCTTTTTTATTATTATTATTTTGAGAAAAAAAAATGCATTCTTTGTAAACGATGTTGGAATTTAGATTAAGTTTTCGAATAAAATGATTATTGAATTATTTTTTGTCTTTTTTTTGTGGTATTTATTCCCTGTGAGATCAAAGTTTAAAATTTCATTATTGGAAATATTACAATCGATGGCTGACAAAATAATGGTATTTGTAGAACATCAACATTTACCAGAGGGAGTCTTTATACAAAAGTCATTTGCTTGGACACCTTAATGAGTATCTATAAAGTCAGGTTAATCTATATTTATAATAAATCTGTAGAGAGGTCAATTCTGTACATGAAATATATTACGAAATTAACTGTCAGGGGGTGATTAGTAATCGATACTGATGCCAAAAATGCAATTAGTAAAATTTTTGTCTGTCTGTCTGTCTGTATGTTCGTTGTAAAAACAAAAACTACTCGACGGATTTTAACGAAACTTGGTACAATTATTCTTCATACTCCTGGGCAGGTTATAGTATACTTTTCATCACGCTGCGATCAATAGGAGCAGAGCAGTGAAGGGAAATGTATCTGTTACATCAAAACCACTGAACCGTGAGTAAGGACATAGACTACTTATTTTACGAAAAACGACAGAAACGCGGACGAAGTCCCTGGCAAAAGCTAGTTTAGTAATATATAAAATAATTAAAATCCATGTGGCTACAGTTCATGAAATGAATAGAAAAGAAATGATGATGGTGATGATATATTATCATTGACGTCTATAAGCGAAGGTTACTACACTCCATCAGGTGAACTGTCAACTTGTTTGTCATTCTAAGTTACTTAAAAAACAATATATAGTCGAGGGAAGTCTCCTAGTGTTACATACTTAAGGTTTAACGAAATACTTAAGTTTATAAAATTATTACGTCAACAAAATATAAAATGGAAATAAATTATACAAATGGCAACATCTGCATATTTTTAAAAAATAAAATAAAAATATCATAGATAAGAAAATTCTCAATTATTGCCATTTTCATTTTTTATTGTACTTAGTTTTTTTTTTTACACCAATGAGATAGCAATCAAGCATACAGCCCATCTGATAGTAAGCGGTTACCTAAACCTATGAATGCCAACAATACCAGGGTATTCCGCATGCGTTGTCGACGCTGAAGAAATCTCTTTATTGCCTTTTTGAAGAACCTAGCACCGGAAAGACTTTACTTCATGCACCAAGCTATGGTTTTTTTTAAATATATAATAATAGAATAGCAACCTCTATAACGCTATCGGTGTACATAGGAGGGGCAGCAGTGAGGAGTAATAAATGCAGATAAAAGCAGGTCAGTTAGTGCATCGTGAGAAATTCGATAAAAATTACGTATAATTGTTTTTGGGGGGAACCGCACAGAATATTTTTTTTTATACAACTTAGAATGGCAAACAAGCTGACGGCCCACCTGATGGAAAGTGGTAACCGTCGCCTATAGACATGAGCAGTACCGTGGACATAACAGAGTATACTGTTTCGCCCATGATATACCTCCCATGCGTTGCCATTCCTGAGGACTCGGATGTTATTTCCTTCCTTAGTATCCTGTAAATTCACGCCATATCCCACCGTTCAAACCGAAACACAGCCATGCAAACACAACTGCTTCACGGTTGAAACACGAATGCGACAGAGGTGGCCATGCAATCGACTTTTGTACAGTCTCCCTCTGGTGTTTATTACCAAAGTGTGTATATACACAAAGTTTAACATTGATTCCTATACTAAGCCGAGTCTGTCTTGTCTTGTCTTGTCTTGTAATTGTGTTGCCAAATACATGCATACAGAAATTAAAGAAGGCTTTCTAGTACTACAGATAACTGTTTACCTATAAGTTTATACAAATTTATTTTTAAAATATGATTTCATAACTACTAAATTCATGTGAGAGTGCGTGCGTGCCTGTGTGCGTGCGCCCGTTCGTAATTGCTTGCGTGTGTGTGTGCGTGCGTGCATGTGTGTGTGTAAATAGGTAACAATTAAACTTTTAATATTCACAATGTAGTGACAAAAACAGGATTACCCTGGCAACATTCTTTATTAAAAAAAAATATGGTCGGGATCAAAAGGACATGTATCCAGAGCCGTAAAACATATTAATAAAAAAAAAAATAAAGATCATTATAATGAACATCATTCCGAGATAGAACCAAAAAATGGAAATATAACTTACTCAGTTTTACACGAGTAGCTAGACATATAAATTAGTATTTTATATTAGTTTTAACAAGAAAATAGTTGATTCTTTAGATTACATTATTGTAAATTGCGTAGGGATTTCTATTTTTTTTTTTAATAAATAATATATGGCCTATGTCACTTGCAGCTACAGAATAGGTACAGCTTTTAATAGGTGAAAAAAAAAACAATTGAATGGTTTTATCCATTACATATCCATTATAAACACAAAAAAAAAAACAAATCTTTCTTCTTTATAATATTTGTATAGAAAAGTAAAGTAATAAATGGGAATAAATTTATGTTTTGAAAAATAAAGGAAATTTTATTTCTACGTGTGCAACCCCGATGCGCAATGTCAAACAATAGGTGACGCTTCGAATAGCGTATGTTATCCTTTACTAACGTAATAAAATAATAAAACAAATATAATTTAAACCTTAACACCTCACGTTACAGTCTAGAATTACTTGGGAATGTTATTGCTTTAAGGTTCATAATAAAACGACATATTAATAACGGGTCGCCGCGTTGAATGGACTGCCCGACTGAAACTTGTTATTATTAACCAAGTTATAACCTTTTATTCTGTGTTTCGTTTTTAATTTATTGTTTAAACAATAGAATCATACATGAAACAGTATTATTTTGTGATTATTAGTTATTTTATTAAAATATTTGTACATTAAGATTGTTTAAGGTGAGATATTCTGTTATAACCGTGGACATTTCGCTTTAATTAGATCAAATTGTAGTTATACGGAACTTTTAGTAGCGTGTGCAGTTATTCTATGAGATCCGTCTTATTGTTTCGTACTTTTATAAATTAATACGCCATTTTGTGATACAGAAACGTCGGTGGCTGTTTTTATGAGTTATGATGTGATCCAGTACAATTTGGAATCAGTTTGAAAATTTGAATATCGAATAGTATGTATTGTTTATTTTTTTTTGTAAACTACCATGCGTGTAACCGGCGAGCATTTTTATTGTTTTTTTTTTTTTATTTTAATTTAACCAGCCAGTATTTATAACTGATACGAAAATTAAGAAATACATTATTTGATTTGAGAATTTATTTTTTGAATAAATTCTGTCTGTATGTCTATTGCAATAGTATTATATATAGAATTTAAATCATGCTGCTGGTCACTTTGTTAATTATAGGTTAATATTTTCCTTTTAGAGATACCTTTATTATAGAAGTATCTACACACACATGTCCAAAAGTGGGATATCAAGATATAGATTTCTAGAATCTATTTCAATTAGTAACATGCTCCAATTGCACATTGATAGTAACAAAGTTATCTCTGCCCACCTCATTTTGAATTAAGAGTCGGGGGATGTCCTTATGTTTGAATTCAGGTAAAATAATTAAAAATTGTGTTCCACAAAAGAAAACTGTTTTCAATTGTGACAAAACCTTTTATTTTGATTTAAAAACTAAACTGCTGAACCGATTTTGATGAAATCTCTATTAGACCAATCTGAAAGTACATGTTTTAAAAAAAAAAAAAGAATTTTCAATATCGACAATGGAGTTATGAGGTAATAAATGTAAGAAGTAGGGTCAACCTGAACACCTCGTTCCTTTTGAACATTATGGTTTTTTTTTATCTGAATAGATATATTTACAAATTTATTAGTTTTTAATTCAAAATAACTGGTTTTGCCATAATCAAAGACAGTCGCTTTTTTTTGTGGATTTTCAATTGATTTCTGTTACTTGTAGAAAAAAGCTTTTTTTTTAATATAACTTAAAATAGCAAACAAGCTGAGGGGCCACCTGATGGAAAGTGGTAACCGTCGCCTATAGACGTGAGCAGTACCATGGACATAACAGAGTATACTGTTTTGCCCATGATACCTCCCATGTGTTGCCATTCCTGAGGACTCAGGTGTTATTCCTTTGTACCCAATAAATTCACGCCATTTCCCACCCTTCAAACCGAAACACAGCCATGCAAGCACAACTGCTTCACGGTAAAAACACGAATGGGACAGAGGTGCCCAAGCAAACGACTTATGCACAAAGTCTTTCTCTTAACCTTGTACGCTCCATGTGTTACCATTCCTGAGGAGTATAAAGTTATATGTATAAGTGTAAAATAAATTCCTTACTAATATTATAAATGTGCAAGTGTGTTTGTTACCTTATAAAGTCTTAATGGCTTAACCAATCATTAAGAAATGTGGTATACAGGTATTTTTTTATGGGTGAAAATGGTATGGTAACCTCGCCTGCGCTATCGGGATACGTATGATGAATGAATGGATGAATGAATTCATCAGGAATTAACCATGATAGTTTTCAGGGAGAACCGCGAGGAAGTCGACCTGGTTGGGTATATTGCTAGCAATGGGATTCTCATTCTCCATTACTAACAATTCCTTTCCCCACGGTATACAGGTATGGGATGAAAAATGGTATAGGCTACTTTTTATACCCAGTCAGTGATATCCATATCCTGGTCGTGTAAACAAAGTCATGGCTGAAAGTTAGTAAATGAATAAAACAGTATCTTTTATCGCTTTTTCCAGATGTTCTGCATCCAAGAAACAGAGCCACACATGGATCCATTCTCGGACAAAGATCCTTTGAACACGAACACACCGTCGGAATCCAGCGATGACGAGCCGAATGCCAAAAGACTGAAGACGTACGGGAGTCCATCGCTAAACCTGAAAGTCTACCAGATACCCGCCTTCAACACGCCCAGTTCTCTCTCAATATTCCCCACCACAACGAATACATTGCCCAAATTCGTTAACAATCCGTTAAACTTAGCCAACCCGTTATCGTTGACAGCAAACAATATTGGCAACAGTGTTGTCAAATCGTTGCACAGCAGGTACTCGTTGCCCTCAAAGTTAACGATCACACCCGTACCAACACCCACGAAGAGTGCGGAGACAGGCGAGGTTGTCAGATACAAGAAGAACGGAGAGATAGCGAAGAAGAGAGGCCCTCCGAAGGGGTATAAGAGAAAACCCAAAGTTGATCTGTCGTGTAGTTTATCTAATGGAGCTTTGCTGCAGGTAAGTTTTGTACAACTCGGAATGGCATAAAAACTGATCATCTCCCAGTTGATGGAAAGCGGATACAATCGCTGGTGGGGGAAAAGGGATTGTTAGTAATAGGGTCTAATAGCCCCATTGCTATCAATATACTCTATTGATTGTAACAGGTCCCTAACAGGTCGACCTCCCTGTGGTCTCCCCTAGAAACCATCGTGCTAAATTCCAAGTGTATTCATCACGATGGGCTAACTGACCTGCTTTTTCATCCTCACCTATCACCTATCACTGGAGCTTCGCCAGTGCATACCGATAGCGTAGACGGGGTTAGCATTCCATTATCATCCATTAGAAAAAAAAACAGTCGCTGGTTCATATCCGGCTCGAAGGACCGATATTGAGAGGGAGGACTGTAATTAGTGGAATAAAATACTTTCTTGGTACAGAATTGGTGCATTTGCATATTTTTCGATATATATATATATATATATATATATATATATATATATATATATATATAAATGGGAGAATGAGTATAAATGTTTGTCAGTAGACATATTCCTGTCCCGTAACCTAAGTTACGAATAAAAGCTAGTACATATATATAGGCATGGATAAAAATTAACGATAAGTTTTAAAAATACAATAATGACATACACATAAACTGTAGCAATTTCCTTTTTTTTCGGTAGTAAAATCTGCTCCTGTTAGTAACATAATAACTCAGTTGTAGTAAAAAAAGAAAAATATATATTTTGCAGGCACAGAACTCGATCCTGACCAGCTTGCTGGCAGCGTCGAAGGTGTTCACCACCGTACCACCAACAACCACCGTCATATCGTCTCCGGCCGTTCCAAAAGTCACAGTTCCCGAAGGTAAGTTATACTCAGCAAACTTGAAACATTGCTGAACCAGAGGGAGACTTTGTACAAAAGTCGATTGCTTGGGTACCTCTGTCCCATTTTTGTTTCAACCGTGAAGCAGTTGTGTTTGCATGGCTGTGTTTCGGTTTGAAGGGTGGGACATGGCAGTGAATTTATAGGGTACACAGGAATAACACCCGAGTCCTCAGGAATGGCAACGCATGGGGGGTATCATGGGCGAAACAGTATACTCTGTTATGTCCACGGTACTGCTCATGTGTATAGGCGACGATTACCACTTTCCATCATGTGGGCCGTCATCTTCTAAGTTGTATAAAAAAAAAGGTCCTGACATACGGACGGACGGACAACGAAGTGATCCTATAAGGGTTCTGGAGGCCTACCATGAAATGAAATTCCGAAGTTTCGGACTCAATTTCGTGTTTTCGTTCATATCTAAATCGGCCCATTAAATGGAGCTTAACATTTCGTTCGCCATAAATCCCACCATAAAAGTCCAAAGGAATAATATTTTCATATTTTTAATATTTTTAAATGGTAAGTATTATGTAGTTTTAACATCAAATTCGTGTTTCGTTCGGCTCCGAAATTTCGGAATTTCGTTTTCGATATTTCATGGTAGGCCCTCTGTTTCCCTTTTGGAGGTATGGACCTCTAAAAATGTGTTTGCCATATGCAGGTACAGAGCTCGTGGAGTTACTCCTGGACCCCGAAGACTGGTTTCCGGCTGAGCCTTATAAAATGGTGTTTAGCAGAAAGAAGAATCCCAAGTGGAAGAACTTCCCGTATCGGTGTGAACACTGTTTTAAGGTAACTAAGAAATAAACAAGAGTCGCCGTGTGGTTCCAGTATAGAATGTACAAGGGGCAAACGAGCATGCGGCTCACCTGGTGGTAAGTGACTACCGCCGCCCATGGTCACCCACAACACCAGCGGCATTGCAGGTGCGCTGCCGGCCTTTTAAAGGAACCTTCTAGTAGGTGTCGTAAGAGGCGACTAAGGGAGGGCGAGGGATTTTTTTTAATGGGTGATTATGGAATAGTAACCCTGCCTGCGCTAACGGTATACACTGGTAGGGCACCAGTGAAGGATGATAGGTGAAGATGAAAGAACAGGTCAGTTAGCCCATCGTGACGAATTCAATGAGAATTGTTCACGATGGATTCCAGGGGGAACCACGTGGAGGTCGACCTAATAGGGCATATTGCTAGCAATGGGGCTGTCGAATTCTATTGCTAACAATCCCTCCCCCCCCCCTCCCTTGGCTAAAGTATTAGGGAATTTGTATTTGAACAGTCTGTTTCACTGTTTTATTTATTTCACAAAATCTATATCCGTATGTCAACAGGGTTACCGCGTGGTGTCAACATTGGTGACGCACGCGGCCGAGCGGCACGGCAGCGTGCCGCGCGAGCTCGCCATCCCGTGTCCTTGCTGTCCCCACGTGTCCACGCGCCGCAAACACCACAAGAAACACCTGGAGTCGCACGAGGGCAGGCGGCACAGGATATTCTGTTACTACTGTTTACCGCCACGTGAGTATACCTTTTGTCATAATACTAGTGTTTACTCGCGACTTCGTCTGTATAATTAAGATAATGTATATATTTTTTCTATACAAATTAGAATGGCTCCCAATTATCTTTCCCCTCTCACCGTACTGGTTACGCTTCAAACTCTTTTCTCCTACATTCTTCACGACTCTGGAACGCGCTTCCCGATGCCATTAAGAGACTACCGACTAAACCGTCTTTAAAAAAAAGTGTTCACGCTCACTTTTTATCTTTATCTGAGCAGTAAGTGCTTTGTATTATTCCCAAATTCGTGTATAATATAGTATATATCATATATGTGTAAGTATATTTGTTATTCATATATATCTATTCGTTTATATATGTAATTTTAGTATGTATGTATATCAATAATTAGTAGTACCGCATTCGTGTATTCTGACACTTGCCTATGGTTGACTGGGAGAGAATGCTTTTAGCATTGAGTCCGCCATGTACACATATTTGTACTAATGAATAAATAAATAAATAAATAAAATGGCAAACAAGCTGACGGCCCACCTGATGGAAAGTGGGAATGTGCTAAATAGCGCTGGTTTTCAGCCAGTCCCTTTTCTGTGGGTGTCTTAAGAAGCAACTAAGAGAACTTACCGATCGAGGGATGAACAGCAGTGTTTCTCTTAAAACATCTCCAAAGCTTAACTGCGATTGCCAATTCGCCTGCCAAGCGTGGCAACTGCTGGCACAATTGCCAAGAGAGAGAACATATGTTCAACAATGAACAGTTTTTTTTTATGGGTGAAAATGGTATGGTAACCCCGCCTGCGCTAACGGGATACGCTGGCGGAGCACCAGTGAAGGGTGATAGATGAGAATGAAAACAGGCCAGTTAGCCCATCATGATGAATTCATCAGGAATTAACCATGATAGTTTCCAGGGAGAACTGCGAGGAGGTCGACCTGGTTGGGTATATTACTAGCAATGGGATTCTCAGTCTCCATTACTAACAATCCCTTTCCGCCCAACAATGGACAGCTAACGGATGATGATTAAGTAATACAAATAAATTATCTATTTATCTAAAAACATTTTCCACAGACGATCCTTCGGAGCCGTACGTGAAAGAATCTGAAAAGTACCCGTTCGACAAATTCCCACAATACTGGTACGCTTCAGAGGAGTCGCTGCGGCTGCACAAGAAAAGGAAACACCCGTACGCGGCCATGTTCAACTATAATTGGTTTTGTACGTGGGGCGAAGGTATGCCCAATAGTTAATGAGAGGTCCCACCGCGTGAGTATTTACTACCATTTTAGTAGTTTTGGTAGTGGCATCAGAAGCTGGCAACACCGATGTCGACGCCCCGTTTATTACGTAAGATGTTTGCGGCAACGTGATATCCAATTCTCCCGCCAAAGTTAGTGTTTAGTATGTTATGTTTAATGATTCATATTATACGGGTTTAGTAAAAATACGCGTGTATACTAAAAACGAGCTAAATAATTGTCAACTTTATTACGAGCGACTTACAGTATGTTTTTGTATCACAAAATAGTGTTTATGGGTACTAGGACTTCATATGTTGATTAGAGATAACAGATGTATTGAAATGTCTTACGTAATAGATACATACAGGTAGCGAATATTTTTGGTAGCTTTTTTTACAATGATTCAGCTATTATGAATGTACAGTAGGATTTTTTTATATAAATAATTTAATTGCCAAATGGCGATCGACGGCTCATGTAATTATAGATTTTAATTTTTTACACTGGCAACTTTAAGTATTATGCATAGTTTAAGCTCTGTGTACAAAAAGTCTCTATTCCGAATACGTAGAATTTAAAATACACTGAAATACATTGGCGAATGTGCCAGTATTTACTGGTATAGACATAAAAAAATATTGAAAAAATTATTATATATATAAACTCTATTTTTCAATTCTTGGCATAATTAATAAATAATCTTAGTATATCTATGTAAAAGAATAACACCTGAGTTCTCAGGAATGGCAACACATGCGGGGTATCATGCGCGAAACAGTATACTCTGTTATGTGCATGGTACTGCTCACGTCTATAGGCGACGGTTACCACTTTCCATCAGGTAGGACGTCAGCTTGTTTGCCATTTTAAGTGACATAAAAAATATATCTGGAGGAATCTGGTGGACAAGGCTAAGATGGCTTCCAAAAAGTTAGGAATGCTCAATAGGGTGAGACGGTATTTCACGCGGGAACACCGCCTGAAATTATATAAAGCTCAAGTCAGGCCGCATATGGAATACTGTTCTCACCTGTGGGCAGGAGCGCCACAGTACCAACTCCTTCCGTTAGACCGCATTCAAAGTCGGGCAGCTCGAATTGATGACGATCGGCGTCTTACTGTCCGGCTCGACCCACTGAAACTGAGCAGAGATGTTGCATCTCTGTGCATCTTCTACCGAATTTATTATTAGGAGTGCTCTGAGGAATTGTTCGGATTGATACCCGCTGCTGATTTTCACCATGGTACAACCCGCCACAAACCAGTTTCATCCCAATCATCTGGACGAGTGGCGGTCCTCCACCGTGCGTTTATCAAGGAACTTTCTTCCACGCACAACCACTCTTTGGAATCAACTTCCAGCAGCAGTATTTCCAAACCGATACGACAACATAACCTTCAAGAAAAGAGCACATTCCTTTTTTCAAAAAGGCTATGTTAAGGTTTCCTCAGGGTTGGCAGCGCGTACGTGACACCTCTAGTGTTGCGGGCGTCCATAGGCTACAGTGACCGTTTACCATCATACTGGCTGTATGCTTGTTTGCCATCTTTGTGGTATAAAAAAAGTTACTCTTTTATATGTCAGTCAACGATGTTTGTGTTTATTTAAATCTTAGATTGTATAGATAGAGTCTCGAGTCTTAGAAACGGGTCAACTTTTTGTCAGCCAATTGTTAAATTAACCGACTCGTTTTGTTTATTAGTGTTCTATATACTTACGCACACAATGTATCTTGACGTATCTATATTTAATTGTTTAATAAATAAAATGAGTGTTTACGCATTAAAAAGATGCAGAAATTATAAAACAAAACAAATATAGAAGTTATAAAGGAATCACTCGTAACTATTTGTGATGCAAAATTGTATGAAAAAGTTGATCCGTATTTTTCGAAGCATTTGTATGGAGACACTGTATCTATATAATCTAAGCTCTAATGTACTGTGTCTAAAATAACACTGTCATGAAAAAGTTCATACATGATCAATTAACACTGTGCACATTTGTCGTTCAAATAGGCTTTGCTCAATAAGTGTTTTTTTTTTAATATGTTATTAAAATATTAATTGACTGTTCCATTTTTAAATTAATGAATACAGTAAAAAAAAAAATAGTAGAATTGTTTACTAATTATGCCAAGTTTAGAAAAATAGATAACGGACTTCATGCCTTATAAATTATTATTAGTGATATTATCATAAACAATTGTGATATGTCTCTTATTAAATAAAAAACAAAACTTTACATTTTATACTCAAATACGTTAAATCACAAATGAAACGTTTAATTCTAAATTCAAAAATTCCCTCCTGTTTTCTTGCAGACTAGATTCTTTTTAATTTCTTTTTTTTTTATATATTATGTTTTATTCTGAATTTAAAAATTCCCTCCGGTTTTCTTCCAGACTAGATTCTTCTTAATTTCTTTTTTTTTATATTAAGTTTTATTCGGAATTCAAAAATTCCCTCCGGTTTTTCATGCATATTTAGATTTTTTTTTCTTATTTAGTTTTATTCTAAATTCAAAAACTCTCTTTAGTCTTCGTGCAGACCATATTCTTTTTAATTTCTTTTTTTTATATTAAGTTTTATTCTGAATTAAAAAATTCCCTCTAGTTTTCATGCAGACTGTATTAGTTTTTTTTTTATATTACCCACGATCAATGTTCAATCTCACTCATTGATTCTATCATTTCGTTAATTAAGATTATGTCCGTTGTCTCATCCTGATTTTTTGATATATAATTCATTAGCTACGTCTCATAATATCAAATTATAATTCCATGATCGATAATTCCAAAATCATTCCATTTTAATCCCCCCCCCCCCCTCTTGCTCAAGAGCCATTTTTAGTTTATATATATTGTTTTGAGGTCCAAATTTTTAAATGAACCGGGCCAGTATTTTTTAAAAAAGAAATAATTCTTGACTTATCTAATAAGACTGTAAAGCAATAACCTTTTTAGGACCACATTAAGAAACTTTATAATGTATATTTGTGGCTGAGTTACGTAGACATGGCCTTATTTTGGCTGATTTTTGTAGATCTGGCAGACTTTTGTAGATATTTAGGGCTCAGTTCTGTAGATGTAGCTTATTTGTGGCTGAGTTCTGTAGTTATAGCCTACTCGTGGCTGAGTTCTGTAGATATGGCCTATTTAAAGCTGACTTCTGTACATATGGCCTATTAAGGGCTGTAGATTTAGCCTATTTAGGGCCGAGTTTTTCTGATATGGTCTGTTAAAGGCTGAGTAATCCACACGTGACTTATTTAGGACTGATTCATGCAACTACAGCCTTATTTTAGGCTAAATGTTTAGATTACCTCATAAAATGACCAAGTAGAATGTATTAAATAGGTTAACTGTCTTAAGAATCATGATGTACGGATTTTGGAAATGTTTTTTGTCGGTATTTAATTTTTTTAATTTTTTATTTTATTTTATTATCAATAATTATGAATGAGTATATTTTATTTGCATTATACAATATAGGATATAAGCAAGACAATTTACAAACATAACGATACATTTGTATAAGTACAGTGAGGCGGTCTTATTGCTGGGAGCGATCTTTTCAAGACAACCTTAAGGTAATGGACTAATTGTTGTACAAGTAGGTAGGTATAGTACCGTATAATGGAAAAAAAGCATCTTTTGCAAATTAAAATTATGTGATACTTTTCAAAACCTATTCAATAACGGTAGCTTATTTCATAAAATAATATTGTCCCCAACTTGGTGTAGAAGGTACAGATTGATTGTAGTTTGATAATGAACACGAAGGAATAAGTGAAGTGGCGCGAAATCGAAAGAAGTTTTTAAAATTATAAACGTGTTCCAAATTCAAAATAATTATAAAGTTGAAAAAAAAAAGAACAGTATTTATGGCCAGACTAGTTATATATACTTATATATATACTTAAAATAGTATAAATTTGATTTAAAATTAATGAAATAAAGTCCGTTTCGAAATTTTTTCGAGTGTTTAAAGTCGGTTTGTTTTTTAAGTTTACCAGGACCGTGCCTTAGTGGATTGTCATAATAGAAAATTACGTTTCGTTTTCATTTTTTTTTTTAGGCAATACATTATAACACATTTTCAATATACAATAATAATACACTTTCGATCTTCGTTCTGTGATTTGACTATTGTTTATAACATATTCAGTCATTTCTTTTTTAAATAAAAAAAAAAACAAAATTTGACAGTTTTAAAAATGTGAGGTTATAAAATTGGATGTCATGTCAAAATTTGGCGCCTTTTTTATTGATCGCACGCAATTATGTCAAACATAAAAAATAAGTTTAGAAAAAGATTTTTTTTTTATAACAAATAATATTTTTACAGAAGTCATGACATCATAGTTCTCAGGACCAATAGTAACGCATTAGGGGTACCATGGGCGTCACTCTGTGATGTCTGTGAGCCATCAAAAATTGTTAAATGTAATATTTTTTTCTGAAGTGAATGTTATTCAAACTGGAGGATAAAACAGTTTTTATACCGATAAAAAAAACCCCAATAGATGGCGGTAGGGGACACAAGCTTTGTCGTATCAGTTGTAAACAAAAATGGCGCCCGACACTGATTCGTTCACACACTCTTTTTTTAAAAAAAAATAATTCAATTTTTAAGCGACATCACTTTGACTTTAACTGTATCATGATTAAATAAAAAATTAAGAGTAATAATTATTAATATGCCAATATTTTTATATGAATTTTAATGCATTTATTAATAAAATATAAATGATTATCGTAAGGTAGATGTAAATTTAAAAAAAAATATTTTAAAGAGGCAAGATTCGATTTACTGTTTATAACAGATTCATAAAAAAAAAATTCTTAAATCTTTTTCACGTATAAAAAGCTACATTAACAGCTAAGTAACACGGGCTGTGTTTTATTTGCAACAAACGTGCCAAGTCGGAAGGGATCGCTAGTTTTAAAATAAAACAGCTTCGGTTCAGTTGTAAAGTTAATAGCGTAACAGAAATGGGTGCACGTAGGTAACATTTAATCGTAAAATGTGTCCAACATTGCCATATACAATTTTTTATGTCTACCTTCATTTTAAATATTTTTTTTGTTAAATTTTTTCCTCAAACGTTTTCCTTCTCTTTTGGCAATGTACTAACTACAATATACTACTAAGCGAACGACAAAGAAAGACAATCAGTACAGAGTATGATAGGGCTGATATACCTAAAGAAGGTAGAAAAATTAAAAAAAAAAAAATATTAACACAAATATCAAAATTGGCACAAAAAAATACCCCAAACTTGTCCATTTGATTTTTCTACAAATATTTCTCTAATATTACTACTCAAAATTGTCATAAAAAAAAATCATTTTTCAAAAACCCACGCCGGACGGCCGCCGGACGCCGTTCCAACTAGGACAAATCCGGCGAATTCCAAACGGATGGCAGCTCTAGTTCAATATGACTTGTAATTAGGGATTACAGTATTCGAAATATAGAAGTTTTTGGTAGAAGATTGATGACAATTTTATTTTAGCCTCTATTTTTTCTTTTTATTATTTGTTTTAATTTATACAATATTTTTTTTAATATAATTCTTATAGCTGATTATATAACCGCCCTTTGTCTTTGTCATTCCGGATCCCGGATCCCGGATCTCTACTTGTAATACAGGTTTATCACCCAATACAGGCGCCAGCCCAAACAAATCGTATTGTTAAAACCTTTTTACAAGTTATATTTAATAAGTCCTTAATAATTCGTGGTGAGAAATAAATTAAAACGCGGGTAGTTTTAAGTTTTATAAACTTAATTATTATAAGATCCAAATTGTACATGATACGATAAATTAGACGTCATTTAGTTTATATTATGATAATTTTAAATTAATGAACAAACCTTTAGTATTTTAAGAGTATATTTAGTCGATTAGTGGTCGAACATGTGAGATTTACACGCTCGGTAACACAGCAAGCGATGGCAAACGTGTAAAGTCGGTATTATTGGGTAGATTGGGAACGATATCTAATGAATATGTTCTTGAGCCTTCTCAGTATACGCTGTATAGAAAATGAGCAAATAATAAAAATATATGGTAATTTTTTTTTCTTTTTGGTAGAAAGTGGGCAACATTGTTGACATAATGTCGAAAATGACATTTGAAACACTCTAAACAGCTGTCAAATTACTGTATCGTATTCTAAGAACAAAGAATTACATAGAAGGAATGATGAAATAAAAATTGTAAATCGAATGGTTGCCTCCTTTCTTCTTATGCAAATATAATTAGTAAAAAGAGGACGAAAGATACACCATCAGTTGCTATTTCTCTCAATTCATAGCAGGCTAGTGTATAGAAAATGTTTGATATGTCAATTATTTGTCAATGACAAATTTTACATTACTAGATTATATATTGGACACAGTTTATGTAGAAAGTATGCGTGCAGGTTGTATCTGAATTTGGTAGGGTTATACGGCCGTATAACATTTTTTATACAATAGCCTGCTATGAATTGACAATTTTATCACTCCTAATGTAATTCCTTGTTCTCAGATCGTATTACGATGTAAAAAAAAAAAAGGCTTTTTAACCTCACTGGATACTAGTATATTTGCCAAGTGTATACAAGCGCTTGATACTTGCAATATGTGCCGACCGTGTAAATTTTTTTTATAATAATTCTATGCATATTACAATACGATCAGTTGGAAAATCCAACTATTACAAAATGACAGTATTAATTATGATTTTAAGTTATAATTAACAATTTTTTTTTATACAAAGTATAATAGATAGTCGGGCCAATTATGAGACGCCATTTTTTCTAAAACTATCTCGTAATTTTATGTTTTAATTTGATTATCTTTTTTGTATCAGTCTTTAACTGTCCACTGCTGAACTTAAACCTCTCCTTGGGGGTTTTGCCATTAGTTGCCACGCTTGGCAGGCGGATTGGCAACCGCAGTTAGGCTTTAGAGATGCTTTAAAAGGGACGATGCTAATTTGATACTTTTAATATGATAATTTCAAGAATTTACTATTTTATAGACTATCGTAAAATTAAATTTTTAATAAATTGTAACTTAAGTGTATTAAGAATTCATATCATACTGGTCCTTAGTTTAAAGACCTCTCTGTTCGTATGTCTATTAGTAAATTAATTTATATTAATCCTTGACCATGTACATTGATATTTCGGAACGTGTTGGTGCATTCGGGTGACTTGTCGGTGGTCTGCTTGACGTGGAGGAACGATATATTGTTATCGATGTTGTATTTACTTATTTATTGCTGGTAAATGGATTTTAATTTTTAAAATATTACAACACCAATTTGGAAGTTCTTTGCGTGGATTTGGGTGGATCACTGGTACGCACCTCTTTACATTTCTGTCATTCATGTATGTATATATGTTTGATTTTGTACAAGTAGTTGTTTTACAGTATTAGGTGGCCAACGTCGTTGGTGACACTAAAATTATTGGTATTTAGATATATATATATATATATATATATATATATATATATATATATTGTCATTGTGTCTACTGTTTGTTGACCTAAATAAAGAGAAAAAAAATGCGTTCCCGGCATAAAATAAGCCAACACTTTCTCGTAGGTGTCGTGAGAGACGACTAAAGAAGGGCAAGGGATGGACAGCAGCGTCCCTCTTAGAATTTTTTTTTATACAACTTAGAATGGCAAACAAGCTGACGGCCCACCTGATGGAAAGTGGTAACCGTCGCCTATACACATGAGCAGTACCATGGACATAACAGAGTGTACTGTTTCGCCCATGATAGTGGGTATCATGGGCGAAACAGTACACTCTGTTATGTCCATGGTAGTACACATGCGTTGTCAAGAATATCTCTAAAGTCTAACTGCGGTTGCCAATCCGCCTGCCAAGCGTGGCAACTACTGGCAAAACCCCCCAAGGGGAGGCTTGTGTTTAGAAGTGTACATTAAAAGGCTGATATAACGATGATGAGTCCTTACCATATCTGATATCAAATCAGAATTTTAATTTTCAAGATATATTTAGAAAAATGGCGCTCAGATTCGACCCTAGTGTATATCATGTATATTTATATAGCAATTAGTGAGAATGAAACTGGATAACTTTCCCCAAGGGATATAAGTCTGGTCGGAATATAAAGAAAAAAAGTAAAAAAAAAAACATTCCAAAGCAATCATAGACAATGATGTGCCAATAAAAAAAAAATTAACAATTTAAAAATGATCAAATCAATTAAAAAATAAAAAAAAAAACTATTGTTTGTTTGTTTTGAAAGCTTTAATTTTTTTTTGTTTCAATATTTACACCGAAATATTTGATTTACGCCCATGTTCCTTAGGAAAAGGTGTCAAGTTTCACAAGTATCCCGTGCAACTCGCTAGATGGCGTTATAATAAGAAAAAATAAATTCATGTTTTTCCGTGAAAATGGAATTGCCGATTGTTACAAGCTGAGATTTTATTATAAACCATTTTTTCGTTCTTAGAACATTTAGTGTAATTAAACGATGACGAAGCATTTGGCGTTCCATTGTTTCTGCCTACCCTAATGTGAGACAGGCGTGACAGATATGTATGTATGTATGTAAACGATGACATTGATTATGAAAAAAAAAAAACACTCTTAAAACGTCTTTTTAACGAAATAATACAGCAGAAAATAAATATACATGTAAAAAAATAGTCTATGATCGTATTTTACAAACAAAACACTGACGTCGGTCGTGGGAAGACCATCAGAGGGAGACTTTGTACAAAAGTCGTTTGCTTGGCCACCTCTGTCGCATTCGTGTTTCTACCGTGAAGCAGTTGTGTTTGCATGGCTGTGTTTCGGTTTGAAGGGTGGGATATGGCGTGAATTTACAGGGTACAGAGGAATAACACCTGAGTGCTGAGGGGAAAGGGATTGTTAGCAATGCAGTTTGACAGCCCCATTGCTAGCAATATGCCCTATTAGGTCGACCTCCACGTGGTTCCCCCTGGAAACCATCGTGAACGATTCTCGTTGAATTCGTCACGATGGGCTAACTGACCTGCTTCATCTTCACCTATCATCCTTCACTGGTGCCCCGGGTATACTGATAGCAACGGGGCCTAACCTACCCATTACTAACAATCCCTTCCCATCTGTCTGTAGTGTTGATATCACTCTCTATCTGTAATCTATTCAATATTATTACTTTTTTTCGTGTATTATTATAAAAAAATACCAAATTCGTTAAAAGGACGCGTTAAGTTCGTTTACAAATAACACACACATATATATATATATATATATATATATATATATATATATATATATATATATACATTTTTTTGTACATGAAATTGCTCAAAACACATTCACAAAAATAAATAATAATAATAAAATAAAAATTATATTGTGTATTGAATTCTCATTGGTTATTTATTTACTTACCTTGGAGCAACAAGTCGGAATTCTCTGCCAATTGTCAATAAAAAAAAAAGTGCAATTTATAATATGTCTGTTAATGTAGTAAGTTCAAAACGTACTAGGGTTATTTAGAAACGGTTTTAGGTCAGAATTTAATGATAATGTGTCCTGGTCTCGTTGTAATCATCCCGGGAACACTCTCCGAGGGCCTACCATGAAATGTTTTCCGAAATTTCGGAACCAAACGAAAACAAATTTGATGTGAAAATTACATAATACATGCCGTTTGGAAATATTAAAAATGTTAAAATATTGTTCCTTTGGACTTCTACGATAGGATGTATGACGAACGAAATGTTAAACTCCATTTATTGGTCCGACTTTGGTATAAACAAAAACACGAAATTGAGTCCGAATTTCGGAATTTCGTTTCATGGTAGACCCGCAGATTGTAATTAGTAACGAATCGATACGTCCAGTCGATCGGTCCACATTTGATCCGTACTACTGTCGGACAGCGGCGGACTGGAGTACCGGCGGATCTAAGAACAAGGAATTACATAGAAGGAATGATAAAATAAAAATTGTAAAACATATGGTTGCCTCCTTTCTTCCTATGCAAATATAATTAGTAAAAAGAGGACGAAAGATACACCATCAGTTGCTATTTCTCTCAATTCATAGCAGGCCGGTGTATTTTTTTTTTTTTACAACACAGGGGGCGAACGAGCATGCGGCTCACCTGATGGTAAGTGACTACCGCCGCCCATGATCACCCACAACACCAACGGCATTGCAGGTGTGCTGCCGGCCTTTTAAAAAGGAATATACTCTTTTCTTGAAGGTTATGTTGTCGTATCGGTTCCGAATTCCACTGCCATGGTATTGAAAGATGGGGGGACGGAGTTGGGGGAGGATTTTAGGATAAGGAAAGGGATGGGTATAGGATGGGCCTCCGGACTCCCTCACTCACCATACGGAATGTGGTCGCACTAAAAGTGCGGCCACTTAGCGTCGGTATTCTGTGAGGGTGTGGTACTTCCCCGGTCGAGCCGGCCCATTCATGCTGCAATACCATATGGTATTACAGCGTGGCTCTACCACCTACGAATGTTTGATATGTCAATTATTTGTCAATGACAAATGTTACGTTACTAGATTATATATTGGACACAGTTTATGTAGAAAGTATGCGAGCAGGTTGCATCTGAATTTGGTAGGGTTATACGGCCGTATAACATTTTCTATACACTAGCCTGCTATGAATTGAGAAAAATAGCAACTGACGGTGTATCTTTCGTCCTCTTTTCACTAATTATATTTGCATAAGAAGAAAGCAGGCAACCATATGATTTAGTTTTTATTTTATCATTCCTTCTATGTAATTCCTTGTTCTTAAGGTCGGACTGAGTATTCGCTTGTTTACATTTTGATAAAGTACTATTGAAAAACAATACAAGTTTTCAAATTTCATTACTGAATGCAATCAGAGAGTGTTCCAGAGACAATTTCAATGAAAGGCAGTTATTTTTTTATTGCGTTCTATTCGAATAGACTTTAAGCACATACCGCGTATACGCTTCCCTATGGGCCATGAATTTATATAAGTCATTATTGTAGAAAATATATAATTTACTTACACACATAGATTCATACAATACATTTAAAGTTTACGATGTTGACCACGTGACGTCCAGATGGCGCCACAATATATTTATTATTTTTAAATCATTACTTGTCCATTGCTGTAGATAAGCTTCTGTCTGGGTGTTTTTGCGAGTAGTTGCCACGTTTGGTAACAGTAGTTAGTCTTTGGTGATGTTTTAAGAGGGACGCTGATGCCCATTCCTCGACCGTTAAGTTCCCAAAGTCGCCTCTTACGACACCCACGGTTAAGGAAGGGCGTGACCTATTCTATGGCGGGACCACACAAAAGTTATCATTATTCTCTAATTGGAATTGGAAAGAAATCAAAAATTTTTCAGTCGATGTAGTGTACCGTAATATTTTTCTGTTTCACTATTTCGTTATGTTCTAATGAGATTATGGGTACAAAAAAAAAATCAGTTTAGCGCCATCTGTCCGCGTATATACAAAACTTTATATGTACATCAAATTGTACCGGAATAAAAGCGACTTTGCAACGTTCGCGGTTTTCGAGACCCGTTATTTTCGATGTATTTTTTTTTTTGCGCTATCTGGATTATTAATAAAACAACAAAAATGTTTGTACCGTTTTTAGCACTGTGAAGTATGTATATATATTTTTTTAATGGATGATAATGGAATGGTAACCCCGCCTGCGCTTTTTTTTTACAACACACGGGGCAAACGAGCATACGTCCCTGGTATATATAATCTAAGATTACACTACTGTACTGACAGTACTGTATTTATCGCGTATCCATCAAAGACTCCAATAATACTCTGTAATTTTAAATTTACTATATTATTATATTAAAATATACATTAAAAGAATTTTGTACAAGTATTTTGTAAATAAACGCATTTTTATACCAATTTGTGTGTCTTTCATTTTATTTATCGACTGAAATTTTGTGTGTGTGAGTGGTGACCGTGTACGGGTAAACGCAGTGTGGGCCGACCCCCTACTAGATGGAGTGACGACCTCAAATGCATTGCAGGGAGTCAGTGGATGCAGGTGGCTCAGGACCGTTCTTTATGGCAGTGTATGGGGGAGGCTTATGTCCAACAGTGGACGGATAATGGCTGAAATGATGATGTCGATGAATATAGACTATATATTATTTTGAAAAATTGTATCTAATCGTATAGATGTTTGATAATTTCTTTTATACAACTTAGAATGGCAAACAAGCTGACGGCCCACCTGATGGAAAGTGGTAACCGTCGCCTATACACATGAGCAGTACATAACCGTTTCTATTCCTGAGGACTCAGGTGTTATTCCTCTGTACCTTGTAAATTCACTGCCATATCCCACCCTTCTAACCGAAACACAGCCATGCAAACACAACTACTTCACGATTGAAACACGAATGGACAAATGTACTCAAGCAATCGACTTTAGTACAGTCTCCCAAAATAATGAAATGGTATCCCCGCCTGCGCTATCGGTATACACTGGCAAGGCACCAGTGAGGGATGAATGGTGAGGATGAAAGCAGGTCAGTTAGCCCATCGTGACGAATTTAATAATAAGTCAATCACAATGGTTTCCAGGGGGAACCGCTAGAAGGTCAACCTGTGATAAGGTTGCTAAACTTTTTTTTTTATATAACTTGGAATGACAAACAAGCTGACGGCCCACCTGATGGCAAGTGGTAACCGTCGCCTATAGACACGAGCAGTACCACGGACATAACAGAGTATACTGTTTCGCCCATGACACCCCCCATGCGTTGCCATTTCTGAGGACTCGGATGTTATTCCTCTGTACCCTGTAAATTCACTGCCATATCCCACCCTTCAAACCGAAACACAGCCATGCAAACACAACTGCTTCACGGTAGAAACACGAATAGGACAGAGGTGGCCAAGCAATCGACTTTTGTACAATTATTTACTAACAATTCCTTTCTTCCTGTCTAAATATTTATCCCTACTGGACACAAGGTAGAGACAGGTGGAATAAAATCCACTCTTCTTCTGTTAGACCACATCATTGCTCTCCATCAGGTCAGATCGCGTGATCATAGTAAAAAATACCATATAATTACTCCTCTCCATCCAAAGGTTGCCTGCAAGAGATCGCTCTCAGCGACAAGGCCGCCCATTGTTCTCTCAGTGCAATATTACCTTGTAATTGTTTGTATCTATAATAAGTTTACTATTGTAATCTTTTGGAGGGAACAATAAAGGGTATCTATCTATCTATATAACACCATTCTAATCAATTGCAGAGTGGTAGCGCATTGTTTGTTGTCTTTTCATACCATTATTTGCTACCTGCCATAAACTAAAGTGTCATCCCAACCATCTGGACGAGTGGCGGTCCTCCACCGTGCGTTTTTTAAGGCACTTTCTCCCACGCACAACCACTCTTTGGAATCAACTTCCAGCAGCGGTATTTCCGAACCGATACGACAACATAACCTTCAGGAAAAGAGTATATTCCTTTTTAAAAGGTCGGCAGCGCACCTGCAATGCTGTCGGTGTTGTGGGTGATCATGGGCGGCGGTAGTCACTTACCATCAGGTGAGCCGCATGCTTGTTTGCTCCCTGTGTTGTAAAAAAAAAACTTATAGGTATAGTCGGTTTGTAGAACACTGATTCTGGCATAGTTAAAGAAAATGTCAAGTCGTTTATAACATATAGTGTATTTAACAAGTTGATCACAATATAAAAGTTGCATTAAAAACGATTCAGGACGCCATCTTGGCGGCGGCGGCTGCGGCGGCGGCCGCTGCCTTCTTCTTGACGGCCAGCGCTGTCCGCTGCTTGGCTTGGATCTTGGCTTTCTGACTTTTGGACAGCTTTCGTTTCTTGTTCGCCTCATTTGTCGCTGCTGTGAACAAAAAAGATTTGAACTTTATATAAAATTTTTGTGCAATTTAGAAAGGCAAAGAACAACTGGGCTTATGCCGGGGGTAAAGGGATTGTTAGTAATGGGGTGTAATAGCCACATTACTGGCAATATACTCTCTCAGGTTGACTTCCACGCGGTTCCCCCTGGAAACCATCATGGTTAATTCTTGTCAAATTCATCACGGTGGGCCAACCGACCTGCATTCATTTTCACCTATCATCTTCCACTGGTGCCTCGTCAGTATATATCAATAGCGCGGGCGAGATTACCAATCCATTTTCACCCATTAAAAAAAAAAAACTAGGCTTATGCCCAAAAAGTGTATGCTGATTTTGTCTCAGTAATGCCGCAGCACTGAATGTGTCGCTGTAGCCCACTCATACATAAACGATATATCTTCTCTGGAAAACACACTCTGTATCCTGAGGAGATAGAAAATATCGCTACAAAGAGCATCTTTAAATTCCTATCAATGATAGGAATTAGAAGCGAAGTTTAAAAATGGCGAACGCAAAAGATTACGGAAAGGTCTAGGAAAGGCTGTGGCACTTCTGGTAGTAACAGTGGTGGTCAATCTTCGAGTGTTGACAGTCACACACATACTAATGGCAGCGGGATTGAATAAAATAATTGTAATCAAATAACCAGTGATATGAACTACCGCAAGATGACGCCTAGTTCAGTAAAATATGTGGTGACCACCCAGAGATCTAGAGCAGAACTTTCAGCTATAAGCAAAAACATATCTAAGAGTGTGCTGGGAAAGATAAATAAATTAGCTACTGTTTACTGTTCCTTCCATAAGATTACAATAGTAAACTTATTATAGATACAAACAATTACAAGAAATGATCACACACAAAAAAAAAAAAACAGAGAAAACAATGGGCGGCCCTTACTGATCACTTGATTTACTGATCCTTCTGCAGACTCGGGGCCGTAGCTAGACCCAAGTTTAAGGTAGAGTAAAAGAACTTTTTGCTAAGGCAGAAGCTATAATTGAATCGAAAAAGCGAATCTGTCTAATTTTCTTGTGGCCTTAAATTTTGAATAGGGCATTGGGCCTTTTAAACTAGTGTTACCCCTCAATGCTCCCCCCCAGCAATATCTATGCGGGGACTCTTTAAAGCATCATGCCATACAACCCCATTCTCAAAGTCCTTCCCGTGCAAAATTTACTACACTCCATGCAACCGGGAGGCATCGAACAATAGAATTTTTTGAGAACACATTACTCGTTGTAAATGCAGCTCTGTTCGCCGCAGTGCGAGCAAGCTCGCCGAGCGTGTTGGCGAGCGCCGCGCCAAATCGCGAGCAGTCCGTCCTCGATGCTGAATGTGCACGGAGAGCCAGTGTTGCCAATCTGAAATTGTGAGGGGGAAAGGGATGGTCAGTAATGGGGTTAAATCCATTATTAGCAATATACCCTGTCAGGTCGATTTGCACGTGGTTCCCTCTGAAAACCATCGTGGTTAATTCTAGTTGAATTCGTCAGGATGGGCTAACTGACCTGCTTTCATCCTCATCTGTCATCTCGCACTGGTGCCCCGCCAGCGTATACCGATACCGAAAATGCAGGCGGGGTTACAATTCCATTATCATCCGTTAAAAAAAAGCTTTTCTCGAAAAATGAGATATCAAATGCAAAAGGAATTTGTGAAATCCGTCGGTTAGTTCCAGAGATCAGCGCGTACAAATAAATTCTTTTATTTTATTTCATTTTATTATATTATATTATATATATACGGCGGGCGTATGCCACTAGTAAATAGTACTTTAAAAGAAAAACCATTTTGAATGTTGAATTGACTGCTTTAAATTTTTATTTACCCATCATTAGTAATTTCCATTTAGACACTTCATTTAGATTTAGACGACAAATTAGTTGGCACGTCGCCATGTAACCAACGCCAATGTATGATTTATTACCGCTTTCCACTTTAACATAGAAACTACATTTTAAAACTTATTTAAGCATACAATCTACAGTAGAATCTCGATGATCCAAACGTCGATTATCCGAATAATCGATTATCCGGACTTATTTTTCACAAAATGGTATTTGATAACTAAAATATCTTTATAGTTCGTAATTTTTTATATCGTATTGTCTAAATGACGATGGTAAAACCTAGGGTTAATATAAAATACCAGAGGGAGACTTTGTACAAATGTCGTTTGCTTGGGCACTTCTGTCCAATTCGTGTTTCTACCGTGAAGCAGTTGTGTTTGCATGGCTGTGTTTCGGTTTGAAGGTTGGGATATGGCAGTGAATTTACAGGGTACAGAGAAATCATATCTGAGTCCTCAGAAATGGCAACGCACGGAGGTCTCATGAGCAAAACAGTATACTCTGTTATGTCCATGTCTATAGGCGACGGTTACCACTTTCCATCAGGTGGGCACGTCAGCTTGTTTGCCATTCTAAGTTGTATAAAAAAATTAAATTTAACACAATACAAAACATAATAAAAAAAATATTAAAATTCAATTATATATTGTTTGATTTCATTTTGAAATTAATTATCCGGATTTTAGATTATACAGAGTATCCTTGATTTTATTTGATTCGGATAATCAGTACTGATCCATAGCGTCAGGACTGGATCAAAACCTAGATCGTTTATGTACCTATAAAGTCATATCAATGTTTATTAATTCAGCGCAGTAAGGAAATTGTTTGTTATTCAAAAAGGTTATAAGAATCCCATGCTGTAGTAGCCTCTTGGAAAACCTCGGCAGGGAGCTCATTCCATAACCTGAGCTTCCGTGGGAGGAAACATCTCTGCAATCGCATTGTACACGACCATTCAGGCTCTAAAGTATGGGAGTGAACTCCCTGTCGATGGCATGGGCATCGTATTGAACAATTCCTCTGAAAACAATCCGTTGTACAAGTGGTAGAACACGCAGAGTGAGGCAAAATCTCTCCTAAGACTTAAGGGTTCGATACTGCCTGCAAGCCTGGGATCATCGACAATTCTCATAGCTCGTCGTTGCACCGAGTCGAAGGGTTAAAGCTGGTACTTATCTTATCTTATTTTTTCGCATATGGGGTCAGCTAAGCCGATGCACGTCGACCCATACGGATCTTTTGTACTTCCCCCTGTTTTATACCATCATTTTATAGATCCTATGTGTTACCCTAATGATATCCCGCGGTTTAAGATATCTGTAGTCCCCTGGCTCTGGATGGAAGCTGGTACTTAGGTATATGATCTATGGTTAGCTGCAAATGCAATAAATAGTGTGCTAACCGGCCAGCCAACTCCTGTTGTTCAGGGTCCAGGTCGCAGGTGAATGTGGTGGAATTCTTGCTCTTCCCCCCCAACGGCATCTGGAACCAACGTGACTATTTGAGAATATTTGTGAATATTCCTAATTTTTATATACAATAGCAAAGGGTATACGTCTCTTAAAACATCACCAAGAACCTACAGTTGCCAACCCGCCTGCCAAGCGTGGCAACTATGGGCAAAACACCCCTTATGGGGGAAGCTTATGTTATAAGTCAGTAATAAGTGAATGGATGAAATAAATTGCTGCTTTATAGCTAACAATATACCATCTTAAGTCGACTGCTCGCGAACTCTGGAAACCATCATGTAATTCATTATTATTATTCAGATTAATTCGTCACTACGTACGAACTGTCCTTATTTCATCCTCACCTATCATGTCGCCCTGGTACCTCGCCCGCGTATGCCGTACTGTATCTAATAAAAAAAACTTTCGAATTCTAAAAATTTGGGCATTTTATCACTGCGGATGGGGGGGGGGGATTACTAGTAATGCGGATTACCAGTCTCATTGCTAGCAATATACCCTATATTGCTAGCAATTGTCACGTCGGCCTCTACGTGGTCCCCCCTGAAGGCCATCATGCTGAATTCCAGGTGTATGCGGGGAGAAGGGATCGTTAGTAATGGGGATTAGTAGCCCCATTACTAGCAATATACCCTGTCAGGTCGACCACCACGTGGTTCCCCCTGGAATCCATCGTGATTGATTTATTATTAGATTCGTTACGGTGGGCTAACTGACCTGCTTCATTCTCACCTATCAACACTCACTGGTCCCTTCCAGCGTATACTGTTAGCGCAGGCACCCCGCCTGATTTTTTTATGGATGAATGATGAATGGTAACCCCTACCATACTACATAGAGAATATGATGCTATCCTAGTAATCACTCAATTTATTTAAATTTAAATGAACTTCAATAATTTATTTGCATTACACAATATAGGGAATAAGCAAGACTATAAATAAACCAGAGGGAGACTTGTTACAAAAGTCGTTTGCTTGGCCACCTCTGTCCCATTCGTGTTTCAACCGTGAAGCAGTTGTGTTTGCATGGCTGTGTTTCGGTTTGAACGGTGGGATATGGCAGTGAATTTACAGGGTACAGAGGAATAACACCTGAGTCCTCAGGAATGGCAACGCATGGGGAGTATCATGGGCGAAACAGTATACTCTGTTATGTCCACGGTACTGCTCATGTCTATAGGCGACGGTTACCACTTTCCATCAGGTGGGCCGTCAGCTTGTTTGCCATTCTAAGTTGTATAAAAAAAATGTAACGATATAGTTGTATGAGTACAGTAAAGCGGTCTTATTGCTGAGAGCGATCTTTACAAGACAACCTTTTTTTTTTAAATATTTACCTTAAAAGTCTGAGGACACAATCCGAAGAGATATCTTTCCAAAATTTGTTTCAGCTCCTCGGCAAACATCAGCGCGGGACCGCCTCCGTCGTTTATCTGTAAAGGGTCGTTAGATTTTTCATTACACAGTGACTTCATATTATTTTAATAATTAATCTACACTAATATTATAAAGAGGAAAGATTTGTATTTTTGTGTGTATATGTATGTTTGTAATGAATAAACTCAAAAACTACTTTGCCGATTTCAAAAATTATTTCACCATTAGAAAGCTACATTCACCCCGAATAACATAGGCTATATTTATTGCTAGAAAGCATTAGAGATCCTTACTAAAACTTTAGTAACGTAACTCAAGGTGTAGAAAAATGCTATAAAATATCTTTGGTCGCGTGCGCTGCGGAAACTATTGGTGATAGAACAAAAGTATGTTCTACAATATTGAAGGAAATATCAATAACTACAGAAAACTTCGCGACACTATATGTCCAACTATTATCGTTATGTCACAATAGCCACTTTTTAAAATGTTGTAAAAATGTCCACCCGTGCAAAGCCGGGGCGGGCCGCTAGTAATTTATATATTCTTTATTGCACTTGTAAACTACATTGTTAATGCATTTATAAATTATAATCGATATATCTTTTTTTTTTTTTCATTTATTTTGGTAAACCGACTAAACCGTCTTTCAAAAAAAACGTTCACGCTCACTTTTTTACTTTATCCGAGCAGTGAGTACTTTATATTATTCTCAATTTCGTGTACAATATAGTATATGTCATATATGTGTAAGTATATTTGTTATTCATATATATCTATTCGTTTATATATGTAATGTTAGTATGTATGTATATCAATAATCACTAGTACCGCATTCGTGTATTCTGACACTTCCCTATGGTTGATTGGGAGAGAATGCTTTTAGCATTAAGTCCGCCATGTACACACATATATGTACTAATGAATAAATAAATAAAGAAACAAACAATGATAAAATAAAGAACTTAAATGCATTGCAGGAAGTCAGTAGCAGGTGGGTTTTTTTTTTGATGGGTGAAAATGGTATGGTAACCCCGCCTGCGCTAACGGGATACGCTGGCGGAGCACCAGTGAAAGGTGATAGATGAGAATGAAAACACGCCAGTTAACCCATCATGATGAATTCATCAGAAATTAACCATGATAGTTTGCAGGGGGAACCGCGAGGAGGTCGACCTGGTTGGGTATATTGCTAGCAATGGGATTCTCAGTCTCCATTACTAACAATCCTTTTCCCCCCCAATATAGCAGGTGGGTTGGGACCGTCCCTTGTGGCAGTCTATGGGAGAGGCCTATGTCTAGCAGTGGACAGGTAATGGCTGAAATTGTATTGAAGATCATACCAGGCGTTAAGTGTCCACTGCTAAACATAGGTGTCCTTCATAAGGGGGTTTTTTCCAGTAGCTGTCAAGCTTAGTCGACAGAGTGGCAATCGCAGTTAGGCTTTGGAGATGTCTAACAGGTACGCTGCTGCTCATCTCTTAATCATTATGTTGCCCTAGTCGCCTCTTATGACACCCACTGGAAAGTAATGGGTGGTCCATTCTATGCCGGGACCACACGTCTAAAACTAATAATAATATATTTATCAACTGATACCATGATACCAGAGGGAGACTTTGTACAAAAGTCGTTTGCTTGGGTACCTCTGTCCCATTCGTGTTTCAACCGTGAAGCAGTTGTGTTTGCATGGCTGTGTTTCGGGTTAAAGGGTGGGATATGACGTGAATTTACAGGGTGCAGAGGAATAACACCCGAGTCCTCAGGAATGGCAACGCATGGGGAGTATCATGGGCGAAACAGTATACTCTGTTATGTCCACGGTACTGCTTATGTCTATAGGCGACGGTTACCACTTTCCATCAGGTGGGCCGTCAGCTTGCGTGCCATTCTAAGTAGTATAAAAAAAAATTCGAAATATGCACATAAAAATTAAATTATATTTTTACAGCGGTAATATCCAATATATTTTGTATCTCAGTTGACTTTATGCACAATAACGTCACCGGATATCCGGTCAATAACTAGTCGAAAATACATAAAACAATTTATTTTGTCCACATAATGACTACGTTTATTGTCAGCAAATTTTATTAATGATCGTAACAAAATTTACCAAATAATAATTTCAAAATATGTATAAATAAGAGGTTTTTTTTAATGGGTGATGATGGAATAGTAACCCCGCCTGCCCTAATAGTAGGTATATGTTGGCGTAGCACCAGTGAGGGATGATAGGTGAGGATGAAAAGACAGGTCAATTAGCCCATCGTGATGAATACACTTAGAATTCAGCACGATGATTTCCAGGGGGGACCACGTGGAGGTCGACCTGATTAGGTATATTTAGGTATACCTCGCAATAGGGTCCTTAGTCTTCATTATTAACATTCCCTCCCCCCTATAAATAACAGTCTACGCGGTAACTCTTCTCTTAGAATTCGTCTCAATGCCTCAATTAACTTCACAATGCATCTTCACTTGTCATGATTCCCTGGTACCACGACAGCGTATACCGATAGCGCAGGCGGGGTTATCATTCCATTTTCATCCATTAAAAACCGATTGATCTATATCTGTATACGCTTACGCCTAAATTAAGAGCTTTTTATACCACTGAGATGCCAAACAAGCATACGGCCCGACTGATGGTAAACGATGCAACACCAAGGGCATTAAGCGCGCATTGCCGACCCTGAAGAAACCTCTTTATCCCTTATCTACAGAACCCCATGCAGTAGTTTCTTGCATAAACCTTGGCAGGGAGCTTATTCATAACCTGAATGTTCGTAGGAAAAAACAGCTCTGAAACCGTGTTGTACGCGACCATCTAGGCTGTAGGATATGCACATAATCTTTAGATAATTCCATGAAACTGTATACATTATTGTCTGTGTTCACATAACCTCTTTCTAATGACGTATTTAAGTTGGCGCCAAAATGGAGGGATATAAAAGTTGATACATATGATTCATACAGAATATAAGTAGATGCCAAGTCAAATGTTTGAGTGTTTTCACGTATTTTTGGATACACACAACAATATAATAGTTTATTTTTACAAATACTTCTTGTTATTAATAGATTATTTATTTTTATTCACACACTATTATATATTATGAATGATAATATATTTTTTTTATCGTGCTACACTAGTTCACCGCCAACGTGAAACGAAACGTAAGCGGGGTTTGCCATTCTATTTTCATTCATTAAAAAAAATATCAAATGTCAATTATGAGCATTAACAGTTTTTTTTTTTTTATTTTGACAAAGTGCTAGTATAGTACAGCTCATTGTGTCACTAATTAAACAGGGAAAGGAACGAGGTATTAAAAAGGAAAGGTAAGAAATATTGGTATTAGTGATAGTTATTATTTGATATTATTAAAAAAAATAAAGGAACATAAGGAGTTATAGATCAAAAGGTATGAGGATGAGCTAACAGGCATGAAAAGAAAGTAGAAAAAAGGAATTTTTAATCGAATAAGAGATTACTAATAATTTATCTGCAATGAGAAAGGTAAAGGAACTAAATTATACAGCCTGGATAGATCCTCATTTATAAATAATTCATAATAGCACAGATTAATTATAATGGCAAACAAGATTGGCGTGAATGGACATCGTGACGCGGGATATTTATATATTAATATAAAAATCCCGTGTAACAGAGTCCGTTCACGCTAATCTTCGAAACTGTTCAACCGAATATAATGAATTTTTCTATATCAGAGGGCCTACCATGAAATGTTTTCCGAAATTTCGGATCCGAACGAAACAAAATTTTGATGTTAAAATTACATGATACGTACCGTTTAAAAATATTAAAAATACTAAAATATCGTTCCTTTGAACTTTTATGGTACGATTTATGACAAACGAATTTTTTTTTTTTATACAACTTAGAATGGCAAACAAGCTGACGGCCCACCTGATGGAAAGTGGGAACCGTCGCCTATAGACATGAGCAGTACCATGGACATAACAGAGTATACTGTTTCGCCCATGATACCCCCCATGCGTTGCCATTCCTAAGGACTCAGGTGTTATTCCTCTGTACCCTGTAAATTCACGCCGTATCCCACTCTTCAAACCGAAACACAGCCATGCAAACACAACTGCTGCACGGTTGAAACACGAATGGGACAGAGGTACCCAAGCAATCGACTTTTGTACAAAGTCTCCCTCTGTTAAGCTCCATTTACAGGATCGATTTCGGTACGAACAAAAACACGAAATTGAGCGCGAAAATTCGGAATTTCATTTCATGGTAGACCCCCTGTTCTGTTTGCTTCAAGTTGAGAGATACGATCATTTTTATCCGGATGAAATTTTTTTTTTTTTTAACCGATAGTAAATGAATCACTAACCGTCATCAGCCAATAGACAAGAACAGAATAAAAATTGCAGAATGTTTGAATTGAAATGTGTTTGTTTGTATTTGTAAACTTGCCACGAAATGCGTAACAGTAAAACACAGAGTAAGGATAGTACTTGCGCTGTAAAACTATTTTTCTCAAACATGCTTGGAAATGTGAGCATTATTTTGACAATCTTCTTCGTGATAAATCAAAATTGCCGTACTGGCCAGATACATGCGGGCAGCGGCCGGCACAAGTTGTATGAAAATCCATATCTGTCGTATTTTGCGGCCAGATAAATTACTATGTAAACTCATATCTGTCCTGTAATTTAAAAATGGAATGATCTTTTTCTTCGAAACATGGCTACCAAGGAGGTAACTAATAATAGGTTTTATTTAAATTTCTATTCTTTTCTATTCCATACTATTCCATCCCATCCCATCCCATCCCTTTCCATTATATTCATTAGAGTGTCATGGTTTGCAAGCATCACTGCGTGATTCTATAAAGAATTTATGAAATCATTTATTTCAATGATTAATTGATGGATGGAAAACACTACAGAAAAGACAGATTACAGATTTTGCTGTAAAATTAACCTTTAGTTCATACTACTTATCAGAGGGAGACTTTGTACTAAAATCGTTTGCTTGGGCAACTCTGTCCTATTCGTGTTTCTACCGTGAAGCAGTTGTGTTTGCATGGCTGTGTTTCGGTTACAAGGGTGGGATATGGCAGTGAATATACAGGGTACAGAGGAATAACACCTGAGTCCTCAGGAATGGCAATGCATGGGGGGTATCATGGGCGAAACAGTTATGTTATGTCCATGGTACTGCTCATGTTTATAGGCGACGGTTACCACTCTCCATCAGTTGGGCCGTCAGCTTGTTTGCCATTCTAAGTTGTATAAAAAAAGAAAATATCGCCCGTTGAAAAAATACAAATTGTTTATTTGTACTCTCCCTTGTTTTTAATGCAAAATCTAGGTTATTTTGCAATTATTTGTTTATTTTCATCCAACAATTTCTTGGCTGAATTGCAGATTTCATCGCCACTAGTAAAGTGTACGGATTTATTTTTGTAAACATCATTTCATTTCTCGAATCGTAAACTTATTGCCAATTAAAATAAATCCTTCAGTATATATTTACTTTATTCACGCTGGATTCTAATATACTCTGTAGAGTGTATGGGAGCGGTCGACAGGTGCCCCAGATAGAGGATTTTTTCAATTTGATTAAAACAAAAAATGTTCATTTCATTTCATTTATTTTGTGATACATTGGGAAACAGTACATAACAATGGATGGTAAAACAAGATAAGTCCATGATCAACGCCATCTATCGAGGTATATAAATTCACAAACATATATATATATATATATATATATATATATATATATATATATATATATATATATATATATAATTGAATTTTAATATTTTCTTATTATGTTTTGTGTTGTGTAAAATTAAAATTTTTTATACAACTTAGAATGGCAAACATGCTGACGGCCCACCTGACCTGATGGAAAGTGGTAACCGTCGCCTGTCGCCTGTAGACATGAGCAGTACCATGGACATACAGCCCATGATACCCCCCATGCGTTGCTATTCCTGAGGACTTAGGTGTTATTCCTTTGTACCCAGTAAATTCATGCCACCATGTGGTTTCATAGTTGTAATATGAAAGTCCAACTTAAGATCTGATGTATGTTTTACCTCGATACGCCATGTACAAGTGTTTTATATCATTATTTTGTCCTATTTCTGAAATCCTGTCGTGCAACGTCTGTGCAATCTTATACACGAATCAAACACGAAGTTATTAAAGTAATAATACTCGGTAAGTGACTACATGCATGATCCTAGGTTTATATCGGCAGTTCGCCAAATCTTGAAATAATTATAAATAATGTACTTTAACACCAAATAACATGGTATTTACTTTGAACTACAACGTCGTTGGTTATAATGAAAATCATGTTGGAGCTATGTTCAATCAGTCATCTGTCATTCAATCAATCTGTCAATCAATCAATCAATCTATCTATCTATCATGGCTTTTGGCCATAGCACAATATCAGTGTTTCGCTCTCAAAAGAGCTTGAATAAACTGAGTTGGAGGGGGGATTGTTAATAATGCGAATTTATTATAAGTATATATATATATATATATATATATATATATATACTTATAATAAATCTGTAAAGAGGTTAATTCTGTGCACGAAATATATTTCCAAAATAAGTAATCGATACCGATGCCAAAAATGCAATCAGTAAAATTTTTGTCTGTCTGTCTGTATGTTCGTTATAGAAACAAAAACTACTCGATGGATTTTAACGAAACTTGGTACAATTATTCTTCATACTCCTGGGCAGGTTATAGTATACTTTTCATCACGCTACGATCAATAGGAGCAGAGCAGTGAAGGGAAATGTTGGGAAAACGTGAGAAGTTACTCCATTTTTAAGCTTCCTTCGCGTGCGCAGCCTTAATGGCCACTCTTTAAAATGTAAAAATGTCCACCCGCGCGAAGCCGGAACGGGGTGCTAGTGTTTAAATATGTTTATACAGCCGAGTTTCTTGCCCGTTCTTCTCGGCTGAAATTGCGTTCCGAATGGGCGGCAATGTAAAAAATTTTAAATCTTATACGTTTATTTTAAATAAAATTATTTGTCTTTCTTTCGTTCTTTATGGCAGAATATGGCGCAGGCATCATTCGCCAAACAGACTGAAAAACTCGAGTGTAACTGTTGAATAAAAACTGGCAACGTGCCAATAAGTATGTAACTATAGTAATAAATAGTGAATGAATAATACCTATGCAATAAATAAGCTTGTTGATTTTTTTGGGGTAAAAGTTAAAAATACTCCCAATATTTCTCGTAATTATTTAATTGAAATGAGCGTACAATCGACACGGGTGTAACCTAATACAATATAATCGCGACTGGCTATGACCGAGCGGCAGCGGACGGTGCATCGTGCAGCGAAACGATGCGTCACCAAATTTGTTAGACGACTCTCAGGTAAGTGCATCACAGATAGTTCGGCCAACCGCATACTACGGGTTTCGCCCGAGTATGCTTATGAATTAAAAGGACCCAGCGACCCGAAGGTCGTCGCCTCCGGAGTTGAAGCCGGGGTAGAGGGGTTTACCCCGAGGCCCCTACCTCGCCCGCCCACACTACAAGGCGGACTAAGAGAAGACCATTGATGATGATGATGATGAATTAAATTAATGTTGTACAATAATCATTGTATGTATATATAAGTATAGCGTGTGTATATAATAAGAGTATAAATGTATATATATTTATATTATTATAGTTATATATGTGAATATAATTTAATAAAATATAAAATGTATAAATCTGTAAATATGAAATTTAAGTCACCTACAATTTTTTTATACATGCAAACTGGGATACACTGGTGGGGTCAAGCACGCATCTACTATTGTGAACGCGACAGGCATGCCCGTAATCATAATAGAGTTGGGACAGGGAGAAAGCATTGGACAACCTGCTCTGATGGAATGCTCCGTACAGTATGCCAGCGCCGAGGAATGACCACCGGCCGAACTGTAATTGAATATTTACACACATACACAACTTTTTTTTTTTACAACGCAGGGGGCAAACGAGCATGCGGCACACCTGATGGTAAGTGACTACCGCCGCCCATGATCACCCACAACACCAGCGGCATTGCAGGTGTGCCGCTGGCCTTTTAAAAAGGAATATGCTCTTTTCTTGAAGGTTACAATGTCGTATCGGTTCGGAAATACTGCTGCTGGAAGTTGATTCCAAAGAATGGTTGTGCGTGGAAGAAAGTGCCTTGAAAAACGCACGGTGGAAGACCGCCACTCGTCCAGATGATTGGAATGAAACTTTAGTTTGTGGCGGGTTGTACGGTGGTGAAAATCAGCAGCAGGTATCAATCCGAACAATTCCTCAGAACACTCCCCATGATAAATTCGGTAGAAGATGCACAGAGATGCAACATCTCTGCGCAGTTTCAGTGGGTCAAGTCGGACAGTAAGTTGTGACGGGGAGAAAGCATTGGACAACCTGCTCTGGTGGAATGCTCCGTACAGTATGCCAGCGCCGAGGAATGACCACCGGCCGAACTGTAATTGAATATTTACACACATACACAACTTTTTTTTTTACAACGCAGGGGGCAAACGAGCATGCGGCTCACCTGATGGTAAGTGACTACCGCCGCCCATGATCACCCACAACACCAACGGCATTGCAGGTGTGCTGCCGGCCTTTTAAAAGGGAATATACTCTTTTCTTGAAGGTTACGTTGTCGTATCGGTTCGGAAATACTGCTGCTGGAAGTTGATTCCAAAGAATGGTTGTATGGTAACTATGGCAACTTACTATTTTGTATTGTGTCCCTGGTGACCTGTAATACAGGTATAATACCTATCTCGGGTAGCAGTCTCTCACAATTATATTTACAATTTGATTATTTTAATATAAACATGTCTCATTGTATTTCACTGTGATGAATTGGGAAGAGAAAATAAATCTATTATTAACCGTCGTAATTAATTCGTAATTAATAATTATTATTAATATTGTTACTGCGAACTACCAGTCTCATTGCTAACAATATGCTTTATCAGGTCGAGCTCTCCGTGGTCCCCCTCACCCTCGACACCATCCTGCTGAATTCCAGGTGTATTCATTCAACAAAATATTGTATTGGGTTGACTGGAAGAGATCACTTTTAAAGATATGAAATGAAATGTTTATTTGTTTATTTATTTATTTAATACTTTATTGTACACATTAGTTATAAAAATATGACAGAGGTAAACAAAAGTACAAAGGCGAGCTTAACTCTGATAGAGTTTTCTTCCAGCAAACCCAAAGTGGAAAGGAGCGTCAATGTCAGCGGATACAGCAGTGTACAATTTTTAAACAGCCAAAATTAAATTAATTAGATTATATTATATAGTACAAATACACACATACATATACATAAATATATACCTACATCTATGCATAAAACTACATATACATACACATATACATACAATATACCTACACATATAGATAAATAAATATGTGTTCATAGAGATAGAAGATGCTCTTTAAGTCTACTCTTAAAAATATTTAGGGATTGACTCTCACGGATAGATATGGGAAGAGAATTCCACAATCTAGCAGCATGGACGGTAAAAGATCCACTATAGCGCGTAGATGAGTGTGAAGGGAGTTTGAGGATAAGAAGAAAATGTTATTTATTTGCTGTGAATGTGATACATAATGGGTTGGAATCCATGACAACAAGTATCTTGCATATGCTGCCAGTTTGGCATGCAACATTTTTATACATAATCCATAATATTTGTCTATTTTTTTTTTATACAACTTAGAATGGCAAACAAGCTGACGGCCCACCTGATGGAAAGTGGTAACCATCGCCTATAGACATGAGCAGTACCGTGGACATGACAGAGTATACTGTTCTGTCCATGTTACCCCCCATGCGTTGTCATTCCTGAGGACTCAGGTGTCATTCCTCTGCACCCAGTAAATTCACAGCCATATCCCACGATTTGGCTGTGAAGTTACAGGGTACAGAGGAATAACACCTGAGCCCTCAGGACGTGGTACTGCTCATGTCTATAGGCGACGGTTAACACTTTAAGAACAGATATAGGAACGGTTAAGAACCAGATGTATTATCGAATCCAGGTCTTTGCTATTTACTATTTTTTTTTTAACAGAAACTAACAGCTGTTACCAGGAAAATCTATAAAAAACGCGCGAGCTACAGTAATTTTTTATTAAGTTCATAAAAATGCGGTTAAAGAAACAAATTAGAATAATGTATTGTTTATGATATGAAGCTTTGATTATACATTGTCTATGGTACCGCTCGATCTAGGGTTGCCAAAATAATTAAATATCAGTTTCTTGGTCGCTTTTTCTTACGCGTAGATTTTAGATGTAGGACTACCAGAGGGAGACTTTGTACAAAATTCGTTTGCTTGGCCACCCCTGTTCCATTCGTGTTTCAACCGTGAAGCATTTGTGTTTGCATGGCTGTGTTTCGGTTTGAAGGGTGGGATATGGCAGTGAAATTAGAGGATACAAAGGCATAAAATCTTAGTTCTCGAGAATGGCAACGCATGGGGGGTATCATGGGTGAAACAGTGTACTCTGTTATGTCCATGGTACCGCTCATGTCTATAGGCGACAGTTACCACTTTTTATCAGGTGGGCCGTCAGCTTGTTTACCATTCTAAGTTGCATAAAAAAAAACATCATCTTCCTACTTTTATCTCAACCAGTAAGGACTGGTCTGCTCAAGTATACTGTGATTAATTGTAGCTTTGTAATGTTTTATTTTCTTTCTTTTTATTAAATATTTAGTTTGTGGTAGTCATTTTATCCATTCGCATTTTTGTTGCAAACTTAACTTTTATTTTAAAAAAGGAAACAGCTGAGTTCCTTGCCCGTTCAGCTGAAATTACGTTTTGAATTGGACGATATATTCATAAAAAAATTACTAATTATAAAAAAATCTCATTTTTATTACAGGTAATAAACATAAAAACATACATACAAATTGAGAATTCTCTTCTTATTGAAGTAGATTAAAAATTCACCATTTTTGGATAGTTTTTATACATTTTTCCATCCTTAAATTTGTATTCTATAATTACAATTCTATTTTTACAATAATTTCAATAAATAAAATACAATTGGTAACATATATTTTTCTGCTGTGACTGTGGCAGCCCTACTTATTTGCACCAATGGCCATAGACAAAGATTTTCGAGTACATTTTTTTTAAACGTCATTTCGCGCTTTATTATAAAGTGTCACAATAAAATATGTATTCGAAATAGATTTCAATGTCGTTGTAACATTATGTTTTTGGTTGTGACGACAGTGTTTGCGTGAATTGGGAAAAATCTAGAATAATTTTAGTACACAACAATATGTGGGCACGTTATAGTGCTGTCATAAATTTGCTGAATATTAAAAATAAATGTCAACTTTCATATTGTAATAGTGATATTTAGAGACAAACAAAATGGCTGCCACCTGACTGCCCACCTGATTTGTTAGTCTTCAACCGATTACAAACAGAAGGAGGTTATCAATTCGGTGGTATTTTTTTTTTAATGTTTGTTACCTCTTAACTATTTTTGATTGGTTTATTGGTAATGCGGACTACGAGTCTCATTGCTAGCAATATACCGATATAATATTGATCTTCACGTAGTCCCTCCAGGAAACCATCTTGCTGAATTACAGGTGTATTCATCACGATTGAGTAACTGGGGTTTTTTTTAATAGATGATAATGAAATGGTAGCCCCACCTATGCTAACGGTATACGCTGACGGAGCACCAGTGAAGGATGATAAGTGAGAATGAAAAAACAGGTCAGTTAGCCCTTCGTGATGAATATACAAGTACCTGGAATTCAGCACGATGGTTTCCAAGGGGGACCACATGGAGGTCGACCTGACAGGATATATTGCTAGCAATGAGACTGCTAATCCACATTACTAACAATCCCTTCCCCCACCCATACTAACATATTAACCCCATAGAAATTTTATCAAAATCTTAATTTTTAGACCAAAATATTGTGCGTGTTCTACCGCTTGTATAAAGAAATATGCTCAGAGGAATTGTTCAATATGATGCCCACGGCCACATTCTACCATCATACAGCTCGCCATCGACAGGGAGTTCGCTCTCATACCTTAAAGCCTAGATGGTCGCAGTACAGCGCGGTTTCAGAGGTGTTTTCTCCCACAAACGCTCAGGTTAAAGAATTCAGGTTTTTCCAAGTTACTACAGCATGAACTTCTTCCAAAAAGGGGTAAACAGGTTTCATCAGGGTCAACAACGCGCGCGTGATGCCTTAGTATCGTAGGCGTTTATAGGCTACGGTAGCCGCGTATCATCAGGTAAGCCGTATGCTTGAAATAATTAGTTTTGTTAATTATGACAGAAATAATTATTCCATTAAAAACTTTGATTTATAAACCAAAATTCTCAATCGATATATAATTTGTATAGCACTAATCTGTAAGTATGTCTTTTCAGATAAGAAAAAAAAATCAATTTTTCAAATCTGTTATTGGAAGATTGTTTTTTTTTTAATTTTTTTTATTATGTTAGTTCCATTGTGGAACAGGCTAAGGTTGGAGACCATGCTGCCTAGTCTTCAATATGATAAATTATCTGGAATTTTTTTTTTCAGATAAAAAAAAATACAATGTTCCAAAAAATTGTTCCAAAAAAAAAATATAATCGAACTATAAAAAAATATATCCTAAGAACCTATTTCTTCTTGAAGTAGGTTGGAATTTGTAACCAGGTAATGAATGTATGTTACATGGGACATATTTAAGAAAAATTTATATAAAGATTTTAATAAGAAAATAGAAGGTGAAACAGTAATTTAAAAAAAATCTGTCTGTCTACATGATGTTGGCGTTACGCAAAAACTACTGCAGTAAATTGTATTCAGTTTTTAAATTTATATTTCCAAAGGTTCAACTTAAAGACTGACGTATATTTCATCTCGATACGCCATCTAGTTGTGGTATATATCATTGGTTCTCCCTGTGAAATCCAATCGAACGAAGTAGCGAGCAAATAGCTAGTAATATTTTTTTTTTCTAAATCTGGCAATCTAAATCTAAATCTAAATCTTGCTGCATGCCTCCTTAGTTATTTTCAAGATTTTATTTTTATTGTATTTTTATACTTTTGTTTTTACAATTGTCACTGTCTTTTTTCCTTAGTCTGTCTTTCATGGTTTTCTATATTATAGTTATTTTCCTTTAAACCTATTGTTTAATTACATCAAATACATCAACATACAGTCTATAATATCGCCCACAGGCAATTGAGGAGATGTTTTGATTTCTTAAAAAAAAAAGGGACTTATAACCATAGATTAAGAATAGTAACTACTGAAATTCTCTTTCTAAGTTCATAATAGATTACCTTTTGTGATTTCTGATTGTTGATTTTCTGTACAGGTTGTAGAGGGTCTTCAGAAACCGGTAGATTCTCAGTGGATTCGCTTTCTGCTGATTTGCAACTACCCGTAACACACAATGTAATCAGCAAGAACAGCACAAAAAGTCTTAACGAAACCATTTCGGACGCCATTTAAAAAGTTTTCTAATTAAAAATATATTAAAAAAATTTATTACGAAATTATTTTATATAGTTTCGACTATAATAAAATTCTAAAAAATAATTTCATTTTATTTTTAAAACTTATTAATTAAATGGAATATTTTTTTTAAATTTAAAACAAATTCACGTAAGTTTTTTTTTTTATTTATTTATCTATGCATGCATTCGAAAGTCTGTACATTGAAAAGCGCGGGAAACTTCGAGCTGTCAAACCGTAATGGCGGACTCCAGGCGACTGGAGAATATCAGACTGCAAGACGCACGTTATTTTTAGCGGATTGACGGGGCGTCGAGTATTAACGAGTCCGAATGCGTCAATAAACGCTATCTTGAGACATACATTGCTTATTTACTCGCGTGAGACTCACAGAACAACGGTTTTTATCGCTCTAGGCAGCAGGTGGCCCATACTGCCATAAATCATTTCTGTTTAATAATTCAAAAGCTTTTAAAGATTATTTTTAAAGATTTATCACGATTAGTAATGAGTCTAATTGAGAAAACCGTTATAGTTTTTTTTTTTATTAATATGCAGGCGGGGTTACCATTCCATAATCACCCATTAAAAAATATCACTTTTTCTTTTATACAACTAAGAATGGCAAACAAGCTGACGGCCCACCTGATGGAAAGTAGTAACCGTCGCCTATAGACATGAGCAGTACCATGGACATAACAGAGTATACTGTTTCGCCCATGATAGCCCCCATGCGTTGCCATTTCTGAGGACTCAGGTGTTATTCCTCCGTACCCAGTAAATTCACGCCATATCCCACCCTTCAAACCGAAACACAGCCATGCAAACACAACTGCTTTACAGTTGAAACACGAATGGGACAAAGGTACCCAAGCAATCGACTTTTGTACAAAGTCTCCCTCTGGTAAACGTATTACTAATACTTGCGATTATCTCGAATTAATGGAAATGATATATTTAAATGAAACTGAACTTGTAATTTTATAAATTATGAATGAATTATCAATATTATAAAGACCACCAAGAGACTTTGTACAAAAGTCGACTGCTTGGGTACCTCTGTCCCATTCGGGTTTTAACCGTAAAGCAGTCGTGTTTGCATGGCTGTGTTTCGGTTTGAAGGGTGGGATATGGCGTGAATTTACAGAGTACAGAGGAATAACACCTGCGTCCTGGTGGGTATCATGGGCGAAACAGTATACTCTGTTATGTCCATGGTACTGCTCATGTCTATAGGCGATTGTTTGCTATTCTAAGTTGTATAAAAAACAATATTTTTTGGGGTCGACGTAAGTAATATGTTTTTATCCATATTACAAAAAGATTTGGCCTATAGTTTTACGACCGGCCGACTGCGGGGGGGAAAGGGATTGTTAGTAATCGGGTCTTACTGCCCCATTGCTAACAATACACCTTATCAGGTCGACCTCATTGTGGTTCCCCCTGTAAACCATCGTGGTTAATTCTAGTGCAATTAGTCACAATGGGCTTACTGACCTGCTTTCATCGTTACCTATGATCCCTCACTGGTGCCCCACCGGTGTATACCGTTAGCGCAGGCGAGGTAACCATCTCATTACCACACATTAAAAAAAACCGGCCGACTGCCTGACGTCAACCCTCTTTGGGTAGGTGGAAAGGGATTGTTAGTAATGGAGACTGAGAATCCCATTGCTAGCAATATACCCAACCAGGTGGACCTCCTCGCGGTTCCCCCTGGAAACTATCATGGTTAATTCCCGATGAATTCATCATGATGTGCTAACTGGCCTGTTTTCATTTTCATCTATCACCCTTCACTGGTGCTCCGCCAGCGTATCCCGTTAGCGCAGGCGGGGTTACCATACCATTTTCACCCATAAAAAAAACCCTCTTTGGGCGGCAAATAATACTTTTGGCGGGAGCGACGACAGTAACACCCACTTCGAACATTATACAATTATCAAATGTCCATTTGTTAAATCCACACCCACGTTACATCATGTAGACTAGGCTCTCACTCCTGAGCCAAATATCATGCGTTTTAATGCAAGTGGCGATGCACCAATTTCGTGTTTATTGCTTTTACTGCAAGGTGGGTGAATCGTAAATTGTTAGGTTGCGTTTCGCCTCATTTTGCTACAAAAATAGATTTCATTTAATGATAAGATGTTAGTGTAACATATTCCAATAATGCAATTCTACGATTGCTCTCAATAAGACAGGCAAATAAAGATATGTGTGTGTGTGTGCGTGTGCGTGTGTGTGTGTGTGTGTGTGTGTGTGTGTGTGTGTGTGTGTGTGTGTGTGTGTGTGGGTGTGTGTGTGTGTGTGTGTGTGTGTGTGTGTGTGTGTGTGTGTGTGTGTGTGTGTGTGTGTGTGTGTGTGTGTGTGTGTGTGTGTGTGTGTGTGTGTGTGTGTGTGTGTGTGTGCGTGTGTGTGTGCGTGTGCGTGTGCGTGTGCGTGTAAGTGTGCGTACACTATTTTGCCGAGCCTTCCTAAATGTGGGTTATTGTGGATGAATTTGTAACTAAGATTTAGTTCAATTGATCGCCTACCTATAAAAAAGAAATTGGATTTCCCCTTACAACAAAAGTGTCTAGTACACTTTTCAAAAACCCCTGCCGGACGGCCCCCGGACGCTCTTCAAACTAGAACAAATCCTGGGAATTCCGGATGGATGGTAGCCCTAGACTTAACAGAAGTTTTGAAGCTAGTGAGAGTTTGAAAGCGCCGAATATTTATTTATTTAACTCTTTATTGCACCATAAATAAAAATATACAATGACAAGTGAATAATTCAAATGAAATACAGTAACATAAATACAGATTGAAATATACACATAAAGGTACAAAAGGCGGTGTTATCGCTAGGGCGATCTCTTACAGACAACCTTTGGTTAAAGGAGAACAGATAGAAGTGGGCAGGTGGCGCAAGAGTGAATTAATAATTTTTCGTGCATAAAATACAAAAACATGTAATGCACAAAAATTTAAAATACATACATACATACATACATATCTGTCACGCCTGTCTCCCATTAGGGTAGGCAGAAACAATGGAACGCCAAATGCTTCGATTCAAACAAACCTCTTTCGCTTCTTCCACATTCATCAATCTTGTCATACACGCTCGTCGGTTACGGGTACTTTTAATGTGGCCCTTCTTCAGCACATATAATTTATTAAACTACTAATAGAGATACGAATAGATTATTTATATTAGATTGAACTAAAGATCTACAGATCTAGGTGATATATATTAGGAGAGATTTTGCCTCACTTTGCGTGTTCTACCGCTTGTACAACGGACTGTGCTCAGAGGAATCGTTCAATATGATGCCCACGGCCGCTTTCTATCATCGTACGGCTCGCCATCGACAGGGAGTTCACCCTCATACCCTACAGCCTAAATGGTCGCGTACAACGCGGTTTCAGAGATGTTTTATCCCACGAACACTCAGGTTGTGGAATGAGCTCCCTGCCGAGGTTTTCCCAAGAGACTACAGCGTTCTACAAAAGGGGTGTAGAGAAGTTTCTTCAGGGTCGGCAACGCGCGCGTAATACCTCTGGTATTGCAGGCGTTCATAGGCTACGGTAACCGCTTACCATCAGGTGGGCCGTATGCTTGTTTGCCACCTCAGTGGTATAAAAAAATTTATTGTATATAGTATTATTATACGGTATATTAGTATATTAAGTTACATATAATTCCAAGTGATTATGTTTGTAGTTAATATAAAAATAATGGAAAGCATTTTGGTTAATTCTTGTGGAATTCCTCACGACGGACTAACTGACCTATTTTCATCCTCACCTATCATGTCTCCCTGGTACCCCGCCAGCGTATACCGATATCACGAGCGAAGTTACCATTCCATTTCACGCATTAAAATAAAATATATATATAAGAATAATTTTGGCACTAGAGTTATCTACCCCAAAAAGGACCAAGCGTAATGATTACATACACATTATTTTTAATTCACTATTAAAATACCTACAAACCATTAAAATTTCAATAAAAAGATAATTCGGTTGTTTTACGTCAAGCAAAACAAAGCATTCGATTCACTGTAGCCTTGCCTTTGCGTTGGCGCGTAAAAAATAAACTTTCGCTACATTGGCAACGTTCAATTTGACATGACAGCTTGTTTTGGCGGGCGATTGGCGGTTCAAACGTGTTGATAGCATTAAATTATTATTTAGTGTTGCTACGACGGTGAATTAAACGGATTACCGATTGTTATCAAATTCTCAAGGTCAGTTTAAATTGAAACATTAGGCGTTCCATTATTTCCTTCTACTCCGATGGAAGACAGGAGTGATGGATATGTTATTATGTGTGTATCTCAAGTTTTTTTTGTAATGGATGATAATGGTATGGTAACCACGTCTGCGCTAACAGCATAAGCTGATAATACCAGAGGGAGACTTTGTACAAAAGTCGATTGCTTGGGTACCTCTGTCCCATTCGTGTTTCAACCGTGAAGCAATTGTGTTTGCATGGCTGTGTTTCGGTTTGAAGGATGGGATATGGCATGAATTTACTGGGTACGGAGGAATAACACCTGAGTCCTCAGGAACGGCAACGCATGGGGGGTATCATGGGCGAAACAGTATACTCTGTTATGTCCACGGTACTGCTCATGTCTATAGGCGACAGTTACCACTTTCCATCAGGTGAGCCGTCAGCTTGTTTGCCATTCTAAGTTGTATAAAAAAAAGCTGGCGAGATACCAGGGAGATATGATAAGTGAGAATGATAATATAGGTTAGTTAGTCCATCGTGATGAACACATTTAGAATTCAGCACGATCCTTTCTAGGAGAGACTACGTGGTGGAGATCAACCTGGCATTGCTAGCAATGAAACTTTTTTTTAATGGATGATAATGAAGTGGTAACCCCGCCTGCGCTATCGGTATACGCTGGCGAGGTACCAGGGACACATGATAGGTGAGGATGAAAAGACAGGTCAGTTAGCCCATCGTGACGAATTCAACGATAAATTAGTCAAGATTCGTATAAATAAATTATTTCCCGGGGGGAACCGCGTGGAGGTCGATCTGATAGATTGATAGCCATGGGAACTAACCTTCCTATTACTAACTATCCCTTCCCCCATATTTACATATTGGTCCCATAAAAAAATTATATAAAATGGGTCAATAGTTTAGTTTTGAGATTAAAATAAATTGATTTTATGACAATTGAAATAGTTTTTTTTTTTTTTTTATAGGACAGAAATCTTTAGTTATTACTAACATTATTTTGGCAACGGCCACAATAATATAGGTTAAATTATGAAAGACATTCATGCAAATGCGTCAATGCACTTTAATATAACCACAGATAATGTATAACCTATATAAGTAACCAACTATTGCAATTTTGTTCATAAATCTACCTAATCAATATTATTTTTGGCCAGTACTAGTGTCTATCTATGATATTACCTAATCTATGAAAACTTAAAATCATCTCCGATTCCGCACAGGTAAACACACATAAAGAACAATTAATATTTTATATTAATAGGTGAATTTTTGCGTCAGAGCTGTTCTTCTCTAGAAATCCGATTCTAGAATAAGGGCAGACGAGTATGCGACCCGGCCTCCCGAGCCGCTGCAGTGTCCCAGTCCTTTCCGCAACTACAGTGCTCCCCTCCTTTCCTTTCCCACATAAGTCCCATATTTCTCTCACTTACTAATTTCCTTTACGCATTTCCAACGTTCCTTTCCTTTTTTCCTCAATCCTTTCTTCCGGGGAGAAAGGGATTGTTAGTAATGGAGACTGAGAATCCCATTGCTAACAATATACCCAACCAGGTCGACCTCCTCGCGGTTCTCTCTGGAAACTATCATGGTTAATTCCTGATGAATTCATCATGATAACGGGCTAACTGGCCTGTTTTCATTCTCATCTAGCACCCTTCACTAGTGCTCCGCCAGCGTATCCCGTTAGCGCAGGCGGGGTTACCATACCATTTTCACTCATAAAAAAAAATCCTTTCTTCCAAACCATAGGTGGCGGAATCTGCTAACAAATGCATTCCCAAAGAGAGTTGACGTCAAGCCAAATCCTTTAGTAATATGGTTAAAACCATATTACGCCGACCCCAAATATTAATTGGGATAAGGGTAGGAAGCTGATGAATAGGTGAATTTTTGACGGATAAATAGACAGAGAAATAAATTAATATTTCATATTAGCTTTAATAGACGAATTTTTGATTGAATTGCATTACTATAATTGTCGTAGGGTACCTACTCTATTTTTTTTTAATATTAAATAACCTATGTCACTTGTTGATAATGCAGCTTTCTTTAATATGAGAGAATTGGGGGGAAAAGGATTGTTAGCAATGGAGTTGGACAGCCCCATTGCTAGCAATATACCTTATTAGGTCGACCTCCACGTGGTTCCCCCTGGAAACCATCGTGAACAATTCTTGTTGAATTCGTCACGATGGGCTAAACTGACCTGCTTCATCCTCACCTATCATCCTTCACTGGTTCCCCGCCGGTGTATACCGATAGCGCGGGTGGAGATACCATTCCATTATCGTCCATTTAAAAACAAAATATATGAGAATGTTTAAAATATTTTGAATAAGATGTCTATATACATATATAATGGAAAATTAAATTGTATTTTGCCGTTTCCTACAAATGTTTAGACTACATACGGAAATCTTGTAAACCCCGCCTGTGCTGTCGGTATACACTGGCGCGGCACCAGTGAGGGATGAATGGTGAAGATGAAAAGGCAGGTCAGTTAGCCCATCGTGACATATTCAACAATGAACCAATCACTATGGTTTTCAGGGGGAACCGCGAGGAGGTCGACCGGATAGAGTATATCGTTAGTAATAGGGTTGCTAATCCTCATTACTAATAATCCCTTCGTCCCGCCTCGCACGTATTATAAAAAAAAACAAGTTTAAAAAAATAATAATAACAGCAAACAATCAACTGTTCGCTCTTTATAAGTATAGATAAAATCAAAACCATAGATTATTTATCAAACTGAAAAAATAATAAGCAGTTAATTTAATTAATTACACAAAACACAAAGTGATAGCTTTATAGCCGGATTTATACGGAAATGTGGCTTTAAATCACGAGATCGCTTAACACTCGACATTTTATTGGATCGTTTGTGACGTTGACATTATGCAGGTGCGCGGGAAAAGATGCTTTTCAAGATGGCCGCATTACACATTCTGATAGTGGTTGCCAAATACCGAGCTCGTTTGTTTTACCATATTTTATAGTTTTTGCCGGCGCTGCTAATTTTCACCACTGTTTTCAATTTCTAAAATAACATGCAAACTCGTAACGTATGGAAATTGTTGCATTGCTACACGCGCCCGCGAAAAAAATCGTACGGAAATAAGACTTGTTAAAATAGACACAAACGCGGATTGAAGTCAATGTGGAAAATATTACGAGGTAACAATTTGGAATGTATTCATTCATTTATATATATATATATATATATATATATATATATATATATATATATATATATATATATATATATATATATATATATATATATATATATATATATACTAGCTGACCCTGTAAACGTTGTTTTACCACTTATTGCGAAATATAAAAATTGCAATTAAAATACAGGCTTTGATCGTAAAACGATGAAAATTTTTCAATGCTAAATCATATTAAATTAAAAATGGAAAAATTTGTCAAAAAATAAAAAAAAAATTTTTGGGGAGTCACCTTTATCATTGAGGGGTATAAAAAATAGATATTAGCCGATTCTCAGACCTATCCAATATGCACACAAAATTTCATAAATATCGGTAAAGCCGTTTCGGAGGAGTTTGGTAACAAACACCGTGACACGAGAATTTTATATATTAGATATATACCTATCAATATCTGGTATGATTACATAATAAAGAAAAAACTCCTAGATATCAGCTAGATCCTCTCTCGGTTCTAAAACGAGCTATGAAAATAGTTTACGATCCCAAACTCAAAGGCGGTATAAAGCCCTTAGTCTAAGGCGAGACTTTGCCTCCCTTTGTGTGTTCTACCGTTTGTATAACGGATTGTGTTCTAAGGAATTGTTTGAAATGATGCCCACAATCACCTTTTATCATCGCACCGCTCGCCATCGACAGGGAATTCATCCTCACACGCTTAAACCTAAATGGATCATGTATAGTGCGGTTTTGAAGGTATTTCCTTCCGCGTACGCTCAGGCTGTGGAATAAGCTGCCTGCTGAGCTTTTCTCTAAAGATTACAGTATGGAGCTCTTCAAAAAGGGTATATTAAGATTTCTTCAGTGTCAGCAACACGCAAGTGACACCCCTAGCATTGCGGGTGGAAAGTGATTCTTAGTGATAGGGATCGAACAGCCCCATTGCTAGTAATACACGTTATCAGGCCGACCTCCACGCGGTTCTCCCTGGAAATCATCTTGATTAATTCTGTATGAATACGACTGTATAGACCAACTGACCTGTTTCATCCTCATTTACGCACTCGTTGGTGCCCCGCCAGCGTATACCGATAGTACAGGCGGGGCTGCCATTCCATTATCACCCAATAAAAAAAAAACCCCTAATGTTGCACGCGTCCTACTACAACAATCAAACATCATCAGATGAGCTGTATGCTTTACCACTTTCGTGGTATAAAAAAAATTATCTGCTCAAACAATTTTTAAAATTCTTTCATCTACAGAAAGTGAAATTGTCAGTAAATTGCATGGGCTTTATTTTATTTCCAAAGAAACCTTGGATAACTGAGACGAGTCGACAGTATTATAATATACTTATACGCATGGGGGGACGGGATCATTAGTAATGAAGATTAGCAGAGGGAGACTTTGTACAAAAGTCGATTGCTTGGGTACCTCTGTTCCATTCGTGTTTCTACCGTGAAGCAGTTGTGGTTTTATGGTTGTGTTTCGGTTTGAAGGGTGGGATATGGCGTGTATTTACAGGATACAGAGGAATAACACCTGAGTCCTCAGGAATGGCAACGCATGGGGGGCATCATGGGCGAAATACTACACTCTGTTATGTCCATGGTACTGCTCATGTCTATAGGCGACGGTTACCACTTTCCATCAGGTGGGCCATCAGATAGTTAGCCATTCTATGTTGTATAAAAAAAAAGCAACCCCATTGCTAGCAATATACCCTGTCAGGTTGACTGCCACGCGATTCCTCCTGAATTCCCCCTTCAATCATTGTTAAATTGGTCACAACGGACCAACCGACCTGCTTCATATTCGCCTATCCCTTAACGTGGTATTACCACTTTGCATCAGGTGGGCCGTCAGCTTGTTTGCAATTCTAAGTATTATAAAAAAAATGTTTATTGTTTATGTTGATATTTCGAGAACTTTCCACGAGTATATCGTAAACATGTTTTGACATATCTATTTTTAGTGATAACTCATCCCATTCGTGTTTCAACCGTGAAGCAGTTGTGTTTACATGGCTGTGTTTCGGTTAGAAGGGTGGGATATGGCGTGAATTTACTGGGTACAGAGGAATAACACCCGAGTCCTCAGGAATGGCAACGCATGGGGGGTATCATGGGCAAAACAGTATACTCTGTTTTGTCCATGCTACTACCCATGTCTATAGGTGACGGTTACCATTTTCCATCAGGTGGGCCGTCAGCTTGTTTGCTACATGTAATTACATGTAATTAGTTCGCTGTGTGGTCCCAGCATGGAATGGGCCACCCCTTCTTTTCCAGTAGATGTCGTAAGGGAGACCAAGGGAATTTAACGGTCCAGGGATGGGCAGCAGCGTCCCTTTTAAAACACCACCAAAGCCTAACAGCGGTTGTCAATCAGCATGACAAGTGGGGTAATTTATTTATTCATTAAAAATAATAACAACGTTATATTTTTTTTTATATAACAAACAACAAAAATTATAATTTTTTTAGAATGGCAAACAAGCTGACGGCCCACCTGATGGAAAGTGGTAACCGTCACCTATAGACATGAGACCAGCGAAACAGTATACTCTGTTATTTACATAACATTAGTAACAGTATACTGTGTTGGATCGACTTCCCAACAATACCATACGTTTTATTTTTAATCTTCGTAAGTATGATCATGTGGCAACCCTGTCTTTTTGGACAGATGATTTTGCCGCGAAAGAAAGACGGTTGCTATGATATGTACGGTGAGGAAAAAAAACACTGTTGTAACCGGTTTTGTAACTACAAGGGTACAGACATCAATGCCATTACAAAACCGGTTACAACAATGTTTTTTTTCCTCACCGTACATATCATAGCAACCGTCTTTCTTTCGCGGCAAAATCATCTGTCCAAAAAGACAGGGTTGCCACATGATCATACTTACGAAGATTAAAAATAAAACGTGCATGTGTGGTGTGGCATTATATTATTAAACACTAAAGATTTTCGTTGAAACGGAGATAATACTTTTGATATGCAATGAGAGGATTTTAGAATGGAAAACTACAGAAAAGATGAGGAGACGGACATAGCAAAATATATTTTAACAATACGAGGTCTGTCCGGAAAGTTCGTATAAAAGTGTTCTGGAATGCGAGAAAGAGGAGTGGGGAGGCCAGGTAAGCGCAGGACCCCTTCCTTATGTCCCTAACAATGCTTCAGTTCTGGTCTGACCGCCGTGCGGTGCGAACTGGCTTGTCACGCCATCTGTGAAGTTACCTCTTAACGAAACCCCGTCGGCATGGAGCCCGCTTCCGTTGAAGAGCAGCGCGTCGTAATCAAGTTTCTCTCGAAACTCGGCAAGAATGGCCGTGAAATTTTTGCCGATCTCAGAACAGTTTATGGGGATGATGCTGTGAAGGAACCAACCGTCCACAAGTGGCTAAAAAGATTCAGAGAGGGCCGAGAAAGCGTTCAAGATGACCCACGTTCAGGACGTCCTTCCACTTCACATTCCGACGAAAACGTGGAAAGAATTCGAACTTGTGTTAATGGGGACCGTCGTTTAACGGTCAGACAGGTGGCTGAAGAGCTTAATTTGGGCAAAACCGTGGTCCACGAAATTCTAAGAAACGAACTTCAAATGAAAAAAATTTGCGCCAAGATCGTTCCGTGAGTTTTTGAGTAAAAATTCCATTACGGTGACCGAACACCCCCCCCTATTCGCCGGATTTGGCCCCGTGTGACTTCTTCTTGTTCCCAAAAACCAAATTGGTACTTCGGGGGCGGCATTTGGGGGACATAAATGAGATAAAAAAAGCTACGACGGGGCAGCTGAGAAACCTACAACCAGAGGACTTTCAAGGAGCCTTCTCACAGTGGAAACGGCGTTGGCACAAGTGCATTATGTCACAGGGGGAGTACTTTGAAGGGGATAAAATTGATTTACCTGAATAATTGTAAAATAAAATTTTTAAAAAACTTTTATACGTACTTTCCGGACAAACCTCGTATGTAAAAACAATATGTCCAAAAAAAAATATATAAATTTCGAATGACAATAAGAATATAAAAATGTAGCAAAGAGTTCGCTACATCCGTAATAGTCGAACCAAAATTATTTTATATAATAGCCTTGTCCGCAGTATACTGGAGTACTGTAGCGTAGTCTGGCGTCCACATTATTGTACACATGTTTTACGTATTGAACGTATTCAAAAGAGATTTTTGTGGCACCTCCCGTATCTAAATAATAAAGGAATAAAAAACTCCTCTTACATTGACAAACTGAAGCATTTTCACATAATCTTTGACGCATCTTTGAAAAACGCAGAGATTTTATTGACATTTCTTTTGGTTTTAAAAAACTGACGCATATAATAGATTGTCCACAAATGCTTCGACTGTTTAACTTTCGTGTTCCCCCCAGAATACCTCGGAAACAGATAACACCTTTATGTCCTCCTTTAAGAAGAACAGTGTTAGGATCCAACTCGCCTGTACCCAGATTATGTAGGATTCTGAATGCTCACAGCGATCAAATTGACATCAATTTTGGATCCATCAACAGCAGATATGACTTATTGAGGAAAATCTTAGACATAAGTTCTTAATCTACTTATTGTTCAGATATTGTTATTGTCATTGTTAATAATTATCTATTTCTATATGTTCTCCTTTAACCAAAGGTTGTCTGTAAGAGATCGCCCTAGCGATAACACCGCCTTTTGTACCTTTATGTGTATATTTCAATCTGTATTTATGTTACTGTATTTCATTTGAATTATTCACTTGTCATTGTATATTTTTATTTATAGTGCAATAAAGAGTTAAATAAATAAATAAAATAAATAAATAATTATTAAATATTATAATAGTGCATGCGGTGTTTGCCTGTAAAAGACTGTTTTACATTAGGAAAAATTATTTTTTGTGTTATTGATTAAGTAACATGTAAAATGTAAAAGTTGTAGGTGATCCATATTAAATAAATAAATAAATAAATTAGAATATTAATTGTGCTTGTATACCACAACCTAACAACATAACAAATTACTGTATCTACTAATAGCAATATATAGGGCAAAGCAATAAACTGAGCTGTGACCATTTTGTGTTACTATGGCACACGCATGAAGGAATGGTAACAAAGGAGATTGTTAGATTATGTATTTTGTTTTTGTATTTTTTTTTTATTTGTGCTTTTTTTATATTTATTCTTTTGTCTCTTTTGCTGTGTATTACGTGTATGTTTTTTTTTTATTGTAATTTGTGTGCTGTAAGTAATGTAAATAAATTGTCTATCTATCTATGACATTCGAATATAAATTTTTATTTATGAATAAATAAACTAACTAAACCCCGCTGTTTGATTGCACCTCCTTCTCATTGCACGGTTTTCGCCGGTGCACCAACACTAAAACCACATCTCTCCCTACCGCGCTCAACTTAAGTAGCTCCCTATCCGACTGCGTAGATTTACACGCATATTGTGTACTCTGCATTCCATTTTATTCGAACCAAACTCTCCCCACTAGTTTAAGCGTAAATTCCAATTTCATGGAGACATTTTTTTTTAATGGATGATAATGGAATTGTAAACTTCGCCTGTGCTAACGGTATACGCTGACGGGGCACCAGTGAGAGATGATAGGTGAGAATGAAAAGGTTGGTCAGTTAGCACATCGTGATGGATACAACTGGAATTCAGCATGATGGTTTCCAGGGGGAACGACGTGGAAGTCGACCTGACAGGGTATATTACTAGCAATGGGACTGGTAGTCCGCATAACACCTGAGTCCTTAGGAATGACAACACATGGTGGGTATCATGGGCGAAACAGTATACTCTGTTATGTTTATGGTACTGCTCGTGTCTATAGGCGCCGGTTACCACTTTCCATCAGGTGGACCGTCAGCTTGTTTGCCATTCTAAGTTGTATAAAAAAAACATTTTCAGCAACAATAAAGAGTTTAAATTAATTTATAAGAAAAATATATTATTTAAAAATCAAAATTCAAGGATACCAAATAAAAATATACATATTTAAATAATCACCTATATTTCATTAAATACAACATTAATTTATAAAAGTTGTTAGTTGCCATGCCATTAAAACAGAAGGGTAGAGAAAAAAAAAACAAAAAACTGTATACAGCCAAACTGTCTGAACAAGATTTAAGTTTTTAATGTATTTTTTTCAATGGCAACACTTTTCAAGATGGTGGCCTTCACTAATTACTTAAAACTAAAACGCATTCACTTTCGACCAGTTCATTTCTTTACGGGCGCGACCAATTCTTCGAGGGCTTTGATCTCGGCTGAAAAAAAAAGGAAAAAAATACATATTAAAATTTTGCGCAACAGAAAAAAATTATTACAATGGTGATCAAGAAGGTATATACATATAATATAGGGCTAACATAGCAATGAAGGAAATGAGATTTTTAGAAATAGGGGTACAGAAATAGCCTTATTGCTGGCAATACTGTACGTTACATACAATACCCTCCATATGGTTACAAACAAATAAATTTTTATTTTTTACAATATTAATACTGATCGGAATTTTGGTATGGTAACCCCGCCTACGGTAACGGTATACACTGACGGGGCACCAGTAAGGGATGATAGGTGAAAATAAAAAGGCAGGTCAGTTAGCTTATCGTGATTAATACACCTGGAATTCAGCACGATGGTTTCCAAGGGGGACCACGTTAAGGTCAACTTGACATATATTTTTAGCATTGGGACTTGCAGTCCGCATTACTATTAATTCCCAACCCCCCAATAATTTTTTTTCTGGATGCTAATGGAATGGTAACCCCGCCCGCGCTATCGGTATACACAAGCGAGGTACTAGGGAAGCATGATTGATGAAGATGAAAGCAGATCAGTTGAGTCATTGTGAGGAATTCCAGTAGAATTAGCCAAGATGGTTTCCAGAGAGAACCCGTCACCTATCATCTCTCCCTAGTATCTCGGCACCGTATACCGTTCGCGCAGACAGAGTTACCATTCCATTATGATCTATTAAAAAAAACAATTTGATTACAAAAACAGTTTTTTTTCTATACAACTTAGAATGGCAAACAAGCTGACGGCCCACCTAATGGAAAGTGGTAACCGTCGCCTATACACATGAGCAGTACCATGGACATAACAGAGTATACTGTTTCGCCCATGATACCCCCCATGCATTGCCATTCCTGAGGACTCAGGTGTTATTCCTCTGAACCCTGTAAATTCACTGCCATATCCCATTCTTCAAACTGAAACACAGCCATGCAAACACAACTGCTTCATGGTAGAAATACGATAGGGACAGAGGTACCCAAGCAATCGACTTTTGTACAAAGTCTCCCTCTGGTATTACTATTATATTTGCGTATGCGGTCAGCTAAACCGTTGCAATTCGACCCATTGGAATTAATTCAGACTGCCATTTTGTTCATGCGTGTTTTGTGACACATGTTTCGCCTCTAAACTAGGCATCTTCAGGCAAATTTTTTAATCACTGGTCGGGGCCTAGTGTTAACCGTTTAATGGCTAATATGGAAGGTTGTAGAACTTCTGGTAGTAACAGTGGTGGTTAAACTTCAAGTGTTGGCAGTCACACACATACTAATGGTAGTGGGATTAAATTAGATAATTCTAACTAAATAACCAGTGATATGGACTACCGCAAGATAACACCTAGTTCAGTAAAATGCTAGTGTGTATATTTATTTATATACATATATATGTATATATTTATATATATATATATCAAAATATAAAAAAAGTCCATACCAGCAGCAGCTCTCGCCTTCTCCTCCTTTAGTTTCGCATCCCTGACAACCTTCTCCTTGGCCTCGATTTCTCGCAGTTTGGCCTCCTTCTTGGACAACCTGCTCTGGTGGAATGCTCCGTACAGTATGCCAGCGCCGAGGAATGACCACCGGCCGAACTGTAATTGAATATTTTCACACATACATAACTAAGTATGGCAAAATCCAAATGAATATGATCACTGAACACATTTTCATGTATTCCTCCCTGGTACCCATGGGCAAATGTCAATGGTGCAAGCGACAATACAATTCCATTTTTGTAACATATTAAATTGTATATATTGTACAGTCCTTCCAAGGGATACTTTCCGAAATAAAACATACGTTATAAAAATACATATAAATATTCGTTTGCTGGAATTAATAATGCCCAAATCCTTGCAGCTCTATAAAACTACGAATGATTTTCTTTAAAGGTTAAGGAATAAAATACTATTAATTATTAACAAATCTGGCTACAAATAAAAGAATAATAATTAAATTAAACGCAATAGAACATTATATTTCTTAATTCAAATTTAAAAAACAGCAAATATTTCCAAAACACTTTGTTACATAATAATCGCTGATAAAAATTAACATAGAATATTAATGGATAATTACCCTTATCAAAGGTGATACTCGTACTGGAGGTCCGTATGGAAGATCAGACATTTTGTTATTTTAATAAAAATATCTGATTACAAATATGATTTATTAAAATTCACAATGTCCTTTAGTATGAGCGAGGTTATTCAATTTGACGGAAGAAAACAGAGTTGCCAACATGTTCTCCATTTTCATCAATTAAAAAAATATCCAGTGCCTAATATTCATAGATTAAGAATAATATCTTAGACTTAGTACATTATACTACTTACTAATAGACAATCAATACATATTGCTGGCTTAATAGAATTTATTCATATTGTAATTCATTAATAATAACTTATCATTGATGGGCATGAGTCTTTTAAGACGATTTTTATAATTTCCAGTAAGTATATTTAAATAATTTATTAATAAATTTTTGTTACATTCTCTTTGCTGTCATACACATAAAATGTTCCTACCTACTTTTTCAAATAAACTAAAATTTCCAATTACATAATTAACTCCAGAACTATTAATATTGTTGGAAATACTGACCACATCCTTTCTCTAGTTTTTTATTGTACTAGTAACACTTCGTTTCGCTGCTTTTTTTTTCAATGTCACGTACGTGGGTTCAGCTCAACTCTGATTTTAAACAATTGTTATTTGCGTTTCACAGTGTATCTGTATATATATATATATATGTATATATATATATATATATATATATATATATATATATATATATATATATATATATATATATATATATATATATATATATATATATATATATATATATATATATATATATATATATATATATATATATAAACACAGTTTACAATCAAATAGTTTATTTATTGTGCTCTGCTGTAATAAGATCGAACAAATATCCTTCTATGAAAATATTTGTGTTTTAATGTTCATAATCAATAGCTCTCCGTATAGTTCTAATGTAGAATAGGCCACCCCTTTCTTATTAAACATTATGTGAAGAAAATATGATATGTTTGTTTGGAGTTCATTAATTATTTTGAAATCTAAGTATTATCTTATACTCGTATATAAAATTCTCGTGTCACGGTGTTTGTTACCAAACTCCTCCGAAACGGCTTTACTGATTTTTATGAAATTTTGTGTGCATTATGGGTAGGTCTCAGAATCGGCCAACATCTATTTTTCATACCCCTCAATGATAAGGTGATCCTCCCCAAAAAAATTTTTTTTATTTTTTTTTATGACAAATATTTCCATTTTTATTTTATTATGATTTATCATTGAAAAATACATACAACCTCAAATTTTCACCCTTTTACTATCAACCCCTGTATTTTAATCGCGATTTTTATATTTGGCAATAAGTGGTAAAACAACGTTTACGGGGTCAGCTAAATTGTGAGCTATTAAATTGTGAAAATTATATGGAGAATTCATGTTTGAAACAAGAAAATTTTACTAAATATCTGTGTTCAGCACTGGTGGAACTACAATAATCCACAAGCACTGCAATGTGCTAGGCTCCAGTAGCAATTTCTGAATTTTTTTAATGGATGGCAATAGAATGGTAAACCTACCTGCGCTATAGATGTATGCTAGCGGGACACCAGTAAGAGGTGATAGATGCGGATGTAAGCAGCTCAACTAGCCCATCATGATGAATTCAATTGGAACCTACCTCTACCTACCGACTTACGAAATAATATCACTGTCAAAAACATAAAATTTAAACTGAAAGCTTATTTACTGTCCAACCTTGGTAAAACAGCAAAATATTAAAGTAAATAGTGACATTTGAGAACCGAATGTAAAGTATTACTCACAAGCCCAAGAGGTTTAAGCGGTACTAAAAATCCATTGTTTCCAGGGGGAACTGCAAGGAAATCGACCTGATAAGGTATATTGCTAGTAATGGGGCTATTTAGTCCCTTTACTAACAAGCCCTTTCCCCCATCTCTGAATTTAAGTAATAATGATAAGTAATACCTATAAGTGTGATTTGTAGTCATTGAAATGTCTAATTCACATCTCAACTAATGTTGAGAGTCAAGGTGAGGCGCTCGCTGTTAGGTTTTACATCGCAAAGGCATTTGACCGGGTCCGACATCGAGGTCTATCGAAATTGCCCTACTATGAATTTCCTGATAGCCTGTATAAAAGGATTGCCAGCTTTTTGTTCGGTACACGCATAAAAACCATTGTAGATGGTTTTTGCTCTGATAAAATGGATATTAATGCTGGCGTCTTGCAGGGCTCTGTGCTATTCCCGACGCTGTTTCTGCTGCATATTAATGATATGTTAACCTTAGGTGACATTCATTGTTATGCGGATGACAGCACTGGGTCATAGATTTTTTTTAATTTCTTTTTTCTATTTAACTTAACTTACCTTCCAAAAATAGGGGGGATGGATTGTTAATAATGGGGTCTAATGAACCCATTGCTAGTTTAGGGTTTTTTTTCCAATGAGTGATAATGGAATGGTAACCCCATCTGCGCTATCGGTATACACTAGCTAGGCACCAGTGAGTGATGATAGATGAGAATGAAAGTAGGTCAGTTAGCCCATCGTAACGAATTCCACTAGAATTAACCACGATGGTTTCCAGGGGGAACCGCATGGAGGTCGATCTGATAGGGTATACTACTAGCAATGGGTTCATTAGACCCCATTACTAACAATCCCTTCCCCCCAAACGCGCAGGTGGGGTTACCATTCCATTATCACCCATTAAAAAAAACCCTCCGAAAATAAGCACAATATTGTCTGGTATACAAATTGGGAATCGGTAATTAGATAATGTATGGTGTAAATATAATATTTTTAATTATTCTAGATCTTATATCTGTTCATTTCAGGTGTAATATTAAATTAAATAAATAAAAAAAAATCTAATATGGATCCAGCATCAGAATACGCCAGTTGACAAAATTTGGAAATGAATTTAAAAATATAGCTTGGTATCTATTTTATCCCAAAAATATATTATTTAAAAAATAAGTCCTTTTGCATAAGAATTATGCGTTTTTAGAAATGAAATCAAAATTGACATTAAAAAAGGCCAAGTCTATTCCAGACGAATTATCATATTGAAGACTAGGCAGCATGGTCTCCGACCTTAGCCTGTTCCACAACGGAACAAACGTACTAAAAAAAAAGGCCAAGACTGTCATGGCATATTGAATAACGTCACGCCTTCCGAAACATTCGTGTTAGTTTATGACAGTCAAGAAATAATGAATTCATTTTATAAATACTGTGTAGTGCCCCAATGTAAAAGTACAACGATAAAAACGCCGAAAAAACTATTCATATACGTTCCAAACAAAAAACTAACACGTAAAAAGTGGTTAAAATTAGCAAGGAGGCGAGATGCTCCTACTATGTCATGTGATTCAACACTTTATTTCTGTGAAGATCATTTTGATGTAAGTAATAAGCCATGTTAATGTATCTATTGGTAAATATAAAGTAAACGTAATGAATTTAGCAAAATCTACCGTATTCCTTTATAGATTATGTACCCGTAACTTATAAAAAATAGGACTAATTATTTATAGGTGATAATGAAATAGTAACCCCACTCGTGCTATCGGTATACGCTGATAGGGCACCAGTGAAGGATGATAGACGAGGATGAAACAGGTCAATTAGCCAATCGTGACGAATTCAAAGAGAATAGGCATGATGATAAATTTTGCGAAACTGTTCTATAATATTTGGAAATATATATGAATTATAATAAACATAATATTTCTGCGGAAAATTTAGGTTTAGTACTTAAAAAATAATTTTTGATTCATAAATTTAAAATTTGCACCAAAACGCGTCAAAGTGTCATGGCGTCGCTTGCTTACGTCACTTTAGAGTACAAGGAACATTCGGTATATGTAAACATTATCTAATTCATATTTAATTTGGACATTTTACTAGTTTTCACATTAAAAACATGACTTCGAAAGCATATAGGTGGTGTTCCGTCCCTCTGTGTACTAATACGTCCATAAAAACTCCTGAGAAGTTATTTATTTTCGTTCCTTTCGAAAAAAATTAAGAAAGAAGTGGCTTGAACTTGCAAGACGTGATTTGGAAGGAATATTACCCACTACACAGCTTTATTTTTGTGAAGATCACTTTGACGTAAATATTTCCTTTTTTATTTTGTAGAATTTTGTTGCTAAATTCATTATAAGCTAATTTTATGGGAAGAAGTAAACATTGATATACAAACTTTTTGGAGGTTATGATTCTCTTACTCACTGTTACTTTATTGTAATCAAATCCTCAATGAATGAGCTGATGCCAGAAACGTTCCTAGTATTATAAGTCGATTCTTGGTAAATTTGCGCTGGAAGCCTTTGTAAATCCTTGTTCCATGACTCAATTTAGCGTAATCAATTTACACAAAAGAAATTGAAGTTAATAACAAAACAATAACGGCGTATTTAATTAAAAAAGCGAGCGAGTGTGTATTATCTTAAGTAATTCAAATGTAAACAAAGAGAAAGAACTCTAACGTGACGTCATGCGCTCTGATTGGCGTTCAACATTTCATGGCGGATTGCCGTATTTAGCGATTTTATTTTATCGATTATTATATTCATCTTGCTTTTAATTATGAAAAGAATCAGAGTTTTAGAATTAGGAATTTTGTAATAATATACACACAAATAATTTCAATGAAATTTACTTGTTGTCATCATGCCTATTGTTCACAATGGTTTCCAGGGGGAACCACGCGGTGGTTGACCTGATATTGCTAGCAATGGGGCTGTCAAACTCCATTACTAACAATCCATTCCCCCCAAATGGTAGGACTTGTATATGTTTGTGTTATTTTTTATGACTTATAATATTATTTTTGTTATAAAAATGAAATAATTAATACTTTTTCTATTGTTTTAGTTGCCAAATGATATGGTTAATTATATGGAATACCATATTATGGGGAAAGTCTCTCAAGTGCGCATGAAACCAGGTTGTATGCCGACAAAATTCGAATGCCAAGAAGATAGGAAGAAACGTACGTGTAGGGACATCAAACGACCTTATATATTGAAAAAACAAAGAAGGCAAATAATCGCAGAGTGTTTGAAGGAACGAGAACAATGTATGACTTCTCATACATCAAGTTCATCGACCAAGGATATTTCAACAAGTTCAGGTGTGTAATAAACAAAACAAATGATTTGCAGTTTGAAATATAATAATGTCTAAATATAAATCATAGTGGAAACAAGCCTGTTATTCTATATCATAGTGTTTTTATGTTTTTTCCTATATTATTTTTTTTTTCTTTAAAAACCACATTAAATGAAAGAAAAATATAGACAAATATTTATGTAACATATGTGATATGTTACGAAACAATTTGTGATGACTTGAACACAGAAATTTAATTTAAATTAATAACTATGAGTGATACTAGATCCTTGACACGCTGGACACATTGTACTGTTGATTCCTTGTACATTTTGTGTATGCTTTATTTCTCCAACTCGATAATAATCAACTGTTGTTATTTTTATAACCATTTGTGGCAGTGTCATGTCCAAGAGGCTCATACTGGAGATGTAGATATTCAGAACTTTAAATCTGTGTCAATGATTTTAGAGCATGGTCAATGGGTGTCCTCTTTAGTGAACACCTCTTTACCAGAGGGAGACATTGTACAAAAGTTGATTGCTTTGTCCCGTTCGTGTTACAACCGTGAAGCAGTTATGTTTGCATAGCTGTGTTTCGGTTTGAAAGGTGGGATATGGTGTGAATTTACTGGGTACAGAGGAATAACACCTGAGTCCTCAGGAATAGCAACGCATGAGGGGTGTCATGGGCGAAACAGTATACTCTGTTATGTCCATGGTACTGCTCATGTCTATAGGCGACGGTTACCATTTTTCATCAAGTGGGCCGTCAGCTTGTTTGCCATTCTAAGTTGTGTTAAAAAAAAAAGAACACAAGGCGACCTTAAAACTATCATACTTTTTTTTAATAGATGATAATGGTATGGTAACACCACCTGCGCTATCGGTATACGCTGGCGGGGTACCAGTGAGGGATGATAGGTGAGGATGAAAGCAGGTCAGTTGGCCCATCGTGACAAATTCTACTAGAATTAATCACGACGGTTTCCAGGGGCAACCGCGTGGAGGTCGACCTTACCATTACTATCAATCCATTTCCCCCAAACTATCCTACTGATGTAGACTGGATGAACATCTCTTGTTTAGCAGTGTAATTGTCATTTTAAACCACCTCAACAGGTGGGAGGGATTGTTAGTAATGCAGACTACCAGTCCCATTGTTAGCAATACACCCTGTCAGGTCGACCTCCACGTGGTCCCCCCTGGACACTATCATGCTAAATTCCAGGTGAATTAATCACGATGGGCTAACTGACCTGCCTTTTCATTCTCACCTATCATTCCTCACTGGTGCCTCGCCAGCGTATACCGTTAGCGCAGGCTGGGCTACCATTGCATTATCATCCATTAAAAAAAAAAAAAAACCACCTCAACATGGTTATTATTTAACAAAAAATTACAGCTAAACAGGTCAAATTTATTTCCACAGTATCCACAGTATCCACAGTGCATGTCGGATCAAATATAGCTATGGGCAATACACAAGGTGAGAATTCACATGTCAGCCATGACACCGAACAACAGATGGCTCCTCATCATCAAGACCATACATACTGCTGCACAGTTATGAAAACCACACAGGAACCGTTGATTGAACAATATGACTTTCAGCATGACATAGACGAAACGGTAGTTGTAAAGACAGAGTATGTTGACGTCACTGAAGAATCGGAAGCTAATCAAGTAACTAGCTATGGTGAGGGAAATGATCACTTGAAGCTGTACGAGGATCATGAAATAAAGGAAGAGTTGGTTATAGGACCCACAGTTGTACAAGGAACTACTGGACGATTAAAACCTGATTTTGAATGAGTATTCTGTATTTTTATTTTATCTTTATTTGGTCTCCTAACAATTGTTACACTGATAAGATTTAATATTAAAATTACATACATACATACATACATACATATCTGTCACGCCTGTCTCCCATTAGGGTAGGCAGAAACAATGGAAAATTAAAATATTAAAATTACCGTCTATTTATACTTAGTGTAACAATCGTTTTAAAGGGAACACAGCATTCTAATTAACAAATAAACAATAATATGGCATAACAAACTCTTGAGGTATATGACATACATTGGTATAGTTTTTTAAATTCAATAGATTTAAATAGATTGCTTTACATAAGTTTTAGCTATTCAAATTAACTGCAATGCTGTCCTATAGAAATCCCCTTCTGTATCGAAGTGAATATACAAGTATTGCCTGCAATCATTCAACTGCAAAAATTCTGTAATGAGTATGAGGAGCGTAATGTCTTTAAATCTGAGCACCAGAAAAGAAGAATATCATGTGATACAGTTCATTCATGTGAGGTATGCAGTAAGACATTGGAGTCCTACAATACACTGGAATGCCGTATGTCAGTCCATACTGAACAAGAAATATACTTGTTTAAACATTGTAGCAAGCTTTATACTCTGGATTCACATATGAAACATGAGTTGTTGACACATGTTGGCTAAAAGCCATACACTTGTGATGTATGTAATAAATGTTTTAGTAAAAAATCAAATTTGCAACATACATGTATATATACATATCTGTCACGCCTGTCTCCCATTAGGGTAGGCAGAAACAATGGAACGCCAAATGCTTCGATTCAAACAAACCTCTTTCGCTTCTTCCACATTCATCAATCTTTTCATACATGCTCGCCGGTTACGGGTACTTTTAATTTGGCCTTTCTTCAGCACGTCGCCTATTTGGTCAACGTACGTCCGTCTAGGGTGGCCCCTACCGACATCTCCATTCATTCTTGCTCCATAAATCTCTTTCGTAATTCTTCTTTTATCCATCCTGTCCAAGTGACCAAACAAACCGTACATACCTACAAATTTGCAACAGCATTTGTTAATACATACTGATGAGAAGCCATATATTTGTGATGTATGTAATAAATGATTTACCTTAAAATCAACATTAAAAATCATATGTTGATACCTTAGATTGTATAGATAGAGCATCGAGCTTCAAAAACATGTCAAGTTTTTGTCAGCTAATTGTCAAAATATCTGACTTTTTTTTTTATTATAGTTCTATATGGAACTTGACTTCAAGTGTTTATAGTTAATTGAGTAGCTATTGCATACTAAAAAAGAACAAAAATTATAAGTCGAAAAACAGAACTGATAAAGAAATAACTTATAATTAGTAAGTGTCTTCAATTTTAAACAGAAATGTAAATATAAATTTTTTTTTTTTTTGTGGCATTCACCCCGATATTAGGGTACTTTGCCAAATATAAATATTATTTATTAAAAGAATTCGCGCCATTTTTAAGTGTTGCAAGTATCCGAAAAATAAATCCCTACAATTAAAATTTCCGAATTTAATTGTTTTTGATTATTATTTGTATTTTGTGCTATTTTCTTACATATTATTTATATTGCTATGTACATAGATATATTATTGAGTATTACGCAGACTATTTACTGCAATTCGTATAAAACTGCCGCTATTCTCCAGTGACTTCAAAAAGGAGATTTAAATTCGACTATATATATTTTACCCAAAGAATCTTTCTCGATTTAACGGATTGCTTTTAAAATCAATATCCAAGGATCCATATACATTTCAATTATAAATCTGTTATTAGAATTAATCAAAATAGCCGCCATTTTTATTTAAAGCGATAAAGGTATTTATTGAATAAAGGTTAAAAAAATATAATTAAGAAATTAAGCTTAAGATAAAATATAATTAAATATTTTTTACATTTAGTCAATTTACAATTAACTCGATTTCCATTCCCATACGTAGGTATTTCCAAACACTCGTTGTTTAAAATTTTCAAAGATTCTGATATATTCGTATTTAAAGAAATCGATGGAATGGATGCTCTTTTTATGCATGACAATGCCCAATCTCATAGAGGTTTAATTGTGATAATTATCTACAAGAGATGAACATTACTCGTATGGAGTGGCCAACACGCAATCCAGACATCAACCCGATTGAGCATGCATGGGACGAGCTAGGTAGATGCGTAAAACAACGGAACCTTCCCCCAATCACGCTTCGTGAGCTCAAAATTGCTTTCACAGAGGAAAGGGAAAACATTTGCCAGAATCGTATAAGAAACGTGGTGGTGGTACCTACAGCATGCCCAACCACGTAAACGCAGTAATGGAAGCACGTGGAGACAATATATAGTATTAAAATTCAAGAAAATCATACTGTTATACAACAATGTTATGTTTCCTATTTTTGTTTTAAGGCGAAATCGGCAGTTATTTTTCTTGATGTAATTTTTAGTAAATAAAATGTAGTGACTTATAAATTTTATTAGTTCCATTTAAGGGGCATTATGTTGTCTATTAAAAACCTTTTATTTTATTTATTAGGCGCATATAACGGAAGTTTACAAATATAAACTTAAATTATAACATGCAAGTATTAAACTTGCCACAACATGTGCACACAGCATGATCATTCAGTTGCAACTATTAGTGAAAAAAATTAAACATAAAAAGAAACATAAACATAAAGAAAGTTAAATAAAAAACAAAATTATATAAGAAATTTCTAAATATTACATTATTTTATACATTTTATTTCATTAAGCCGTAACCATTTTTCGGTTATTGTGGTTAATTTTTATTATTTTTGTTCATTTAAACTTTGGAACCGTGACCCTAAATAACATTTCTATAATCACAGTCAGAAATAATGACACATTTGCCGCAAATTTTCTAGAATTAAGACTATTTCTTAAACTATGAATTTAAAATTTTCAAAATTTGAAACTTAAAAAAAATTTACTAAAGTGCCTTGGCAAGTGCCATTAAAAGTTCACACATTTAATTAGCATTGTAAAATGGTACAATACTTGTTAGTTTTATACTAAAAAACGAGTAAAAAAATAAAAACCTTAACTAACCCGATTTTTGCTAATCTATTTTACTCAGTTGGACATGTTTGCCATGAATGAGCGAGACAGATAGTTTTTTTTTTTTTTTATGGGTGAAAATGGTATGGTAACCCCGCCTGCGCTAACGGGATACGCTGGCGGAGCACCAGTGAAGGGTGATAGATGAGAATGAAAACAGGCCAGTTAACCCATCATGATGAATTCAACAGGAATTAACCATGATAGTTTCCAAGGAGACCCGCGAGAAGGTCGACCTGGTTGGGTATATTGCTAGCAATGGGATTCTCAGTCTCCATTACTAACAATCCCTTCCCCCCCGAGACAGATAGTGACGCCACTTTCACCAAAGTGAACAAAAGTAAGTAAAATATGAAAACAGAAATTAGAAGTGTAAGAGGAGAGCAATCGAGATGAAGAGTATGACAGCAAAAATGAATGGAAGAAGTCTAACACTGTCACCATTTTTTTAATGGATAATAGTGGAATGTTAACTCTGCCTGCGCTAACGATATACGCTGGCGGGGTACTAGTGAGAGATAATAGGTGAGAATGAAAAGCAGGTGAGTTAGCCCATCGTGATGAATACATCTGAAGTACACCACGATAGTTTCCAGGGGTAACCACGTGGAGGTAGACTTGACAAAGTATATTGCTAGCAATGGAACTGGTAGTCCCCATTACTAATAATCCTTTCCCCCCTGTCAACATTATTATTTAGAACTACCTTATATACCGCATTCACGGTATCCATACTGCGTTCAAACAAATTATCGCATTGCCGTTTAAGCCTATATCCATCATCAGGTCTATTAATCACCCGAACCCTATGTACATACCTACATAACTATGAATTTTACATTTTTTTTACTAACATTGTTTAATATACAACAGTCGATTGTTACAAACAAAAATGGATTCTAATTGTTTGTAATAAAAATTACTATTATTACGTAAAAAAACTAGCTTCAAATAAAATGAATAATTATAAATAATTTAATTCTTGTTGAAAATAAAATCCACCTTAATTGGGGAATTTTAATTTGATTGTAGGGATTTTTTTTTAATACTTGCAACACTAAAAATGGCGCGAAAAGTAATTCATTTGTTTAAAAAGAATTATAACAAATTAATTACTATATATATTATTTATACTTAAAATTGAAGATAGAAAATGTTATATTATATTATATTAGCCTACTAAATTCAGATACAACCTGTGTCAGATAGAACTGTGTCCAATATACAATCTAGTAATATAAATAAACAAAAATATTACGTTCACATTTTCTATACACTAGCCAGCCATGAATTAAGAAAAATAGAAACTAATCGTGTATCTTTCGTCCTTTTTTTACTAATTATATTTGCATAAGAAGAAAGGAGGCAAGCATATGATCTTAGTCTAAAAGAGTTTCTTATCTGTCTTTAGACATAATGTTATCTATGCATTCTAATGTCTTATATTTATTTTTTATTTATTTTTCTCCTCCATTTATAATTTAATAACATTTTTTATAGTTTAATTTTATTAAACTCATAAGGTTTTCTCTAATAATTTAGACAAGTATAAAGAGATGTGTTGATTGTGACCAAATAGTATATTATTCGAATAAATCCTGTTTGACAGTTAAAATTTTATAAACTACATATACGATAGGGCCAACTTTTTTTTATGGATTCCTCTTCAAACGACAGTTTCACATGGATAAAAGCTACAGATGAGAGTTTTGATAGTGGCAGCATGTGAGTCTCATACATAAAATTGTTAATCAATTTAATCCCTAATTCATGAGTGCAGTACAAAATTGTCATTGATATTTTTTTTTTTTAATGGATGATAATGGAATGGTGACCCCGCCTGCGCTAACGGTATACGCTGGCGGGGCACCAGTGAGGGATGATAGGTGAGGATGAAAAAGCAGGTCAGTTAGCCCATTGTGATGAATACATCTGGAATTCAGCACGATGGTTTCCAGGGGGAACCGCGTGGAGGTCGACCTGATAGGGTGTATTGATAGCAATGGAGACTAACCTTCCCATTACTAACAATCCCTTCCCCCCCCCCCCCCCTTGTCATATATATTACATTGGTTTAATATTGATATTAAATTCAAGAGTAGACCTGCAAGTTTAACAGAGGAAGACTCAGTACAAAAGTCATTTGCTTAGGCGGCACCTCTGTCTCATTCGTGTTTCTACCGTGAAGCAGTTGTGTTTGCATGGTTGTATTTCGGTTTGAACGGTGCGATATGACAGTGAATTTATAGGGTACAGAGGAATAAAACCTGAGTCCTCAGGAATGGCAACGCATGGGTGGTATCATGGGCGAAACGGTATGTGTGTGTAATGTTATGTTCATGGTAACTGCTCATGTCTATAGGCAACGGTTACCATTTTCCATCAGGTGTGCCATCAGCTTGTTTGCCATTCTAAGTTGCATAAAAAAAAAATATATATATATATATATATATATATATATATATATATATATATATAACTATCAAACTAAGTTAAACAAAAAAAAATACAATTAGTCAAAATAATATTTGACATTTCTGACTGCATAATTTTGAAATTTTTTAGAAATTCAATTCATATTAGTCTATAGAATAGAGATGTTGCTGTGAGGAACAGCCGCTACAGAAACAGCTTCAATGTATCTGTTATCTAAAAATAAAAAATATTATTTTTTTTTTATTTCCAGAGACATGGAGATTGTTAACAAAAATCAATGTGAGTCAGACTTAAGTAAAACACCTAATAAAATAATGCAAATGTATAATTTTGAAAATAATTATGAGCAAGCCATGGAAAATGAATTTAAACACCATAATAATAAATGGAAAATTAAACATCTAACTCATGGTAAAGATAGTGTAAGTTCCAAGAAAATGTGGCATAAAATTGTGTTTGAAAGCGATACAGATTCATATAAAAAGAGTGAGAAATACAAAAATATTAATGATAACGTCTCACAAATTTCTTCAATACATTCTGATGATGATCCTGATGATGAAATGTATTTAAATGTTAAAGTTAAACAGGAAATGACTGGCATAGATAAAAAAACACGGAAAGTAAAGAACAAAGAAATGAATTCTAAATTTATTTCTGATTTTTATAATCAAAATGAATGTGTAGAATTGCTTAAATCATCTAAAAATTGCAAGCATAAGATAAATCACGGTCACAATTCGGGTCTTGGTAAAAAGAAAAAGAAGAAGAGTAAGAAAGATAAATTTATTAATGAAAATAATACTGAAATAAATAACGAGCAAAAAGACGATAATAAAGGTAGTTCTATGTCTAGTTTTAATTTAAATTACCAAAACGATTCTGAAAAATTGTGTAAAACACATAAAAATAGAAGAGATAATAGTGAAATGGCTGACTCATTAAACAGTATCACAGGTAATGAAGTTTCTTGTATTAAGAAAGATGGTGATACAGAAATGCTTGATTCTAATTTGAGGAAAAAAAAGAAAAAGAAAAATAGGCTTACCATTAAGAATAATAATAAATCAGAAGAAATAAATGATAAGAAGGACGAAGACGATGACGAAGAAAAAACAAATAATGAAAATAGTCAGATTATTAAAACTGAAATCGGAAATAGTAATAAAAGAAAATGTAAGCATTATTTAATTGACAGCGATGAGAATAACAGTCCCAAGAAAAAACGTATTAAAACAGAAGCTGTAAGTAATACAGAGTTTTGTAAAAAGGAAAATAGGAAACTCAAAGATGTTAGTGTTGATGTCACTCAAATGTCATCAATACATCCTGATAATAAAAGTGAAAAAGAAAACACCGAACATGATCCCAGAAGAAAAGCAGACGAAACAAAATTAAAAACAGAACCAATCTCACATGATTATATTAGTAGTGACATTTCTAGTAATGAAGGGTATACAAACAAAAAGCATATTATAAAAAGGAAATCTTTGCAACAAAATCAATCCGAAGATGAAAATGGATCGAATCAAGAGGTATATCGGAATAAAGAAAATAACATTACCACTTATTCAACAATGTTTAAAAAAAAATCCAACGGGAATGACAATTTAAAACAAGTTTTAGATAAAAATCAGCGTAATTCGATAATAACAAACGATGATGAAATATGGCTTCTTAAATGGCCGCAGAGAATTGATGTTAATACCTTAAAAAGAAATGAAATTACTTTAGATGGTAAATGTAAAGTTAAAATTAATAATAATACTTATTATGGCAATATTGATAATAATGTACATAGAGTAACTATCATGTCTCTGCAACAAGATAATTACGTAATAAAAAATCTGATCCTTAACGGGATTGTAAACTTTCGGAAAAGAGTTCCGAAGTTTTAGGGGAATTATTTTACGAAATTCAGTGAAAACAATAAAGAAACGTAAATACTCACATCTGGATTTCTTATTTTTTGCCAATCGCTGTAGAGACCATAGGCCGGTGGGGCCCAGATGCAAAGCATTTTGATTGGACGATCGCAGCGCGCCTCATCGAGGTTTTTTTTATGGAACTTAGAATGGCAAACAAGCTGACTGCCCACCTGATGGAAAGTTGTAACCGTCGCCTATAGACATGAGCAGTGCCATGGAAATAAGAGTATACTGTTTCGCCCATGATATCCCCCATGCGTTGCCATTCCTGAGGACTCGGGCGTTATTCCTCTGTACTCAGTAAATTCACACCATATCCCACCGTTCAAACCGAAACACAGCCATGCAAACACAACTGCTTCACGGTTGAAACACGAATGGGACAGAGGTACTTAAACAATCGACTTTTGTACAAAGTCTCCCTCTGTTATAGCTGATATGATGACGATAAATCTTACCTCTAACTTTGCCTTCTACAATCTATGAAGCGTCTTCCTCCTTCCTTTTCAATCACTAAATGCAGTGGAAGGAGATTCAGTATCATCTCCATCGCTGCTGTTGGTGTTCTCCTAATTGCCCAAGATATGGCCTGACATCCTGTTCTCTATACTTTACTCAGAGCATATCTTCTTGTTCCTAACTTAGTTTTAGGCATTAAAGGGAGGAAAGGGATTGTTAGTAATGGAGACTGAGAATCCTATTGCTAGCAATATACCCAACCAGGTCGACCTCTTCGCGGTTTCCCCTGGAAACTATCATGGTTAATTCCTGATGAATTCATCATAATGGGCTAACTGGCCTGTTTTCATTCTCATCTATCACCCTTCACTGGTGCTCTGCCAGCGTATCCCGTTAGCGCAGGCGGGGTTACCATACCATTTACACCCTTTAAAAAAAACTTAGTTTTAGGGGGGCGGGAGGAATTGTTAGTAAAGGGAAGGATAGTCCTCATTGCTACCAATATATCTTATTAGGTCTACCTCCACGCGGTTCCCCCTGGAAACCATCGTGACTAATTTATCGTTGAATTCGTCATGATGTGCTAACTAATCTGCCTTTTCATCCCCTGCGTGGTTCAATAAATAAATAAATATATAATAATAAATCAATCACAATGGTTTCCAGGGGGAACCACGAGGAGGTCGACCTGGCGGGGTATATTGCTAGCAATGCGGCTACTAATCCCCATTACTAATAATCCCTTCTCTCACCCAAAAATAGAGTAAGGTTATAAAAGATTTAGAAATTTATATAACTTTTTTGTGCTATACACTGGATTTGAGTTCCCAAGCACTTGCGTTTGCGCTTTTGGTGTACTCTCGCGTATGCCAAGGTTTGCAGCTGGTTGACTTATAATATGGATGATGGATTTGGGCTTCAACATTTAGTGGGTACTGAGAGCGTGACCTTTCGGACGCGGATTGATGGACGATGAGTTATCATGGTGAGTTTTACGATTTACAGGTTGACAGTTGATGGAGTCGATAGAAAATTTTGGACAGGGTTTGAGAGTTTATGAAGACGGTGAGTATTGTATATATATATATATATATATATATTGTGTTGTGTTGATATATAAATATGTATTTATATATATTTATTCAGTGCTTTAACCTTGCTCAACACAGATGTGTTAGGTTCGGTTAAAAGACTTGGCGTTGTTGATAATGCATCTGATGTGTGTTTTGAAGCTATGCACAGTGGATTCTTTTCCGTTGATCTCTAGTAGGTTGTATGGGTCGGCGACAGCGGCCATTCGGCAAGCGGTCTCATGGTGGAGTCTGGTGGAGTCGAACCTTGGGCAGTTAAATAACTATTATAATTACGTAGTGTAGGTATAAGTACGAGGGTCATTTGAAAAGTTCTTAGCCTAACATGGTTAAAGTCATTGGTTTTTTTTTATAACTACCCTCATTTCGGTTTATTGAGAAAAGTCTTGTTTCATCAGGACAATGCGCGCGTTCAGGGGGGAAGGGATTGTTAGTAATAGGGTCTAATGAACCCATTGCTAGCAATACACTATCAGGTCGACCTCCACGTGGTTCCCCCTGGAAACCATCGTGAACAATTCTTGTTGAATTCGTCACAATGGGCTAACTGACCTGCTTCATTCTCATTTATCATCATTCACTGGTGCCCCGCCAGTGTATACCGATAGCGCGGGCAGGGTTACCATTCCATTATCACCCATTAAAAAAAAAATGCGCGCGTTCACACCTCTGTGCAATGCATGGCAGAAACCCATCAATGTGGCTTCGAATTGTTACCTCATCCCCCATATTCACCGGATTTAGCACCGTCCGACTTTTATCTGTTCCCAAAGCTGAAAAAATTTTAGGTGGTAAACATTTTTTTACAAATGAAGAGTTCATAGCCGCCGTGGACGCTTATTTTGAGAAGTTAGACGAAGATTTTTTTAAAACGGGTATCTATTTTTATTTTATTATGATTTAGCATTGAAAAATACATACAACTTTAAATTTTCACCGTTTTACGATCAACCCCTGTATTTTAATTGCGATTTTTATATTTCAGCAATAAGTGGTAAAACAACGTTTACGGGGTCAGCTGGTATTATATATTATTATTATCATAGTAGGAAATTATCTAATAGGTAATATAAAAAACATATCTTTTTTTCGACAGTTGAGTAAAAATCAGGGGGTCTACCATGAAATGAAATTCCGAATTTTCGGGCTCAATTTCGTGTTTCGTGCTCAAGTTCGTACTGAAATCGACCCTGTAAAAAGAGCTTAACATTTCGTTTGTCATAAATCCTACCATAAAAGTTCAAAGGATCGATATTTTAGTATTTTCAATATTTTTAAACGGTACGCATCATGTAATTTTAGCATCAAATTTGTGTTTCGTTCGGATCCGAAATTTCGGAAAACATTTCATGGTAGGCCCTCAGGTTACATCGAAACTAAATTTATATATCCACCGAACGCTATTATTATAGGTACCTATCCCAGTAAATACCTACATAATTCTATAAATAATATTCCACGTGCCAGACAAAAATGAAAGTCACATACTTTTCAGAGTAAATACATACCTACTTCTACGTATATCTGAAAAGGAAATGACAGATAATACGCAACCTATTCTTGAATGAATAATAACTCACACACTCGCAATATTCCATTCTAGTGTGTATTTAAAAAAAAAATGTAAAAAACAGGAGAATAATATAAAAAAGATGATAAGTTATTACTGTATGGGTAAAAAATTAATATGACCGTCCGCAAATTCAGAAATTTTGCTTCAAATTATCTTCAATTACAAAATAATAAAAACTGCAAAAATCGATTCTAGCGCCATCTAGTATGTTGTATCTATTTTTGTTTAAGGACCAACCACCTTAAATAATTATATTCTACCTATACCAAAATAGTCAATCAATGATTGATTGATTGACCAAAATAGTGAAATGAAATGTTAAAAAAAATATCACTATGAATATAAAACACTATTTTATTCTTTATTATTAGTAAAAAAAAATTATAAACAATTATAACCTAATATTCGTACATTCCTTTTAATATATATATATTTTCAAATAGCAATACTTAAAAGCAATACTCCTCAAGGCATACACAAACCTTTTTCATTGGAAAAAAAAATCTGTAGGGTAGATACAAGCTCCTGGTCAAATCACTAACGTACACTTATCTGTACAAGAGTTTCCTACCTGTCATTAGACCAAAGATTTCTGTTTTAGACATAGTCACAGCCTCTCTAATCTTACTACACGGCTGACTTGTTCGAAATATTGTACTGTTTATTCCTTGTGCATTTTGTGTGTGCTTTATTTCTCCGACTGGATAATAACAAAGGTAATACCGGCTACTAGACCGAAACATGTTATTTGTAAACTTAAACCTGCGGCAGTCTACCTATTCTGTTATATTCTTCTCTGGCAATCACTTGTTATTTTTACGACCACTTGTGGCAGTGTCATGTCCAAGAGACTCGTACTGGACACGGTAGATATCCAGAAAATTTTCAGTGGGTACCCTCTTTAGTGGTTCTGTCGTACAAGGAATGCAAGAAGGCCCAATGAACATTTCTAGTTTAGCAGTCTGACTGTAATAGTGAACAGCCTTAGCATGGTCATCATTTAACAGAAAATTACAGCTAAACAAGTCTAAGTATATTCCCGTAGTGTCCACCGTGAATGTTAGATAAAACATGGCTACGGACAATACACAAGGTGAGAATTTACATGTCAGCCACGACACCGAACAGCAGGTGACTCCACACCATGAAGAGCGTCCAGGCTGCAGCACAGGTACGAATACCATACAGGAACCGGTGACTGAACAAGATGACTTTCAGCATGGCACTGATGGAGCGGGAGTTGTGAAGACAGAGTATGTTGACGTCACTGAAGAATCGGAAGCTAATCAAATAATATGCTGTGATGAAGGAAATAATCTCTTGAAGTCATATGAGGATAATGAAATAAAGAGTGAGTCTGTTATAGGACCCACAGTTGCACAAGGAGTGACCATCTTCGGAACTACTGAACATTCAAAACCTGGTTCTGAACGAGTTCTTAATAATGAGGATAAAGAGCATAACGTCTTAAAACCTGAGCACCAGAAAAGAAGAATATCATGTGATAAAGTTCATTCATGTGAGGTATGCAGTAAGACATTCGAGACCTACAATACACTGAAATACCATATGACAGTCCATACTGAACAGGAAATATTTTTGTCTAATAAAAAGCGATACACTTGTGATGTATGTAGTAAATGTTTTAAACAAAAATCAAAATTGCAAAGGCATTTGTTGATACATACTAGTGATAAGCCACATAGTTGTGATATATGTAGTAAATGTTTTAAGGAAAAATCAAAATTGAAAAGGCATTTGTCGATACATACTGGTGAGAAACCATATAGTTGTGATGTATGTAGTAAATGTTTTAACCAAAACTCAATATTGCAACGGCATTTGATGATACACACTGGTGAGAAGCCATATAGTTGTGATGTATGTAGTAAATGTTTTAAGGAAAAATCAAAATTGAAAAGGCATTTGTCGATACATACTGGTGAGAAACCATATAGTTGTAATGAATGTAGTCAATGTTTTAACCAAAACTCAACATTGCAACGGCATTTGATGATACACATTGGTGATAAGCCACACAATTGTAATATTTGTAATAAATGTTTTAACCGAAAATCATCATTGCAACGGCATCTGTCAATACATACAAGTGAGAAGTATACATATAGTTGTAAGTAGTATACGTGTTACCAGAAAATCAACATTGAAACAGCATTTGCTGATACATAATGGTGAGAAGCCACACAGTTGTGATGTATGTAATAAATGTTTTTCAAATAAAGGAAGCTTAAACCGCCATTATTTGATACATACTGGTGATAAGCCATATTGTTGTGATGTATGTAATAAATGTTTTAGTAGAAAGTTTACTTTAACACAGCATTTGTTAAAACATACTGATGACAAGCCATGTTAAATGTATAATGTATTTATAAGACAAGATAAAGTTCAGAGGTACAAACAGCAACACCTTAAGTAGTAAGCGTTATGTGTGACATATCACGTGATTATATATATATTGTGTAAAGCAACAGATGTCATTGTACATAATACGTAGATGTGTGTATAACGTAACAAAGTTTTGATCAATTTATTATTATATAATATGAAACTAAAGAATTTGAGTAGAAAAGACGTAACTACCCCTTTTGGCTAATATAACTCAATGATGTCATTTTGTTCAAAATTAAAAACTCTTGCGATCTGTATAATTATTAATTAATTAATGCAATTATTAATTAAATACAATTCTTTTGCATATTTGTTGTATTTAAACGGTTTTTTTTTTTATTATTGCACATAAACCAAAAGCTAAAGCGAAAACTATTTTTATCGCTCATCTGTAACGTATATGCCATACCATAGTGATGTAAAACAGTGGGGGAAATATTGTCAGTAAAAGTAAAGGGTTCTGGCATTGCCATTGTGCAATACTGGACATCGGCGAATCCCCGCCGTCGGCCTGTCTCGCTCTCACACCTCATAAATCGAGTGACCGTCCTGCCTATGAAATTTGGCGTCCCTAGGCCGCAGCCTATATAGATAGATAGATAAACTTTTTATTTGAGCCATTTATGACACACGTAAATTTACAAATGTGTTTATACAATCAAATTATTTACACTTTTCAAAATATACAACAAAAGATAAAATATGATAATATGGTTTCGCCATGTGTGTCGCAGTGACCCAAATAGGCTACAGCTCAGTGATGGTTTTGCTTAAAAGCAAAGCGCTGATTTTCAACTGCAGCCTGAAGTCGGGCTACACGGACGCGTACAACAAACTCAGAGTGTAACCTGTGTAACAGCCAAAGATAAAATTGTATTATATAGATACATACTTATATAAATGATGCATAAATATATGACCTATTTACAAATCCAGGACTGCTGTTCGGCCGTGTACGATGGACGAGTTGTAATAAAAATAAAATTAAAATTGAAATCTTGTACTAAAATCATAGACTTAACATACCTACCGTACTAGGATGAAACTATGATTCTGTAACTGGCAAGGAAGATAGTACTCGCAGAGAAGTGTACATTCAAACAAAAAAAAATGCTTATCACACCGATGCTACTAGCGCAACAAATTCCGCGCGGAATAATTTAGAACTAATAGTGGCGGTAATTTCAAATATCCAGTCATTTCGATAAAAATGACGTTCTCGTACAAATGTGCTTGTCTGTGCTTGTCATATTGAATACAGCAAGCACAGAGTAATACATTATACAGCAGTCGTTTCATATTAATGTCATGGGATCTAACTGACCCAAAACTAGCAATACATCTATTTATTTATTTATTTAAATCGTGATCTCGTTCGACCTCCACGCAGTTCACCCTGGAAACCATCGTCATTAATTCAAATGGAGTTCGTCACAATGGGCTGATTAACATTACTTTTAAAAACCAATCAAGTTCCAGGCAATTTACTTTACGGTTCTAATATGCATTGTTCTTTTTCGTATTATGACGTAGAAAAAACAATCGGACTTATACCTGGATAATTTATCTATGGCTGGTTATTCATATACACTGCCTTCGTTCAGAAACAATACAAGATTTTTTTACAGTAAGTTACGGTATTTATGTCCACATAGTTTCGATAAAGTGGTGGTTAAATAAATATAACGAAGATGCAATTACTACAAAACATTATTAAGTAGATAGATTTACTTTATTAATGGAAATATTCTCGTTATCTTTTTGAATGTTTCGAATTGTTTTTTAAAAAGTATTTCGTGCAAATTTTTGAACGTAGCTAGAAGACGTTGATCCGTTTAAATATGAATTTTTCATTCCAGATAAATTATCATATTGAAGGTTAGGCACCATGGTCTCCGACCTTAGCGTGTTCCACAAAGAATAAACGTACTTAAAAAATTATATGAATTTTTCGAAGTGGGTTTTGAAACTGGAATTATTTCATTACTTGGCTCCATTTGAAGTAATTCGAAGTCTGTCACTTAATTTTTATATTATTTTGTGTTTATCGACAACAAAAATATATATCATAGCGTAAGTTTTTAAATATATTTTGTGCTGGAAAAATTTATATTAATTAATGTAAAGTCTCACACTTTATTAAATCGCATATCAACGTCTGGTGAAAATTCTCGCTCACGTCACCGCGTAATGTACCGGTAATGAGAAATTATGTGGTAATTTTTGAATATTGATAAGGACGTGGCTGTGGGTTATAACGACTCTGCTCAAGCGCGCGAATATACAAAGCGTATGCGGAAAAGAGTCGCAGAAGCTTTGAATTCGTTGGGAGAAGGAGCTTTTTAAAGACTGGAAGGATGGCCACATGTAAATATTGCAAAACAATAAATAACGAATTATAATCAACTTTTTTTTTTTTTTTAATATTTTAAGGGCTTTTACCTTCTTCAGGTATATCAGTCCTATTGTACCCTGTTACAGTATTTGGTGGATTATAAAGCAAAACTAAAAAGAAGAGTTGCTGCAGTACGTCTGTCTCATAACTGTACTGGAGGTGGGCCTTCCAATGTTCCACCCTTGGATGCATTGGAACGAAAATTCTTGAGCATTCTAGTGGCGGGTTTTGGGTCCGGTTTGTGTAATGTACAAGTTGACCCATTTACAAATGTGAGTAAATTGTAGGAAATTTTTATATATGTAAATTCTGTGTTCACAAATAAGTCACTTGCAAAGTAGGTAAAGGAAGTGGAGTACCAGAGGCTTCTATGCGTTAATGTATTGTTTTATACAATTCTATGATTCATCTAATGAACATCAATCAGTTTTAGAGTGTAAACTTTTACTTCATATATCTATAAGGCATCATAAATATTTATTCTCCCTCCTAAATACCTGACACTTTCTGCCTGTCTGATGTTATTTTATTTATTTCCTTTGGATGCATACTATCATAATTGATTAACAATATTTAAGAAATACAATTCCTATAATAGCTTCCTATAATAATGTTTGACCTTGACAGAAATTACCCACCTATCCATATATATATATATATATATATATAAAATAAATAAAAAATAAAAATAGCCTTTATTTCTGAATTATATATATATATATACAACGGAGTCAAGGGCACTCCGGACCCCTGTACTTTAGATCCCTTTACAAATGTCTCTATTGGTCATATATATATATATATAAATCACATTATTTTCAGATACCAACTACTAGTGGCAGTGCATTGGGGTCAGAAAATTTGGACACCGACTCTGATGCAGTAATGATTGAGTGCACTGCATCAGAGTCAGTGTCCCGAGGAGACATACATACAGAAGAGGAAATAACTATAGACACACAAGAAACAGGAATTGAAGTACCTCAAGTAGAACTCAAAGTTCCTACAGAAGCCCCTTCGTCTGACCTGACACATCAGTGTACAACAGGGAACTATTAGTATGGAGAAAGCTCGGACTACCTTAATAGATGTCGCAAGGTCACGACTGCAAGAACAGAATAGACGGATGCTGTTACAGAGCAAATGCTCAATACATTAATAAGGATAGCTGAATCAATTAACAGGTAAAACAACAATATTATTGCATTATTTGCATGGCTGTGTTTCAGTTTGAAGGGTGGGATATGGCGTGAATTTACAGGGTACAGAGGATTAACACCTGAGTCCTCAGGAATGGCAACGCATGGGGGGTATCATGGGCGAAACATTATACTCTGTTATGTCCATGGTACTGCTCATGTCTATAGGCGACGGTTACCACTTACCATCAGGTGGGCCGTCAGCTTGTTTGCCATTTTAAGTTGCATAAAAAAAAATTTCAGTTAATTATATGTATGTATTTTTTTTTAAATATCTTATATTACTTTTTACATATTTTATATAATATATATCTAAGAGAATATTTGGTATTTATTACATAGTTTATGGAGAACATACAGTAGACACAGACAAACTGGAACAATATAGTTTTGTTTTTATATATATATATATATATATATATATATATATATATATATATATATATAGAAAAACAAAACATAGAAATAATATATATTGTTATTATCATCCATAACAGAGTATACTGTTTCGCCCATGATACCCCCTATGCGTTGCCATTCCTGAGGACTCAGGTGTTATTCCTCTGTACCCAGTAAAAGGGCATATATATATATATATATATATATATAAGCCCTTTTACTCCGAATTCACTATAACCCTAGTAAGACATATTTTCCCTTTCTATATATATATTATAATATATCTCTCAATTCGGTGTGCCTCCTGGCATAGGCCTCTTCCAGCTCTCTCCACTGGGGGGAAGGGATTGTTAGTAATGCGGATTATCAGTTCCATTGCTGACAATATACCCTTACAGGTCGACCTCCCCGTGGTCCCCCTGGAAACCATCGTGCTGAATTCCAAGTGTATTCATCGCGATGGGCTAACTGACCTGCCTTTTCATCTTCATTCCATTATCGTTCATTAAAAAAAAAAAGCTCTCTCCACTGAACTCTATCTTCCGCCACTCTACTCCAGTAAGGTCCTAAGGTTTGACAGACTTTCATTGTTCATTGTATAAATGATATAAAAAAGAAATTAATAAATAAGCCAAGAACTATAATGCCCAATGTCTACCACATTAGGTATTATAGTCCTTCTCAGAGGGGGGGAAGGGATTGTTAGTAATGGGGATCAGCAACCCCATTGTTAGTAATAAACCCTATCAGGTCGACCTCCTCGCGGTTCCCCCTGGAAACCATCGCGATTGGTTTATTGTTGAATTTGTTACGATGGGCTAACTGACCTGCTTCACCCTCATCTATCATCCCTCACTGGTGTCCCGCCAGCGTATACCAATAGCGCAGACGGGGCTACCATTTCATTATCATCCATTAAAAAAAAAAGTCCTTCTCAGAGTAATCTATTTTTTTTTAATTTGTAGAAGTTGGAGAACTCCAGAGGCGAGAAACGAGGCGCCTGGCAGCTAAAGCTTCATTTAATTCTGCACTTGAAGACTGAGACAGTTCGTGGCGAGTATGATGGAGTTGCATTGTACCCTCTAATGGAGCCTCTTCATCAGTGAGCGTCGGTACTGGTTTAGACTGTTCTGTCGTATCATGCTACATCACACAAGCATTACTTATAGACGCTGCCACCTCAGGGGCATGATGAAGTACTCTGTGCACAAGCAGGCAACGGATTCAAGCTTTCAAGAGCCCAATTATCCTCTCGATTACATTTCTCGTCCTCACATGTACACTGGTGTAATGCGCTTCTTGTGAGCCTGGGACAGTATTTGTTTTTTTTATACAACTTAGAATGGCAAGCAAGCTGACGGCCCACCTGATGGAAAGTAACCGTCGCCTATAGACATGAGTAGTACCATGGACATAACAGAGTATACTGTTTCGCCCATGATACCCCCCATGCGTTGTCGTTCCTGAGGACTCGGGTGTTATTCCTCTGTACCCTGTAAATTCACGCCATATCCCACCCTTCAAACCGAAACACAGCCATGCAAACACAGCTGCTTCACGGTAGAAACACGAATAGGACAGAGGTGGCCAAGCAAACGACTTTTGTACAGTCTCCCTCTGGTAGTAATGGGAGTCACCGTACACTTTCTAAGAGCATGTCCTGAATCACCTGCAGTCGTATTATGAACTTTTAAAAAACCAGTCAAGTTCCAGGCAATTCACTTTACGGCCATAAACTGCCTTGTTCTTTTTCGTATTATGACGTACAAAAAACAATCCGACTTCTGCCTGGATAATTTGTCTATGGCTGGTTATTCATTTACACTCCATTCGTTCAGAAACAACACAAGATTTTTTACGGGAAGTTACGGTTTTTATGTTCACATAGTTTTGACATGGTAGTGGTTAAATAAATATAACGAAAATGCAATTATTACGATACATTATTAGATAGATAAATTTACGTTATTAATTAAAATATTCTCGTTATCTTTTTGAACGTTTCGAATTATATCTTAGAATGCATTTCGTGCACATTTTCGAACGTAGCTACATGACGTTGTTGATCCACTTAAAATTCCGCGCCGAATCCACTTGAATATGAATTTTTTGAAGTGGAGTTTGAAACTGTGAAACTATTTCATTACTTGGCTGCATTCCAAATAGTTCGAAGTCAGTTAATTTTTACAAAATATTTTTTGTTTATCAACAAGAAAAATATATATCATGGCGTAAGTGTTTTTAGTGTTTTTCTACATATATTGTGTGCTAAAAAAATGCTATATTAAATTAATGTAAGACTTAATTATTTTAATTAAATCGCAGATCAACTTCTGCTGAAAATTCTCACACACGTCGTCGCGTAACGTACCGGCAGTTAGAAATTCTGTGGGAATTTTTAAATTCCAATAAGGACGTGGCTGTCGGTTTTAATAAATCTGCCCAAGCGCGAGAATACGCAAAACGTATGTGGGAAGAAGTCGCAGAAGCATTAAATTCATTGGGAGAAGGAGCTTTTAAAGACTGGAAAGGATGGTCAAATGTAAGTATTACAAAAACTTATTGTTTTTAATTTTTAATAACAAATTATAATCAACTTATATAATATCAAAAATATATTTACAGTATTGGGTGGATTATAAAGCTAAATTAAAAAGAAGAGTTGCTGCAGTACGTTTGTCTCAAAACCGTACTGGAGGTGGACCTTCGAATGTTCCACCCTTGGATGCACTAGAACAAAAGTTCTTGAGCATTTTAGGGGCAGGTTTCGGTTCGGGCTTGAGTAATGTACAAGTCGACCCATTTCCAAACGTAAGTAAATTGTAGGAATTTTTAATATAAATTCTGTGTTCACAATAAGTCTCTTGCAAAGTAGGTAAAGAAAAGTAGAGTACCAGAGGCTTCTATGTTTTATATAATTTTATGATTCATCGCATGCACATAAATCAGTTTTAGAAACTTTTAATTCATATCTACCATCTGTAAGTCATAATAAATATTTATTCTTTCTCCTAAATGCCTGACACTTTCTGCCTATTTGATATTTTATTTATTTCATTTGGAAGCATACTATCTTAATTAATTAACAATATTTAACCCTTAAAAGCCTGATTTTTTAAATCAAATTAAAAAAATATAAGTGTATCCTTTACTGTGTTTACTAATGGGGAAAAATAGTAAAAAAAATTCAAAACGATATTTTTATATTTTTATTTTGAAAAAAACTGGTAACATGTAAACAGCCAAATATTAAAATAAAATCGATTGTAGGCGCCCAATATGATTTATAATACCGGTATCAAATTTGAAACTTCATGTATTTAAGGGTTAAAAAATACAATTACAATAATAGCTTCCTTTATTAACATATGACCCTGACCGAAATTACCATAAATTATTTAATATTATAATTATATATAGAATAAATTGCATAGAAATGAAAATAAATTTATATTATTTTCAGATACCAAGTACTAGTGGCACTGCATTGAGATCAGAACCTCTGGACACCGACTCTGATGCAGTAATGATTGAGATCACTGCATCAGAGTCAGAGTCCAGAGGAGACATACATATAACAACTATAGATACACAAAACACAGGAACTGAAGAGCTTCCACATCCTCAAATAGAAGAAGTTCCTACAGAAGCCCCTCCGTCTCGCCCGACACGTCGTAGACCAAGACAACAGAGAACTGTTAGCATGGAGGCAGCAAGGAATGCTTTAATAGATGTTGCAAGGTCACGACTAGAAGAACAAAGAAGACAGACAGCTATTATGGAGCAAATGCTCAATACATTAAATAGGATAGCTGAATCAATTAACAGGTAAAACAACAACATTATTTCAGTATTTTCATTGTATTATTTTTTTAATATCTTATATTACTTTTTCCATATTTTATATAATATATCTAAGAGAATATTTGGTGTTTATTACAAATTTATGGAGAACATACAGTAGAAATATACAAACTCAAACAATATTTCTGTTTTGTTATATCAACTAAAATTCTATGAATATAAATAGACTTTTTATCAGAGTAATATAATTATATTAAAAATGCAATTAGAAGTAATAAACTATTTATATAAAACATTTAAAATTAATGTTCATTCTATAAATGAAATAAAAAAGAAATTAATAAATATGCTAAGAACTAAAATGCCTAATGTCTACTTCTCAGAGTAATCTATATTTTTTTTTAATTTGTAGAAGCTCGAGAACTCCAGAGGCGAGAAACGAGGGCGCGCCTAGCAGCTAAACCTTCATTTAATTCTACACTTGAAGACTGAGACAGATCATGGTGAGCATGATGGAGCTGCATTGTGCCCTCTGATGTAGCATCTTCATCAGTGAGTGTCGGTGCTGGTATATTAGACTTTACTGTCATATTATGCAATACCACACAAGCATTCACTATAGATGCTGCCACCTCAGGGGCATAATGAAGTACTCTGTGTACAAGCAGGCAACGGAATCTAGCTTTCAAGAGTCCAATTGTCCTCTCAATCACATTTCTTGTCCTCACATGTACACTGGTGTAATGTGCTTCTTGTGACCCTGGGACAGTATTTGTAATGGGAGTCATCATATACTTTCTAAGAGCATATCCTGAATCACCTAAAAATAAAAGTAGCATGTTAATAATACAAAAAAAAAAAAAAAATTCTTTACAAAAAGTATTAAAGTTCTAAAATCAGTAATGAGTAAACACAATTTTAATATTTTTATAATACAAATCAATTCTCACCAAGTAACCAAATGGACTCATTTCTGCTTAACTGTTCTAAATGCTGTCTTAGGGGATGATTTGTCCAAATGAAGGAGTCATGAGTAGCTCCTCCATAGCTGGCATCCACACTTATAATTTCCATGTCAGCATTACTAATCTAAAATGTTTTTTTTTTTTTTTTCAGATTAATAACATGACAGAAGAACATAAATCTTAAGTTATTAAAATTGTATATGAAATAAGTATATTAGTCAAATATTTAATTATAAGTGTGATGTAAATTATATGTATTAATAATAAAATTATTGTTTAATGTGTTTTATAAGTTAGTATAATGTATATTTAACATAACTGTAAATTTTAATTTTTGTTTTATAAATGTAATAAAGCTCATATGAATTAATTTAGTACATTTATATATAATCACAAAATTAAATATTGGTGTGTATAAAATTTAATGTAGTGTAATTGAAATCAACAAGCATCAAACATAATAAATTAACATACCAACTGTACATTTAGCGAATGATACTGTTTTCTACAGTAGTACCTCTCCTCGTTCTCAGTTGGGCGTACAATTGCAACATGTGTACAATCGATACACCCCAACACTCCTGGCATTCCAAATTTATTATAAAATCTATAACAAATTATTAGGTTCATTCTTTAATAATTCCTTTTGAAAATACTTTTTTCATTACAAAATATTTTCTAGTATGTTTATAAGAAAAGCTATTATTATAAAGGAGATGTGTTCAGTAATAATGGATAGAAGGAATAGCTTGTATTAATAAATCTTAGTTATTTTTGTGGAGGTTAATACTTTATTAATAATATAATAAAAAAATACCTTATGATGTTAGCTCTTCGCTCCTCTGACGTCCTCGGAAATTTAATATATTTTGCCTGTATTTCAGGCAAATTTAATAATTTTGTAATTTGTTTTATTATTATAGAAACTGTAGGTTGGGCGATAGAATGGCCAGCAATATCGCCAATTGGGCGTTGATAAGAGCCCGTTGCGAAAAACGACAATGCTACCAAAACCTAAAATAGAAAAAAGTTGACAGTCAACTAAGTCACAGTTAATTTAAGAAAATATATTAATGACAATATCATCATAATAAGGTAAAAGTGTAACCTTAGTCTCTAATGTCAAATCTGTGGACTTTGATGATCCTGCCATATGAGGCCTAAGCTCATCGCAGAGACTGTATACCAAACTTTTGCTAAGACGATATCGTTTTATAAATTGCTCATCGTCAATATCAAAGGGATTGGATTGGTCTCGCAATCGTCTTCTTTTAATTTTTCGCTGTTCTGCTTCATACATAGCGTCCATTTCCAAAAATTCTAAAATTTCACCTTCATCAGACATACTGAACTACAAACACTTAACAAACTTGAACACACAAACTTAATAAATTAGAAACAAAAAAAAAACACTTCAAATCGATGCAAACTGAATACAAATAAGTCTTTCATATCTAGAAAACACACAAAACAATTCAAAAAAAGGCACTTGAAGACGCCGTAAACTGAATGGTTTGTAAACAAGTTTTAAATAGTCAAATGACGCGTAGAAATGTCAAATCAGGAGCTCGTAATACGAAATAACCAGCCAAAATACGGGCAGATGTCGCTCAACTGTCACGTGACCGCTGACTGGCTGGTTTGTAGCGTTCATAATATGAATTAGCAAGGCAGTTCAATTTACGCCGTAATCTGCCTGGAAATAAGAGTTCATAATACGGCTGCTGTAATAACAAGTAGCGTGTTAATATAATATTAAAATATATTATTCTTCAATTAGATTAAGTATTAAAGTTCCAAAATTAGTAATGAGTAAACATAATTCTAATATTTTTACAATACAATTCAATTCTCACTGAAAACGGCGCTGGTTGGAGAGGAGGGCAGCGACAATAATAAAATAATATTAAGAGAGAGGCTTACCAGTATAATTTCTTAGACTATCACAATCCAACAATATAACAATAATAATATGTCACTCAAATAGAAAAAACAAAATAAGTATCAAAAAGACATATTCATAATATAAAAATATAATTCTAAAAAGGTAAATTATATAAAAAGAGGCCTGTCGCCAACACTCACCAAGTAACTAAAATGGACTCATATTTGTTTAACAGTTCTAAACGCTGTCCTAGGGTGTGATTTGTCCAAATGAAAGAGTCACGAGTAGCTCCTCCATAGCTGGCGCTGGCATCCTCACTTGTGATGGAGATCAGCGTTACAAATCTAAAATTTTTTTTTTTTTTTTCAGATTAATGACATGATAGAAGAACATAAATATTAAGTTATCATAAGTGTGATGTAAATTATGTTTGTTAAGAAATAAAATTATTGTTCAATGTGTTACATAAGTTAGTTAGTTAGTGTATTTAACATGTTTGCATATTTAAATTTTCTATACTTATAATAAATCTGTAGAGAGGTCAATTCTGTACATGAAATATATTTGCAAAATAACTATCAGGCGGTGATTAGTGATCGATACTGATGCCAAAAATGCAATCAGTAAGATTTTTGTCTGTCTGTCTGTATGTTCGTTATAGAAACAAAAACTACTCGAAGGATTTTAACGAAACTCGGTACAATTATTCTTCATACTCCTGGGCAGGTTATAGTATACTTTTCATCACGCTACGATCAATAGGAGCAGAGCAGTGAAGGGAAATGTTGGGAAAACGGGAGAAGTTACTTCATTTTTTAGCTACCGTCGCGTGTGCAGCCTTAAGACCACTTTTTAAAATGTAAAAATGTCCACACGTGCGACGCCGGGACGGGCCGCTAGTTTTATTTTTATTTTATTTTATCTTTATTTGGTCTCCTAGTAATTGTTACACTGATAAGATTTAATATTAAAATTACCGTCTATTTATACTTAGTGTACAATCATTTTAAAGGAAAAACAGCATGCTAATTAACAAAAACAATAATATGGTATAACAATCTCTTGAAGTATTTGACATTGGTATAGTTTTTTAGATTCAGTAGATGATTGCTTCACATAAGTTTTTTAGCTATTTAAATTAACTGTAATGCTTTCCTATAGAAATCCCCTTCTGTATCGAAGTGAATATCCAAGTGTTGCTTGCAATCATTCAACAGCTTGCAAAGACGTGGTACAGTGGAGTTGGCACCAAGAACAGTTCTACGGAACGGCACGGACATTAGACTGATGTAACTACGGGGATAGTGTACGGGCAATCGAAAATTAAATTTGGCAAGAAGCTGAGAACAGTCAATTCTGTTCCTAAACAACTTATATAAGAACATTAAATCTATTAATGTTCTACGCTTATCAAGTGATACCATATTGAAATAGATAAGTCTGTCCCCGTAGGCCACCAAGGTCTTAGATTGTCGAGCTGAAAAAGCCAAATGCCAGAGAAACCTTTTTTGTATACGCTCTAATCTTAAAATATGGGTCGAATAATGTGGTCGCCAAACTATCGAACCATATTCCAAGACGCTTCGAACTAATGAATAATATAATTTTATTTTAGTTTTTGGATTTACAAATTCCTTGGCATTGCGAATTACAAAACCTAAAGCTCTTGATGCCTTTGCTATTACAAACTCTATTTGAGGTAAATATGTTAATAGTTAGTTAGTTAATAGTTGTTTTATATATCTAATAAAGCTCAATTTGAATTAATTCAATACATTTATATATAAATACACACACACACAAAATACGTGAATTTACTGGGTACAGAAGAATAACACCTGAGTCCTCAGGAATGGCAACGCATGGGGGGTATCATGGGCGAAACAGTATACTCTGTTATGTCCACGGTACTGCTCATGTCTATAAGCGACGGTTACCGCTTTCCATCAGGTGGGCCGTCAGCTTGTTTGCCATTCTATGTTGTATAAAAAAAAAAAATATAAATACACAATTAAACTTATTGAAGTGTCATTGAAATCAACAAGCATCAAACATAATAAATCAACATAGCGACTGTGTATTTAGCTAATGATACTGTTTACTACAGTAGTGTCTCTCCTAGTTCTCGGGCGTACAATCGCAACACGGGTACAATCGATATACTCCAACACTCCTGGCATTCCAAATTTATTAAAGCTATAACAACAGAATAAGAATAAGCTATAAGAACAAAACCAAAACAGCATGTAAAGTAACGTAAAGTAAGTAACATGATGTAAAGTATCACACACAAGCCAAAAAAAAAAAAAAAAAAAAAAAAAAAAAAAAAAAAAAAAAAAAAAATTAGCTTCATTCTTTAATAATTCCATTTGGAAATAAACTTTTTTTCTTTACAAAATATTTTTCTAGCATGCTTATAAGAAGAGCTATTATTCTAAGGGAGATCTGTTCAGTAATAAAGGATAGAAGGAATAGGTTGTACTAATAAATCTTAGTTATTTTTGTGCAAGTTTTTGCTTTATTAATATAATAAAAAAATATCTTACGATGTTAGCTTTTCTTTCCTCTGACGTCTTCGGAAATTTGATATATTTTGCCTGTATTTAAAGCACATTTCAGTTAACCCATCGAGACGAATTCCATTAGAATTAATCACGATGGTTTCCAGGGGGAACCGCGTGGAGGTTGAATGGAGTGTATTGCTAGCAATGGGTCAGTTAGATCCCGTTACTAACAATCCCTTTCCCCCAACGTAAGTATGTTTTTTTTTTTTTTTTTTTTTTTTTTTTTTTTTTTTTTTTTTTTTTGATGGGTGAAAATGGTATGGTAACCCCGCCTGCGCTAACGGGATACGCTGGCGGAGCACCAGTGGAGGGTGATAGATGAGAATGAAAACAGGCCAGTTAGCCCATCATGATGAATTCATCAGGAATTAACCATGATAGTTTCCAGGGGGAACCGCGAGGAGGTCGACCTGGTTGGGTATATTGCTAGCAATGGGATTCTAAGTCTCCATTACTAATAATCCCTTTCCCCCCACGTAAGTATGTTAGGTGCAATAGTTTTCTCTGATAAATATTAGTTATCAATAATTACTATAAAACTATAAAAAATAAATACTTTTTTGACAGTCAATTTGTCTGAAGTTACTGATTTTGCAGATAAATAAAATGTTATTGGCCGCTTCCATTTTTTTCTCACACCTGTCAACATGAACATAATCCTTTACAACCAATCCAATTTAAAACATGTATTTCGATTATTGTATCCTATGCGTCTATGTGAAACACCTTAAATAGAAGTAAACACAATACTTTGCCTATTCAAAAAATTGCCATGTTACTAAAAAAATTATATAAAACTATATTAATAGTATAAAAATTGATATTAATGTAATAAATACCTATCAATTATACGTTAAAATGACCAAACCGTTCAATATTTGTTTTTCCAAGTTTAGGAATGGATATGGCTGATAACTGTATAGTACATTCTGTTATTAATGCAAAGAATCTCCATTGTAGCACTACGATCTAAGATCTAGCAAAATGCTAACAAAAGGTTGTCGCGAGTAAGCTCCAGCGTGCAACTATGACCCGATATACAAAGTACAAAAATTTTATATCTTATACGAAAAATAAAAATACGAGAATTAAAATTAGAAAAATATTTTAAATATGTAAAGTAAAAAATTTCTTCATTGACAGGAGGATGTGGGGTTGCCATACGATCACGAACAATGCACTAAATTCTAAGACAATTGTTAATTTATTAAATAGTTGCTTTTTACTCATATCATGAGAGTGATGAAATGTTTAAAAAATATTACTATAAATATAAGGGATTTTTTTTTATTATTAGTAAAAATTAACAAACAAAATATAATTAAATACTAATACCTCCCTTTTACTTTATATGTATTTTTAAGTAGCAATACTTAAAAATCCGCAACGCAACACGATCTTTTTTCGTTGACAAAAATTTCTGTAGGGTAGATCCAAGCCCCTGGTCAGATCACTAACGTACACTTATCTGTACAAGAATTTCCTACCTGTTCTTAGAGTAAAGATTTTGGCTTTAGACATAGTCATAGCTTCTCTAATCTTACTACACGGCTGACTTGTTCGACATATTGTACTGTTTATTCCTTGTGCATTTTGTGTGTGCTTTATTTCTCCGACTCGATAATAACAAAGGTAATACCGGCCATTAGACCGATACATATTATTTGTAAACTTAAACCTGCCGCAGTTTATCTATTCTGTTTTATTTTCCTTCTCTAGCAATTGGTTGTTATTTTTACGGCCACTTGTGGCAGTGTTATGTACAAGAGACTTGTACTGAAGACGTAAATGTCCAGTAAACTTTCAGTCTGTACCCTCTTTAGTAAACACGAGATAACCTTAGAACTATCCTATCAAGACTTCCTTAAGACCTGATGACCACTGTGTAGTAATGATGTCACAACACGGTCAGTGGGTACGCTCTTTAGTGGACGCGACGTGACCTGAAAACTGTCGTACTAGGAGTGCATGAAGACCCAATAAAAATGTAACTGTACATGAGCAATCTAACTGTAATTTTAAAATACCCCAGCATGTTTATCGTTTATTAAAAACTTATAACTAAACAGATCATATGTATTCGCGGTGTCCACAGTGCATAGTAGATCAAACATGGCTACGAGCAATACACAAGGTGAGAATTTGCATGTCTCCGACAACACCCAACAGCAGGTGACTCCACATCATGAAGAGCGTCCAGACTACTCCTATGTTATGAATACCACACAGGAACCGTTGATTGAACAAGATGAGTTTCAGCATGGTATAGTCGGAGCGGGAGTTGTAAACACTGTGACTGAAGAATTGGAAGCTAATCAAATAATATACTCTGATGAGACAAATGAGCTCTTAAGTCTGTATGAGGATTATGTAATGGAGAAACAGTCGACTATAGAACCCACAGTTGTACAAGGAGTAACCACATTTGGAAGTACTGAATATTCAACACCTGATTCTGAACGAGTTCCGTATAATGAAGATGAGGAGCGTAACGTCTTTAAATCTGAGCACCAGAGGAGAAGAATATCATGTGATACAGTTTATTCATGTGAGGTATGCAGTGAGACATTCAACTCCTACAATACACTGGAATGCCATATGTCAGTCCATAATGAACAGGAAATATATTCGTTTAATGTAAAGCCATACACTTGTGATGTATGTAGTAAATGTTTTAATAAAAAATCAATACTTCAACAGCATTTGTTGATACATACTGGTGAGAAGCCATATAGTTGTGATGTATGTAATAAATGTTTTAATAGAAAATCAACATTGAAACAGCATTTGCTGATACATACTGGTGATAAGCCATATGGTTGTGATGTATGTAATAAATGTTTTAACAGTAAATCAAAATTGCAACGGCATTTGATTATACATAGTGATTTGCAATATAGTTGTGATGTATGTAATAAATGTTTTAACAAAAAGTCATTATTGCAACGGCATTTGACTATACATACTGGTGATAAGCCATATAGTTGTGACGTATGTAATAAATGTTTTCACCAAAAAGGAAGTTTAACTCGACATTATTTAATACATACTGGTGAGAAGCCATATAGTTGTGATATATGTAATAAATGTTTTACCACAAAGTCATCATTACAACAGCATTTGCTTATACATACTGGTGACAAGCCATATAGTTGTGATGTATGTAATAAATGTTTTAACAAAAAGTCATTATTGCAACGGCATTTGACTATACATACTGGTGATAAGCCATATAGTTGTAGTGTATGTACTAAATGTTTTAGTCAGAAAACACATTTAACGCGACATGTTTTGATACATACTGGTGAGAAGCCATATAGTTGTGATATATGTAATAAATGTTTTAACAAAAAGTCATTATTGCAACGGCATTTGACTATACATACTGGTGATAAGCGATATAGTTGTAATGTATGTAATAAATGTTTTAACAAAAAATCATCATGGCAACAACATTTGATTATACATACTGGTGACAAGCCATATAGTTGTGATATATGTAATAAATGTTTTAACAAAAAATCATCATGGCAACAACATTTGCTGATACATACTGGTGATAAGCCATATAGTTGTGACGTATGTAATAAATATTTTAGACAGAAAGCACATTTAGCACAACATTTGTTGATACATACTGATGATAAGCCATATAGTTGTGACGTATGTAATAAATGTTTTAATGTGAAAGCAAATTTAGCACAACATTTATTGATACATACTGGTGATAAGCCATATAGTTGTGATGTGTGTAATAAATGTTTTAGAAAGAAAGCAAATTTAGCACAACATTTGTTAATACATACTGGTGACAAGCCATATATTTGTGACGTATGTAATAAATGTTTTAAACAGAAAGCAAAGTTAACACAACATTGTTTGATACATACTAGTGATAAACCATATAGGTGTAATGTATGTTATAAATGTTTTAGACAGAAAGCAAATTTAGCACAACATTTGTCGATACATACTGATGATAAGCCATATAGGTGTGACGTATGTAATAAATGTTTTAGAGTGAAATCAAATTTAGCACAACATTTATTGATACATACTGGTGATAAGCCATATAGTTGTGATGTGTGTAATAAATGTTTTACCAGAAAAACAACATTGAAAAAGCATTTGTTGAAACATTGATGACAAGCCGTATTAAATGTGTAATACATGTAAATGTATATGTAAGTATTTATAAAACAAGATAATGTTCGGAGATACAAACAGCAATAATTATAATAATTTATTTGTTCAAATACGGGTGTTACAGATGGTACATTATTAGATTTTATTAAAATCTTCTTATGTGAATATACTTTTAATATAAATACTGATACAATGCCGTTATTATAGTCTCATATATTACAATGTCTTAATCGTAATAATAATAGAATAAAAATGAAAACAATTATTACATCAAAATTTGTCTTGTCTCTTGTGTCATGGGAATACAGTGCAGTAATTTGTCGTTTGTTTCATTTTTAAAACTATTTGTCATATATTCGTTTAAAGTGTAATATACTTTGTCAGTTAGTGTTTTCTTGGTTCTTTCTTAAATATATGCGAGTGGTTAATGTATTTTATATATTGGGGCAATTTATACTTTCAGACCCATGCATGCATGTTACATTTTGTGGCACGAATAATATGACAATGTCTTTTGCTGTTTAGCGTTTCATAATCTGTAATATTAAATTCTATTAAAATTGCAGCTTCATAGATACAAAGAAAGGAAATGTCGAAATTTTTAATTTCTTAAAATATGGCTTTCACAGCTCTGTTACATGTATACCACATATGGAACGAACACATTTGGAATACAGTGCAATAATTTGTTGTTTGTTTCATTTTTAAAACTATTTGTCATATATTCGTTCAGAGTGTAATATACTTTAATATATTGGGGAAATATATTATATACTTTTAGACTTAGATTAAATTAGAGACTTAGAGATTAAATTCTATTAAGATTGCAGCTTTATAGATACAAAGACAGGAAATGTCAAAATTTTTAATTTCTTAAAATATGGCTTGCACAACTCTATTCCACGTTACCACATATGGAACGAACACATTTGTTTGCTTTTAAACGCTTTTTCTCTCCCTGAGGAATTTCTCTAATAGAGAACTCTGTACTTGAGTGTTGAGCCTGCAAACGTATGGTAAGCGCTTAGAAGTGCAAGTTGATTAGTGACTTTTCGTAACAAGTAAATTGTATAGGAGTGCTGATTTACTTTTGTACAAATGTGATCAAACTGCGTTTTCCAAGTCATATCAGCGTCAATATGGATACCTAAAAAGTTAACACAATGAATTTCCTTAATTTTCCCGCCATATAATTAATATTTATATTATTCAGAATTTTATTTTTCTTTTTAAATGTCATAAAGTTAGTTTTATCTATGTTTATCTGTAGGTTGGTACTTCTAGCCAGGAGACTATGTATTTTAATGAATTATTTATATTATATTTGTAAAGTTTGGGATCGTCATTGGTAAAAATTGCTGTGCTGTCATCAGCATATAGAATCATTGGAGGAGTAATAGTAGATTGTTAATATAAATTAAAAATAATAATGGTCCTAACATACTTCGTTGAGGTACCCCATACATTACAGTTCTTTGTTCCAACTGATATTTCGTTTCAGTGTTATTATTCGTGTCTATTCTAGTCGTTTCTGTGATTTGTTTCCTACCTTGTAAATATGATTTTACAAGGTTAAGTACATTTCCTCTGATCCCATATATCTCTAATTTTTCAACAAGGATATCATGGTCTACTTGATCGAAGGCTCTAGTCATAGTCATAAATAACGCAGTTGTATTCTTCTTATTATCTGGACCACTCATATTTTTTTCTAAGAGTTTATAGATGGCTAAATTTATTGACTTTCCCTTTCTAAATCCAAATTGTTCATCTGTAAGAACTTTATTTTTCTCGAAGAAACGAGAATTCATAACATAGACTTGTAAAAAACTGTTTCCAAAATTTTAGTTATTACTTGTAGTAGTGTAATAGGTTTACAGAATTGTTTTTTTTTTCCCTCTATCATTCTTTATAAATATCGGTTTGATTACAGAAACATTTAGTTTGCTGGGAAATATCCTCTACCCAAAGGTTGTCTGGAAGAGATTGCTTAGCGATAAGGCCGCCTTTTGTATCACTTCTCATTAATATTTACTGTATTTGTTATTTCTCTTGTTACTTGGTGCAATAAAGTGTAAATAAATAAATAAAAAAATAAATAAATACACCCGTTTATATACTTCCATTAATTATGTGGCTGATTAATGGTGATACAATATTATATACATATTTAATTATTTTTGTGCAAATGCCATCATACCCTGTACTTTAGGTATATTTTTGTGTTTTTATTATTTTTTCAATTTCATGAGAGTTAGTAGGAGCCATGAAACAAGAGATGCTGATTTCTCCTGTTATCCTTCTTGAGTATTTTACGTTAGTACTGTGTGTTCTGTATGTCATCAATAAAAAAAGTAGTTGATAGTCTGCGCAGTATCTTCAGGTTTTGAAATATACTCTCCATTGATTATTATTTTTTTAATTTCCTCCGGGAGAATATTTTCTTTTTTAATGTTAATGATATTTCATACCGCTTTTGATTTGTTTGTCAATTTTATATTTTTTTGTTTATTATTAATGTAATCAGTAAAAGTACTTTTCTCAATTTGTTTACGTCTATACCTGTATAAGAGTTGTCGCTTCCTTTTAGTGCATCTTTTTAGGCCCTTAGTGAGCCATTTTGCTCGATGACAGATTGTTAATTTAATTTAATTTTTTCATTAGTAAACAAAGATCATACAGTAATTCAAATTACGTTGTGCGATTCTTCTGGGTTGTCGTTTTTATATACCGTACTAAAGGACAGTTGTTTCATATAGTTTTTAAATTTAATTATATCTTCTATGCTATAATCTCTTATCCATTTATACCAATAGTTCACGAGAAAGCTCTTTTTCACTGGGCATTGCATTACTTGTGCAGTATGCTCTGATAATCCTAGATCTAGTATCGTTGTCTTAGTCTCTTATATTATGGGCCAAATTGTCTATATATATTCCGCATCATAATCTGGTAGCTTCATTTATGTTTAAATTGAGATTGTATGAAATTAGCACTTGTTTAAAATCTTTCGCGATAGAGTTATTTTTTAATTTATCTATATTAAAGTCTCCGCATAGTATTATTTATGTCTTTAAACCATAATTTATTATCATAATTCAGTAACTCTACAGTTTGAAGAAGAATGTATTAATAAGATTGATTATCATTTTCGAGGGTTTGTAGATGCATACTATTATTATTTTATGCTCTGTCATTTCTATAGCACTACATTCAAACATTCCGTTGCGATTACATTGATTTACATTATCTATATTTTTATATTTTTGATTCTTATGAACTAGTTTACATTATTTATTTATTGATTAGTATAAATATGTGTACATGGCGGACTTAATGCTAAAAGCATTCTCTCCCAGTCAACCGTAGGGAAGTGTCAGAATACTCGAATGCGGTACTACTAATTATTGATATACATACATACTAACATTACATATATAAACGAATAAATATATATGAATAACAAATATACTTACACATATATGACATATATAATTACACATATACTATATTATACACGAATTTGAGAATAATATAAAGCACTTACTGCTCGGATAAAGATAAAAAGTGAGCGTGAACATATCCGCATTTTTTATAAGACCTGGAAAAAATGTGCAGCTAATTTGAAATTCAGCATCATCACTACATAGTATAAAACAAAGTCGCTATCGCTGTCTGTCCGTCACTATGTATGCTTAAATCTTTAAAACTACGCAACGGATTTTGAATTATCATGTATCAGTCATGATTACAACGAGCAACACACTATCTGAATTATGCATTCCATCTATTCTATTCCGAAATATTTGAAGCACACCGATGCTAGCGTAACAAATTACGCGCGGAATAATTTTGAACTAATAGTGGCGATAATTTCAAATATTCTGTTATTTCGATAAAATTTACAGTTTATTCTAGCGGCAAGCATAGAAAAGCAGATTATACGGTAGTCGTTTGATACTAATGTTTTTATTTTATTCATCAAACTATGTTCTATGCCATCCACCGAGCGACGAGATGACAGGGACTCTCTTTACCTAATTATAGAAATAAAACAAATCCTTATATAATTAGATAATAGTTCAATAAAAAAAACTTTTACATAACTTAATTATATTGTATTTATGCGTAAGTATGGCTGTGATATGTATATATGTACAAAAACTTACACTTTACTGACAAATCAAATCGCCAGTAATATATAAAATTATAATTTAGAACATAATCGAACTGTTAAAGGTAACATCACAAGAACAATGACCAAAGCAGACTATAATCAACCCATGCTGATGAGGTTGCATTCTTTGTTAGGTAGTTCTTATAACCACCTCATCAGAGCAGCTACGATCTTATTATTGTAGTCGCAGTCATTTTGCATTGTCATCGAACTTGAATGCGTATGAAATATTTATGGAAATTCGATGATTATGCATCGATAGTGTGTTAGCAAGTGTTTGAAAGTGAATTAACAACGAACCAGCATAACTGGAAAAGATATACAAAGCAAATAAAATAAAAAAAACTGTAAAAAATATATATTATGCTTGTATACCAATATGTGTACAAAGATTATTTATTTCTGAGTGTTAGTATTTTTTTTGTAACTCTGCTTTTTAAGGTTTTGTACCTCCAAAGGAAAAAACGGAACTCTTATAGGATCACTTTGATGACTGTTTTTCTTAGATATACATGGAGGTATTAAGTTGAAATTAGTATCATACACTCAGGTCTGCAATCTCTTAAAGTGGTGAAAAAATCATTCTTCTAAATTGACACAATCAAGAGATACCGCCCTTTATGTTCCACTTATATCGCATATTTTGCTATTCGCAAAACAAAAAAAAAATATAGAATACTTCCCATTGACTTAGAATCATGAAATTTGATAAGAAGCAATTTAATATAGCACAAGTAAAGAAAAAAATCCGAAAATTAATTTCATTATTTAAAAAAAAAGTCATTTCATTATTTTTAAACTTCTTTTTCAAACCATCCCCATTTACTTAATATTTCATTCACTACCCAAGAGCATACCTCCATACAATCCATGAAATGTGTGTTTTATATAAGTTGTGTATCTCATTATGTTTTCAGAAACTTTTAAATTAATTAAGAGTAACATTGCCACCCACAGGCAATGTTGCCCGATGCCAAAAATATGTCTTTACTGGTAGTACATTCATTACATTGTATATTTTTTTACATATAAACCCACAGACATATGGCATGCCTGAACTTCACTAGACACCTGCTCTATCGCATCCATTGTGTCAGCAATTAGTGATTCTAGATCTAGAACACGCTCTCGCTGGAATACACATCTGATTGTATTTCGGTTGACAATAAAAACTTTTTAGAATTATTATCATTGAGTTGAAATTTGTCCTCTTCACGACACCGAGGATATCTAGAGCTTTTATGTTGACTCTTGATTAGTCACATACTGTTGCTGTCACAATATGCCTTGTCTTTTAACTTTCATGCAATACCTGAAAGTCACCATAATTGTATAATGTATGTTAGGTATATTAGTTTTCTCTGAAAAATATTAATTATCAATAATTGGATATTATAAAAAAATCCATACTTTTTTAATTATTACAGCCATTAGATGTATGCCCTGAAGTATTAAATCTTTTAGGGATAGTTTGTTATTATCCATTTTTTCTTACACCTGTCAACATGAATATAATCCGTTACAAGCAACTCAATTTAAAACATGTATTTCAATTGTATTCTATGTGTCTTTGTAAAACACCTTAAATAGAAGTGAACACAATACATTGTTTACTGATAAAAATAACCATGTTATTAAAAAAATATAAAATTATATAATGCCATAAAAATTGAAATTTACGTAATAAATACCTATTAATTATAAATTAAAATGACCATACCGCTCAATATTTGTTTTTCCAAGTTTAGGAATGGATGTGATTGATAACTATATAGTACATTTTGTTGTTAATGCGAGTCATCTCCATTGTAGTACTACGGTCTAATATCCACCAAAGGGGGGAAAGGGATTGTTAGTAATGGAGACTGTGAATCCCATTGCTAGCAATATACCCAACCAGGTCGACATTTTTGCGGTTCTTCCTGGAAACTATCATGGTTAATTCCTGATGAATTCATCATGATTGGCTAACTGGTCTGTTTTCATTCTCATCTATCACCCTTCATTAGTGCTCCGCCAGCGTATCTCGTTAGTGCAGGCGGGGTAGCCATACCGTTTTCACCCATAAAAAAAATATCCACCAAAATACCAACAAACGGTTGTGGCGATTAAGCTCTGGTGTACAATACGAGAAATAAAACTGATTAAAAGTAGAAAGATTTTAAAAGTACATATATAATTAAAAAAGAATGATATACAATGACAGTAAGGCATGGAGTTGCCACGTGATTACGAGCAATGCATTAAATGTATGACAAATTTTAATTTATTAAACATTTACATTGTCCCTATATCACAACAGTGATGAAATGTTTAAAAAATATTACTATGAATATAATAGAATGAATATTTATTTTTTATTATTAGTAAAAAAAAAAAAAAATTACAAACAATTATAATTATATAATTCATACCTCCCTTTTAACTAGCAATACTTAAAAATCCGCATCGCCCTCACAAACCCTCTTCATTGTTAAAAATTTCTGTAGGGTAGATACAAGCTCCCGGTCAAATCACTAACGTACACATATCTGTACAAGAGTTTCCTTCCTATTCTTAGAGCAAAGATTTCTTATCTCTCTAATCTTACTACACTGCTGACTTGCCCGATATATTGTGCATTTTATTCCTTGTACATTTTGTGTGTGCTTTATTTCTCCGACTCGATAATAACAAAGGTAATACCGGCCACTAGAACGACACATGTTATTAGTAGACTTAAACCTGCGGCAATCTTCCTATTCTGTTTTATTTTCCTTCTCTGGCAATTGGTTGTTACGTTAACGACCACTTGTGACAGTGGCATGTGCAAGAGACTCGTACTGGAGACGTAAAATGTTCAGCAAACTTTAAAATGTGTGTTTATGATATCACAACACGATCAGAGGGTACCCTTTTTAATAGACGCGACGCGACCACAGAACTGTCGTACTAGAAGTCCAAGAAGGGGCAATGAACATTAAACTGTATATGAGCAGTCTAACTATAATTTTAAACTGCCTCAGCATGGCTATCATATAATAAAAACTTACAGCTAAACAGATCATATGTAGACGCAGCGTCCACAGTACATGGCAGATCAAACAAGGCTATGGACAATACACAAAGTAAGAATTTGCATGTCTCCGACAACACCAAACAGCGGATGACTCTATACAGTTGTGATGTATGTAGTAAACGTTTTAACAGACAATCAACATTGCAACAGCATTTATTGATGCGTAGTGGTGAGAAGCCATATAGTTGTGATGTATGTAATAAACGTTTTAGTCAGAAAGCACATTTAAAACGACATGTTTTGATACATACTGGTGAGAAGCCATATAGTTGTGATGTATGTAATAAAAGTTTTAGTCAGAAAGCAAACTTAACAAAACATTTGTTGACACATACGGGTGATAAACCATATAGTTGTGATGTATGTAATAAATGTTTTAAAAGAAAATCAACATTGCAAGGGCATATGATAACACATACTGGTGATAAGCCATATAGTTGTGATGTATGTAATAAATGTTTTAAACAAAAATCAATATTACGACGGCATATGTTGATACATAGTGGTGATAAGCCATATAGTTGTGATGTATGTAGTAAATGTTTTAACAGAAAATCAACACTGCAACAGCATTTGTTGATACATACTGGTGATAAGCCATATAGTTGTGATGTATGTAATAAAAGTTTTAGTCAGAAAGCAAACTTAACACAACATTTGTTAATACATACGGGTGATAAACCATATAGTTGTGATATATGTAGTAAATGTTTTAACCAAAAATCAACATTGCAACGGCATTGTATTATACATACTGGTGATAAGCCATATAGTTGTGATGCATGTAGTAAATGTTTTAGTGATAAGTCAACATTGCAACGGCATTTGTTGATACATACTGGTGAGAAGCCATATAGCTGTGATGTATGTAATAAATGTTTTAGAAATACATCAACATTGCGACGGCATTTGTTGATACATACTGGTGATAAGCAATATACTTGTGATGTATGTAATAAATGTTTTAAAAGATTGTCAACACTGCAACGGCATGTGTTCAAACATATTGAAGACGTGCTGTATTAAATGTATAATTTATGTAGGTGTAAGTATTTATAAGACAAGATAACATTCAGAGGTACAAGCAACAATACCTTAACTAACAAGCATTATGTTTGACATATCACGTGATTATCTATATTGTGGAAAGAAATAATGTCATTATACATAATATGTAGATGTGTGTATACGTGGAGAAGTCAAAAAGTTCGCGAAATGAGGAGAAAGGGAGTTGAAATTAAACATGAAACTGTTTTTCCTTCTCTATGTATTCTCGCTTAACTTCAATACATTTTTCGGATCTCTCAAATAATTTGTTTATCCCATTGAAGAAAAAAAGATTTATCTTTGCTGTCAACATAGGCCGAAATTGCCGACTTGACTTCTTCATCGTCGCCAATTTTTTCCACCCAGCTCCTTTTTCATGTTTGGGAATAAATAATAGTCGCTGGGGGCCGAGTCTGGACTGTAAGGTGGTTGGTCTTAATTTTCAAACCCGTATTGGTGGATGACAGTCGTAGCAACATGGCACGTGTGGATGGGAGTGTTGTCGTTCAAAAGGAACACACCTTTTAACAGCTTTCCTCTCCTTTTTTTCTTAATAGCTTGTTCATCAGTCGTCATGATCTTTCTGGGCGATTGTGACGCTTTGAACTTTTTCGAAGAAGTCGTGCCTTTTTTATGCCACTGCATCGACTCTTGTTTCCACTCAGGTTCATAATGGTGAACCCAGGTCTCATCTCCAGTAATAATCCGGGCCATAACTTTTTCCCTGCTCTCTCCACAGATCACCAAAAACTAGTGGGAACACTTGACATGCTCATTTTTTTAAATGGCGTGAACTTTTTTAGAACCATGTTACACGGATCTTAGTCATGCCAAGATGATAATGTAGAATATATTAAATACTTGTATCGGATACTCCAACCATTGCTGCAAGTTGCTTCTTCTTCAGCCGGGTATCTTCTAATAATTTTTATACTTTTGCGACGATTTCCGGTGTGGTGGCCTCAATTGGTCGTCCGGAGCGGGTGTCTTCTTCAATACACTCTCTTCCTTGTTTAAAAAGACCATACTACTTGTAAACCATGGTTTTACCAGGGGCAGAGCCCGCGTAAACTGCTAACAGCTCTTGAAAAATTGTCTGAGCGGATTTTCCTTGGTAAGGAACATAACGGCGTGGTGTTCAATTTTCTTCATATTCGCTGACTTTTTCCACATTTACTTGTTTGCAGGTCGATATCTCAAAAGTTAATGACCCAATTTGGTTTAAACTTGGTATACATACTCTTAATGAAGTGCTTAACAGGTGACTACTTGGACAAGTAAACTAATCTCCATCAATCACTCCATTCCGCAAACTTTTTGACCTCCCTTCGTAACGTGATATAGTTTTGATCAATTTAATATTGTACAATATGAAAGTAATGGTCTTCCTTATTGACAAGTGAAAATTATTTTGTTTCCTCAGGGTAGAAAAGACATTAGTGCCACTTTTTGCTAATATGACTTAATGATGCTATTTCGTTCAGAATTTTACAATTTAACTATCTGTATATTTATTTATTAATAAATGTAATAATTTATAAATTCATTTAGACCTCATATTTTTTATTTTTTTAAAGAATGTTAACACCAATTTTGTCTTGCATTTGTAACATTTGTGGCTTATCATAATCCTATTAAACAAGGGGAAAGGGATTGTTAGTAACTATGCCATCCACCAAGCGACGAGATGACAGGGACTCTCTTTACCTAATTATGGAATTTATTTTTTATAATTAGGTATTAATTACTTAATTACTTCATTGTATTGTATTTATACGTATATATATTTGTCTGCGATATGTACATACAAAACTCACACTTTACTGACAAATCGAATCGTCAATAATAGATAAAATTATAATTTAGTACATAATCCAGCAGTTAAACGTAACATCACAAGAACAATGACCAAAACAGACTATAAGCAACCCCTACTGATGGTCTTTGTTACGTAGTTCTTATAACCATTTCATCAGAGCAGCTACGATCTTATTATTGTAGTCACAGGCATTTTGCATTGTCATCGAACTTGAATGCGTATGAAATATTTATGGAAATTAGATGATTATGCATCAATAGAGTGTTAGCAAGTGTTTGAAAGTGAATTAAAAATGAACCAGAATAAATGGAAAAGATACACAAAGCAAATAAAACAAAAACCTATAAAAATATATATTATGCTTGTATACTAATATGTGTACAAAGATTATTTATTTCTTAGTGTTAGTATTTTTTTTATAACTTTGCTTTTTAGGGTTATGTACCTCCAAAGGAAAAAACGGAACTCTTATAAGAGTTCCTACTTTGATGTCTGTTTTATTTAGAAACTCATGGAGGTATCAAGATGAAATTAGTATTATATACTGAGGTCTGCAATCTCTTAGAGCAATGAATAAATCAATGTTTTAAATCGACACAATCAAGAGATACCGCCCTTTATTTTTCCACATAAATCGCATATTTTGCTATTTGCAAAGAGAAACAAAACTTATAGGATATTTCCTATTGACCTAGAATCATGAAATTTGGCAAGAAGCAATATAACACAAGGAAAAAAAATCCAAAAATTGTATTTTTATTATTTTTAAACTTCTTTTGCAAACCATCCCCATTTACTTATTATTTTGGCTTCTGTGTATCTCATTATGTATTCAGAAACTTTTAAATCAATTAATATTAACATTGCCTGTGGGTCTCGATGCCAAAAATATTTCTTTACAAGTAGTATATTCATTATATTGTATATTTATTTACATATAAACCCATAGACATATGGCATGCCTGAACTTCACTAGACACCTGCTCTACCGCAGCCATTGCGTCAGCAATTAGTGATTCTAGATCTAGAACACTCGCTGGAATACACATCTGATTGTATTTCGGTTGACAATAAAAACTTTTTACAATTATTATCATTGAGTTGAACTTTGACTTCTTCACGACACCGACGATATCTAGAGCTTTGTTAACTCTTGATAAGTCACATACTGTTGCTACCACAATCAGCCCTGTCTTTCAACTTTCATGCGATACCTGAAAGGCAACATAATTGTATAATGTAAGTATGTTATGTACATTAGTTTTCTCTGAAAAATATTAATTATTAATAATTTGATATTGTAAAAAAATCTATAATTTTTTAATTATTAGTATGCGACGTTGCAAATACGTATCTCCATAGATTTTTTTCTTTTTATTATATTTCTTTATTTTTCTACTTAATCTACCCTCAAAAAATAAGCACAATATTGTCTGGTATACAAATTGAGAATCTGTAATTGGCTAATGTATAGTGTAAATATAATATTTTTAATTATTTTAGATATAACCATCATAACCTTCAACAAAAGAGCATGTTCCATTTTAAAAGGCCGACAGCACACTTGCAACGCCTTTGGTGTTGTGGGTTATCATGGACGGCGGTAGTCATTTACCATCAGGTGAGTCGCATGTTCGTTTGCCCCCCTGTGTACAAAAAAAAAATACTTTAACTGTTAATTCCAGATGTAATATTTAAATAAATAAATGACAGCCAATTTGTTTGTAGTTACTGATTTCCCATAAAATGTATAGTACATTTTGTTATTGATGCGAGTAATCTACATTGTAGTTATATGGTCTAATACCCAACAAATCGTTGTCGCGAGTAGCTCTAGCGTGCAGCTATGATCCGATATACAATATACAAATATCTGATATCCAGTACGAGATATAAATACAATAAATAGAAATGATTAAATTGGGAAAAACTTTTAAAAATACATGTAAAGTAAAAAAAATATTTTGTTCACATAATGGCAGGGTGTGGAGTATCCAAATGATCACAAACAATGCACCGAAGTTTAAGATTTTTTTTATACAACTTAGAATGGCAAACAAGCTGACGGCCTACCTGATGGAAAGTGGTGACCGTCGGCTATAGATATGAGCAGTACTATGGACATAACAGAGTATACTATTTCGTCCATGATACCCTTCAAGCGTTGCCATTCCTGAGCGCTCAGATGTTATTTCTTTGTACCCTGTAAATTCACGCCATATCCCACTCTTCAAATCAAAACACAGCCATGCAAACACAACTGCTTTACGGTTGAAACACGAATGGGACAGACGTATCTAAGTAAACGATTTTTGTACAAAGTCTCCCTCTCTTTAAGAATATTGTTAATTTATTAATAATTACATTGTATCTATATTAAAATAGTGATGAAATGTTGAAAAAATATGATTATGAACATAAGACTTTTCTTAATATAAAAATATTTTAAAAACAATTATAATTCAATTTTGATACCTCCCATTTCGTTTATATGAATTTTTAAGTAGCAATACTTAAAAATCCGCAACACACAGACAAGCTTTTTTTTTCATTGGCAATAATTTCTGTAGGGTAGATACAAGCTCCTGGTCAAATTACTAACGTACACATATCTGTACAAGAGTTTCCTACCTGTTCTTAGAGTCAAGATTTCGGATTAAGACATAGTGACAGCCTCTCTAATCTTACTACACCGCTGACTTGCTCGACATATTGTACTGTTTATTCCTTGTCCATTTTGTGTGTGCTTTATATCTGTGGGTTGTTATTTTTATGACCACTTGTGACAGTGTCATGTCCAAGAGACTCGTACTGGAGACGCAGATATCCAGCAAATTTTCAGTGAGTACCCTCTTTAGTAAACAAAAGGTGATCTCGAAACTGTTGTACAAGGAATGCATGAAGGGCCAATGAACATTCCAAGTTTAGCAATCTGACTGTAATAGTGAACTGCATCAGCGTGGTTATTATTTAACAGAAAATTACAGCTAAACAAGTCTAAGTATATTTCCGTAGTGTCCATCGTGCATGTTAGATAAAACATGGCTACGGGCAATACACAAGGTGAGAATTTACATGTCAGCCATGACACCGAACAGCAGACGACTCCACACCATGAAGAGCGTCCAGGCTGCAGCACAGGTACGAATACCACACAGGAACCGTTGATTGAACAAGGGGATTTTCAGCATGGCACAGACGGAGCGGGAGTTGTAAAGACAGAGTATGTTGACGTCACTGAAGAATCGGAAGCTAATCAAGTAACATGCTATGGTGAGGGAAATGATCTCTTGAAGCTATATGAGGATCATGAAATAAAGGATGAGTTGGTTATAGGACCCACACTTGTACAAAGAGGAACCGTCTTTGGTATTACTGAACATACAGAATCTGATTCTAAACGAGTTCTGTATAATGAGGGTGAGGAGCATAATGTCTATAAATCTGAGCACCAGAGAAGAAGAATATCATGTGATACAGTTTATTCATGTGAGGTATGCAGTGAGACATTCAACTCCTACAATACACTGGAATGCCATGTGTCTGCCCATACTGAACAGAAAACATATTCGTCTAATGAAAAGGAATACACTTGTGATGTATGTGGTAAAGGTTTTAAACAAAAATCAACATTGCAACGGCATTTGTCGATACACATTGTTGATAAGCCATATAGTTGCGATGTGTCTAATAAATGTTTTAACAGAAAATCAACACTGCGATGTCATTTGTTGGTACATACTGGTGTTAAGCCATATAGTTGTAACGTATGTGGTAAACGTTTTAAACTAAAATTAACATTGCAAAAACATTTGCTGATACATACTAGTGATAAGCCATACAGTTGTGATGTATGTAGTAAATCTTTTAGTGTCAAATCAAGTTTAGCACGACATTTAGTGATACATACTGGTGATAAGCCATATAGTTGTGATGTATGTAGTAAATCTTTTAGCCTCAAATCAAGTTTAGCACAGCATTTAGTGATACATACTGGTTATAAGCCATACCTTTGTAATGTATGTAGTAAATCTTTTAATTTTAAATCAAATTTAGCACAACATTTAGTGATACATACTGGTTATAAGCCATACAGTTGTGATGTATGTAGTAAATCATTTAGTCTCAAATCAAATTTAGCACAACATTTAGTGATACATACTGGTTATAAGCCATACAGTTGTCATGTATGTAGTAAATGTTTTAAACAAAAATCAATATTGCATCGACATATGTTCGTACATAGTGGTGATAAATCATATAGTTGTGATGTATGTAGTAAATGTTTTAAAGTAAAATATACATTGCAACAGCATATGTTGATACATACTGGTGAGAAGCCATATAGTTGTGATGTATGTAACAAATGTTTTAGTCGGAAAACACATTTAAAACAACATGTTTTGATACATACTGGTGATAAGCCATATAGTTGTGATGTATGCAATAAATGTTTTAGAGAGAAAAGAAATTTAACAGAACACGTTTTGATACATACTGGTGATAAGCCATATAGTTGTGATGTATGTAGTAAATGTTTTAGCAGAAAATCAACATTGCAACAGCATTTGTTGTTACATACTGGTGATAAGCCATATAGTTGTGATGTATGTAATAAAAGTTTTAGTCAGAAATCAAACTTTTCAAAACATTTGTTGATACATACGGGTGATAAACCATATAGTTGTGATGTATGTAATAAATGTTTTAAAAGAAAATCAACATTACAAGGGCATATGATAACACATACTGGTGATAAGCCATATAGTTGTGAGGTATGTAACAAATGTTTTAACAGAAAATCAACATTGCAGGAGCATTTAACTATACATACTGGCGTCAAGCCATATAGTTGTGATATATGTAATAAATGTTTTAACAGAAAATCAACACTTCAGTGGCATTTGTTTTTACATACTGGTGTTAAGCCATATAGCTGTGATGTATGTAAAAAATCTTTTAGTCAAAAATCAAATTTAGCACAACATTTGGTGATACATACTGGTGATAAGCCATATAGTTGTGATGTATGTAGTAAATGTTTTAAATTGAAATCTACATTGCAACGGCACTTGATTATACATTCTAGTGAGAAGCCATATAGTTGTACTGTATGTAATAAATGTTTTAACAGAAAATCAACATTGCAACAGCATTTGTTGAAACATACTAAACACTAACAACCCATATACCTTTTTATGTCCACCATATCGTAAGCATAACTTTTCGAGGGTAAAATGCGTGTTTTGGAGCCAAACGTGGACGTTCACTCTTATCTAACGGTGATGTAGATGTTCATGTATTATTATAAAGCATCCACTTTTCATCGCATGTCACTATGTGATTAAGAAAATGTTGAGTTATTTGTCGATGGTATCGCTTTACCATACCATGTAATTATAAAACGATTTCTTATCTACGTCTCATTTTCAAACTTCTCTACTCCACAACGAAATTTTCGGAACTAATTTCTCACTGTTCTTTCAGAAACTGTATTCTCCCCTAATCTCTTATTTCTTTTCTTCTCTCTTTCGCGTGCACTTTTTCCACCTTTGAACTTATAAAACATGATATCTCTATTTTTTTCGAATCCATAGTGAGAGAGAATAACTTAAATCACGTCTAACGACTAAATCCTCTGATGGTGTTTAAAATATTAATCAAGTGTCGATGCTTTGCTTACAAAACAAAAGTGAATAAATCAAAACGTGTTCGGTAATACGCGCCTACTGTTTTACATTATTTGCAATTGGCAATGTCATATGTACCAATCCAATATATTAAAGTCTTCGCATAGTATTATTTTTTTTCTTTAAACCATAATTTATTCAGTAACTCTGCAAGTTTAAAGAAGAATGCATTTATAAGATTCATTATCATTGAGGGTCTGTAGAAATATCTTATAATTATTTTAAGTTCTGACAGAACAGCATTCCATAGCACTACATTCAAACATTCCGTTGCGATTACATTGATTTATAATATCTATATTTTTATATTTTTAATTCTTATGAACTAGAATACGTAATCTTTTCTATTAGACCTGGAAAAATTGCAGCCAATTTCAAATCCGGCATTTTTAATAATTTGAAGTTCTCACTCGTCATATTATGTTCGGTAATGCATACAACATCCAGGGGTGTTTTATTACTGTCATACCTATACCTTAAGTAACAAGCATTGTTTGACATACTTATGTGATTATATACACTGTAGAAAGCAACAGATGTCATTGTACATAATATGTAGATGTGTGTATAACGTAACAAAGTTTTGATCAATTTATTATTATATAATATGAATTTTACACTCTATCTGTATATTTATTTATTAATCAATTAATAAAAATCCATTTACACCTCATATTTTTTGTATTTTTTTTTTGAAGAATGTAATCTCCAGTTTTGTCGTGCATTTGTAAAGTTAGTGGCGTATCATAGTCCTATTAAACAGAGGAAAGGGATTGTTAGTAGTGGGGTCTGGCATTGCCATTGCTAGCAATATACTCTATCAGGTCGATCTCCACGCTGTCTCCCTTGAAACTATATTGGTTAATTCTTGATGTCGTTACGATGGATTAACTGGCTTGCTTTATTCCTCATCTATCATTCCTAACTGATACTCCGTCAACGTATACCGATAGCGCAGGCAGGATTACTTATATGTCCATGGGTTTGTCACGCTACTAAATGAGCCCCAAAATCACATGGAAAAATGAGCTTCGAGTAAAATGAAAAATTAAAAACAAGTTAAACTAATTATTTCATTTATAACATTTTTAATTAGTCACATAGCCGTACCTGAATGTTTGTGTGTCATGTTTTTTAAAACGATGATTTTGAAACAGCTTATTATTAAAGGTTCAGCCTGAATGCTATATTTAGTGGTCTTATTTAAGAATTAATTGACATGAATTAATAATTTACTACATGTTTAACTAAGTCGGTTTCTTTCTAACATATTAGACATAGTTATTTTTATACAAAGCCAGAGGCCACCAAGCACATGGACCACCTAATGGGAAAGGTTACCATGGTCCATCGATATTTGCAACACCAGAGGTATTATTATGCACACTAGAATACTCGTTACACGCCATTATTGACTAGCTAGTTGTTCCCTACACAAACATCTGCTGACACAATTAAGCTTGTCTCAATAAAATAAACAAGTGTCACACAATCACTACAAAGTATTCTTTTTCCTGTTCTAAATTTATTTAGGTATCTAATAAAATCAATCAATAAAATCTTAATATTTTATTTAATTGTATATTTGTTTATGTACACTAAATATTAATAGTTGTAGCACTTCAGCTGCCCGTTAACAACATGTTTTCTAACTGCATTGGGTTGACTGGAAGAGATCTCTGTCAGAGATTGGTCCACCCATGCTCACAATATTTTTAAATGCATTAACAATGTAATTTACAAGTGCAATAAAGAATATATAAAATTTAAGTTACGAACCTTCGCGTCTCAGTTTAAGCAAATCTAAACTTTACTTAATGTCCGCATGGTGCAAATTCCCTTTCTAACATATTGATCAAGTCTCCAGAATGTTGGTGACGATGAAAATAATCCACATCACGTAAAGTTGATGATTGCCGCCATTTCTTACAGTCATTTTCTATTTTAGCTTCTTCCAATATATGGATCATTACACATAAACGAGCAGCCATTGTTTTTAAACACAAATTGATAATTTCAATGCAATTAAAAATTACAGAATTCGAGAAACAAATTTATTATTGGAATACTATGCAAACAGAGTAGAAAACAAAGCTCTTGATTTTGACATAAGATATATGAGGCCATAGATTAGGCTGTCGGCGAAGACGAGGCTGACTTTTGTTAGTGAATACCAAATACTATGACAAAATGTCAAATCGCACAGCTTTGAGTAGTTCCCGTTTATGCCGCTCGTCTTTGCTAACTTTAGCGCTAGTGTCGCGTGTTAGGAATTACTGAATAACATTTCAGTATTTCATCGCTGCGTCAAGGCTGATGTCTAGCCGCTTTCAAATAACATTTATGACTAAAACATTTATTACATACATCGTAACTATATAGCTTCGGGGGGAAAGGGATTGGTAGTAATTGGGTCAAATAACCCTGTCAGGTTGACCTCCACGTGGTTCCCCCTGGACACCATCGTGGCTAATTCTAGTTGAATTCATCAGGATGGACTAACTGACCTGCTTTCATCCTCATTAGTCATCTTTCACCGGTGCCTCACCATTGTATACCGATAGCGCAGACAGGGTCACCATATCATTATCACCCATTAAAAAAAAACTATATGTTTTCTCACCAGTACGTATAGACAAATGCCATTGCAATCTCGATTTTCTATTAAATCATTTACCAAATACATCACAAGTGTATGGCTTTTCATTAGACGTATATATTTCTTGTTCAGTATGGACTAACATATGGCATTCCAGTGTATTGTAGGACTCCAATGTCTTACTGCATACCTCACATGAATGAACTTTATCACATGATATTCTTCTTTTCTGGTGTTCAGGTTTATAGACATTATGCTCCTCATCCTCATTATACAGAACTCGTTTAGAATCAGATTCTGTATGTTCAGTAATACCAAAGACGGACCCTCTTTGTACAAGTGTGGGTCCTATAACCAACTCATCCTTTATTTCATGATCCTCATATAGCTTCAAGAGATCATTTCCCTCACCATAGCATGTTACTTGATTAGCTTCCGATTCTTCAGTGACGTCAACATACTCTGTCTTCACAACTCCCGCTCCGTCTGTGCCATGCTGAAAATCATCTTGTTCAATCAACAGTTCCTGTGTGGTATTCATAACTGTGCAGCAGTCTGGACGCTCTTCATGGTGTGGAGTCATCTGCCCTCTGGTGTTGTGGGCGACATAGCAATTTTCACCTTGTGTATTGCTCGTAGCCATGTTTGATCTGCCATGCACTGTGGATACTGCAAATACATATGGCCTGATTAGCTGTATTTGTAGCTGAAGCACTTTGAAATTATGGTTACACTGCTCATGTACAGTTAGTTATTCAATCCTTTGTTATTATCGAGTCAGAGAAATAAGGTACAGACAAATGTAATAAATTCATGAAATTTTACACAGAAATCATGTGATATCAAACACCAATCAGAAATGCGTGACGTCACGGCCTGACAAACATTCCTGTCAATCTGTAGTCATTGTTGGTTATCATTGTGGGTGTTTTTATTTTGATATTTTCCGTTTTTTTATTGAATTTGTTTTAAATAATAATAATGTTTATTTATTTCTGACAACTTTTTTGAGTACAATGAACAAATTATAATAATACCATACATACATTAAAGTTGCAGAGAACTGGTGCCTGAACTGGGTATCCGAAGAACCCGTGTCACAAGGCACCAGGACCCCTCCCTATCATGAAACATTTTATGGTAATATATACAGTTGGAGAACATAAAAGTTGTAAGGCGTAGCAGATACAATAGGAACACATGATAATACATGTACACACATAGTTATATAATATTTAACAGCTTAAATAACAATCAGTCAAACTGGATATAAATTAGCAAACAAAGGCAAGGTAATCAATAATCAATCACTAAGACAGGAAAAGAATAAAATAAAAATAACAATTAGAGAATAAAGATTTTAGGAAGTAGGATACATAAATTTTTCAATTTCGTCATAATTTAGCTGCTGAAGCCACTCTGTAACAATTTTTTTAAACATATATTTATTGAGGGCGAAGATTGATATTCTCGAGCCAATCGTTTTAAAGGTAAGGACCAAGAAAATCGAAGTATCTCTGAGCAAACGTCGTACTATGTTTAACTTGCACTAATAAAAATGTTTAAGCATTATTATAGAAGATGGAAAAGGGATTTTCAAAAGCAAGTAACAATAATTAGCCCAAAGCTGATGCTGTGATGCTCAGAATGTTTTTTTGCATCAAATACTGATTTCTGCTCTGCAGAATTTCAAAATGTTAAAACTTCTGTGTAACTTCTACCAGAGGGAGACTTTGTACAAAAGTCGATTGCTTGGGTACCTCTGTCTCATTTGTGTTTCAACCGTGAAGCAGTTGTGTTTGCATAGCTGTTTTTCGGTTTGAAGGGTCCCCATGGGTCCCATGGGTTAGTTGAGTCCTGAAGACAGCACCTGAGGACTCAGGAATGGCAATGCATGGGAGGTATCATGGGTGAAACAATATACTCCGTTATGTCCATGGTACTGCTCATGTCTATAGGCGACGGTTACCACTTTCCATCAGGTGGGCCATCAGCTTGTATGCCATTCTAAGTTGTATAAAAAAAAGTATTTTTATTAAAATAACTTAGTTAAACCCAAAGATTAATAAAGGTTATTGTTTATGGTAATTAAATATCTACTAAGCGTAAGTTTTTTTAAGTTATTTATATCATCCTAATCATAACATAATGAAATATAAAATCAAATGATGGTTCCAGATCATCACGGAAGTCTTATGGTGACGACGTTATAAGTTACGTACAGCTGAAATGTAATGGAAAGTTTTGCAGCGTCAAATGCAAGATATGCCCGCCCGGAGCATAAAGTTCACACTTAATTATATGCAGTGACGTTAGTAATAGATGAAGAAAAAGATTAAAAACAATAAAACATAATTATGGTTATAGGTGAAATATTAGTAATAATAGCAAAATATAATTTAAAAAATACATAATGTTAGGCACCTGCACTGATATCGGAGATAATATGTTTAACTGCAACTGGTTTAGTACGTTCTTGTGAGTTACAGCTAAATGTATTAAGGCATTCTTCAATTGTCATCTTTCTTTGTTTTTTTACTATGTATGGCCGTTCTCTTGGCATACTCGTTCGTTTTAACCTGTCTGGTTGACAAACGAATTTACTAGGAAGGCATCCTGGTTTTGTGCGTATTTGCGTTACACGTCCCATGACATGATACTCCATATAGTTCTCCATATCGTTCGGTAACTGTAGAAAACATGAATACCCTATTAGTACACATAACTATTAAACAAAATGAATTCGTAAGTTGAATTTTATTTTATTTTATTTATTTCTTATTGCATTCCATAACATAATTAGTAGATAACATTTCAATTATGGACCCTGTTGGGCACAGCAAGTAGGAGAGAGGACAACACTTTTTTCACTTTAGAAATAATCTAAGGATCTGTTACAATATTATCCAGTCATTGAAATTGTATCACGATAAGTACGTATTTGTATTACTAACTCAACAATAAACTACTTTTACCTAAATCAAAGAACTTACATCAAAGTGGTCTTCACAAAAATACAATTTATGACTTGTGTAAGTAGTGCGATCCCGTCTTGCTAGTTGCAGCCACTTTTTCCGTACATTTTGGTTTTGTGGTACGGAAATAAATAGTTTATTAGGTGTTTTGATTGTTGTATTTTTACATAATGGCACAGCACAGCACTTATAAAACTTTGAAGTAATCATTTTCGTAAAATTCTCAGACGGATAGTTTTGTGAACAAAGCATATTGTTGTTTGTCAGGACGTGACGTCATGCAAGAAGTTATGACAATTCGTATTGTTTTGGCGCGAAATTTAAATGTATTCAATGAAAATATAAAACATGAAAACATTTCAATTTTACTGAAATATTTATATTTATAGTACATTTGACTACGAGACATGTTTTAAACATGTTTCTGAAAAATTGGCAACTAGCTCATTTAGCATGCTAGTGTATAGATAAGGCGACCAACTATTTCTTGTTCAAAAAGAGTTCACTTTGCAATAATTTCATAGGTGAAAAAAAGAAGAAAAAACGATAAGTTTTATAACTTTATTTTCTTTTAAAAACATATTTTTCTTCGGAGTGGTCTTTTTTGGCTAAATTAATATGTTCGTCTAATAATGTAGCCATATCCGAACAACTTTCATTTTACATATTAAATTTGACTGTTAAGGTGGCAGACAATGTTTTTACAGAAAGTTGCGACTTCTCACTGCTCTAATGATCATTTCCTAGTGAAAATGCTCTTTCAACAGCAGCATTAGTGCCTGGACGATATAAGGAAATTTCTATTAAATCTTTTATACTTTCATATGGGATATGTTCTACTCTAAAATGCCAATTTTATTAATTAAATTTTTAATATTTGATGATTAAAATTGAAATAAAATAATCTAAAAAAATGTTTTAGAAATACAAATGAGTATAAAATTATACAAATAAGCACTTTTAGAGTACAGGATTTGAAAAGAGTACGGTTTGCGAAAAAAAAGAGTACAAAACTCAGTAAATGAGTACAGTTTACAAAAATAAACACGGCCGTATAACGACTACCGTATAATCTGTTATTCTAAACTTGTCATATTCAATACTTAGAAAAAGGAATCACATAGAAGGAATGATAAAATAAAAACTGTAAATCATATGGTTGCCTCCTTTCTTCTTATGCAAATATAATTAGTAAAAAAAGGACGAAAGATACATTAGAAAGAGATTAGATATCAGTTGCTATTTTTATTAATCACAGCCGTTTAGTGTGCAGAAAATGATATACAGCCGTATAAACCTACCAAATTCAAATACAACCTGCTTGCATACTTTCTACGTAAATTGTGTCATATATATAATCTATAATGTAAATGACCAAAAATTTTACATACACGTTTTCTATCTAAGAACAAGGAATTACATAGAAGGAATGATAAAATAAAAACTAAATCATATGGTTTTTTTTTTAGGTGAAAATGGTATGGTAACCGCCTGCGCTAACGGGATACGCTGGCGGAGCACCGGTGAAGGGTGATAGATGAGAATGAAAACAGGCCAGTTAGCTCATCATGATGAATTCATCAGGAATTAACCATGATAGTTCCCAGGGGGAACCGCGAGGAGGTCGACCTGGTTGGGTATATAGCTAGCAATGGGATTCTCAGTCTCCATTACTAACAATCCCTTCCCCCCAAATCATATGAATACCTCCTTTTTTTTATGCAAATATAATTACTAAAAAGAGGACGAAGGATACATCAGTCGCTATTTGTTTTAATATATAGCGGGCTAATGTATAGAAATTGTTTGATATGTCAAATATTTGTCAATGACAAATTTTACATTACTACATTATATATTTGACACAATTTACCTAGAAAGTATGCAAGCAGGTTGTATTTGAATTTTGTAGGATGGGAATGGTGGAATAAGACACCCTTCAAACCAAAACAAAGCCATGCAAACAACTGCTTCACGGTTGATACACGAATGGGACAGAGGTACTCAAGCAATCGACTTTTGTTATTATAACCACCTCATCAGAGCAGCTACGATCTTATTATTGTAGTCGTAGTCATTTTGCATTATCATCGAACTTGAATGCGTATGAAATATTTATGGAAATTCGATGATTATGCATCGATAGTGTTTTAGTAAGTTTTTGAAAAAAAAAAAAACGGATAAAAAATGAATCGAGTGAAACCGAAAGGATGTAAAAAAATTTTTTTGCAAGTCTGCTCTTTAGGGTTATGTACATTCAAAGGAAAAAGCGGAACATTTATAGGATCACTATGAAGTCTGTTTTTTTCAAGAATGCATAAAGGTTGAAAGTTTTTTTATACCACTGAGGTGGCAAACAAGCATACGGTCCACCTGATGGTAAGTGGTTACTGTAGCTTATGAACACCAGCAATACCAGAGGTATTACGCGTGCGTTGCCGACCCTGAAGAAACCTCACTACCCCCCTTTTAAAGAGCCCCATGCTGTAGTCTCTTGGGAAAACATCGGTCCGGCAGGGAGCTCATTCCACGACCTGAGTGTTCGTGGGAGGAAACATCTCTGAAACCGCGCAGTACGCGACCATTGAGGCTGCAGGACATGAGAATGAACTACCTGTCGATGGTGAGCCGATTTGAAATTAGTATCAAATACTCAAGTCTGCACTCTCTTAAAGCAGTGAAAACATCAATCTTTTTGTTCCATTTATATCACATATTTTGCTTTTCACAAAGAGAAACAAAATGTATTGGATTTCCATTGACCTAAAATCATAAAATTTGGAAAGAAGCAAAGTGACACAGTAAAAATCCGAAAATCGTTATTTACATTATTTTTAAACTCTTTTCTCAAACCATCTCCATTTACTTAATATTTCATTCACTGCCCAAGAGCATACCTCCGTACAATCCATGAAATGTGTATTTTATGTAAACTATATTTAGGCTTCTGTGTATCTCATTATATTTTCAGAAACTTTCAATACAAATAAGGTTAACATTGCCTGTACATCCCGATGCCTAAAATATGTTTTTACAAGTAGTACATTCATTACATTGTATAATGGTTTTACATATAAATCCACAGTCATATGGCATGCCTGAACTTCACCAGATGCCTGCTCTATCGCAGCCGTTGTATCAGTAATTAGTTGTTCTAGTTCTAAAGTAAACACTCGCTGGAATGCACATTTGATTGTATGTCGGTTGACAATAAAAACGTTTTAAAATTATTATCATTGACTTGAAATTTGTCACTTCTTTACGACACCGAGGATATCCAGAGCTTTTATGTTGACTCTTGATAAGTCACATACTGTTGCGGTCACAATCAGCCCTGTCTTTCAACTTTCATGGAATACCTGAAAGATAACATAATTGCAATGTAATATGTATGTTAGGTACATTAGTGTTCTTTGAAAAATATTAATTATCAATAATTGGATATTATAAAAAATCCACACTTCTTTAATTATCACAGCCAATCTGTCTGAAGTTACTGATTTCCAAGAAAAATAAAATGTCATTGGCCGATTTCATTTTTTTTTAACCTGACAACATGAACATAATCCTTTACAACTAATTCAATTTAAAATATGTATTTCGATTATTGTATCCTATGTATCTATGCAAAAAAACCTTAAATAGAAATAAACACAATTTATCTATTGATAAAAATAACCATGTTATAAAAAAAATTATATGATACTATAAAAATTGAAAATTATGTAATAGATACCTATTAATTATAAGTTAAAGTAACCATACCGTTCAATATTTGTTTTTCCAGGTTTAGGAATGGATACCTATGGTTGATAACTGTATAGTACATTTTGTTGTTAATGCGAGTAATTTTCATTGTAGTACTACGATCTCCACCAAAATACCAACAAAAGGTTGTCGCAAGTAAGCTCTAGTGTACAACTATGATCCAAAAACTTAATATAATTTATAAAAAAAAAAAAACTCATTAAAATAAGGAATACAATTTAAAAGTATATGGAGAGTAAAAATATTTATTTAGTGACAGCAAGGTGTGGGGTTGCCAGAAGATCACGAGAAATGCACTAAATTCTAAGAATATTATTAATTTATTAATAGTAAACATTCTACCTACATCAAAATAGAGATAAAATGTTTGATTATAAGAGTATATTTAATTCTTTATTATTATTAAAAAAAAACTTACAAACAAAATTTTATTCAATATTCGTACCTCCCTTCTAATTTATATGTATTTTTAAGTAGCAATACTTAAAAATCCGCAACGCAAACATGAACCTTTTTCGTTGGCAAAAATTTCTGTAGGGTAGATACAAGTCCCTGGTCAAATCACTAACGTATACATATCTGTACAAGAATTTTCTACCTGTCCTTAGTATAAAGAATTCGGCTTTAGACATAGTCATAGCCTTTCTAATCTTACCACTGCTGACTTGTTCGACATATTGTACTGTTTATTCCTTGTGCATTTTGTGTTTGCTTTATTTCTCCGACTCGATAATAACAAAGGTAATATTGGCCACTAGACCGATACATGTTATTTGTAAACTTAAACCTGCGGCAGTCTAAGTATTCTGTTATTTTTTATTATTTTCCTTCTCAGGCAATCGGTTGTAATTTTTATGACCACTTGTGACAGTGTCATTTCCAAGAGACTCGTATTGGAGACGTAAATGTCCAACGAACTTTCAGTGTGTACCCTCTTTAGTAAACACGAGGCGACCTCAGAACTATCCCACTAGGACTACGTCAAGATCTTATGAGCACTGCGTATTAATGATGTCACTACACAGGCAGTGGGTACGCTCTTTAGTGGACGCGACGCGACCTCAGAACTGTCGTACTAGGAGTGCATGAAGATCCAATGAAAATCTAACTGTACATGAGCAGTCTAACTGTAATTTTAAACTGCCCCAGCATAGTTATCGATTAACAAAATCTTACAACTAAACAGATCATATGTATTCGCAGTGTCCGCAGTGCATAGCAGATCAAACATGGCTACGAAATAACAATAATAAGAATACACAAGGCGAGAATTTGCATATCTCCGACAACACCAAACAGCAGGTGACTTCACACTATAAAGAGCGTCCAGACTGCTGCACAGTTATGAATACCACACAGGAACCGTTGATTGAACAATATGATTTTCAGTATGGTATAGTAGGAGCGGGAGTTGTAAACACTTTGACTGAAGAATTGGAAGCTAATCAAATAATATACTCTGATGAAACAAATGAGCTCTTAAGTCTGTATGAGGATTATGTAAGGGAGAAACAGTCGACTATAGAACCCACAGTTGTACAAGGAGTGACCATCGTTGAAACTACTAAACATTCAAAACCTGATTCTGAACGAGTTCTGTATAATGATGTGGAGCATAATGTCTTTGAATCTGAGCACCAGAAAAGAAGAATATCATGTGATAAAGTTCATTCATGTGAGGTATGCAGTAAGACATTCAAGTTCTACAGTACACTAGAATGCCATATGTCAGTTTACACTGAACAGAAAATATATTCGTCTAATAAAAAGCCATACAGTTGTGGTGTATGTAGTAAATGTTTTAACCAAAACTCAATATTGCAAAGGCATTTGTCGATACACACTGGTGAGAAGCCATATAGTTGTGATGTATGTAATAAATGTTTTAATAGAAAATCATCATTGCAACGGCATTTGATTATACATACTGGTGATAAGCGATATAGTTGTGATGTATGTAGTAAATGTTTTAACATAAAATCAAATTGGCACCGGCATTTGTCAACACATAGTGCTAAGAAGCTATATAGTTGTGATGTATGTAGTAGATGTTTTAGTGATATATCAACATTGCAACGGCATTTGTCGATGCATACTGGTGTAAAGGCATATAGTTGTGATGTATGTAATAAATATTTTAATAGGAAATCAACATTGCAAGATCATTTGTCGATGCATACTGGTGTAAAGCAATATAGTTGTGATGTATGTAATAAATGTTATAATACAAAATCAATATTGAAACAGCATTTGTTGATACATACTGATGAGAAGCCATATAGTTGTGATATATGTAATAAATGTTTTAATAGAAAGATAACATTGCAACAGCATTTGATTATACATTCTGGTAATAAGTGACAAGCCATATAGTTGTGACGTATGTAATAAATGTTTTAATAGGAAATCAACATTGCAAGATCATTTGTCGATGCATACTGGTGTAAAGCCATATAGTTGTGATGTATGTAATAAATGTTTTATTAGAAAATCAAGATTGCAACAGCATATGTTGATACATACTGGTGATAAGCCATATAGTTGTGATGTATGTAATAAATGTTTTAACAGAAAGTCAACATTTCAACGGCACTTGATTATACATTCTGATGAGAAGCCATATAGTTGTACTGTATGTAATAAATGTTTTAAACAGAAAGCAAAGTTAGCACAACATTTTTTGATACATACTGGTGATAAACCATACAAATAACATAGGTGTGATGTATGTAGTAAATATTTTAACAAAAAATCAATATTACAACAGCATATGTTGATACATACTGGTGCCAAGCCGTATTGAATGGATAATTCATGTATATGTAAATAATTTATCTAAGTAAAATATCTTAATTCATTGAAAGCTTTTCTTTTCTGACACCGGCAAGTTGAATTCGCTTCGCGCCATCCGTCGTTAATCGTATTGAGGTTATGTTTTTTTTTAATTAGTGATAATGGAATGGTAACTCCACCTGCGCTATCGGCATACACCAGCGGGGCAACAGTAAGGATGACAGGTGAGGAAGAAGCAGATCAGTTAGCCCATCGTGAAGAATTCAACAAGAATTGTTTACGATGGTTTCCAGGGGGGACCACGTGGAGGCTGACCTAATAGAGCATATTGCTAGCAATGGAGTTGTCAATTTCTATTGCTAACAACCCTTTCCCCCCTGGAGGCTACACGCAAGTATTTGTTTTGTTTTTATTTGTACTTCTGATATTACTTTATTTCAATGGCAATTAGTAGGCATTAAACAGTGTTTTGTTGAGTTTTATTTTTAAGCGACACATACGAGGGTCATTTGAAAAGTTCTTAGTCTAACACGGTGAGTCATTGGTTTTTTTATAACTACCCTCATTTTGTAGTTACATTATTTAGCAACAAGTATGCACAGTTTAGTTTATTCACGGTAACTCATTGTTCGTTTACACGTGATACCGTAAGTCAAGTCAGAGCTATTTTTGAAAATGGATAAAATTGAACATCGTGCAGTGATAAAATACCTGAATTTGAAAGGTAACTCCAAAACTTTAAAAGGTAACTCCAAAAACTATACATAAACACATGTTTGCTACTTTGGGTGAGTCCGCTCCTTCGTATGCGACTGTTAAAAACTGGGTGGCAGAGTTTAACCGTGGTCGTGAGACCATTCAAGATGAGCCCCGTAGTGGCCGGCCTTCAACTGCTTCCACTGATCAAAACAAAGAAAATATCTGTGATTTAATTTTATCTGATCGAAGATTGACTGTCGAGGAGATAGCTAAGACTGTAAGCATCTCATCTAAACACATCATATAATTACTACTGAACTTGGATTCTCTAAGGTGTCTGCGCGGTGGGTACCGCGACTGCTTTCAGTGGAATAAAAACGCAACCGACTCACAACTTTTCGCGACTGTTTAAAGTTACATGAAGCTGACCCAATAGAATTTGTTGAAAGATTTATAACTATGGATGAAACCTGGGTTCACCACAATACACCCGAGACAAAAGAACAGTCGAAACAATGGAAAAGAGCAGGATCGCCCACCTCAAAAAAGGCAAAGGTGGTTTTATCGACGAGCAAAGTCATAGCATCCGTTTTTTGAGATGCAAAGGGTATAATTCTCGTGGATTATTTAAAAAAGGGTGAAACAATAAACTCTGATTACTATTGCAACCTGTTGCGTCGTTTGAGAGAAGAAATTAAAGAAAAACGTCCAGGTTTATTGAGAAGAAAAGTCTTGTTTCATCAGGACAATGCGCGCGTTCACACCTCTGTGCAATTCATGGCAAAAATCCAATGTGGCTTCGAAATGTTACCTCTTCCCCTATATTAACCGGATTTAGCACCGACCAACTTTTATCTGTTCCCATAGCTGAAAAAATTCTGAAAAAACTTATAACCACCTCATCAGAGCAGCTACGATCTTATTATTGTAGTCATTTTGCATTGTCATCGAACTTGAATGCGTATGAAATATTTACGGAAATTCGATGATTATGCATCGATAGAGTGTTAGCAAGTGTTTGAAAGTGGATTAAATATGAACCAGCATGAATGGAAAAGATACAAAGCAAATACAAATGAAAAAACGAAACTCTTATAGGATCACTTTGATGTCTGTTTTTCTTAGGAACACATAGAGGTATTAAATTGAAATTAGTATCATATACTCAGGTCTGCAATCTCTTAAAGCGGTGAAAAAATCAATCTTCTAAATCGACACAATCAAGAGATACCGCCCTTTATGTTCCACTTATATCGCATATTTTGCTATTCGCAACGAGAAACAAACCCAATAGGATTCTTCCTGTGGATCTAGAATCATGCAATTTGGCAATAAGTAATGTCGTATAGCACATGTTTAGAAAATCGTTATTTACATTATTTTTAAACTTCTTTTTCAAAGCATCTCCATTCACTTAATATTTTATTCACTGCCCAAGAGCATATCACCCCACAATGCATGAAATGTGTTTACATTATTTAGGCTTCTGTGTATCTCATTATATTTTCAGAAATTTTTACATAAATTAAGGTTAACATTGCATGTGGGTCCCAATGTTAAAAATATTTCTTTACAAGTAGTACATTCATTACATTGTATAATGTTTTACATATAAATTCACAGACATATGGTAAGCCTGAACTTCACCAGACACCTGCTCTATCGCAGCTGTTGCGTCAGCAATTAGTGGTTCTAGATGTATAGTAGAACACTCGCTGGAATGCACATCTGATTGTATTTCAGTTGACAATAAAAACTTTTAAAAAATTATCATTATCATTGACTTGAAATTTGTCTTGATTTTATGTTGACTCTTGATAAGTCACATAATGTTGCTACCACAATCAGCCTTGTCTTTCAACTTTAATGCAATACCTGAAAGATAATATGATTGTAATATAATATGTATGTTAGGTACATTAGTTTTCTCTGAAAAAGATTAATTATCAATAATTGGATATTATAAAAATCTATATTTTTCATTATGAATTTGTCTGAAGGTACTGATTTCCCAGAAAAATAAAATGTTACTGGCATTGTTTGTTATTATCCATTTTTTTTTACACCTGTCAACATGAACATAATCCTTTACAAACAACCCAATTTATAACATGTATTTCGAATATTGTATCTTATCCTGTCAGATCCTGTTACGGGTTATCTTGCAAATAAAAGGAAAATTTATTGGTTATATATATATATATATATATATATATATATATATATATATATATATATATATAATAACTTAAATTAAACCACAACTTAAATCTATGTTGGACTAAAACAAATTTTGGGCGCCAGGAGAGTTTTTATGTTTTATTTTATTTTATTTTATTTATATTATGTTGCTGCGGAACTCTGCCAAAACCAAACCACGGCTATCCTCAGGGATAATTAAAGTATAACTTCAGGATTCAATCAAGGGCATGTCCTTAGGCTACAACAATGAAGACACATCGTTATTAACTGTGATATTATCTATTCTATGTAACTGTTAATTAGGTATATCAATTTGTAAGTCTGAAGTTACTCCTTCGGTATGTAATTAACTAAAATCACTTAAGATTGGAGAACTCGTTTAACAGTGATTTGCTAATGCCGATAACATTTAAATACTGTTTCTGTTCACTAGTATTATAATAACGAAACTCAATGAGATCAGTTTAAACCACTTGATAACTTTCCTTATTCCACCTCTCCACACACGTCGTTTGCTGTCCCCGTCTCATCTTTATGTACCTACATTTTATTGATGATATTTATTATTCGACTACCCTGTGACTACACTATATTGACAGCTAAATATATACGGGGTCAATAGATCTTCCGTATCATAAATAGTTCCTTAAAAATCTCTTGCAATTACAATCTACGGTAATAGCGTGTATGTAAAAAACCTTAAATAGAAGTAAACACAGTATTTTGTCTATCGATAAATATAACCATATTAAAAAAAATATATAAAACTATATAAAATTTGAAATTTATGTAATAAATACCTATTAATTATACATTAAAATGACCATACCGCCCAATATTTGGTTTTCCAAGTTTAGGAATGGATATGGCTGATAACTGTGAAGTATATTTTGTTGTTGATGCGAAGAATGTCCATTGTAGTACTACAATCTAATATCTAGCAATATACCAACAAACGGTTGCCCCGAGTAAGCTCTAGCGTGCAGCTATGATCCGATATACAAAATACAAACATCTAATATCCAATACGACAAATAAAACTGATTAAAAGTAGGAAAAGATATAAAAAGTGTATATAAATATGTATAAATTGAAAAAGAATGATATACAACGACAATAGGGCATGGGGTTGCCACATGATCACGAGCAATGCACTAAATCTATGACGATTTTTAATTAATTAAACATTTACATTGTCTCTATATCACAATAGTGATAAAATGTTTAAAAAATATTACTATGGATATAACAGAATGAATATTTATTTTTTATTACTATTAAAAAAATTACAAGCAATTATAATTAAATACCTCCCTTATATTAGCAATACTTAAAATTCCGCAACGCACATACAAACCTTCTTCATTGATAAAAATTTCTGTAGGGTAGATTTATGCAATAAATGTTTTAGAGAGAAAAGAAATTTAACACGACATGTTTTGATACATACTACTGATAAACCATATAGTTGTGATGTATGTAACAAATGTTTTAAAAGAAAATCAATGTTGCAAAGGCATTTGTTGATACATACTGGTGATAAGTCATATAATTGTGATGTATGTAATAAATGTTTTAAACAAAAATCAACATTACAACGGCATTTGTTGATACATACTGGTGATAAGCTATATAGTTGTGATGTATGTAGTAAATGTTTTAATCGAAAATCAATATTACAACAGCATATGTTGATACATACTGGTGATAAGCCATATAGTTGTGATGTATGTAATAAATATTTTAACAGAAAATCAACATTGCAACAGCATTTGTTGATACATACAGGCGAGAAGCCATATAGTTGTGATATATGTAATAAATGTTTTAGGCATAAATGGTATTTAAAACAGCATTTGTCGATACATACTGATGACAAGCCATATAGTTGTGATGTATGTAATAAAAGTTTTAACCAAAAGTCAATATTGCAGCGACATTTGTTGATACATACTGGTGATAAGCTATATAGTTGTGATGTATGTAGTAAATGTTTTAATCAAAAATCAATATTACAACAGCATATGTTGATACATACTGGTGATAAGCCATATAGTTGTGATGTATGTAATAAATATTTTAACAGAAAATCAACATTGCAACAGCATTTGTTGATACATACAGGCGAGAAGCTATATAGTTGTGATATATGTAATAAATGTTTTAGGCATAAATGGTATTTAAAACAGCATTTGTCGATACATACTGGTGACAAGCCATATAGTTGTGATGTATGTAATAAAAGTTTTAACCAAAAGTCAATATTGCAGCGACATTTGTTGATACATACTGGTGATAAGCTATATAGTTGTGATGTATGTAGTAAATGTTTTAATCAAAAATCAATATTACAACAGCATATGTTGATACATACTGGTGATAAGCCATATAGTTGTGATGTATGTAATAAATATTTTAACAGAAAATCAACATTGCAACAGCATTTGTTGATACATACAGGCGAGAAGCCATATAGTTGTGATATATGTAATAAATGTTTTAGGCATAAATGGTATTTAAAACAGCATTTGTCGATACATACTGGTGACAAGCCATATAGTTGTGATGTATGTAATAAAAGTTTTAACCAAAAGTCAATATTGCAGCGACATTTGTTGTTGCATAGTGGTGAGAAACCATATAGTTGTGATGTATGCAATAAATGTTTTAGGCATAAAAATCATTTAAAACAGCATTTGTCGATACATACTGGTGACAAGCCATATAGTTGTGATATATGTAATAAATGTTTTAGGCATAAATGGCATTTAAAACAGCATTTGTCGATACATACTGGTGACAAGCCATATAGTTGTGATATATGTAATAAATGTTTTAGGCATAAATGGCATTTAAAACAGCATTTGTCGATACATACTGATGATAAGCTATATAGTTGTGATGTTTGTAATAAATGTTTTAAAAGAATATCAACACTGCAACGGCATGTGTTCAAACATATTGAAGACGTGCTGTATTAAATGTATAATTCAAGTAGGTATAAGTATTTATAAGACAAGATAAAGTTCAGGGGTACAAATAGCAATATCTTAAATAACAAGCATTATGTTTGACATATCACGCGATTATATATATTGTGGAAAGTAATAATGTCATTATACATAATATGTAGATGTGTGTATACGTGGAGAAGTCAAAAAGTTCGCGGAATGAGGAGAAAGGGAGTTTAAATTAAACATGAAAGTATTTTTCATTCTCTGTATATTCTCGCTCAACTTTAATACATTTTTCTGATCTCTCAAATAATTTGTCTATCTCATCGAAAAAAAAAAGATTTATCTTTGCTGTCAAAATAAGCCGAAATTGCAGACTTGACTTCTTCATTGTCGCCAATTTTTGTCCACTCAGCTCATTTTTCACTTTTGGGAATAAATAATAGTCGCTGGGGACCAAGTCTGGTCTGTAAGGTGGGTGGTCTAAGTTGTAAACCCGTATTGATAGATGCCAGTAGTAGCAACATGACACGTTTGGACGAGAGCGTTGTCGTGCAGAAGGAGCACATCTTTTGACAGCTTTCCTCTTCTTTTTTCCTTGACAGCTTCTTCATCAGTCGTCATGATCTTTCTGGGCGATTGTGACGCTTTAAATTTCTTCGGAAATGTTGTGCCTTTCTTATGCCACTGCATCGACTCTTGTTACTACTCAGGTTTATAGTGATGAACCTAGGTCTCATCTCCAGTAACAATCCGGGCCATAACTTAATAATGGCGTGGTGTTCAATTTTCTACTCACTGACTTCTTCCAGATTAACTTGTTTGCAGGTCGATGACTCAAAAGATAATGATTCGATTTGATTCAAACTTAGTATATGTACTCTTAATGAGGTGCTTGACAAGTGACTATTTGGACGAGTAAACTAACCTCCACTATCCACTCCATTCCGCAAACTTTTTGACTTTCCCTCGTAACATGACAGTTTTGATCAATTTACTATTGTATAATATTAGTTTTTCTTATTGATATGTGAAAATTATTTTGTTTCCTCAGGGTAGAAAAGACATTTGTGCCACTTTTTGCTAATATGACTTAATGCTGTTTCGTTCAGAATTTTACAATCTAACTATCTGTATATTTATTTATTAATAAATGTAATAATTTATAAATAAAAATTCATTTAGACCTCATATTTTTTATTTTATTTTTTTTAAATAATGACGCCACTTTTGTCTTGCATTTGTAACGTTTGTGGCTTATCATAATCTTATTAAACAGGGGGAAAGGGAGTGTTAGTAGTAGGGTCTAGCATTGTCATTGCTAACAATATACTCTATCAGATCGATCTCCACGCTGTCTCCCCTTGAAACTATATTGGTTATTTTTTTATTTCCTTACGAGGTGCTAACTAACCTGCTTTCATCCTCACCTATCATCCCTCAGTGATACTACGTTAGCGTTACCAATTCAAAAGATCCTATCAAACATTTTCTGCCGTCTAGGTCCCTCCATTGAACATGTCATATCACATGGATATTAACACTGGCGTCTCGCAGGGCTCTGTGCTTTCCCCAACGCCGTTTCTGCTGTATATTAATGATTTGTTAACCTTGTTATGAATATAGATTTAAGTTGTTAAGGTCACATCACTAATGGAATGGCGCATCACTATTGTCGCGTCTTCTCTCAATATATATGTCATCACCATTGTACTAATGTCGGTCTCTATAATTAAACCAATAATTATTAAACAAGTCGTTGTCATTTATTACCAAGTCAATACAAATCTTAGTTGACATTCGTTGTTATGCGGATGACAGCACTGGGGATGCCCATTATACGGGTCGTACAAATGTCCCTCGTTCCACCATGGAGGACGATCGTGAACAGTGTCTGAATTCAAATAAATACAAAAAGCTTTGATTCAAAACAAGAACGTTAACTGGAGTCTCTGATTGGGGACGATAAAACTTAGTTCAGTTTAACCTCACTTAAACACAAGCCACAGCAAATGGTTTTTTAGCGGTGAACACGCACACCGCTAAAAAAACCATTTGCTGTGGCTCCACAGTTCCAAGGCATGTCTCTTAACATCTTTAAAAGCATTGATCCTTGGTGTCGACATCTCTAGTGACGTATCGTTTCATGGCCACCTCGAAGATATGGTAAAGCTGGCATCCAAAATACTCTGTGTGCTTAATAGAGTGAAGCATTACTTCACTCCGGATCAGCGATTAATGCTCTACAAATTGTAAATCCGGCCCCATATAGAGTATTGCTGTTACTTATAGGTGGGAACAGATAAATACCGGCTTGAACCCTTCGACTCGGTGCAACAGCAAGCTACGAGAATTGTCGATGATCCCAGGCTTACAAGCGGTATCTAACCCTTAAGTTCTAGGAAAGATTTTGCCTCACTCTGCGTATTCTACCGCTTGTATAACTGATTGTGCTTAGAGAAATTATTTAGTATGATGCCCACGGCTCCTTTCTACCATCGTAGGGCTCGCCATCGACAGAGAGTTCACCCTCATATCCTACAGCCAAAATGGTGGCGTACAACACGGTTTCAGAAATGTTTTCCCTCAAGAACACAGGTTATGGAATGAGCTGCTAGCCGAGGTTTCCTCAAAAAACTACAGCGTGGTGTTTTTAAAAAGGGGATTAAAGAGGTTTTTTCAAGTTCGGCAATGCGCGTCTCAAAAAGGTACTATTATTTATAATATTTATTATATATATATATATATAATATGATATGTGGGGTACTACGTAATACTAACTTTACACGTATGTGATATATTCTTCAGCAATATAAAGTTTGTAAGCCTCTTAGTAATAAATAGAAATAAAGCACAAGTTCACTTAGTGCATTTAATTTAGATACCATATTATTATATTGGGATACCATATTATATATTACTATACATCAGGGATAATTAAAGTATAACTTTAGGATTCAATCAAGGGCATGTCATAGGCTACAACAATGAAGACACATCGTTATTAACTGTGATATTATGTATTCTCAGTAGTCTGTTATGTCCATGGTACTGTTCATGTCTATAGGCGACGGTTACCACTTTCCATCAGGTTGCCATTCTAAGTTGTATAAAAAAAAATTCCATGTAACTGTTAATTAGGTATATCAATTTGTAAGTCTGAACTTACTCCTTCGGTAAGTAATCAACTAAAATCACTTAAGATTGGAGAACTCATTTAACAGTGATTTACTAATGCCGATAACATTTAAATACTGTTTCTGTTCACTAGTATTATAATAACGAAACTTAATGAGATCAGTTTAAACCACTTGATAACTTTCCTTATTCCACCTCTCCACACACGCCGTTTGCTGTCCCCATCTCATCTTTATGTACCTACATTTTATTGATGATATTTATTATTTGACTACCCAGTGACTACACTATATTGACAGCTAAATATATACGGGATGAATAGATCTTCTATGTCATAAATAGTTCCTTAAAAATCTCATGCAATTACAATCTACCGTAATAGCGTGTATGTAAAAAACCTTAAATAGAAGTAAACACAGTACTTTGTCTATCGATAAATATAATCATATTAAAAAAATATATAAAACTACAAAAATTGAAATTTATGTAATAAATACCTATTAATTATACGTTAAAATGACCATACCGTCCAATATTTGTTTTTCCAAGTTTAGGAATGGATATGGCTGATAACTGTGAAGTATATTTTGTTGTTGATGCGAAGAATATCCATTGTAGTACTACAATCTAATATCTAGCAAAATACCAACAAACGGTTGTCCCGAGTAAGCTCTAGCGTACAACTATGATCCGATATACAAAATACAAACATCTAATATCCAATACGACAAATAAAACTGATTAAAAGTAAGAAAAGATATAAAAAGTGTATATAAATATGTATAAATTGAAAAAGAATGATATACAACGACAATAGGGCATGGGGTTGCCACATGATCACGAGCAATGCACTAAATCTATGACGATTTTTAATTTATTAAACATTTACATTGTCCCTATATCACAATAGTGATAAAATGATTAAAAAATATTACTATGGATATAACAGAATGAATATTTATTTTTTATTATTATTAAAAAAAATACAAGCAATTATAATTAAATACCTCTCTTATATTAGCAATACTTAAAATTCCGCAACGCACACACAAACCTTCTTCATTGACAAAAATTTCTGTGGGGTAGATACAAGCTCCTGGTCAAGTCACTAACGTATACATATCTGTAAAAGAGTTTCCTACCTATTCTTAGAGCAAAGATTTCTTTTCTCTCGAATCTTACTATACTGCTGACTTGCCGACATATTGTGCATATTATTCCTTGTGCATTTTGTGTGTGCTTTATTTCTCCGACTCGATAATAACAAAGGTAATACTGGCCACATCGATACATGTTATTTGTAGACTTAAACCTGTAGCAATCTTCCTATTCTGTTTTACTTTCCTTCTCTGGCAATTGGTTGTTGTGTTTACGACCACTTGTGGTAGTGGCATGTACAAGAGACTCGACCTGGAGACGTAAAATGTCTAGAAAATTTCAAAATGTGTGTTTATGATATCACAACACGGTCAGATGGTATCCTCTTTAATAGACGCGACGCGACCACAGAACTGTCGTACTAGAAGTCCATGAAGGGCCAAAGAACATCGAACTATAAATGAGCAGTCTAACTATAATTTTAAACTGCCTCAGCATGGCATAATAAAAACTTACAGCTAAACAGATCATACGTATTCGCAGTGTCCACAGTACATGGCAGATCAAACAAGGCTATGGACAATACACAAAGTAAGCATTTGCATGTCTCCGACAACACCAAACAGCGGACGACTCGATACAGTTGTGATGTATGTAGTAAATATTTTAACAGAAAATCAACATTGCAACAGCATTTGTTGATACATACAGTTGCGAAGCCATATAGTTGTGATGTATGTAATAAATGTTTTAATAGAAAGTCAACACTGCAACGGCATTTGATTATACATACTGGTAATAAGCCATATAGTTGTGATGTATGTAATAAATGTTTTAAACAAAAATCAACATTACAACGGCATTTGTTGATACATACTGGTGATAAGTCATATAATTGTAATGTATGTAATAAATGTTTTAAACAAAAATCAACATTACAACGGCATTTGTTGATACATACTGGTGATAAGCCATATAGTTGTGATGTATGTAGTAAATGTTTTAGTCAGAAAACACATTTAACACGACATGTTTTGATACATACTGGTGATAAGCCATATAGTTGTGATGTATGTAATCAATGTTTTAACCAGAAATCCATATTACAACAGTATATGTTAATACATACTGGTGATAAGCCATATAATTGTAATGTATGTAGTAAATGTTTTAACAGAGAATCAATATTGCAACAGCATATGTTGATACATACTGGTGATAAGCCATATAGTTGTGATGTATGTAATAAATGTTTTAATAGAAAGTCAACATTGCAACGGCATTTGATTATACATACTGGTGATAAACCATATAGTTGTGATGTATGTAATAAATGTTTTAAACAAAAATCAACATTACAACGGCATTTGTTGATACATATTGGTGATAAGCCATATAGTTGTGATGTATGTAGTAAATGTTTTAGTCAGAAAACACATTTAACACGACATGTTTTGATACATACTGGTGATAAGCCATATAGTTGTGATGTATGTAATAAATGTTTTAACCAAAAATCAATATTACAACAGCATATGTTGATACATACTGGTGATAAGCCATATAGTTGTGATGTATGTAGTAAATGTTTTAACAGAAAGTCAACACTGCAACGGCATTTGTCGAAACACTGATCACGAGCCGTATTAAATGTATAATTCATGTAGGTGTAAGTATTTATAAGACAAGATAATATTCAGAGGTACAAACAGCAATACCTTAAGTAACAAGCATTATGTTTTACATATCACGTGATTATATATATTGTAGAAAGTAGTAATATTATTGTATATAATATGTAGATGTGTGTATACGAGGGGAAATCAAAAAGTTCGCGGAATGAGGGGAAAGAGAGTTGAAATTAAACATGAAACTATTTTTCCTTCTCTATGTATTCTCCCTTAACTTTAATACATTTTTCTGATCTCTCAAATAATAAAATAATCAAAATAAGCCTAAATAGCAGACTTGATTTCTTCATCGTCTATAATTTTTTTCCACGCAGCGCCTTTTTCATTTTTGGGAAGTAGTCGTAGTAACATGACACGTGTGGACGGGAGCGTTGTCGTGCAAAAAAGAGCACATCTTTTGACAACTTTTATCTTCTTTTTTCTTTGATAGCTTCTTCATCAGTCGTCATGATCTTTCTGCGCGGTTGTGTCGCTTTAAATTTCTTCGGAGGAGTTGTACCTTTTTTGTGCTACAATTTTTTTATACAACTTAGAATGGCAAACAAGCTTACGGCCCACCTAATGGAAAGTGGTAACCGTCGCCTATAGACATAAGCAGTACCATGGACATAACGGAGTATACTGTTTCACCCATGATACCTCCCATGCGTTGCCATTCCTGAGGACTCAGATGTTATTCCTCTGTACCCTGTAAATTCACGCCATATCCCACCCTTCAAACCGAAACACAGCCATACAAACACAACTGCTTCACGGTAGAAACACGAATAGGACAAAGATACCCAAGCAATCGACTTTTCAAACAATCCACTTTACAAAGTCTCCCTCTGGTAGACTACATCGACTCTTTCTTCTATTCAGGTTTATCTTCAGTAAGAATCCGGGCCATAACTTCTTCCCTAATTTCTCCACAGAGCTCCGCCGGAGCGGAGGTCATCTTTAATAAACTTTCTTCCTTGTTTGAAAAGACCATGCCACTAATAAACCATGGTTTTACCACGGGCAGAGTCCGCGTAAACTGCTAACAGCTCTTGAGAAATCGTTTGAGCGGATTTTCCTTGCTTGGTTGAACTTAATAACGGCGTGGTGTTCAATTTTCTTCATACTCACTGACTTCTTCCAGATTAACTTGTTTGCAGGTCGATAACTCAAAAGTTAATGATCCGATTTGGTTCAAACTTGGTATATATACTCTTAATGAGGTGCTTAATAAGTGACTACTTGGACGAGTAAACTAATCCCGCCCCCCTAATCTCTCCATTCCGCGAACTTTTTAACCTCCCCTCGTAACGTGACATATTTGTGATCAATGTATTATTGTATAATATGAAAGTAATGGTTTTCCTTATTAATAAGTGGAAATTATTTGTTTTCTCAGGGTGGAAAAGACATTAGCGAGCCACTTTTTGCTAATATTACTTAATGATGCTGTTTCGTTCAGAATTTTACAATTTATTAATTAATCTGTATATTTATTTATTAATAAATGTAATAATTTATAAATAAAAATTTATTTAGACCTCATATTTTTTATTTTTTGAAGAATGTAAACACCAATTTTGTCTTGCATTTGTAACGTTTGTGGCTTATCAAAATCCTATTAAACAGGGGGAAAGGGATTGTTAGTAATGTAACTATGCCATCCACCAAGCGACGAGATGACAGGGACTCTCTTTACCTAATTATAGAATTTCTAATATATAAAATTTTCGTGTCGCGGTGTTTGTTACCAAACTCCTCCGAAACGGCTTTATCGATTTTTATTAAATTTTGTGTGCATATTGGATAGGTCTGAGAATCGGCCAACATCTATTTTTTTATACCCCTCAATGATAAGGGTGACCCACCTCTAAAAAATTGTTTTTAATTTTTTTGACAATTTTTTTTATTTTAATTTTAATATGATTTAGCATTGAAAAATACATACAACTTCAAATTTTCACCCTTTTACGATCATTTTTTAATCGCAATTTTTATATTCCGCTATAGGGTTGCAAGATAGCAATCGAATATAATTTTCATGTATTGTTTATAATTACAATTTGCTTTAATTATATCTTTTTCCTAATTTAAATTAATCATCAACCCTCACCGGTCGATAATTGATCAACTACCAATCGATCAGTTACATTACGGAGTAGGGATGAGGACGAAGCCGGCCTTCTTTCTCTCACTGTCTTTACAATTTTCGTCAATTTTTTTTTGGATTATTTGTCTGGATCATAGCAGTCACTGTTATACGTTATTATATCATTTTAACTTTTCAGTGCAACTCTCATGTTAATTTTATTCTCATAGTGAATTTATTATTATTTTTAAGTTGCTATTTAGTGGTCATTGGTATTATGGACAAGGCATGCCATTGCATTGTCATGAACTTAAATGGGATTAAATGGGATGGGATGGGATGTGTTGCTCATCAGGAAAGTGAAACTAACGGAAATTAAAACACCACCTGAACCATTGCACGGTTTACTTATCGGTACGGATCCAGATTCTATCCTGTGTAAACAATATTGAATAGGAGCTTGCTGTTCACGGGCCAGCGGGACGTCCGCGACTTCACTTTGGCTAGGTCGTCAGCGGAACGGTTGTTGGTAGTGTTATTTTTGAATTCGTTTGTTTATTAACAGTTTGTTATATATAAGTAAAGTTGATTTGGTCAATACGCAGACTTTTAGTTTTCTATAGTTTTCACATTTATTAGTAACGTTATCGAAGCCAGCATTTTGAATGGCAAGTTCAGAAGCGAAAATGTATTGCTACCACGAATCCTTATAATTCCTACAGATGTGCTAATTGAATTCAAACGCATTCAATTCCCAATTAGATTAGCATTCGTAATGACGATCAACAAGTCACAAGGCTAAACGTTGTCTATAGCTTAGATTTGGGTACAACATGCTTTTCCCAAGGACAACTTACATGTGATATGTTTTCGCGTGGGGAAACCATCCAGATTGGTTGTATTGGCTAAAAACGCATTGACCAAAAATATTGTACACTCAATTGCGCTGAGTGATTAATCTTTGTTTATTTTTTATTTGCCATAATTATTAGTAGAAATATATAAAAACTATTATCGATGTATAGATAGCTATCAAGAATTGTAATTTAATATGTGTTAGCAAGTATTTGAAAGCGAATTAAAAATGAACCAGCATGAATGGAAAAGATATACGAGTACAAAGCAAATAAAACAAAAACCTGTAAAAATATATATTATGCTCGTATACTAATATGTGTACAAAGATTATATATTTCTTAGTGTTAGAATTTTGTTTATAACTTTGCTTTTTAGGGTCATGTGCCTCTAAAGGAAAAAACGGAACTCTTTAGGATCACTTTGATGTATATTATACTTAGAAACTCATGGAGGTATCAAGACGAAATTAGTATCATATACTCAGGTCTGCAATCTCTTAAAGCAGTGAAAAAATCAATTTTCTAAATTGACACAATCAAGAGATACGGCCGTTTATGTTCCACTTATATCGCATATTTTGCTATTCGCAAAGAGAAACAAAACCTATAAAATACTTTCCATTGGCCTAGAATAATGAAATTTGGCAATAAGCAATGTCGTATAGCACATGTAAAGGAAAAAAATCGAAAATCATTATCTACATTATTTTAAAACTTCTTTTTCAAAGCATCTCCATTCACTTAATATTTTATTCACTGCCCAAGAGCATATCACCCCACAATGCATAAAATGTGTTTACATTATTTAGACTTCTGTGTATCTCATTATATTTTCAGAAACTTTTAAATAAATTAAGGTTAACATTGCATGTGGATCCCGACGCTAAAAATATTTCTTTACAAGCAGTACCCTTATTACATTGTATAATTTTTCACATATAAATCCACAAACATATGGTATTCCTGAACTTTACCAGACACCTGCTCTATCGCAGCCGTTGTATCAACAATTAGTGATTCTAGATGTATAGTAGAACACTCGCTGGAATGCACATCAGATTGTATTTCGGTTGACAATAAAACCTTTTTAGAATTATTATCATTGACTTGAAATTTATCTTCTTCACAACACCGCGAATATCTAGAGCTTTTATGTTGACTCTTGATAAGTCACATACTGTTGCTGTCACAATCAGCCCTGTCTTTCAACTTTCATGCGATACCCGAAAGATAATATAATTGTAATGTAATGTGTATGTTAGGTACATTAGTTTTATCTGAAAAAGATTAATTATCAATAATTGGATATTATAAAAATCTATATTTCTTTAATTATGAATTTGTCTGAAGGTACTGATTTTCAGAAAAATAAAATGTTACTGGCATTGTTTGTTATTATCCTTTTTTTTTCTTACATCTATCAAAATGAACATAATCCTTTACAACCAACTCAATTTAAAACATGTATTTCGAATATTGTATCCTATGCATGTATATAAAAAAAACTTAAATAGAAGTAAACACACTACTTTGTTTATTGATAAAAATAACCATGTCATTAAAAAAATTATATAAAACTATAGTAATAAACTTATGTAATAGATACCTATTAACTATAAGTTAAAGTAACCATATCGTTCAATATTTGTTTCTCCAGGTTTAGGAATGGATACGACTGACAACTGTATTTTTGTTGTTGATACGAGTCAAATCCATTGTAGTACTACGGTCTAATATCCACCAAAATACCAACAAACGGTTGTCGCGAGTAAGCTCTAGCGTGCAGCTATGATCCGATATACAAAGCACAAATATTTGATATCCAGTACAAAATATAAAAATGAGCAAAATTAGGAAAACATTTTAATAGTATATATATATAAAGTAAAAAAAATATTTGTCTCCACTGACAGCAGGGTGTGGGGTTGCCAGATGATCATGAGCAATTCACTACATTCGAAGAAAATTGGTGGTTTATTAAACAATAACCTATACCAAAATAGTGATGAAATGTTTAAAAAATATAACTATGAATATAAAACACTATTTTATTTTTTATTATTAGTAAAAAAAATTATAAACAATTATAACTTAATATTCGTACTTTCCTTTTAATATATATGTATTTTTAAGTAGCAATACTTAAAAGCAATACTCCTCAACGCATACACAAACCTTTTTTATTGGAAAAAAAATCTGTAGGGTAGATACAAGCTCCTGGTCAAATCACTAACGTACACTTATCTGTACAACAGTCTCCTACCTGTCCTTAGAGCAAAGATTTCGGTTTTAGACATAGTCATAGCCTCTCTAATATTACCACACTGCTGACTTGTTCGAAATATTGTACTGTTTATTCCTTGTGCATTTTATGAGTGTTTTATTTCTTCGACTTGATAATAATAAAGGTAATACCGGCCACTAGAGCGATTCATACTATTTGTAAGCTTAAACCTGCGGCAGTCTATCTATTCTGTTTTATTTTCCTTCTCTGGCAATCGGTTGTTATTTTTACGACCACGTGTGGCTATGTCATGTCCAAGAGACTCGTACTGGAGATGTAGATATCCAGCAAATTTTCAGTGAACACCCTCTTTAGTAAACATGAAGTGACCTCAGACCTGTCGTACAAGGAATGCATGAAGGCCCAATGAACACTTCTAGTTTAGCAGTCTGACTGTAATAGTGAACTGCATCAGTGTGGTTATCATTTAACAGAAAATTACAGCTAAACAAGTCTAAGTATATTCCCATAGTATCCACCGTGCATGTCAGACAAAATATGGCTACGGAAAATACACAAGGTGAGAATTTACATGTCTCGCACGACACCGAACAACAGATGACTCCACACCATAAAGAGCGTCCAGGCTGCAGCACAGTTATGAATACCACACAGGAACCGGTGACTGAACAAGGAGGGACCATATTTGAAACTGCTGGACCTTCCAAACCTAATTCTGAACGAGTTCTGTATAATAAGGATGAGGATAAAGTTCATTCATGTGTGGTATGCAGTAAGACATTCGAGACCTACAATACACTGAAATACCATATGACAGTCCATCCTGAACAGGAAATATTTTTGTCTAATAAAAAGCTATACAGTTGTGATGTATGTAGTAAATGTTTTAAACAAAAATCATCATTGAAAGAGCATTTGCTGGTACATACTGGTGATAAGCCACATAGTTGTGATGTATGTAATAAATGTTTTAATAGAAAATCAACATTGCAACGGCATCTGTTGATACATACTGGCGATAAGCCACATAGTTGTAATGTATGTAGTAAATGTTTTACCAGAAAATCAACACTGAAAGAGCATTTGCTGATACATAGTGGTGAAAAGCCACATAGTTGTCATATATGTAATATGTGTTTTTTAAAAAAACAAAGTTTAACACAGCATTTGTTAACGCATACTGATGATAAGCCATATAGTTGCGATGTATGTAATAAATGTTTTAGAAGAAAATCAACACTAAAAGAGCATTTGCTGATACATACTGGTGACAAGCCACATAGTTGTGATGTATGTAATAAATGATTTTCACAAAAAGGAAGTTAACACAGCATTTGTTTATACATACTGGTGATAAGCCATATAGTTGTGATGTATGTAATAAATGTTTTAGGCATAAATCATATATTGTTTATTAAATCATTTACCAGTTTTAATCTGAGTTATGAACAAGATTTTACAATACAATACAATCATTATTGCGACACCATTTGTTGAAACATACTGCTGATCAGCCATGTTAAATGTATAATTCATGTAGGTGTAAGTATTTATAAGACAAGATAAAGTTTAGAGGTACAAACAGTAACCTTAAGTAGCAAGTTTGACATATCACGTGATTATATATGTTGTGGAAAGCAACATATGTCATTGTACATAATATGTAGATGTGTGTATAACGTAACAAAGTTTTGATCTATTTATTATTATATAATATGAAACTAAAGAATTTGAGTAGAAAAGACGTAACTACCCCTTTTGGCTAATATAACTTAATGATGTCATTTTGTTCAAAATTAAAAAGTCTTGAGATCTGTATAATTATTAATTATTCAATGCAATAATTATTAACGAAATAAAATTCTTTTACTTATTTGGTGTATTATTTTATTTTTGCACATAAACCAATGTAAAAGCTATTTTTATTGCTCATCTGTAACGTATGTGCCATACCATAGTGCCATGAAACAGTGGGTAAAATATTGTTAGTAAAAATAAAGGGGTCTGACATTGCCATTAGGCGTTTTTAAACTTTTACGTGGAACTTCACGATATTCTACTTACTTGGATACCTCTGTCCCACTCATGTTTCAACCGTAAAGCAGTTGTGTTTGCATGGCTGTGTTTTGGTTTGAAGGGTGGGATATAGCGTGAATTTACAGGATACAGAGGAATAATACCTGAGTCCTCAGGAATGGCAACGCATGGGGGGGTATCATGGACGAAACAGTATACTTTGTTATGTCCATGGTACTGTTCATGTCTATAGACAGGCGACGGTTACCACTTTCCATTAGGTGGGCCGTCAGCTTATTTGCCATTCTAAGATGTATAAAAAAAAGGAAATTATGATGAATGATGGATAGACAAAAAAAGGTTTAAGAATTTTTAAAAAAAATATATAAGAAAATTTCTTTCTTCGAAAACTATTATTTTATGAAATAAAAAATCTACGATTTTACCGTCACGATACAATGGGAAAGCAAACAGTATGCATTTGTATGGAGACGCTTTTAAGCATTCTCTACAATTATAACGTGGTCATGCACCATCACAGCACTGTCGTAACACTTGCATGGCAGACCTAGGCTCGCCTACAAGACCATCGCAGCAATTCTACAAGTGCAAGCTATAATTAGACATATGTCGGGCATGACGCCATTCAGGAGAGTCACTCGGACATGTACTTTCGGGTTGTTCAGCTCTTGCCTACACTGAGTACTTGAAAAGCACCCCATCAAGAGTTATCCCTGAAGTACAGTCCTCGAAAGCGACAGCGTCACTCTCTACTGGGACCGAGTCATCATCACGGATATGATAGTTCCTGCGAATAAACCTAATATCGTGGTGATGGATTGAACACTCTTGAGGGTGTTTTTGGTGGATGTCAATATACCGCATGACGAGAACCTCGTGAAAGCCTAAACCGAGAAAGAGTTCTATCAGTGTACGGTCTTATCCCAAGCAGTCTGAAACAATATCTCAGACGGTTGGGATTCTGTTTTTAGGGGATTCCGTTTGGGATTTAGTTTGCCACCTCCTCTCCTTAAGAGGGTCGATGTGAATTTTGTAAATAATAATAATAATATTTTTATTTGAAATGATTTTGAGTAGGTATAAAATATTAGATCTTATAAGTTAAAAATACCTTCCACTATCCACTTAGGTCAAGCGTGCTAACTAAAGTTACAATAATTAATAAACGATATAATAAAGCTATGAGAATTATCGATGATCCTAGGCTTACAAACGGTAACGAACCCTTAAGTCTTAAGGAGAAATTTTGCCTCACTCTGCATGTTCTACTACTTGTACAATGGAATGTGCTCAGAGGAAATGTTCAATATGATTAGGCATCATTTACTCACATCATCATCATTCACAACATCGGCCACTTTCTTCCATCGTACAGCTCGCCATCGACAAGGAGTTTACTTTCATACATAGTGGTGATATGATGACCTGTTTGTTGGTGTTTTGGTGGATATTAGATCATAGTAATTATATTAGATATTAGTAGAAATGACAAGAGATTGGCTAGTTTGCGTTCGGGAACTCGAGTTTTCTGGTCTCTTGCCAAAGCTGCACAAGGAAATTTCTGTAAGTCATCTTTTTCACCATTGCGTAGGGAAGATGACTCGTTGGCTCTGAACGCTAAAGAAAAGGCCGATCTTCTTGGATCCATCTTTGCGTCAAACTCGACATTGGATGATGGGGAGAAACCACCACCGACCATCCCGTGTTGTAGAAGCTCTATGCCTGACATTAAATTCACGCATAGCTCAGTGCGTAGAGCACTTTTCTCCCTTAAAATCCATAAGTCGAGTGGGCCCTATGGTATTCCTCCAGTTGTGCTTAGGACGTGCGCACCAGAGTTGGCTCCGGTTCTTACGCGTCTTTTTTGGCTTTGCTACTCATCGGGCATAGTCCCAAATTTTTGGAAGACTGCTCTAGTACATCCGATCCCTAAAAAGGAAGATCGCTCAGATCCAGATAACTACAGGCCCATAGCTATCACTTACTTATTCTCGAAGGTTATGGAATCTATCATTAACCGTCAACTGTTCCGGTATCTAGAAAAGCACCAGCGACCTGTGAGCCTGTGAGCGCCAGTACGGCTTTCGACAGGGACGTTCGGCCGGTGATGTTTTAGCTTACTTGACGCACCGATGGGCAGTGGCAATCGAGAGTAAGGGAGAGGCCTTAGTTGTTAGTCTGGATATTGCGAAAGCCTTTGATCGGGTGTGGCATAGAACGCTGCTTTCAAAGCTATCTTCATTTGGGTTGCCTGCAAGACTGTGCACTTGGGTCGCCAGCTTTCTCAAGGAACGTAGCATTAAGGTCGTAATCGACGGAGCATGCTCTGATTTAAAACCTGTGAATGCTGGTGTCCCGCAAGGCTGTGTACTATCTCCGACTCTGTTTCTTCTGCATATCAATGATATGTTACAGATCAGTGATATTCATCGCTATGCAATTTGAACGCATTGCGGTCATGCAAAGATCTCGCGGGCACATACTGATTAGTGCCGGAACAGACTTGTGTTTGAAATCGAAACATCACTCCATCAAATTTCGATCTGGGGTAAACAAAATCTTGTCCAATTTAACCCTAAGAAGACACAAGTCTGCGCGTTCACCGCATAAAAGACGCCGTTTGTCGTATCTCCTCACTTTCAGGGCACTTCCCTTGATAAAAAGTCGAGTCTAAGAATTCTGGGCGTTGATATATCTTGCGACGTCCAGTTTTGCGGTCATCTGGAGGAGAAGGCTATAAGATAGCTTCCAAAAAGTTAGGAGTGCTCAATAGGGTGAGACGGTATTTCATGCCAGAACACCGTCTGAAATTATATAAAGCTCAAGTCAGGCCGCATATGGAATACTGTTCTCACCTATGGGCAGGAGCGCCACAGTACCAACTCCTTCCGTTAGACCGCATTCAAAGTCGGGCGGCTCGAATTATTCATAGTCAACGCCTTACTGTCCGACTTGACCCACTGAAACTGCGCAGAGATGTTGCATCTCTGTGCATCTACTACCGAATTTATCATGGGGAGTGTTCTGAGGAATTGTTCGGATTGATACCTGCTGCTGATTTTCACCACCGTACAACCCGCCACAAACTAAAGTTTCATCCCAAACATCTGGACGAGTAAGTGTCAAGTGTCTAGTGCCTGAGTATCTAGTGTCTAGTTTCTAGTGCCTAGTGTCCGAGTGTCTAGTGCCTGAGTATCTAGTGTCTAGTGTCTAGTGTATAGTGTCTAGTGTCTAGTGTCTAGTGTCTAGTGTCTAGTGTCTAGTGTCTAGTGTCTAGTGTCTGAGTGTCCAGTATCTAGTGTCTAGTGTCTAGTGTCTGAGTATCTAGTGTCTAGTGTCTGAGTATCTAGTGTCTAGTGTCTAGTGTTTAGTGTTTAGTGTCTAGTGTATAGTGTCTAGTGTCTAGTGTCTAGTGTCTGAGTGTCCAGTATCTAGTGTCTAGTGTCTAGTGTCTGAGTGTCAAATGTCTAGTGTCTGTGTGTCTAGTGTCTAGTGTCTAGTGTCTAGTGTCTAGTGTCTAGTGTCTAGTGTCTGAGTGTCTAGTGTCTGTGTGTCTGAGTGTCTAGTGTCTGAGTGTCTAGTGCCTGAGTTTCTAGTGTCTGAGTGTCTAGTGTATGAGTGTCTGAGTGTCAAGTGTCTAGTGCCTAGTGTCTGAGTGTCTAGTGTCTGAGTATCTAGTGTCTAGTGTCTAGTGTATAGTGTCTAGTGTCTAGTGTCTAGTGTCTGAGTGTCAAGTGTCTAGTATCTGAGTGTCTAGTGTCTGAGTGTCTAGTGTATAGTGTCTAGTGTCTAGTGTCTGAGTGTCAAGTGTCTAGTATCTGAGTGTCTAGTGTCTGAGTGTCTAGTGTCTGAGTGTCTAGTGTTTAGTGTCTAGTGTCTAGTGTCTAGTGTCTGAGTGTCCAGTATCTAGTGTCTAGTGTCTAGTGCCTGAGTGTCTAGTGTCTAGTGTCTGAGTGTCCAGTATCTAGTGTCTAGTGTCTGAGTGTCAAGTGTCTAGTATCTGAGTGTCTAGTGTCTGAGTGTCTAGTGTCTGAGTGTCTAGTGTCTGAGTGTCCAGTGTCTAGTGTCTGTGTGTCTAGTGGCTAGTGTCTGAGTGTCTAGTGTCTGAGTGTCTAGTATCTGAGTGTCTAGTGTATGAGTGTCTGAGTGTCTAGTGTCTGTGTGTCTGAGTGTCTAGTGTCTGAGTGTCTAGTGCCTGAGTTTCTAGTGTCTGAGTGTCTAGTGTATGAGTGTCTGAGTGTCAAGTGTCTAGTGCCTAGTGTCTGAGTGTCTAGTGTCTGAGTATCTAGTGTCTAGTGTCTAGTGTATAGTGTCTAGTGTCTAGTGTCTAGTGTCTAGTGTCTAGTGTCTAGTGTCTAGTGTCTAGTGTCTAGTGTCTGAGTGTCTAGTGTCTGAGTGTCAAGTGTCTAGTGTCTGTGTGTCTAGTGGCTAGTGTCTGAGTGTCTAGTGTCTGAGTGTCTAGTATCTGAGTGTCTAGTGTATGAGTGTCTGAGTGTCTAGTGTCTGTGTGTCTGAGTTTCTAGTGTCTGAGTGTCTAGTGTATGAGTGTCTGAGTGTCAAGTGTCTAGTGCCTAGTGTCTGAGTGTCTAGTGTCTGAGTATCTAGTGTCTAGTGTCTAGTGTATAGTGTCTAGTGTCTAGTGTCTGAGTGTCAAGTGTCTAGTATCTGAGTGTCTAGTGTCTGAGTGTCTAGTGTCTGAGTGTCTAGTGTTTAGTGTCTAGTGTCTAGTGTCTAGTGTCTAGTGTCTGAGTGTCCAGTATCTAGTGTCTAGTGTCTAGTGCCTGAGTGTCTAGTGTCTAGTGTCTGAGTGTCCAGTATCTAGTGTCTAGTGTCTGAGTGTCAAGTGTCTAGTATCTGAGTGTCTAGTGTCTGAGTGTCTAGTGTCTGAGTGTCTAGTGTCTGAGTGTCCAGTGTCTAGTGTCTGTGTGTCTAGTGGCTAGTGTCTGAGTGTCTAGTGTCTGAGTGTCTAGTATCTGAGTGTCTAGTGTATGAGTGTCTGAGTGTCTAGTGTCTGTGTGTCTGAGTGTCTAGTGTCTGAGTGTCTAGTGCCTGAGTTTCTAGTGTCTGAGTGTCTAGTGTATGAGTGTCTGAGTGTCAAGTGTCTAGTGCCTAGTGTCTGAGTGTCTAGTGTCTGAGTATCTAGTGTCTAGTGTCTAGTGTATAGTGTCTAGTGTCTAGTGTCTAGTGTCTAGTGTCTAGTGTCTAGTGTCTAGTGTCTAGTGTCTAGTGTCTGAGTGCCTAGTGTCTGAGTGTCAAGTGTCTAGTGTCTGTGTGTCTAGTGGCTAGTGTCTGAGTGTCTAGTGTCTGAGTGTCTAGTATCTGAGTGTCTAGTGTATGAGTGTCTGAGTGTCTAGTGTCTGTGTGTCTGAGTTTCTAGTGTCTGAGTGTCTAGTGTATGAGTGTCTGAGTGTCAAGTGTCTAGTGCCTAGTGTCTGAGTGTCTAGTGTCTGAGTATCTAGTGTCTAGTGTCTAGTGTATAGTGTCTAGTGTCTAGTGTCTGAGTGTCAAGTGTCTAGTATCTGAGTGTCTAGTGTCTGAGTGTCTAGTGTCTGAGTGTCAAGCGTCTAGTGTCTGAGTGTCCAGTGTCTAGTGTCTGTGTGTCTAGTGGCTAGTGTTTGAGTGTCTAGTGTCTGAGTGTCTAGTATCTGAGTGTCTAGTGTATGAGTGTCTGAGTGTCTAGTGTCTGTGTGTCTGAGTGTCTAGTGTCTGAGTGTATAGTGTCTAGTGTCTAGTGTCTAGTGTCTAGTGTCTAGTGTCTAGTGTCTAGTGTCTAGTGTCTAGTGTCTGAGTGTCTAGTGTCTGAGTATCTAGTGTCTAGTGTCTAGTGTATAGTGTCTAGTGTCTAGTGTCTGAGTGTCAAGTGTCTAGTATCTGAGTGTCTAGTGTCTGAGTGTCTAGTGTCTGAGTGTCTAGTGTCTGAGTGTCTAGTGTCTGAGTGTCTAGTGTCTGAGTGTCTAGTGTTTAGTGTCTAGTGTCTGAGTGTCCAGTATCTAGTGTCTAGTGTCTAGTGCCTGAGTGTCTAGTGTCTGAGTGTCTGAGTGTCCAGTATCTAGTGTCTAGTGTCTAGTGTCTGAGTGTCTAGTGTCTGAGTGTCAAGTGTCTAGTGTCTGAGTGACCAGTGTCTAGTGTCTGTGTGTCTAGTGGCTAGTGTCTGAGTGTCTAGTGTCTGAGTGTCTAGTGTCTGAGTGTCTAGTGTCTGAGTGTCTAGTGTCTGAGTGTCTAGTGTTTAGTGTCTAGTGTCTAGTGCCTGAGTGTCTAGTGTCTGAGTGTCTGAGTGTCCAGTATCTAGTGTCTAGTGTCTAGTGTCTGAGTGTCTAGTGTCTGAGTGTCAAGTGTCTAGTGTCTGAGTGTCCAGTGTCTAGTGTCTGTGTGTCTAGTGGCTAGTGTTTGAGTGTCTAGTGTCTGAGTGTCTAGTGTCTGAGTGTCTAGTGTCTGTGTGTCTGAGTGTCTAGTGTCTGAGTGTCTAGTGCCTGAGTTTCTAGTGTCTGAGTGTCTAGTGTCTGAGTGTCTAGTGTCTGAGTGTCTAGTGTTTAGTGTCTAGTGTCTGAGTGTCCAGTATCTAGTGTCTAGTGTCTAGTGCCTGAGTGTCTAGTGTCTGAGTGTCTGAGTGTCCAGTATCTAGTGTCTAGTGTCTAGTGTCTGAGTGTCTAGTGTCTGAGTGTCAAGTGTCTAGTGTCTGAGTGACCAGTGTCTAGTGTCTGTGTGTCTAGTGGCTAGTGTCTGAGTGTCTAGTGTCTGAGTGTCTAGTGTCTGAGTGTCTAGTGTCTGAGTGTCTAGTGTCTGAGTGTCTAGTGTTTAGTGTCTAGTGTCTAGTGCCTGAGTGTCTAGTGTCTGAGTGTCTGAGTGTCCAGTATCTAGTGTCTAGTGTCTAGTGTCTAGTGTCTAGTGTCTGAGTGTCTAGTGTCTGAGTGTCAAGTGTCTAGTGTCTGAGTGTCCAGTGTCTAGTGTCTGTGTGTCTAGTGGCTAGTGTTTGAGTGTCTAGTGTCTGAGTGTCTAGTGTCTGAGTGTCTAGTGTCTGTGTGTCTGAGTGTCTAGTGTCTGAGTGTCTAGTGCCTGAGTTTCTAGTGTCTGAGTGTCTAGTGTATGAGTGTCTGAGTGTCAAGTGTCTAGTGCCTAGTGTCTGAGTGTCTAGTGTCTGAGTATCTAGTGTCTAGTGTCTAGTGTATAGTGTCTAGTGTCTAGTGTCTGAGTGTCAAGTGTCTAGTATCTGAGTGTCTAGTGTCTGAGTGTCTAGTGTCTGAGTGTCTAGTGTCTGAGTGTCTAGTGTCTGAGTGTCTAGTGTCTGAGTGTCTAGTGTCTGAGTGTCTAGTGTTTAGTGTCTAGTGTCTGAGTGTCCAGTATCTAGTGTCTAGTGTCTAGTGCCTGAGTGTCTAGTGTCTGAGTGTCTGAGTGTCCAGTATCTAGTGTCTAGTGTCTAGTGTCTGAGTGTCTAGTGTCTGAGTGTCAAGTGTCTAGTGTCTGAGTGACCAGTGTCTAGTGTCTGTGTGTCTAGTGGCTAGTGTCTGAGTGTCTAGTGTCTGAGTGTCTAGTGTCTGAGTGTCTAGTGCCTGAGTTTCTAGTGTCTGAGTGTCTAGTGTATGAGTGTCTGAGTGTCAAGTGTCTAGTGCCTAGTGTCTGAGTGTCTAGTGTCTGAGTATCTAGTGTCTAGTGTCTAGTGTCTAGTGTCTAGTGTCTAGTGTCTAGTGTCTAGTGTCTAGTGTCTAGTGTCTAGTGTCTAGTGTCTAGTGTCTAGTGTCTAGTGTCTAGTGTCTAGTGTCTTGTTTTGTTAGTGGATCTTCTACCGTGTGTTTTTCAAGGCACTTTCTTCCACGCACAACCATTCTTTGGAATCAACTTCCAGCAGCAGTATTTCCGAACCGATACGACAATATAACCTTCAACAAAAGAGTAAATTCCTTTTTAAAAGGCCAGCAGCACACCTGCAATGCCGCTGGTGCCGTGAGTGATCATGGGCGGCGGCAGTCACTTACCATCAGGTGAGCCGCATGTTCGTTTGCCCCCTGCGTTGTAAAAAAAAACAACAAAATGTACTATACAGTTATCAACCATATCCATTCCTAAACTTGGAAAAACAAATATTGGGCGGTATTGTCATTTTAGCGTATAATTGATGGGTAATTATTACATAAATTTAAATTTTTAGACAAAGTATTGTGTTTATTTCTATTTAAGGTATTTTACGTAGTCGCATAGGATACGATAATCGAAATACATGTTTTAAATTGAGTTGGTTGTAAAGGATTATGTTCACGTTGACAGGTGTGAGAAAAAAAAAAATGGAAGCAGTCAATAACATTTTATTTTTCTGGGAAATCAGTAATTTTAGTCAAATTAGCTGCCATAATTAAGGAAGTATGAATTTTTTGTAATATCTGGTAGAAAAAGGCACATTTCATACTTTATTCATATAATTAAAACAATAATAAATTTTCTTAGTTACCAGGACTCACATACATTGTTATATTAATAATCACAATATAATTAAAAAAATCAAAGTAAAATTATTTTCCACGTTCATTCTCAATTGCCTCATCTTCAGTATTTTCATACTCATTTCATAAATATTTTTGTTAAATTTCTTCATGTCTCTTTCCGTGGCGTCACATGAGTAGCAATCGTTTATTTGGAAATTAGTATGTAATACTTCTTTAATAGTCGATATTCTGTTGCGTAATTTGATTTTCGTAATATTTATAGCTGAAAATAAACTTTCCACGGTGGCACTGCTATGTGGTAGGCACAAAAAAAATCTGTCGCTGTTTGTACCTCTGAACTTTATCTTCTCTTATAAATACTAACATCTACATGAATTATACGTTTAATAAGGCTTGTCATCAGTATGTTTCGACAAATGCCGTTGCAATGTTGATTTTTGCCTACAAAATTTATTACATACATCACAACTATATGGCTTATCACCTGTATGTATCAACATATGTCGTTGCAATGTTGATTTTTGGTTAAAACATTTACTACATACATTACAACTATATGGCTTCTTACCAGTATGTATCAGAAAATGCTGTTGCAATGTTGATTTTAGTTTAAAACATTTACTACATACATCACAACTATATGGTTTGTCATCTGTATGTATCAATATATGCCGTTGCAATGTTGATTTTAGTTTAAAACATTTACTACATACATCACAACTATATGGCTTATTACCTGTATGTATCAACATATGTCGTTGCAATGTAAATTTTTGGTTGACACATTTACTACATACATTACAACTATATGGCTTCTTACCAGTATGTATCAGAAAATGCTGTTGCAATGTTGATTTTAGTTTAAAACATTTACTACATTTATTACAACCATATGGCTTCTCACCAGTATGTATCAGAAAATGCTGTTGCAATGTTGATTTTAGTTTAAAACATTTACTACATTTATTACAACCATATGGCTTCTCATCAGTATGTATCAGAAAATGCTGTTGCAATGTTGATTTTAGTTTAAAACATTTACTACATACATCACAACTATATGGTTTGTCATCTGTATGTATCAACATATGCCGTTGCAATGTTGATTTTAGTTTAAAACATTTATTACATACATCACAACTATATGGCTTATCACCAGTATGTATTAAATAATGTTGTGTTAAATGTGCCTTTTGACTAAAACATTTACTACAAATATCACAACTATATGGCTTATCACCAGTATGTATCAACATATGTCGTTGCAATGTTGATTTTTTGTTAAAACATTTACTACATACATCACAACTATATGGCTTCTCACCACTATGTATCAACAAATGCTGTTTTAAATAACATTTATAACTAAAACATTTATTACATACATCACAACAATATAGTTTACCATTAGTATGTATTAAAACATGTTGTCTTAAATGTCAAAACTATATGGCTTTTCATTAGACGAATATATTTCCTGTTCAGTATGGACTGTCATATGGTATTTCAGTGTATTGTAGGTCTCGAATGTCTTACTGCATACCTCACATGAATGAACTTTATCACATGATATTCTTCTTTTCTGGTGTTCAAATTTAAAAACATTATGCTCCTTATCCTCATTGTTAAGATCTCGTTCACAACCAGGTTTTGAATATTCAGTAGCTCCAAAGATGGTCACTCCTTGTGCAATTGTGGGCCCTATAACCGACTCACTCTTTACTTCATTATCCTCATAGGACTTCAAGAGATCATTTCCCTCATCACAGCATATTATTTGATTAGCTTCCGATTCTTCAGTGACGTCAACACACTTTGTCTTTACAACTCCCGCTCCATCAGTATCATGCTGAAAATCATCTTGTTCAATCAACGGTTCCTGTGTGGTATTCATAACTGTGCAGCAGTCTGGACGCTTTTCATGGTGTGTAATCGTCTGCTGTTTGGTGTTGTGGGAGACATGCAAATTTTCACCTTGTTTATTGCTCGTAGCCATGTTTGATCTGTCATGCACTGTGGACACTGGAAATACATATGACCTGTTATACATATGAAAAATAACAACCGATTGTCAGAGAAGGAAAATATAACAGAATAGGTAACTGCCGCAGGTTTAAGTCTACAAATAACATGTATCGGTCTAGTGGCCGGTATTACCTTTGTTATTATCGAGTCGAAGAAATAAAGCACACACAAAATGCACAAGGAATAAACAGTACAATATGTCGAACAAGTTAGCAATGTAGTAAGATTGGACAAGCAATGACTATATCTAAAATCGAAATCTTTGGTCTAAGGATAGTTAGGAAACTCTTGTACAGATATGTGTGTCTGTATCTACCCTACAGAATTTTTTAGCAATGAATATGCTCATGTGTACGTTGCGGATTTTTAAGTATTGCTACTTAAAAATACATATAAAGTAAAAGGGAGGTACTAATATTGAATTATAATTGTTTGTAAACATTTTTACTAATAAAAAAACTAAAATATCCTTTTAATTCATAGTCACATTTTTTAGACATTTCATTGCTATTGTGATATAGGTACAATGTAATTATTTAATACTCTAACAATTGTCTTGGAATTTGGTGCATTGTTTGTGATCATGTGGCAACCCCACGCCATGCTGTCATTTAATATAAATTCTTATTTTACTTTATATATACTTTTAAATTCTTTTCCTACTTTTTATCATTTATTTCTCGTATTGAATATCCAATGTTTGTATTTTGTATATCGAATCATAGTTGTAGCTAGAGCTTACTCATGACAACCGTTTATTGGTACTTTGGTGGATATTATATATTATTAGGTCATAGTACTACAATCAAAATTACTCAAATTAACAACAAAATGTAGTACTATACTGTTATCAACCACATCTATTCCTAAACTTGGAAAAACAAATATTGGGCGGTATTGTCATTTTAGCGTATAATTGTTAGGTAATTATTACATAAAATTAAATTTTTATACCATCGTATAGTTTTAAATATTTTTTTTAATAACATGGTTATTTTTATCAATAGACAAAGTTTTGTGTTTACTTCTATTTAAGGTATTTTACATAGACGCATAGGATACAATAATCGAAACACGTGTTTTAAATTGAGTTGGTTGTAAAGAATTATGTTCATGTTGACAGGTGTGAGAATAAAATGGAAATAGCCAATAACATTTTATTTTTCTGGGAAATCAGTAACTTTAGACAAATTAGCTGTTATAATTAATGAAATAGGATTTTTTTTTGTAATATCTGATTATTGATAATTAATATATTTCAGAGAAAACTAATGTACCTAACATACTTACACTATATAATTATTTTGTCTTTCAGGTATTATATGAAATTAGGAAATTTGGAATTTATGAAAACCTATTTGTCTGAAGATATTGATTTCCCAGAAAAATAAAATGTTACTGACATTGTTTGTTATTATCCATTTTTTTTTCTTACACCTGTCAACATGAACATAATCCTTTACAAAATTTATAACATGTATTTCGAATATTGTAATCTATCCTGTCGGATCCTGTTACGGGTTATCTTGCAAATAAAAGGAACATTTATTGGTTTATATATATATATATCTCTATGTACCTACATTTTATTGATGATATTTATTATTCGACTACCCTGTCACTACACTATATTGACAGCTAAATATATACGGGGTGAATAGATCTTCCGTATCATAAATAGTTCCTTAAAAATCTCATGCAATTACAATCTACGGTAATAGCATGTATGTAAAAAACCTTAAATAGAAGTAAACACAGTCTATCGATAAATATAACCATATTAAAAAAATAAATAAAACTATAAAAATTGAAATTTATGTAATAAATACCTATTAATTATACGTTAAAATGACCATACCGCCCAATATTTATTTTTCCAAGTTTAGGAATGGATATGGCTGATAACTGTGAAGTATATTTTGTTGTTGATACAAAGAATCTCCATTGTAGTACTACAGTCCAATATCTAGCAAAGTACCAAATATTTCTTTAAATAACCCTATAGCGAATATGTGTAGATCATATAATGACGCTCATCAAAATGACTTCGACATATTTGGACTCAGTTATTATCAATTTCGCAGACAATTATATAAAATAATGTAATATTTAGAAATTTCTTAAATAATTTTGTTTTGTTTTTTATTTAACTTTCTTTATATTTATATTTATATTTATTTTTATGTTTAAATTATTCATTAATAGTTGCAACCTAATGGCTTCGTCGCAGTCGCATTATTTTTGGATTTATTATTATTGGATCATACTGTGCGCACATGTTGTGGCAAGTTTACCTGATCAATACATTATGTACTTGCATATTATAATTTAAGTTTGTATTTGTAAACTTCTGTTATGTGCGCCTAATAAATAAAATAAAAATAAATAAATAAACGGTTGTTCCGAGTAAGCTCTAGCATGCAGCTATGATCCGATGTACAAAATACAAACATCTAATATCCAATACGACAAATAAAACTGATTAAAAGCAGGAAGAGATATAAAAAGTGTATATAAATAGGTATAAATTGAAAAAGAATGATATACAACGACAATAGGGCATGGGGTTGCCACATGATCACGAGCAATGCACTAAATCTATGACGATTTTTAATTAATTAAACATGTACATTGTCCCTATATCACAATAGTGATAAAATGATTAAAAAATATTACTATGGATATAATAGAATGAATATTTATTTTTTATTACTATTAAAAAAAAATTACAAGCAATTATAATTAAATACCTCCCTTATATTAGCAATACTTAAAAATCCGCAACGCATACACAAACCTTCTTCATTGACAAAAATTTCTGTAGGGTAGATACAAGCTCTTGGTCAAATCACTAACGTACGAACAAGAGTTTCCTACCTATTCTTAGAGCAAAGATTTCTTTTCTCTCGAATCTTACTATACTGCTGACTTGCCCGACATATTGTGCATTTTATTCCTTGTGCATTTTGTGTGTGCTTTATTTCTCCGACTCGATAATAACAAAGGTAATACCGGCCACTAGACCGATACATATTATTCGTAGACTTAAACCTGCAGTAATCTTCCTATTCTGTTTTACTTGCTTCTCTGGCAATTGGTTATTGTGTTTACGACCACTTGTGGTAGTGGCACGTACAAGAGACTCGACCTGGAGACGTAAAATGTATAGAAAATTTCAAAATTTGTGTTTATGATATCACAACACGGTCAGAGGGTATCCTCTTTAATAGACGCCACGCGACCTCAGAATTGTCGTACTAGAAGTCCATGAAGGGTCAAAGAACATCGATCTGTATATGAGCAGTCTAACTATAATTAAACTGCTTCAGCATGGCTATCATATAATAAAAACTTACAGCTAAACAGATTATATGTATTCGCAGTGTCCAGGGTACATGGCAGATCAAACAAGGCTATGGACAATACACAAAGTAAGAATTTGCAGATCTCCGAAAACACCAAACAGCGGACGACTCGATACAGTTGTGATGTATGTAGTAAATATTTTAACAGAAAATCAACATTGCAACAGCATTTGTTGATACATAGAGTTGCGAAGCCATATAGTTGTGATATTTGTAATCGATGTTTTAGTCAGGAAGCATTTTTAACACGACATGTTTTGATACATACTACTGATAAACCATATAGTTGTGATGTATGTAACAAATGTTTTAGACAAAAATCAACATTACAACGGCATTTGTTGATACATACTGGTGATAAGCCATATTGTTGTGATGTATGTAGTAAATGTTTTAACCAAAAATCAATATTACAACAGCATATGTTGATACATACTGGTGATAAGCCATATAGTTGTAGTGTATGTAGTAAATGTTTTAGTCAGAAAACACATTTAACACGACATGTTTTGATACATACTACTGATAAACCATATAATTGTGATGTATGTAATAAATATTTTAACAGAAAATCAACATTGCAAAAGCATTTGTTGATACATGCAGGCGAGAAGCCATATAGTTGTGATGTATGCAGTAAATGTTTTAAACGAAAATCAACATTGCAACAGCATTTGCTAAAACATACTGGTGACAAGCCATATACTTGTGATGTATGTAATAAAAGTTTTAACCAAAAGTCAGTATTGCAGCGACATTTGTTGTTGCATAGTGGTGAGAAGCCATATAGTTGTGATGTATGCAATAAATGTTTTAGAGAGAAAAGAAATTTAACACAACACGTTTTGATTCATTCTGGTGACAAGCCATATAGTTGTGATATATGTAATAAATGTTTTAGGCATAAATGGTATTTAAAACAGCATTTGTTGATACATACGGGTGATAAGCCATATAGTTGTGATGTATGTAGTAAATGTTTTAACAGAAAATCAATATTGCAACAGCATATGTTGATACATACTGGTGATAAGCCATATAGTTGTGATGTATGTAGTAAATGTTTTAGTCAGAAAACATGTTTAACACGACATGTTTTGATACATACTACTGATAAACCATATAGTTGTGATGTATGCAATAAATGTTTTAACAGAAAATCAAAATTGCAACAGCATTTGTTGATACATACAGGCGAGAAGCCATATATTTGTGATATATGTAATAAATGTTTTAGGCATAAATGGCATTTAAAACAGCATTTGTCGATGCATACTGGTGACAAGCCATATAGTTGTGATATATGTAATAAATGTTTTAGGCATAAATGGCATTTAAAACAGCATTTGTCGATACATACTGGTGACAAGCCATATAGTTGTGATGTATGTAATAAAAGTTTTAGTCAGAAAGCAAACCTAACAAAACATTTGTTAATACATACGGGTGATAAACCATATAGTTGTGATATATGTAATAAATGTTTTAGGCATAAATGTGATTTAAAACAGCATTTGTCGATACATACTGGTGACAAGCCATATAGTTGTGATGTATGTAATAAAAGTTTTAGTCAGAAAGCAAACTTAACACAACATTTGTTAATACATACGGGTGATAAACCATATAGTTGTGATATATGTAATAAATGTTTTAGGCATAAATGTCATTTAAAACAGCATTTGTCGATACATACTGGTGACAAGCCATATAGTTGTGATGTATGTAATAAAAGTTTTAGTCAGAAAGCAAACTTAACACAACATTTGTTAATACATACGGGTGATAAACCATATAGTTGTGATATATGTAATAAATGTTTTAGGTATAAATGGTATTTAAAACAGCATTTGTCGATACATACTGATGATAAGCTATATAGTTGTAATGTATGTAATAAATGTTTCAGAAATACATCAACATTGCAACGGCATTTGTCGATACATACCGGTGATAAGCCATATACTTGTGATGTATGTAATAAATGTTTTAAAAGAATATCAACACTGCAACGGCATGTATTCAAACATATTGAAGACGTGCTGTATTAAATGTATAATTCAAGTAGGTATAAGTATTTGTAAGACAAGATAAAGTTCAGGGGTACAAATAGCAATACCTTAAATAACAAGCATTATGTTTGACATATCACGCGATTGTATATATATATATATATATATATATATATATATATATATATATATATTGTGGAAAGTAATAATGTCATTATACATAATATGTAGATGTGTGTATACGTGGAGAAGTCAAAAAGTTCGCGGAATGAGGAGAAAGGGAGTTGAAATTAAACATGAAACTATTTTTCATTCTCTGTATATTCTCGCTCAACTTTAATACATTTTTCTGATCTCTCAAATAATTTGTCTATATCATCGAAAAAAAAAAAGATTTATCTTTGCTGTCAAAGTAAGCCGAAATTGCAGAATTGACTTCTTCATCGTCTCCAATTTTTATCCACTCAGCTCATTTTTCACTTTTGGGAGTAAATAATAGTCGCTGGGGGCCAAGTCTGGTCTGTAAGGTGGGTGGTCTAAATTTTTAAACTCGTATCTTTTGACAGCTTTCCTCTTCTTTTTTCCTTGACAGCTTCTTCATCAGTCGTCATAATCTTTCTGGGCGATTGTGACGCTTTAAATTTCTTCGGAGAAGTTGTGCCTTTCTTATGCCACTGCATCGACTCTTGTTTCTACTCAGGTTTATAGTGTTGAACCTAGGTCTCATCTCCAGTAACAATCCTGGCCATTACTTTTTTCCTACTTTCTCTACAAAGCTCCGCCGGAGCGGGGGTCATTTTCAATAAACTCTCTTCCTTGTTTGAAAAGACCATGCCACTTTTAAACCATGGTTTTACCAGGGGCAGAGTCCGCGTTAACTGCTAACAGCTCTTGAAAAATCGTCTGAGCGGATTTTCCTTGCTTGGTTGAACTTAATAATGGCGTGGTGTTCAATTTTCTTCATACTCATTGACTTCTTCCAGATTAACTTGTTTGCAGGTCGATGACTCAAAAGATAATGATTCGATTTGGTTCAAACTTGGTATATGTACTCTTAATGAGGTGCTTGACAAGTGACTATTTGGACGAGTAAACTAACCTCCACTAACCACTCCATTTCGCAAACTTTTTGACTTCCCCTCGTAACGTGACAGTTTTGATCAATTTACTATTGTATAATATTAGTTTTTCTTATTGATAAGTGAAAATTATTTTGTTTCCTCAGGGTAGAAAAGACATTTGTGCCACTTTTTGCTGATATGACTTAATGCTGTTTCGTTCAGAATTTTACAATCTAACTATCTGTATATTTATTTATTAACAAATGTAATAATTTATAAATAAAAATTCATTTAGACCTCATATTTTTTATTTTTTTTTGAAAAATAATGACCACACTTTTGTCTTGCATTTGTAACGTTTGTGGCTTATCATAATCTTATTAAACAGGGAGAAAGGAAGTGTTAGTAGTAGGGTCTAGCATTGTCATTGTTAGCAATATACTCTATCAGATCGATCTCCACGCTGTCTCCCCTTGAAACTATATTGGTTATTTTTTTATTTCCTTACGAGGTGCTAACTAACCTGCTTTCATCCTCACCTATCATCCCTCACTGATACTACGTCAGCGTTACCAATTAAAAAGATCCTATCAAACATTTTCTGCCGTCTAGATCCCTGCATTGAACATGTCATATCACATGGATATTAACACTGGCGTCTCGCAGGGCTCTGTGCATTCCCCAACGCCGTTTCTGCTGTATATTAATGATTTGTTAACCTTGTTATGAATATAGATTTAAGTAGTTAAGGTCACATCACTAATGGAATGGCGTATCACTATTGTCGCGTCCTCTCTCAATATATATGTCATCACCATTGTACTAATGTCGGTCTCTATAATCAAACCAATAATTATTAAACAAGTCGTTGTCATTTATTACCAAGTCAATACAAACCTTAGTTGACATTCATTGTTATGCGGATGACAGCACTGGGGATGCCCATTATACGGGTCGTACAAATGTCCCTCGTTCCACCATGGAGGACAATCGCGAACAGTGTCTTTTTTGATGGGTGAAAATGGAATGGTAACCCCGCCTGCGCTAACGGGATACGCTGGCGGAGCACCAGTGAAGGGTGAGAGATGAGAATGAAAACAGGTCAGTTAGCCCATCATGATGAATTCATCAGGAATTAACCATGATAGTTTCCAGGGGGAACCGCGAGGAGGTCGACCTGGTTGGGTATATTGCTAGCAATGGGATTCTGAGTCTCCATTACTAACAATCCCTTTCCCCCCTCGTGAACAGTGTCTGAATTCAAATAAATACAAAAAGCTTTGATTCAAAACAAGAACGTTAACTGGAGTCTCTGATTGGGGATGACAAAACTTAGTTCAGTTTAACCTCACTTAAACACAAGCCACAGCAAATGGTTTTTTTAGCGGTGAACACGCACACCGCTAAAAGAACCATTTGCTGTGGCTCCACAGTTCCAAGGCACGTCTCTTAACATCTTTAAAAGCATTGATCCTTGGTGTCGACATCTCTAGTGACGTATCGTTTTATTGCCACCTCGAAGATATGGTAAAGCCGGCATCCAAAAAACTCTGTGTGCTTAATAGAGTGAAGCATTACTTTACGCCGGATCAGCGATTAATGCTCTACAAATTGCAAATCCGGCCCCATGTAGAGTATTGCTGTCACTTATAGGTGGGAACAGATAAATACCGGCTTGAACCCTTCGACTCGGTGCAACAGCAAGCTACGAGAATTGTCGATGATCCCAGGCTTACAAGCGGTATCTAACCCTTAAGTCTTAAGAGAGATTTTGCCTCACTCTGCGTATTCTACCGCTTGTATAACGGATTGTGCTTAGAGGAATTATTTAGTATGATGCCCACGGCTACTTTCTACCATCGTAGGGCTCGCCATCGACAGGGAGTTCACCCTCATATCCTACAGCCAAAATGGTCACGTACAACGCAGTTTCAGAAATGTTTCCCCTCAAGAACACAGGTTATGGAATGAGCTGCTAGCCGAGGTTTCCTCAAAAAACTACAGCGTGGTGTTTTTAAAAAGGGGATTAAAGAGGTTTTTTCAAGTTCGGCAATGCGCGTCTCAAAAAGGTATTATTATTTATAATATTTAATATATATATATAATATGATATGTGGGGTACCACGTAATAGTAACTTTACACGTATGTGATATATTCTTTAGCAATATAAAGTTTGTAAGCCTCTTAGTAATAAATAGAAATAAAGCACAAGTTCACTTAGTGCATTTAATTTAGACACCATACTATTAAATCATATATTTACTTATTTTAATTAGTATATAACTAAGTAATATAATAGAAATTTCCTCCTTCTATTAATCCATTGACACTTATTGAACTATAGTTTCTTTAGGATTTCCATTAACAATAATTGTGATATATTTTATATAAGGTAAGGTACACATTTCGACACAATATGTTTAAGAAAATTGATATAATTTAAAATATATATCTAACACGGCCATTCTGAAATGTACTTCGCTCTCGAAGTACATAATATATCACAGTACAATATCTATAAGACTTAATTTCTCTTATTTCTTAAGTTTAGAAAAATAATATAATTAAAAAGATATCTTATACGCGCGTAATACCCCTGTTATTGCAGATGTTCATAAGCTACGGCAACCATTTACCATCAGGTGGGCCGTATGCTTGATTGTCACCTCAGTGGTATAAAAGTCACCCCTTTTCCTCATAGGTATCGTAAGAGGCCATCAAGTGAACTTACGGTGGAGGGATGGGTAGCAGCGCCTGCTAATTGTAGCAATTACTAGCAAAACCCCCTTTATGGGAGAGACTGTGTTTAGCAGTGGACAGTTAACGACAGTTAACCACAAGGCGACGAGATGACAGGGACTCTATTTACCTAATTATAGAAATAAAAGAAATCCTTATATAATTAGGTAATGCTTTAACAAAGAAAACTTTTACATTACTTCATTCTAGTGTATTTATACGTATGTATTTGTCTTTTTGTCTTGTTAAATAAATTAAGGTTAACATTGCATGCGGGTCCCGACGCCAAAAATATTTCTTTACAAGTAGTGTCCTTATTACATTGTATGTTTTACATATAAATTCACAGACATATGGCATGCCTGAACTTCACCAGACACCTGCTCTATCGCAGCCGTTGTATCAACAATTAGTGATTCTAGATGTATAGTAGAACACTCGCTGGAATGCACATCTGATTGTATTTCAGTTGACAATAAAATTTTTTTAAAATTATCATTATCATTGACTTGAAATTTGTCTTGATTTTATGTTGACTCTTGATAAGTCACATAATGTTGCTACCACAATCAGCCTTGTCTTTCAACTTTCATGCAATACCTGAAAGATAATATAATTGTAATATAATATGTATGTTAGGTACATTAGTTTTCTCTGAAAAAGATTAATTATCAATAATTGGATATTATAAAAATCTATATTTCTTTAATTATGAAAAACAATGTGTCTGAAGGTACAGATTTGCCAGAAAAATAAAATGTTACTGGCATTGTTTGTTATTATCCATTTTTTTTAACACCTGTCAACATGAACATAATCCTTTATAAACAACCCAATTTAAAACATGTATTTCGAATATTGTATCTTATCCTGTCGGATCCTGTTACGGGTTATCTTGCAAATAAAAGGAACATTTGTTGGTTATATATATATATATATATATATATATATATATATATAATAACTTAAATTAAACCACAACTTAAATCTATGTTGGACTAAAACAAATTTTTGGCGCCAGGAGAGTTTTTATGTTGCTGCGGAACTCTGCCAAAACCAAACCACGGCTATCCTCGGGGATAATTAAAGTATAACTTCAGGATTCAATCAAGGGCATGTCCTTAGGCTACAACAATGAAGACATATCGTTATTAACTGTGATATTATCTATTCCATGTAACTGTTAATTAGGTATATCAATTTGTAAGTCTGAACTTACTCCTCCGGTATGTAATCAACTAAAATCACTTAAGATTGGAGAACTTGTTTAACAGTGACCTACTGGGGGGAAGGGATTGTTAGTAATGGAGACTGAGAATCCCATTGCTAGCAATAAACCCAACCAGGTCGACCTCCTCGCGGTTCCCCCTGGAAACTATCATGTTTAATTCCTGATGAATTCATCATGATGGGCTAACTGACCTGTTTTCATTCTCATCTATCTCCCTTCACTGGTGCTCTGCCAGCGTATCCCGTTAGCGCGGGCGGAGTTACCAAACCATTTTCACCCATCAAAAAAAAAAAAAACAGTGACTTACTAATGCCGATAACATTTAAATACTGTTTCTGTACACTAGTATTATAATAACGAAACTCAATTAGGTCAGTTTAAACCACTTGATAACTTTCCTTACTCCACCTCTCCACACACGCCGTCTGCTGTCATCATCTCATCTTTATGTACCTACATTTTATTGATGATATTTATTATTCGACTACCCTGTCACTACACTATATTGACAGCTAAATATATACGGGGTGAATAGATCTTCCGTATCATAAATAGTTCCTTAAAAATCTCATGCAATTACAATCTACCGTAATAGCATGTATGTAAAAAACCTTAAATAGAAGTAAACACAGTCTATCGATAAATATAACCATATTAAAAAAATAAATAAAACTATAAAAATTGAAATTTATGTAATAAATACCTATTAATTATACGTTAAAATGACCATACCGCCCAATATTTATTTTTCCAAGTTTAGGAATGGATATGGCTGATAACTGTGAAGTATATTTTGTTGTTGATACAAAGAATCTCCATTGTAGTACTACAGTCCAATATCTAGCAAAGTACCAAATATTTCTTTAAATAACCCTATAGCGAATATGTGTAGATCATATAATGACGCTCATCAAAATGACTTCGACATATTTGGACTCAGTTATTATCAATTTCGCAGACAATTATATAAAATAATGTAATATTTAGAAATTTCTTAAATAATTTTGTTTTGTTTTTTATTTAACTTTCTTTATATTTATATTTATATTTATTTTTATGTTTAAATTATTCATTAATAGTTGCAACCTAATGGCTTCGTCGCAGTCGCATTATTTTTGGATTTATTATTATTGGATCGTGCTGTGCGCACATGTTGTGGCAAGTTTACCTGATCAATACATTATGTACTTGCATATTATAATTTAAGTTTGTATTTGTAAACTTCTGTTATGTGCGCCTAATAAATAAAATAAAAATAAATAAATAAACGGTTGTTCCGAGTAAGCTCTAGCATGCAGCTATGATCCGATGTACAAAATACAAACATCTAATATCCAATACGACAAATAAAACTGATTAAAAGCAGGAAGAGATATAAAAAGTGTATATAAATAGGTATAAATTGAAAAAGAATGATATACAACGACAATAGGGCATGGGGTTGCCACATGATCACGAGCAATGCACTAAATCTATGACGATTTTTAATTAATTAAACATGTACATTGTCCCTATATCACAATAGTGATAAAATGATTAAAAAATATTACTATGGATATAATAGAATGAATATTTATTTTTTATTACTATTAAAAAAAAATTACAAGCAATTATAATTAAATACCTCCCTTATATTAGCAATACTTAAAAATCCGCAACGCATACACAAACCTTCATTGATAAAAATTTCTGTAGGGTAGATACAAGTTCCTGGTCAAATCACTAACGTATACATATCTGTAAAAGAGTTTCCTACCTATTCTTAGAGCAAAGATTTCTTTTCTCTCGAATCTTACTATACTGCTGACTTGCCCGACATATTGTGCATTTTATTCCTTGTGCATTTTGTGTGTGCTTTATTTCTCCGACTCGATAATAACAAAGGTAATACCGGCCACTAGACCGATACATATTATTCGTAGACTTAAACCTGCAGTAATCTTCCTATTCTGTTTTACTTTCCTTCTCTGGCAATTAGTTATTGTGTTTACGACCACTTGTGGTAGTGGCACGTACAAGAGACTCGACCTGGAGACGTAAAATGTATAGAAAATTCCAAAATTTGTGTTTATGATATCACAACACGGTCAGAGGGTATCCTCTTTAATAGACGCCACGCGACCTCAGAACTGTCGTACTAGAAGTCCATGAAGGGTCAAAGAACATCGATCTGTATATGAGCAGTCTAACTATAATTAAACTGCCTCAGCATGGCTATCGTATAATAAAAACTTACAGCTAAACAGATCATATGTATTCGCAGTGTCCAGGGTACATGGCAGATCAAACAAGGCTATGGACAATACACAAAGTAAGAATTTGCATGTCTCCGACAACACCAAACAGCGGACGACTCGATACAGTTGTGATGTATGTAGTAAATATTTTAACAGAAAATCAACATTGCAACAGCATTTGTTGATACATAGAGTTGCGAAGCCATATAGTTGTGATATTTGTAATCGATGTTTTAGTCAGGAAGAATTTTTAACACGACATGTTTTGATACATACTATTGATAAACCATATAGTTGTGATGTATGTAACAAATGTTTTAAAAGAAAATCAATGTTCCAAAGGCATATGTTAACACATACTGGTGATAAGTCATATAATTGTGATGTATGTAATAAATGTTTTAGACAAAAATCAACATTACAACGGCATTTGTTGATACACACTGGTGATAAGCCATATTGTTGTGATGTATGTAGTAAATGTTTTAACCAAAAATCAATATTACAACAGCATATGTTGATACATACTGGCGAGAAGCCATATAGTTGTGATGTATGCAGTAAATGTTTTAAACGAAAATCAACATTGCAACAGCATTTGCTAATACATACTGATGACAAGCCATATACTTGTGATGTATGTAATAAAAGTTTTAACCAAAAGTCAGTATTGCAGCGACATTTGTTGTTGCATAGTGGTGAGAAGCCATATAGTTGTGATGTATGCAATAAATGTTTTAGAGAGAAAAGAAATTTAACACAACACGTTTTGATTCATACTGGTGACAAGCCATATAGTTGTGATATATGTAATAAATGTTTTAGGCATAAATGGTATTTAAAACAGCATTTGTTGATACATACGGGTGATAAGCCATATAGTTGTGATGTATGTAGTAAATGTTTTAACAGAAAATCAATATTGCAACAGCATATGTTGATACATACTGGTGATAAGCCATATAGTTGTGATGTATGTAGTAAATGTTTTAGTCAGAAAACATGTTTAACACGACATGTTTTGATACATACTACTGATAAACCATATAGTTGTGATGTATGCAATAAATGTTTTAACAGAAAATCAAAATTGCAACAGCATTTGTTGATACATACAGGCGAGAAGCCATATATTTGTGATATATGTAATAAATGTTTTAGGCATAAATGCCATTTAAAACAGCATTTGTCGATACATACTGGTGACAAGCCATATAGTTGTGATATATGTAATAAATGTTTTAGGCATAAATGGCATTTAAAACAGCATTTGTCGATACATACTGGTGACAAGCCATATAGTTGTGATGTATGTAATAAAAGTTTTAGTCAGAAAGCAAACCTAACACAACATTTGTTAATACATACGGGTGATAAACCATATAGTTGTGATATATGTAATAAATGTTTTAGGCGTAAATGTTATTTAAAACAGCATTTGTCGATACATAATGGTGACAAGCCATATAGTTGTGATATATGTAATAAATGTTTTAGGCATAAATGGCATTTAAAACAGCATTTGTCGATACATACTGGTGACAAGCCATATAGTTGTGATGTATGTAATAAAAGTTTTAGTCAGAAAGCAAACTTAACACAACATTTGTTAATACATACGGGTGATAAACCATATAGTTGTGATATATGTAATAAATGTTTTAGGCATAAATGTTATTTAAAACAGCATTTGTCGGTACATACTGATGATAAGCTATATAGTTGTGATGTTTGTAATAAATATTTTAACAGAACATCAACATTGCAACAGCATTTGTTGATACATACGGGTGATAAACCATACACTTGTGATGTATGTAATAAATGTTTTAGGCATAAATGTGATTTAAAACAGCATTTGTCGATACATACTGGTGACAAGCCATATAGTTGTGATATATGTAATAAATGTTTTAAACGAAAATCAACATTGCAACGGCATTTGATTATACATACTGGCGATAAACCATATTGTTGTGATGTATGTAATAAATGTTTTAGGCATAAATGGTATTTAAAACAGCATTTGTCGATACATACCGGTGACAAGCCATATACTTGTGATGTATGTAATAAATGTTTTAAAAGAATATCAACACTGCAACGGCATGTGTTCAAACATATTGAAGACGTGCTTTATTAAATGTATAATTCAAGTAGGTATAAGTATTTGTAAGACAAGATAAAGTTCAGGGGTACAAATAGCAATACCTTAAATAACAAGCATTATGTTTGACATATCACGCGATTATATATATATTGTGCAAAGTAATAATGTCATTATACATAATATGTAGATGTGTGTATACGTGGAGAAGTCAAAAAGTTCGCGGAATGAGGAGAAAGGGAGTTGAAATTAAACATGAAACTATTTTTTATTCTCTGTATATTCTCGCTCAACTTTAATACATTTTTCTGATCTCTCAAATAATTTGTCTATCTCATCGAAAAAAAAAGATTTATCTTTGCTGTCAAAGTAAGCCGAAATTGCAGACTTGACTTCTTCATCGTCTCCAATTTTTATCCACTCAGCTCATTTTTCGCTTTTGGGAGTAAATAATAGTCGCTGGGGGCCAAGTCTGGTCTGTAAGGTGGGTGGTCTAAATTTTTAAACCCGTATCTTTTGACAGCTTTCCTCTTCCTTTTTCCTTGACAGCTTCTTCATCAGTCGTCATGATCTTTCTGGGCGATTGTGACGCTTTAAATTTCTTCGGAGAAGTTGTGCCTTTCTTATGCCACTGCATCGACTCTTGTTTCTACTCAGGTTTATAGTGGTGAACCTAGGTCTCATCTCCAATAACAATCCGGGCCATAACTTCTTTCCTACTTTCTCTACAAAGCTCCGCCGGAGCGGGGGTTATTTTCAATAAACTCTCTTCCTTGTTTGAAAAGACCATGCCACTTTTAAACCATAGTTTTACCAGGGGCAGAGTCCGCGTTAACTGCTAACAGCTCTTGAAAAATCGTCTGAACGGATTTTCCTTGCTTGGTTGAACTTAATAATGGCGTGGTGTTCAATTTTCTTTATACTCACTGACTTCTTCCAGATTAACTTGTTTGCAGGTCGATGACTCAAAAGATAATGATTCGATTTCGTTCAAACTTGGTATATGTACTCTTAATGAGGTGCTTGACAAGTAACTATTTGGACGAGTAAACTAACCTCCACTAACCACTCCATTCCGCAAACTTTTTGACTTCCCCTCGTAACGTGACAGTTTTGATCAATTTACTATTGTATAATATTAGTTTTTCTTATTGATAAGTGAAAATTATTTTGTTTCCTCAGGGTAGAAAAGACATTTGTGCCACTTTTTGCTGATATAACTTAATGCTGTTTCGTTCAGAATTTTACAGTCTAACTATCTGTATATTTATTTATTAATAAAAATTCATTTAGACCTCATATTTTTTATTTTTTTTTGAAAAATAATGACGCCACTTTTGTCTTGCATTTGTAACGTTTGTGGTTTATCATAATCTTATTAAACAGGGGGAAAGGGAGTGTTAGTAGTAGGGTCTAGCATTGTCATTGCTAGCAATATACTCTATCAGATCGATCTCCACGCTGTCTCCCCTTGAAACTATATTGGTTATTCTTTTATTTCCTTACGAGGTGCTAACTAACCTGCTTTCATCCTCACCTATCATCCCTCACTGATACTACGTCAGCGTTATCAATTAAAAAGATCCTATCAAACATTTTCTGCCGTCTAGATCCCTGCATTGAACATGTCATATGACATGGATATTAACACTGGCGTCTCGCAGGGCTCTGTGCTTTCCCCAACGCCGTTTCTGCTGTATATTAATGATTTGTTAACCTTGTTATGAATATAGATTTAAGTAGTTAAGGTCACATCACTAATGGAATGGCGTATCACTATTGTCGCGTCCTCTCTCAATATATATGTCATCACCATTGTACTAATGTCGGTCTCTATAATCAAACCAATAATTATTAAACAAGTCGTTGTCATTTATTACCAAGTCAATACAAACCTTAGTTGACATTCATTGTTATGCGGATGACAGCACTGGGGATGCCCATTATACGGGTCGTACAAATGTCCCTCGTTCCACCATGGAGGACAATCGCGAACAGTGTCTTTTTTGATGGGTGAAAATGGAATGGTAACCCCGCCTGCGCTAACGGGATACGCTGGCGGAGCACCAGTGAAGGGTGAGAGATGAGAATGAAAACAGGCCAGTTAGCCCATCATGATGAATTCATCAGGAATTAAGCATGATAGTTTCTAGGGGGAACCGCGAGGAGGTCGACCTGGTTGGGTATATTGCTAGCAATGGGATTCTAAGTCTCCATTACTAACAATCCCTTTCCCCCCTCGTGAACAGTGTCTGAATTCAAATAAATACAAAAAGCTTTGATTCAAAACAAGAACGTTAACTGGAGTCTCTGATTGGGGATGACAAAACTTAGTTCAGTTTAACCTCACTTAAACACAAGCCACAGCAAATGGTTTTTTTAGCGGTGAACACGCACACCGCTAAAAGAACCATTTGCTGTGGCTCCACAGTTCCAAGGCATGTCTCTTAACATCTTTAAAAGCATTGATCCTTGGTGTCGACATCTCTAGTGACGTATCGTTTTATTGCCACCTCGAAGATATGGTAAAGCTGGCATCCAAAAAACTCTGTGTCCTTAATAGAGTGAAGCATTACTTCTCGCCGGATCAGCGATTAATGCTCTACAAATTGGAAATCCGGCCCCATGTAGAGTATTGCTGTCACTTATAGGTGGGAACAGATAAATACCGGCTTGAACCCTTCGACTCGGTGCAACAGCAAGCTACGAGAATTGTCGATGATCCCAGGCTTACAAGCGGTATCTAACCCTTAAGTCTTAAGAGAGATTTTGCCTCACTCTGCGTATTCTACCGCTTGTATAACGGATTGTGCTTAGAGGAATTATTTAGTATGATGCCCACGGCTACTTTCTACCATCGTAGGGCTCGCCATCGACAGGGAGTTCACCCTCATATCCTACAGCCAAAATGGTCACGTACAACGCAGTTTCAGAAATGTTTCCCCTCAAGAACACAGGTTATGGAATGAGCTGCTAGCCGAGGTTTCCTCAAAAAACTACAGCGTGGTGTTTTTAAAAAGGGGATTAAAGAGGTTTTTTCAAGTTCGGCAATGCGCGTCTCAAAAAGGTATTATTATTTATAATATTTAATATATATATAATATGATATGTGGGGTACCATGTAATACTAACTTTACACGTATGTGATATATTCTTTAGCAATATAAAGTTTGTAAGCCTCTTAGTAATAAATAGAAATAAAGCACAAGTTCACTTAGCGCATTTAATTTAGACACCATACTATTAAATCATATATTTACTTATTTTAATTAGTATATAACTAAGTAATATAATAGAAATTTCCTCCTTCTATTAATCCATTGACACTTATTGAACTATAGTTTCTTTAGGATTTCCATTAACAATAATTGTGATATATTTTATATAAGGACCACGTGGTTTACTTGTTCACTCTTGATACGTTAGGAAGCTCCGCTCTATTCAACGGTTGGACAAGAAGTGTTACCCCGTCCAAATAACAATTTTTAATATCATATATTATAGGGCCGAATTCGAGTAAACAGGTCAGTGAGACCACGTGTTCTTACAATTTTATTACTCTTTATTTAAGTATCATGATTATAAATAATTGTAAAATCAATTAAAATATAAATTCGTGTTTTATATGCATTACAAGAATAATTCATTACAAAATTTGGTATAATAACAATTTTAATATTTTATTATATTTGAAGTAATTAGTCTGATTTTTATTAATAAATTACAAGGTAAGGTACACATTTCGACACAATATGTTTAAGAAAATTGATATAATTTAAAATATATATCTAACACGGCCATTCTGAAATGTACTTCGCTTTCGAAGTACATAATATATCACAGTACAATATCTATAAGACTTAATTTCTCTTATTTCTTAAGTTTAGAAAAATAATATAATTAAAAAGATATCTTATACGCGCGTAATATTCCTGTTATTGCAGATGTTCATAAGCTACGGCAACCATTTACCATCAGGTGGGCCGTATGCTTGATTGTCACCTCAGTGGTATAAAAGTCACCCCTTTTCTTCATAGGTATCGTAAGAGGCCATCAAGTGAACTTACGGTGGAGGGATGGGTAGCAGCGCCTGCTAATTGTAGCAATTACTAGCAAAACCCCCTTTATGGAAGAGACTGTGTTTAGCAGTGGACAGTTAACGACAGTTAACCACAAGGCGACGAGATGACAGGGACTCTATTTACCTAATTATAGAAATAAAAGAAATCCTTATATAATTAGGTAATGCTTTAATAAAGAAAACTTTTACATTACTTCATTCTAGTGTATTTATACGTATGTATTTGTCTTTTTGTCTTGTTAAATAAATTAAGGTTAACATTGCATGCGGGTCCCGACGCCAAAAATATTTCTTTACAAGTAGTGTCCTTATTACATTGTATGTTTTACATATAAATTCACAGACATATGGCATGCCTGAACTTCACCAGACACCTGCTCTATCGCAGCAGTTGCGTCAGCAATTAGTGGTTCTAGATATATAGTAGAACACTCGCTGGAATGCACATCTGATTGTATTTCAGTTGACAATAAAAACTTTTTAAAATTATCATTATCATTGACTTGAAATTTGTCTTGATTTTATGTTGACTCTTGATAAGTCACATAATGTTGCTACCACAATCAGCCTTGTCTTTCAACTTTCATGCAATACCTGAAAGATAATATGATTGTAATATAATATGTATGTTAGGTACATTAGTTTTCTCTGAAAAAGATTAATTATCAATAATTGGATATTATAAAAATCTATATTTCTTTAATTATGAAAAACAGAAAAATAAAATGTTACTGGCATTGTTTGTTATTATCCATTTTTTTTAACACCTGTCAACATGAACATAATCCTTTATAAACAACCCAATTTAAAACATGTATTTTTATCTTTTGGTTATCTTGCAAATAAAAGGAACATTTGTTGGTTATATATATATATAATAACGTAAATTAAACCACAACTTAAATCTATGTTGGACTAAAACAAATTTTTGGCGCCAGGAGAGTTTTTATGTTGCTGCGGAACTCTGCCAAAACCAAACCACGGCTATCCTCGGGGATAATTAAAGTATAACTTCAGGATTCAATCAAGGGCATGTCCTTAGGCTACAACAATGAAGACATATCGTTATTAACTGTGATATTATCTATTCCATGTAACTGTTAATTAGGTATATCAATTTGTAAGTCTGAACTTACTCCTCCGGTATGTAATCTATCCTATTCGATATATATATATATCATATCGACCTATCTCGATTCTACCCGCTTTGTCAAAGTTATTAGAGCAAATAGTTCATAAACAATTGTCCGTTTATCTGTCTAGTAATAATCTGCTAAGTCCTTTGCAATCTGGTTTCCGCCCTGGTCACAGTACAGTCAGTGCTCTTGTCAAAGTCACTGACGACATACGCCGGGCTATGGACAACCACTCCCTCACACTCCTTGTTCTCCTAGACTTTAGCAGTGCCTTTAACTCTGTAGATTATGATATTCTTTTAAATATCCTTTCATCCCTTAACATATCTCCACCTGTAATCAATTGGTTTAACTCTTATCTTCGGGGTCGACTGCAGTGTGTTCGCCATGGTGAGGATACCTCAGATCGGTGTGCGGTTACTGCAGGAGTCCCTCAAGGCGGCGTATTATCTCCTCTTCTTTTCTCTGCATTTATCAATGCTATAACTCATGTAATTTTTTCTTCCTACCATCTCTACGCAGACGATTTGCAATTATATTTTCAATTTAATCTTTGCGACATATCTGAAGCAATTGATGATATGAATTTTCAGCTGCTTAAAATATCGGAATGGGCTAGATCCTTTGGGCTTCTAGTTAACCCGCGAAAATCCCAAGCTCTCATTATAGGTAGTCATCGTAATTATAAAATGCTTGATCATGATGCTTTGCCTCCTGTTTACTATGAAAATGAGTTAATTGCATATGCTAAGAAAGCAAAAAACCTAGGTGTTATAATTGATTGCAATTTATCCTGGAATGAACACATTTATGGGGTCAGCAAAAAGCTATGTTTTTCATTTCATTCTTTTAAACGATTGCAAAAATTCTTACCATTTAAGACAAGGCTTACTTTGGCACAAGCTCTACTGTTATCTCTTCTTGATTATGCCGACATATCCTACCTTGATGCAACTGAAGAGCTTTTAAACAAATTAGAGAGATTACAGAATTTGTGTATACGTTTCATATATGGTCTGCGTAAATATGATCATGTCTCCGCTTATAGAACAAAATTGAATTGGCTGCCAATTCGAAGGCGTCGAGACTTTCATATAATGTCGTTTTTATATTCCGTTCTATATAACCCTACTTTTCCCTCCTATCTTCGTGAACGTTTTGATTTTCTAGTTCCCCATGACGTGTCCTCCCGTTCGACGAAATCTCTTATCCTCAAACTCCCTTCACACTCATCTACGCGCTATAGTGGATCTTTTACCGTCCATGCTGCTAGATTGTGGAATTCTCTTCCCATATCTATCCGTGACAGTCAATCCCTAAATATTTTTAAGAGTAGACTTAAAGAGCATCTTCTATCTCTATGAACATATATTTATTTATCTATATGTGTAGGTATATTGTATGTATATGTGTATGTATATGTAGGTTTATGCATAGATGTAGGTATATATTTATGTATATGTATGTGTGTATTTGTACTATATAATATAATCTAATTAATTTAATTTTGGCTATTTAAAAATTGTACACTGCTGTATCCGCTGACATTGATGCTCCTTTCCACTTTGGGTTTGCTGGAAGAAAACTCTATCAGAGTTAAGCTCGCCTTTGTACTTTTGTTTACCTCTGTCATATTTTTATAACTGATGTGTACAATAAAGTATTAAATAAATAAATAAAATAAATAATCAACTAAAATCACTTAAGATTGGAGAACTTGTTTAACAGTGACCTACTGGGGGGAAGGGATTGTTAGTAATGGAGACTGAGAATCCCATTGCTAGCAATAAACCCAACCAGGTCGACCTCCTCGTGGTTCCCCCTGGAAACTATCATGTTTAATTCCTGATGAATTCATCATGATGGGCTAACTGACCTGTTTTCATTCTCATCTATCTACCTTCACTGGTGCTCCGCCAGCGTATCCCGTTAGCGCGGGCGGAGTTACCAAACCATTTTCACCCATCAAAAAAAAAAAAAAACAGTGACTTACTAATGCCGATAACATTTAAATACTGTTTCTGTACACTAGTATTATAATAACGAAACTCAATTAGGTCAGTTTAAACCACTTGATAACTTTCCTTACTCCACCTCTCCACACACGCCGTCTGCTGTCATCATCTCATCTTTATGTACCTACATTTTATTGATGATATTTATTATTCGACTACCCTGTGACTACACTATATTGACAGCTAAATATATACGGGGTGAATAGATCTTCCGTATCATAAATAGTTCCTTAAAAATCTCATGCAATTACAATCTACCGTAATAGCATGTATGTAAAAAACCTTAAATAGAAGTAAACACAGTCTATCGATAAATATAACCATATTAAAAAAATAAATAAAACTATAAAAATTGAAATTTATGTAATAAATACCTATTAATTATACGTTAAAATGACCATACCGCCCAATATTTATTTTTCCAAGTTTAGGAATGGATATGGCTGATAACTGTGAAGTATATTTTGTTGTTGATACAAAGAATCTCCATTGTAGTACTACAGTCCAATATCTAGCAAAGTACCAAATATTTCTTTAAATAACCCTATAGCGAATATGTGTAGATCATATAATGACGCTCATCAAAATGACTTCGACATATTTGGACTCAGTTATTATCAATTTCGCAGACAATTATATAAAATAATGTAATATTTAGAAATTTCTTAAATAATTTTGTTTTGTTTTTTATTTAACTTTTTTTATATTTATATTTATTTTTATGTTTAAATTATTCATTAATAGTTGCAACCTAATGGCTTCGTCGCAGTCGCATTATTTTTGGATTTATTATTATTGGATCGTGCTGTGCGCACATGTTGTGGCAAGTTTACCTGATCAATACATTATGTACTTGCATATTATAATTTAAGTTTGTATTTGTAAACTTCTGTTATGTGCGCCTAATAAATAAAATAAAAATAAATAAATAAACGGTTGTTCCGAGTAAGCTCTAGCATGCAGCTATGATCCGATGTACAAAATACAAACATCTAATATCCAATACGACAAATAAAACTGATTAAAAGCAGGAAAAGATATAAAAAGTGTATATAAATAGGTATAAATTGAAAAAGAATGATATACAACGACAATAGGGCATGGGGTTGCCACATGATCACGAGCAATGCACTAAATCTATGACGATTTTTAATTAATTAAACATTTACATTGTCCCTATATCACAATAGTGATAAAATGTTTAAAAATATTACTATGGATATAATAGAATGAATATTTATTTTATATTATTATTAAAAAAAATTAAAATTATAATTAAATATTCATGAGGTATGAATATTTAATTAGCAATACTTAAAAATCCGCATCGCACACACAAACCTTCATTGATAAAAATTTCTGTAGGGTAGATACAAGTTCCTGGTCAAATCACTAACGTATACATATCTGTAAAAGAGTTTCCTACCTATTCTTAGAGCAAAGATTTCTTTTCTCCCGAATCTTACTATACTGCTGACTTGCCCGACATATTGTACATTTTATTCCTTGTGCATTTTGTGTGTGCTTTATTTCTCCGACTCGATAATAACAAAGGTAATACCGGCCACTAGACCGATACATATTATTCGTAGACTTAAACCTGCAGTAATCTTCCTATTCTGTTTTACTTTCCTTCTCTGGCAATTAGTTATTGTGTTTACGACCACTTGTGGTAGTGGCACGTACAAGAGACTCGACCTGGAGACGTAAAATGTATAGAAAATTCCAAAATTTGTGTTTATGATATCACAACACGGTCAGAGGGTATCCTCTTTAATAGACGCCACGCGACCTCAGAACTGTCGTACTAGAAGTCCATGAAGGGTCAAAGAACATCGATCTGTATATGAGCAGTCTAACTATAATTAAACTGCCTCAGCATGGCTATCGTATAATAAAAACTTACAGCTAAACAGATCATATGTATTCGCAGTGTCCAGGGTACATGGCAGATCAAACAAGGCTATGGACAATACACAAAGTAAGAATTTGCAGATCTCCGACAACACCAAACAGCGGATGACTCCATACAGTTGTGATGTTTGTAGTAAATATTTTAACAGAAAATCAACATTGCAACAGCATTCGTTGATACATACAGTTGCGAAGCCATATAATTGTGATGTATGTAATAAATGTTTTAAACAAAAATTACAACGGCATTTGTTGATACATACTGGTGATAAGCCATATAGTTGTGATGTATGTAGTAAATGTTTTAGTCAGAAAACACATTTAACACGACATGTTTTGATACATACTACTGATAAACCATATAGTTGTGATGTATGTAATAAATGTTTTAATAAAAAGTCAACATTGCAACGGCATTTGATTGTACATACTGGTGATAAGCCATATAGTTGTAATGTATGTAGTAAATGTTTTGGTCAGAAAACACATTTAACACGACATGTTTTGATACATAACAGAAAATCAACATTGCAACAGCATTCGTTGATACATACAGTTGCGAAGCCATATAATTGTGATGTATGTAATAAATGTTTTAAACAAAAATCAACATTACAACGGCATTTGTTGATACATACTGGTGATAAGCCATATTGTTGTGATGTATGTAGTAAATGTTTTAACCAAAAATCAATATTACAACAGCATATGTTGATACATACTGGTGATAAGCCATATAGTTGTAGTGTATGTAATAAATGTTTTAGTCAGAGAACACATTTAACGCGACATGTTTTGATACATACTGGTGATAAGCAATATACTTGTCATGTATGTAATAAATGTTTTAACCAAAAATCAATATTACAACAGCATATGTTGATACATACTGGTGATAAGCCATATAGTTGTAATGTATGTAGTAAATGTTTTAACAGAGAATCAATATTGCAACAGCATATGTTGATACATACTGGTGAGAAGCCATATAGTTGTGATGTATGTAATAAAAGTTTTAATAAGAAAGCAAACTTAACCCGACATTATTTGATACATAAGGGTGATAAACCATATAGTTGTGATGTATGTACTAAATGTTTTAACCAAAAATCAACATTGCAACGGCATTTGATTATACATACTGGTGATAAGCCATATAGTTGTGATGTATGTAGTAAATGTTTTAGTGATACATCAACATTGCAAAGACATTTATTGATACATACTGGTGAGAAACCATATACTTGTGATGTATGTAATAAATGTTTTAGACAGAAAGGATATTTAACAAAACATTTTTTGATACATAATGGTGGTAAGCCATATAGTTGTAATGTATGTAGTAAATGTTTTAACAGAAAATCAGCACTGCAACGGCATTTGTTGAAACATACTGATGACGATCCGTATTAAATGTATAATTCATGTAGGTGTAAGTATTAATAAAAAAGGTAAAATTCAGAGGTACATACAGCAATACCTTAAGTAACAAGCATTATGTTTAAAATATCACGTCATTATATATATTGTGGAAAGTAATAATGTCATTGTACATAATATGTAAATGTGTGTATACGAGGGGAAGTCAAAAAGTTCGCGGAATGAGGGGAAAGGGAGTTGAAATTAAACATGAAACTATTTTTCATTCTTTATGTATTCTCCGTTAACTTTAATACATTTTTCGGATCTCTTATTTAATTTGTTTATAAAATTGCAGCCTTGATTTTTTCATCATCACCAATTTGTTTTCCACGCAGCTCTTTTTTCACTTTTGGGAATAAATAATAGTCGCTGGGGACCAATTTTGGACTGTAAGGTGTGTGGTCTAAATTTTTAAACTCGTATTAATGGATGACAGTCATAGCAACATGGCACGTGTGGTTGCGTGGCACGTAACGTTGTCGTGCAACAGGAGCATACCTTTTGACATCTTTCCTCTTCTTTTTTCTTTGATATTTCTTCATCAGTCGTCATGATCTTTCTCTTTATACTTCTTCGGAGAAGTCGTGCCTTTTTTATGCCACTGCATCAACTCTTGCTTCGATTCAGGTCCATAGTGGTGAACCCAGGTCTCATCTTCAGTAACAATTCGGGCCATAACTTCTTCCCTACTCTCTCCATAGAGCTTCAAAACCTAGCAAGAACACTCGACACGCTCACTTTTTTAAGTGGCGTGAGCATTTTTGGAACTATCTTGCACGGACCCTAGTCATGCCAAGATGATGATGTAGAATATTTAAAATACATGTGTCGGATATTCCAACCATTGCTGCAAGTTGCTTCTTCTTCAGCCGGGTATCTTCTTATACAAGTTTTTCTACTTTTGCGACGATTTCCGGTATGGTGGCCTCAATTGGCCATCCGGAGCGGGGGTCGTCTTCAATAGACTCTCTTTTTCCTTATTTGAAAAGACCATGGTTTTACCAGGGGCAGAGTCCGCGTAAACTGCTAACAGCTCTTGAAAAATCGTCTAAGCGGATTTTCCTTGCTTGGTGAGGAACTTAATAACGGCATGGTGTTCAATTTTCTCCATACTCGCTGACTTCTTCCAGATTCACTTGTTTCAAGGTCGATATCTCAAAAGTTAATTACCCGATTTGGTTCAAACTTGGTATATATACTTTTAATGAGATGCTTAACAAGTAGCTACTTGGATGAGTAAATCAACCCCCACCAACCCCTCCATTCCGCGAACTTTTTGATCTCCCCTCGTAACGTGACATAGTTTTGATCAATTTATTATTGTATAATATGATACTAATGGTTTTCCTTCACAAAAACAAGAATATTTCAGAATATTTTTCTTTTCTTATAACACAAGGAGCCCATGAGCACCTGCAACACTAGAGGAATTGCAGGTGTTTCCAGTCTTTAAAAATGAATATGCTCTTTTCGGGAAGGTTAGGATGTCGCATTGGTACTAAAAACGCCGTGACGAACACAACGGAATCAGAGAGTATATAGTTTAGATCATCGTGGCTTTAACAGGCAACTAATCTTCTAATTATTCGATGAGCAATTCATTGGAATTATTGGAAAGATTTTCAAATTGTTTGACTACTAATTTAATTGAAAATGTTATTACATGTTATTACGGCCATATTACACAACCAAATTCAGATACAACCTACTTGCATACTTTCTACATAAACTGTGTCGAATATATAATCTAGTAATGTAAAATTTGTTATTGACAAATAATGGACATATCGAACATTTTCTATACACTAGCTTGCTATGAGTTGAGAAAAATAGCAACTGATGGTGTATCCTTCGTCCTCTTCTTACTAATCATATTTGGAGAAGAAGAAAGGAGGCAACCATATAATTTACAGTTTTTATTTTATCATTCCTTCTATGTAATTCTTTGTTCTTACTATTTCTATAAATTTAACTTCTGCAGACTAGCCAACAGGCTATTTAATTTTAATATATGTTTATCCCTCTCTAACGCATTGGCAATATCATAAATATAACGAGAAACTTACTATCCATTCTATTATCGAAATATTTGAATCACACTGATACTACCAGCGCAAAATTCTGCGCGGAATAATTTATTTTTATTAATGTATTTATTTATTCATAGGAAAACCAGGGCTACACTAGAGCAAAAAAATATAATTTAGAACTAATAGTGGCGGTAATGTCAAATGTCCCGTGATTTCGATATAATTGATACTATCGTATAATCTGACTGTCCGTGCTTATATTAAATATGACAAGCATAGAATAACAGATTGTACGACAGTCGTTTCAAACTAATGTTTTTATTTTAATCATTAAACTATGTTCTATGCCATCCACCGAGCGACGAGATGACCGGAATTCTCTTCACCTAATTATAGAAATAAAACAAAATCTTATATTATTAGATAATGGTTTATTAAAAAAAAACATTTCACATTACTTCATACATACATACATATCTGTCACGCCTGTCTCCCATTAGGCTAGGCAAAAACAATGGAACGCCAAACGCTTCGATTCAAACAAACCTCTTTCGCCTCTTCGTTCTGTTTACTTCATTCTATTGTATTTATACGTATGTATTTATGTCTGTGATATGTACATACAACAACTCACACTTTACTGACAAGTCAAATCGCCAATAATAGATAAAATTATAATTTTGTACATAATCCAGCAGTTAAACGTAACATCACAAGAACAATGACCAAAATAAACTATAATCAACACATACTGATGAGGATGCATTCTTTGTTACGTAGTTCTTATAATTACCTCATCAGAACAGCTACGATATTATTATTTTAGTCGCAGTTATTCTGCATTGTCATCGAACTTGAATGCATATGAAATATTTATGGAAATTCGATGATTATGCATCGATAGTGTGTTAGCAAGTAGTTGAAAGTGGATTAATATAACGGTCAAGGAAGGATATCGCTGATATTGACTGTATTTTTGTTGTTAATGCAAGTAATCTCCATTGTTCTATTATGGTCTAATATCCAGCAAAATACCAACAAAAAGTTATCGCAAATAAGCTCTAGCGTGCAACTATACCCAATATACAAAATTCAAGAATTTGATATCCAATAGGTGAAATAAAATGATTAAAACTAGGAAAATATTTTAAAAGTATATATAGGGGAGAGTCCTTCAGTACCGTCAACCTAAGGTTTTTTAAAAATAATATAAATTTCTTTGACATGTTCCGTATTATACCTATTCATATATATAGAACAACCCTTTTGCTACAAATAAAAAAAATAAAGTATTGAGATATTTTAAAAATAGTAACTTTATTAATTATATTTTAAGACATTAAAAAATCAACTGTTATAAAACTGTCCTCCAGTACCGGCCAATAAAAATATGTATAGTTATACATGGCAAAAGTCACAAATATATTGGTTTAACAGCTCTGATATATTTGCACAAGCTTCGTGGACCCAGATCTTACAATTTCCATATTGTATCCAATCTTCCTCGTGAGTTTCTAGGCACAAAGGACAAGTTGTCAGTTCCTGAGTAGATTGATTGTGTGGACGGTATTGGTTTTCTTTATCATTTCTGGATTTTTTGCTTTTCTTGCCGACTAATGAAAATGACTGGTAATTTCAACTTTTCAGCAATTTGGAAAGCAAGGTGAAGAAATTCCTGTTTATTTAAAGGCATTAATCTATTTGCCAAGTCTTTAATATGTTCAGCTAATATTTCTTCATGTTCAGATGAAAAAGTTTTATGAAAGTGACCCATAACCGGCTTCATATATATCTCTTTGTTATTTTTAACAGCATTTACTCTATCATTTAAGGTAGTCCTTGGTACCCGATAGCGATCAGCTGCCTGACGTGCACTTATTTCTTTATTCAACACCTTTTGCACTGCTTTATGCATATTCTCAGGATGCCAAGTACCTTTCTTCTTCAATCTCTTATCATTATTCTCATCACCAGACATCTTTAAGCACCTAAAAGCAAATTAACCTTGTTAAAATTCAACAGACACAGTGGCCGGTACTGGAGGACAATTTCGTGGCCGATACTGTAGGAAACGGAATCAAATATATATTTGAACGTAATTAAAGTAACACTATAAATAATCAATTTTACATTTTGTTATAATAATTATATATATTATTGTGTACATACCAAGCTAAAATAATTAGTGAACTCGTTCTCTAATCGCAGTAATCACCCTCTGAACTTTACTTGTGTTTTGAACAAACGTCACGTAATGAACAAATCAGTCCACTGAAACAAAACACGTCGCGACTCAATCTTCCTCTGCGAGGTAAACACTCATGTCCATGTGGAAGCTTGATATGAAAATTAATATTAGTGCTATCTATTATAATATTACGGAAATTGCATCTGGCCGGTACTGGAGGACTTTTCCCTAATGTAAAAAAATTTGTTCAGTGACAACACTATGTGGGGTTGCCAGATGATCATGAGAAATGCACTACATACTAAGAAAATTGTTAGTTTATTGTTTTTTTTACATTGTACCCATATCACAATAGTGATGAAATGTTTAAAAACTATGACTATGGATATGAGTGAATATTTTATTCTTTATTATTAGTAACAAAATTTACAAACAATTACAATTCTGTATTCGTACCTCCCTTTTAATTACATGTATTTTTAAGTAGCAATACTTAAAAACAATACACTGGAACGCACACAAACCTTGACAAAAAATTCTGTAGGGTAGATACAAGCCCCTGGTCAAATCACTAACGTACATTTATCTGTACAAGAGTTTTCTAACTGTCTTTAGATCAATGTCTTCGGTTTTAGTCATAGTTATAGCTTCTCTGATATTACTACACTTCTGACTTATTCAATTTATTGTATTATTTATTCCTTGTGCATTTTGTGTGTGCTTTATTTCTCCGACTCGATAATAACAAAAGTAGTACCGACCACTAGACCGAGACATATTATTTGTAGACAAACCTGCCGCAGTCTACCTATTCTATTTTATTTTCCTTCTCTGGCAATCGGTTGTAATTTTTATGACCACTTGTGACAGTGTCATGTACAAGAGAATGGTACTGGAGAAGTAGATATCCAGCAAATTTTCAGTGGATACCCTCTTCAGTAAACACGAAGTGACCTCAGATCTGTAGTACAAGGAATGCATGAATGAATATTTCTAGTTTAGCAGTCTGACTGTAATAGTGAACTGCCTCAGCATGGTTATGATATAACAGAAAATTACAGCTAAACAAGTCTAAGTATATTCCAGTAGTGTCCACCGTGCATGTCAGACAAAATATGGCTACGGACAATACACAAGGTGAGAATTTACATGTCTCGCACGACACCGAACAACAGATGACTCCATACCGTAAAGAGCGTCCAGGCTGCAACACAGTTATGAATACCACACAGGAACCGGTGACTGAACAAGGAGGGACCATATTTGAAACTGCTGGACCTTCCAAACCTAATTCTGAACGAGTTCTGTATAATAAGGATGAGGATAAAGTTTATTCATGTGTGGTATGCAGTAAGACATTCGAGACCTACAATACACTGAAATACCATATGACAGTCCATCCTGAACAGGAAATATTTTTGTCTAATAAAAAGCTATACAGTTGTGATGTATGTAATAAATGTTTTAAAATAAAATTAACACTGCAACGGCATATGTTGATACATACTGGTGAGAAGCCATATAGTTGTGATGTATGTAGTAAATGTTTTAACCAAAAATCAACATTGCAACGGCATTTGATTATACATACTGGTGAGAAGCCATATAGTTGTGATGTATCTAATAAATGTTTTTCACAAAAAGGAAATTTTACTCGACATTATTTGATACATACTGGTGATAAGCCATATAGTTCCGATGTATAATAAAGGGTTTAATCAAACGCTAGTTTAACACAACATTTGTTGATACATACTGGTGATAAACCATATAATTGTAATGTAGGTAAGTCTTACACTGTATACAGAAATGTTTTCGCAGAAAGTTTAATTTAACATAGCATTTATTGAAACATAATGATAACAAGCCATGTTAAATGTAATTATTCATAAATATAACAATTCATGTAAATGTAAGTATCTATAAGACAAAAGTTCAGAGGTACAAACAGCGACACCTTAAAATAGAATAGCGAAGCAATACATGTCATCGTACAGAATATGTAGACGTGTGTATAACGTTACAAAGTTTTGATCAGTTAATTATTATATAATATGAAACTAAAGAATTTGAGTAGAAAAGACGTAACTACCCCTTTTGGACTTTTTAACTTAATGATGTTATTTTGTTCAAAATTGAACAGTCTTGGGATCTGTATAATTATTAATTATGTTAATCAAAGCAGTAATTAATGAAATATAATTATTTTACATATTTGTTGTATTTTTTTATTTTTTTACATAAACCAAAAACTAAAGCAAAAGCTATTTTTATCGCTCATCTGTAACGTATGTGCCATACCATAGTGATATGAAACAGCGGGGTAAATATTGTTAGTAAAAGTAAAGGAGTCTGACATTGCCATTGGGCGTTTTTAAACTCTTACGTGGAACTTCACGGTATCGTACGATTTTACCGTCACGAACAATGGGAGCGCAAACAGTTCCTGCGAATAAATCTAATATCATGGTGAAGGATCGGACACTCTTGAGGGTGTTTTTGGTGGACGTCACTATACCGCAAGACGAGAACCTCGTGAAAGCCTAAACCGAGAAAGAGTTCTGTCAGTGAACGGTCTTATCCTAACCAGTCTGAAACAACATCTCAGACGGTTGGGAGTGCGAGGCGGCTCACCCCCGGTAAGATGCAGAGAGCGGTGCTCTTAGATACTGCTCTTTTTTTTTTATATAACTTAGAATAGCAAACAAGCTGACGGTCCACCTGATGGAAAGTGGTATCCGTCGCCTATAGACATGAGCAGTGCCATGGACATAACAGAGTATACTGTTTCGCTTATGATACCCCCCATGCGTTGCCATTCCTGAGGACTCAGGTTTTATTCCTCTGTACCCAGTAAATTCACGCCATATCCCACCCTTCAAACCGAAACACTGCCATGCAAACACAGCTGCTTCACGGTTGAAATACGAATGGGACAGAGGTATCCAAGCAATCGACTTGTACAAAGTCGCCCTCTGGTAAGCATTGTACACTCATTTCTCTCTCTGGGGCCATTTTTTTTTTTTTTTTTTTTTTTTATACCACTGTGGTGGCAAACAAGCATACGGCCCACCTGATGGTAAGCGGTTACCGTAGCCTATGAACGCCTGCAATACCAGAGGTATTACGCGCGCGTTGCCGACCCTGAAGAAACCTCTTTACCCCCCTTTTGAAGAACCCCATGCTGTAGTCTCTCGGGAAAACCTCGGCAGGGAGCTCATTCCATAACCTGAGTGTTCGTGGGAAAAAGCATCTCTGAAACCGCGTTGTACGCGACCATTTAGGCTGTAAGGTATGAGGGTGAACTCCCTGTCGATGGCGAGCCGTACGATGATAGAAAGTGGCCGTAGGCATCATATCGAACAGTTCCTCTGAGCACAATCCGTTGTATAAGCGGTAGAACACGCAGAGTGAGGCAAAATCTCTCCTAAGACTTAAATAAAGCCATGAATCTCGTCCGACTATGCTTCTGCCAGGGTTTAGTTTGCCATCTCCTCTCCTTAAGAGGGGAGATGTGAATTTTGTAAATAATAGTAATAATATTTTTATTTGCTATGATTTTGGGTATAAAATATTAGATCTTATAAATTAAATTTTACCTTCCACTATCTACTTAGATCAAGCGTGCAAATATTGAAAACAAAAGTTACAATAATTAATAAAAGATATAATAAATCTCTAAGAATTATCGATGATCCTTGTCTTACAAACGGTAATGAACCCTTAAGTCTTAAGGAGAGATTTTGCCTCACTTTGCATATTCTACTACTTGTACAATGGAATCTGCTCAGAGGAAATGTTCGATATGATTAGGCATCATTCACTCATATCATAATCATTCAACACACAATTCGGCCACTTTCTACCATCGTACAGCTCGAATCGACAAGTTTACTTTCATATCCTAGAGCCTAGGTGGTCGCGTACAACTTGCTTTCAGAGATGTTTTCTCGCACAAACGTTCAGGTTTGATTAGGTTGCCACCTTAGTGGTATAAGAAAAGTGAGTAAGCGTGTGCCTGCCTGCGCTGCTCATCAAAATATAATTGTGGATGTGCAAGTTTTACGGAGATATCGTAGAATACCTAAGCGTTGAAGCTGTTACGAGTACTTAGTTTATTTGGGATTACACCGGTGGAGAACGCTATTGTACAATGTACTATAGCATTCTCCATCGCCACAATGTACTGTATGGATACAATATGTAGGTACTGTATGGATTTGCCATTGGGTTTCCATGCTATTGCAAGATCCTGGTATTGCGCAAGTCTATCTGATATGGTAGTTTGGGCCCAGTTATCATTAGTACCAGTGAATAGTAAGAAAGTCTTATTAAATTTACGCATATGTTTCCAGATAAAGCAGTGTAGCGCTGAAAAGAATTGCATAGTGATGGCCAGCTTTTAGTTCTTTCCTGTTTCAAAGTGAGTTTTTTAAGTGTTTGTAATCTCTTGAATTCTAAATGTGTGGAATCAGAAGGATTATTTTTAAATTTAATATATGCTTCCTTTGAGTTACTCACAACTTCTGAACATTTGGTATTCCACCATGGTATCCTAGGTTTTATATATAATTTTCGATCAGTAGGTGAGTTAGTTATAGATTTACAATTAGAAGGAAGAGACATTTCTATAGCACAATAAAGTATTTTACTAAAACAACATTCTATTGGAGAATAACATTGATATTTAAATTCCATTAATAAAGTATCAACGTTTTTTTGCTACTTTTTCCAGTCTACTAATCTAAGATTTGGAAAGTTTGGAAAAGGTGTTGAACCGTCATTCTGTTTATTAGCATTTTAATTACTATTTATAGTGATATTTAATTTTACAGAGAGGTGGCAACTACCAAGCGGGTCATCATGAACAGACCAGTCACAACATAAAGCCATTGATGAAGTAACTAACGTCAAATCAAGTACATTGGGATGCCATGATAGCGTTCCCACTATAGTTGGTTGACCATTAGTAAGAAGAATCAAGTCATTGTTATTAATAACATCCAAGACATCTCTACCATGAGGAGAACTAGAATTGCACCCCCAAGCAATATGATGGGCGTTAAAATCGCTAGCAAAAATCAGGAAACTGTGAATAGACTTTATTAAATCATCAAGTTTATTTTTATTAAATAGAGGATTGCAGTTGGTTGGACTATAAAAACTAACAATGTTTATTTCTTTATTACCTACAACAATACATACACAAATATTCTAAATAGAATTGTCGAAATTCGTATTGATTCTAGAATATGAAATTTTGTTGTATAGCTACTCCATTATGTTTCTTACCAGTATCGTTCCTTTCAATGTTATAACCGCGTATGTTAAACTTTTGATTAAGTCTAAACCAAGTTTCAGAGATAATTCCAATAAAGATTATTATTATTATTATTAATATGAATGTTATAATCGTAAAGAAATTTTAATAATACAAGCCTGTTACTGACTATACTCTGAGCGTTCCATTGTACTATGTTTATCTTATCCATTATTTAACTAAAGATGAGTTACTAAATGTAGAAATTAAACTATCTTTTAATGAACCTGTGTTATGAGACACATTTTTGTTAGAGACTAATTTCATAATAGATTAAACTAATAAATTCATAAATATATCTGATTTTGTTAATTTATTAATTTGTGTTTCTATTGACTTTGCTGATAAATAAGGAAACGATTTTTCATTTAATACATCAGAGTGTTCAAGTGCATGGGATTTAATTTTGTTTTCTTCTATTTTCTGTTTTTTTTAATGGACATACATTTGCTACGGCGACGTGATTTTCGCCACAGTTGGCACATTTAGCATCTACTGATTTTAGTGTACATACAAGAAAATTATGTTTTGCTTGTTTTGCTGTACATGTTGAGCAAACTTCATTATTGCAATATTTGACTATATGACCAAAACGCATACAACGTAGGCATTGTTTGACATGTAGGAACATACTGACTTACCTTATATCTCCAATGATCCAGATATACATACTCTGGGAGCTGGGTTGAAGCGAAGGTGACTGCGACCGTTTGCGTTGGCTGGTAAGAGACTGCATCACCATCACCTTGCACTCGTCGCATAAAACGCCGGACTTGGATAATATTTCTGGAACTGCCCATTAACGAAAATATCTGTTTATTACTGAGCTGAATGCGAACATAAGTCAGGACTCCCGTGACTTACATATCTGCAGCAGGAATTGTCGCCAACATATTCAGCTCTTCCAGTAATTTGTGATTTTGTAAAAAGACATTAACATTATTCGAGATATCAAAGGTTACTCCTACTTTAAACCTATTTACAGGTCTAAGGTGTAGAATTCCTGACACGCAGTGCTTTCTGACAGCCTGGGATAATTTTAGCCTATCTTTATCCGAAAAAGTAGTGTTGGGTTGTTTATGAGAGAGTAAGACGATAAATTCTTATTTGTTAGAATTTTCAGGATATTTTCGGCTATAACTAAGAACTTTATAGAATTTATATTTGTCTTGATCGTTTTTTTCATCCGACCCTGAATTATTGTCCTCAACACCTATACCATCTTCTTTATTTCGTTTTTCCCACTCCCCATTATGTAAAATTATCTACCCGCTTGAAGACTTGCTACGTATATAAAAGGTTATTTACAAATATGTACAAAATAAATAACAAATAAATATGTTTTTGAATTATTTGCGAAAGTGTGCCTTTTTTATTCGAATGTTTCCGCCAGAAAAAAACTTAAGAGTAAAATAAAATAAAAAAAAAATCTTTACTGACAACAGGTTGTGGGGTTGCCATATGATCATGAGCAATTCACTACATTCGAAGAAAATTGGTGGTTTGTTACATAATTGCATTCTATCTATACTAAAATAGTGATGAAATGTTTAAAAAATATGACTATGAATATAAAACACTATTCTATTATATTTATAAATAATTATAACTTAATTTTCATACCTTCCTTTTACTATATATGTATTTTAAAGTAGCAATACTTAAAAGTAATACTCCTCAACGCATACACAAACCTTTTTTATTGGAAAAAAATCTGTAGGGTAGATACCAGCCCCTGGTCAAATCACTAACGTACACTTATCTGTACAAGAGTTTCCTATCTGTCCTTAGAGCAAAGATTTCGGTTTTAAACATAATCACAACCTCTTTAATGTTACTATACTGCTGACTTATTCGACATATTTTACTGTTTATTCTTTGTGCATTTTGTGAGTGCTTTATTTCTCAGACTCGATAATAATAAAGGTAATACCGGCCATTAGAGCGATTCATGTTATTTGTACACTTAAACCTACGGCAGTCTATCTATTCTGTTTTGTTTTCCTTTTATGGCAATCGGTTGTTATTTTTACGACCACTTGTGACAGTGTCATGTCCAAAAGACTCGTACTGGAGATGTAGATATCCAGCAAATTTTCAGTGGGTACCCTCTTTAGTAAACACGAAATGACCTCAGATCTGTCGTACAAGGAATGCATGAATGAACATTTCTAGTTTAGCAGTCGTACTGTAATAGTGAACTGAATCAGCATTGTTATCATTTAACAGAAAATTACAGCTAAGCAAGTCTAAGTATATTCCCGTAGTGTCCACCGTGCATATCAGACAAAATATGGCTACGGACAATTCACAAGGTGAGAATTTACATGTCAGCCATGACACTGAACAGCAGATGACTCCACACCATGAAGAGGGTCCAGACTGCTGTACAGTTATGAATACCACACAGGAACCGTTAGATGAACAAGATAACTGTCAGCATGGCATAGACGGAGCGGGAGTTGTAATGACAGAGTATGTTGATGTCACTGGAGAATCGGATGTCACCTTTGGAACTACTGAATATTTAAAACCTGGTTCTGAACGAGTTCTTAATAATGAGGATGATAAGAATAATGTCTTTAAATCTGAGCAACAGAAAAGAAGAAAATCATGTGATAAAGTTTATTCATGTGAGGTATGCAGTAAGACATTCGAGACCTACAATACACTGAAATACCATATGTCAGTCCATACTGAACAGGAAATATTTTTGTCTAATGAAAAGCCATATACTTGCGATGTATGTAGTAAACGTTTTAAAATAAAATTAACACTGCAACGGCATATGTTGATACATACTGGTGAGCAGCCATATAGTTGTGATGTATGTAGTAAACGTTTTAACAGTAAATTAACACTGCGACGGCATATGTTGATACATACTGGTGAGAAGCCATATAGTTGTGATGTATGTAATAAATGTTTTAAAATAAAATTAACACTGCAACGGCATATGTTGATACATACTGGTGAAAAGCCATATAGTTGTGATGTATGTAGTAAATGTTTTAACAGTAAATTAACACTGCAACGGCATATGTTGATACATACTGGTGAGAAGCCATATAGTTGTGATGTATGTAGTAAATGTTTTAACAGAAAATCAACATTGCAACGGCATCTATTGACACATACTGGCGATAAGCCATATAGTTGTGATGTATGTAATAAATGTTTTTCACAAAAAAGAGGTTTAACACGGCATTTGTTGATACATACTGATAATAAGCCATATAGTTGTGATGTATGTAATAAATGTTTTATCCAAAAAGGAAGTTTAACTCGACATTATTTAATACATACTGGTGATAAGCCATATAATTGCGATGTATGTAATAAACGTTTTAGTAGAAAGTTTACTTTAACACAACATTTGTTAAAACATACTGATGACAAGCCATGTTAAATGTATAATGTATTTACAAGACAAGATAAAGTTCAGAGGTACAAACAGCAACACCTTAAGTAGTAAGCGTTATGTGTGACATATCACGTGATTATATATATTGTGGAAAGCAACAGATGTCATTGTACATAATATGTAGATGTGTGTATAACGTAACAAAGTTTTGATCAATTTATTATTATATAATATAAAACTAAAGAATTTGAGTAGAAAAGACGTAACTATCCCTTTTGGCTAATATAACTTAATTATGTTATTTTGTTCAAAATTGAACAGTCTTACGATCTGTATAATTATTAATTAATCAATGCAATAATTAACGAAATAAAATTCTTTTACTTATTTGTTGTATTTTTTTATTTTTGCACATAAACCAATGTAAAAGCCATTTTTATCGCTCATCTGTAACGCATGTGCCATACCATAGTGATATGAAACAGTGGGGAAAATATTGTTAGTAAAAGTAAAGGGGTCCGACATTGCCATTAGGCGTTTTTAAACTTTTACGTGGAACTTCACGGTATTCTACTTACTTGGACACCTCTGTCCCATTCGTGTTTCAACTGTGAAGCAGCTCTGTTTGCATGGCTGTGTTTCGGTTTGAAGGGTGGGATATGGCGTGACTTTACAGGGTACAGAGGAATAACACCTGAGTCCTCAGGAATGGCAACGCGTGGAAGGTATCATGGGCGAAACTCTGTTATGTCAGTATACTCTGCTCATGTATATTGGCGACGGTTACCACTTTCCATCAGGTGGGCCGTCAGCTTGATTGCCATTCTAAGTTGTATCAGAAAAATCTACGATTTTACCGTCACGATACAATGGGAAAGCAAACAGTATGCATTTGTATGGAGACGCTTTTAAGCATTCTTTACAATTATAACGTGGTCGTCCACCATCACGGCATTGCCGTAACCCTTCCGTGGCAGACCTAGGCTCGCCTATAAGATCGTCGCGGCAATTTTAGAAGTGCGAGCTATAATAAGACACATGTCGGGCATGTCACCATCCAGGAGAGTCACTCGGACACATACTTTCGGGTTGACCAGCTCTTACCAACACTGAGTACTTGCACAGACACAACCAGATAACCAAAACACTTCATTAAAATTATCCCGGGTAAGATGCAGAGAGCGATGCTTTTAGATATTGCTCGCATTGTACGCTGATAACTCTCCCTGAGGCCGTGAATCCCGGCTGACCATACTTCTGCCGGGGGTTTTTTGGTGTTGCAAGTATCCGAAAAAATCCCTACAATTGAATTAAAATTTCCGAAATCAGGTAAATTTATTCAATAAGATGTGAATTGTTTTTAATTATTATTTGTATTTTGTGTTATTTTCTTACATAATATAAAATTGATCTTAGTATGTACATAGAGTTTTATTTAATATTATGCAGAATATCTAATGCTATTCATATTAATTAAAATTTTACGACACAGTTACTTGAATTATTAATAAAACAGGTACCATTCTCAAGCGACTTCAAAATGAACATTTTAAATTCTACTACATACAGGATGTCCGGTAATGAAGGGATAACCTTGAAACATCTTATAGTTCAACTTATGGCCATCATGAACAAAAACCGAAACAAAATAAATATATCATAAGTAGTACCTTTGTTATCTTTATTTCAAAGAAAGTAAATTTTTTCTATCTTATTTTACTGTTCTGATCACTATTACAAGAAATTAATGAATTCTATTGGTTTTTTGGTTGTTTTATTATTATACACTAACTGTGCTGATAGACAGAAAGTGAATAGTATGACTAACTATTGCAGTTTTTTTTTTAATACGCGAACAAATTTATTTTTGAACATTATGCAAAATAATATTTTTTAAACAAAGTTCAAACCTCTTGCGTATAAAAAATTTATGAATACATGGATGACCAATAATTTTAAAATAATGTCTGTTTCAAGTAGATTTTACAATGGTACAATTCATAACTGTATCTATCATAAATAGTAAATTATTACCATTAATGTAGAAAAGGAGAAAATTTTACTAAATAACAAAATTTGTAATATGGGAACATTTTTCAAATTAAATTGTATCTCAACTCTGGGGAATAATAAAAAACAACATTTAATATTCAAAATAATTTTAGAATTTTTTATTGGTGATATAAATCAAGGTGATATAATTCAAGTTCAAAATTAAAGGAAAAATGGTTAAAAAATAAATTTGACAGCTATGTTTTTTTTTTCTGCAATGGACATTAAAAAGGTATCCAGACATGATCAACTTAAAGTGAACTTGTTCTTTTAAATATTTTTTGGGCATTCAATGTTATGATGGAAATTTTCACCATTATGCAAAAAAGGATTAAAAATATGCCTCTTTTATAGATTAGCGATTTTCGAGTGCGATCTTTTACACCTTTGTCACCTGTTACCTGCCAAAGCCACGATGATCTAAAATACATACTCCTTGACTGTTCTTACCTGTGTTAGGAGCATGCGTAGAGAAATTTTCAGTTTTTATGATATAACGAAGGGTTAATCCTCACGGGCACTTGCTCTAGAACCGATACGATATCCTAACCTTCCAGAAAGGGGGGAAAGGGATTGTTAGTAATGGAGACTGAGAATCCCATTGCTAACAATATACCCAGCCAGGTCGACCTCCTCGCGGTTTCCCCTGGAAACTATCATGGTTAATTCCTGATGAATTCATCATGATGGGCTAACTGGCCCGTTTTCATTCTCATCTATCACCCTTCTCTGGTGCTCCGCCAGCTTATTCCGTTAGCGCAGGCGGGGTTACCATACCATTTTCACCCATAAAAAGAGTTAACCTTCCAGAAAAGAGCACATTCATTTTTAAAAGGCCGGCAGCGCACCTGCTATGCCTCTGGTATTGTAAGTATTCATGGGCGATGGTAGTCACTTACCTTCAAGTCAGTCGCATGTTGTTAAATATCTAGAACGCACCTCATACATTGTGTCATACGATGGTGGCGCCATTGCTGCTTTTGTACCTTAGTTTTGTACTTCTGTAAAGGTTTATTATAATGTATGAATTTTTTTTTATACAACTCAAAATGACAAACAAGCTGACGGTCCACCTGATGGAAAGTGGTAACCGTCACCTATAGACATGAGCAGTACCATGGACATAACAGAGTATACTGTTTCGCCCATGATACCCCCATGCGTTGCCATACCTGAAGACTCGGATGTTATTCCATTGTATCCAATAAATTCACGCTATATCCCACCCTTCAAACCGAAACACAGCCATACAAACACAACTGCTTCACGGTTGAAACACGAATGGGACAGAGGTACTCAAGCAATCGACTTTTGTACAAAGTATACTTCATACTGTTAAGAATGTATAAGTTTATGCTTTTGCCTACTGTCAGTCTATAGTAATAAAAGTAATATATAGATATTGTCTGTGGAATATAAATGAATAAAGTAATAGCATTATAAAATTATTATTTATTTTATTATAAATAAATATCCCCAACAACACATACCACTGTTGGTAAGTTAATTTCTAGTATGGTTATTATCTCCTGGTACCTTTTTAAATTGGCTCTCACATTAATTTTGAAACCAATAATAATACAACTTAGAATGGCAAACAAGCTGACGGCCCACCTGATGGAAAGTGGCAACCGTCGCCCGTAGACATGAGTAAGTACCATGGATATAACAGAATATACTGTTTCGCTCATGATACAGAGGTACCCAAGCGATCGACTTTTGTACAAAGTAAATGTGTTGTACAAGCTACTATAAGTAGACGTTTTATTACCAATTCATCTTTATTTTCATTTATATACTAAAATCCGGATTTAACGTGAACTTGCAAATATTCAACACATGCTCGTTTGCTACTAGCGTTATTAAAAAAGACAAATAAATATTTTAATCATGGCACTCGCTTTTGCGAGTAAAAACATTTAATAGGATTTTTAACGGGTGATGATGGAATGGTAACTCCCCCTGTGCTATAGGTATATGCTGGCGGGCAACCAGTGAGGAATGATAAGTGAGGATGAAAGCAGGTCCATTACCCATGGAGGCAGCTCTGCTTTACACTCAATGATTCCGATGCCATCGCCGATGTGGTGCTCCAGGGAATGGAATAATTTAACTCATTACTTATTCCTTAGTCTGTGGTGCCCGTCGGTAGAAAATCCAAACCCTGGTATGGAGCCTCTTGTAGAACAGCATCTCGTTTGAATCAGGAGTGCTTCCTAGCCTGGGCCAAAACTGTGATGTCTAGAGATCTTAACACAGTGTACTTAAAAAGTAGTACAGCTCTGCCTCTATGTCCTTCAAAAGAGTTATATCCACAGCAAAGTAAGAGCATTTTAGTAGAATATGCATATATGTATGTATATATATATATATATATATATATATATATATATATATATATATATATATATATATATATATATATATATAATTTAGCGGCACGTCCCGGCTTTGCACGCATGAACATTTTTACAACATTTTACATTTTTATCTGATCCTACCTAGCTACCTATTTCATAGATGTGCCCGCCCCCACCTGCCCCTCTCTCCCACCGCTAAAATGCCTGACTAGGTAACCACACGGCTGACACGGCGCGGGCGACGGGCGGCGCCTTTTCTATATCTGACTTTTTAACATGTCTTTCGAATGGAATATACGATATGAAAAATTCTAAAAGTAATCTGCAGGTATTGAAACAATTATGAATACAAAATAATTTATTCAGATAAGGATTAATAAATAGGTATGAATAACGTGTACAACGCGACAGCGTTATTTTTTCTATTTCCATGACTTATTAAATTCGTAATATCTATTATAATTAAAAAATTGAAACAGTTTTGAAAACAATTTTTTTCAAAACTGTTTCCAAAAATTTATTTGGATAAAGATTTAGACAGTAGTATGAATAACATGGTATAATTTTGGTCGGTATTTCTCTCAACTTTTAAAATGTAAAAGTGATTATTGTGACATAACGATAATAGTTGGACATATAGTGTCGCGAAGTTTTTTGTAGTTAAGTATTTATATTTCCTTCAATATTGTAGAACATACTTTTGTTCTATCACCAATAGTTTCCGCAGCGCACGCGACCAAAGATATTTTATAGCATTTTTCTACACCTTTAGTTATATTATAAAAGTTTTAGTAAGGAAATCTAATCTTTTCTAGCAATAATTATAGCCTATATTACTCAGAGTAAATATAGTTTTCTCATCGTGAAAGAATTTTTGTAATTGGCAAAATAGTTTTTGAGTTTATTCATTACAAATATACATACACACAAAAATACAAGTCTTTCCTCTTTATAATATTAGTATAAACAAACATACAAAACAACACACAAAAATAGAAATCTTTCCTCTTTATAATATTAGTGTAGATGTTGATAAAATCCACTTCAAATGGGGAATTTTAATTCAATTGTGGGAAAGTTTTTTAGATACTTGCAACACTAAAAATAGCGCGAATTCTTTTATAGGAAATGAATTACTATTTATGCTTACTAGTTCTATTTTTTATAATTTTGGTCCTATTTAATGTGCAAAAACTTATTTTATATATTAAATATTATAGATAAGTTATGGGAGTAAGAAATGACTATGAAACACTATTTGAAAAAAAGAGACGTTTAATTTGACCATTAGCTAACAGTTCACCCGTTTTTAGGACTTGAAACTCCAAAATCAAGATATACAGATAGACTTTTCAATTCTAAACAAAACAGCATCATATTAGGCAAAGTCAGTCATATTAGGCAAAGGTAACACATATCTTTTCTACTCAGAGGTAAAAAAAATAATTTCTATTTATTTGTGAAGAAAACCATTAGTTTCATATTATATAATAATAAATTTATCAAAACTTTGTAACGTTATACACACATCTACATATTATGTACAATGACATCTGTTGCTTTCCACAATATATATAATCACGTGATATATCACACATAATGCTTGCTACATAAGGTGTCGCTGTTTGTACCTCTGAACTTTATCTTGTCTTACAGATACTTACATCTACATGAATTATACATTCAATACAGCTTGGCATCAGTATGTTTCAATAAATGCTGTGTTAAATTAAACTTTCTTCTAAAACATTTATTACATACATCACATCTATGTGGCTTATTGCCAGTATGCATTAAATAATGCTTTGTTAAACTTGATTTGTGATTAAAACATTTATTACATATGTTACAACTATGTGGCTTATCTCCAGTATGTATTAAAAAATGCTGTGTTAAACTTCCTTTTTGATTAAAACATTTATTACATACATTACAACTATATGGCTTCTCACCAGTATGTATCAAATAATGCCGTGTTAAATATGACTTTCTGCTGAAACATTTATCACATACATCACAAATATACGGCTTAACATCAGTATGTATCAACAGATGTCGCTGGAATGTTGATTTTATGTTAAAACCTTTATTACATAAATCACAATTATATAACTTATCATCAGTGTGTATCAATGAATGCCTTTGCAATGTTGATTTTTTGTTGAAACATTTACTACATACATCACAAGTATATGGCTTATCACCAGTATGTATCAACATATGCCGTTGCAATGTTGATTTTAGATTAAAACATTTACTACATACATTACAACTATATGGTTTATCATCAAAATGTATTGAAAGATGTTGTGTTAATTTTGCTTTCTGCCTGAAAGATTTATTACATACATCACAATTGTATGGCTTTTCACCAGTATGTATTAACAAATGCCTTTGCAATGTTGATGTATCACTAAAACATTTACTACATACATCACAACTATATGGCTTGTCACCAGTATGTATAATCAAATGCCGTTGCAATTTAGATTTTCTGTCAAAACATTTATTACATACATAACAAGTGTATGGTTTATCATCAAAATGTGTCGAAAAATGTTGTGTTAATTTTGCTTTTTGCCTGAAAGATTTATTACATACATCACAATTATATGGCTTTTCACCAGTATGTGTTGACAAATGCCGTTGCAATGTTGATGTATCACTAAAACATTTACTACATACATCACAATTATATGGCTTTTCACCAGTATGTATAATCAAATGCCGTTGCAATGTTGATATATCACTAAAACATTTATTACATACATCACAACTGTATGGCTTCTCACCAGTATGTATCAACAAATGCCGTTGCAATTTTGATTTTCTGTCAAAACATTTATTACATACATAACAAGTGTATGGCTTTTCATTAGACAAATATATTTCTTGTTTAGTATGAACTGATATATGGCATTTCAGTGTATTGTAGGACTCGAATGTCTTACTGCATACCTTACATGAATGAACTTTATCACATGATATTCTTCTTCTCTGGTGCTTAGGTTTAAAGACATTATGCTCCTCATCTTCATTATACAGAACTTGTCCAGAATCAGGTTTTGAATGTTCAGTAGTTCCAACGGTGGTCACTCCTTGTACAACTGTGGGTCCTATAACCAACTCACTCTTTATTTCATGATCCTCATACAGCTTCAAGGGATCATTTGCCTCACCACTGTATATTTTTTGATTAGCTTCCAATTCTTCAACAACATCAACATACTCTGTCTTTACAACTCCCGCTCCGTCTATGCCATGCTGATAATCATCTTGTTCAATGAACGGTTCCTGTTTGATATTCATAACTGGACGCTCTTTATGGTGTGGAGTCATCTGTCATTTGGTGTTGTGGGAGACATGTAAGTTCTCACGTTGTTTATTGCCCATAGCCATATTTGATCTGCCATGCACTGTGGACAATACATATGGCCTGTTTAGATGTAAGATTTTGTTAAATGATAACCATGTTGAGGTAGTTTAAAATTATTTTTATTTATTTTATTTAATACTTTATTGTACACATTAGTTATAAAAATATGACAGAGGTAAACAAAAGTACAAAGGCGAGCTTAACTCCGATAGAGTTTTCTTCCAGCAAACCCAAAGTGGAAAGGAGCATCAATGTCAGCGGATACAGCAGTGTACAATTTTTAAACAGCCAAAATTAAATTAATTAGATTATATTTTATAGTACAAATACACACATACATATACATAAATATATACCTACATCTATGCATATACCTACATATAATAATTATAATTAATTAGACTGCTCTAATATATAGTTAGATGTTCAAGATTCAAGATTTATTTATTTGTAAAACATGCATATAAATACATGCAGATATTGACAATATAATACCGTTCGACATGTTTAGGCTGTACGGCATACAAAAATATGTGGTTACACAGATAGTTCAAATTCCAAGTCCATTTTATACCATTAATCGTCATCACATTCCAATTTTAAATACATTTAAATAAATAATAATTATCAGGCAAGAATAAAAGAACAATGTTAATAAATACAAATAAATATTCGTTTTGTCAAATTTTATCATGAAAGAATTCACATACATTGTAATAACATTTATCGATTAAGAATTTTTTTAATTTATACTTAAATACATTATTTTCAGTATAAATTAAAAAGTATAAATAGGGCCTTCATGCATTCCTAGTATGACAGTTCAGAGGTCGCGTCGCATCCACTAAAGAGGGTACTCACTGACAGTGTAGTGACATAATTAAAACACATTTTAAAGTTTGCTGGACATTTACGTCTCCAGTACGATTCTTTTGGACATGACACTGCCACATGGATCGTAAAAATAACAACCGATTGCCAGAGAAGGAAAATAAAACAGAATAGGTAGACTGCGGCAGGTTTAAGTTTACAAATGACATGTATCGGTCTAGTGGCCGGTATTACCTTTGTTATTATCGAGTCGGAGAAATAAGGCACACAAAATGCACAAGAAATAAACAGTACAATATATCAAGCAAGTAAACGATGTAATGTCCTTGTCTAGTTATTTATGTTTAGTTTCTGTGTTAATATTATCACGAATTTATTCGTAATTTTTATTTTTTTATGTAATATAAAAATATTCAATATAATAAATTTATACTTAAAATTGTTGATCTTAGTGATGGGATTCGAGTTGCTTTTCACTCGAGTGACTCGAGTAGTTTTTATATTACATGCACTCGAGTTAAATTTTTGACGACTCGAGTTTCGAGTGACTCGCGACGACTCGAATTACGAGTGACTCGAGTTGACTCGTACCACTCGAATGGTTTATACCGAACCGAGTGAGAAATTCAAATTGTGACAAGTTTACCCGCGGTAGCAGGAAACTTTTAAGAGAGAAAATTCTTCCTGATGCTTATCATGCCGCACGCACTATAATTGTAGATATTCTACATTTAGTTGAATATACGGCTGCTACAACAGATTTATGGACTTCTGACAATAATAAAGCATACCTAACTATTACAATACTTATAATTCAAAACTTTTTTCGCAAACTGTTACTACTAAAGAGGTTACGGAGAAACATTCTTCTATTATTTTAGCAAGTGCTGAAGTCGATATTATCGAAGCCGTTAGGGAAAAAATTTATCAATTTATTTTTTTAAAGTAGTTATTACACCAATTTCAGTTAAATTTGTTATCTCATTAAAGATACATTATTTTTGTTTTTTTGTTGAGTTTATTTAAGTTTCATTTAAATTAATTTTAAAACACGTATATTATTACATAAATTGTGTAAGAACATAATAAAACTGTTTATTATATAAATTAAATTGGATTAGAACTTATTAGTAGTAGATTATCATATTTTAATTTGACTGATAGTTGATATAAGAGGTTTCTTGATTATGTATGACATTGGCTTGGTTTAGTTTGAAGGAAAATTCTATTTTTTACATTTTGTTTAGATTTTTTTTTGAGAAAATGAATACACATTTTCTATATAAAATTAATACTGTTTTATTCGTTTTAAAATTTTGGTCACTCGAGTTTTATATTACGAGTGACTCGAGTCAATAAAAATCACTCGAGTTTTATTTTCACTCGAGTGGCATTCGAGTGAGTAACTTATCAGTACCGAGTGACTCGAGTGAAAAAAAATCACTCGAGTCCCATCACTAGTTGATCTACTGACAATGACAGCTTGACTGATAAGAAACTGTACAAGTGTTGCCAGATAAAATGAACTCTATTATGCCAAAAATTTGACCCCAAGTAGCCTAAAGTCGTCTAAATTTTTTTACTGTATTATAGCCTAAAATAGCTCAAATCTAACGGGGACAGACGTAATTTAGAATATTTTCGAGCCGGAGCGATAAAGGTGAAAATTTTTAGACATCTGCGAAATATTGTTCGCATCCTAGGGTGGGTACCAAACTATGTTAGGGCGAGCAAGACGTAAACAGTGCTCTCCTCTAAATACAACCTTTGTTTACCATTTTATTATCATCCATTAAAGAATGACAAATTAGATAAATTTACTAAATGTTGAAAAATTTTATGTTTGTGGAACGTTGCTACACGTTTTGGGAAACTGGAAGTTCACGTACACTTAACATTTATTCAAGTATAAATTGCTCACTGAAGTGAGCAATTTATACTTGAATATAATATTCCTTTATATTAGTTTGCACGACACTCTAAACAAGTTAAGTTTGATGAGAATGGATTTAGTTTTAAGGTGACAACTTTTAATTAATTCGAGAGGTTGCTCCAAAAATGATACATCATATATCAGTGCTCGATATGAATTTAATAAATTTTGATACAATGTGTACAAATATCGAAAGGAGTAGATCGTTTGAGAGATTTTAATATATATAAATTATTTTGATAACGCTTAACGATATTATATCGATTATAAAGATCGTGGTGTATCTATAATGAGACAGTACTACCTTTCTTTACTAGACAGTTTGAAAGAAGCTATGAAGGAAAAAAAAGAGGAAAGCTGTCAAAAGGTGTGCTCCTTTTGCATGATAACGCTTCACGTGCCATATTGCGACGACTACCATCCACAGATGCGGGTTTAAAAAATTAGACCACCCACCTTACCATCCAGCGATTAATATTTATTCCCAAAAATGAAATAGGAGCTGCGTGGAAAAAAAATTGGCGACGATGAAGAAGTCAAGTCTGCAATTTTATCCTATTTTGACAGCAAAGATAAACTTTTTTTTTCGATGGTATAAACAAATTATTTGTGAGATCCGAAAAATGTATTAAGGTTGTAGCACTGTTTTCAAATATATAAAAATTACAATATTTTTAGATTAAGTCGAATTTATCAGTATCCGTGTACGTTGGACAGTTCCGGCGGACACTGACGTCTGTCAATTGAATTTGACACTTAAGATAGAGTTAATAGATTAGTGACCTTGTCGGTCGCGGCAACAGGCGTTATACTTTAAAAGAGTTTTTATGTATACAGAAATTTGGATTTCGCCTTGGTCTCGTAATTGGAAGTAAAATTTGTATATATACACAGTCGCCACAAGAACTTCGTTTGGTTGAGGCTTAGCAAAATTGTGGGGCGTAATTCCCAGCGCGGGTAATAAATCTGGAGCAAATATAAGCGTAATGAAACTCCAAAAGGAATTCGAAGCTCGAAAAGGTAATTCCTCTGTTTGATATGCTATTAAACGATTTTTCTATTTTCTTAGATACCTATATTTGCTGTGGACAGTAGTTTTTAAATGTAGAAGTTTGAATTTCCCTAAAATTAATGGTAAATAAGTAATGCGAATAGTTTCTTCCCTAGCATGTCGTAAAAGGCGACTAATGGGAATATGGCCTTGTGTTTGTCTTGGTAGATGATGGGCTAGCAACCTGTCACTGTGTCACTTCCATCAGTGATCAGCTTGTGCCAGTATCATGTAGGGAACGTCTTCTCTTTGTACTTTTAAACCCTTTTAATATAACTTTCTCAAGTTGTATTTACCAGAGGGAGACTTCGTACCAAAGTCGTTCGCGTGGGTGTCTCTGTCTTATTTCGTGTTTCAACCGTCTAGCAGTTGGGTTTGCTTTGTTGTGTTTCAGTTTGAAAGGGTGGGATATGTCATAAATTTACCGGGTACAGAGGAATAACACCTGAATCCTTAGGAATGCCAATGAATGGGGGGAGAATGACAAGGGCAAAACAGTATACTCTGTTATGTTACTGCTCATGTCTATAGGTGACGATTACCACTTTCCATCAGGTGGACCGTCAGCTTGTTTGCTATTCTAATTTAAATAAAACATACCTTTGGGTAGAGGAAAAAAGAAATAAGACGATAGCTTGATGGCATAGAAAGAGTAACTAATGTAAAAAATAAGGGAAAATGTTTATAAAATGAAAACATTTGAATTCATAATATTTATTTTATGAACAAAAATACAAAATGCAGGATCTCATAAAAAATTTTCGACACCGGTTTTTTCAGTAGCTCTGGAAAAAAAAATATAATATTCGATTAAGAAAAAATAATTATACATTATTAAAATAAACTGGTTACCTGTGTTCACGTGGGTGTCGTAAGAGGTCACAAAGGGTACTTTTTTTAATGGGTGATAAAGGAATGGTAGCTCCGCTTGCGCTATCTGTATACGCTGGTGAGGCACTAGTGGTAGGTGAGAATGAAAAGGCAGGTCAGTTAACCCATCGTGATACTTGAATTAACCATGATAGTTTCCAGGGAGAACCGCATGAAGGTCGACCTGATAGAGAAAATTGCTAGCAAATGGTTCAGTTGTAACTCATTATTAACAATCCTTCTCCCTCTAATTAAGGGTACTTAATGGTCGAAGGATTAGTAGCAACACCCCTTAAAAACATCACTAAAGCCAAATAGTTGCCAAGCTTGGTAATTACTGGTAAAACCCTCCAATAGAAGGAAGCCTATGTTCAGCGGTAGACAATTATCGGCTGAAATAACAGCCAACTAAACATAACTGCTTTTATTGGGGGGAAAGGGATTGTTATTTATATTGTTATTGATAGATCTCTCTCTCTCTCTCTCTTACTGCTTACTCTTTCTTCTGGTAGATAGATAGATAGATAACCTTTATTACCAGTATTAAGAAAATAAAAAATTAAAACAATAAAAAAAACAATTAATTTTGCTGGTAATAGGAGCCGCCTCAGCTGTTGCTATATATATGTACAGCTTCAGCGAGAAGTACCTACCTATAGAACGCTGATTTTCAGGCGGCCCCTTAACTCCTTTACCTTTAGCATGCGTGCGGGTCGCCAATATCTATTTCTCGGATGGGAGACTCAGCACGCTTCACAACAAATACATAAAACATTACAAGTGAAACTGACAAGAACAAACTCTGAATAAACTATCGCACTTTACAATGACATTATTATAAAAAAAATTAAAAAAAAAAAGAACATGAAGCGTCAGTTTCTCAGTAAGATCTAATAGTCCCGTTGCTAGCAATGTCTCCCAACAGGATGACCTCCACACGGTTCCCCTGGAAACCATCGTGCTGAATTCCAGGTGTATTCATCACGATGGACTAGCTGACCTGCCTTTTCATTCTCACCTATCATCCCTTACTGGTGTCCTGCCAGTGTATTCCGTTAGCGTCGGCGGGTAAAATATTTCATCTTCGCCCATTAAAAAAAAAATTGCTTTTATTTTTTTTTCTCACTTTCCCTTTAAATTTAACCTCAAACTCAATGCTTCAGTCATTGATTGTTTTATTTGTTCATCTAATACAGTTAATTGTTTGCTATAGTAAAATGTATGTATTGATTTATGTATATACATACATACATATCTGTCACGCCTGTCTCCCATTAGGGTAGCGCAGAAACAATGGAACGCCAAATGCTTCGATTCAAACTTGATTTATGTATGTATATTTATTTTATATATGTATTAGATAGATAGATAGATAGATACTCTTTATTGTTTCTTCCAAACGATTACAATTGTAAATTTATTCTAGATATAATTTATATCATATTTACTTAGTATATAATATATAACAAATATGTCATGCGGTATGGTAACGTCCACCAAAAACACTCTCAAGAGTGTCCAATCCATCACCACGATATTAGGTATATTTGTAGGAACTGTCCTGTTCGTGATGATGACTCGGTCCAAGTAGAGGTTGACGCTGTCGCTTTCGAGGACTGTATTTTAGGGATAACTCTTGATGAGGTGTCTTTGCAAGTACTCAATGTTGGTAAGAGCTGATCAACCCGAAATTCCGTGTACGAGTGACTCTCCTGGATGGTGACATACCTGACATATATTATATATATATATGCCTGACATGTCTTATTATAGCTCGCACTTCTAAAATTGCCGCGACGGTCTTATAGGCGAGCCTAGGTCTGCTATGGAAGGGTTCGACAGTGCCGTGATGGTGCACGACCACGTTATAATTATAGAGAATGCTTAAAAGCGTCTTCATACAAATACATACAGTTTGCTTTCCCATTGTATCGTGACGGTAAAATCGTGAAATACCTGAAATGAAGTTCCACGTAAAAGTTTAAAAACGCCCAATGGCAGTGTCAGACCCCTTTACTTGTACTGACAATATTTTCCTCACTGTTTCATAGCACTATGGTATGGCACATGTGTTACAGATGAGCAATAAACTTTTGCATTGGTTGATGTGTAAAAATAAAAAAAATAAAAACAAATAAGTAAAAGAATTTTATTTAATTAATAATTGCATTTATTAATTAATAATTATACAGATCGTATGACTGTTCAATTTTGAACAAAATAACATCATTGAGTTATATTAGCTAAAAGGGGTAGTTACGTCTTTGATACTCAAATTCTTTAGTTTCATATTATATAATAATAAAGTAATCAAAACTTTGTTACGTTATACACACGTCTACGTATTATGTACAATGACATATGTTGCTTTACACAATATATATAGGAAGTGCAACATATTTGGAATACTGCAGGTAACTTGGAATACCTCCATATCTGAATCAATATAAACGCTATCTGTGTTTTTTTTAAGTAAACATAACGCCATTCGATATACGAAGCCGTAGATAGTTAAAATCAGGACACCATTTTGACATTCCGGCTACCAGCCCCAAAGAAACGAGACACTTGTTTTGAAAACTATTTCGCTAAGAATGCAATCCATTGTAATCTTTACTGTAATACTTTAAATCTTTATTGTAATTATTTAAACAGCTAGTTGACCTTTGTCAGTTTAGGATGTTACAATGGTTTGGTGAATATTTCTAGAATTAAAAATGTGACATGGATTTTTAGGTAAGGTTGGTGTGTTGTTAATTTGGAATACCGAGAGTGAACATAATTTGGAATATTCCAAATTTTATGCATATTTTATGAGTAGTAATAAAAAAGAATATTAGCATTAGAAGCGGTAAGCCAGCAAGATCGGCAGTAATTTCAAGTTCTTATAAAAAAAAAGATCTTGAGAATGCACAATCTAAAGTGTGATAAAGAAAACAAAACAAAGAGAAAATATTAAGGAAAAGAGCAAGAAAAATATAAGACAGAAGAGAAATAGACAAGGAAAAGAAATATGACAGACAGTGATTCATCAAATCCGAATCCGAGGGCTATATCTGGAAATAACACAGACTCTTCCGACAATGTAGCAAGAGAGATGAGATTGCAGTCCCTATTGACGAAGACGCTGAGTGTATTTCTGTAACGGAAAATATAGCGAGGATAAAAGGGGTGATGAATGGGTACAGTATTTAATGTGCGAATTGTGGGTTCGTGGTGCTTGTGCTAGTTATGAATTCGGTGTGTATATATGTGATTACTGCAACAGTAACTAAGAATAGTAAACTATAAATTCAAACTAAACACTGATCAATGTTTATTGTGACTGATTATTGAAAAAGATTTATTATCTAGAGAACTAAATATTAATAAAACTGTTACAAAGATAAGAAATCTATTAGTTTCTAAGAAAAAGTGTAAGCAATTGACAAAGAAAAAATGTGAATGTATTTTGGAATACTATATTCCAAATTACCTGCACTCTAAGTCAAATATAGTTTTTGGAGTTTTCTAGTTGCATAGGCATTTTTATAAAGATTCTGGTTTTTGTTATATTTGATTGTTCTCATTATTAAAGTTTAATAGTTTGACAATAATTAAATGTATTTTTTACCTACCGATCCCGTTCCAAATATGCTGCAGTTCCTCTATAATCACGTGATATGTCAAACATAACACTTGCTACTTAAGGTTACTGTTTGTTTGTCTTATAAATACTTACACCTACATAAATTATACATTTATTACGGCTTGGCATCAGTATGTATCAACAGATGCCGTTGCAGTGTTGATTTTCTGTTAAAACATTTATTACATACATCACAACTATATGGCTTCTCACCAGTGTGTATCATTAAATGCCGTTGCAATTTTGAGTTTTGGTTAAAACATTGACTACATTCATTACAACTATATGGCTTGTCACCACTATGTATCGACATATGAACTTTCAAATTTGATTTTCTATTAAAACTTTTATTACATACATCACAACTATATGGCTTCTCACCAGTGTGTATCATCAAATGCCGTTGCAATGTTGAGTTTTGGTTAAAACATTGACTACATACATTACAACTGTATGGCCTATCACCAGTATGTAGCAGCAAATGCCGTTGCAATATTGATTTTTGGTTAAAACGTTTACTACATACATTACAACTATATGGCTTATCACCAGTATGTATCATCAAATGCTGTTTCAATGTTGATTTTAGTTTAAAACGTTTACTACATACATCACAAGTATATGGCTTTTCATTAGACCAATATACTTCCTGTTCAGTATGGACTGTCATATGGTATTTCAGTGTATTGTAGGTCTCGAATGTCTTACTGCATACCACACATGAATGAACTTTATCCTTATCTTTATTATACAGAACTCGTTCAGAGTCAGGTTTGGAAGGTCCAGCAGTTTCAAATATGGTCCCTTCTTGTTCAGTCACCGGTTCCTGTGTGGTATTCATAACTGTACTGCAGCCTGGACGCTCTTTATGGTGTGGAGTCATCTGTTGTTCGGTGTCGTGCGAGACATGTAAATTCTCACCTTGCGTATTGTCCGTAGCCATATTGTATCTGACATGCACGGTGAATACTACGGGAATATACTTAGACTTGTTTAGCTGTAATTTTCTGTTAAATGATAACCATGCTGAGGCAGTTCACTATTAGATACAGTCAGACTACTAAACTAGAAATGTTCATTGGGCCTTCATGTATTTCTTGTACGACAGTTCTGAGATTACTTCGTGTATACTAAAGAGGGTGATCATTTATGGGTGCCCATTGAAAATTTGCTGGATATCTATGTCTCCAGTACGTGCCTATTGTACATGACACTGCCTCAAGTAGTAAAAATAACAACTGATTGCCAGAGAAGGAAAATAAAACAGAATACTTAGACTGCGGCAGGTTTAAGTCTACAAATGACATGTATCGTTCTAGTGGCCGGTATTACCTTTGTTATTATCGAGTCGGAGAAATAAAGCACACACAAAATGCACAAGGAATAAACAGTACAATATGTCGTAAAAGTCAGAAGTGTAGTAAGATTAGAGATAGAGAGGCTATGACTATATCTAAAACCGAAATCTTTGGTCTAATGACAGGTAGAAAACTCTTGTACAGATATGTGTACGTTAGTGATTAGACCAGGGGCTTGTATCTACCCTACAGAAATTTTTATTAATGAAAACGGCTTGTGGTGCGTTGCGGACTTTTATGTATTGCTACTTAAAAATACATATTTAAAAGTAAGTACGAATATTGAATTATGAATGTAGAATTTTTACTGATCATAAAAAATAAAATCAATTATATTTATAGTCATAGTTTTTAAACATTTCATCACTGTTATTGTTTAATAAATTAACAATTTTCTTAGAATTTAGTGCCCGTGCTCGTGATTCTCTAGCAACCCCAAATCCTGCTGTCAGTGAAGAAAAAAAAATATATTTCTTAAAAGTTTTTCCTAATTTTAATAATTTTTATGTTGTATTTATTTATATTTATTGTATTATATATCAGATCTTTTTATTTTGTAAATCGGATCATAGTTGTACACTAGAGTTTACTCGCGACAACCGTTTGTTGGTATTTTGGTGGATATTAAACCATAGTACTACAATGCGGTGAGAAGGGATTCTTAGTAATAGGGAGATTAATCCCCATTGCTATCAATATACTCTATCAGATCGACCTCCACGTGGTTGCCCCTGGAAACTATCATTACTAATTTATCGTTGAATTCTTCACAATGGGTTAACTGACCTGCATTTTCATCCTCACCTATCACCCCTCATTGGTTCCCCGATTGCGCAAGCGGGGTATTATATTATCATGCCATTTTCACCCATTAAAAAAAGGTACTATTGCACAATGCAGATTACTCGCATCAACAATAAAATGTTCTATAAATTTATAAACTGTCTACAGGTGCCCATAGAATGTGTGCTAAATGTGGATAAACTATTTTTCGAGATGGAGTCGTAATATTCCTTCAATTTCCTAAACCTGGTAAAACAAATATTAAACGGTATGTTTACTTTTAATTTAACTTATAATTTACTAGCGACCCGCCCCAGCTTCGCACGGGTGCACATTACATCACATCACATTAGAAACCTTTAAAATTATCAGTTTTTCTCTACTATATTATGCATGTAATATATATATATATATATATGTATATATGTATATATATATATATATATATATATATATATATCATATAAACCTTTCTCTTGAATCACTCTATCTGTTAAAAAAAACCGCTTCAAAATCTGTTCCGTAGTTTTAAAGATTTAAGCATACATAGAGACGGACAGACAGCAACAACGACTTTGTTTTATACTATGTAGTGATAAGTATTTACTACATAAATTTATTTATTTGTATTATCATATAGTTTAATATAATTTTTTAATGACATGTTTATTTTATCAATAGATAAATTATTGCGTTTAATTCTATTTAAGGTGTTTTACTTAGATGCATAGGATACAATAATCGAAATACATGTTTTAAATTGAGTTAGTTGTAAAGGATTATGTTCATGTTGACAGGTGAAAGAAAAAAATGGAAGCAGCCAATAACATTTTATTTTTCTGGGAAATCAGTAACTTCAGACAGATTGGCTGTCACAGTTAAAGAAAAATGGACTTTTTGGAATATCCAATTATTGATAATTAATATTTTTCAGAGGAAAGTAATGTACCTAACATGCTTACATTATACAGTTATGTTGTCTTTCAGGTATTGCATGAAAGTTAGAAGACAGAGCTGATTGTGACAGCAACAGTATGTGACTTATCAAGAGTCAGCATAAAGGCTCTAGATATCCTCGGTGTCATGAAGAAGACAAATCTCAACTCAATGATAATAATTTCAAAAAGTTTTTATTGTCAACCGAAATACTGATTGTATTTCGGTTGATGTGCATTTCAGCGAGTGTTCTACTGTAGATCTAGAACCACTAATTGTTGACGCAACGGCTGAGATAGAGCAGACGTCTGGTGAAGTTCAAGCATGCTGTATGTCTGTGGGTTTATATGTAAAAAATTATACAATGTAATGAATAGAAATATTTTTGGCATCAGGACCCACAGGCATGCTACATGGTATATATTTTCGCTTTTTCCTTTGCAGGTACGAAACCCTAAGAAGCAAAGTCACAAAAAAATACTAACACTAAGAAATAAATAATCTTTGTACACATATTGGTATACAAGCATAATATTTATTTTTACAGTTTTCCATTTTATTTGCTTTGTATATTTTTTCTATTTATGCTGGTTCATTTTTAATCCACTTTCACACACTATCGATGCATAATCATCGAATTTCCATAAATATTTCATACGCATTCAAGTTCGATGACAATGCAAAATGCCTATGACTACAATAATAAGATCGTAGCTGCTCTGATGGGGTGGTTATAAGAACTACGTAACAAAGAGTGCAACCTCATCAGTATGGGTTGATTATAGTCTGTTTTGCCATCGTTCTTGTCATGTTACGTTTAAGAGCTAGATTATGTACTAAATTATAATTTTATCTATTATTGGCGATTTGATTTGTCAGTAAAGTGTGAGTTTTTGTTTGTACATATCACAGCAAAGATGCCTATTTACGTGTAAATGCAACAAAGTAATAGTTTTTGTTATTAAAGCATTATTTAATTATATAAGGATTTTTTTTAGTTCTACAATTAGGTAAAGTCATAGTAGAAACTGACCAAAAACCCCTTGTGGCAATTATCAACCAAGATTTAAAGAGAATTTGTGCTAGGTTACAACGTATGTACTCAAGCTTTTAAAATATGATATTAAGATAAAGTATGTACTTGGAAGTAGAATGTATATTGCAGACTATTTATCTATAAATTTTATTAAGGATAATGCAAAGATAGATCCAACCTTAAAGGAGATATTACATTTTATAGGGACTGATTTACCTATATCAGAAAACTGGATGGAAAAATTACAGGATACTACTAAAAATGACTCAGATTTAATAAAAATAATACTACTTTGGCTGAAAACAGCTAAATATTTAGGAAACTCTAACTTAAAACATTATTATAAATTAAGATTTGATTTACATGTTAAAAACAATATTTTATATTATTAGGACAAAATTGTGATATCTCAAATAAGGAGAAAAGAAATAATTCAAATATTACATATAGGTACCTAGGACATTTAGAAATTGTGAAATGTAAAAAGAGAGCAATAAATGTATTGTATTGGCCAGCGTGTATTGTATTGGATCTTATAGGCGAGCCTAGATCTGCCACGGAAAGGTTACGCCAGTGCCGTGATGGTGCACGACCACGTTATAATTATAGAGAATGCTTAAAATCGTCTTTATACAAATACATAGAGTTTGCTTTCCCATTGTATCGTGACGGTAAAATCGTGAAATACCTGAAATGAAGTTCCACGTAAAAGTTTAAAAACGCCCAATGGCAGTGTCAGACCCCTTTACTTGTACTGACAATATTTGCCTCACTGTTTCATAGCACTATGGTATGGCACATGTGTTACAGATGAGCAATAAATTTTGCATTGGTTGATGTGTAAAAATAAAAAAAATAAAAACAAATAAGTAAAAGAATTTTATTTAATTAATAATTGCATTTATTAATTAATAATTATACAGATCGTATGACTGTTCAATTTTGAACAAAATAACATCATTGAGTTATATTAGCTAAAAGGGGTAGTTACGTCTTTGATACTCAAATTCTTTAGTTTCATATTATATAATAATAAAGTGATCAAAACTTTGTTACGTTATACACACGTCTACGTATTATGTACAATGACATATGTTGCTTTACACAATATATATAGGAAGTGCAACATATTTGGAATACTGCAGGTAACTTGGAATACCTCCATATCTGAATCAATATAAACGCTATCTGTGTTTTTTTTAAGTAAACATAACGCCATTCGATATACGAAGCCGTAGATAGTTAAAATCAGGATACCATTTTGACATTCCGGCTACCAGCCCCAAAGAAACGAGACACTTGTTTTGAAAACTTTTTCGCTAAGAGTGCAATCCGTTGTAATCTTTACTGTAATACTTTAAATCTTTATTGTAATTATTTAAACAGCTAGTTGACCTTTGTCAGTTTAGGATGTTACAATGGTTTGGTGAATATTTCTAGAATTAAAAATGTGACATGGATTTTTAGGTAAGGTTGGTGTGTTGTTAATTTGGAATACCGAGAGTGAACATAATTTGGAATATTCCAAATTTTATGCATATTTTATGAGTAGTAATAAAAAAGAATATTAGCATTAGAAGCGGTAAGCCAGCAAGATCGGCAGTAATTTCAAGTTCTTATAAAAAAAAAGATCTTGAGAATGCACAATCTAAAGTGTGATAAAGAAAACAAAACAAAGAAAAAATATTAAGGAAAAGAGCAAGAAAAATATAAGACAGAAGAGAAATAGACAAGGAAAAGAAATATGACAGACAGTGATTCATCAAATCCGAATCCTAGGGCTATATCTGGAAATAACACAGACTCTTCCGACAATGTAGCAAGAGAGATGAGATTGCAGTCCCTATTGACGAAGACGCTGAGTGTATTTCTGTAACGGAAAATATAGCGAGGATAAAAGGGGTGATGAATGGGTACAGTATTTAATGTGCGAATTGTGGGTTCATGGTGCTTGTGGTAGTTATGAATCCGGTGTGTATATATGTGATTACTGCAACAGTAACTAAGAATAGTAAACTATAAATTCAAACTAAACACTGATCAATGTTTATTGTGACTGATTATTGAAAAAGATTAATTATCTAGACAACTAAATATTAATAATACTGTTACAAAGATAAGAAATCTATTAGTTTCTAAGAAAAAGTGTAAGCAATTGACAAAGAAAAAATGTGAATGTATTTTGGAATACTATATTCCAAATTACCTGCACTCTAAGTCAAATATAGTTTTTGGAGTTTTCTAGTTGCATAGGCATTTTTATAAAGATTCTGGTTTTTGTTATATTTGATTGTTCTCATTATTAAAGTTTAATAGTTTGACAATAATTAAATGTATTTTTTACCTACCGATCCCGTTCCAAATATGCTGCAGTTCCTCTATAATCACGTGATATGTCAAACATAACACTTGCTACTTAAGGTTACTGTTTGTTTGTCTTATAAATACTTACACCTACATAAATTATACATTTATTACGGCTTGGCATCAGTATGTATCACCAAATGCTGTTTCAATATTGATTTTCTGTTAAAACATTTATTACATACATCACAACTATATGGCTTCTCACCAGTGTGTATCATCAAATGCCGTTGCAATGTTGAGTTTTGTTTAAAACATTGACTACATACATTACAACTATATGGCTTGTCACCACTATGTATCGACATATGAACTTTCAAATTTGATTTTCTATTAAAACTTTTATTACATACATCACAACTATATGGCTTCTCACCAGTATGTATCAATAAATGTTGTGCTAAATTTGCTTTCACATTAAAACATTTATTACATACGTCACAACTATATGGCTTATCATCAGTATGTATCAACAAATGTTGTGCTAAATGTGCTTTCTGTCTAAAATATTTATTACATACGTCACAACTATATGGCTTATCACCAGTATGTATCAGCAAATGTTGTTGCCATGATGATTTTTTGTTAAAACATTTATTACATATATCACAACTATATGGCTTGTCACCAGTATGTATAATCAAATGCCATTGTAGTTTTGATTTATTGCTAAAACATTTATTACATTTATCACAACTATATGGCTTCTCACCAGTATGTATCGTCAAATGATCTCGCAATGTTGATGTTCTGTTAAAACTTTTATTACATACATCACAACTATATGGCTTCTCACCAGTGTGTATCATCAAATGCCGTTGCAATGTTGATTTTTGTTTAAAACATTGACTACATACATTACAACTATATGGCTTGTCACCAGTATGTATCGACAAATGATCTTTCAATGTTGATTTTCTATTAAAACTTTTATTACATACATCACAACTATATGGCTTCTCACCAGTGTGTATCATCAAATGCCGTTGCAATGTTGATTTTTGTTTAAAACATTGACTACATACATTACAACTATATGGCTTGTCACCAGTATGTATCGACAAATGATCTTTCAATGTTGATTTTCTATTAAAACTTTTATTACATACATCACAACTATATGGCTTATCATCAATATGTATCAGCAAATGCCGTTGCAGTTTTGATGCTCTTTTAAAACATTTACTACATACATTACAACTATATGGCTTATCACCAGTATGTACCAGCAAATGCTCTTTCAACGATGATTTTTGTTTAAAACATTTACTACATACATCACAACTGTATGGCTTTTTATTAGACGAAAATATTTCCTGTTCAGGATGGACTGTCATATGGTATTTCAGTGTATTGTAGGTCTCGAATGTCTTACTGCATACCACACATGAATGAACTTTATCCTTATCTTTATTATACAGAACTCGTTCAGAGTCAGGTTTGGAAGGTCCAGCAGTTTCAAATATGGTCCCTTCTTGTTCAGTCACCGGTTCCTGTGTGGTATTCATAACTGTACTGCAGCCTGGACGCTCTTTATGGTGTGGAGTCATCTGCTGTTCGGTGTCGTGCGAGACATGTAAATTCTCACCTTGCGTATTGTCCGTAGCCATATTGTATCTGACATGCACGGTGAATACTACGGGAATATACTTAGACTTGTTTAGCTGTAATTTTCTGTTAAATGATAACCATGCTGAGGCAGTTCACTATTAGATACAGTCAGACTACTAAACTAGAAATGTTCATTGGGCCTTCATGTATTTCTTGTACGACAGTTCTGAGATTACTTCGTGTATACTAAAGAGGGTGATCATTTATGGGTGCCCATTGAAAATTTGCTGGATATCTATGTCTCCAGTACGTGCCTATTGTACATGACACTGCCACAAGTAGTAAAAATAACAACCGATTGCCAGAGAAGGAAAATAAAACAGAATACTTAGACTGCGGCAGGTTTAAATCTACAAATGACATGTATCGTTCTAGTGGCCGGTATTACCTTTGTTATTATCGAGTCGGAGAAATAAAGCACACACAAAATGCACAAGGAATAAACAGTACAATATGTCGTAAAAGTCAGAAGTGTAGTAAGATTAGAGATAGAGAGGCTATGACTATATCTAAAACCGAAATCTTTGGTCTAATGACAGGTAGGAAACTCTTGTACAGATATGTGTACGTTAGTGATTTGACCAGGGGCTTGTATCTACCCTACAGAAATTTTTATCAATGAAAACGGCTTGTGGTGCGTTGCGGAGTTTTATGTATTGCTACTTAAAAATACATATTTAAAAGTAAGTACGAATATTGAATTATAAATGTAAAATTTTTACTGATCATAAAAAATAAAGTCTATTTATAGTCATAGTTTTTAAATATTTCATCACTGTTGTGATATAGGTACAATGCAATTGTTTAATAAATTAACAATTTTCATAGATTTTAGTGCCCGTGCTCATGATTCTCTAGCAACCCCAAATCCTGCTGTCAGTGAAGAAAAAATTTACTTTATATTTCTTAAAAGTTTTTCCTAATTTTAATAGTTTTTATTTGTTGTATTTATTTATATTTATTGTATTGTATATCAGATCTTTTTATTTTGTATATCGGATCATAATTGCACGCTAGAGCTTACTCGCGACAACCGTTTGTTGGTATTTTGGTGGATATTAAACCTACTATGGTTTAATATCCACCAAAATACAATGTGGTGGGAAGGGATTCATAGTAATAGAGAGATTAATCCCCATTGCTATCAATATACTCTATCAGATCGACCTCCACGTGGTTTCTCCTGGAAACTATCATTACTAATTTATCGTTGAATTCTTCACAATGGACTAACTGACCTGCATTTTTATCCTCACCTGTCACCCCCTCATTGGCAATTACCCCGATTGCGCAAGTGATTGACCGAATGCGGGGTATTATATTATCATGCCATTTTCACTCATTAAAAAAAAGTACTATTGCACAATGCAGATTACTCGCATCAACAATAAAATGTTCTATAAATTTATAAACTGTCTACAGGTGCCCATAGAATGTGTGCTAAATGTGGATAAACTACTTTTCGAGATGGAGTCATATTATTCCTTCAATTTCCTAAACCTGGGATAACAAATATTAAACGGTAGGTTTACGTTAACTTATAATTTACTAGCGACCCGCCCCAGCTTCGCACGGGTACACATTACATCACATCACATTAGAAACCCTTAAAATTATCAGTGTTTCTCTACTATATTATGCATTATACATATAAACCTTTCTCTTGAATCACTCTATCTATTAAAAAAAACCGCTTCAAAATATGTTCCGTGGTTTTAAAGATTTAAGCATACATAGGGACGGACAGACAGCGACAGCGTTTTTGATTTATACTATGCAGTGATAGGTATTTATTACATAAATTTATTTTTTTATATTATCATACAGTTTTATATAATTTTTTAATGACATGTTTATTTTTCAATAGACAAATTATTGTGTAACATACTTACATTATACAGTTATGTTTTCTTTTAGGTATTGCATGAAAGTTGGAATACAAGACTGATTGTGACAGCAACAGCATGTGACTTATCAAGAGTCAACATAAAGGCTCTAGATATCCTCGGTGTCGTGAAGAAGACAAATCTCAACTCAATGATAATAATTTCAAAAAGTTTTTATTGTCAACCGAAATACTGATTGTATTTCGGTTGATGTGCATTTCAGCGAGTGTTCTACTGTAGATCTAGAACCACTAATTGTTGACGCAACGGCTGAGATAGAGCAGACGTCTGGTGAAGTTCAGGCATGCCATATGTCTGTGAGTTTATATGTAAAAAATTATACAATGTAATGAATATACTACTTGTATAGAAATATTTTTGGCATCAGGACCCACAGGCAATGTTAACCTTAAATTATTTAAATGTTTCTGAAAATATAATGAGATACACAGAAGCCTAAATATAGTTTACATAAAATACACATTTCATGCATTGTACGGAGGTATGCTCTTGGGCAGTGAATGAAATATTAAGTAAATGGGGATGGTTTGAGAAAGGAGTTTGAAAATAATGTAAATGACGATTTTCGGATTTTTTCCTTTACTTGTGCTATATGATGTTGCTTATTCATGATTTTAGGTCAATAGTAAGTATCCTACAGGCAAAATATGCTATATATATTAAACATAAAGGGCTGTATCTCTTGATTGTATTAATTTAGAAGATTGATTTTTTCACTGGTTTAAAAGAGTGCAGACCAGATTATATGATACTAATTTCAACTTAATACCTCCGTGAGTTCCTAAGAAAAACAGATATCAAAGTGATCTTAGAAGAGTTCCGCTTTTTCCCTTGGAGGTACAAAACCCTAAGAAGCAGACTTACAAAAAAATACTAACACTAAGGAATAAATAATCTTTGTACACATATTGGTATACAAGCATAATATTTATTTTTACAGTTTTCCATTTTATTTGCTTTGTATATTTTTTCTATTTATGCTGGTTCATTTTTAATCCACTTTCACACACTATCAATGCATAATCATCGAATTTCCATAAATATTTCATACGCATTCAAGTTCGATGACAATGCAAAATGCCTATGACTACAATAATAAGATCGTAGCTGCTCTGATGGGGTGGTTATAAGAACTACGTAACAAAGAATGCAACCTCATCAGTATGGGTTGATTATAGTCTGTTTTGCCATCGTTCTTGTCATGTTACGTTTAAGAGCTAGATTATGTACTAAATTATAATTTTATCTATTATTGGCGATTTGATTTGTCAGTAAAGTGTGAGTTTTTGTTTGTACATATCACAGCAAAGATGCCTATTTACGTATAAATGCAACAAAGTAATAGTTTTTGTTATTAAAGCATTATTTAATTATATAAGGATTTTTTTTAGTTCTACAATTAGGTAAAGTCATAGTAGAAACTGACCAAAAACCCCTTGTGGCAATTATCAACCAAGATTTAAAGAGAATTTGTGCTAGGTTACAACGTATGTACTCAAGCTTTTAAAATATGATATTAAGATAAAGTATGTACTTGGAAGTAGAATGTATATTGTAGACTATTTATCTATAAATTTTATTAAGGATAATGCAAAGATAGATCTAACCTTAAAGGAGATATTACATTTTATAGGGACTGATTTACCTATATCAGAAAACTGGATGGAAAAATTACAGGATGCTACTAAAAATTTGGCCGAAAACAGCTAAATATTTAGGAAACTCTAACTTAAAACATTATTATAAATTAAGATTTGATTTACATATTAAAAACAATAATTTATATTATTAGAACAAAATTGTGATATCTCAAATAAGGAGAAAAGAAATAATTCAAATATTACATATAGGTACCTAGGACATTTAGAAATTGTGAAATGTAAAAAGAGAGCAATAAATGCATTGTATTGGCCAGCGTGTATTGTAATGGATCTTATAGGCGAGCCTAGATCTGCCACGGAAAGGTTACGCCAGTGCCGTGATGGTGCACGACCACGTTATAATTATAGAGAATGCTTAAAATCGTCTTTATACAAATACATAGAGTTTGCTTTCACATTGTATCGTGACGGTAAAATCGTGAAATACCTGAAATGAAGTTCCACGTAAAAGTTTAAAAACGCCCAATGGCAGTGTCAGACCCCTTTACTTGTACTGACAATATTTTCCTCACTGTTTCATAGCACTATGGTATGGCACATGTGTTACAGATGAGCAATAAATTTTGCATTGGTTGATGTGTAAAAATAAAAAAAATAAAAACAAATAAGTAAAAGAATTTTATTTAATTAATAATTGCATTTATTAATTAATAATTATACAGATCGTATGACTGTTCAATTTTGAACAAAATAACATCATTGAGTTATATTAGCTAAAAGGGGTAGTTACGTCTTTGATACTCAAATTCTTTAGTTTCATATTATATAATAATAAAGTGATCAAAACTTTGTTACGTTATACACACGTCTACGTATTATGTACAATGACATATGTTGCTTTACACAATATATATAGGAAGTGCAACATATTTGGAATACTGCAGGTAACTTGGAATACCTCCATATCTGAATCAATATAAACGCTATCTGTGTTTTTTTTAAGTAAACATAACGCCATTCGATATACGAAGCCGTAGATAGTTAAAATCAGGACACCATTTTGACATTCCGGCTACCAGCCCCAAAGAAACGAGACACTTGTTTTGAAAACTATTTCGCTAAGAATGCAATCCATTGCAATCTTTACTGTAATACTTTAAATCTTTATTGTAATTATTTAAACAGCTAGTTGACCTTTGTCAGTTTAGGATGTTACAATGGTTTGGTGAATATTTCTAGAATTAAAAATGTGACATGGATTTTTAGGTAAGGTTGGTGTGTTGTTAATTTGGAATACCGAGAGTGAACATAATTTGGAATATTCCAAATTTTATGCATATTTTATGAGTAGTAATAAAAAAGAATACAATAAAAGGGGTGATGAATGGGTACAGTATTTAATGTGCGAATTGTGGGTTCGTGGTGCTTGTGGTAGTTATGAATCCGGTGTGTATATATGTGATTACTGCAAGAGTAACTCAGAATAGTAAACTATAAATTCAAACTAAACACTGATCAGTGTTTATTGTGACTGATTATTGAAAAAGATTGATTATGTAGAGAACTAAATATTAATAAAACTGTTACAAATATAAGAAATCTATTAGTTTCTAAGAAAAAGTGTAAGCAATTGACAAAGAAAAAATGTGAATGTATTTTGGAATACTATATTCCAAATTACCTGCACTCTAAGTCAAATATAGTTTTTGGAGTTTTCTAGTTGCATAGGCATTTTTATAAAGATTCTGGTTTTTGTTATATTTGATTGTTCTCATTATTAAAGTTTAATAGTTTGACAATAATTAAATGTATTTTTTACCTACCGATCCCGTTCCAAATATGCTGCAGTTCCTCTATAATCACGTGATATGTCAAACATAACACTTGCTACTTAAGGTTACTGTTTGTTTGTCTTATAAATACTTACGCCTACATGAATTATACATTTATTACGGCTTGGCATCAGTATGTATCAACAAATGCTGTTTCAATGTTGATTTTCTGTTAAAACATTTATTACATACATCACAACTATATGGCTTCTCACCAGAATGTATCGACAAATGCTCTTGCAATGTTGATTTTCTGTTAAAACATTTATTACATACAACACAACTGTATGGCCTATCACCAGTATGTATCACCAAATGCCATTGTAGTTTTGATTTATTGCTAAAACATTTATTACATTTATCACAACTATATGGCTTTTCACCAGTATGTATCGTCAAATGATCTCGCAATGTTGATTTTCTGTTAAAACATTTATTACATACATCACAACTATATGGCTTCTCACCAGAATGTATCAACAAATGCTCTTGCAATGTTGATTTTCTGTTAAAACATTTATTACATACATTACAACTGTATGGCCTATCACCAGTATGTATCAGCAAATGCCGTTGCAATATTGATTTTTGGTTAAAACGTTTACTACATACATTACAACTATATGGCTTATCACCAGTATGTATCATCAAATGCTGTTTTAATGTTGATTTTAGTTTAAAACGTTTACTACATACATCACAAGTATATGGCTTTTCATTAGACGAATATATTTCCTGTTCAGTATGGACTGTCATATGGTATTTCAGTGTATTGTAGGTCTCGAATGTCTTACTGCATACCACACATGAATGAACTTTAACCTCATCTTTATTAAACAGAACTCGTTCAGAGTCAGATTTGGAAGGTCCAGCAGTCTCAAATATAGTCCCTCCTTGTTCAGTCACCGGTTCCTGTGTGGTATTCATAACTGTACTGCAGCCTGGACGCTCTTTATGGTGTGGAGTCATCTGTTGTTCGGTGTCGTGCGAGACATGTAAATTCTCATCTTGTGTTTTGTCCGTAGCCATATTTTGTCTGACATGCACGGTGAATACTACGGGAATATACTTAGACTTGTTTAGCTGTAATTTTCTGTTAAATGATAACCATGCTGAGGCAGTTCACTATTACAGTCAGACTGCTAAACTAGAAATGTTCATTGGGCCTTCATGCATTCCTTGTACGACAGTTCTGAGATTACTTCGTGTATACTAAAGAGGGTGATCATTTATGAGTGCCCATTGAAAATTTGCTGGATATCTATGTCTCCAGTACGTGCCTATTGTACATGACACTGCCACAAGTAGTAAAAATAAAAACCGATTGCCAGAGAAGGAAAATAAAACAGAATACTTAGACTGCGGCAGGATTAAGTCTACAAATGACATGTATCGTTCTAGTGGCCAGTATTACCTTTGTTATTATCGAGTCGGAGAAATAAAGCACACACAAAATGCACAAGGAATAAACAGTACAATATGTCGTAAAAGTCAGAAGTGTAGTAAGATTAGAGATAGAGAGGCTATGACTATATCTAAAACCGAAATCTTTGGTCTAATGACAGGTAGGAAACTCTTGTACAGATATGTGTACGTTAGTGATTTGACCAGGGGCTTGTATCTACCCTACAGAAATTTTTATCAATGAAAACGGCTTGTGGTGCGTTGCGGACTTTTAAGTATTGCTACTTAAAAATACATATTTAAAAGTAAGTACGAATATTGAATTATAAATGTAAAATTTTTACTGATCATAAAAAATAAAATCTATTATATTTATAGTCATAGTTTTTAAACATTTTATCACTGTTATTGTTTAATAAATTAACAATTTTCTTAGAATTTAGTGCCCGTGCTCGTGATTCTCTAGCAACCCCAAATCCTGCTGTCAGTGAAGAAAAAAAATATATTTCTTAAAAGTTTTTCCTAATTTTAATAATTTTTATGTTGTATTTATTTATATTTATTGTATTATATATCAGATCTTTTTATTTTGTATATCGGATCATAGTTGTACACTAGAGTTTACTCACGACAACCGTTTGTTGGTATTTTGGTGGATATTAAACCATAGTACTACAATGCGGTGGGAAGGGATTCTTAGTAATAGGAAGATTAATCCCCATTGCTATCAATATACTCTATCAGATCGACCTCCACGTGGTTGCCCCTGGAAACTATCATTACTAATTTATCGTTGAATTCTTCACAATGGGTTAACTGACCTGCATTTTCATCCTCACCTATCACCCCTCATTGGTTTCCCGATTGCGCAAGCGGGGTATTATATTATCATGCGATTTTCACCCATTAAAAAAAGGTACTATTGCACAATGCAGATTACTCGCATCAACAATAAAATGTTCTATAAATTTATAAACTGTCTACAGGTGCCCATAGAATGTGTGCTAAATGTGGATAAACTATTTTTCGAGATGGAGTCGTAATATTCCTTCAATTTCCTAAACCTGGTAAAACAAATATTAAACGGTATGTTTACTTTAACTTATAATTTACTAGCGACTCGCCCCAGCTTCGCACGGGTGCACATTACATCACATTAGAAACCTTTAAAATTATCATTGTTTCTCTACAATATTATGCATGTATTATACATATAAACCTTTCTCTTGAATCACTCTATCTATTAAAAAAACCGCTTCAAATTTTGTTCCGTAGTTTTAAAGATTTAAGCGCACATAGGGACGGACAGACAGCGACTTTGTTTTATACTATGCAGTGATAGGTATTTATTACATAAATTATTTTTTTTGTATTATCATATAGTTTAATATAATTTTTTAATGACATGTTTATTTTATCAATAGACAAAGTATTGCGTTTAATTCTATTTAAGGTGTTTTACATAGGCGCATAGGATACAATAATCGAAATACACGTTTTAAATTGAGTTGGTTGTAAAGGATTATGTCCATATTGACAGGTGTAAGAAAAAATGAATGATAACAAACAGTGCCAATAACATTTTATTTTTCAATGAAAAAGTATGGATTTTTTATAATATCCAATTATTGATAATTAATATTTTTCAGAGAAAACTAATGTACCTAACATACATATTACATTACAATTATGTTGTCTTTCAGGTATTCCATGAAAGTTGAAAGACAGGGCTGATTGTGACCGCAATAGTTTGTGACTAATCAAGAGTCAACATAAAAGCTCTAGATATCCTCGGTGTCGTGAAGAAGATAAATTTCAGCTTAATGATAATGATAGTTTTAAAAAGTTTTTATTGTCAACTGAAATACAATCAGATATGCATTCTAGCGAGTGTTCTACTGTAGATCTAGAACCACTAATTGCTGACGCAACAGCTGCGATAGAGCAGGCGTCTGGTGAAGTTCAGGCATGCCATATGTCTGTGAGTTTATATGTGAAAAATTATACAATGTAATGAATATACTACTTGTATAGAAATATTTTTAGCATCAGGACCCACAGGCAATGTTAACCTTAATTTATTTAAATGTTTCTGAAAATATAATGAGTAAACACAGAAGCCTAAATATAGTTTACGTAAAATACACATTTCATGCATTGTACGGAGGTATGCTCTTGGACAGTGAATGAAATATTAAGCAAATGGGGATGGTTTGAGAAAGGAGTACTCTAGTTAGAGGAGACCAAAAACACATTAATTGTTTATGTCCTAAATATGAAGATGATTGTAAAAGTAACAATTTAAATAATAGCAATGTAAGTAATCAAAGAGACTTAAGTAACAGTAATTATAATGATCAGAATCCAAGTTTCATAAATAATAATAGGGAGACAAACTCGGGTAGACAGGTCAGGACTCGCGCTTACACGAAAGATTATGATATGAATAAGTATAATAATTAAGGTAATTATTATACGAGTATAATGTAAAACGTAAAAAGGGGGGATGTCGTATATGTCATTTATTATCTATATATTTATTCTATATATTGGCAAAACTGTAGCATTACCAATGATCATATGTACAAAACCAATGTTTGCTTGTTATATTATAATAAAATAAAAGGTTTTCTCTTCATATCGGAATTATTTAAAAAATTGCTCCATATCACATATATCAACCATCAAACAAACACAAATAATTCGATTGTGCAACTTGTATTTGCGACCAATAAATGTTTTTCATTAATCTTTAATATCCATTGCTTAACACAACCTTCTACACACATAGGGGGTTTGTCCGTAGTTGCCACACTCGTCACGCGTTCCACCAAGTAAGTAGTAAGGAAAACCATTAGTTTCATATTATGTAATAATAAATTGATCAAAATTGTTACGTTATACACTCTTTTACATATTATGTACAATAACATCTATTGCCTTCCACAATATATATAATCAAGTGATATGTCAAACATAATGCTTGGTACTTAAGGTGTCCCTGTTTGTACCTCTGAACTTTATCTTGTCTTATAAATACTTACATCTACATGAATTATACATTTAATACGGCTTGTCAACAGTATGTATCAACAGATGCCGTTGTAGTGCAGCTTTTCTGTAAAAACATTTATTACATACATTACAACTATATGGTTTATTACCAGTATGTATCAACATATGCTGTCTCAATGTTGATATTCTGTTAAAACATTTATTACATACATCACAACTGTATGGCTTATCACCAGTATGTATTATCAAATGCTGTTTCAATGTTGATTTTCGTTTAAAACATTTACTGCATACATCACAACTATATGGCTTATCACCAGTATGTATCAGCAAATGCCGTTGCAAAATTGATTTTTTGTTAAAACATATATTACATACATTACAACTATATGGCTTTTCACCAGAATGTATCGACAAATGCTCTTGCAATGTTGATTTTCTGTTAAAACATTTATTACATACATCACATCTGTATGGCTTCTCACCAGTGTGTATCACCAAATGCCGTTGTAGTTTTGATTTATTGTTAAAACATTTATTACATTTATCACAACTATATGGCTTCTCACCAGTATGTATCGTCAAATGCTCTTGCAATGTTGATTTTCTGTTAAAACATTTATTACATACATAACAACTATATGGCTTCTCACCAGTATGTATCAACAAATGCCGTTGCAAAGTTGACGGATCACTAAAACATTTTTTACATACATCACAACTATATGGCTTCTCACCAGTATGTATCAGCAAATGCCGTTGCAATATTGATTTTTGGTTAAAACGTTTACTACATACATTACAACTATATGGCTTATCACCAGTATGTATAATCAAATGCTGTTTCAATGTTGATTTTAGTTTAAAACATTTACTACATATATCGCAAGTATATGGCTTTTCATTAGACGAATATATTTCCTGTTCAGTATGGACTGTCATATGGTATTTCAGTGTATTGTAGGTCTCAAATGTCTTACTGCATACCACACATGAATGAACTTTATCCTCATCCTTATTATACAGAACTCGTTCAGAGTCAGGTTTGGAAGGTCCAGCAGTTTCAAATATGGTCTCTCCTTGTACAACTGTGGGTCCTATGGCCAAATCACTCTTTGTTTCATAAGCCTCATACTGCTTCAAGAGCTCAATTACCTCATCACAGCATATTATTTGATTAGCTTTCGATTCTTCAGTGATATCAACATAGTCTGTCTTTACAACCTCCGCTCCGTCTATGCCATCCTGATAATCATCTTCTTCAGTCAACGGTTTCTGTGTGGTATTCATAACTGTACTGTAGCCAGGACGCTCTTTATGGTGTGGAGTCATCTGCTGTTCGGTGTCGTGCGAGACATGTAAATTCTCACCTTGTGTATTGTCCGTAGCCATATTTTATCTGACATGCACGGTGAATACTACGGAAATATACTTAGACTTGTTTAGCTGTAATTTTCTGTTAAATGTAAACCATGCTGAGGCAATTCACTATTAGGTACAGTCAGACTGCTAAACTAGAAATGTTCATTGGGCCTTCATGCATTCCTTGTACGACAGTTCTGAGGTCACTTCTTGTTTACTAAAGAGGGTACCCACTGAAAATTTGCTCGATATCTATGTCTCCAGTATGAGTCTCTTGGACATGACACTGCCACAAGTGGTCGTAAAAATAACAACCGATTGCCAGAGAAGGAAAATATAACAGAATATTTAGACTACGACAGGTTTAAGTCTACAAATGACATGTATCGTTCTAGTGGCCGGTATTACCTTTGTTATTATCGAGTCGGAGAAATAAAGCACACACAAAATGTATAAGGAATAAACAGTACAATATGTCGAACATGTTAACATTGTAGTAAAATTAGAGAGCAGTGTAGTAAAAAATCTTTGGTCTGAGAACAGATAGGAAACTCTTGTGCAGATTATGTGCACGTTAATGATTAGACCAGGGGCTTGTATCTACCCTACAGAAATTTTTACCAATGAAAACGGCTTGTGTGTACGTTGCGGATTTTTAAGTATTGCTACTTAAAAATACATATTTAAAAGGAAGTACGAATATTGAATTATAAATGTAGAATTTTTACTGATCATAAAAAATAAAATCTATTATATTTATAGTCATAGTTTTTAAACATTTCATCACTGTTGTGATATAGGTACAATGTAATTGTTTAATAAATTAATAATGTTCTTAGGATTTAGTGCCGTGCTCGTGATTCTCTAGCGACCGCAAATCCTGCTGTCAATAAAGAAATAACTTAATATCTAACAATCCCTTTCCCCCCCTCAATAGACAATTTATTGTGTTTATTCTGTTTAAGGTATTTAAACGGTTTTATTTTTACATAGATGCATAGGATACAATAATCGAAATACATGTTTTAAATTGGGTTGGTTGTAAAAGATTATGATTTGTTCATGTTGACAGGTTTAAAAATAAACGGAATCAGCCAACAAATTTTAATTTTTCTGGGAAATCAATAACTTCAAACAAATTGGTTGTCATAATTAAAAGAGTATGGATTTTTTATAATATCCAATTACTGATAATTTATATTTTTTTCAGAGAAAACTAATATACCTAACATACATTATACAATTATGTTGTCTTTCAGGTATCGCATGAAAGTTGAAAGACAGGGCTGATTGTGACAGCAACAGTATGTGACTTATCAAGAGTCAACATAAAAGCTCTAGATATCCTCGGTGTTGTGAAGAAGACAAATTTCAAGTCAATGATAATAATTCTAAAAAGGTTTTATTGTCAACCGAAATACAATCTGATGTGCATTCCAGCGAGTGTTCTACTATACATCTAGAACTACTAATTGCTGACGCAACAGCTGCGATAGAGCAGGTGTCTGGTGAAGTTCAGGCATGCCATATGTCTGTTGATTTATATGTGAAAAATTATACAATGTTATGAATATACTACTTGTAAAGAAATATTTTTAACATTGGGACACACATGCAATGTTAACCTTAATTGTTTTTTTTTTTTATCTTTTATTATTTTATCCATTATTGCCGATTTGATTTGTCAGTAAAGTATAAATTTTGTGTACATGTCACAGACAAATATATACGTATAAATATAACAGAATGAAGTAATGTAAAAGTTTTTTTTTTATTAAAGCATTACCTAATTATATAAGGATTTCTTTTATTTCTATAATTAGATAAAGAGAGTCCCTGTCATCTCGTCGCCTTGTGGTTAACTGTCGTTAACTGTCCACTGCTAAACACCTACCCATCCCTCCACCGTTAGTTCACTTGATGGCCTCTTACGATACCCATGGGGAAAAGGGGCGACTTTTATACCACTGAGGTGACAATCAAGCATACGGCCCACCTGATGGTAAATGGTTACCGTAGCCTATAAACATCTGCAATAACAGGGGTATTACGCGCGTATTAGTTTTTTTTAAATTATATTAGTTTTCTAAACTAAAGAAATAAGAGAAATTAAGTCTTATAGATATTGTACTGTGATATATTATGTACTTCGAAAGCGAAGTACATTTCAGAATGGCCGTGTTAGATATATATTTTAAATTATATCAATTTTCTTAAACATCTTGTGTCGAAATGTGTACCTACATTTATTAATAAAAATCAGACTAATTACTTCAAATATAATAAAATATTAAAATTGTTATTATACCAAATTTTGTAATGAATTATTTTTGTAATGCATATAAAACACGAATTTATATTTTAATTGATTTTATAATTATTTATTATCATGATACTTAAATAAAAAGTAATAAAATTGTAAGAAAACGTGGTCTCACTGACCTGTTTACTCGAATTCGGCCCTATAATATATGATATTAAAAATTGTTATTTGGACGGGGTAACACTTCTTGTCCAACCGTTGAATAGAGCGGAGCTTCCTAACGTATCAAGAGTGAACAAGTAAACCACGTGGTCCTTATATAAAATATATCACAATTGTTGTTAATGGAAGTCCTAAAGAGACTATAGTTCAATAAGTGCAATGGATTAATAGAAGGAGGAAATTTCTATTATATTACTTAGTTATATACTAATTAAAAAAAGTAAATATATGATTTAATAGTATGGTATCTAAATTAAATGCACTAAGTGAACTTGTGCTTTATTTCTATTTATTACTAAGAGGCTTACAAACTTATATATATATATATATATATATATTAAATATTATAAATAACCTTTTGAGACGCGCATTGCCGAACTTGAAAAAACCTCTTTAATCCCCTTTTTAAAAACCCCACGCTGTAGTTTTTTGAGGAAACCTCGGCTAGCAGCTCATTCCATAACCTGTGTTCTTGAGGGAAAACATTTCTGAAACCGCGTTGTACGCGACCATTTTGGCTGTAGGATAGGAAGGTGAACTCCCTGTCGATGGCGAGCCCTACGATGGTAGAAAGTAGCCGTGGGCATCATACTAAATAATTCCTCTAAGCACAATCCGTTATACAAGCGGTAGAATAGGCAGAGTGAGGCAAAATCTCTCCTAGGACTTAAGGGTTAAATACCGCTTGTAAGCCTGGGATCATCGACAATTCTCGTAGCTTGTTGTTGCACCGAGTCGAAGGGTTCAAGCCGGTATTTATCTGTTCCCACCTATAAGTAACAGCAATACTCTATATGGGGCCGGATTTGCAATTTGTAGAGCATTAATCGCTGATCCGGCGTGAAGTAATGCTTCACTCTATTAAGCACACAGAGTTTTTTGGATGCCAGCTTTACCATATCTTCAAGTTGGCCATGAAACGATACGTCACTAGAGATGTCGACACCAAGGATCAATGCTTTTAAAGATGTTAAAAGACGTGCCTTGGAACTGTGGAGCCACAGCAAATGGTTTTTTTAGCGGTGTGCGTGTTCACCGCTAAAAAAACCATTTGCTGTGGCTTGTGTTTAAGTGAGGTTAAACTGAACTAAGTTTTGTCGTCCCCAATCAGAGACCAAGATCCAGTTAACGTTCTTGTTTCGAATCAAAGTTTTTTGTATTTATTTGAATTCAGACACTGTTCACGAGGGTGGAAAGGGATTATTAGTAATGGACACTCAGAATCCCATTGCTATTAATATACCCAACCAGGTCGACCTCCTCGCGGTTCCCCCTGGAAACTATCATGGTTAATTCCTGATGAATTTATCATGATGGGCTAACTGGCCTGTTTTCATTCTCATCTCTCACCCTTCACTGGTGATCCGCCAGCGTATCCCGTTAGCGCAGGCGGGTTTACCATTTCTTTTTCACCCATCAAAAAAGACACTGTTCACGATTGTCCTCCATGGTGGAACGAAGGACATTTGTACGACCCGCATAATGGTGTCATCTGTGTTGCTGTCATCCGCATAACAACGAATGTCAACTAAGGTTTGTATTGACTTGGTAATAAATGACAACGACTTGTTTAATAATTATTGGTTTAATTATAGAGACCGACATTAGTACAATGGTGACGACATATATATTGAGAGAGGACGCGACAATAGTGATGCGCCATTCCATTAGTGATGTGACCTTAACTATTTAAATTTTAATTAACAAATTTAAGGTTAACAAATCTATAATATACAGCAGAAACGGCGTTGGGGAATGCACAGAGCCCTGCGAGACGCCAGTGTTTATATCCACCTGATATGACATGTTCAATGCAGGGACCTAGACGGCAGAAAATGTTTGATAGGATCTTTTTAATTGGTAACGCTGACGTAGTATCAGTGAGGGATGATAGGTGAGGATGAAAGCAGGTTAGTTAGCCCCTCGTAAGGAAATAAAAAAATAACCAATATAGTTTCAAGGGGAGACAGCGTGGAGATCGATCTGATAGAGTATATTGCTAGCAATGACAATGCTAGACCCTACTACTAACACTCCTTTTCCTCCTGTTTAATAAGATTATGATAAGCCACAAACGTTACAAATGCAAGACAAAATTGGCGTCATTATTTAAAAAAAAAAATATGAGGTCTAAATGAATTTTTATTTATAAATTATTACTGTTACGTACGCTCGGAACGCACCTCAACACGAAATGTCAAAATGTTCTGTCAGATTTGCGTTGTCTGCTATCGCTTGCTTTTACAAAATTAATTACATATAATAAGTCTGTTGTTTGTAATAATAGCATTTAAATACTACACCCAATATAAAAACCCACAAAACACAACAGACTGGCGACGAGGATCGAAGATTAACTGGTACAGCAGCATTAATCGGTACACCTAAAGTGAAATGGCGGGACAGCCACGTGTTCAATAACCCAATTGTTCCTACATACATACCCTTCCTTCCAATCCAGGGGCTCCTTTCCCTGTGATGATAGCCCGCTTCACAAATTCCTGTATCCATTACAATGGAAGTACAATTTACGCAACTTATGGCGTCACTCGCCGAGACACTACGTACGGTGCAGAATCAACAAGCGCAGATGCAAACCATGTTTATGCAGCAACAGCAAACTACAAGTAATAACACAGTAAGTGGTATTGTTTTACAACCTTATGATGAACTCCACGAATCTTTTGGATCATACATACAAAGATTGAACAATTATATTAATCTTAAAGGGGTTACAAGCCCTGTTACAAAGTTGCAAATCTTCTTAAATTGTATTGGTGCTAAATATTACCAAGTCCTTAAAAATATTACTGCTCCAGATACACTGGAAAATAAAACATATGAACAACTTGTTGAGATATTAAAGAACCATATTGCGCCAGAACCAGGAGAAGTTACTCAACAACACAAATTCTGTTTAAGGATTCAAAATGAAAATGAATCTATCGCTAACTACGTAGCGGGACTAAAGGAAATAGGAGGAAAATGCAATTTTATCTGCAATTCATGTAAATCTACAACATTTGATACACATTTACGTGTACAATTCATACGAGGTCTTCGCAGTTCAGAAATTAAAGAAAGGTTATTACAAGAATCATCACAAACATCATTTGATGAAATAATAAGGATTGCAATGGCAATCGAAACATCCAAAAGTGAAACCCAACAAATGGGGCCAGATGTTCATATGCCCAATATTAATAAAATTTCACAAAAACCTATACCAAAAATTTACAAAAATACAGGTAAGAAAGGCAGCTGTTATAGATGTGGAAAATCAAACCACAAAGCAAATAAATGTTATTTGAAGAATAAATTATATTGTAAAAAGTGCAACCGAAAAGGACACATCCAATCAGTTTGTTTTAAGTCACAAAAACAAATTACAACAATTGAAGATGAAGAATATTCAAGTCAAGATGAAATTTATGAAATACATAAAATAGAAAACAGCGAAAAGGATGAAAAGTTTAAAATTACATTACAATTACATAGCAAAGAGAGACATACATGGGAATTGGATACAGGAGCCGCAGTCACCACCTGTTCTACAGAATATTATAATAAATATTTCAGTGATTTAAAACTAGAAAATTCAAAAATAAAATTGAGAACTTATACTGGTGAAATTATAAACCCAATAGGAATTTGTAACATAAAAATACAATACAAAAATAAGAAAATTACAGGAAGATTATTTGTTCTTAATAGGAAAGTCGACCCAGTAGTGGGAAGAGAATGGTTAAGAAAATTAGGAGTACGTTTGGAAATAAATAAAATAGAGATCGGGAAAAATGATATAACTGAAAAACAATACAAGAAAAATTTAGAAAAATTAATAGATCAATATAGAGAGATATTTTCAGAAGAAATTGGAGAAATAAGGAACTACACAGTGAAATTCAGTTTAAAAGAAAATGTTACACCAATTTTCATCAAGGCAAGACCAGTACCGTTTGCACTAAAAGAAAAAGTTGAAAACGAAATTGATCGATTAGAGAAGGCTGGGATATTAGAGAAAGTTACATATTCACAATGGGGAACGCCTGTAGTACCAGTCGTGAAGCAGAATGGCAGTGTACGGTTATGTGCTGATTACAGAGCCACATTAAATAAAAATTTACTTGATGATAAGTACCCAATCCCAAGAGTGGAAGAAGTTTTCTCCAAACTAAGTGGTGGTAGATATTTCTGTACCTTGGATATAAATCAGGCATATTTACACATGAAAACTGACCCAACCACAGCTGAAATGCAAGCCATCAGTACATGCAAAGGTACATTTAAAGTCAATAGACTAATGTTTGGTGTCAAAGTCGCTCCAAATCAATGGCAAAGATACATGGATCAGACCCTCCAGGGACTACCAGGTACAGCCTGTTTCTTCGATGATATAGCTATTCAAGGACAGACATACATAGAATTATTAAAAAGAATACAAACTATCTTTCAAAAGTTAAAAGAGTGTGGACTACATTTAAATAAAAATAAATGCCAATTCTTGAAGAAATCTATTACATACTTGGGACATAAAATAAATGAGAACGGCTTGCATCCTACTGAAGAAAAAGTAAATGATATTAAGAATAGTCCACGTCCCACTGATGTATCTACATTAAGAACATTTCTGGGAATGGTTAATTATTACCAACAATTCATTCCTAATCTAGCTTCAAAACTAAATCCTCTATATACACTTCAGAAAAATATAAAATTTATATGGTCAAAAGAATGTGAAACTTCATTTCAAGAATTAAAGAAGGAAATATGTAGCGAAAAGGTACTTACACCCTTTCATACACACTTACCAATTACATTAGCTACTGATGCATCACCTGTTGGATTTGGTGCAGTGTTGTCACACATTATGCCAGATAATAAGGAGAGACCGATAGCATTTGCATCGAGATCACTTACCAGTGCAGAAAAAGGCTACAGCCAGCTGGATAAAGAGGCAGCAGCATTGATATGGGGTTTGAAAAAGTTCTTTAAAAAATTAAAAAAGTTCTCTCACTAGCAAGAATACTTCATCCGGAAAAGCCTATGCCTACAACTACCGCTGTAAGACTATTACACTATGCAAATTTTCTTGCTGGATTTGACTACAATATAAAAGTACGGAAGTCTACGGAACATGCAAATGCAGATTATTTCTCAAGGTTAGAACACCCTACAGTAAACTGTAACCAACTAACAGATGATGATGTATTCTACTTGAATCAACTTACAGTACTACCAGTTACATTCCAGAAAATTAAAGAAGCTACAGCTAAAGATTTAGAATTACAGAAATTATATCAGGATATTCAATCAGATACAAATTATACAAAAGGACTACATGAATTTTCTATACAAAGTAACTGCATTTTCTATGGAATAAGAATAGTCATTCCAAAACAATTACAACCTGCAATTCTACAAGAATTACATACAGCTCATACTGGTATTGTAAAAATGAAGGCACTAGCAAGAAGCTATGTCTGGAGGAAAAATATAGATGCAGATATAGAAAGAATGGTAAATGAATGTAAACCATGTTGTTTATTACAGAAAAATCCTACAAAAATACCTATACACAGTTGGGAATACCCAAAAGAACCATGGAGTAGAATTCACATTGATTATGCAGGACCATTTTTTGATCAATATTTTCTGATTGTTGTGGACGCATACACCAAATGGCTAGAAGTAATACCTACTACATCCATAACAACTACAGCTACTATTAAAATATTAAAAAACTTATTTACTACATTTGGACTACCTATAACTATAGTATCAGATAATGGAAGACAATTCCGTTCAGAAGAAATGATGACATTTCTGAAAGAAAATGGAATTCAGTCCAAGTTTACAGCACCGTTTCATCCATCTACAAATGGACAGGCTGAAAGATATGTACAAACTTTTAAAAATAAAATTAAAAGCATGATCCATGAGAAAGGCACATTAATGGAAAAGTTATCAAGATTTTTGATGATGTACAGAAAAACTCCTAATAATACTACAGGATTAAGTCCAGCGGAAATGATGTTTAAAAGGTTATATAGAACAAAAATAGACTTAGTAAAAAGAGATCTAACTACAGAAATGAATATGAAACAAAATACAGAAGGATTTAATAAAATATATAGAGAAGGAGACAGAGTGCAGATTAGATTCTATGACAGTAATAAATGGAAAATTGGGAAAGTAATACAAAAGAAAGGAAAACTACACTACAATGTGGAAGTGGATGGAAAAATACATACAAGGCATATAGATCAGATAAGAAGAACTATGTGTACTCAAGGAAATGATGTTACATACTTACCTTACTTACCTAAGTTGATAGCCACGCCAGCTGCGACATCTGTATCATCACCTGAAAAAGAAAGAAGATTGAATTATACACCTGATGGGAGAGAATACTTACCTGACTCACCTGTACTGGAAACTTCACCCTGCCATGAAACAGGAACGGAGAATAATAAGCCTGTTTCTAAAAGAAAATCTTTATTTATTCCAGGTTCTATTACAGAGAATGTGACACAGCCACAGCTCGCACCAGTAGCTACGCCGGCATCTCCGAGTGGTGTCGAGCAACCAGTTGTGCTTCGCCGAAGTACGAGAATCAGAAAACCTACAAACAGATTGAACCTTTAAGTTACAACGTGGGGGAGTGTTACGTACGCTCGGAACGCACCTCAACACGAAATGTCAAAATGTTCTGTCAGATTTGCGCTGTCTGCTATCGCTTGCTTTTACAAAATTAATTACATATAATAAATCTGTTGTTTGTAATAATAGCATTTAAATACTACACCCAATATAAAAACCCACAAAACACAACAATTACATTTATTAATAAATAAATATACAGACTGTAAAAGATTGACAGATTGTAAAATTCTGAACTAAACAGCATTAAGTCATATCAGCAAAAAGTGGCACAAATGTCTTTTCTACCCTTAGGAAACAAAATAATTTTCACTTATCAATAAGAGAAACTATTACTATACAATAGTAAATTGATCAAAACTGTCACGTTACGAGGGGAAGTCAAAAAGTTTGCGGAATGGAGTGGTTAGTGGAGGTTAGTTTACTCGTCCAAATAGTCACTTGTCAAGCACCTCATTAAGAGTACGTATACTATATATTTAACCAAATCGAATCATTATCTTTTGAATCATCGACCTGCAAACAAGTTACTCTGGAAGAAGTCAGTGAGTATGAAGAAAATTGAACACCACGCCATTATTAAGTTCAACCAAGCAAGAAAAATCCGCTCAGACGATTTTTCAAGAACTGTTAGCAGTTAACGCGGACTCTGCCCCTGGTAAAACCATGGTTTACAAGTGGCATGGTCTTTTCACACAAGGAAGAGACTTTATTGAAAATGACCCCCGCTCCGGCGGAGCTTTGTAGAGAAAGTAGGAAAGAAGTTATGGCCCGGATTGTTACTGGAGATGAGACCTAGGTTCACCACTATAAACCTGAGTAGAAACAAGAGTCGATGCAGTGGCATAAGAAAAGCACAACTTCTCCGAAGAAATTTAAAGCGTCACAATCGCCCAGAAAGATCATGACGACTGATGAAGAAGCTGTCAAGGAAAAAGGAAGAGGAAAGCTGTCAAAAGATACGGGTTTAAAAATTTAGACCACCCACCTTACAGACCAGACTTGGCCCCCAGCGACTATTATTTACTCCCAAAAGTGAAAAATGAGCTGAGTGGATAAAAATTGGAGACGATGAAATGAAATGAAATGAAATGAAATGAAATGAAATGAAATTTATTGCGATGAATGTGGTAAGTTTAGATAACATTATACATTTTGTGTAACCATGACATTCAGCCAGCCTGGCATGCAACATTTTATATGTATTATTAATAATCAACTATTAATTAGAAGTCATATTACTAAAGCCACATTGAAGTTCAAATTATTATTGTAAAATTATACATGCATGTCATTATTTTTCAGTAGGTTACGTCCGTCATACATTTACAAATATGTGTTGCATACAATATTCTACATTCTAGATTCAATTATATAATGTCGTCCGTTTTACTTGCAAAATAATCTTTCAGTGTATAAAAACATTTTGTTATTAACCATTTACATAAAATGACTTTAAACCTTTTTAAACACAGATCAGTAAGTGAATTTGGTAATTTATTGTAAATTCTTATACACGATGAGTAACTGTTACTATGATATAGACGTGTTTTTATGTTTGGTAGCTTAAGCCTTCCAGGATGTCTAATAGTAAATTTATAGAAGTCATCTTTTTTTACAAATAAATAAGAATGTTTTTTCACAAAGAGGCAACACTCCAATATGTATATTGATGGAACCGTGAGTACTTTCAGCTGCTTAAATAGTGGCGTACAAGGTGTCATAGGTCGCTTATTACAGATGGCACGGATAGATTGTTTCTGAGTTATAAACGCTCTGTTAATATTTACCGAATTTCCCCATAATAGTATACCATATTTAAGGTTTGATGCCACATGTCCATGATATGCCATGACTGCTGCTTTTTGCTCTACTAATTTGGTTAATTTCCAGAGAGCATAGACAAATCTGTTTAATTTATTACATATTTTTATTACGTGGTTTTTCCACGAGCATTGGTTATCAATAGTAATACCAAGAAATGAAATTTCTTTTATTTCATTTATTAATTTTTCACGAATTGTAATTATTAATTGATCACTTTTTGGTCTTTTATTATAAAATCTCATATATTTAGTTTTTTCAATATTAATTTCTAAGCAATTTGAGTCGAGCCATTCCACAACATTAGCAATAGTATCACAGATATCAGTATTGAAATCTGTTTGTGGAGTTTGTGATATTACTACTGAAAAATCGTCCGCAAATAAGGTGCATTGGTGTTTAGTTACATTTGGTAGGTCATTTATATATATTATAAATAACAGGAGTCCTAAAATTGTTCCTTGGGGAACTCCCACATCATTAACAGAGGTTTTGGATTTATAATGTATTTCTTCAGCATGATCATTGATTCCACTAATTTCGACATATTGACGGCGATTTTCTAGGTAACTAGTTAGCCATTGTAATACAAGTCCTCGTAGACCATATTTTTCACATTTTTTGAGAAGAATGTCATGGGATACACAATCGAATGCTTTGCTCATATCAAAGAAAACTGCAACTGTGTCAATGTTCTTGTCAATATTTTCAGTTATTGTCTTTATAAGCTTAAATGCAGCTAAAGAAATAGATTTTCCTTTACGAAAACCATGTTGGTCATCTTTTAAAATTTTGAATTTGTCTAGAAAAGCAACGATTCTTGTATATATTGCCTTTTCAAACACCTTTGCTATTATTGGTATCAAGGAAATAGGTCTGTAATTATCTACTAACTGTTTGTCATATTTCTTATAAATTGGTTTTATTACTGAAATTTTAAGTAAATCTGGAAATGTCCCTTCTATGAAAGATAAGTTTATTAAATAACTTAAAATTGGAGATATTATATGTGCACAGGTTTTTAATAACTTTGTTGGAAACTCATCATATCTAACGGATTCTGTATTATTTAAAGATATGATGATTTTATATATTTCATCGCATGTTGTTGGTGATAGAAACATACTGTTTTTCTGATAATTTATTTGAGTAAGTTTAGTCGGTTTTATTTTGTCATTATGAATTTTTTTTACTATATTTATATAAAAGTCATTAAAAATGTTACATATGTCATTACAATTGGTTATAATCTTATTGTCATGATATAGTCGATGTATATATTTATCTCTCCTATAAAGTTGATCTTGTTTGTTTATAAGGTTCCAAGTGGCCTTATTTATATTCTTTGCTTTAGTTAGATATTTTTTATTATTTAGTTTTTGTGCTACATATATACATTGCTTTAAAGATTCAGCATATTTACGATACTGGGTCCTACTTTCTTGATTTTTCTTCTTGTAATATTTGAACCGCAATTTTCTTTTTGTGACACATGATTTTCTTAATCCCTTCGTAATCCATTCAGAATTCTTAGATTTGCTTGTTATTTTTATTTTACACATAGGAAAGCATAATTTATAAAAAAGAATAAGATTTTCGTAAAAAAAATTAAATGCGTCATTTAATTTAGTTGCTTCAAAAACCTCCATCCAAGAGAAATCACTCAAACATTGCACAAATTTATTCATATTGTCTTCGTTATGGTCACGCTTAAATTTAAACCACATCTTCTTCGGCTTTTGTTCTTTTAGAATTGGAACATGGATCGTTTGGCATGTCTCATGATCTGATAATCCTACCTTGTGTGTATGTCCTATAACATTGAAAACATTACTAATGATTTGATCGAGACAAGCATGTTGTCTTGTTGGTTCATTGATATGTATTGTAAATCCATAATTTTGGATTATTCTTATATAATCAGTCTGAATATTGCTATCTTTTAAAATGTTTATATTAAAGTCTCCTGCTATTATAATTTTATAATTTTTTTTGTATCGTAGTTTGTCTAATAAAGTTTCGAGTTTATTCAAAAATAACTGCGGGTCAGATTTAGGAATTCTGTATATACATATAATAAAGAACTTCATTTGTGGAATACTAATACCACAACACTCAAAAGTGCGTTCAGTAGCATATTCAGAAAGCATGGATATTTTGTTAAAACTGTAATGGTCTTTACATAGTATGCATACACCACCTCGTCGTTGATTTGGTCTGGAATAAAAATCTGCTAAACAATAACCCTGTATGTGTAAGTTTTTTTCATCATTGGACTTTAGAAAAGTTTCACTAAGGCATATAACTTCTACAGATGTGCCATTTGTTTTCAATTCATCTAGAGTTATTTGAAATATTTCTTGTTTATTTAATATACCAGCAATATTTTGGTGCATTATTAAAATATTATTTTCATTGTCACTATTAATCTCGAAAAAAAGTCTTATCATTACGAACTTCCGATGTATTGCGCAGTCGTGGTGTCAGGGTTAACCTAGCACCATCAACGTAACTATTCTCGTCAATTTGTAAAATATCTGTACGTGTCACCTCTGATGCAGGATATTTATTTAATTTAGCTTTACGGGTATATAAAGACCTTGGGAAATAATCTAATAAAGTAGTCTGTACTGTAGTTCTAGAACGTCTTAACTCATCAAGTGAATTTGTATTATGTATTATTTTTTTGACTTGATTTTCTGATGGCATCAAGCATTTATTACTGTGTTTTAAAAATGGTAAGTATTTATCATTATAATCTAAAGAGTCGATTGTTAAATTTAATTTATTACAGATATAAGCATTAGATTTTAATTTTACTTCTAAGTAGTGGCAGTTCCGAAAATTGTTACACAGTAAATGAATCTTTTTATTCAATAGTTTTACATTCAGGTGCTTATTTTCAAATATATTCAACAATATATTGTTGTTTATAAATGGTGATGAGTGTATATCTAAATCTAAGAAATCAATTTGTTTCTTAGTCAAGCTTTTCTGTTTTGGTGTTTTAATATGTTCTTTTCTATGTGTTGAAGGAGAACTTAAATGTAGCTGCTTACTGATTTTTAGATCTTTGCTTTTGATAATTTGTTGTAGATTGTTATTATTAAGTATTAATTTATCAATTTCCTCGTGTGCACCACTTAGTTGTAATTTTAAATCTTCTATAATATTCTTTAATTCTTCTAGTTCATTATAGCATACAGTGGATATGTCTGGGAGACTATAGAGTCTATTTGATGAAGATGACAATGGAGATGAAGTTTCTAGATTAGGAAGAGATTCATATGAGCTAGAATGAATCCCTCCCAATTTCTTTCGAATTGTTACATTGTCTTCTTCCATTTTTTTTTATATATTGAAATTTATTTAAATATGTAATATAATTTTTATTCTTATATTTCAATATTAGTTGATTACGTAAATTTATATTAATTATCAGTATTCCTCTAAATCTATGTCAATCCCTTTGCAGTAGTGATCCACAACTTCTTGATTCGATATAAATGGCAGTCACTTGCTGAATCAGAGTAGTCAATAAGTATTCGAAAATAATTAATATATATAGTTAGTCAAAAGGCCGAAAATTAGTTATCGTTCAAGAGTTAGCTCCAAACATGTATTTCTATGTACTAGTCTATGGAAGCATTATCTATGGAAGTATTGTCTATGGAAGTATTGTCTATGGAAGTATTGTCTATGGAAGTATTGTCTATGGAAGTATTGTCTATGAAAGTATTGTCTATGGAAGTATTGTCTATGGAAGTATTGTCTATGGAGATCTTTTTATAATGTTTGTAGCACTTACTATCAGATGAGATACCAAAGTCGATTTTTATTTTGATACCCACATTTGTGTATAATTAGATTTATGAAATTCGTAACCTTTCGTATTCGTTTTCAGCTATATTTAGTTATATCTCACTTTATTTTGCACTGTTTTATGTAATTTGTTTAACTTTAATCTTGATGGTTGTTTTTATAATCTATATGTGGCGAGTAATACGATATATATTCGAAAAAATAATTTTAAATCTTTAAGCACTTCAACACGCACCTCCACTTTTTTTTTTTTTTTTGATGAAGAAGTCAAGTCTGCAATTTCGGCTTACTTTGACAGCAAAGATAAATCTTTTTTTTCGATGAGATAGACAAATGAGATGATAGAGATGTTGCATCTCTGTGCATCTTCTACCGAATTTATCATGGGGAGTGCTCTGAAGAATTGTTCGGATTGATACCTGCTGCTGATTTTCACCATCGTACAACCCGCCATAAACTAAAATTTCATCCCAACCATCTGGACGAGTGGCGATCCTCCACCGTGCGTTTTTCAAGGCACTTTCTCCCACGCACAACCACTCTTTGGAATCAACTTCCAGCAGCAGTATTTCCGAACCGATACGACAACATAACCTTCAAGAAAAGAGCATATTCCTTTTTAAAAGGCCGGCAGCACACCTGCAATGCCGTAGGTGTTGTGGGTGATTATGGGCGGCGGTAGTCACTTACCATCAGGTGAGCCGCATGCTCGTTTGCCCCCTGTGTTGTAAAAAAAAAAATTATTTGAGAGATCAGAAAAATGTATTAAAGTTGAGCGAGAATATACAGAGAATGAAAAATACTTTCATGTTTAATTTCAACTCCCTTTCTCCTCATTCCGCGAACATTCTGACTTCTCCACGTATACACACATCTACATATTATGTATAATGACATTATTACTTTCCACAATATATATATAAAATTCAAAAAATTCAAAATTCAAAAATCATTTATTCATGTAGGACATTTTAGCCGCTTATGAACGTCAAATTTTTACATTATAATTTTATATTTACCCTACCGTCCAGTTCGGTATATAGATCCAATTGAGAAGAACTGGCAAGAAACTCAATTGAATTACTTTTTTTTTAAAGCCAGTTTATTTACAAAATTATTTACAAATTATTTACAAATTTATAATCGCGTGATATGTCAAACATAATGCTTGTTATTTGAGGTATTGCTATTTGTACCCCTGAACTTTATCTTGTCTTATAAATACTTATACCTACTTGAATTATACATTTAATACAGCACGTCTTCAATATGTTTGAACACATGCCGTTGCAGTGTTGATATTCTTTTAAAACATTTATTACATACATCACAAGTATATGGCTTATCACCAGTATGTATCAACAAATGCCGTTGTAATGTTGATTTTTGTTTAAAACATTGATTACATACATCACAACTATATGGTTTCTCACCACTATGCAACAACAAATGTCGCTGCAATATTGACTTTTGGTTAAAACTTTTATTACATACATCACAACTATATGGCTTGTCACCAGTATGTATCAACAAATGCTGTTTTAAATTCCATTTATTCCTAAAACATTTATTACATATATCACAACTATATGGCTTCTCGCCTGTATGTATGAACAAATGCCGTTGCAATGTTGATTTTCTGTTAAAATATTTACTACATACATCACAACTGTATGGAGTCGTCCGCTGTTTGGTGTTGTCGGAGACATGCAAATTCTTACTTTGTGTATTGTCCATAGCCTTGTTTGATCTGCCATGTACTGTGGACACTGCGAATACATATGATCTGTTTAGCTATAAGTAAGTATTTATTATATGATAACCGTGCTGAGGCAGTTTAAAATTATATTTAGACTGCTCATATACAGTTCGATGTTCTTTGGCCCTTCATGGACCTCTAGTACGACAGTTCTGAGGTCGCGTGGCGTCTATTAAAGAGGATACCCTCTGACCGTGTTGTGATATCATAAACACACATTTTGAAATTTGCTAGACATTTTACGTCTCCAGGTCGAGTCTCTTGTACGTGCCACTACCACAAGTAGTCGTAAACACAACAACCAATTGCCAGAGAAGGAAAGTAAAACAGAATAGGAAGATTGCTGCAGGTTTAAGTCTACAAATAACATGTATTAATGTTGCCGGTATTACCTTTGTTATTATCGAATCGGAGGAATAAAACACACACAAAATGCACAAGGAATAAAATGCACAATATGTCGGGCAAGTCAGCAGTATAGTAAGATTCGAGAGAGAAAAAATCTTTGCTCTAAGGATAGGTAGGAAACTCTTGTTCGTACGTTAGTGATTTGACCAGGAGCTTGTATCTACCCTACAGAATTTTTTGTCAATGAAGAAGGTTTGTGTGTGCGTTGCGGATTTTTAAGTATTGCTAATATAAGGGAGGTATTTAATTATAATTGCTTGTAATTTTTTTTAATAGTAATAAAAAATAAATATTCATTCTATTATATCCATAGTAATATTTTTTAAACATTTTATCAATATTGTGATATAGGGACAATGTAAATGTTTAATTAATTAAAAATCGTCATAGATTTAGTGCATTGCTCGTGATCATGTGGCAACCCCATGCCCTATTGTCGTTGTATATCATTATTTTTCAATTTATACCTATTTATATACACTTTTTATATCTTTTCCTACTTCTAATCAGTTCTATTCGTCGTATTGGATATTAGATGTTTGTATTTTGTATATCGGATCATAGCTGCACGCTAGAGCTTACTCGGGACAACCGTTTGTTGGTATTTTGCTAGATATTAGACTGTAGTACTACAATGGAGATTCTTCGCATCAACAACAAAATATACTTCACAGTTATCAGCCATATCCATTCCTAAACTTGGAAAAACAAATATTGGGCGGTATGGTCATTTTAACGTATAATTAATAGGTATTTATTACATAAATTTCAATTTTTATAGTTTTATATATTTTTTTAATATGGTTATATTTATCGATAGACAAAGTACTGTGTTTACTTCTATTTAAGGTTTTTTACATACACGCTATTACGCTAGATTGTAATTGCATGAGATTTTTAAGGAACTATTTATGATACGGAAGATCTATTCACCCCGTATATATTTAGCTGTCAATATAGTGTAGTGACAGGGTAGTCGAATAATAAATATCATCAATAAAATGTAGGTACATAAAGATGAGATGGGGACAGCAAATGGCGTGGGTGGAATAAGGAAAGTTATCAAGTGGTTTAAACTGATCTCATTGAGTTTCGTTATTATAATACTAGTGAACAGAAACAGTATTTAAATGTTATCGGCATTAGTAAATCACTGTTAAACGAGTTCTTCAATCTTAAGTGATTTTAGTTGATTACTTACCGAAGAAGTAAGTTTAGACTTACAAATTGATATACCTAATTAAAAGTTACATGGAATTTTTTTTATACAACTTAGAATGGCAACCTGATGGAAAGTGGTAACCGTCGCCTATAGACATGAACAGTACCATGGACATAACAGACTACTGAGAATACATAATATCACAGTTAATAACGATGTGTCTTCATTGTTGTAGCCTATGACATGCCCTTGATTGAATCCTAAAGTTATACTTTAATTATCCCTGATGTATAGTAATATATAATATGGTATCCCAATATAATAATATGGTATCTAAATTAAATGCACTAAGTGAACTTGTGCTTTATTTCTATTTATTACTAAGAGGCTTACAAACTTTATATTGCTGAAGAATATATCACATACGTGTAAAGTTAGTATTACGTAGTACCCCACATATCATATTATATATATATAATAAATATTATAAATAATAGTACCTTTTTGAGACGCGCATTGCCAAACTTGAAAAAACCTCTTTAATCCCCTTTTTAAAAACACCACGCTGTAGTTTTTTGAGGAAACCTCGGCTCATTCCATAACCTGTGTTCTTGAGGGAAAACATTTCTGAAACCGCGTTGTACGTGACCATTTTGGCTGTAGGATAGGAAGGTGAACTCCCTGTCGATGGCGAGCCCTACGATGGTAGAAAGGAATCGTGGGCATCATACTAAATAATTCCTCTAAGCACAATCAGTTATACAAGCGGTAGAATACGCAGAGTGAGGCAAAATCTTTCCTAGAACTTAAGGGTTAGATACCGCTTGTAAGCCTGGGATCATCGACAATTCTCGTAGCTTGCTGTTGCACCGAGTCGAAGGGTTCAAGCCGGTATTTATCTGTTCCCACCTATAAGTAACAGCAATACTCTATATGGGGCCGGATTTGCAATTTGTAGAGCATTAATCGCTGATCCGGCGTGAAGTAATGCTTCACTCTATTAAGCACACAGAGTTTTTTGGATGCCAGCTTTACCATATCTTCGAGGTGGCCATGAAACGATACGTCACTAGAGATGTCGACACCAAGGATCAATGCTTTTAAAGATGTTAAGAGACGTGCCTTGGAACTGTGGAGCCACAGCAAATGGTCTTTTTAGCGGTGTGCGTGTTCACCGCTAAAAAACCATTTGCTGTGGCTTGTGTTTAAGTGAGGTTAAACTGAACTAAGTTTTATCGTCCCCAGTCAGAGACTCCAGTTAACGTTCTTGTTTTGAATCAAAGCTTTTTGTATTTATTTGAATTCAGACACTGTTCACGAGGGTGGAAAGGGATTATTAGTAATGGACACTCAGAATCCCATTGCTATTAATATACCCAACCAGGTCGACCTCCTCGCGGTTCCCCCTGGAAACTATCATGGTTAATTCCTGATGAATTTATCATGATGGGCTAACTGGCCTGTTTTCATTCTCATCTCTCACCCTTCACTGGTGATCCGCCAGCGTATCCCGTTAGCGCAGGCGGGTTTACCATTTCATTTTCACCCATCAAAAAAGACACTGTTCACGATTGTCCTCCATGGTGGAACGAAGGACATTTGTACGACCCGCATAATGGTGTCATCTGTGTTGCTGTCATCCGCATAACAACGAATGTCAACTAAGGTTTGTATTGACTTGGTAATAAATGACAACGACTTGTTTAATAATTATTGGTTTAATTATAGAGACCGACATTAGTACAATGGTGACGACATATATATTGAGAGAGGACGCGACAATAGTGATGCGCCATTCCATTAGTGATGTGACCTTAACTATTTAAATTTTAATTAACAAATTTAAGGTTAACAAATCTATAATATACAGCAGAAACGGCGTTGGGGAATGCACAGAGCCCTGCGAGACGCCAGTGTTTATATCCACCTGATATGACATGTTCAATGCAGGGACCTAGACGGCAGAAAATGTTTGATAGGATCTTTTTAATTGGTAACGCTGACGTAGTATCAGTGAGGGATGATAGGTGAGGATGAAAGCAGGTTAGTTAGCACCTCGTAAGGAAATAAAAGAATAACCAATATAGTTTCAAGGGGAGACAGCGTGGAGATCGATATGATAGAGTATATTGCTAGCAATGACAATGCTAGACCCTACTACTAACACTCCCTTTCCCCCTGTTTAATAAGATTATGATAAACCACAAACGTTACAAATGCAAGACAAAAGTGGCGTCATTATTTTTCAAAAAAAATTAAAAAATATGAGGTCTAAATGAATTTTTATTAATAAATAAATATACATATAGTTAGACTGTAAAATTCTGAACGAAACAGCATTAAGTTATATCAGCAAAAAGTGGCACAAATGTCTTTTCTACCCTGAGGAAACAAAATAATTTTCACATATCAATAAGAGAAACTATTACTATACAATAGTAAATTGATCAAAACTGTCACGTTACGAGGGGAAGTCAAAAAGTTTGCGGAATGGAGTGGTTACTGGAGGTTAGTTTACTCGTCCAAATAGTCACTTGTCAAGCACCTCATTAAGAGTACGTATACTATATATTGAACCAAATCGAATCATTATCTTTTGAATCATCGACCTGCAAACAAGTTACTCTGGAAGAAGTCAGTGAGTATGAAGAAAATTTAACACCACGCCATTATTAAGTTCAACCAGGCAAGAAAAATCCGCTCAGACGATTTTTCAAGAACTGTTAGCAGTTAACGCGGACTCTGCCCCTGGTAAAACCATGCTTTACAAGTGGCATGGTCTTTTCAAACAAGGAAGAGAGTTTATTGAAAATAACCCCCGCTCCGGCGGAGCTTTGTAGAGAAAGTAGGAAAGAAGTTATGGCCCGGATTGTTACTGGAGATGAGACCTAGGTTCACCACTATAAACCTGAGTAGAAACAAAAGTCGATGCAGTGGCATAAGAAAGGCACAACTTCTCCGAAGAAATTTAAAGCGTCACAATCGCCCAGAAAGATCATGACGACTGATGAAGAAGCTGTCAAGGAAAAAAGAAGAGGAAAGCTGTCAAAAGATACGGGTTTAAAAATTTAGACCACCCACCTTACAGACCAGACTTGGCCCCCAGCGACTATTATTTACTCCCAAAAGTGAAAAATGAGCTGAGTGGACAAAAATTGGAGACGATGAAGAAGTCAAGTCTGCCATTTCGGCTTACTTTGACAGCAAATAAATCTTTTTTTTTTCGATGAGATAGACAAATTATTTGAGAGATCAGAAAAATGTATTAAAGTTGAGCGAGAATATACAGAGAATGAAAAATAGTTTCATGTTTAATTTCAACTCCCTTTCTCCTCATTCCGCGAACTTTCTGACTTCTCCACGTATACACACATCTACATATTATGTATAATGACATTATTACTTTCCACAATATATATATAATCGCGTGATATGTCAAACATAATGCTTGTTATTTAAGGTATTGCTATTTGTACCCCTGAACTTTATCTTGTCTTATAAATACTTATACCTACTTGAATTATACATTTAATACAGCACGTCTTCAATATGTTTGAACACATGCCGTTGCAGTGTTGATATTCTTTTAAAACATTTATTACATACATCACAAGTATATGGCTTGTCACCGGTATGTATCGACAAATGCTGTTTTAAATACCATTTATGCCTAAAACATTTATTACATATATCACAACTATATGGTTTCTCACCACTATGCAACAACAAATGTCGCTGCAATATTGACTTTTGGTGAAAACTTTTATTACATACATCACAACTATATGGCTTGTCACCAGTATGTATCGACAAATGCCGTTTTAAATGCCATTTATGCCTAAAACATTTATTACATATATCACAACTATATGGCTTCTCGCCTGTATGTATCAACAAATGCTGTTGCAATGTTGATTTTCTGTTAAAATATTTATTACATACATCACAATTATAGGGCTTATCACCAGTATGTATTAACGTATGCTGTTGCAATGCTGATTTTTGGTTAAAACATTTACTACATACATTACAACTATATGGCTTATCACCAGTATGGATTAACGTATGCTGTTGCAATGTTGATTTTTGGTTAAAACATTTACTACATACATTGCAACTATATGGTTTATCAGTAGTATGTATCAAAACATGTCGTGTTAAAAATGCTTCCTGACTAAAACATCGAATACAAATATCACAACTATATGGCTTCGCAACTCTATGTATCAACAAATGCTGTTTTAAATTCCATTTATTCCTAAAACATTTATTACATATATCACAACTATATGGCTTCTCGCCTGTATGTATGAACAAATGCCGTTGCAATGTTGATTTTCTGTTAAAATATTTACTACATACATCACAACTGTATGGAGTCGTCCGCTGTTTGGTGTTGTCGGAGACATGCAAATTCTTACTTTGTGTATTGTCCATAGCCTTGTTTGATCTGCCATGTACTGTGGACACTGCGAATACATATGATCTGTTTAGCTATAAGTAAGTATTTATTATATGATAACCGTGCTGAGGCAGTTTAAAATTATATTTAGACTGCTCATATACAGTTCGATGTTCTTTGGCCCTTCATGGACCTCTAGTACGACAGTTCTGAGGTCGCGTGGCGTCTATTAAAGAGGATACCCTCTGACCGTGTTGTGATATCATAAACACACATTTTGAAATTTGCTAGACATTTTACGTCTCCAGGTCGAGTCTCTTGTACGTGCCACTACCACAAGTAGTCGTAAACACAACAACCAATTGCCAGAGAAGGAAAGTAAAACAGAATAGGAAGATTGCTGCAGGTTTAAGTCTACAAATAACATGTATTAATGTTGCCGGTATTACCTTTGTTATTATCGAATCGGAGGAATAAAACACACACAAAATGCACAAGGAATAAAATGCACAATATGTCGGGCAAGTCAGCAGTATAGTAAGATTCGAGAGAGAAAAAATCTTTGCTCTAAGGATAGGTAGGAAACTCTTGTTCGTACGTTAGTGATTTGACCAGGAGCTTGTATCTACCCTACAGAATTTTTTGTCAATGAAGAAGGTTTGTGTGTGCGTTGCGGATTTTTAAGTATTGCTAATATAAGGGAGGTATTTAATTATAATTGCTTGTAATTTTTTTTAATAGTAATAAAAAATAAATATTCATTCTATTATATCCATAGTAATATTTTTTAAACATTTTATCAATATTGTGATATAGGGACAATGTAAATGTTTAATTAATTAAAAATTGTCATAGATTTAGTGCATTGCTCGTGATCATGTGGCAACCCCATGCCCTATTGTCGTTGTATATCATTATTTTTCAATTTATACCTATTTATATACACTTTTTATATCTTTTCCTACTTCTAATCAGTTCTATTCGTCGTATTGGATATTAGATGTTTGTATTTTGTATATCGGATCATAGCTGCACGCTAGAGCTTACTCGGGACAACCGTTTGTTGGTATTTTGCTAGATATTAGACTGTAGTACTACAATGGAGATTCTTCGCATCAACAACAAAATATACTTCACAGTTATCAGCCATATCCATTCCTAAACTTGGAAAAACAAATATTGGGCGGTATGGTCATTTTAACGTATAATTAATAGGTATTTATTACATAAATTTCAATTTTTATAGTTTTATATATTTTTTTAATATGGTTATATTTATCGATAGACAAAGTACTGTGTTTACTTCTATTTAAGGTTTTTGACATACACGCTATTACGGTAGATTGTAATTGCACGAGATTTTTAAGGAACTATTTATGATACGGAAGATCTATTCACCCCATATATATTTAGCTGTCAATATAGTGCAGTGACAGGGTAGTCGAATAATAAATATCATCAATAAAATGTAGGTACATAAAGATGAGATGGGGACAGCAAATGGCGTGGGTGGAATAAGGAAAGTTATCAAGTGGTTTAAACTGATCTCATTGAGTTTCCTTATTATAATACTAGTGAACAGAAACAGTATTTAAATATTATCGGCATTAGCAAATCACTGTTAAACGAGTTCTTCAATCTTAAGTGATTTTAGTTGATTACTTACCGAAGAAGTAAGTTTAGACTTACAAATTGATATACCTAATTAAAAGTTACATGGAATTTTTTTTATACAACTTAGAATGGCAACCTGATGGAAAGTGGTAACCGTCGCCTATAGACATGAACAGTACCATGGACATAACAGACTACTGAGAATACATAATATCACAGTTAATAACGATGTGTCTTCATTGTTGTAGCCTATGACATGCCCTTGATTGAATCCTAAAGTTATACTTTAATTATCCCTGATGTATAGTAATATATAATATGGTATCCCAATATAATATATATTATATATATTATATAATATATATTATTATATATATTCCACTACTGTTAAAAATTTGGGAATTGTTATAGACCAGACACTGTCATGGGGTCCTCATATAGGTGAAGTAAGTCGAAGAATCCACGCATCACTACATTCCTTAAAGCGCCTGCAGAACTTCTTCCCTTTAGGAACTAGACTTTTACTGGCTCAATCTCTTCTTCTTCCTCTTCTAGACTATGCTGATGTTGCCTACCTAGATCCCACACAGGAGCTTGTTGATAAACTTGAACGACTGCAAAATCAATGTATTAGATACATCTATAACCTTCGAAAGTATGACCACATATCTAGTTATCGCAGTCAACTCAAATGGCTTCCTATCAGGCTACGGAGAAATGTCCACATTCTTACTCTTCTTTTCAATATCCTTTTTAATCCAACATGTCCACATTACCTTCAGGAAAGATTCAAATTTCGCGAAATTGATGTTCGCCTGAGATGCAGTAATGACTTCATTATAGATTTGCCTTGTTTTAATACTCAAAGCTATGCCATGTCATTTACTGTACATGCTGCACGTCTCTGGAATTCACTTCCTAATAACTTAAAGATGGCACAGTCGCTGAAATCTTTTAAAGCAGGTATCATAAAATTTTATTTTGAAAATCCCTCTTCATTGAGCCAATTGTGAATATATGTATTTATTATGTATACATGTATGTGTATGTAGGAGTGTATATATGTATGTGTATGTATGTATATATATGTATATATATATGTATATGTATGTGTGTATATGTGTATATATGTATGTGTATGTGTATAAGTTTTTATTTATTAATGTTATATTATTATTAATTTACTTTTATTATTTACATATGTAGGTATATAGAGCTGTTTTTATTGTGTTATATATTCAATTTTTTTTTTTTTACTGGGTATTATTTAGTTTATCTTTAATTGTACGGTTATTACCCTTATACATTCTACAGTTTTCTTTCAGCTTCTCAAAGGTTGACTGTAAGAGATCCCTTTATGGGATAAGTCCGCCATTGTATACTAAATCATTTACTAGTATTTAATCTGCCTTATGTACAATAAAGATTTTTACAATACAATACAATAATAATATGGTATCTAAATTAAATGCACTAAGTGAACTTGTGCTTTATTTCTATTTATTACTAAGAGGCTTACAAACTTTATATTGCTGAAGAATATATCACATACGTGTAAAGTTAGTATTACGTAGTACCCCACATATCATATTATATATATATATAATAAATATTATAAATAATAGTACCTTTTTGAGACGCGCATTGCCGAACTTGAAAAAACCTCTTTAATCCCCTTTTTAAAAACACCACGCTGTAGTTTTTTGAGGAAACCTCGGCTAGCAGCTCATTCCATAACCTGTGTTCTTGAGGGAAAACATTTCTGAAACCGCGTTGTACGCGACCATTTTGGCTGTAGGATAGGAAGGTGAACTCCCTGTCGATGGCGAGCCCTACGATGGTAGAAAGGAATCGTGGGCATCATACTAAATAATTCCTCTAAGCACAATCAGTTATACAAGCGGTAGAATACGCAGAGTGAGGCAAAATCTTTCCTAGAACTTAAGGGTTAGATACCGCTTGTAAGCCTGGGATCATCGACAATTCTCGTAGCTTGCTGTTGCACCGAGTCGAAGGGTTCAAGCCAGTATTTATCTGTTCCCACCTATAAGTAACAGCAATACTCTATATGGGGCCGGATTTGCAATTTGTAGAGCATTAATCGCTGATCCGGCGTGAAGTAATGCTTCACTCTATTAAGCACACAGAGTTTTTTGGATGCCAGCTTTACCATATCTTCGAGGTGGCCATGAAACGATACGTCACTAGAGATGTCGACACCAAGGATCAATGCTTTTAAAGATGTTAAGAGACGTGCCTTGGAACTGTGGAGCCACAGCAAATGGTTTTTTTAGCGGTGTGCGTGTTCACCGCTAAAAAACCATTTGCTGTGGCTTGTGTTTAAGTGAGGTTAAACTGAACTAAGTTTTATCGTCCCCAATCAGAGACTCCAGTTAACGTTCTTGTTTTGCATCAAAGCTTTTTGTATTTATTTGAATTCAGACACTGTTCACGATCATCCTCCATGGTGGAACGAGGGACATTTGTACGACCCGTATAATGGGCATCCCCAGTGCTATCATCCGCATAACAACGAATGTGAACTAAGATTTGTATTGACTTGGTAATAAATGACAACGACTTGTTTAATAATTATTGGTTTAATTATAGAGACCGACATTAGTACAATGGTGATGACATATATATTGAGAGAAGACGCGACAATAGTGATACGCCATTCCATTAGTGATGTGACCTTAACTACTTAAATCTATGTTCATAACAAGGTTAACAAATCATTAATATACAGCAGAAACGGCGTTGGGGAAAGCACAGAGCCCTGCGAGACGCCAGTGTTAATATCCATGTGATATGACATGTTCAATGCAGAGACCTAGACGGCAGAAAATGTTTGATAGGATCTTTTTAATTGATAACGCTGACGTAGTATCACTGAGGGATGATAGGTGAGGATGAAAGCAGGTTAGTTAGCCCCTCGTAAGGAAATAAAAAAATAACCAATATAGTTTCAAGGGGAGACAGCGTGGAGATCGATCTGATAGAGTATATTGTTAGCAATGACAATGCTAGACCCTACTACTAACACTCCTTTTCCCCCTGTTTAATAAGATTATGATAAGCCACAAACGTTACAAATGCAAGACAAAATTGGCGTCATTATTAAAAAATAAAAAATATGAGGTCTAAATGAATTTTTATTTATAAATTATTACATTTATTAATAAATAAATATACAGACTGTAAAAGATTGACAGATTGTAAAATTCTGAACTAAACAGCATTAAGTCATATCAGCAAAAAGTGGCACAAATGTCTTTTCTACCCTGAGGAAACAAAATAATTTTCACTTATCAATAAGAGAAACTATTACTATACAATAGTAAATTAATCAAAACTGTCACGTTACGAGGGGAAGTCAAAAAGTTTGCGGAATGGAGTGGATAGTGGAGGTTAGTTTACTCGTCCAAATAGTCACTTGTCAAGCACCTCATTAAGAGTACATATACTAAGTTTGAACTAAATCGAATCATTATTTTTTGAGTCATCGACCTGCAAACAAGTTAATCTGGAAGAAGTCAGTGAGTAGAAAATTGAACACCACGCCATTATTAAGTTTTGGCCCAGATTGTTACTGGAGATGAGACCTAGGTTCACCACTATAAACCTGAGTAGAAACAAGAGTCGATGCAGTGGCATAAGAAAGGCACAACTTCTCCGAAGAAATTTAAAGCGTCACAATCGCCCAGAAAGATCATGACGACTGATGAAGAAGCTGTCAAGGAAAAAGGAAGAGGAAAGCTGTCAAAAGATACGGGTTTAAAAATTTAGACCACCCACCTTACAGACCAGACTTGGCCCCCAGCGACTATTATTTACTCCCAAAAGTGAAAAATGAGCTGAGTGGATAAAAATTGGAGACGATGAAGAAGTCAAGTCTCCAATTTCGGCTTACTTTGACAGCAAAGATAAATCTTTTTTTTTCGATGATATAGACAAATTATTTGAGATCAGAAAAATGTATTAAAGTTGAGCGAGAATATACAGAGAATGAAAAATAGTTTCATGTTTAATTTCAACTCCCTTTCTCCTCATTCCGCGAACTTTTTGACTTCTCCACGTATACACACATCTACATATTATGTATAATGACATTATTACTTTCCACAATATATATATATATATATATATATATATATATATATATATATATATATATATATATATATATAATCGCGTGATATGTCAAACATAATGCTTGTTATTTAAGGTATTGCTATTTGTACCCCTGAACTTTATCTTGTCTTACAAATACTTATACCTACTTGAATTATACATTTAATACAGCACGTCTTCAATATGTTTGAACACATGCCGTTGCAGTGTTGATATTCTTTTAAAACATTTATTACATACATCACAAGTATATGGTTTAACACCCGTATGTATCAACAAATGCTGTTGCAATGTTGATGTTCTGTTAAAATATTTATTACAAACATCACAACTATATAGCTTATCATCAGTATGTATCGACAAATGCTGTTTTAAATAACGTTTATGCCTAAAACATTTATTACATATATCACAACTATATGGTTTCTCACCACTATGCAACAACAAATGTCGCTGCAATATTGACTTTTGGTGAAAACTTTTATTACATACATCACAACTATATGGCTTGTCACCAGTATGTATCGACAAATGCTGTTTTAAATGCCATTTATGCCTAAAACATTTATTACATATATCACAACTATATGGCTTCTCGCCTGTATGTATCAACAAATGCTGTTGCAATGTTGATTTTCTGTTAAAATATTTATTACATACATCACAATTATAGGGCTTATCACCAGTATGTATTAATGTATGCTGTTGCAATGTTGATTTTTGGTTAAAACATTTACTACATACATTACAACTATATGGCTTATCACCAGTATGTATTAACGTATGCTGTTGCAATGTTGATTTTCTGTTAAAACATTTACTACATACATTACAACTATATGGTTTATCAGTAGTATGTATCAAAACATGTCGTGTTAAAAATGCTTCCTGACTAAAACATCGATTACAAATATCACAACTATATGGCTTCGCAACTCTATGTATCAACAAATGCTGTTGCAATGTTGATTTTCTGTTAAAATATTTACTACATACATCACAACTGTATGGAGTCATTCGCTGTTTGGTGTTGTCGGAGACATGCAAATTCTTACTTTGTGTATTGTCCATAGCCTTGTTTGATCTGCCATGTACTGTGGACACTGCGAATACATATGATCTGTTTAGCTATAAGTAAGTTTTTATTATATGATAACCATGCTGAGGCAGTTTAAAATTATATTTAGACTGCTCATATACAGTTCGATGTTCTTTGGCCCTTCATGGACTTCTAGTACGACAGTTCTGAGGTCGCGTGGCGTCTATTAAAGAGGATACCCTCTAACCGTGTTGTGATATCATAAACACACATTTTGAAATTTGCTAGACATTTTACATCTCCAGGTCGAGTCTCTTGTATATGCTACTGTCACAAGTGGTCGTAAACACAACAACCAATTGCCAGAGAAGGAAAGTAAAACAGAATAGGAAGATTGCTGCAGGTTTAAGTCTACAAATAACATGTATTAATGTTGTCGGTATTACCTTTGTTATTATCGAATCGGAGGAATAAAGCACACACAAAATGCACGAGGAATAAAATACACAATATGTCGGGCAAGTCAGCAGTATAGTAAGATTCGAGAGAGAAAAAATCTTTGCTCTAAGGATAGGTAGGAAACTCTTGTTCGTACGTTAGTGATTTGACCAGGAGCTTGTATCTACCCTACAGAATTTTTTGTCAATGAAGAAGGTTTGTGTGTGCGTTGCGGATTTTTAAGTATTGCTAATATAAGGGAGGTATTTAATTATAATTGCTTGTATTTTTTTTAATAGTAATAAAAAATAAATATTCATTCTATTATATCCATAGTAATATTTTTTAAACATTTTATCAATATTGTGATATAGGGACAATGTAAATGTTTAATGAATTGAAAATCGTCATAGATTTAGTGCATTGCTCGTGATCACGTGGCAACCCCATGCCCTATTGTCGTTGTACATCATTATTTTTCAATTTATACCTATTTATATACACTTTTTATATCTTTTCCTACTTCTAATCAGTTCTATTCGTCGTATTGGATATTAGATGTTTGTATTTTGTATATCGGATCATAGCTGCACGCTAGAGCTTACTCGGGACAACCGTTTGTTGGTATTTTGCTAGATATTAGACTGTAGTACTACAATGGAGATTCTTCGCATCAACAACAAAATATACTTCACAGTTATCAGCCATATCCATTCCTAAACTTGGAAAAACAAATATTGGGCGGTATGGTCATTTTAACGTATAATTAATAGGTATTTATTACATAAATTTCAATTTTTATAGTTTTATATATATTTTTTTAATATGGTTATATTTATCGATAGACAAAGTACTGTGTTTACTTCTATTTAAGGTTTTTTACATACACGCTATTACGCTAGATTGTAATTGCATGAGATTTTTAAGGAACAATTTATGACACGGAAGATCTATTCACCCCGTATATATTTAGCTGTCAATATAGTGTAGTGACAGGGTAGTCGAATAATAAATATCATCAATAAAATGTAGGTACATAAAGATGAGATGATGACAGCAGACGGCGTGTGTGGAGAGGTGGAATAAGGAAAGTTATCAAGTGGTTTAAACTGATCTCATTGAGTTTCGTTATTATAATACTAGTGAACAGAAACAGTATTTAAATGTTATCGGCATTAGTAAATCACTGTTAAACGAGTTCTCCAATCTTAAGTGATTTTCGTTGATTACATACCGATGAGGTAAGTTCAGGCTTACAAATTGATATACCTAATTAACAGTTACATGGAATACATAATATATATATTCTTTATTGCACAAAAACATACAGTAACAACAATAAGTTAATAACAATGTTAGCAAAGGCGAACTTATCTCTAAAAGAGATTTCTTCCAGTCAACCTAACGCAGTGGCATAGGAAGTAGTGAGTGGGCAGTAGTAGTGCAAGACAGAAATTTAAATAAATATTTACATAAATTATAAATAATTATATATATACACACATGCATTCACATATATACATACATACACATACACATATATATACATATACACATACACATACATATACACACATACATACACACGTTAAATACAACATATAAATATCAAATACAAGAGAACACAATGATGACAGTCTTCTAATCATTTTTATATTTAAATTAAATTGGAAAGATAAAATGATTTTAATCTTTTTTTGAAGGAACTGCTAGACGGGCTATTCTGAATATTCACGGGAAGTTTATTCCACAGCTGTACAGCACGATATGCAAATGAGTTACCCATAAAATGGGTTTTACAGCAGGGAAGCTTCAGTACCCTGGACTGGTTCAGACAAAGACGTCTAGGTCTGGAAGGAGGAGGTAATAATTGGAACCGGGAACGAAGGTAGGAAGGAGAATTGGGATTATTAAGGATATTATATAGGACCGCTAGGACATGTGTCTCATGACGATGTCTAATTGGGAGCCACTTTAAACGAGTGCGGTATTCCGAGACATGATCATATTTTCGTAAGCTGAAAATAAACCTTATCGCTAAATTTTGCAACCGCTCAAGCTTATTTAGCAGCTCCTCGGTCACATCTAAGAAACAGACATCGGCATAATCCAGAATGGGAAGAAGAATAGATTGTGCAAGCATAATTTTGGTATTGAAAGGGAGAAAGTATTGGAGACGTTTGAGAGAGTGATATGAAAAGTACATCCGTCTACTAATGTCATTAATATGAGAGGTCCACGACAATGTACTATCCATAATAAGACCTAAGTTTTTCACTTTATCAGTATAAGATATCTTAGTACCCTCGTATACCAATGGAGGAATCTGAGACCATTCCAACTTACACCTCAGCCTGCCACTACCGACAATCATAGCTTGAGATTTGGCTGGATTAACAATAAGACCAAATGATTTAGCCCAGGAGTGAATAGCCAGTAGATCATCGTTTAGAGCTGAAGTTGCCTGTGTAACCTCAGACAGCATAAAGTGACGATACAACTGCAGATCATCCGCATACAGATGGAAGGGAGAAGTAATGACTCGAGAAATATTATTAATAAAGATAGAAAATAATAAAGGGGAAAGTACACCGCCTTGAGGCACGCCAGCAGTTAATGAAGCCCAGTTCGATAAACCATCATTGGTTCTAACACACTGCTGGCGGCCGAAAAGAAAAGAAGAGAACCATTCGATAACTGGAGTGGAAACGTTGACTGCACGAAGGGTGCTAAGGAGAACATCAAAATCAACCGAATTGAAAGCATTACTGAAATCCAACAAAACAATTGCAGTCAATTTTGTGCTATCCATAGCCCGACGTATGTCCTCTGTAATATTAAGAAGCGCTCCAGTAGTGCTATGAGAGGGTCGGAAGCCCGATTGAAAGGGGCATAAAAGGTTGTTGGTGGAAAGAAATTTAAATAATTGGCTGTGAACTATAGATTCTAAAACTTTTGAAAGAATGGGAAGAATAGATATGGGACGGTACTGGGAAAAGCTAGTCGGATTAGTAGATTTAGGAAGTGGTATGACGTAAGCCTTTTTCCATTGTGATGGGAAGACATTATGCATGAGAGAAAAGTTAATTATGTGAGTGAGCACAGGCAAAATAACATCCAACACGGGAAGGATCATATCAAGGCTCACATTATCGCTACCGATAGCTTTAGTAGATAATGAACGAATGGTTCTCTTGACAACATCTACAGTCACCAAGCTAAAAGTGAATGGAGGACAATCGGGTGGGACAAGATTAGAAAGATATGATATAGTATTTGCCTTAGTCACAGTACTGAGTGTAACAGAGGAGGACGAAAAATGATTATTTAGAGCATTGAGATCTAAACCGCTCTGACAATTTTCTGAGGACTTACCCACCCCCAGTGATTGGAGAAATTTCCAGATTTGGGTCTGAGAAAGGTTTTGAATAGTAGAATGAATGTATCGGCGTTTGGCATCCCCACACATTCTGTTACAGATGTTCCGCAGTTTTTTATACGTGTCAAAGTTTACTTGTGATCTCTCATGTTTATATCTGCTTTTGGCCCTGTCACGCTTTGCCATACTTCTCTTAATAATAGGGGTAAGCCAAGGAGCAGGAGCATGCTTGATCCGTACCGGTCGGACTGGTGCATGAATGTTGTAAATTTTAAGCAACTCGCTGTTCAATATCCCCACCATGGTGTCGATACAAGAAGCCATCAACAAGGGAGACCAATCAATACTCCCCATATCCTCCCTCAAACGCTCAACATCCATATGCTTAAAATCGCGAAGTAAATGAGTCCTATTCCTGTTTTTAGGGGGACGCACTTTATAGGACAGATAAATTAAATCATGCTGTGAGAAAGGAGAACACATTTGTCCATGGGAGAATACTAAATTTGGTTGTGAAACTATGATTAAGTCAATAAGGGAAGGTCTGCTGTTGTGGAAGTAATGAGTAGGTTTAGGCATAGGCAAGACCTGGAGATCAAGGGCTGATGTTAAAGCAATAAGTTTGCCAGTCCTATGGTCATTTTTCAAAAGACATGTATTTAGATCACCCATAAGTATAACATGATCAAAAAGAGGAACCAAGTTATCTAGAGTATTTTCCAAGATATTAAAGTAATCAATCTTGTCATTAGGGCTATACAAGACACCAAGTAGGATTCTTTTGTGATGGAGAGATAGGGAGAGAAACAAATATTCCAGAGACCCAGAGAACTGCGGTTGCGATGTACACACTACTTCGGCAGAGATTTGGTTGCGTAGATAAATCCCCACACCTCCACCCCCAGACGTGATGCGATCGTTTCGAAAGAGTTTATACCCAGGTATTGTGCAGCTAGTGGAAGGAAGAGATGGTTTAAGCCAGGTCTCAGAAACTAAGATACAATCCACTAAGCCAGCACTGAAAGAGGTAAGAAGGTCATTATAATGAGCTAATATGCTTTGCGCATTTATATGTACAAGGAAAAATTGTTTGGAATAATTGTCGAAAACAGTCCGCAATTTATCTTCAAGAGGATCGCAATCAGATAAAGAGGAATTATGACTCGAAGCACTATCAAAATCATCGGAGGAATAGCAAGAAAAATAATCATCATTTATGGACATATATAAAAATAAATTTAAATAAAAATAAAAAATAAATAAAAACTTATTATAAAAAAAAAACAATATTTGTAAAAATAACAAAAATTAATTACTTTTGCCTTAATTGCGTAGGTTGACTTGATAGGCTAAACCCACTTTACAATGAACAATAACGAACAAAATAACAGCTATAACAATATAATATAAAACAACTATAGCTGAAGAATAGCGGGCACCCAGTCTAAACTTAAACAATAATAGCTATTACAAATCAGTGATATACAGAAACGAAACGTTAAAGTATATTAAATATATACCATAGCCACAATTATTATAAGTAACTTTGACAGTGACATGAGAGTTCAGATTAATTTGTTTATCAATACTATAGTGACAATCAAGCACTGATCACAATTAACTATCAAGTTGGGTAAATTAATATAATTTTAGAAATTGAGCAACATATTTTAAGGTACCCTAAAAAAAAAAAAAAAAAGAATAATAAGAGAATAGTTAAGTGTGCCCAGTGACAAACCGACAAAATAGCAAAGTATTAAAATAGAAAATACTGCAACCTGTCTAAATTATAACACGTTCTTTGGGTACTCAGCGATTAGCAGTTTCAATTCAGCCATTGAAACTATCTTCTTGCGATCTTTATTAGGCAGAAGAATAACTATAATGCCATCCGCAGACCAGCACTTCCTCACGCCGAAGTGATTACGAGCCGCAACAAATACATCTTGCCGTGCTTTTGTAAGGAACTCAGAAATAGATGTTTTGGAGCCTTTTAAAATAGTTTTAGCCCTCCATACCATGGATCGAAACCGCAGTGATGCAAACCGCACAATAATAGGACGGGCAGAATCCTTCTTAGAGCCGAGTCTGTGGCAAGATTCAATAACATCAGGACCCATACCTTTCAACTTCATTTTGTCGGTTAACACCTCTAACAGCTTCTTACAGATGTCCTCACCAGGAATCTCTTTTACACCATGGAAAAGCAAGGTCTTTCTGCGGGAGTGGGTATCTAGACGGTCTTGCCCAAGTTGAAGCAACTCCACCTGTGATTTTAGTAATCCAAGACACTTCCATATAAATGTTTTAAATGTAGCATAGTCGGCAGATAGACCCTTCACTGTGGTACCTGACGAAGTAGAGGCCTGCTGCTGTACGCCTTTCTCAAATTCTTCCATGCGGCTGTTGAACACAGATGATAGTTCATCCATGCTTTTTTTAAGTTGTTCAGCTGTGGTATCCATTGCAAAGTAAGTGATGAAAACTTGGTGAGTGAGTTTATCAGGAGTCAACCAAATGCAGATTAAATATAATCTAATACATAAAGAAATTTATATTTATATATATTTAAAAAATTTAAAAAATTAAGAGCACAAAAATTTCGGACTTAACAAGTGTGCGTCTACCCACACGATCCACATATACAATATCACAGTTAATAACGATATGTCTTCATTGTTGTAGCCTAAGGACATGCCCTTGCTTGAATCCTGAAGTTATACTTTAATTATCCCTGAGGATAGCCGTGGTTTGGTTTTGGCAGAGTTCCGCAGCAACATAAAAACTCTCCTGGCGCCCAAAATTAGTTTTAGTCCAACATAGATTTAAGTTGTGGTTTAATTTAAGTTATTATATATATAACCAATAAATGTTCCTTTTATTTGCAAGATAACCCGTAACAGGATCCGACAGGATAAGATACAATATTCGAAATACATGTTTTAAATTGGGTTGTTTATAAAGGATTATGTTCATGTTGACAGGTGTAAAAAAAAAATGGATAATAACAAACAATGCCAGTAACATTTTATTTTTCTGGCAAATCTGTACCTTCAGACACATTGGTTTTCATAATTAAAAATTTTTTTTTTTTTTATAATATCCAATTATTGATAATTAATCTTTTTCAGAGAAAACTAATGTACCTAACATACATATTATATTACAATTATATTATCTTTCAGGTATTGCATGAAAGTTGAAAGACAGGGCTGATTGTGACCGCAACAGTATGTGACCAATCAAGAGTCAACATAAAAGCTCTAGATATCCTCGGTGTCGTGAAGAAGACAAATTTCAAGTCAATGATAATGATAATTTTAAAAAGTTTTTATTGTCAACTGAAATATAGTCAGATGTGCATTCCAGCGAGTGTTCTACTATATATCTAGAACCACTAATTGCTGATGCAACAGCTGCGATAGAGCAGGTGTCTGGTGAAGTTCAGGCTTACCATCTGTCTGTGAATTTATATGTAAAACATTACACAATGTAATTAATGTACTACTTGTAAAGAAATATTTTTAACATTGGGACCCACATGCAATGTTAACCTTAATTTATTTAAAAGTTTCTGAAAACATAATGAGATACACAGAAGCCTAAATAATGTAAACACATATGTTCTTGTAAATAAATATGCTCTTGGGCAGTGAATAAAATATTGAGTGAATGGAGATGCTTTGAAAAAGAAGTTTCAGAATAATGTAAATAACGATTTTCGATTTTTTTTCCTTTACATGTGCTATACGACATTGCTTATTGCCAAATTGCATGATTCTAGGTCAACAGGAAGTATCCTATTGGGTTTGTTTCTCATTACGAATAGCAAAATATGTGATATAAGTGGAACATAAACGGCCGTATCTCTTGATTGTGTTGATTTAGAAGATTGATGTTTTCACCGCTTTAAGAGATTGCAGACCTGAGTGTATGATACTAATTTCAACTTAATACCTCCATGTATATCTAAGTAAAACAGTCATCAAAGTGATCCTATAAGAGTTTCGTTTTTTCCTTTGGAGGTACAAAACCCTAAAAAGCAGAGTTACAAAAAAAAATACTAACACTAAGAAATATATAATCCTTGTACACATATTGGTATACAAGCATCTTTGTATATCTTTTCCATTTATGCTGGTTCGTTTTTAATTCACTTTCAAACACTTGCTAACACACTATCGATGCATAATCATCGAATTTCCATAAATATTTCATACGCATTCAAGTTCGATGACAATGCAAAATGACTGTGACTACAATAATAAGATCGTAGCTGCTCTGATGAGGTGGTTATAAGAACTACGTAACAAAGAATGCAACCTCATCAGCATGGGTTGATTATAGTCTGCTTTGGTCATTGTTCTTATGATGTTACCTTTAACAGCTCGATTATGTTCTAAATTATAATTTTATATATTATTGGCGATTAGATTTGCCAGTAAAGTGTAAGTTTTTGTATATACATATCGCAGCCATACTTACGCATAAATACAATATAATTAAGTTATGTAAAAGTTTTTTTTATTAAACTATTATCTAATTATATAAGGATTTGTTTTATTTCTATAATTAGGTAAAGAGAGTCCCGGTCATCTCGTCGCTCGGTGGATGGCATAGAACATAGTTTGATGAATAAAATAAAAACATTAGTATCAAACGACTACCGTATAATCTGCTTTTCTATGCTTGCCGCTAGAATAAACTGTAAATTTTATCGAAATGACAGAATATTTGAAATTATCGCCACTATTAGTTCAAAATTATTCCGCGCGTAATTTGTTACGCTAGTAGCATCGATGTGCTTCAAATATTTCGGAATAGAATAGATGGAATGCATAATTCAGATAGTGTGTTGCTCGTTATAATCATGACTGATACATGATAATTCAAAATCTGTAGTGTAATTTTAAAGATTTAAGCATACATAGTGACGAACAGACAGCGATAGCGACTTTGTTTTATACTATATAGTGATGATGCTGAATTTCAAATTAGCTGCAAATTTTTTCCAGGTCTTATAAAAAATGCGGATAATATAAACTAGTTCATAAGAATCAAAAATATAAAAATATAGATATTGTAAATCAATGTAATCGCAACGGAATGTTTGAATGTAATGCTATAGAAATGACAAAACATAAAATAATAATAGTATGCATCTACAAACCCTCGAAAATGATAATCAATCTTATTAATACATTCTTCTTCAAACTGTAGAGTTACTAAATTATGATAACAAATTATGGTTTAAAGACAAAAATAATACTATGCGGAGACTTTAATATAGATAAATTAAAAAATCTAACCAAATAATAAAATATCGCAAAAGATACAATCTCAATTTGAACATAAATGAAGCTATATAGACGGAACATATATAGACAATTTTGCCCATAATATAAGGGACTAAGACAATGATACTAGACCTAGGATTATCAGAGCATACTGCACAAGTAATGCAATGCTCAATGAAAAAGAGCTTTCTCGTGAACTATTGGTATAAATGGATAAGAAAGAAATGGATAGCAAAAAAATTATAATTAAATTTAGAAACTATATTAAACCACTGTCATTTAGTACGGTATATAAAAACGAGAACCCAGAAGAATCGCACAACGTGATTTGAATTACTGTATGATCTTTGTTTACCAATGAAAAAATTAAATTAAATTAACAATCTGTCATTGTGCAAAATGACTCACTAAAAAGATGCACTAAAAGGAAGCGACAACTCTTATACAGGTCTAGACGTGAACAAATTGAGAAAAGTACTTTTACTGATTACATTGATAATAAACAAAAAAATATAAAATTGACAAACAAATCAAAAGCGGTATGAAATATCATTAACTTTAAAAAATAAAATATTCTCCCGGAGGAAATTAAAAAAATAATAATCAATGGAGAGTATATTTCAACAACTACTACTTTTTTTATTGATGACATACAGAACACACAGTACTAACGTAAAATACTCAAGAAGGATAACAGGAGAAATCAGCATCTCTTGTTTCATGGCTCCTACTGACTCTCATGAAATTGAAAAAATAATAAAAACACAAAAAGATACCTAAAGTACAGGGTATGATGGCATTTGCACAAAAATAATTAAATATGTATATAATATTGTATCACCATTAATCAGCCACATAATTAATAGAAGTATATAAACGTGTGTATTTCCCAGCAAACTAAACGTTTCTGTAATCAAACCGATATTTATAAAGAATGATAGAGAGAAAAAAAAAACAATTCTGTGAACCTATTACACTACTACAGGTAATAACCAAAATTTTGGAACAGTTACTTACAAGTCTATGTTATGAATGTATGGTTTCTTCGAGAAAAATAAAGTTCTTACAGATGAACAATTTGGATTTAGAAAGGGAAAGTCAATAAATTTATCTATCTATAACCTCGTAGAAAAAAATATGAGTGATCCAGATAATAAAAAGAATACAACTGCGTTATTTATGACTATGACTAGAGCTTTCGATCATGTAGACCATGATATCCTTGTTGAACAATTAGAGATATATGGGATCAGAGGAAATGTACTTAACCTTGTAAAATCATATTTACAAGGTAGGAAACAAATCACAGAAACAACTAGAATAGACACGAATAATAACACTGAAGCGAAATATCAATTGGAACAAAGAACTGTAATATATGGGGTACCTCAACGAAGTATGTTAGGACCATTATTATTTTTAATTTATATTAACAATCTGCTATTACTCCTCCAATGATTCTATATGCTGATGACCAGCACAGTAATACTATAACTTACTTTGACAGCAAATAAATCTTTTTTTTTCGATGAGATAGACAAATTATTTGAGAGATCAGAAAAATGTATTAAAGTTGAGCGAGAATATACAGAGAATGAAAAATAGTTTCATGTTTAATTTCAACTCCCTTTCTCCTCATTCCGCGAACTTTCCGACTTCTCCACGTATACACACATCTACATATTATGTATAATGACATTATTACTTTCCACAATATATATATATATATATATATATATATATATATATATATATATATATATATATATATATATATATATATATATATATATATATATATATATATATATATATATATATATATATATATAATCGCGTCAAACATAATGTCAAACATAATGCTTGTTATTTAAGGTATTGCTATTTGTACCCCTGAACTTTATCTTGTCTTACAAATACTTATACCTACTTGAATTATACATTTAATACAGCACGTCTTCAATATGTTTGAACACATGCCGTTGCAGTGTTGATATTCTTTTAAAACATTTATTACATACATCACAAGTATATGGCTTATCACCAGTATGTATCAACAAATGCTGTTGCAAAGTTGATTTTCTGTTAAAATATTTATTACATACATCACAACTATATGGCTTATCACTAGTATGTATCAACAAATGTCGTTGCAATGTTAATGTATCACTAAAACATTTACTACATACATCACAACTATATGGTTTATCACCAGTATGTATAATCAAATGCCGTTGCAATGTTGATTTTTGGTTAAAACATTTACTACATACATCACAACTATATGGCTTATCACCAGTATGTATTAACGTATGCTGTTGTAATATTGATTTTTGGTTAAAACATTTACTACATACATTACAACTATATGGCTTATCACCAGTGTGTATCATTAAATGCCGTTGCAATGTTGATTTTTGGTTAAAACATTTACTACATACATTACAACTATATGGCTTATCACCAGTATGTATTAACGTATGCTGTTGCAATGTTGATTTTTGGTTAAAACATTTACTACATACATTACAACTATATGGCTTATCACCAGTATGTATTAACGTATGCTGTTGCAATGTTGATTTTTGGTTAAAACATTTACTACATACATTGCAACTATATGGTTTATCAGTAGTATGTATCAAAACATGTCGTGTTAAAAATGCTTCCTGACTAAAACATCGATTACAAATATCACAACTATATGGCTTCGCAACTCTATGTATCAACAAATGCTGTTTTAAATTCCATTTATTCCTAAAACATTTATTACATATATCACAACTATATGGCTTCTCGCCTGTATGTATGAACAAATGCCGTTGCAATGTTGATTTTCTGTTAAAATATTTACTACATACATCACAACTGTATGGAGTCGTCCGCTGTTTGGTGTTGTCGGAGACATGCAAATTCTTACTTTGTGTATTGTCCATAGCCTTGTTTGATCTGCCATGTACTGTGGACACTGCGAATACATATGATCTGTTTAGCTATAAGTAAGTATTTATTATATGATAACCATGCTGAGGCAGTTTAAAATTATATTTAGACTGCTCATATACAGTTCGATGTTCTTTGGCCCTTCATGGACCTCTAGTACGACAGTTCTGAGGTCGCGTGGCGTCTATTAAAGAGAATACCTACCCTCTGACCGTGTTGTGATATCATAAACACACATTTTGAAATTTGCTAGACATTTTATGTCTCCAGGTCGAGTCTCTTGTACGATTCACTACCACAAGTGGTCGTAAACACAACAACCAATTGCCAGAGAAGGAAAGTAAAACAGAATAGGTAGACTGCGGCAGGTTTAAGTCTACAAATAATATGTATCGGTCTAGTGGCCGGTATTACCTTTGTTATTATCGAGTCGGAGAAATAAAGCACACACAAAATGCACAAGGAATAAAATGCACAATATGTCGGGCAAGTCAGCAGTGTAGTAAGATTAGAGAGAAAAGAAATCTTTGCTCTAAGGATAGGTAGGAAACTCTTGTTCGTACGTTAGTGATTTGACCAGGAGCTTGTATCTACCCTACAGAATTTTTTGTCAATGAAGAAGGTTTGTGTGTGCGTTGCGGATTTTTAAGTATTGCTAATATAAGGGAGGTATTTAATTATAATTGCTTGTAATTTTTTTTAATAGTAATAAAAAATAAATATTCATTCTATTATATCCATAGTAATATTTTTTAAACATTTTATCAATATTGTGATATAGGGACAATGTAAATGTTTAATGAATTAAAAATCGTCATAGATTTAGTGCATTGCTCGTGATCATGTGGCAACCCCATGCCCTATTGTAGTTGTATATCATTATTTTTCAATTTATACCTATTTATATACACTTTTTATATCTTTTCCTACTTCTAATCACTTTTATTTGTCGTATTGGATATTAGATGTTTGTATTTTGTATATCGGATCATAGCTGCACGCTAGAGCTTACTCGGGACAACCGTTTGTTGGTATTTTGCTAGATATTAGACTGTAGTACTACAATGGAGATTCTTCGCATCAACAACAAAATATACTTCACAGTTATCAGCCATATCCATTCCTAAACTTGGAAAAACAAATATTGGGCGGTATGGTCATTTTAACGTATAATTAATAGGTATTTATTACATAAATTTCAATTTTTATAGTTTTATATATTTTTTTAATACGGTTATATTTATCGATAGACAAAGTACTGTGTTTACTTCTATTTAAGGTTTTTTACATACATGCTATTACCGTAGATTGTAATTGCATGAGATTTTTAAGGAACTATTTATGATACGGAAGATCTATTCACCCCGTATATATTTAGCTGTCAATATAGTGTAGTCACAGGGTAGTCGAATAATAAATATCATCAATAAAATGTAGGTACATAAAGATGAGATGATGACAGCAGACGGCGTGTGTGGAGAGGTAGAATAAGGAAAGTTATCAAGTGGTTTAAACTGATCTCATTGAGTTTCGTTATTATAATACTAGTGAACAGAAACAGTATTTAAATGTTATCGGCATTAGTAAATCACTGTTAAACGAGTTCTCCAATCTTAAGTGATTTTCGTTGATTACATACCGATGAGGTAAGTTCAGGCTTACAAATTGATATACCTAATTAACAGTTACATGGAATACATAATATCACAGTTAATAACGATGTGTCTTCATTGTTGTAGCCTAAGGACATGCCCTTGATTGAATCCTGAAGTTATACTTTAATTATCCCTGAGGATAGCCATGGTTTGGTTTTGGCAGAGTTCCGCAGCAACATAAAAACTCTCCTGGCGCCCAAAATTAGTTTTAGTCCAACATAGATTTAAGTTGTGGTTTAATTTAAGTTATTATATATATATAACCAATAAATGTTCCTTTTATTTGCAAGATAACCCGTAACAGGATCCGACAGGATAAGATACAATATTCGAAATACATGTTTTAAATTGGGTTGTTTATAAAGGATTATGTTCTTGTTGTCAGGTGTAAAAAAAAATGGATAATAACAAACAATGCCAGTAACATTTTATTTTTCTGGCAAACCTGTACCTTCAGACACATTGGTTTTCATAATTAAAAAAATATATTTTTTTTATAATATCCAATTATTGATAATTAATCTTTTTCAGAGAAAACTAATGTACCTAACATACATATTATATTACAATTATATTATCTTTCAGGTATTGCATGAAAGTTGAAAGACAGGGCTGATTGTGACCGCAACAGTATGTGACCAATCAAGAGTCAACATAAAAGCTCTAGATATCCTCGGTGTCGTGAAGAAGACAAATTTCAAGTCAATGATAATGATAATTTTAAAAAGTTTTTATTGTCAACTGAAATATAGTCAGATGTGCATTCCAGCGAGTGTTCTACTATATATCTAGAACCACTAATTGCTGATGCAACAGCTGCGATAGAGCAGGTGTCTGGTGAAGTTCAGGCTTACCATATGTCTGTGAATTTATATGTAAAACATTACACAATGTAATGAATGTACTACTTGTAAAGAAATATTTTTAACATTGGGACCCACATGCAATGTTAACCTTAATTTATTTAAAAGTTTCTGAAAATGTAATGAGATACACAGAAGCCTAAATAATGTAAACACATTTCATGCATTGTGGGGTGGTATGCTCTTGGGCAGTGAATAAAATATTAAGTGAATGGAGATGCTTTGAAAAAGAAGTTTCAGAATAATGTAAATAACGATTTTCGATTTTTTTTCCTTTACATGTGCTATACGACATTGCTTATTGCCAAATTGCATGATTCTAGGTCAACAGGAAGTATCCTATTGGGTTTGTTTCTCATTACGAATAGCAAAATATGTGATATAAGTGGAACATAAACGGCCGTATCTCTTGATTGCGTTGATTTAGAAGATTGATGTTTTCACCGCTTTAAGAGATTGCAGACCTGAGTGTATGATACTAATTTCAACTTAATACCTCCATGTATATCTAAGAAAAACAGTCATCAAAGTGATCCTATAAGAGTTTCGTTTTTTCCTTTGGAGGTACAAAACCCTAAAAAGCAGAGTTACAAAAAAAATACTAACACTAAGAAATATATAATCCTTGTACACATATTGGTATACAAGCATCTTTGTATATCTTTTCCATTTATGCTGGTTCGTTTTCAATTCACTTTCAAACACTTGCTAACACACTATCGATGCATAATCATCGAATTTCCATAAATATTTCATACGCATTCAAGTTCGATGACAATGCAAAATGACTGTGACTACAATAATAAGATCGTAGCTGCTCTGATGAGGTGGTTATAAGAACTACGTAACAAAGAATGCAACCTCATCAGCATGGGTTGATTATAGTCTGCTTTGGTCATTGTTCTTATGATGTTACCTTTAACAGCTCGATTATGTACTAAATTATAATTTTATATATTATTGGCGATTAGATTTGCCAGTAAAGTGTAAGTTTTTGTATATACATATCGCAGCCATACTTACGCATAAATACAATATAATTAAGTTATGTAAAAGTTTTTTTTATTAAACTATTATCTAATTATATAAGGATTTGTTTTATTTCTATAATTAGGTAAAGAGAGTCCCGGTCATCTCGTCGCTCGGTGGATGGCATAGAACATAGTTTGATGAATAAAATAAAAACATTAGTATCAAACGACTACCGTATAATCTACTTTTCTTGCCGCTAGAATAAACTGTAAATTTTATCGAAATGACAGAATATTTGAAATTATCGCCACTATTAGTTCAAAATTATTCCGCGCGTAATTTGTTACGCTAGTAGCATCGATGTGCTTCAAATATTTCGGAATAGAATAGATGGAATGCATAATTCAGATAGTGTATTGATCGTTGTAATCATGACTGATACATAATAATTTAAAATCTGTAGTGTAATTTTAAAGATTTAAGCATACATAGTGACGTACAGACAGCGATAGCGACTTTGTTTTATACTATGTAGTGATGATGAATTTATGCTGAATTTAAAATTAGCTGCAAAATTTTTCCAGGTCTTATAAAAAATGCGGATATGTTCACGCTCACTTTTTATCTTTATCCGAGCAGTAAGTGCTTTGTATTATTCTCGAATTCGTGTATAATATAGTATATGTGTAATTATATATATCATATATGTGTATGTATATTTGTTATTCATATATATCTATTCGTTTATATATGTAATGTTAGTATGTATGTATATCAATAATTAGTAGTACCGCATTCGAGTATTCTGCCACTTCCCTACGGTTGACTGGGAGAGAATGCTTTTAGCATTAAGTCCGCCATGTACACATATTTGTACTAATGAATGAATAAATAAATAATGAAACTAGTTCATAAGAATCAAAAATATAAAAATATAAATATTGTAAATCAATGTAATCGCAACGGAATGTTTGAATGTAGTGCTATAGAAATGACAGAACATAAAATAATAATAGTATGCATCTACAAACCCTCGAAAATGATAATCAATCTTATTAATACATTCTTCTTCAAACTGTAGAGTTACTGAATTATGATAATAGATTATGGTTTAAAGACAAAAATAATACTATGCGGAGACTTTAATATGGATAAATTAAAAAATAACTCTATCGTGAAAGATTTTAAACAAGTGCTTATTTCATACAATCTCAATTTGAACATAAATGAAGCTACCAGATTATGATGCGGAACATATATAGACAATTTTACCCATATTATAAGAGACTCTAAAACAACGATACTAGATCTAGGATTATCAGAGCATACTGCACAAGTAATGCAATGCCCAGTGAAAAAGAGCTTTCTCGTAAACTATTGGTATAAATGGATAAGAGATTATAGCAAATAAAATATAATTAAATTTAGAAACTATATTAAACCACTGTCATTTAGTACGGTATATAAAAACGAGAAGCCAGAAGAATCGCACAACGTAATTTGAATTACTGTATGATCTTTTTTTACCAATGAAAAAATTGAATTAAATTAACAATCTGTCATCGAGCAAAATGACTCACTAAAAAGATGCACTAAAAGGAAGCGACAACTCTTATACAGGTCTAGACGTGAACAAATTGAGAAAAGTACTTTTACTGATTACATTGATAATAAACAAAAAAATATAAAATTGACAAACAAATCAAAAGCGGTATGAAATATCATTAACATTAAAAAAGAAAATATTCTCCCGGAGGAAATTAAAAAAATAATAATCAATGGAGAGCATATTTCAAAACCTGAAGATACTGCGCAGACTATCAACTACTTTTTTTATTGATGACATACAGAACACACAGTACTAACGTAAAATACTCAAGAAGGATAACAGGAGAAATCAGCATCTCTTGTTTCATGGCTCCTACTGACTCTCATGAAATTGAAAAAATAATAAAAACACAAAAAGATACCTAAAGTACAGGGTATGATGGCATTTGCACAAAAATAATTAAATATGTATATAATATTGTATCACCATTAAGCAGCCACATAATTAATAGAAGTATATAAACGGGTGTATTTCCCAGCAAACTAAACGTTTCTGTAATCAAACCGATATTTATAAAGAATGATAGAGAGAGAGAAAAAAAACAATTCTGTAAACCTATTACACTACTACAAGTAATAACCAAAATTTTGGAACAGTTATTTACAAGTCTATGTTATGAATGTATGGTTTCTTCGAGAAAAATAAAGTTCTTACAGATGAACAATTTGGATTTAGAAAGGGAAAGTCAATAAATTTATCCATCTATAAACTCTTAGAAAAAAATATGAGTGATCCAGATAATAAGAAGAATACAACTGCGTTATTTATGACTATGACTAGAGCTTTCGATCATATAGACCATGATATCCTTGTTAAACAATTAGAGATATATGGGATCAGAGGAAATGTACTTAACCTTGTAAAATCATATTTACAAGGTAGGAAACAAATCACAGAAACAACTAGAATAGACACGAATAATAACACTGAAGCGAAATATCAGTTGGAACAATGAACTGTAATATATGGGGTACCTCAACGAAGTATGTTAGGACCATTATTATTATTATTTTTAATTTATATTAACAATCTGCTATTACTCCTCCAATGATTCTATATGCTGATGACAGCACAGCAATTTTTACCAATGACGATCCCAACCTTGTAAAGGTAAAAATAGAATATAAATAATTCATTACAATACATAGTCTCCTAGCTAGAAGTACCAACCTACAGATAAATATAGATAAAACTAACTTTATGACATTTAAAAACAAAAACTAAATTCTAAATAATATAAATATTAATTATATGGGGGTAAAATTAAGAAAATTCATTGTGTTAACTTTTTAGGTATCCATATTGGCGCTGATATGACTTGTAAAACACAGATTGATCACATTTGTACAAAAGTAAATCAGCACTCCTATACAATTTACTTGTTACGAAAAGTCACTAATCAATTTGCACTTCTAAGCGCTTACCATACGTTTGCAGGCTCAACACTCAAGTACGGAATTCTCTATTAGAGAAATTCCTCAGGGAGAGGAAAAGCGTTTAAAAGCAAACAAATGTGTTCGTTCCATATGTGGTATACATGGAACAGAGTTGTTCAAGCCATATTTTAAGAAATTAAAAATTTTGACATTTACTTTCTTTGTATCTATGAAGCTGCAATTTTAATAGAATTTAATCTCTAAGTCTCTAATTTAATCTAAGTCTGAAAGTATATAATAAATTGCCCCAATATATAAAAAAAAATTAACCACTTGCATCTATTTAAGAGGGAACCGAAGAAGATACTAACTGACAAAGTATATTACACTCTAAACGAATATATGACAAATAGTATTAAAAATGAAACAAACGACAAATTACTGCATTGCATTCCCATGATACAAGAGACAAGACAAATTTTCATGTAATGATTGTTTTTTTTTTATTTTATTATTATTATAATTAAGACATTGTAATATATGAGACTATAATAACGGCATTGTATCAGTATTTATATTAAAAGTATATTCACAAAAGAAGATTTTAATAAAATCTAATAATGTACCATCTGTAACACCCATATTTGAACAAATAAATTATTATAATTATTGCTGTTTGTATCTCCGAACTTTATCATTGTTTTATAAATACTTACATATACATTTACATGTATTATACATTTAATACGGCTTGTCATCAATGTTTTAACAAATGCCGTTTCAATGCTGATTTACTGGTAAAACATTTATTACATACATCACACCTATGTGGTTTATCACCAGTATGTATCAAAAAATGTTGTGCTAACTTTGCTTTCTGTCTAAAACATTTATTACATACGTCACAAATATATGGCTTGTCACCAGTATGTATTAGCAAATGTTGTGCTAAATTTGCTTTCTGTCTAAAACATTTGTTACATATATCACAACTATATGGCTTATCACCAGTATGTATCAACAAATGTTGTGTTAAATTTGCTTTATGTCTAAAATACTTATTACATACATCACAATTATATGGCTTCTCACCAGTATGTAACAGCAAATGTTGTTCTAACTTTGCTTTCTGTCTAAAACATTTATTACATACGTCACAACTATATGGCTTCTCACTAGTATGTATTAACAAATGTTTTGCTAAATTTGATTTTTGCCTAAAACATTTATTACATACATCACAACTATATGGCTTCTCACCAGTGTGTATCATCAAATGCCATTGGAATAATGATTTTTTGTTAAAACATTTATTACATACATCACAACTATATTGCAAACCACTATGTATAATCAAATGCCGTTGCAATGATGATTTTATGTTAAAACATTTATTACATACGTCACAACTATATGGCTTGTCACCTTTATGTATGAACATATGCTGTTGCAATGTTGATTTCCTATTAAAACATTTACTACATACATCACAACTATATGGCTTATCACCAGTATGTATAATCACATGCCGTTGTAATGTTGATTTTTTGTTAAAATATTTATGACATACGTCACAACTATATGGCTTCTCACCAGTATGTATTGACAAATGCTCTTGCAATGTTGATTTTCTTTTAAAACATTTATTACATACATAACAACTATATGGCTTTTTACTAGTATGTATTGACAAATGCCGGTTCAATATTGATTTTTGGTTAAAACATTTATTACATACATCACAAGTGTATGACTTTACATTAGACGAATATATTTCCTGTTCATTATGGACTGACATATGGCATTCCAGTGTATTGTAGGAGTTGAATGTCTCACTGCATACCTCACATGAATAAACTGTATCACATGATATTCTTCTCCTCTGGAGCTCAGATTTAAAGACGTTACGCTCCTCATCTTCATTATACGGAACTCGTTCAGAATCAGGTATTAAATGTACAGTCCTTCCAAAGGTGGTCACTCCTTGTACAACTGTGGGTTCTATAGTCGACTGTTTCTCCCTTACATAATCCTCATATAGATTCAAGAGCTCATTTGTTTCATCAGAGCATATTATTTGATTAACTTCCAATTCTTCAGTCACAGTGTTCACAACTCCCGCTCCGTCTATACCATACCGAACATCATCTTGTTCAATCAACGGTTCCTGTGTGGTATTCATAACTGTGCAGCAGTCTGGACACTCTTCATGGTGTGGAATCATCTGCTGTGTGGTGTTGTCGGAGACATGCAAATTCTCACCTTGTGTATTGTTCGTGGCCATGTTTGATCTGCTATGCACTGTGGACACTGGAAATACATATGACCTGTTTAGATGTAAGTTTTGGTTAAATGATAACCATTCTGAGACAGTTTACTTTGTTAAACGATAACCCAGCATGGTTATCGTTTAACAAAAACTTATAACTAAGTTTAAAATTACAGTTGAACTGCTCATGGACAGTTAGATTTCCATTGGGTCTTCATGCACTCCTAGTACGACAGTTCTCAGGTCAAGTCGCGTCCACTAAAGAGCATACCCACTGATCGTGTTGTGACATCATCAAGTTTTGACGTAGTCTTGGTAGGATAGTTCAGAGGTCCCCTCGTAATTACTTACCTCTCAACCGTGTCAAATGACAAAAAATACGCATCTGTGTCGCTTCCGCTCAGCGGACATATAAATAATAATGTCATATATACTGTTTTGTCTAAACTAACTTGGCGATAAGCTTAAATTATTGTAAATAAACCACCTCTTCTCCCTAACACCAAGAATGTACGTAAAATAATGAAATAGGAGACCCACTTAAGTGTCAATTGAAGAAGGACTTTTTTGGTCCATGTTTATAAACAAGTGCTGTATAAAAAAAAATATTGGAACATAAGCCATTTTATTTTTATTTTATCAAGTATATAATATTGTAAAAAAAAAATTACATCCAGCAAGGTCTTAGCTTTTTAATAATTGAAAAACAAAAGGTAATTTATAGGTGACCCCATTTTATTTCTCATAGAACAGTTGCAATGCAATTCGAGTGTAGTGTAAGAAATTAAACAAGGAATCTAGTTGGAATATAAATCTAATCTTTCGCATAACACAGTTGAAAGGTTAAAGAGGGTACGCACTGAAAGTTTGCTGGACATTTACGTCTTCAGTTCAAGTCTCTTGTATATGACACTGCTACAAGTGGCCGTAAAAATAACAACCGATTGCTAGAGAAGGAAAATAAAACAGAATACTTAGACTGCGGCAGGTTTAAGTCTACAAATGACATGTATCGTTCTAGTGGCCGGTATTACCTTTGTTATTATCGAGTCGGAGAAATAAAGTACACACAAAATGCACAAGGAATAAACAGTACAATATGTCGAACAAGTCAGCAGTGTAGTAGTAAGATTATAGAAGCTACTATGTCTAAAGCCGAAATCTTTGGTCTAAGGACAGGTAGGAAACTCTTGTACAGATATGTGTACGTTAGTGATTTGACAAGGGGCTTGTATCTACCCTACAGAATTTTTTGCCCAATAAAAAGTGCTCGTGTTGCGTTGCGGATTTTTAAGTATTGCTACTTAAAAATACATATAAACTAAAAGGGATGTAGAAGTATTGAATCATATTTTGTTTGTTAATTTTTACTAATAATAAATAAATCTCTTATATTTATAGTAATATTTTTTAAACATTTCATCACTCTCATGATATGGGTAGAATGTAACTATTTAATAAATTAACAATTGTCTTAGAATTTAGTGCATTGTTTGTGATCATATGGCAACCCCACACCCTGCTGTCAATAAAGAAATTTTTTTACTTTACATTATACTTTTAAGATATTTTCCTAACCTATCAAGTTACTGGACCCATAAGGAACCCCCTCCCATCCATAAGAGCTTTACCAAGTACAAAATCCCTATCTCACTTGTTAAAAAAATATACCGTAACCCACTTTTCGAATTTGATTATGATTCTCTAATTTATCGTCCTAATGTAATTCTAGATTTTGGATTAGTAAAACATTCGCCTTCTGTTAATCAGAAGTCTAACCCTATTGTCGCGGAAACATGGCACGACTGGCTCCTGGTGTTTACAGATGCTTCTAAAACTGACAAATCAGATCATGTTGGAGCCGCTGTATGAATTCCAAAATATAACGTTGTCCTCAACTTCAAATGTTCTCCTTCATCCTCAACATTTACTGGTGAATCCATAGTTATTATGGAAGCAGTGTCCTATGTAGAAACACATAAACTAAATAAAACTCTCATTCTTTTGGAGTTTGATTTGACCTATCAGGTCGACCTCCACGTGGTTCCCCCTGGAAACCATCGTGAACAATTCTCGTTGAATTAGTCACGATGAGCTAACTGACCTATTTCATCCTCACCTATCATTCTTCACTGGTGTCCCGCCGGTGTATACCGATAGCGCGGGTAGGGTTACCATACCATTATCACCCGTAAAAAAAAAACCCTGATATTAACAGAAAATCACCGTTGCTTCTACGGTGGAAGCTTTTTTTTCAAAAAAAAGAAAATATTTTCCTAATTATAATAATTTTTATTTCTCGTATAAGATATCAAACTTTTGTACTTTATATATCGGGTGTAGGTGACTTAAATTTCATATTTACAGATTTATACATTTTATATTTTATTAAATTATATTCACATATATAACTATAATAATATAAATATATATACATTTATACTCTTATTATATACACACGCTATACTTATATACACATACAATGATTATTGTACAACATTAATTTAATTCATCATCATCATCATCAATGGTCTTCTCTTAGTCCGCCTTGTAGTGTGGGCGGGCGAGGTAGGGGCCTCGGGGTAAACCCCTCTACCCCGGCTTCAACTCCGGAGGCGACGACCTCCGGGTCGCTGGGTCCTTTTAATTCATAAGCATACTCGAGCGAAACCCGTAGTATGCGGTTGGCCGGACTATCTGTGATGCACTTACCTGAGAGACGTCTAACAAGTTTGGTGACGCATCGTTTCGCTGCACAATGCACCGTCCGCTGCCGCTCGGTCATAGCCAGTCGCGATTATTCTGTATTAGTTTACACCCGTGTCGATTGTACGCTCATTTTAACTAAATAATTACGATAGTATTGGGAGTATTTTTAACTTTTATCCTAAATCGGGTCATAGTTGCACGCTGGAGCTTACTTGCGACAACCTTTTGTTAGCATTTTGCTAGATCTTAGATCGTAGTGCTACAATGGAGATTCTTTGCATTAATAACAGAATGTACTATACAGTTATCAGCCATATCCATTCCTAAACTTGGAAAAACAAATATTGGACGGTATGGTCATTTTAACGTATAATTGATAGGTATTTATTAGATAAATTTCAATTTTTATACTATTAATATAGTTTTATATAATTTTTTTAGTAACATGGCAATTTTTTCAATAGGCAAAGTATTGTGTTTACTTCTATTTAAGGTGTTTCACATAGACGCATAGGATACGATAATCGAAATACATGTTTTAAATGGGATTGGTTGTAAAGGATTATGTTCATGTTGACAGGTGTGAGAAAAAAAATGTAAGCAGCCAATAACATTTTATTTTTCTGCGAAATCAGTAACTTCAGACAAGTTGACTGTTAGTTAAAAGTATGTATTTTTTATAGTGACCAATTATTGATAACTAATATTTATCAGAGAAAACTAATGCACCTAACATACTTACGTTGGGGGGAAAGGGATTTCACACAATTTCACTGATCCCATAAATCATTGTTTTTCCAACTACTGGCTCCCTTGTAGATTTTGTTTATGTTTTTAGTATTTTTCTGTTTCACATTATTTGTTACACTAAAAATGTAACACAACAACATACGGAAGAGGCACTAACTCCTGAAACACAGGTTTTTTTATACCTATCTTAGGAGTTAGGGTTTTCACACTATATTGTAACAAAGAGTGAAATAAAGATTTAGTATTATTTGATATTACCTTATCTTCGAAGTGGCCACGGAACTATACGTCACTAGAGATGTCGATACCAAGGATCCCAGTGCTTTTAGAGATGGTAAGAGAAGTGTACTGGAAATGTGGGGCCACAGCAAATGGGTTTTTTAGCGGTGAATGCGCAAGCTTGTATTAGCAGGGTTAAACTGGACAAAGTTTTTTTTTTATACAACTTAGAATGGCAAACAAGCTAACGCCCCACCCTGATGGAAAGTGGTAACCGTCGCCTATAGACATGAGCAGTACCATGGACATAACAGAGTAGACTGTTTCGCTCATGATACCCCCCATGCGTTGCCATTACTGAGGACTCAGGTGTTATTCCTCTGTACCCAGTAACTTCACGCCATATCCCACCCTTCAAACCGAAACGCAGCCATCTAAACACAACTGCTTCACGGTTGAAACACGAATGAGACAGAGGTACCCAAGCAATCGACTTTTGTACAAAGTCTCCCTCTGGTCTCGTCCCCGATCTCCGAGAGACTCCAGTTAAAATTCTCTCGATTTCAGACATAAGCTGTTCACTATTATCTTCCACGATGGACCGAGGGATATTGGTACGACCCGTACAATGGGCATCCCCAGTGATGTCATCTGCATAACAAAAAATGACACCCAAGGTTAACAAATCATTAATATGCAGCAGAAATAGCGTTGGGGAAAGCACAGAGCCCTGCGAGACGCCAGCGTTAATATCCATGTGATATGACGTGTTCTATGCAGGAACTTAGACGGCAGAATATGTTTAATAGGATTTCTTAATGTGTGACGATGGAATGCTAGCCCTGCCTGTCAGTGAGGGATGATAGGTGAGGATCAAAGCATGTCAGTGAGTGTCAATCCATCGTGAGTAAATAAAAATTAACCAATACAGTTTCAAGGCGGAACCGCGTGGAAATCAACCTGATAGAGTATATTGCTAGCAATGGCAATGCTAGACTCCATTACTAACAATCCCTTCCCACTGTTTAAAAGGATTATGATAAGCCACAAACGAAACAAATGCAAGACAAAATTGGCGTTGACATTTTTCAAAAAATAAAAAAATGAGGTCTAAATGAATTTTAATTTATAAATTATTACATTTATTAATAAATAAATATACAGATACTTAGATTGTAAAATTCTGAACAAAACAGTCGTATTAGCAAAAAATAGCAATTACGCCTTTTCTGTCCAGAGGAAATGAAATAATTTTCACTTAATAATAAGGAAAACCATATATGTATACCATATATGTTTCATATTATACAATAATAAATTGATCAAAACTATGTCACGTTACGAGGGGAGGTTAAAAAGTTCGCGGAATGGAGGGGTTGGTGGGGGTTGATTTACTCATCCAAGTAGCTACTTGTTAAGCATCTCATTGAGAGTATATATATCAAGTTTGAACCAAATCGGGTCATTAACTTTTGAGTTATCTATCTGCAAACAAGTGAATCTGAAAGAATTCAGCGAGTATGGAGAAAATTGAAACCACGCCGTTATTAAGTTCTTCACCAAGCAAGGAAAATCCGCTTAGACGATTTTTCAAGAGCTGTTAACAGTTTACGTGGACTCTGCCCCTGGTAAAACCATGGTTTACAAGTGTCATGGTCTTTTCAAACAAGGAAGAGAGTCCATTGAAGATAACCCCTATTCCGAACGACCAATTGAGGCCATCACACCGAAAATCGTCGCAAAAGTAAAAAAACTTGTATTAGAAGATACCCGGCTAAATACAAAGCAACTTGCAGCAATGGTTGGAGTATACGATACACGTATTTTAAATATTCTACATCATCATCTTGGCATGACTAAGGTCAATGCAAGATGGTTCTAAAAATGCTCATGCCACTTTAAAAACTGAGCGTGTCGAGTGTTCTCGCTAGTTTTTTGGAGCTCTGTGGAGAGAGCAAGGAAGAAGTTATGACCCGGATTGTTACTGGAGATGAGACCTGAGTTCACCATTATGAACCTGAGTGGAAGCAAGAGTCGATGCAGTGGCATAAAAAAGGCACGACTTCTCCGAAGAAGTTTAAAACGTCACAATCGCCCAGAAAGATCATGACGACTGATGAAGAAGCTGCCAAGGAAAAAAGAAGAAGAAAGCTGTCAAAAGATGTGCTCCTTTTGCACGACAACGCTCCCTCCCACACGTGCCATGTTGCTACTTATGTCATCCACCAATACGTGTTTGAAAACTTAGACCACCAATCTTACAGTCCAAACTTGGCCCCCAGCGACTATTATTTATTTAAAAAAATTAAAAAAGAGCTGCGTGGAAAAAATATTGGCGAAGTCAAGTCTGCAATTTGGGCCTATTTTAACAGCAAAGATAAATCTTTTTTTGGATGGGTTATCCCATTAAAAGTGAGCGTGTCAAGTGTTCTCGCTAGTTTTTTGGAGCTCTGTGAAGAGAGTAGGGAAGAAGTTATGACCCGGATTGTTACTGGAGATGAGACCTGGGTTCACCACTATGAACCTGAGTGAAAGCAAGAGTCGATGCAGTGGCATAAAAAAGGTACGACTTCCCCAAAGAAGTTTAAAGCATCTCAATCGCCCAGAAAGATCATGACTAATGATGAAGAAGCTGACAAGAAAAAAAGAAGAGGAAATCTGTCAAAAGATGGGCTCCTTTTGCACGACAACGCTCCCTTCCACACGTGCTATGCTGCTACTTATGTTATCTACGTGTTTGAAAACTTAGACCATCAATCTTACAGTCCAGACTTGGTCCCCAGTGACTATTATTTATTCCCAAAAATTAAAAAGAAGCTGCGTGGAAAAAAAATGGCGACGATGAAAAAGTCAAGTCTGCAATTTCATAAAGAAATTAAATGAGAGATCCGAAAAATGTATTAAAGTTAAGGGAGAATACATTGATAGGGAAAAATAGCTTCATGTTTAATTTCAACTCCCTTTCCCCTCATTCCGCGAACTTTTTGACTTCCCCTCGTATACACACATCTACATATTATGTACAATGACATTACTACTTTCTACAATATATATAATCACGTGATATGTAAAACATAATGCTTGTTACTTAAGGTATTGCTGTTTGTACCTCTGAATATTATCTTGTCTTATAAATACTTACACCTACATGAATTATACATTTAATACGGCTCGTCATCAGTGTTTCGACAAATGCCGTTGCAGTGTTGACTTTCTGTTAAAACATTTACTACATACATCACAACTATATGGCTTATCACCAGTATGTATCAGCATGTGCCGTTGCAATGTCAATTTTATTTTAAAACTTTTATTACATACATCACAAGTATATGACTTATCACCAGTATGTACCAACATATGCCGTTTTAATATTGATTTTTGGTTAAAATATTTATTACATACATCACATCTATATGGCTTATCACCAGTATGTATCCGCATATGCCGTTGTAATGTTAATTTTAATTTAAAACTTTTATGACATACATCGCAACAATATGATTTATCATTAGTATGTATCAATACATGTGTTGTTAAATTTCCTTTGTATCTAAAACATTTATTACATATATCACAAGTATATGGCTTTTCACCACTATGTATCAACAAATGCTGCTTTAAATAACATTTATTGCTAAAATATTTATTACATATATCACAACTATATGGCTTCTCGCCTGTATGTATTAACAAATGCTGTTGCAATGTAAATTTCCTGGTAAAACATTTACTACATACATCACAACTATACGGCTTATCACCTCTATGTATCGATAAATGGCGTTGCAATATTGATTTTCTGTTAAAACATTTATTACACACATCACAAGTATATGGCTTATCACCAGTATGTATAATCAGATGCTGTCGCAGTGTTGACTTTCTTTTAAAACATTTACTACATACATCACAACTATATGGCTTATCACCAGTATGTATCAGCACGTGCCGTTGCAATGTCAATTTTATTTTAAAACTTTTATTACATACATCACAAGTATATGGCTTATCACCAGTATGTATAATCAAATGCTGTTCCAATGTTGATTTTCTGTTAAAACATTTATTACATACATCACAAGTATATAGCTTCTCACCTGTATGTAACAACAAATGCCGTTGCAATGTAGATTTTTGTTTAAAACATTTACTACATACATCACAACTATATGGCTTATTACCAGTATGTATCAACAAATGCTGTTGCAATTTTGATTTTCTGTTAAAACATTTACTACATACATCACAACTATATGGCTTATCACCAGTATGTATCAACATATGCCGTTGCAATGTTGATTTTTTGTTAAAACATTTACTACATACTTCACAACTATATGGTTTGTCACCAGTATGTATAATCAAATGCCGTTGCAATGTTGACTTTCTGTTAAAACATTTATTACATACATCACAACAATATGATTTTACATTAGTATGTATCAAAACATGTTTTGTTAAATTTCCTTTCTGTCTAAAACTTTTTTTACATATATTACAAGTATATGGCTTATCACCACTATGTATCAACATATGCTGCTTTAAATAACGTTTATGACTAAAACATTTACTACATACATCACAACTGTGTGGAGTCATCCGCTGTTTGGTGTTGTCGGAGACATGCAAAGTCTTACTTTGTGTATTGTCCATAGCCTTGTTTGATCTGCCATGTACTGTGGACACTGCGAATACATATGATCTGTTTAGCTATAAGTAAGTTTTTATTATATGATAACCATGCTGAGGCAGTTTAAAATTATAGTTAGACTTCTGATATACAGTTCGATGTTCTTTGGCCCTTCATGGACTTCTAGTACGACAGTTCTGAGGTCGCGTGGCGTCTATTAAAGAGGATACCCTCTGACCGTGTTGTGATATCATAAACACACATTTTGAAATTTGCTAGACATTTTACGTCTCCAGTACGAGTCTCTTGTATATGCCACTGTCACAAGTGGTCGTTAACATAACAACCAATTGCCAGAGAAGGAAAATAAAACAGAATAGGAAGATTGCTGCAGGTTTAAGTCTACAAATAACAAGTATCGATGTGGCCAGTATTACCTTTGTATTTATCGAGTCGGAGAAATAAAGCACACACGAAATGCACGAGGAATAAACAGCACAATATGTCAAGCAAGTCAGCAGTGTAGTAAGATTAAAAAGAAAAGAAATCTTTGGTCTAAGGACAGGTAGGAAACTCTTATACAGATTGATATATATATATGTTAGTGATTTGACCAGGAGCTTATATCTACCCTACAAAAATTTTTATCAATGAAGAAGGTTTGTGTGTGCGTTGCGGATTTTTAAGTATTGCTAATTAAAAGGGATGTATGAATATTGAATTATTATTGTTTGTAAAATGTTTTACTAATAATAAAAAATAAATATTCATTCTATTATATTCATAGTAATATTTTTTAAACATTTTATCACTATTATGATATAGGGACAATGTAAATGTTTAATAAATTAAAAATCGTCATAGATTTAGTGCATTGCTCGTGATCATGTGGCAACCCCATGCCCTACTGTCATTGTATATCATTCTTTTTTAATTTATATATACTTTTTAAATCTTTTCCCACTTTTAATCAGTTTTATTTCTCGTACTGAATATCAGACTTTTGTATTTTGTATATCGGATCATAGTTGTACACTAGAGCTTACTCGCGACAACCATTTGTTGGTATTTTGGTGGATATCAAACCATACTCATAATAGTACAATGGAGATTAGTTGGATCAACAGCAAAATATACAGTTATCAGCCATGTCTACGGATATCCATAGAATATGTGCTTTTCAAAATGGAGTAGTATCATTCCACCGAATTTCAAAATCTATAAAAACAAATATTGAGCGGTATATTTACTTTACGTATAATTAATAGATATTTAGTACATAAATTCATTTTTTTATTTTTATTAAATTTCATATATTTTTTATTAACATATTTATTTTTATCACTACTATTTAAAGTGTTTACTTCTATTTAAGTTTTTTTACATAAATACATAGGATACAATAATTGAACCGGAATAAAATCAGATGTGCATTCCAGCGAGTGTTCTACTGTAGATCTAGAACCACTAATCACTAGCGCAACAGCTGCAATAGAGCAGGCATCTGGTGAAGTTCAGGCATGCCATATGTCTGTTGGTTTATATGTAAAAAAATATACAACGTAATGAATGTACTACTTGTAAAGAAATATTTTTAACATTGGGCCCCACATGCAATGTTAACCTTAATTTATTTGAAAGTTTCTGAAAATATAATGAGATACACAGAAGCCTAACAACAATTTACATAAAACGCACATTTCATGCATTGCTTGAGGTATGCTCTTGGACAGTGAATGAAATATTAAGCAAATGGGGATGGTTTGAGAAAGGAGTTTAAAAATAATGTAAGTAACGATTTTCAGATTTTTTCCTTTATTTGTGCTACATGACTTTGATTCTTGCCAAATTTTATGATTTTAGGTCAACGGAAGTATCCTATAGGTTTTGTTTCTCTTTGCGAATATCAAAATATGTGATATAAATGGAACACAAAGGGCCATATCTTTTGATGCGGTCCATTTAGAAGATTGATTTTTTCACTGTTTTAAGTACTGCTAATACTAAGAAACAAATAATATTTGTACACATATTGGTATAAAGATTATTTACAAGCATAATATATATTTTTACATGTTTTTATTTAATTTGCTTTTTATATATCCTTTCCGTTCATACTGGTTCATTTTTTATTTAATTCTTTCTAACACTTGCTAACACACTATCGATGCATAATCTTCGAATTTACATAAATATTTCATACGCATTCAAGTTCGATGACAATGCAAAATGATATATATATATATAATATATATGTATATATTTATATATATATATATATATATTATATATATATATATATATATATATATATATATATATATATATATATATATATATATATATATTAAGTAGCAATACTTAAAAATCCGCAACACACATACGAGTCCTTTTCATTGGCAAAAAATTCTGTAGGGTAGATACAGATACACATATCTATACAAGAGTTTTCTACCTGTCCTTAGAACGAAGAATTTCAGTTTCAGACATAGTCATAGCCTCTCTAATCTTACTACACTGCTGACTTGTTCGACATATTGTACTGTTTATTCCTTGTGCATTTTGTGTGTGCTTTATTTCTCTGACTCGATTATAACAAAGGTAATACCGGCCACTAGACCGATACATGTTATTTGTAGACTTAAACCAGCGGCAGTTACCTATTTTGTTTTATTTTCCTTCTCTGGAAATTGGTTGTTATTTTTCATATGTATAACAGGTCATATGTATTTCCAGTGTCCACAGTGCATGACAGATCAAACATGGCTACGAGTAATAAACAAGGTGAAAATTTGCATGTCTCCCATAATACCAAACAGCAGATGATTCTACAGCATAAAAAGCGTCCAGACTGCTGCACAGTTATGAATACCACACAGGAACTGTTGATTGAACAAGATGATTTTCAGCATGGCATAGACGGAGCGGAAGTTGTAAACACTGTGACTGAAGAATTGGAAGCTAATCAAATAATATGCTGTGATGAGGCACGTGATTCCTTGAAGTCGTATGAAGATAATGAAATAAAGAGTGAGTCGGTTATAGGACCCACAGTTGCACAAGGAGTGACCATCTTTGGAACTACTGAACATTCAAAACCTGGTTCTGAACGAGTTCTTAACAATGAGGATAAGGAGCATAATGTCTTTAAATCTGAACACCAGAAAAGAAGAATATCATGTGATAAAGTTCATTCATGTGAGGTATGCAGTAAGACATTCGAGTCCTACAATACACTGAAATACCATATGACAGTCCATACTGAACAGGAAATATATTCGTCTAATGAAAAGCCATATAGTTGTGATATATGTAATAAATCTTTTAGTCAAAAAGCACATTTAACACGACATTATTTAATACATACTGGTAAGAAGCCATACAGTTGTGATGTATGTAGTAAACGTTTTAACCAAAAATCAAATTTAACCCAGCATTTGTTGATACACAGTGGTCATAAACCACATAGTTGTGATGTATGTAGTAAAGTTTTAACCAAAAAGCAAATTTAACGCAGCATTCGTTGATACATACTGGTGAGAAGCTATATAGTTGTGATATATGTAGTAAATGTTAAAAAAAAAAACAAATTTAACGCAGTATTAGTTGATACACAGTGGTCATAAACCACATAGTTGTGATGTATGTAATAAATATTTTAGAGAAAGTCATATTTAACAAAGCAATTGTTGAAACATACTGGTGACAAGCCTTGTTAAATGTATACATAATATGTATTTGGCCAAAGAGCAAGTTTAACACAGCATTTGTCGATACATTCTGGTGATAGGCCATTTTTTTTTATACAACTTAAAATGGCAAACAAGCTGACGGTCCACCTGATGGCAATTGGTAACCGTCACCTATAGACATGAACAGTACTATGGACATAACAGAGTATACTGTTTCGCCCATGATACCCCCCATGCGTTGCCATTCCTGAGGACTCAGGTGTTATTCCTCTGTACCCTTTAAATTCACGCTATATAGTTGTGATGTATGTAATAAATATTTTACGCAAAAATCACATTTAACACACTTATTGATATGTACTTACTGCAGTGCTATTCTCTAAGCAAACAGCCTAGACATCAGCCTTGACGCAGCGATGAAATAATCATCATCATCATCGGGTCTTCTTGCCCGCCTTTTATAGTGTAGGCGGGTGAGGTAGGGGTCTCGGGGTAAACCCCTCTACCCCGGCTGCATCTCCGGAGGCAACTACCTCCGGGTCGCTGGGTTCTTGAGCCGGCATACACTGGTGGTCTGTGTATGCCGGCGTGGTGTCTTCTTTTAATGTGTGGCCTCTTCTTCTTTCTTGATTGTATATATATGTATTTTTTTTTTTTTTTTGTTATTATTATTATTTTTTTTTTCCATTTTAATAATATATAATGTTTTTATAATTATTATTCTCCCCTCTCGCCCGTTCCCAGATATATATAATAGGTGTTAGTAAATAAATAATAGTTGTTAGTAAGGGTCGACACAAGAAGTGTGTCGGCCCTCCCCCGGATTCGGATATAATTACACACTTGGAACGGGCGAGAGGAGGGAATGAGAAAGAAGAAGGGAAATGGGGAAAAAGGGTAGGTGGAGTCGTCGTACTGATAGACGAGGCAATCGCGATCACTATTCGCCTGTGCACAGGAGGTCCCTAGGCGTGGGACGGCCGTCCGGCGGACGCGCATACAGCGGCGCGAGGCCCCTCAAGTGTTGATGGTGTCCGCCGTCGGCACGGGCGAACATTTTGCTCGCCATGCCGACAACGAACTCCTCCACCGTTGGGACCCCTAAGCCGCGGGCGATAACGTCGTTGCGGACGTATCTGCCCGCTCCCGTGCACAAACGAAGAGCGATGTTCTGCTGGGCCTGCAGCCGGCGCCTAAGCGTTGTCTCCGACGCTTAGGCGCCGGCTGCAGGCCCATACATACTGCACAGTGCGTACCAAGCGGGTGCGGCATATGTTAACCGTGAACGGACGTAGGTCTTATAGATAGAGACCCGCGTCCGTAACGGCAACCTGGAAGTGAGCACCGGTCGGAGAAAGGCGCGCGCCGCGCGAGGCTGCGCTATGGCACTCGTCACCTGCGGCACCATTCTCAACGACCGGTCGATGTCGACCCCGATGAAATAATGAAATGTTATTCAGTAATTCCTAACACGCGACACTAGCGCTAAAGTTAGCAAAGACGAGCGGCATAAACGGGAACTACTCAAAGCTGTGCGATTTGACATTTTGTCATAGTATTTGGTATTCACTAACAAAAGTCAGCCTCGTCTTCGCCGACAGCCTAATCTACGGCCTCATATATCTTATGTCAAAATCAAAAGCTCTGTTTTCTACACTGTTTACATAGTATTCCAATAATAAATTTATTTGTTTCTCGAATTCTGTGATATTTATTTGCATTCAAATTATCAATTTGTGTTTAAAAACAATGGCTGTTCGTTTATGTGTAATGATCCATTTGTTGAAAGAAATTAAAGAAGATAATTACAAAAAATTACGACTAACAAGAGACAGTTGCGAAATGCAAGCACAATTTTATATGACGTGTATTATATTCGTCATTAGACTGTCTGAAGACCTATTTAATATGTTAGAATTGAATTGGCACCATATACGCCTGTGTGCCGCCGTTCCGGAGGTTTATCACTCGGGCTAAAGGTTTGTAAATTCAACTTTACTGTTTAATATTATTATCTAAATAAAACAATGATAATCCTACCAGCTGGCAGTGATCTCAAAGAAATTTTATATATATATATATATATATATATATATATATATATATATATATATATATATATATATATTTTTTATTTTTTAATTACTTATTTCTAAATAATGATCAATTTTTTTTGTAGATATTATGTACTTTGTCATTTTTGACTAATAAAAGTTACCAAAAACTTATTGGAAATAATTTAGATACTTTAATCTCTCAACCATCAGCATCCAGTATAATTTATAATTGTCCAGAAATATACAAGATTTCCACAAAATATAATGTAAAGAAATAATTAAGTGTTAAAATATTATAAACTACTCAATTTGACTCGATTACCCATGCAATAAGTTACTTAGGGGAGAAAGGGATTGTTAGTAATGGAGATTGAGAATCCCATTGCTAGCAATATACCCAACCAGGTCGACCTTCTCGCGGTTCCCCCTGGAAACTATCATGGTTAATTCCTGATGAATTCAACATGATGTGCTAACTGGCCTGTTTTCATTCTCATCTATCACCCTTCACTGGTGTTCCACCAGCGTATCCCGTTAGCGCAGGCGGGGTTACCATACCATTTTCACCCATCAAAAAAAAATAAGTTACTTATTCATGTCAATTTATTGTTGTTAAATTAAGTTACTAATACAGTTCAGGCTGACAAAAGGAATAATCCCTTTCACAATCATGATTGTAAAGCTTACGACCCTCATGATGTGGTCATTAGATATACATATGTAGTACCAGAGGGAGACTTTGTACAAGTCGATTGCTTGGGTACCTCTGTCCCATTCGTGTTTCAACCGTGAAGCAGTTATATTTGCATGGCTGTGTTACGGTTTGAAGGGTGGGATATGGCAGTGAATTTCAGGGTACAGAGGAATCACACCTGAGTATAGGTGTAGCTCAGGAATAGCAACGCATGGGGGGGTATCATGGGCGAAACAGTATACTCTGTTATGTCCACGGTACTGCTCATGTGTATAGGCGACAGTTACCACTTTCCATCAGGTGGGCCGTCAGCTTGTTTGCCATTCTAAGTTGTATATAAAAAAAAATTTATGAAAATTATTTCTTGTTTTTTTTTTCAGGTGACTTTAGAACCCTTCTAATAATGTAAACCTTTGGACTCTCACAATAATATCAAAAGCCACTGATTGCTGTCTTATTTGTGATATGCATATTCATCTATACCATCTCACAGATCGAAGAAGCAGGAAAGAAAATGCAGTAGTCTCACTCAATTTACACTGTCAGCAGCTTCTTATAAATAGAAGGTAATGGAACAACACGCATAAAGTATGAGTGTAATATAATATATTAAGTATATTTGTAATATAATGCAGAGACTAAATACAGTTTAACATTTGCATACCTCTATTGGGTGCTGCATGTTATGTACCTACTTGTATATGTAACATGTTATTTTACCATGTAGCGAGCGAATAATGTTTTTTGTACTTTTTTTTATTTAATTTTTTTTATCTTTATTTGGTCTCCTAGCAATTGTTACACTGATAAGATTTAATATTAAAATTACATACATACATACATACATACATACATACATATCTGTCACGCCTGTCTCCCATTAGGGTAGGCAGAAATAATGGAAAATTAAAATATTAAAATTACTGTCTACTTACACTTAGTGTACAATCATTTTAAAGGGAACACAGCATGCTAATTAACAAATAAACAATAATATGGCATAACAAACTCTTGAGGTATGTGACATACATTGGTATAGCTTTTTAAATTCAATAGATTTAAATAGATTGCTTCACATAAGTTTTAGCTGTTCAAATTAACTGCGATGCTTTCCTATAGAAATCCCCTTCTGTATCGAAGTGAATATCCAAGTGTTGCCTGCAATCATTCAACAGCTTGCAAAGACAGTACAGTGGAGTTGCCACCAAGAACAGTTCTACGGAACGGCACGGACATTGGGCTGATGTAACTACGGGGATAGTGTACAGGTCAATCGAGAATGAAATTTGGCAAGAAGCTGAGAACAAGTTTATATTATGTAGTTTCCATTTTTATTGTTACTTTTTTGCCTAATCATACATTAAATATTAATTATGTAATAAAATGTACATCTATTTCATAGTAGAGCAAATTAAATTTAAACAAGCAGACATGCTTTTGCATTTATAATATTAGTATGCAGTATGGAATATATATAAATGTCATTTATATAAACTTATTATTACTTAGCAGTATTTCCGAACCGATACGACAACATAACCTTCAAGAAAAGAGTATATTCCTTTTTAAAAGGCCGGCAGCACACCTGCAATGCCGCTGGTGTTGTGGGTGATCATGGGCGGCGGTAGTCACTTACCATCAGGTGAGCCGCATGCTCGTTTGCCCCCTGTGTTGTAAAAAAAAAAAAAAATTACTTTATTTACAAGTTTCAAAATTTTTTTTTATGGGTGAAAATGGTATGGTGTCCCCGCCTGCGCTAACGGGATACGCTGGCGGAGCACCAGTGAAGGGTGATAGATGAGAATGAAAACAGGCCAGTTAGCCCATCATGATGAATTCATCAGGAATTAACCATGATAGTTTCCAGGGAGAACCGCGAGGAGGTCGACCTGGTTGGGTATATCACTAGCAATGGGATTCTCAGTCTCCATTACTAACAATCCCTTTCCCCCCCAGAAGTTTCATATTTATGATTGTTTCATTGAAATTGTGTACTTTTTTATTGTTAATATTACATGATATATTTATGTTATAATGACTAGTGTAACGTAGCCATTTCACTATGTTAAAAATAATAAAAGAAGATAAACAAAAGAATTACTGAATCTCTATCAGATTGTAAACTCAATTGTGGATTGTCCCCAACTTTTAGAATTAATTAATATTAGTAGGAATGGCCGAATTCCTCTTCGACGTACTTTTACTGTGCCTCTTTATAGAAATAATGTTTCTTTAAATAACCCTATAGCCAATATGCGTAGATCATATAATGACGCTCATCAAAATGACCTTGACATATTTGGACTCGATTATAATCAATTTCGCAGACAATTGTATAAAATAATGTAATATTTAGAAATTTCTTATATAGTTTTGTTTTGTTTTTTTATTTAACTTTATTTATGTTTATGTTTCTTTTTATATATGTTTAATTTTTTTCACTAATAGTTGCAACCGAATGGTTTCGTTGCAGTCGCATTTATTATTGGATCGTGCTGTGCGCACATGTTGTGGCAAGTTTACCTGATCAATACATTAATGTACTTGCATGTTATAATCTATGTTTGTATTTGTAAACTTCTGTTATGTGCGCCTAATAAATAAAATAAAATACTTACTTTTTCAAATTTTTTACTTTACTAACTTTTACCTGTACTTATTATATTATTTACATTAACTATTTTTACTAATTTTAAATTTAATTAAATTTATAAGTCCGTTATAATAAATAAGTTTTTATTTGCCGCATTTTGTTGTTATTTTTTTTAATGATAAATGCGACACTAGATAAATAGGTTTTGATGTCGTTTAATTACTATATTAATTTAATTTTAAATGACTTTAGTGCTGTTTGACAGTCTGTATTTATACAAATTTTAATTTTACAATTTCCTTTTGTTTAAAAAAGCAACAGTTGAGTTTCTTGCCTGTTCTCAGCTGAAATGCATTCCGAATGGATGGTGTAATCATAAATAGTGACTTTAAATACATTTGTAAGTTTACTTAAAAAGTATTCCTATTCTAAATGAATAAATAAATTAAGTTGAAATAAAAATGCTCTACTGAAGCTTTATTTTTTTAATTAAATCTGAAAGAAATTGACTTTGCCTTAGCCATGCGTCACTCATTTGTTGTAAGGCTTGAACTAAAGCTCGCTAGTTCTCTGCCAAGATTCTTTCTTGAAGGCTGATCAGCCTAGAGCTCGTCGGCGGGCGCAGCATTGCGGTAGATTTTTAGTTAATAACATTCCTGACATAAATCAACATGTGTTGTGAGCTCCCGCCAATAACAGCCATTACTTCACTTGTATATATTATACTTCTCGTGGAAAAACTTTTAAATTGAGACTGAATTGTTTATTGTTTATATTTGTTATTGTGGATATTTATTTATAATAAAATAACTTATAATTTTATAATGCTGTTTCTTTATTCACTTATATTCCACAGACAATATCTATATATTATTATATTACTGTAGTGAAGGTACTTTTGTAATAAAAGTTCGGAAGGTAGTATTAAAAACCTGGAGTATCAACTGAGGTTGTTTAATTGAGTGCTCCCGTATTTCCTGGACATTACAATTACCATAGACTGAGAGTAGGCAAAAGCATAAACTTATACATTCTTAACAATATTTACGTGTTATATTATTGTGAAAGATAAGTCGAATAATAAACAAACGAGTACAATATTGTTTCTGTTTTTTCACCAATAAGTATTTCAAATTGATTTATTTATGTCCTGTGAACTTTCAAGATGCAAAGGGTCAAATTTGAGTCGTTGAACAATCAAATCTACAGTGAGGTAAGAAAGAAATGTTGATAAAGCAATCCACACATTTTTTAATATGGCAACTTTATTAGTCTATGTTTGATGTATGTAGAATGATGCTCTTTGGTTGCTGTCTGGTAATTGTAAGAAAAGAAATATCCTGTAATACATTGTGTAACTTAGAAATATTAATAAATATATAAAGAATAGAATTGACATTGTAGCATAATATTATTATTGACAGTTTAACCGATAATTATCGATGGCTTCAGCTCTTTAGTTGGTCGACCTCCTTTTGGAATGACAAATCACTAAAGTACAAATTTCTTTCTTATTACTAGGCTGTATGTGCCATGCTCTTTGTCTGCTCATTTTGGACGAATTTTAAAACAACCAAAGAGCATATAACCAAGAGATAAGAGTATACACTTCATAAAAGTTATGTAAAACCACTTGGTCAGGAATATCTAACCAATCTACACCAAAAACCTCCGTTTTCTGATTGTGTTGGTTGTAATTATACTTTAGTTTGATAGTAGAAACGCGAATCATGCGATAAAAAAAATATATACATTTTATTCAAATTGCATGTTCCGAATAATATATTTTTAGCAAAAATAAAACAAAAAGAACATTCTTAAATATATTTATTATTTTATACAATATTACCTTGAACTCTTAACTTCGTAATATTATTTATAGTAAACACAAGTTTTCAACACTTAATCGTAATATCTGATCAATTTCTAGAGTAGACCTCCTAATAGAATTAGTATTAATTATATATATAGACTTAATTTTCACGCCACAATAAGAAAAAATACGAAATAAAAAGCTAAAACTGACAAAAATAGTTTAGATAGCAGTTATTTGCATCACATTTAACAGTATTAATGTTAGTTGGCACTATTGTGATTTTCTTATTTAACTAAACGTTGGCATGATATTTCCTGACCAAATACATAAAAAGTTGTATAGAAATTACTCAAGTGTTCTCATAACAATAACAAATTTGTTTATAAAAGTTTCTTATGAATTCTTATATATTATTATACCAAAGACTGTACTGTTTATTCCTTGTGCATTTTGTGTGTACTTTATTTCTCTGATTCGATAATAACAAAGGTAATACCGGCCACTAGACCGATACATATTATTTGTAGACTTAAACCTGCCGCAGTCTATCTATTCTCTTTTATTTTCCTTCTCTGGCAATCGGTTATTTATATATATATATATATATATATATATATATATATATATATATATATATATATATATATATATATATATATATATATATATATATATATATATATATATATATATATATATATATATATATATATATTATTGCACTTGTAAGTTTTATTTAAAATCTATTTATAAATGTTGTGAGCAAGGGTGGACTTATCTCTGACAGAGATCTCTTCCAGTCAACCCAGTACAGTGAGAAAGCATTTCGTTAGCGGGCAGCTGAAGTGCTACAACTATTAATACATAAACAAATATACAGTTAAATAAAATATTAAAATATATAATAAAATATTACTTTATGTAATACATACACTATAAATACATATAATATCTACCTACTTACATAATAAATGTTAAATTAAATGAATATACTACATACATTAGAAATTTAGTTTAATGATTTTAAGATTTGACAGTTCAATTAGAAAAATAAAAAAAAAAGACAATTTGTGCCAGTGTCATGTACAAGACTCATACTGGAGACGTAAATATCCTGTAAACAACATGGTCAGAGGGTACCCTCTTAAGTGGATGTGTGCATGAAGGCCCAATAAAAATCTTACTGTACACGAGCAGTCTTAACTGTAATTTTAAACTGCCCCAGCATAGTTATCATTTAACAAAAACTTACATCTAAACAGGTCATATGTATTTGCAGTGTCCACAGTGCATGGAGGATCAAACATGGCTACGGGCAATACACAAGGCGAGTATTTACATGTCAGCCATGACAAACAAAGGATGTCTCCACACCATCAAGATTGTCCAGACTGCAGCACAGTTATGAATACAGGAACAGTTGATAAAACATGAAGACTTCCAGCATGGCACTGATGGAGCAGGAATAACTCCCGCTCCATTAGTGCCAAAAACAGAGTTTGTTGATGTCAGTGAAGAATCGGAAACTAATTAAATAATATGCTGTGAAGAGGCAAACGGTTTCTTGATGCTCTATGTGGATCATGAAATAAAGAGTGAGTGGGTTATAGGACCCACCGTTGTACAAGGAGTGAGGAGTGACCATCTGTGGAACTACTGAACATTCAAAACCTGATTCTGAACGAGTTCTGTATAATGAAAATGAGGAGCGTAATGTCTCTAAATCTGAGCATCGGAAAAGAAAAATATCATGTGATACAGTTTATTCATGTGAGGTATGCAGTGAGACATTCGAGTCCTACAATACACTGGAATGCCATATGTCAGTTCATACTAAACAAGAAATATATTTGTCTAATGAAAAGCCATACACTTGTTATGTATGTAATAAATGTTTTAACAGAAAATCAACATTGCAACATCATTTGTTTATACATACTGATGAGAAGCCATATAGTTGTGATGTATGTAATAAATGTTTTAGGCATAAATCATCATTTTGACAGCATTTGTTGTTACATATTGGTGAAAAACCATATAGTTGTGACCTATGTAATAAATCTTTTAGCCAAAAATCAATTTTAACACTGCATTTGCAGATATATACTGGTGATAAGCTGTATAGTTGTGATGTAAGTAGTAAATGTTTTAGTCGAAAAGCAAGTTTAACACAGCATTTGTTGATACAAACTAGTGATACATACTGGTACATACTGGTGATAAACCACATAGGTGTGATGTATGTAGTAAATATTTTAACAGAAAATGAATATTGCAACAGCATATGTTGATACATACTGGTGATAAGCCATATAGTTGTGATGTATGTAATAAATGTTTTACGCTAAAATCAACATGATAAAAGCATATGTTGGTACTTTAGATTATACAGATAGAGCATCGAGCCTCGAGGACTTATTGTCAGCAAATGTTAAATAAATTTGAATTTTTTTTTTTTGTTTTTATTATTATTCTAATTAGAACTGTAAGTGTTTATACTTAATTGAGCAGCTATTGCTTACTGAAGAGGAGCAAAAATTATAAGACCAAAAACAGAACTGATAAAGAAATCTCTGATAACTAGTGAGTATCTTCAATTTTAAACATAAATGTAATTATTAATATTTTTTATTAATAATATTCGCGCCATTTTTAAGTGTTGCAAGTATCCGAAAAAAAAAATATCCCTGCAATTGAATAAAAATTTCCGAAATTAAGTGAATTTTTTTTCAATAAGAATTGAATTGTTTTGAATTATTATTTGTAATTCGTGCTATTTTCTTACATAATATATATGTAGGTATGTGTATGGATATATTATTGAGTATTATGCAGACTATTTAATGTAATTCTTATTAAGGTACACTGTTACAGCACAATTACTTGATTTTTTAATAAAACACCCACTATTCTCAAGTGACTTCAAAAACGAATTTTAAATTCCACTATATACATATAATTTATCCAAAGATCCTTTGTCATTTAACCGATTGCTTTGAAAATCGATATCCAAGGATCCATATACATTTCAAATATAAATCTGGTGTTAAAATTAAACAAAATGGCCGCCATTATTATTAGAAGCGATAAAAATATTTATTTGGATAAGGGTTAATAAAATATAATTAAGAAATTCAAACTTAAGATAAAATACAACTAAATATTTTTTACATTTAGTCAACTTACAATTAACCCATAACTTCCATTCCTATACGTAGGTGCTTCCAAAAACTAGTATAAAATTAAAATGGATGCCAGTTCAATTAAATCTAACGTTCAATACATGTTTTAAATCTTCAAAGAAATCTATTAAATAAAAAGTATTTACAATAGCCGTTACTTGGTGAAATTATCCATCCATATAGTACACATGGATCCTTAGGGGGGAATGAGACTTTTAAATAAATTAAGGTTACGTAAACATTGTCTGTGGGTCCTGAAGCCAAAAATATTTCTGTACAAGTAGTACATTCATTACACTGTATAATTTTTTTACATATAAACCCACAGACATATGGTCATGTCTGAACTTCACCAGACACCTGCTATAAACCCACAGACATATGGCATGCCCGAACTTCACCTGCTCTATTACAGCTGTTGCGTCAGCAGTTAGTGGTTCTAGATCTACAGTAGAACACTTGCTGGAATGCACATCTGATTGTATTTCGGTTGACAATAAAAACTTTTTAAATTTATCATTATCATTTAGTTGAAATATGTCTTCTTCACGACACCGAGGATATCTAGAGCCTTTATGTTGACTCTTGATAAGTCACATGCTGTTGCTGTCACAATCAGCCCCGTCTTCCAACTTTCATTCTGAAAGACAACATAATTGTGTAATGTAAGTATGTTAGGTACATTAGTTTTCTCTAAAAAGCATTAATTATCAAAAATTAAACATTATAAAAAATCATCAACGTTTAGAAATCCTCGGAACGGTGAGGTCGCTCCGTGAGGCCTGTGAAGAACCCAGGAAGCTTCTGCGCTTCTGGACGGAGCTAGGTTGGCTGCACTAGCCACGACTCATACGCACAATGGCCCAAATGAGAGGCTAAGTGCGGAAAATGGAGTCCCTTTCACATTCACATTATAAAAAATTCTCACTCTTTAATTATAACAGCCAGTCTGTCTGAAGGTACTGATTTCCCGGGAAAACAAAATGCTATTTGCATTGTTTGATATCCATTTTTTTTTTCTTACACCTGTCATATGAACATGAACATTATTATTATTATAGCTTTTTTATCCACTTCCGTGGTCCCCAACGGTAAATGCCTCCTCCATCTTTTTCCACTTCTCCTTATCTGTAGCAATACTTGTCCAGTTGTTTCCTGCTATCTTTATTATGTCATCTGCCCATCTCTTTCTTTGCCTTCCAACATTTCTTTTTCCTGCTGGACCTCGCCATTAACATAATCCTTTACAATTTAATACATGTATTTCGATTATTGTATTCTATGCGTCTATGTAAAACACCTTAAATAGAAATAAACGCAATACTTAGGTTTGTTGATGAAAATAAACATCTTAATAAAAAATATATAAAACTAAATTTTTTTTTAATGGATGATAATGGAATAGTAACCCCACCCGCGCTATGGGTATACACCGGCGGGGCACCAGTGAAGGATGATAGGTGAAGATGAAGTAGGTCAGTTAGCCCATCGTGACGAATTCAACAAGAATTGTTCACTATGGTTTCCAGGGGGAACCACGTAGAGGTTGACCTAATAAGGTATATTGCTAGCAATGGGGCTGTCAAACTCCATTGCTAACAATCCTTTTCCCCCTAAAACTACATATTATAAAAATGGAAATTTATGTAATAAATACCTATTAATTATACGTTAAAGTAACCATGCCGCTCGCTATTTGTTTTTCCAGGTTTAGGAAACAGATTTTTTTTTTTTATACAACTTAGAATGGCAAACAAGCTGACGGCCCACCTGATGGAAAGTGGTAACCGTCGCCTATAGACATGAGCAATACCATGGACATAATAGAGTATACTGTTTCGTCCATGATACCCCCCATGCATTGCCATTCCTGAGGACTCAGGTGTTATTCCTCTGTACCCAGTAAATTCACGCCATATCCCACCCTTCAAACCGAAACACAGTTATGCAAACACAACTGCTTCACGGTTGAAACACGAATGGGACAGAGGTACCCAAGCAATCGACTTTTGTACAAAGTCTCCCTCTGGTAAAAGATGGAATGATATTAATACATCTTAAAAAGTAGTTTATCCACATTTAGCACACATACTGTACATGTATAGTACATTTTGTTGTTGACGCGAGTAATACCCATTGTACTACTATAGTCCAATATATAAAATACACAAGTCTGATAACCAATACGAGAAATAAATATGATTAAAAATCAGAAAAAAAAAATATAAAAATATTATATGTATGAAATAGTAAAAAGTTATTTCGAATGACAGGAGGGTGTGGGGTTGCCATATAATCACGAGCAATGCACTTCATTCTAAGACAATTATTAGTTCATTAAATAATTACATTCTACCTACATCACAATAGCGATGAAAATGTTAAATATAAAATTATAAATATAAGAGAATATTTTCTTTTTATTATTATTAAGCATTTTTACAAACAATTATATTTCAATATTCGTATCTCCCTTTTACTTTATAAGTATTTTTAAGTAGCAATATTAAAAAATCCGCAACGCACACACGTGCTTTTGTATCATTGCCAAAAATTCTGTAGGGTAGATACAAACTCCTTGTCAATTCACTTACGTACACATATCTGTATAAGAGTTTCCTACCTGCCCTCAGACTAAAGATTTCGTCTTTAGACCTAGTCATAGCCTCTCTTCTTATTAAACTGCTAACTTGTTCGACATATTTTACTGTTTATTCCTTGTGCATTTTGTGTGTGCTTTATTTCTTAAACTCGATAATAACAAAGGTAATACCGGCTACTAGACCGATACATATTATTTGTAGACTTAAATCTGCCGCAGTCTACCTATTCTCTTTTATATTCCTTCTCTGGCAATCGGTTGTTATTTTTACAACCACTTGTTGCAGTACCTTGTATAAGAGACTCGTACTAGAGACGTAAATTTCCAGCAAACTTTCAGTGTGTACCCTCTATAGTAAACACGAAGCGACCTCAGAACTATCTCACTAGGACTACGTCAAGACCTGATGACCACTGTGTTTTAATGATGTCACAACACGTTTAGTGGGTACCCTGACCACAGAGGGTCCACAGCGCATGGCAGATCAAATATGGCTACACAAGGTGAGAATTTGCATGTCTCCGACAACACCCAACAGCAGATGACTCCACATCATGAAGAGCGTCCAGACTACTCCAATGTTATGAATACCACACAGGAACCGTTGATTGAACAAGATGAGTTTCAGCATGGTATAGTCGGAGCGGGAGTTGTGAACACTGTGACTGAAGAATTGGAAGCTAATCAAATGATATGCTCTGATGAGACAAATGAGCTCTTGAATCTATATGAGGATTATGTAAGGGAGAAACAGTCGACTATAGAACCCACAGTTGTACAAGGAGTGACTACCTTTGAAAGTACTGAACATTTAGAACCTGATTCCGAAAATGTTACGTATAATGAGGATGAGAAGCATAATGACTTTAAATCTGAGCAACAGAGAAGAAGAATATCATGTGATAAAGTTTATTCATGTGAGGTATGCAGTAAGACATTCGAGTCCTACAATACACTGGAATGCCATATGTCAGTCCATAATGAACAGGAAATATATTCGTCTAATGAAAAGCCATACACTTGTGATGTATGCAGTAAATATTTTAACATAAAATCAAGGTTACAACGGCATTTGATGATACATAGTGATAAGAAGCCATGTAGTTGTGATGTACGTAGTAAATATTTTGACATAAAATCAAAGTTGCAACGGCATTTGATTATACACACTGGTGAGAAGCCATATAGTTGTGATGTCTGTAATAAATGTTTTAAACAAAAATTTTCTTTGCAACGGCATATGTTGATACATAAAGGTGTTAAGCCATATAGTTGTAATGTATGTAGTAAATGTTTTACACAAAAATCAACATTGCAACAGCATTTGTTGATACATACTGGTGATAAGCCATATAGTTGTGATGTATGTAGTAAATGTTTTAACAGAAACTCAACATTGCAACAGCATTTGTTGATACATACTGGTGATAAGCCATATAGTTGTAATGTATGTAGTAAATGTTTTACACAAAAATCAACATTGCAACAACATTTGTTGAAACATACTGATACCAAGCAATGTTAAATGTATAATTTATGTAGGTATAAGTAAATATTTTTAAGACTATTTTCTATACTACTTAGAATGGCAAACAAGCTGACGGCCCACCTGGTGGAAAATGGTAACCGTCGCTTATAGATATGAGCAGTACCATGGACATAACAGTACACACACACTGTTTCGCCCATGATACCCCCCATGCGTTGCTATTCCTGAGGACTCAGGTGTTATTCCTCTGTACCCTGTAAATTCATGCCATATCCCACCGTTCAAACCGAAACACAGCCATGCAAACACAACTGCTTCACGATAGAAACACGAATGGGACAGAGGTACCCAAGCAATCGACTTTTGTACAAAGTCTCCCTAAACAACATAAAGTCATATTTAACACGACGTTATTTGATATATACTGGTGATGAGCATAGTTGTAATGTATGTAATTAAAGTTTTAATCAAGAAGCAAGTTTAACACAGCATTTTTTAATACATACTGGAGATAAGCCACATAGTTGTAATGTAAGTAGTAAATGTTTTAGTAAAAAATTAAAGTCTGACAAAGCATTATTTAATGCATACTGGCAATAAGCCACATATTTGTGATTTATGTAATAAATGTTTTAGAAGAAAATTTAATTTAACACAATGTTTGTTGAAGCATACTAATTATTTAATATTTAACATGTAATCCATGTTAAATGTATAATTCATATAGATGTAAGTATTTATAAGACAAGATAAAGTTCAGAGATACAAATAGCAGTACCTTTAGTAACAAGCATTATGTTTGACATATCACGTGATTATATATAAGTATTGTGGAAACTAGACAAGACAGGCGTGACAGATATGTATGTATGTATGTATTGTGGAAACTAGTAGATGTCATTGTATATCATAATATGTAGATGTGTGTATAACATAACAGTTTTGATCAACTTATTTTTATATGATATGAAATTAAAAAATTTGAGTAGAAAAGACGTAACTACCACTTTTGGTTAACATAATTTAATCATGTTGTTTCATTCAGAATTGAACAATCTTACGATCTGTGTATTTATTAAATAATGAATTAAAATTCTTTGACATTTTATTTGTTGTATTCTTTTATTCTTGTACATAAAACAATGCAAAAGACAATTTTATCGCTCATTCGTAACGTATGTGTATATTTGTAACGTATTTATAACATAGTTCTATGAAACAGGGGGGAAAATATTGTCAGTAAAACTAAAGGGGTCTAACATTGCCGTTGGGCGTTTTTATACTTTTACGTGGTACCTTCACGGTATCGTACGATTTTACCGTCACGATACAATGGCAGAGTAAACTGTATGCATTTCTATGTAGACGCTTTTAAGCATTCTATGCAATAATAATGTGGACGTGCACGATCATGGCATTGCCATAACCTTTCCGTGGCAGACCTAGGCTCGCTTTTAAGGTCGTCGTAATTCTACAAGTGCGAGCTATAATAAGACATGTCGGACATGTCATCATCGGAGGCGGCTTACTCCTGGGAAAGATGCAGAGAGCAGTGCCCCTAGATACTGTTCGCATTGTACGCTGGTTTTTCTCCCTGGGGCCATGAATTCCGACCGACTATGCTTCTGCCGGGGGTTAGTTTGCTATCTCCTCTCCTTGAGAGGGGAGATGTGAATGTTGTAAATAATAATAATAATATTTTTATTTGCTATGATTTTGGATATAAAATATTAAATCTTATAAATTAAAAGTACCTTCCAATATCTACTTAGGTCAAGCGTGCAAATATTGAAAACAAAAGTTTCAATAATTAATAAAAGAATAAAGCTATGAGAATTTTCGATGATCCTAGGCTTACAAACGGTAACGAACCCTTAAGTCTTAAGGAAAGATTTTGCCTCACTCTGCATGTTTTACCACTTGTACAATGGAATGTGCTCAGAGGATATGTTCAATATGATGCCTACGGCCACTTTCTATCATCGTACAGCTCGCCATCGACAAGGAGTTTACCTTTATACCCTAGAGCCTAGGTGGTCGCGTACAACGTGATTTCAGAGATGTTTTCTCCCATGAACGCTCAGGTTAGGTTATAGAATGACCTCCCTGTCGAGATTTTTCTAAGAGACGTGAAAAAAGAGACTTGGGTTCTTGAAAAAAAGGCTAAAGGGATTTCTTCAGAGTCGACAACGCGCGCGTAATGCCCCTGGTATTGTTGTCAGGTGGGCCGTGTACTTGTTTGCCACCTCAGTGGTATAAGAAAAGTATATTATATGTATGTGTGTATGCGAGTGCCTGCCTGCGCTGCTCTTCAAAATATAATTGTGGACGTGCACGTTTTATGGAAATATCGTAGAACACCTAGGCGTTGAAGCTATTACTTAGTTTATTTGGGATTACACCGGTGGAGAATGCTATTTATTGTATGGGTACAATATGTACCTACTGTATGGATGTGTCATTGGGTTTCCATGCTATTGCCAGATCCTGGCTTTGCGCAAGTTTATCTGATATAGTAGTTTGGACATTAGATGTGTGTTAGCAATAGCGATGTCTGTGAGGTATATTATGTAACAGTTTTATTGTTCAATAAGATTGAATTACACTAACAGCCTACTTATACATACGCTTATATAATTATATTAAATACAAACACATAATGATGGTAATGCAAATATTTTTCTCGTTGAATATAAATCGTAAAAATCGTAAATTGTACTTTATGCAACTGTATCTTTCTTGAATAAAAAAATATTATTACTATTATTATTTTAATTTCTAGAAAATTCACATCTCCCCTCTTAAGGAGAGGAGATGGCAAACTAACCCCCGGCAGAAGCACATTCGGCCGAGGTTCAGGCCCCAGGGAGAGAAATCGGCATACAATATGGGCAGAATCTAAGAGCACCGCTTTCTGCATCTTTCCCGGGAGTGAGCCGCCTCGGAGTCCCAACCGTCTGAGATGTTGTTGATTTATTATTATTATTATTATATATTTGCCATATAAATAAATAAATATAACATAAATATATACATTTATATTAACACTAAATCTGTTTATTTAAAATTACGACTATTGTATACACTAGAATTATCTACAACAATATATTTATAACTATACATACAATTCTGCACCTGACGTAAAACTCGGATCGGACGGGGACGGGGCAACTGCATGAGCGCTGGGGGGAAGGGATTGTTAGCAATGCGGATTGTCAGTTCCGTTGTTAGCAATATACCCCATCAGGTCGACCTCCACGTGGTTACCCTGGAAACTATGCACACTCACCACGTTATCACATTATCATTCCATCGTCACCCATTAAAGAAATCTATTAATAAACTTTTGATCACAAAGGCAAGTGCCACAATCAGAATACTTACTTGTATTTTTTTTACAGCACATGAGACAAACGAGCATGCGGCTTACCTAATGCTAAGTAATCACCGCTGCCCATAAGTACTGGCAACACCAGAGGCAATGAAGGGAATAAACTACTTTAATATTTTTCTTTTGTTCTATTTTTCTTTGAATTCAATTTCTTCTTTCTATGTAGCTAGAGGGTAAAGGCAGTTGACTGACTGCGTAATCATCAGCCTTTCTCTGCTGCTATCACCGCTGTGTACCAAATAATGCACGGTCATGGGGGGGAGAGAGGGAGATCACCGTTAGTCTTCGTTACTTGTGTGTTCTGTCGCGCCGCCGTTATATAAGTTATATTACTAGCAATGGCGATGTTACATCCCACTTCTGACAACCTCTTGTTGTTAATGTTGACATAAAAAACATAAAAAATGTTGTTGCAGTGTCGATTTTCTATTAAAACATTTATTACATACATCACAAGTGTATGACTTATCACTAGTGTGTGTCAACAAATGCTGTTTCAATGATAACTTTAGCTTAAAACATTTACTACATACATCACAACTATATGGCTTACCATCAAAATGTATCAATGAATATTGTATTTAATTTGGTTTTTGTCTAAAGGATTTATTACATACATCACAACTATACAGTTTATCATCAAAATGTATCAAAAAATGCAGTGTTAAATTTGCTTTCTTTCTAAAACATTTATTACATACATCACAACTATATGACTTCTTATCGGTATGTATTACCTGCTGCTGATTTTCATCACCAACAAACTTTTTTTTATACAAATGTGAAAAGTTGAAATCATTACATAAGTTTTATTTTCTCTATAACAGTGTGGACACTTTAATAAAAAATCCAACTCCACTTGAGAAAGATTAGACAATACATTATTTTTAAACTCCATTCTTCAACCTTCCCCATTTAATATTTTATTAAATGCCAAAGAGTATACCTCTACACAATGCATGAAATGTGTGTTTACATAATTAAGAGTTCTGTGTATCTCATTATATTATCAGAAACTTTTACATATAAACCCACAAACATATGCCCATATCTGAACTTCACCAGACATCTGCTCTACCGCAGCTGTTGCGCCAGCAGTTATTGGTTCTAGATCTACAGTAGAACACTTGCTGGAATTAACATCTGTTTATAAAAAAAAATATTTTTAATTTTATTCTTCTTCTATTGTCTTCTTCACGACACCGAGGATATATATATAGCTTTTATGCTGTCTCTTGATTAGTCACATATTGTTGTTGTCGGAATTTACATTACATTATTTTTCTCTGAAACATATTAACTGTCATTCATTGGATATTGCAAAAGAAAACCTTCTTCTTTAATTATGACAGCCAATCTGTTTAAAGTTAATGATTTTCCAAAAAATAAAATGTTATTGGCATTGTATGTAATTATCCTTTTTTTTTCTCACACTTGTCAACATGAACATAATCCTTTACAACCAACTCAATTTAAAACATGTATTTCAATTATTGTAGCCTATGTATCTATGTAAAACACCTTAAAGTAAATGTAAGAGTAAACACAATACTTTGTCTATTAAAAAAAAGAACCATGTTATTAAAAAAATTAAATAAAACTTTATGACAACATAAAAATTGAAATTTATGTAATAAATACCTATTAATTATACGTTAAAAAGACCATACCGTTCAATATTTGTTTTTCCAAGTTTTGCAAGTTTTCCAAGGAATGGATACGGCTGATAACTGTATAGTACATTTTGTTGTTGATGCGAGTAATCTGCATTATAGTACTATGGTCTAATATCCATCAAAATACCAACAAACGGTTGTCGCGAGTAAACTCTAGTATACAACTATAATCCGATATACAAAATAAAAAATCTAATATCGAATACAATAAATAAACACCAGAAATAAAATTTATTAAAATGGAAAAAAAAATTAAAAGTATATGTAAAGTAGAAAAAAAAAAATTATTCAGTGACAGCAGGGTATGGAGTTGCCAGATGGTAATGAGCAATGCAGTAAATTCTAAGAATATTGTCATTTTATTAATAATAAACTTGTACCTATATCAAAATAGTGATGAAATGTTTAAAAAATATGATTATAAATATTTTTTAAACAGTAGCATTTTTTTTTATTAGTAAAACTATTTTACTAACAATTATAATTCAATATTCGTACCTCCCTTTTACTTCATATGTTATGTATTTTTAAGTAGCAGTACTTAAAAATCCGCAACGCACACACGAGCATTTTTCACTGGCAAAAAATTCTGTAGGGTAGATACAAGCCCCTTGTCAAATCACTAACGTACACATATCTGTACAAGAGTTTCCTACCTGTTCTTAGACTAAAGATTTCGTCTTTAGACATAGTCACAGCTTTTCTAATCTTACTACATGGCTGACTTTTTCGACATATTGTACTGTTTATTCCTTATGCATTTTGTGTGTGCTTTATTTCATCGACTCGAAAATAACAAAGGTAATACCGGCCAGTAGAACGATACATATTATTTGTAGACTTAAACCTGCGCCAGTCTATCTATTCTCTTTATATTCTTTCTCTGGCAATCGGTTGTTATATTTACAACCATTTATTGCACAGTCATGTTTAAGAGACTCGTTCTGGAGACGTATTATCTATACGTATTATGGATATTTATCCAGCAAACTTTCTGTGTACCCTCTTTAGCAAACACGAGTCGACCTCAGAACTATTCCACTAGGACTACGTCAAGACCTGATGACCACTGTGTATTATGATGTCACAACACGTTAAGTGGGTACCCTGACCATAGGAGTACAGGGCATATGTATTCGCAGTATCCACAGTGCATGTCAGATCAAATATGGCAACACAAAATGAGAATTTGCATGTCTCTGACAACACCACACAGCAGGTAATTCTACACCATGAAGAGCGTCCAGAATGCTCCAATGTTATGAATACCACACAGGAACCGTTGATTGAACAAGATGAGTTTCAGCATGGCATAGTCGGAGTGGTAGTTGATGATGAGACAAATGAGCTCTTGAATCTCTATGAGGCTTATGTAAAGGAGAAAGAGGCCGAAACAGAACCTACAGTTGTACAAGGAGGGACCACCTTTGGAAGTACTGAACATTCAACACCTGATTCTGAACGAGTTCCACATAATGAAGATGAGGAGCGTAATGTCTTTAAATCTGAGCACCAGGGGAGAAGAATATCATGTGATACAGTTTATTCATGTGAAGTATGCAGTGAGACATTCAACTCCTACAATACACTGGAATGCCATATGTCAGTCTATAATGAACAGGAAATATATTCGTCTAACGTAAAGCCATACACCTGTAATGTATGTAGTAAATGTTTTAACAGAAAATCAACATTGCAACGACATTTGTCGATACATAGTGGAAAGAAGTCATATAGTTGTAATGTATGTAGTAAATGTTTTAAACAAAAATTAACATTGCATCGGCATATGTTGATACATACTGGTGAGAAGCCATATAGTTGTGATGTCTGTAATAAATGTTTTAAACAAAAATTTACTTTGCAACGTCATTTGTTGATACATACTGGTGAGAAGCCATATAGTTGTGATGTATGTAATAAATGTTATAAAGTAAAATTAACTTTGCAACGTCATTTGTTGATACATACTGGTGAGAAGCCATATAGTTGTGATGTATGTAATAAATGTTTTAATAGAAAATCAATATTACAAAAGCATTTGTTGATACATACTGGTGATAAGCCATATAGTTGTGATGTATGTAATAAATGTTTCAAGAGGAAATCAACATTGCAAATGCATTTGTTGATACATACTGGTGATAAACCATTTAGTTGTAATGTATGTAGTAAATGTTTTAACCAAAAATCAACATTGCAACGGCATATGTTGATACATACTGGTGATAAGCCATATAGTTGTGATGTATGTAATAAATGTTTCAAGCGGAAATCAACATTGCAAAAGCATTTGTTGATACATAGTGGAGAGAAACCATTTAGTTGTAATGTATGTAGTAAATGTTTTAACCAAAAACCAACATTGCAACGGCATATGTTGATACATACTGGTGAGAAGCCATATAGTTGTGATGTATGTAATAAATGTTTTAATAGGAAATCAACATTGCAAGAGCATTTGTTGATACATACTGATGTGAAGCCATATAGTTGTGATGTATGTAGTAAATGTTTTAGGGAAACATCAACATTGCAACAGCATTTGTTGATATATACTGGTGAGAAGTCATATATTTGTGATGTATGTAATAAATGTTTTAATAGAAAATCAATATTGCAAAAGCATTTGTTGACACATACTGGTGATAAGCCATATAGTTGTGATGTATGTAGTAAATATTTTAACAGAAAATCAACATTGCAACGGCATTTGATTATACATACTGGTGATAAGCCATTTAGTTGTGATGTATGTAGTAAATGTTTTAACAGAAAATCAATATTGCAACAGCATATGTTGATACATACTAGTGATAAGCCATATAGTTGTGATGTATGTAGTAAATATTTTAACAGAAAATCAACACTGCAACGGCATGTGATTATACATACTGGTGATAAGCCATTTAGTTGTGATATATGTAGTAAATGTTTTAACAGAAAATCAATATTGCAACGGCATATGTTGATACATACTAGTGATAAGCCATAGAGTTGTGAATGTTTTAAATTAAAATCAATATTTCGACAACATTTGTCGATAGATACTGGTAAGAAGTCATATACTTGTGATATGTGAAATAAATATTTTAGCAAAAAATCAACACTGCAGCAGCATTTGTTGAAACATACTGTTGATATGCCGTATTAAATGTAGATATAAGTATTTATAAGACAAGATAAATTTCAGAGGTACAAACAGCAATAATAATAATAACAATTTATCTATTCAAATACGCGTATTACAGATCGTACATTATTAGATTTTTAAAATCTGTAGATCTTCTTTTAATATAAATATTAGTACACTGTTATTATTGTTGACTTATTACAATGCCTTAATTATAATAGATTGTAGGAAAAAAAAACTATTATTACAATAAAATTTGTCTTGTCTCTCGTTTCATAGGATGTAGCGCAGTCATTTGGAGTTTGTTTCTTTTTGAAAACTATTTGTCATATATTCATTTAGAGTGTAGTTTGCTTTGTCAGTTAGTGTTTTCTTGGTTCTTTCTTAAATAAATGCAAGTGGTCAATGTATTTTATATATTGGGGCAATTTTTTGTACACTTTCAGACCCATGCATGCATGCACAATATGCTATTATTGTATACAGTTGTGTTATACTTTGTGACTAATATGACAATGTCTTTCGCTTTTTAGTGTTTCATAATCTGTAATATTAGATATTATTTAAATTGCAGCTTCATAGATATAAAGTGAAGGAAATGTCAAAATTTCATTTTTTAAAATATGGCTTGCACGACTTATATGAAATCATGTATTCCACGTATGGAACGAACACATTTTTTTTGGTTTCAAAAGTTTTTTTCTTCCCCTAGGAATTTCTCCAATAGAGAATTCCGTACTTGAGTGTTGAGCCTGCAAACGCATGGTAAGCGCTTAGAAATACAAATTGATTAGCGACTTTTTGTAACAAATAAAGTGTATAATAGTGCTGATTTGCTTTTGTACTAATGTGATCAATCTATGTTTTACAAGTTATATCAGCGTCAATATGGATACCTAAAAAGTTAACACAATGAGTTTCCTTAATTTTCCCACCATATAATTAATATTTATATTATTCAGAATTTTATTTTTAAATGTCATAAAATTAATTTTATCTATGTTCATCTTCAGGTTATTAGCTTCTAGTCACGAGAATATGTCTTTTAATGAGTTATTTATATCCTCTTCGTAGAAGTTGGGATCGTCATTGGTAAAAATTGCTGTGCTGTCGTCAGCGTATAGAATCATTGAAGGAGTAATAGTATTAGGTATATCGTTAATGTTAATTGGAAACAATAATGATCCTAATATACTACTTAAAGGTACCTCATACTTTACAGTTCTCTGTTCCAACTGATATTCGTTTCTATTCTAGTCATTTCTGTGATTTGTTTCTTACCTTGTAAATATGATTTTACAAGGTTAAGTACATTTCCTCTGATTCCATATATCTCTAATTTTTCAACAAGGATATCATGGTCTACATAATCGAAGGCTCTAGTCATAGTCATAAATAACGCAGTTGTATTCTTTTTATTATTTGGATCACTCATATTTTTTTCTAAGAATTTATAGATGGTTAAATTTATTGACTTTCTCTTTCTAAATTTAAATTATTCATCTAAAAGTATTTTAATTTTCTCGAAGAAATCATACATAGATTTGTAAATAACTGTTTCAAAATTTTTTGATATTATTTGTATTAGTGTAATAGGTCTAAAGAATTAAGTAAAGTATTCTTTTATTTATTCTGCTATTCTTTTCTGCTATTCTATTCTGCTATTCTATTCTGCTATTCTATTCTATTCTTCTATTCTATTCTAATTGGATTTTTCTCTATCATTCTCAATTTACCATTAAAAAATACCATTTCTCAATTTCTTTACATCTATACCTGTATAAGAATTGATTTTTTGTATCTTTTTAGGCGTAAGGGTCATTTTGCTCGATGACACATTGTTTAATTTATTTTTTTCATTGGAAAACAAAGATCATATAGTAATTTCAAATCATCCCTAAAAGCATTGTACGCTTTTTCTGGGTTGTCGTTTTTATATACCGTAATAAATGAGTCTTTTAATATTAAAACAAACTAGTTAACAGTTCTTAGAAACTATATAGTTTCTAAGAAGTTATTATTATTTATTGTAGTTTTTAACTAGTTTGAAAAAGAATGCATTAATAAGATTGATTTTCATTTTCGTGGGTCTGTTAGATATATATTATAATTATTTTATGTTCTGTCATATCTATAGCACTACATTCAAACACTCCGTTGCGATTACATTGATTTACAAATGTATATTTTTATATTTTTGATTCCTATGGACATACGACACATGATCCACCTTTTCTATTATACCTGGAAAACTTGCAGCTAATTTGAAATTCGGCATTTTTAATAATTTGATGTTCTCAATCGTCATATTATGTTCGGTAATGTATACAACATCCAGGAGTGTTTTATTACTATCATATACCTTAAGTTGCAAGCGTTATGTTTGACATATCACGTGATTATATGGTATATATTGTGGAAAGCAACAGATGTCATTGTACATAATACGTAGATGTGTGTATAACGTAACAAAGTTTTGATCTATTTATATAATATGAATTTTACAATCTATATGTATATTTATTTATTAATCCATGTAATAATTTATAAATAAAAATTCATTTACGCCTCATATTTTTTGTATTTATTATACATATATTTTTAGTTTTGTTTTCTCGAAGAATGTAAACGTCAATATTATCGTGCATTTATAAGTTTGTGCCATATCACAACTCTATTAATCAGGTGAAAAGGGATCGTTAGTAATGCCATTGCTATAGAGTTTATTATTAGGTCGATCTCCGCACGGTGTCCTCTAGAAACTATGTTGGTTAATTTTTAATTATGTTACGCTGGCTTGCTTTCATCCTCACCAATCATCCCTCACTGATACTCCGTCAGCGTATACCGATAGCACACGCAGGATTACCATTCCATCGTCATCCATTAAAAAACCTGTTAAGATACCTCCCGAAGGGAGACTCACATTGTACGAGAATATTAATGACTGAATATTTGAAACACTATTAGTTCTCAATTATTTCGCTCGGAATTTGTTACGCTTAAAGCATCGGTGTGTTAAGCATCTTTTTTGTTTGAGGTTACACTTCTTCTCTGCGAGTATTGTTTCTTGCCAGTTACAGAATCATAGTTTCATCCTAGTACGGTAGGTATATTAAGTATATGATTGGAATACAAGATTTCCTTTTGTAATTTGTATTTCAAAAATTTAATCTTTTATTGTTTTATAAATTGTCAGTACAACTTTGAACACGAACCTACGTTATCATTCCTACGAAGAATTCACAATATTATTGGTCCTTTTACCGTTCAAGTGTTGGAAATGATACTCGCACGTTCCCAAAATGGTAAGTCAAATGGATGCGCCTTCGGAGGGAGGTCACGTGGAGCTCTCACCCAGGTGTCGGGGTGGCAGTCACCCCTGCATCGAGAAAATCCACAGGAAGTATGGTAAAGGCTAGGCTTTTAGCGGCCCAGGCGGGGCACGCACGCCGGCTCGCTGAGTTAGAACGTAAAGCTGCGGATACAGAGCTACGCGCACAGCTCGCCGCTATAGAGGCTGAGAGTAGCGGCTTACCATAAATCTGCTGCATCTGCTCTTAAACAACATCATACTTTACCTATTCATACCTGTAAGTAAATAAAGCAGGTTAACAACATGATGCTATTTATTGGGTTCTGTGACTGAAAAACGACTGAGAGAACAAATTCAGTAAAATATTTAGGAATATAGATAGATGAAAACTTTTCTTTTGAAACACAACTGTCCTGCCTATCAGCACGACTTAAACGATCTACTCCTCTCGATATTTGTACACATTGTATCAAAAATTTATTAAATTCATATCGAGCAATAGAATTATACTTCAAGAATGATAAATGGTGTATCATTGTTTAATATAGGTATTGACGATATAGAGTAATATGTCAAATAATGTCTAATATAGAAGAAGTCTGCTCGACCGTGTATCATACACGTGGACGAGTTGTAATAAAATAAGATTCAAATTCAAACCTTGTATTATAACAGCTCCATTGCTAGCAATATACTGTATCAGATCGACTTCCGCGCGGTTTCCCCTGGAGACCATCGTGGTTATTTCTCATGGAATTCTTCATGATGGGCTAACTGACTTGCTTTCATCCTCACCAATCATCCCTCACTGGTGTCCCACCAGTGCATACTAATAGCGCAGGTGGGGTTATCATTTCAATTTCACCCATTAAAAAAGTCATTTTTTTAGGAACGTTACAAACGCACGACTAAATTGGCGTTTACATTCTTCGAAAAAATACAAATAATATAAGGCGTAAATGGATTTTTATTCATTAATTATTACATGGATTAATAAATAAATATACAGATAGACTGTACAATTCATATTATATAATAATAAATAGATCAAAACTTTGCTACGTTATACACACATCTACGTATTATGTACAATGACATCTGTTGCTTTCCACAATATATACCATATATTCACGTGATATGTCAAACATAACGCTTGCAACTTAAGGTATATGGTAGTAATAAAACACCCCTGGATGTTGTATACATTACCGAACATAATATGACGATTGAGAACATCGAATTATTAAAAATGTCGAATTTCAAATTAGCTGCAAGTTTTCCAGGTATAATAGAAAAGGTGGATCATGTGTCGTATGTCCATAGGAATCAAAAATATAAAAATATACATTTGTAAATCAATGTAATCGCAACGGAGTGTTTGAATGTAGTGCTAAAGATATGACAGAACATAAAATAATTATAATATATATCTAACAGACCCACGAAAATGAAAATCAATCTTATTAATACATTCTTCTTTAAACTTGCAGAGTCACTGAGTAAATTATGGTTTAAGGATAAAAAAATAATACTATGCGGAGACTAATATAGACATCTTAAAAAATAAGTCTATCTCTAAAGAATTTAAACAAGTGCTAGTTTCATACAATCTCAAATCGACCACAAATGAAGCTACCTGATTATGCAGCGGAACATGTATAGACAATTTTACCCATAATATAAGAGACTCTAAGACAACCATACTAGATCTAGGACTATCAGGCCATACTGCACAATTAATGCAATGCTCAGTCAAAAAGAACTTTCTCATGAACTATTGGTATAAATGGATAAGAGATTATAGCATAGAAGATATAATTTAATTTAAAAACTATATTAATGTAGTTATACACTCATTTATTACGGTATATAAAAACGACAACCTAGAAAAAGCGTACAATGGTTTTAGGGATGATTTGAAATTACCATATGATCTTTGTTTTCCAATGAAAAAAAAAATTAACAATGTGTCATTGAGCAAAATGACGCACTAAGGGCCTAAAAAGATACAAAAACTAAACTCTTATACAGGTATATACGTAAAGAAATTGAAAAATATTATTTTACTGATTACACTAAAACATTAAAAAAGATTATAAAATCGACAAACAAATAAAAACGGTATGTAATAACATCAACAGTGTAAACAACAAATCAAACTAAATGTTTCTGTAATCAATCCGATATTTAAAAAGAATGATAGAGCAAAATCCAATTAGAATAGAATAGAATAGAATAGAATAGCAGAATAAAATAGAATACTTTACATAATTTTATAGACCTATTACACTAATACAAGTTATATTAAAAAAATTTAAAAGATTTATGATTTCTTAGCGAAAATTGAAATACTTTTAGATGAATAATTTGGATTTAGAAAGAAAAAGTCAGTGAATTTAGCCATCTATAAACTCTTAGAAAAAAATATGAGTGAACCATATAATAAAAAGAGTACAACGGCGTTATTTATGAATATGACTAGAGCCTTCGATCATGTAGACCATGATATCCTTGTTGAAAAATTAGAGATAAGAGAGATAAAAGGAAAGGATCAAAGGAAATGTACTTAACCTTATTTACAAGGTAGGAAACAGATAACAGAAATAACTAGAATAGAATCGAATATCAGTTGGAACAGAGAACTGTGAAGTATGAGAGGTACCTCTAAGAAGTATATTAAGGCCATTATTATTTCCAATTAATATTAACGATCTACCAAATACTATTACTCCTTCAATGATTCTATACGCTGACGACAGCACAGCAATTTTTACCAATGACGATCCCAACTTCTACGAAGAGGATATAAATAACTCATTAAAAGACATATTCTCGTGACTAGAAGCTAATAACCTAAAGATGAACGTAGATAAAATTAATTTTATGACATTTAAAAACAAAATTCTGAATAATATAAATATGGCGGGAAAATTAAGGAAACTCGTTGTGTTAACTTTTTAGGTATCCATATTGACGCTGATATAACTTGTAAAACACAACTTGATCACATTTGTACAAAAGTAAATCAGCACTTCTATGCACTTTACTTGTTACGAAAAGTCGCTAATCAATTCGTACTTCTAAGCGCTTACCATACGTTTGCAGGCTCAACACTCAAGTACGGAATTCTTTATTAGGGAAATTCCTAGGGTAGGGGAAAAGCCTTTATAAAGAATAAAAAGGAGCAAGCCATATTATAAGAAATTAAAATTTTTGACATTTCCCTCACTTTACAGATTACAAAAGATTTTGTCATATTATTCGAGTCACAAAGACTTTAAAAATCTAATAATATACGATCTGTAATACACATATTTAAATAGATAAATTATTATTATTATTATTGTTATTTGTGCCTCTAAACTTTATTTTGTCTTACAAATACTTACCTACCTACATGAATTATACATTTAATACGACTTATCATCAGCATGTATCAACAAATGCTTTTTCAATGTTGATTTTCTGTTAAAACATTTGCTACATACATCACAACCATATGGCTTCTTTCCACTATGTGTCGACAAATGCTGTTGCAAATTTGATTTTCTATTAAAACATTTACTACATACATCACAACTATATGGCTTATCACCAGTATGTATCAACAAATGCTTTTGCAATGTCGATTTTCTGTTAAAATTTTTGCTACATACATCACAACCATATGGCTTCTTTCCACTATGTGTCGACAAATGCTGTTGCAGATTTGATTTTCTATTAAAACATTTGCTACATACATCACAACTATATGGCTTCTTACCACTATGTATCAACAAATGGTCTTTCAATCTTAATTTTATGTTAAAACATTTACTACATACATCACAACTAAATGGTTTCTCTCCACTATGTGTCGAAAAATGCACTTGCAGTGTTGATTTTCTACTAAAACATTTACTACATACATCACAACTATATGGCTTCTTACCACTATGTGTCGACAAATGCTGTTGCAAATTTGATTTTCTATTAAAACATTTACTACATACATCACAACTATATGGCTTCTTACCACTATGTGTCGACAAATGCTGTTGCAGTGTTGATTTTCTATTAAAATATTTACTACATAAATCACAACTATATGGCTTATCACCAGTATGTATCAACAAATGCTTTTGCAATATTGATTTTCTATTAAAACATTTATTACATACATTACAACTATATGGCTTCTTACCACTATGTGTCGACAAATGCTGTTGCAGTGTTGATTTTCTATTAAAACACTTATTACATACATCACAACTATATGGCTTCTCACCAGTATGTATCAACATATGCCGTTGCAAAGTAAATTTTTGTTTAAAACATTTATTACAGACATCACAACTATATGGCTTATCACCAGTATGTATCAACAAATGCTTTTGCAATATTGATTTTCTATTAAAACATTTATTACATACATCACAACTATATGGCTTCTTACCACTATGTGTCGACAAATGCTCTTGCAGTGTTGATTTTCTATTAAAACACTTATTACATACATCACAACTATATGGCTTCTTACCACTATGTATCGACAAATGTCGTTGCAATGTTGATTTTCTGTTAAAACATTTACTACATACATCACAAGTGTATGGCTTTGCATTAGACGAATATATTTCCTGTTTATTATGGACTGACATATGGCATTCCAGTGTATTGTAGGAGTTAAATGTCTCACTGCATACCTCACATGAATAAACTGTATCACATGATATTCTTCTCCTCTGGTGCTCAGATTCAAATACATTACGCTCCTCATCTTCATTATGTGGAACTCGTTCAGAATCAGGTGTTGAATGTTCAGTACTTCCAAAGGTGGTCCCTCCTTGTACAACTGTAGGTTCTGTTTCGGCCTCTTTCTCCTTTACATAAGCCTCATAGAGATTCAAGAGCTCATTTGTCTCATTATCAACTCCCACTCCGACTATGCCATGCTGAAACTCATCTTGTTCAATCAACGGTTCCTGTGTGGCATTCATAACATTGGAGTAGTCTGGACGCTCTTCATGATGTGGAGTTACCTGTTGTGTGGTGTTGTCGGAGACATGCAAATCCTCATTTTGTGTTGCCATATTTGATCTGACATGCACTGTGGATACTACGAATACATATGACCTGTACCCCTATGGTTAGGTTACCCACTGAATATGTTGTGACATCATGTATAATAGTGGAAACCTAGTAAAATAGTTCTAAGGTCGACTCGTGTTTATTAAAGAGGGTATACAGGAAGTTTGCTGGATATTTACGTCTCCAGAACGAGTCTCTTAAACATGACACTGCAACAAATAGTTGTAAAAATAACAACCGATTGCCAGAGAAGGAATATAAAAGAGAATTACTTGTAGACTTAAACCAGCGTCAGTCTATCTGGCGCAGGTTTAAGTCTACAAGTAATATATATCGTTCTACTGGCCGGTATTACTTTTGTTATTATCGAGTCGAAGAAATAAAGCACACACAAAATGCACAAGGAATAAACAGTAGAATATGTCGAAAAAGTCAGCAGTGTAGTAAGATTAGAGAGGCTGTGACTGTCTAAAGACGAAATCTTTAGTCTGAGGACAGGTAAGAAACTCTTGTACAGATATGTGTACGTTAGTGTTTTGACAAGGGGCTTATATCTACCCTACAGAATTTTTACCAATGAAAAATGCTCGTGTGTGCGTTGCGGATTTTTAAGTACTGCTACTTAAAAATACATAACATATGAAGTAAAAGGGAGGTACGAATATTGAATTATAATTGTTAGTAAAATAGTTTTACTAATAAAAAAATGATACTGTTCAAAAAATATTTATAATCATATTTTTTAAACATTTCATCACTATTTTGATATATGAACAAGTTTATTATTAATAAAATAACAATATTCTTAGAATTTAGTGCATGGCTCATTATTATCTGGCAACCCCACACCCTGCTGTCACTGAATAGAAATTTTTTTCTACTTTACATATACTTTTAAATTTTTTTTCCATTTTAATAAATTTTATTTCTTGTGTTTATTTATTGTATTCGATATTAGATTTTTTATTTTGTATATCGGATTATAGTTGTATACTAGAGTTTACTCGCGACAACCGTTTGTTGGTATTTTAATGGATATTAGACCATAGTACTACAATGCAGATTACTCGCATCAACAACAAAATGTACTTATACAGTTATCAGCCATATCCATTCCTAAATTTGGAAAAACAAATATTGAACGGTATGGTCGTTTTAACGCATAATTTATAGGTATTTATTACATAAATTAAAATTTTTATATTGTCATAAATTTTATATAATTTTTTTAATAACATGGTTCTTTTTTTTTAATAGACAAAGTATTGTGTTTACTCTTACATTTACTTTAAGGTGTTTTACATAGATACATAGGCTGCAATAATCGAAATACATGTTTTAAAATTGAGTTGGTTGTAAAGGATTATGTTTGTGTTGACAGGTGTAAGAAAATATGGATAATTACAAACAATGCTAATAACATTTTATGTTTTGGAAAATCAGTAATTTCAGACAAATAAATATTGTGTGCTGTCATAATTAAAGAAGAATGGATTTTTTGTAATATCCAATTATTGATAGTTGATATTTTTCTGAGAAAAATAATGTATCTAATATATATTATACAATTATGTTGTCTTTCAGGTATTGCATGAAAGTTGAAAAACAGAATTGATTCCAACAGCAACAGTATGTGACTAATCAAGAGTCAGCATAAAAGCTCTAGATATCCTCGGTGTCGTAAAGAAGACAATAGAAGAAGAATAAAATTGAAAATATTTTTTTTATAAACAGATGTTAATTCCAGCAAGTGTTCTACTGTAGATCTAGAACCAATAACTGCTGGCGCAACGGCTGCGATAGAGCAGGCGTCTGGTGAAGTTCAGGCATGACCATATGTCTGTGGGTTTATATGTAAATGTTTCTAATAATATAATGAGATACACAGAACTCTAAATTATGTAAACACACATTTCATGCATTGTGTAGAGGTATACTCTTTGGCATTTAATAAAATATTAAATGGGGAAGATTGAAGAATGGAGTTTAAAAATAATGTATTGTCTAATCTTTCTCAAGTGGACTTGGATTTTTCTATAAGGGAGGAGGAAGGGTTCCAAACTAAATAAATTTTAATTTTTTATGTGAAATATTCACAAATCTACAATTTTCGGATATTTCGTTTACTTGTGCTACATGATCTTGCTTCTTGCCAAATTTCATGATTGTAGGTAGGTATTGCACCAGTGAGATGTGATTGGTGAGGATAAAAGCGGGTCATTTAGCCAATCAAGAAGAATTCCGCATCTATTCAAGAATTCCATAATGAAATCGCCCACCTGCGCAAATTGTGCAAGGGCTCATACCGCCAACGACTGGCGCTGCCCGGTCTATAAAAGGGAGGCGCGCCGTCGGAACATTGCACCGACCACGCTGATGCCTCCCCTACCGACGGCGGCGCCGGACAAGTGACAAATCGTCGGCAGGGGGCGCAGAAAAGCGCCCACTGCCCCCACGACGCGCACCGCCACCACCAATATCGCGCACAGCGCGACACAGCTGCCCTCCGCTAACCAACTCGCGCCGGTTTGCAGGCTATCGCCCACCTGTCGCTCAATTTTGCTGTAACGACATCAGAGCTATCATGGATAGCGACAAACCGATCATTTTAGCGGCCGACCACAACGCGAAACTCATCGCCTGGCACCATATTATCGAACAGGCGACCGCACACGACACTAACCTGCACCGACTCTGCCGACAATTGTCCACGAGGCCACCACCCGTGTTACCACCGCCCGTTGCTAGACGCGACGGGCACACGTCGTTACGCAACCAAGGACAGGGCGGACATTCTGTCCGAACACCTACAGGTGTTCCTACTGAAACTGCATACAGATGTTGTATCTCTGTGCATATTCTATAGAATTTATTATGGGGAGTGCTTTGAGAAATTGTTCGGATTAATACTGTGCTACACCGCTGCCCCCGAGAGTTAGGAGGCGCGTCGGCTGGCACCGGGGCGCTAGTATGCCCAGACGTCGACCTATCTTACTCGAGAAAGAGAGCACTTTGTACACAGTGGGCGCACAAAGCACGATCATTTTATCGAAATGACAAAATATTTGAAAGTATCCCCACTATTAGTTCAAAATTATTCCGCGCAGAATTTGTTGTGTTAAGTATTTTTTTTTCTGTTTGAGGTTACACTTCTTCTCTGCGAGTATTGTTTCTTGCCAGTTACAGAATCATAGTTTCATCTTAGTAAGGTAGGTATATTAAGTATATGATTGTAATACAAGATTTCCTTTTGTAACTTGTATTTTAAATATTTTATTCTTTTATTGTTTATTGATTTATAAATTGTCAGTACTTTGAACACGAATCTACGTTATCATTCCTACGAAGAGTTCACAAAATTATCGGTGCTTCTACCGTTCAAGTGTTGGAAATAATATTCACACGTTACCAAAAAGGTAGGCCGTAGAATAAAAACGGAAATAGCATGAATCACAGCAAGAGTGGACCATACCGAAACTCTGCGCATAAAGATCAAGGGACGCCGGAGGTTCGATGTGCGTCCATCAGTCAAATGGATGCCCCTTCGGAGGGAGTCCACTTGGAGCTCTCACCCAGGTCTCAGGGTGGCAGTCACCCCGCATCGAGAAGATCCACAGGGAGTATGGTAAAGGCTAGGCTTTTAGCGGACGAGGCAAGGCACGCTCGCTGGCTCGCTGAGTTAGAACGTAAGGTTGCGGATGCTGATCTACGCGCACAGCTCGCCGCTATAGAGGCTGAGTGTAGCGAACATGCAAACTCGTATGCAAGTTCGTGTATGAGTCGCAAACAGGTTGAAACGTGGTTGAATAACAACCAGGCTGATGGCCCGTTAGCAGAAGACCCGCACGATCAGCAACACAGGTGACACAGAAAGCCCTGGGACACTAATGCCGGGGCATTACTGCACCAGGGGTCCCTGTGTCATACTCTTTAGGGTTACCATTTCATTCTACTACTTCTCACAACTCTGTCAGTGATCTCCAAGAATTACGTAGAAGGAACCTAAGAACAAGGGATTACATAGAAGGAATAGTGTATAGAAAATACGTATATAAAATGTTTGTTCACTTTTTTTATACAACTTAGAATGGCAATCTAGCTGACGGCCCACCTGATGGAAAATGATAACCGTCGCCTATAGACATGAGCAGCACCATGGACATAACAGAGTATATTGTTTCACCCATTATACCCCCCATGGGTTGCCATTCCTGAGGACTCAGGTGTACGCGGACAGCTTTCTACTATAGAAGCTGAGTGTAGCGAACATACAAATTCGTATGCAAGCTCATGTATGAGTCGCAAACAGGTTAAAACTTGGTTGAGTAACAACCCGGGTGATGGCCCGTTAGCAGAGGAGCCGAACGATCGACAACCCGGCAATAGTGGCCCAGGGGTCCCTATGTCACCCTCTTTAGGGTTGCCATTTCATCGTGGAGTTGCCAGATGATAATGAGCAATGAACTAAATTCTAAGAATATTGTTAATTTGTTAATATTATATAATATTGTTAACTTGTACCTATATCAAAATAGTGATGAAATGTTTAAAAAATATGATTACAAATATTTTTTAAACAACAGCATTTTTTTATTAGTAAAACTATTTTACTAACAATTATAATTCAATATTCGTACCTCCCTTTTACTTTATATGTATTTTTAAGTAGCAACACTTAAAAATCCGCAACGCGCACACGAGCACTTTTCATTGGCAAAAAATTCTGTAGGGTAGATACAAGCCCCTTATCAAACCACTTACATACACATATTTGTTTATTCCTCGTGCATTATTTTTGTGCGTGCTTTATTTCTCCGAATCGATAATAATAAACGTAATGCCGGCCAGTAGAACGATACATATTAATTGACTTAAACCTGCTCCAGTCTAATTATTCTCTTTTATACTCCTTCTCTGGCAATCGGTTATTATTTTTATAACCACTTGTAACAGTTTCATGTATAAGAGACTCGTTCTGGAGACGTAAATATCCAGCAAACTTTCAGTGTGTATCCTCTTTAGCAAACACACTCGTGTTTGCAACCTCAGAACTATTCCACTGGGACTACATCAAAACCCGATGACCACTAATGTTACAACACGTTCAGTGAGTACCTTGACCATAGGGGTACAGGTCGCATGTAATCGCAGTGTTCACAGTGCATTGAAAATCAAATATGGCTACACAAGATGAGAATTTGCATGTCTCCGACAACACCCAACAGCAGGTGACTCCACATCATGAAGAGCGTCCAGACTACTCCTATGTTATGAATACCACACAGGAACCGTTGATTGAACAAGATGAGTTTCAGCATGGCATAGTCGGAGTGGAAGTTGATAATGAGACAAATGAGCTCTTGAATCTCTATGAGGCTTATGTAAAGGAGAAAGAGGCCGAAACAGAACCTACAGTTGTACAAGGAGGGACCACCTTTGGAAGTACTGAACATTCAACACCTGATTCTGAACGAGTTCCACATAATGAAGATGAGGAGCGTAATGTATTTGAATCTGAGCACCAGAGGAGAAGAATATCATGTGATACAGTTTATTCATGTGAGGTATGCAGTGAGACATTCAACTCCTACAATACACTGGAATGCCATATGTCAGTCCATAATAAACAGGAAATATATTCGTCTAATGAGAAGCCATACACTTGTGATGTATGTAGTAAATGTTTTAAACTAAAATTTAATTTACAACGTCATTTGTTAATACATACTGGTGAGAAGCCATATAGTTGTGATGTATGTAGTAAATATTTTAGTGATTCATCAACATTGCAACGGCATTTGTTGATACATACTGGTGAGAAGCCATATAGTTGTGACGTATGTAATAAATGTTTTAAACTAAAATTTAATTTGCAACGTCATTTGTTGATACATACTGGTGAGAAGCCATATAGTTGTAATGTATGTAGTAAATATTTTAGTGATTCAACAACATTGCAACGCCATTTGTTGATACATACTGGTGAGAAGCCATATAGTTGTGATGTATGCAGTAAACGTTTTAGTGATTCATCAACATTGCAACGTCATTTGTTGATACATACTGGTGAGAAGCCATATAGTTGTGATGTATGTAGTAAATGTTTTAACAGAAAATCAACATTGCAACGGCATTTGATTATACATAATGGTGATAAGCCATATAGATGTGATGTATGTAGTAAACGTTTTAGTGATTCATCAACATTGCAACGACATTTGTTGATACATACTGGTGAGAAGCCATATAGTTGTAATGTATGTAATAAATGTTTTAAAGTAAAATTAATATTGCAACGTCATTTGTTGAAACATACTGGTGAGAAGCCATATAGTTGTGATGTATGTAGTAAATGTTTTAGTGATTCGTCAACATTGCAACGACATTTATTGATACATACTGGTGAGAAGCCATATAGTTGTGATGTATGCAGTAAATGTTTTAGTGATTCATCAACATTGAAAAAGCATTTGTTGATACATACTGGTGAGAAGCCATATAGTTGTGATGTATGTAGTAAATGTTTTAACAGAAAATCAACATTGCAACGGCATTTGATTATACATAATGGTGATAAGCCATATAGTTGTGATGTATGTAGTAAACGTTTTAGTGATTCATCAACATTGCAACGACATTTGTTGATACATACTTGTGAGAAGCCATATAGTTGTAATGTATGTAATAAATGTTTTAAAGTAAAATTAACATTGCAACGTCATTTGTTGAAACATACTGGTGAGAAGCCATATAGTTGTGATGTATGTAGTAAATGTTTTAGTGATTCGTCAACATTGCAACGACATTTATTGATACATACTGGTGAGAAGCCATATAGTTGTGATGTATGCAGTAAATGTTTTAGTGATTCATCAACATTGAAAAAGCATTTGTTGATACATACTGGTGAGAAGCCATATAGTTGTGATGTATGTAGTAAATGTTTTAACAGAAAATCAACATTGCAACGGCATTTGATTATACATAATGGTGATAAGCCATATAGTTGTGATGTATGTAGTAAACGTTTTAGTGATTCATCAACATTGCAACGGCATTTGTTGATACATACTGGTGAGAAGCCCTATAGTTGTAATGTATGTAATAAATGTTTTAAACTAAAATTAACTTTGCAACGTCATTTGTTGAAACATACTGGTGAGAAGCCATATAGTTGTGATGTATGTAGTAAATGTTTTAGTGATTCATCAACATTGAAACGGCATTTATTGATACATACTGGTGAGAAGCCATATAGTTGTGATGTATGTAATAAATGTTTTAATAGAAAATCAACATTGCAAGAACATTTGTTGATACATACTAGTGATAAGCCACATAGTTGTGATGTATGTAATAAATGTTTTAGTCAAAAAGCAAATTTGACACAGCATTTGTTGATACACACTGGTGATAAGCCATATAGTTGTGATGTATGTAATAAATATTTTAACAGAAAATCAACATTGCAACGACATTTGATTATACATACTGGCGACAAGGCATATAGTTGTGATATATGTAGTAAATGTTTTAATAGAAAGTCAACATTGCAAGAGCATTTGTTGATACATATTGGTGATAAGCCATTTAGTTGTGATGTATGTAGTAAATGTTTTAGCAAAAAATCAACATTACAACGGCATTTATTGATACATACTGGTGATAAGACGTATTAAATGTATAATTCATGTAGGTGTAAGTATTTGTAAGACAAGATAAAGTTCAGGGGTACAAACAGCAATAATAATAATACCAATTTATCTATTCAAATACGCGTATTACAGATCGTACATTATTAGATTGTTGAAATCTCTAAATCTTCTTTTAATATAAATACTAGTACACTGTCATTATTGTAGACTTATGTATTACAATGCATTAATTATAATTGATTATAGAAAATTATTATTATTATTAATATTTATTATATTTAGAATTTTGTTTTTGTTTTTTAAATGTCATAAAATTAATTTTATCTATGTTCATCTTTAGGTTATTAGCTTCTAGTCACGAGAATATGTCTTTTAATGAGTTATTTATATCCTCTTCGTAGAAGTTGGGATCGTCATTGGTAAAAATTGCTGTGCTGTCGTCAGCGTATAGAACCATTGAAGGAGTAATAGTATTAGGTAGATCGTTAATATTAATTGGAAATATAATTACCCTAATATACTACTTAGAGGTACCTTACACTTTACAGTTCTCTTTTCCAACTGATATTCGTTTCTATTCTAGTCATTTCTGTGATTTGTTTCCTACCTTGTAAATATGATTTTACTAGATTAAGTAAATTTCCTCTGATCCCATATATCTCTAATTGATTCCTTCCTTCAACAAGGATATCATGGTCTACATGATCGAAAGCTCTAGTCATAGTCATAAATAACGCAGTTGTACTCTTTTTATTATCTGGATCACTCATATTTTTTTCTAAGAGTTTATAGATGGCTAAATTTATTGTATGTATTTGTTTTCTCGAAGAAATTATATATGGACTTGTAAATAACTGTTTAAATTTTTTTTTTATATAACTTGTATTAGTGTAATAGGTCTATAGAATTATGTAAAGTATTCTATTTTTTTCTGCTATTCTATTCTATTCTATTCTATTCTAATTGGATTATGCTCTATCGTTCTTTTTAAATATCGGATTGATTACAGAAACATTTAGTTTGATTTGTTGTTTACACTGTTGATGTTATTCCATACCGCTTTTGAAAAAAATCTATTTTCGCCTCATATTTTTTGTATTTTTTCGAAGAATATAAACGCCAATTTTGTCGTGTGTTTGTAACGTTCCTAAAATAGACCTGATAGAGTTATCAGCTCGACCTCCACGCGGTTCCCCCTGGAAACCACTGTGGTTATTTCTCATGGAATTCTTCATGATGGGCTAACTGACCCGCTTTCATCCTCACCAATCACATCTCACTAGTGCACCGCCAGTGTATACTGATAGCGCAGGCGAGATTATGATTCCATTTTCACCCATTAAAAAAACCTTTTTCATATGAACACATGGAGAAATCAAGTTAAGATTAGTATCATATACTTAGATCTGCAATCTCTTAAATCAGTGAAAAAATTAAGATTCTAAATCGACCCAATCGAAAGATATGGCTGTTTGTGTTCCATTTATATTGTATATTTTGACATTCACAAAGTGAAACAAAATCTATTGACCTATAATCATGAAATTTGGCAAGAAGCAAGGTCATGTAACACAAGTAAAGAAAAAAATTCAAAAATTGTAAATTTGTGCATATTTCACAAAAAAAAAAAACAAATTAATTTGTATGGAACCCTCATTATGCAATTCATTCATTAAACACTGTTTTTACTACAAACACATTTTTCATACAAATGTGAAAAGTTGAAACCATTACATAAGTTTTATTTTCTCTATAACAGTGTGGACACTTTAATAAAAAATCCAAGTCCACTTGAGAAAGATTAGACAATACATTATTTTTAAACTCCTTTCCTCAATCTTTCCCATTTAATATTTTATTCAATGCCAAAGAGTATACCTCTACACAATGCATGAAATGTGTGTTTACATAATTTTGAGTTCTGTGTATCTCATTATATTATTAGAAACATTTACATATAAACCCACAGACATATGGTCATGTCTGAACTTCATCAGACGCCTGCTCTATCGCAGCCGTTGCGTTAGTAGTTAGTAGTTCTAGATCTACAGTAGAACACTCGCTGGAATGCACATCTGTTTATAAAAAATATTTTTAATTTTATCATTATCACTGAGTTGAAATTTGTCTTCTTCACGACACCGAGGATATCTAGAGCTTTTATGCTGTCTCTTGATTAGTCACATACTGTTGCTGTTGGAATCAATCCCGTCTTTCAACTTTCATGCAATACCTGAAAGACAACATAATTGTATAATATATATTAGATACATTACTTTTTATCAGAAAAATATCAACTATCAATAATTGGATATTACAAAAAATCCATTCTTCTTTAATTATGACAGCACACAATATTTATTTGTCTGAAATTACTGATTTTCCAAAAAATAAAATGTTATTGGCGTTGTTTGTAATTATCCATTTCTTTTTTTACACATGTCAACACCAACATAATCCTTTATAACCAACTCAATTTTAAAACATGTATTTCGATTATTGCAGCCTATGTATCTATTTAAAACACCTTAAAGTAAATGTAAGAGTAAACACAATACTTTGTCTATTAAAAAAAAGAACCATGTTATTAAAAAAATTATATAAAATTTATGACAATATAAAAATTTAAATTTATGTAATAAATACCTATTAATTATACGTTAAAACGACCATACCGTTCAATATTTGTTTTTCCAAGTTTAGGAATGCATATGGCTGATAACTGTATAAGTACATTTTGTTGTTGATGCGAGTAATCTGCATTATAGTACTATGGTCTAATATCCATCAAAATACCAACAAACGGTTGTCGCGAGTAAACTCTAGCGTAACAACAATAATTCGATATACAAAATAAAAAATCTTATCACATTTTTTATTTTCGAATACAATAAATAAACACAAGTAATAAAATTTATTAAAATGGAAAAAAAAATTAAAAGTATATGTAATGTAAAAAAAAATTCTATTCAGTGACAGCAGGGCGTGAGGTTGCCAGATAATAATGAGCCATGCACTAAATTCTAAGAATATTGTTATTTTATTAATAATAAACTTGTTCATATATCAAAATAGTGATGAAATGTTTAAAAAATATGATTATAAATATTTTTTAAACAGTAGCATTTTTTTTTATTAGTAAATCTATTTTACTAACAATTATAATTCAATATTTGTACCTCCCTTTTACTTTATATGTATTTTTAAGTAGCAATATTAAAAAATCCGCAACGCACACACGTGCTTTTGTATCATTGCCAAAAATTCTGTAGGGTAGATACAAACTCCTTGTCAATTCACTTACGTACACATATCTGTACAAGAGTTTCCTACCTGTCCTTAGACTAAAGATTTCGTCTTTAGACATAGTCACAGCTTCTCTAATCTTACTACACTGCTGACTTTTTCGACATATTGTACTGTTTATTCCTTGTGCATTTTGTGTGTGCTTTATTTCTTCGACTCGATAATAACAAAGGTAATACCGGCTACTAGACCGATACATATTATTCGTAGACTTAAATCTGCCGCAGTCTACCTATTCTCTTTTATATTCCTTCTCTGACAATCGGTTGTTATTTTTACAACCACTTGTTGCAGTACCTTGTATAAGAGACTCGTACTAGAGACGTAAATTTCCAGCAAACTTTCAGTGTGTACCCTCTATAGTAAACACGAGGCGACCTCAGAACTATCCCACTAGGACTACGTCAAGACCTGATAACCACTGTGTTTTAATGATGTCACAACACGTTTAGTGGGTACCCTGACCACAGAGGTACAGGTCATATGTATTCGCAGTGTCCACAGCGCATGGCAGATCAAATATGGCTACACAAGATGAGAATTTGCATGTCTCCGACAACACCCAACAGCAGGTGACTCCACATCATGAAGAGCGTCCAGACTACTTCAATGTTATGAATGCCACACAGGAACCGTTGATTGAACAAGATGAGTTTCAGCATGGCATAGTCGGAGTGGTAGTTGATAATGAGACAAATGAGCTCTTGAATTTCTATGAGGCTTATGTAAAGGAGAAAGAGGCCGAAACAGAACCTACAGTTGTACAAGGAGGGACCACCTTTCGAAGCACTGAACATTCAACACCTGATTCTGAACGAGTTCCACATAATGAAGATGAGGAGCGTAATGTATTTGAATCTGAGCACCAGAGGAGAAGAATATCATGTGATACAGTTTATTCATGTGAGGTATGCAGTGAGACATTCAACTCCTACAATACACTGGAATGCCATATGTCAGTCCATAATAAACAGGAAATATATTCGTCTAATGTAAAGCCATACACTTGTGATGTATGTAGTAAATGTTTTAACCATAAATCAGCATTGCAACGGCATTTTATTATACATACTGGTGAGAAGCCATATAGTTGTGATGTATGTAATAAGTGTTTTAATAGAAAATCAACACTGCAACAGCATTTGTGGATACATAATGGTAAGAAGCCGTATAGTTGTAATGTATGTAATAAGTGTTTTAATACAAAAGCAACACTGCAACAGCATTTGACGACACATAGTGGTAAGAAGCCATATAGTTGTAATGTATGTAATAAGTGTTTTAAAAGAAAAGCAACACTGCAACAGCATTTGACGACACATAGTGGTAAGAAGCCATATAGTTGTGATGTATGTAGTAAATGTTTTAACCATAAATCAACATTGTATCGGCATATGTTGATACATGTTGGTGGGAAACCTTATAATTGTGATGTATGTAATAAGTGTTTTAATAGAAAATCAACTCTGCAACAGCATTTGTCGACACATAGTGAAAAGAAATCATATAGTTGTGATGTATGTAGTAAATGTTTTAATACAAAATCAACATTGCAAGTGCATTTATCGACACATAGTGGAAAGAAACCTATTAGTTGTGGTATATGTAGTAAATGTTTTAACAGAAAATCATCATTGAAATACCATTTGTTGACACATACAGGTGATAAGCCATATAGTTGTGATGTATGTAGTAAATGTTTTAATACAAAATCAACACTGCAAGTGCATTTGTCGACACATAGTGGAAAGAAACCATTTAGTTGTGATGTATGTAGTAAATGTTTTAAGATAAAATCATATTTGCGACAGCATTTGTCGACACATAGTGGTAAGAAGCCATTTAGTTGTGATGTATGTAGTAAATGTTTTAATAGAAAATCAACACTGCAAGTGCATTTTTTGACACATAGTGGAGAGAAACCATTTAGTTGTGATGTATGTAGTAAATGTTTTAATAGAAAATCAAGATTGAAATACCATTTGTTGACACATAGTGGTAAGAAGCCATATAGTTGTAATGTATGTAGCAAATGTTTTAATAGAAAATCAACTCTGCAAGAGCATTTGTCGACACATAGTGGAAAGAAGCCATATGGTTGTGATGTATGTAGCAAAAATTTTAACAGAAAATCAACATTGCAAAAGCATTTGTTGATACATACTGGTGAAAAGCCATATAGTTGTAATGTATGTAGCAAATGTTTTAATAGAAAATCAACTCTGCAACAGCATTTGTCGACACATAGTGGAAAGAAGCCATATAATTGTGATGTATGTAACAAATGTTTTAACATAAAATCAACATTGAAAAAGCATTTGTTGATACATACTGGTGATAAGCCATATAGTTGTAATGTATGTAGTAAGTGTTTTAACAGAAAAGCAACATTGAAAAAGCATTTGTTGATACATAATGGTGAGAAGCCATATAGTTGTGATGTATGTAGTAAATGTTTTAACCAAAGATCAAATCTGCAACGGCATATGTTGATACATACTGGTGATAAGCCGTATTAAATGTATAATTCATGTAGGTGTAAGTATTTGTAAGACAAGATAAAGTTCAGAGGCACAAATAACAATAATAATAATAATAATTTATCTATTTAAATATGTGTATTACAGATCGTATATTATTAGATTTTTAAAGTCTTTGTGACTCGAATAATATGACAAAATCTTTTGTAATCTGTAAAGTGAGGGAAATGTCAAAAATTTTTATTTCTTATAATATGGCTTGCTCCTTTTTACTCTTTATAAAGGCTTTTCCCCTACCCTAGAAATTTCCCTAATAAAGAATTCCGTACTTGAGTGTTGAGCCTGCAAACGCATGGTAAGCGCTTAGAAGTACAAATTGATTAGCGACTTTTCGTAACAAGTAAAGTGCATAGAAGTGCTGATTTACTTTTGTACAAATGTGATCAATCTGTGTTTTACAAGTCATATCAGCGTCAATATGGATACCTAAAAAGTTAACACAACGAGTTTCCTTAATTTTCCCGCCATATTTATATTATTCAGAATTTTGTTTTTAAATGTCATAAAATTAATTTTATCTACGTTCATCTTTAGGTTATTAGCTTCTAGTTACGAGAATATGTCTTTTAATGAGTTATTTATATCCTCTTCGTAAAAGTTGGGATCGTCATTGGTAAAAATTGCTGTGCTGTCGTCAGCGTATAGAATCATTGAAGGAGTAATAGTATTAGGTAGATCGTTAATGTTAATTGGAAACAATAATGACCCTAATATACTTTTTAGAGGTACCTCATACTTTACAGTTCTCTGTTCCAACTGATATTCGTTTCTATTCTAGTTATTTCTGTGAACTGTTTCCTACCTTGTAAATATGATTTTAAGTTAAGGTTAAGTACATTTCCTTTGATCCCATATATCTCTCTAATCTCTAATTTTTCAACAAGGATACATGATCGAAGGCTCTAGTCATAGTCATAAATAACGCCGTTGTACTCTTTTTATTATATGGTTCACTCATATTTTTTTCTAAGAGTTTCTAGATGGCTAAATTCACTGACTTTTTCTTTCTAAATCCAAATTATTCATCTAAAAGTATTTCAATTTTCTCTAAGAAATCATAAATCTTTTAAATTTTTTTAATATAACTTGTATTAGTGTAATAGGTCTATAAAATTATGTAAAGTATTCTATTTTAATCTGCTATTCTATTCTATTCTTTTCTATTCTATTCTATTCTATTATAATTGGATTTTTCTCTATCATTCTTTTTAAATATCGGATTGATTACAGAAACATTTAGTTTGATTTGTTGTTTACACTGTTGATGTTATTCCATACCGCTTTTGATTTGTTTGTCGATTTTATAATCTTTTTTAATCTTTCAGTGTAATCAGTAAAATAATATTTTTCAATTTCTTTACGTATATACCTGTATAAGAGTTTAGTTTTTGTATCTTTTTAGGCCCTTAGTGCGTCATTTTGCTCGATGACAGATTGTAATTTTTTTTTTTATTGGAAAACAAAGAACATATAGTAACTTCAAATCATCCCTAAAAGCATTGTATGCTTTTTCTGGGTTGTCATTTTTAAATACCGTAACAAATGAGTGTTTAATGTAGTTTCTAAGAAGTTAATATTATTTATTACAGTTTTTAACTATTTTAAAGAAAAATGTATTAATAAGATTGATTTTCATTTTCGTGGGTCTGTTAGATATATATTATAATTATATTATGTTCTGTCATATCTTTAGCACTACATTCAAACACTCCGTTGCGATTACATTGATTTACAAATGTATATTTTTATATTTTTGATTCCTATGGACATACGACACATGATCTTTTTCTATTATACCTGGAAAACTTGCAGCTAATTTGAAATTCGGCATTTTTAATAATTCGATGTTCTCAAACGTCATATTATGTTCGGTAATGTATACAACATCCAGGGGTGTTTTATTACTGTCATATACCTTAAGTTGCAAGCGTTATGTTTGACATATCACGTGATTATATGGTATATATTGTGTAAAGCAACAGATGTCATTGTACATAATACGTAGATGTGTGTATAATGTAACAAAGTTTTGATCTATTTATTATTATATAATATGAATTGTACAGTCTATCTGTATATTTATTTATTAATCCATGTAATAATTAATGAATAAAAATCCATTTACGCCTTATATTATTTGTATTTTTTCGAAGAATGTAAACGCCAATTTAGTCGTGCGTTTGTAACGTTCCTAAAAAAATGACTTTTTTAATGGGTGAAATTGAAATGATAACCCCACCTGCGCTATTAGTATGCACTGGTGGGACACCAGTGAGGGATGATTGGTGAGGATGAAAGCAAGTCAGTTAGCCCATCATGAAGAATTCCATGAGAAATAACCACGATGGTCTCCAGGGGAAACCGCGCGGAAGTCGATCTGATACAGTATATTGCTAGCAATGGAGCTGTTATAATACAAGGTTTGAATTTGAATCTTATTTTATTACAACTCGTCCACGTGTATGATACACGGTCGAGCAGACTTCTTCTATATTAGACATTATTTGACATATTACTCTATATCGTCAATACCTATATTAAACAATGATACACCATTTATCATTCTTAAAGTATAATTCTATTGTTAGATATGAATTTAATAAATTTTGATACAATGTGTACAAATATCGAGAGGAGTAGATCGTTTAAGTCGTGCTGATAGGCAGGACAGTTGTGTTTCAATAGAAAGGTTTTCATCTATCAATATTCCTAAATATTTTACTGAATTTGTTCTCTCAGCCGTTTTCCAGTCACAGAACCCTTTAAATGGCATCATGTTGTTAACCTGCTTTATTTACTTACAGGGATGAATAGGTAAAGTATGAAGTTGTTTAGGAGCAGATGCAGCAGGTTTATGGAAAGCGAGATATGTTGTTTTATTTGTATTTTACCAGAGGGAAACTTTGTACAAAAGACGTTTGCGTGGATACCTCTGTCCCATTCGTGTTTCAACCGTGAAACAGTTGTGTTTGCATGGCTGTATTTCGGTTTGACGGATGAGATATGGCGTAAATTTACAAGGTACAGAGGAATAACACCTGAGTTCTCAGGAATGGCAACGCATCAGGAGTATCATGGGCGAAACAGTAGGTATACTCTGTTATATCCATGGTACCGATCATGTCTATAGGCGACTATTCAATATACTATTCCTTCTATGTAATCCCATGTTCTTAGGTTCCTTCTACGTAATTCTTGGAGATCACTGACAGAGTTGTGAGAAGTAGTAGGATGAAATGATAACCCTAAATAGTGTGACACAGGGACCCCTGGGGCACTAATGCCGGGTTGCCAATCGTTCGATAGAAGGACCAGTAATATTGTGAACTCTTCGTAGGAATGATAACGTCCATTCATGTTCAAAGTTGTAGTGACAATTTACAATATTTCATTTCAGTTCAAACACAACCACTCTTTGGAATCAACTTCCAGCAGCAGTATTTCCAAACCGATACAATATCATAACCTTCAAGAAAGGAAAATGTTTGAAAGTGGAATAAAAATGTAGAAAGGATATATACAAAGCAAATTAAATAAAAACCTGTAAAAATATATACTATGCTTGTATATGTGTACAAAGATTATTTATTCTTATAGGATCACTTTGTTGTCTGTCCATCTGTCTGAAATCTTTTTTCTCTTGGAATTGTTAGTAATGGGCTTTAACAGCTCCATTGCTAGCAATATACCCTATCAGGTCGACTTCCACGCAGTTCCCCCTGGAAACCATTGTGGTTATTTCTCATGGAATTCGTCACGATGGGCTAACTGACCTGCTTCATCCTCACCTACCATCCCTCACTGGTGCCCCGCCGGTGTATACTGATTGCGCGGGTGGGGTTACCGTTCCATTCTCACTCATAAAAAAACTTTGTTCATTGATAAAAAGAAACATGTTATTAAAAAATTGATATAAAACTTTATGACAATATAAAAATTTATTTAAATGACAATATAAAAGTTAAAACGACCATACCGCTCAATATTTGTTTTTCCAAGTTTAGGAATGGATATGGCTGATATCTGTATAGTACATTTATTTGTTTTTTTTTTAATGAATGATAATGGAATGGTAACCCCATCTGCGCTATCTATATACGCTGGCGGGGCACCAATGAGAATCATAGGCGAGCATGAAAAGACAAGTCAGTTAAGTTAAAGTTAGCCCACTGTGACGAATCTAACAATAAATAAATCACGATTGTTTCCAGGAAGAATCACGAGGAGGTCGACCTGACAAGGTATATTGCTAGCAGTGGGGCTACTAATTCCTATTACTAACAATCCCCTCTCCCCACATATTTTGTTGTTAATGCGAGTAATCTGCATTAAAAAAGCAGTATTATAGTTTAATAACCACCAAAATACCAACAAACGGCTGTCGCGAGTAAGCTCTAGCGTGCAACTATGATCCGATATACAAAATACAAACATTTGATATCCAATACGTGAAATGAAAAAGATTAAAAGTAAGAATTTATTTTAAAACTATATATAAATTAAAAAAAGAAATTATATCCAATGACAGCACGACGTGGGGTTGCCACATGATCACGAGCAATGCACATTACACATTGCACTAAATACTAAGACAATTGTTAATTTATTAAACATTTACATTGTGCCTATAGTGATAAAATGTTTAAATGTTTAAAAATATGACTATGAATATAATAGAATATTTTATTTTAAATTATTAGTGAAAATGTTTACGAACAATTATAATTCAATATTCGTACCTCCCTTTTAAAATATATGTATTTTTAAGTAGCAATACTTAAAAATCCGCAACGCACGCACACACTTTTTTTATTGGCAAAAATTTGTAGGGTAGATACAAGCCCCTGGTCAAATCACTAACGTACACATATCTGTACAAGAGTCAGTAGGTACCCTCTTTAGTAGACGCCAAACGTCCTCAAAATTGTTGTACTAGTCCATGAAGACTCAATTAATATCTAACTGCATATGAGCAGTCTAAGTGTAACTTTAAACTGCCTCAGCAGGGTTATCATTTAATAAACACTTACAACTAAACAGGATATATTCCTAGTGTTCACAGTACATGGCAGATCAAACATAGTTACGGGCAATGCACAAGGTGAGAATTTGCATGTCTCTGACAACACCAAACAGCAGGTGACTCCACACTATCCAAAGCTACTATCAAGAGCATCCAAACTGCTGCACAGTTATGAATACCACACAGGAACCGTTGATTGAACAAGATGTTTTTTAGCGTGGCATAGTCGAAGCGGGAGTTGTAAAAGCATTCAAGTCCTACAATATACTGGAATGCCATGTCTGTCTATAATGAACAGAAAAAATATTCGTCTAATGAAAAGCCATACACTTGTGATGCATGTAATAAATGTTTTAGTTATTCATCAACATTGCAACGGCATTTGTTGATACATACTGGTGATAAGCCATATAGTTGTGATGTATGTAATAAATGTTTTAACAGAAAGACAACATTACAACGGCATTTAATTATACATACTGGTGATAAGTCATATAGTTGTGACGTATGTAATAAATGTTTTAACAGAAAGACAACATTACAACGGCATTTGATTATACATACTGGTGATAAGCCATATAGTTGTGATGTATGTAATAAATGTTTTAACAGAAAATCAACACTGCAACAGCATTTGTATATACATACTGGTATTAAGCCATATAGTTGTGATTCATGTAATAAATGTTTTAGTGATACATCAAAATTACGACAGCATTTGTTGATACATAGTGGTAAGAAGCCATATAGTTGTGATATATGTAATAAATGTTTTAACCAAAAATCATCATTGAAACGGCATTTGATTATACATACTGATAATAAGCCATATAATTGTGATGTATGTAGTAAATGTTTTAGTGATTCATCAACATTGCGACGGCATTTGTTGATACATACTGATGAGAAGTTATATAGTTGTGACATATGTAGTAAATGTTTTAACAGAAAGTCAACACTGCAACAACATTTGTATATACATACTGGTGTTAAGCCATATAGTTGTGATATATGTAGTAAATGTTTTAACCAAAAATCAATATTCCAACGACATTTTTTGATACATACTGGTGAGAAGCCATATAGTTGTGATGTATGTAGTAAATGTTTTAACCAAAAATCAACATTGCAACGGCATTTGATTATACATACTGGTGATAAGCCATATAGTTGTGATGTATGTGGTAAATGTTTTAATAATACATCAACATTGCGACGGCATTTGTTGATACATAGTGGTAAGAAGCCATATAGTTGTGATATATGTAATAAATGTTTTAAACAGAAAGTACGTTTAACACAACATGTTTTGATACATACTAGTGATAAACCATATTGTTGTGATGTATGTAGTAAAGGTTTTAACAAAAAATCAACATTGCAACAGCATTTTATTATACATACTGGTGATAAACCATATAGTTGTGATGTATGTAGTAAATGTTTTAACAGAAAATCAACATTGAAACGGCATTTTGTAATACATACTGGTGATAAACCATATACTTGTGATGTATGTAATAAATGTTTTAAAAGAATGTCAACACTGCAACGGCATGTGTTCAAACATATTGAAGCCGTGCTGTATTAAATATATAATTCATGTAGGTGTAAGTATTTATAAGACAAGATAAAGTTCAGAGGTCAAACAGCAGTACCTTTAGTACTAGATTTACAATGGAGGTCAAAAAGTTCGAGGATTGAGGGAAAAGGGGGTTAAAATTAAACATGAAACTATTTTTTCTTTTTAATATATTCTCCCTTAACCTTAACACAATTTTCGAATTTTTCAAATATTTTGTTTATACAAAAAAAAAGGTTTATTGCTGTCAAAATAGGCTAAAATTGCAAACTTGACTTCTTCATCGTCGCCAAGTTTTTTTCCACGCAGCTCCTATTTCATTTTTGGGAATAAATATTAATCGCTGGATGGTAAGGTGGGTGATCTAAGTTTTCAAACCCGCGTTGGTGGATGGCAGCCTTCGCATCATGGCACGTGTGGACGAAAGCATTGTCGTGCAAAAGGAGCACATCTTTTGACAGCGTTCCTCTTCTGTTGCCTTGATAGTTCCTTCCAATCTGTCCAGAAAAGAAGCATAGTATTGTCCCATTATAGTCACACCACGATCTTTATCATCGACCAACAAAATACCTTTTGTATCCCAAAAGATAGTCGCTATGATCTTTCCGGCTGATTGTGATACTTTAAACTTCTTCAGAGGAATTGTGTCTTTTTTATTCCACTACATCGACTCTTGCTTCAACTCAGGTTTATAGTAGTGAACCCGGATTCCATCTCCAGTAACAATCCGAGCCATAACTTCTTCCCTACTCTGTCTACAGAGACTACTTACTACTACTTCCCTCTCTCACTTGGCCGTCCGGAGTGAGGGTCATCTTCAATAGACTCTCTTCCTTGTTTGAAAAGACCATGATACTTGTAAACCATTGTTATATCAGAGACAGAGTTCGCATAAACTGCTCTTGAAAAGTCATCTAAGAGGATTTTCTTTGCTTGGTAAGGAACTTAATAACAGCGCGGTGTTCAATTTTCTCCATAGTCGCTGACTTCTTTCGATTCACTTGTTTGCAGATCGATAACTCAAACATTAATGACCCTATTTGGTTCAAACTTGATATATATACTCTTAATGAGGTGCTTGACAAATAACTATCTGAACGAGTAAACCCTATAACCCCTCCATTCCGCGAACTTTTTGACCTCCCCTCGTACGTTTGACATTTCATGTGATTATATATATATTATGGAAAGCAATAGATGTCATTGTATATAATATGCAGATGTGTGTTTATTGTGACATAGTTTTGATCAATTAATTATTGTAGCAATTATTTTATTGATTTAGGAACTTATATAATAATTGTAGATGAGATGTAACATTAAAAGACAGACCGAGAAGTAGTATTATTATAAAGAAGTTTAGACTAAATAGTCGAGTGTATCAAATTTATAATAATTTTGATAATTAACAGTTACACTAACTAGTAATTTAAACGATAACCGAGCATCCGTGTGCATCAAACTTTATTAATTGTTAAATCAGCTGTCAATGGTTAAATTTGTGGTTAATATCAAAAGTGTGAAGTTATAATTTATTTATTAACTGGAATACAATTTTGCCATATGGCATCAAGCTAGTCACTTGTACGAAGATTTATTGTGCAATAAAGAATAAATAAATAAATGGTACTATGGCAACACTGATATCAAACCAAAAAATAATTAAAATTTATTTTCATGATGTTTTGTAGTTAGTACTAATTTATAATAAAACAAAAATAGACATGTATTCATATTATTAAGATGGATAAAAAATAAGCATTTCTTAAAATTTCATAAATGACCCTGGAATTTACCATTTTTTACATTGCTATGTTAAATTAAGTAATTTCAGTAGGTATAGAAGAGCAATTAAGAAATGTAATTATGAAATACACAGATATAATAAAGTAAACACAACTAAGAAAATTAATTATTACACATAATAACAACTACTTATTAAGTATATATTTTCTTTTAAAAAAATCTTTTAAAAAAAGCTGTAAGTATTTTTATTTATGTTTGAGGTTAATTTAACAGATAAAATAACTTTTGTCAAAAATTATAATTTTCTGTTAAGATAAATTTTAATTAATAAAGTTATAAGTTGAAACAAACTTAGATCTTAAACACCAATTATTAAATGGTTGATTTAACAGCGAATAAATTTTGTTGTACATGGCTGTAAGAGATCATATACATAGTTAGAAAGGTTAAAAATAAGCTGTTGTGTTGGTTTGGTTGATATATAAAGGAAAGACTGGAAATGTAGGTGGCATGATGAAAAAGGACCTAGTTACATAAACGAATTGGCTGATGAATATTTAAACGGTGAAGAGAAATAGATCTTTTAATCGGAATATTTGTAAAATTCCGAGCCGAAATCCAGTAACAATTCTCTCTAAATAAGGAGTATAGTTGTGTACCTACATAAGTGTTTTCAGACAAAGGACGAAATCGTGTATATCATTGAAATATTCGAAAATATTTTCAAAGTCAATTATGTTTTTTGAGGCAAGTAGTTAAATTAGTGTTTAAAATATACTCGTATATTATTACTAGCACTGTATATCTAACACATGTTTATAAATATTAACATGTATTAGATACAATGAAATACAATACAATAATAACATATCGGTGGTGCTAAAAGTGTATTATACACTATATATGTACAGTGTTGAGCACTTCAAGTTTATTAGACATATCATACATATCAACATATATAAATAAAAACATTATTATATGTAAATTAATAATCCATTATAAAGGGATAGGATATAATACGTAAATATGGTAAATAATTTTATATATATATATATAACGGTTACAGTTTTTCATCAGTAGGCCACTAGCTTATTTAGCATTCCTAGTTTTATAATAAAATATTTTTTTTCTGCAATACTTATTTTGAACGAAGATGTCATGCTGCAAACGAAGAGATATTGAATCGAAATATTCCTTTTATCTTACCAATGTAATCATAGTTTTGGTATGACGCTAGTACTTCAATATAATTATATTGGCATTGGTTATCAAATAACAATACAATACAAATACAATTGTATAATATGAAACTAATAGTTTTCCTTACTAATAAGTGGAAATTATTTCGTTGCCTCTGGATAGAAAAGGCGTAACTGCCACTTTTGTCTAATATAACTTAATGATGCTGTTTTCTTCAGAATTTTAAAGTCTAACTATCTGTATATTTATTTATTAATAAATGTAATAATTAATGAATAAAAATCCATTTACGCCTCATATTTTTTTGTATTTGTTTGAAGAATGTAAACGCCAGTTTTGTCGTGCGTTTGTAACATTTGTGGAGTATCGCAATCCTATTAGACTAATAAAGGGCGAAAGGTATTATTAGTAATAGGGTCTAGCATTGCCATTGCTAGCAATACACTCTATCAGGTGTCCATGCTGTTCCCCCTTGAAACTATATTGGTTAATTCTTGATTATGTCACGATTGGCTAACTGACTTCCTTAGATCCTCACCTATCACCCCTCATTGATGCTCCGTCAACGTATACCGATAGCGCAGACAGGATTACCATTTCATCGTCACACATTAAAAAATCCTATTAAACATGTTCTGTCATCTAGGTCCCGGCATAGAATACGTCACCCTTTTTTCTCCGTGGGTGGCCTAAGAGATGATTAAAGGAACTTATGGTGGAGGGATGGGCAACAGCGCCTGTCGAATGTGGCAACGACTGACAAAATCCTCTTTACGGGGGAGGCTGTGTTCAGCAGTGTTGACAAAGCAACCCACACATTTCTTAATATGGCAACTTTATCAGTCTATGTTTGATGTACATAGAGTTATGGTCTCTGGTTGGTGTCTGGTAACTGGATGATGGATGGAATTTCTGTTGCAGTAAATATTGGGTGTCTCAAAAGATAGGTGATATTTGTTTTGGTTATTGGGTGAACGCAACTATTCTGAGGGGCGCGGGGGAGTATATTATTCGGTAGCTTCTGGGAATTTAGTCGCTATGGAGCGTTTCTCGAAAGTCGACTGTATGTTGTGCGTACGCAAATTTTACAAAAACGGTAATTCGGCGACTGTAGCGCGTAGAAAATTTTGCAGTATTCAACATATTCGACATTTAAATGACGCGCCAAGTCCTAAACTCATTGATAAATGGGTTAAAAAGTCTGAATAGACTGGTTCAATGCTGGAAAAATCGAAATCCGGACGTCCAAGGTTTTCGAGAACGGTCGAAAATATAGACAGTGTTTCTCAATCTGTTCGTGACAACGAGACCTTTCGATTCGGAAGCATGCTGATGCTTTAACCGTGCATAAATCGTCATTGTTCCGCATTTTACACAAAGATTTAAAGCTGCACCCCTACAAAATTCAATTAGTACAAGAATTAAAGGTTCAGGATGCTGTGCAGAGGATTGACTTCGTAAATCAGATGATTGAGAGCTTTTCAACGTTTACCAACGTATTCTTTTTGGATGAATCTAATTTTCATTTCAATGGACATGTAAACAAATAAAATTGCCGATACTGGAGTGCAACTAATCCAAAATACAAACATCTGAAACCTCTACATTCACCTAAAGCGGCCGTATGGGCTGCAATGTCGGCGCAAGGAATTATCGGCCCTTACTTTTTTGAAGATTAAAGGGGACGCACAGTTACACTGAACTCGGACCGTTATGTGGAGATGTTAGACAACTTCTTCGTGCCTGAACTGCAAAACTTTTCTGGCTATAACCAAAGAATATGGTTCCAGCAGAACGAAACAACTTCATACACGTCCAAAAGTTCTTTACCACGAGTTCGTGACATTTTTCCCAGCAAATTGATATCTAGGAGAGGTGACATAAATTGGCCGCCACGAAGTCCCGATTTAACCCCTATGGACTTGGGGGGAAAGGGATTGTTAGTAATGGAGACTAAGAATCCCATTGCTAGCAATATACCCAGCCAGATCGACCTCCTTGCGGTTCTCCCTGGAACCTAACATTAACCATGTTAGGTTCCATTTCTTATGAATTCATCATAATGGGCTAACTGGCCTGTTTTCATTCTCATCTATCACCCTTCACTGGTGCTCAACCAGCGTATCCCGTTAGCGCAGGCGGGGTTACCATTCCATTTTCACCCATAAAAAAACCCTATGGACTTTTTCCTGTGGGCTTACGTGAAATTTAAAGTCTATGCCAACAAACCGACTTCCTTGGCACAATTTAACGGAAATATCCGTTACAGAATGGCAGCCATCACGGATAATACATGCCGAGCCGTCATAGAGAATTTTTGAGCTCGATTAAATGAATGCCGTGAATGCAACGGTTTACACTTGAACGATATTATTTTCAAAAAATAAATTCCCAAAAGTGTATTTTAATATGTAATAATTTTTTTTTAATAAACTCCTTGTTTAAGAATTTTATCGATTTTTTAAATGTGAACTTTCTTTTGAGTCATCTTGTACAATAAACGAAGACCTTGAACGTATATTTGTCTGGAGCAAATCAAACAGTGGTTCATCCACAACCCCTTACAGAGTTGCACTTTGCTTAACTGCTTTAACTAACTAACTTTGCGGTAACCTGTGCACACTGCTGTTTGCCCGAGCAATTTGCGCAGGTTACCGCCTGCACGTCATTAAGTTTAGGCCCATGGGGCCAAGCCGACACTATTGTAAATAGCGGCGCCTGAGGAGCAAATCCTGTGGTCTTGCTGTAAATCCGCTAGTTCGACGTTACTTGTATGAACATGGTTCGATGCATATCAGCACGGGTTATCGTTCTGCAAATGCGGTAAAAACATATTTCCGAGTGATTTAGGAACATATGAACAAAATTAATACGTATGCGTCAAAATAAAAAAAAATTGAAAAATTGAAAAAGGGACATCATACTATTTATATAATTCAGAAATCAAAATGTATATTAACCCTTAATTGTTTAGAACCAGACCACCAAAATCTGTGATTTTGCGTTGTTTTATGCAAAAAAATGTGAAATGCCTCTTAACAGGAATTTTTAATGGATGACGATGGAATGGTAATCATGCCTGCGCTATCGGTATACGCTGACGGAGTATCAGTGAGGGATGATAGGTGAGGATAAAAGCAAGTCAGTTAACCCAGCGTAAGGAAATCAAAAGATAACCAATATAGTTGCTAGTAATGGCAATGCTAGACCCCATTACTAACGATCCCTTTCACCCTGTTTAATAGGATTGTCATAAACCATAAATGTTACAAATGCACGACAAAACTGGCGTTTACATTTTTCATACAAAATACAAAAAATATGAGGCGTAAATGGATTTTTATTCATTTATTATTACATTTATTAATAAATAAATATAGACCGGTCAAATTAGACCAGAAACTAAGAGTAAAGCTACCTAAATTCCCACCAAGTTGAAAATTAGTAGGATTTTTTAAAATATAATTGAAAATAAAATTTCAAAGTTCCCCATCTTTCCCCTGTATGGAAAAAAATTTATTCAAGATCACAAAAATTAGTTTTTCGCAATTGTCAGTGTTAATGATGTGCGTTTGCGTTTTGATGATGAACGGATGATGATGATGATGATGGTGATGAATAAATACACCTAGTATTTGAAGCGGTTTAACTAGGGTAAATAAAAAATAAATAATCTCGAAGCGTTGATGTAATATAAATTGTATAGATGTAATGCGCTGAAGGTTGTTTTGCATGTAAGTTACAATTTGAAACCTGAAAGGTCATGTAAATTTCTCCTGCGTTATGATTGGCGTTCTCGCGATGTCGTGATGAGCGGCTCTTGTGACTGGTTGATGTTGTGTGTGATTATCTATTAATAACTTAGCAGTCGTCCATTGGTTTTACCGCTGAAACTGCTTCATTATACGCAGGAGTGAATAATATTCATGGCATATTGTTAATGCTTTAACAGTCAGTAAAGCGATAGGTTTTATCACAAAAATACCTCAGACAAAAATTGTAGATCATAAAGTTATCTTCAAAAAATGTATCAATACTTTTTTTCTACGAGCCACCGTTTTTTGAGATATAACAATTGAAAAACTCGTAAAGGTTGTAATCGTCATAATGAGTATGCCACGTATATAATATTGAATCACCAACAATGGAGGATCCGTTTGATTTCAACGAGGCAACATGCGATACATTGCTATTAATGCATTTTAAATGCACTTAGGACGAATATGAAGAACAAAAGAACAAGAAAGAGAAGAACAAGAAGATCAAGAAGAAGAATTTGAAAGTTACGACTCGGACGATGAGATTTCACTACTTTTTTAACTTAAATTGCTTTTACCTTTGCAATAGTTTTAAATTAAACAGGATCACAACTGACCCGTGGAATAGGCCTACTGGGAAAGCCATGTTAAAAAAGGCGCTAAGTACATTACCTCATAGGTGACGTGGAAACGTGTGCATATTATGACGATTCCAACTTTTACAACTTTTTCAATAGTTATATCTCAAAAAACGGTGGCTCGTAGGAAAAAAAAGTACTGATATATTTTTTTGTAGATAATTTTATAATCTACAATTTTTGTCTGAAGTATTTTTATGATAAAACTTTTACCGTTTTATTGAAAATCGTTACAAACTCATTTTATTGACTGTTGACCTTGAATATTTTTTTTCCATACAGTGAAAAGATAGGAGATTTTCAAATTTTATTTTTCATCTTATTTTAAACAATCTTACTAATTTTCAGTTCGGTGGGAATTTGGTAGTTTTGAATGTTTAAACTGACCAGACTAATAATATACAGATAGACTGTTAAATTCTGAAAGAAACAGCATCATTAAGTCGTATTAGACAAAAGTGGCAGTTACGCCTTTTCTACCCAGAGGAAACGAAATAATTTTCACCTATTAAGGAAAACCATTATAATCATATTATATAATAATAAATTGATCAAAACTCGTTATACACACATGTATAATAACATCTGTTGCTTTCCACAATATATATAATCACGTGATATGTCACACATAACGCTTGCTACTTAAGGTGTCCCTGTTTGTACCTCTGAACTTTATCTTGTCTTATTATACTTACATCTACATGAATTATACATTTAATAATTATTAATACGGCTTATCACCAGTATGTATCAACTAATGTCGTTGCAATGCTGATTTTATGTTGAAACATTTATTACATACATCTCAACTACATGACTTATCACCAGTATGTATCAATATATGCCGTTGCAATATTGATTTTTGGTTAAAACATTTATTACATATATCACAACTATATGGCTTCTCACCAGTATGTATCAACAAATGCCGTCGCAATGTTGATTTTCTCTTAAAACATTTACTACATACATCACAATTATATGGCTTATCTCCAGTGTGTATCAGCAAATGCTGTTGCAATATAGATTTTTGGTTAAAACATTTACTACATACATCACAACTATATGGCTTCTCACCAGTATGTATCAAAAAATGCTGTTGCAATGTTGATTTTGAGTTAAAACATTTACTACATACATCACAACTATATGGCCTCTCACCAGTATGTATCGACAAATGTCGTCGTAATGTCGATTTTTGCTTAAAACATTTATTACATACGTCACAACTATATTGCCTTTCACCAGTGTGTATCAGCAAATGCTGTTGCAATTTTGATTTTTCCTTAAAACATTTACAACATACATCACAACTGTATGGCTTCTCGGCACTATGTATCAACAAATGCTGTTTTAAATAACATTTATAACTAAAACGTTTATTACATACATTACAACAATATAGTTTACCACTAGTATGTATCAAAACATGTCGTGTTAAATGTGATTTTTGACTAAAAGATTTATTACATATATCACAACTATATGGCTTCTCACCAGTATGTATCGACAAATGTCGTCGCAATATCGATTTTTGGTTAAAACATTTATTACATACATCACAACTATATGGCTTTTCACCAGTGTGTATCAGCAAATGCTGTTGCAATTTTGATTTTTCCTTAAAACATTTACAACATACATCACAACTGTATGGCTTCTCGGCACTATGTATCAACAAATGCTGTTTTAAATAACATTTATAACTAAAACGTTTATTACATACATCACAACAATATAGTTTACCACTAGTATGTAGCAAAGCATGTTGTGTTAAATGTGCTTTTTGACTAAAAGATTTATGACATACATCACAAGTATATGGTTTTTCATTAGATGAATATATTTCCTGTTCAGTATGGACTGTCATATGGCATTCCAGTGTATTGTAGGATTTGAATATTTTTCCAACTCCCGCTCCGTCTATGCCACGCTGAAAATCATCTTGTTCAATCAACGGTTCCTGTGTGGTATTCATAACATTGGAGCATTCTGGACGCTGTTCATGATGTGGAGTCACCTGCTGTGTGGTGTTGTCGGAGACATGCAAATTCTCATCTTGTGTATTGCTCGTAGCCATGTTTGATCTGTCATGCACTGTGGAAACTGCGAACTGCGCACTCCTGGTACGACAGTTCTGAGGTCGCGTCGCGTTCACTAAAGAGGGTATCCACTGACCGTGTTATGCATCATTAATACAAAGTGGTTATCAGGTCTTGACGTAGTCTTAGTAGGATAGTTCTGAGGTCGCCTCGTGTTTACTAAAGAGGGTACACACTGAAAGTTTGCTGGATATCTACGTCTCCAGAACGAGTCTCTTATACATGACACTGCAACAAGTGGATGTAAAAATAACAACCGATTGCCAGAGAAGGAATATAAAAGAGAATAGATAGACTGGCGCAGGTTTAAGTCTACAAATAACATGTATCGTTCTAGTGGCCGGTATTACCTTTGTTATTATCGAATCGAAGAAATAAAGCACACACAAAATGCACAAGGAATAAACAGTACAATATGTCGAACAAGTCAGCAGTTTAGTAAGATTAGAGAGGCTATGACTATGTCTAAAGCCGAAATCTTTGTACTAAGGCAGGTAGAAAACTCTTGTACGTTAGTGATTTGACCAGGAGCTTGTATCTACCCTACATAAATTTTTGCTATTGAAAAAGGTTTGTGTGTGCGTTGCGGATTTTTAAGTATTGCTACTTAAAAATACATATAAAGTAAAAGAGACAACTTATGAATATGGAATTATAATTGTTTGTCAAAAATTTTACTAATAATAAAAAACTAAAATATTCTCTTATATTTATAGTCATATGTTTTAAACATTTCATCGCTATTGTGATGTAGGTAGAATGTAATTATTTAATACTCTAACAATTGTCTTAGGATTTAGTGCATTGTTTTTGATCATGTGGCAACCCCACGCCTTGCTGTCATTAAATATAAATTCTTATTATACTTTATTTATACTTTTAATATATTTTCTTACTTTTTATCATTTTTATTTCTCGTATTGGATATCAAATGTTTGTATTTTGTATTTCGGATCATAGTTGTTGCGCTAGAGTTTACTCGCGACGACCGTTTGTTGGTATTCTGATGGATATTAGACCATAGTACTACAATGCAGATTACTCGCATCAACAACAAAATGTACTTATACAGTTATCAGCCATATGCATTCCTAAACTTGGAAAAACAAATATTGAGCAGTATGGTCGTTTTAACGCATAATTTATAGGTATTTATTACATAAATTTAAATTTATATAGTATCATATAGTTTTAAATATTTTTTTTAATAATACGGTTATTTTTATCAAAGTATTGTGTTTATTTCTATTTAAGGTATTTTTCATAGACGCATAGGATACAATAATCGAAACACATGTTCTAAATTGGGTTGGTTGTAAAGAATTTTGTTCATGTTGACAGGTGTAAGAAAAAATAGATAATAACAAACAGTGCCAATAACATTTTGTTTTTTTCGAAAATCAGTAACATCAGATAGATTGGCTGTCATAATTAAAAAAGTATGGATTTTTTATAATATCCAATTAATGATAGTTTGTACAAAAGTCGATTGCTTGGGTGCCTCTGTCCCATTCGTGTTTGCATGTCTGTGTTTCGGTTTGAAGGGTGGGATATGGCGTGAATTTACTGGGTACAGAGGAATAACACCTGAGTCCTCAGGAATGGCAACGCATGGGGGGTATCATGGGCGAAACAGTATATTCTGTTATGTATATGGCACTGCTCATGTCTATAGGCGACGGTTACCACTTTCCATCGGGTGGACCGTCAGCTTGTTTGCCATTCTAAGTTGTATAAAAAAAAGTTAATATTTTTCAGAGAAAACTAATGTACCTAACATACATTATACAATTTTGTTGTCTTTCAGGTATTGCATGAAAGTTGGAAGACGGGGCTGATTGTGACAGCAACAATATATAGTCACATATTGTTGCTGTCACAATCAGCCCCGTCTTCCAACTCAAGAATCAATATAAAAGCTCTAGATATCCTCGGTGTCGTGAAGAAGACAAATTTCAAGTCAATGATAATGATAATTTTAAAAAGGTTTTACTATCAACTGAAATACAATCAGATGTGCATTCCAGCGAGTGTTCTACTGTAGATCTAGAACCACTAATTGCTGACGCAACGGCTGCGATGGAGCAGGTGTCTGGTGAAGTTCAGGCATGCCATATGTCTGTTGGTTTATATGTAAAAAAATATACAATGTAATGAATATACTACTTGTAAAGAAATATTTTTGGCATCGGAACTCACAAGCAATGTTAACCTTAATTTATATAAAAGTTTCTGATAATATAATGAGACACATAGAAGCCTAAATTATGTAAACACATATTTCATGCAATGTGTAGAACAGTGAATGAAATATTAAATGGGTAAGGTTGAAGAAAGGAGTTTAAAAGTAATGTATTGTTAAATATTTCTCAAGTGGTCTTGGAATTTTTATTAAAGTATCTACACTGTTGCAAAGAAAATAAAACTTATGTAATGATTTCCACTTTTCACATTTGTATATAAATGTTTGTTAACCGTTCGTAAAACAAGATGTTACAAATTGAAATTAATCGTCCGGCAACGGTTATTAGTGGACTGTATGAAAATTATTACGATGATGGTAGGTAAATAATGAACACAAGAGGATTATGAAGGTGGACACCACTGACCTGAAGCTTTGTAGTTAGCAAGATTCGGCTCTGGCTTTTGGCTTCCCAGAACTTCTGGCTCGTTCGAACTTACCCTCAGATCCGGATTACCTATCCACCGCCTTGAACCGACCAGCAGTGCAATGCCCTCCTCTCAATCAGCTTCTTGGTTATATGTTATATAATTAAAAGCGATACGAAACGATATATATTAATTTATACGATATTTGCGACAATATATGCACGCGCGCGATAATACAATAAATACGCGCGAAAACGAGAACGACGACAACGAACGCACGTTCTACCGACACATTCGATAACAATAGACAAGACTTTTTTTTCTTTTTTACGATATTGTTGCCAGGCGAAATTTATTAAAGCTACAATTCCTAACAATGTTTGTTACCAGAGGGAGACTTTGTACAAAAGTTGTTTGCTTGGACACATCTGTCCCATTCGTGTCTCTATCCGACCTACCTGATGCCACTCAAGAACAATGTATATTATTTGCGGATGACGTCTCGATAATAGTACCACATAATAATCCAGCTATTAATTATAATGATAGGATCAATATAACACTTACGCAGATTGCGGACTGGCTTGATAGAAATCGAGCTATGTATAAATACAGAGAAAACAAAATATGTCCAATTTTCTAATTACAATTCCACAAATAAGAATTTAACAGTAAAATATCGAAACAAATTAATCTCCAAAGATAATGTAGTAAAATTCCTAGGTATCACGTTGGATGCTGCCGGTGACGCGGACGACTGCAAATCGCGAGCCCTCGTCATCAGCACATGGTGCTGGGAGGAATACCGAGGTGGTTTTTAGTGGGTAAAAATCCCACAGTACCCATCGCCATCCCGCTGGCGGTGGGGCTCTTTCTGAAGAATTTCCCCTCGTTAAAAAAAAAGGTATCACCTTGGATGAAAATTGTAATTGGAAGATCCATATAAATGTGTTATGTACTAAAATTAATAAATTTGTATATGCACTCAGACGTCTACGCAATACAGCCAGTAAAAATGCAGCTCTTACCACGTATCATGGCTACGTTGGATCTATATTGCGATATGGAATCTTACTTTGGGGTAATGATAATTAACAAAGTATTCATTTCACAAAAGAAATGCGTTAGAGCTATCTGTGGATTAGCGCCTATGGAATCATATAGAAACTATTTTAAAGATATAAAAATATTAACAGTTACGAGTTTATATATCTTAGAAATTGGAATCTTTGTTAAAAAACACCCACAGTTATTTTATAAAATTTGTGAAAGTAATAAATTTATCAAAAGGGATCCTACCAAACTGCACATGCCTATATGTAATAGTAGCCTTTATCATAAAAATTGTTTTGTGATGTGCATAAAAATTTACAATAAGATACCCCAGTCATTTTGTGAAATGCCCTTTGAAATTTTCCGAAGCAAACTACGAAATTGGCTTATTGAAAAATGTTTTTACACGTTAAAAGAATTTGTAAGTCTGAATGGTAGATTAGACTAAGAATGCACTATATGTAATAAAATTAATAATATGTCTTATGTCCCAAAGAGGGTTGACGTCAGGCAGGCGGCCGGCTGTAAAACTAAAAACCAAATCTTTTTGTAATATGGATAAAATCATATTACGCCGACCCCAAATGATTAGGATAAAGGTAGGAAGATGATGAATATGTCTTATGACTGAAAGAAAGATAAAAATATTACACACACTTATGGGATCATTTGCTATTAAATTATAAATTACATTACTAGGTATGTCTGCATGACCCTTGCGACTGTTTATGTAGCTCCGAAAAATTTTAATGTTTTGTTGAATGCCTTCCTCTAATGATTTTATACACTGATTATAACATTTTTTACTCGTCCCCGATCAGAGACTCCGGTTACAATTCTCTCGATTTCAGACATAAGCTGTTCACTATAATCTTCCACGATGAAACGAGGCACATTGGTACGACCCGTACAATAGGCATCCCCGGTGCTGTCATCCGCATAACAACGAATGTCACCTAAGGTTAACAAATCATTAATATGCAGCAGAAATAGCGTTGGGGAAAGCACAGAGCCCTGCGAGACGCCAGCGTTAATATCCATGTGATATGACGTGTTCTATGCAGGAACTTAGACGGCAGAACATGTTTAATAGGATTTCTTTTATGTGTGACGATGGAATGGTAATCCTGTCTGCGCTATCGGTACACGCTGACGTAATATCAATGAGGGATGATAGGTGAGGATGAAAGTATGTCAGTTAGCCCATCGTGAGGAAATCAAAAATTAATCAATATAGTTTCAAGGCGGAACCGGGAACCGTACGGGGAGAAATCGGAATCCATGGAACACTTGATGTGCAACTGCGATTCGTGGCAAGTATGCGTATGTGTCTACTGGGAACGGCTTATCTAGAACCAGGGGACTACAGACATCTTAAACCGGGGGATATCGTTGAGGTAACACAAAGGATCTATGAAATGATGGTATAAAGCAGGGGGAAGCACAAAAGATCCCAATGGATCGACGTGCAACAGCTTAGCTGACCCCATATGCGAATATAAGATAAGGCGGAACCGCGTGGAAATCGACCTGATAGAGTAGGTAGACCTATATTGCTAGCAATAGCAATGTTAGACTCCATTACTAACAATCCCTTCCCCCTGTTTTATAGCGTTGTGATACGCAACATTACAAATTCACGACAAAACTGGCGTTTACATTCTTCAAACAAATACAAAAACTATGAAGCGTAAATGAATTTTTATTCATAAATTATTTATTTACAACATTTTATATTACATATATTGTAACATTATATAAGATAGTTAGACTGTAAAATTCTAAACGAAACAGCATCATTAAGTCTAATTAGCAAAAACTGGCAGTTACGCCTTTTCTACCCAGAGGAAACGAAATAATTTCCACTTATTAATAAGAAAAACCATTAGTTTCGTATTATATAATAATAAATTTACCAAAACTATGTCACGTTACGAGGGGAGGGCAAAAAGTTCGCGGAATGGAGGGGTCGGTTTACTCGTCCAAGTACGAGGGTCATTTGAAAAGTTCTTAGTCTAACATGGTTAAAGTCATTGGGTTTTTTTTATAACTACCCTCATTTCGTAGTTACATTATTTGGCAACAAGTATGCACAGTTTAGTTTATTTACAGTAACTCATCGTTCGTTTACACGTGATGCCGTAAGTCAAGTCAGAGCTATTTTTGAAAATGGATAAAATTGAACATCGTGCAGTGATAAAATACCTGAATTCGAAAGGTTTAACTCCAAAAGCTATACATAAAGACAAGTCTGCTACTTTGGGTGAGTCCGCTCCTTCGTATGCGACTGTTAAAAACTGGGTGGCAGAGTTTAACCGTGGTCGTGAGACCATTCAAGATAAGCCCCGTAGTGGACGGCCTTCAACTGCTTCCACTGATCAAAACAAAGAAAATATCTGTGATTTAATTTTATCTGATCGAAGATTGACTGTCGAGGAGATAGCTAAGACTGTAAGCATCTCATCTAAGCGAACACATCATATAATTACTACTGAACTTGGATTCTCTAAGGTGTCTGCGCGGTGGGTACCGTGACTGCTTTCAGTGGAACAAAAACGCAACCGACTCACAACTTCTCGCGACTGTTTAGAGTTACATGAAGCTGACCCAATAGAATTTGTTGAAAGATTTATAACTATGGATGAAACCTAGATTCACCACAATACACCCGAGACAAAAGAACAGTCGAAACAATGAAAAAGAGCAAGATCGCCCACCCCAAAGAAGGCAAAGGTGGTTTTATCGGCGGGCAAAGTCATGGCATCCGTTTTTTGGGATGCAAAGGGTAATAATATAATTCTCGTGGATTATTTAAAAAAGGGTGAAACAATAAACTCCGATTACTATTGCAACCTGTTGCATCGTTTGAGAGAAGAAATCAGTCAAAAAACATCCAGGTTTATTGAGAAGACAAGTCTTGTTTCATCAGGACAATGCGCGCGTTCACACCTCTGTGCAATCCATGGCAGAAATCCATCAATGTGGCTTCGAATTGTTACCTCATCCCCCATATTCACCGGATTTAGCACCGTCCGACATTTATCTGTTTCTAAAGCTGAAAAAATTTTTAGGTGGTAAACATTTTTTTACAAATGAAGAGTTCATAGCCGCCGTGGACGCTTAGTTTGAGGAGTTAGACGAAAAAAATTTTAAAACGGGTATCGAAGCCTTACAGGGTCGATGAAAAAAGTGTTTTGAGCTCGAAGGAGAGTATGTTGAAAAATAAAAATAAACTCAAAATCGTGTGGTTTCATTAAGTATGTTTAAGTAAGTAGGCTAAGAACTTTTCAAATGACCCTCGTAGTCACTTATTAAGCACCTCATTAAGAGTATATATACCAAGTTTAAACGAAATCGGGTCATTAACTTTTCAGTTATCGACCTGCAAACGAGAGAATCTGAAAGAAGTCAACAAGTATGGAGAAAATTAAACACCACGCCGTTATTAAGTTCCTCACCAAGCAAGAAAAACCGCTCAGACGATATTTTAAGAGCTGTTAGCAGTTTACGTGGACTCTGTCCCTAGTAGAACCATGGTTTACAAGTGGCATGGTCTTTTAAAACAAAGAAGAGAGTCTATTGAAGATGACCCCCGCTCCGGATGACCAATTGAGATCACCATCGGAAATCATCGCAAAAATAGAAAAACTTGTATTAGAAGATACCCGGCTGAAGAAGAAGTTGGTTGGAGTAACCAGCAATGGTTGGAGTATCCGATACACGTATTTTAAATATTCTACATCATCATCTTGGCATGACTAAGGTCAGTGCAAGATGGTTCTAAAAATGCTCACGCCATTTTAAAAAGTAAACGTGTCAAGTATTCTCGCTAGTTTTTGGAGCTCTGTTGAGAGAGTAGGAAAGAAGTTATGGCCCAGATTAGTAGGAAAGAAATTATGGCCCGGATTGTTACTGGAGAAGAGACCTGGGTTTATCACTATGAACCTGAGTCGAAGCAAGAGTCGATGCAGTGGCATAAAAAAGGCACAACTCCTCCGAAAATGTTTAAAGCGTCATAATCGTCCAGAAAGATCATGATGACTGATAAAGATGCTATCAAGGAAAAAAGAAGAGAAAAGCTGTCAAAAGATGTGCTCCTTTTGCACAACTACGCTCTCATCCACACGTGCCATGTTGCTACGACTATCATCCACCAATACGGGTTTGAAAACTTAGACCACCCACCTTATAGTCCAGACTTGGCCCCCAGCGACTATTATTTATTCCCAAAAATGAAAAAGGAGCTGCGTGAAAAAAAAATTGGCGACGAAGAAGTCAAGTCTGCAATTTCGGCCTATTCTGAAAGCAAAAATAATCCTTTTTTTTTTTGATGGGATAAACAAATTATTTGAGAGATCCGAAAAATGTATTAAAGTTAAGGGAGAATACATTAAGAAGAAAAAATAGTTTCATGTTTAATTTCAACTCTCTTTCCCCTCATTCCGCGAACTTTTTGACTTCTCCTCGTACACACACATCTACATATTATGTACAATGACATCTGTTGCTTTCCACAATACATATATATGTATATATACGTGATATGTCAAACATAATGCTTGTTACTTAAGGTATTGCTGTTTGTACCTCTGAATGTTATCTTGTCTTATAAATACTTACTCGTACACCTACATGAATTATACATTTATATACAGCACGTCTTCAATATGTTTGAACACATGCCGTTGCAGTGTTGACAATCTTTTAAAACATTTATTACATACATCACAACTATACGGTTTATTACTAGTATGTATCAAAATATGTTTTGTTAATTTTCTTTTCTCTCTAAAACATTTATTGCATACATCACAACTATATGGCTTCTCACCAGTATGTATCAATGAATGTCTTTTCAATGCTGATGTATCACTAAAACATTTACTACATACATCACACCTATATGGCTTATCACCAGTATGTATAATCAAATGCCGTTGCAATGCTGATTTTCTGTTAAAACATTTACTACATACATCACAACTATATAGCTTATCACCAGTATGTATAATCAAATGCCGTTGCAATGTTGATTTGTTGTTAAAACATTTACTACATACATCACAACAATATGGTTTATCACTAGTATGTATCAACAAATGTTGTGTTAAATGTGCTTTCTGACTAAAACATTTACTACATTCATCACAACTATATGGCTTATCACCAGTATGTATAATTAAATGCCGTTGCATTGTTGATTTTTTGTTAAAACATTTATTACATACATCACAACTATATGGTTTATCACCAGTATGTATAATTAAATGCCGTTGCAATGTTGATTTTTGGTTAAAACATTTATTACATATATCACAACTATATGGCTTCTCACCAGTATGTATAATTAAATGCCGTTGAAATGTTGATTTTTGATTAAAACATTTATTACATATATTACAACTATATGGCTTCTTGCTTGTATGTATCGACATATGCCGATGCAATGTTAATTTTAAGTTAAAAGTTTTATTACATACATCACAACTATATGACTTATAACCAGTATGTATCAACATATGCCGTTGCAATATTGACTTTTGGTTAAAACATCTATTACATACATCACAACTATATGACTTATAACCAGTATGTATCAACATATGCCGTTGCAACATTGACTTTTGGTTAAAACATCTATTACATACATCACAATTATATGACTTATCACCAGTATGTGTTAACATATGCCGTTGCAACATTGATTTTCTTTTAAAACATTTATTACATACATCACAACTATATAACTTCTCACCACTATGTATCAACAAATGCTGTTTTAAATAAAATTTATTACTAAAACATTTATTACATACATCACAACTATATGGATTCTCGCCTGTATGTATCAACAAATGCTGTTGCAATGTTGATTTTCTGTTAAAACATTTACTACATACATCACAACTGTATGGAGTCATCCGCTGTTTGGTGTTGTCGGAGGCATGCAAATTCTTACTTTGTGTATTGCCCATAGCTATGTTTGATCTGCCATGTACTGTGGACACTGCGAATACATATGATCTGTTTAGCTGTAAGTTTTTATTAAACGACAGCCATGCTGAGGCAGTTTAAAATTATAGTTAAACTGTTCATACAGTTCGATGTTCTTTGGCCCTTCATGGACTTCTAGTACGACAGTTCTGAGGTCGCGTCGCGTCTATTAAAGAGGATACCCTCTGACCGTGTTGTGATATCATAAACACACATTTGTTGGACATTTACGTCTCTAGTACGAGTCTCTTGTACGTGCCACTGTAACAAGTGATCGTAAACATAACAACCAATTGCCAGAGATGGAAATTAAAACTGAATAGGAAGATTGCTGCAGGTTTAAGTCTACAAATAACATGTCTCGGTCTAGTGGCCGGTATTACCTTTGTTATTATCGAGTTGGAGAAATAAAGCACACACAAAATGTACAAGGAATAAACAGTACAATATGTCGAACAAGTCAGCAGTGTAGTAAGATTAGAAAGGCGATGACTACATCTGAAACTAAAATCTTTGGTCTAAGGACAGGACAGGTAGGAAACTCTTGTACAGATATGTGTACGTCAGTGATTTAACCAGGGGCCTGTATCTACCCTACAGGATTTTTTGTCAATAAAGAAGGTTAATGTGTGCGTTGCGGATTTTTAGGTATTGCTAATTAAAAGGGAGCTATGAATTATATAATTATAATTGTTTATAAAAAATTTTACTAATAATAAAAAATAAATATTCATTCTATTATATTCATAGTAATATTTTTTAAACATTTCATTACTGTTGTGATATAGGGACAATGTAAATGTTTAACAAATTAAAAATCGTCATAAATTTAGTGCATTACTCGTGATGATGTGGCAACCCCATGTGTATTAATATTAGGGGTATCCTTTCAATAATAAAATAATAAGTACAATCATAACATGTTTTTTTTTTCTTATTTCCATTACAGTGTACAGTACAACACATCACCATAGAGTAATTACCGATACAGAGTACCTCCACAGACTATATCTAGATATAACATAAATAATCTGTTACACCATTCCCTACTGTCATTGGATATGATTCTTCTTTAATTTATATAATTATACTTTATTATACTTTTAAAATCTCTTCCTACTTTTAATCAGTTTTGTTTGTCGTATTGGATATCACATTTTTGTATTTTGTATATCGAATTATAGTTGTACGCTAGAGTTTACTCGCGATAACCGTTTGTTGGTATTTTGATGGATATTAGACCATAGTACTAAAATGCAGATTACTCGCATCAACAACAAAATGTACTATACAGTTATCAGCCATATGCATTCCTAAACTTGGATAAACAAATATTTAGTGGTATGGTTACTTCAACGTATAATTAATAGCTATTTATTACATAAATTAAAATTTTTATAGTATTGTATAGCTTTTTATTTTTTTAAATAACATGATTATTTTTAACAATAGACAAAGTATTGTGTTTACTTCCATTTAAGATATTTTACAAAGACACATAGGATACAATAATCGAAATACATGTTTTAAATTGCGTTGCTTGTAAAGGATTATGTCCACATTGACAGGTATAAGAAAAAATGGATAATAACAAACAATGCCAATAACATTTTATTTATCAGGTAAATAGATTAGCTGTCATAATTAAAAAGTATGGATTTTTTATAATATCCAATTATTTGTCTTTCAACTTTCATGCAATACCTGAAAGGCAACATAATTGTATAATGTAAGTATGTTATGTACATTAGTTTTCTCTTTTTTTTTTTATACGACATAGAATGTCAAACAACCTAACGATTCACCTGATGGAAAGTGGTAACCGTCGCCTATAGACATGAGCAGTACCGTGGACATAACAGAGTATACTGTTTCGCCCATGATACCCCGCATGCGTTGCCATTCCTGAGGACTCGGATGTTATTCCTCTGTATTCAGTAAATTCATGCTATGCAAACACAACTGCTTCACGGTTGAAACACGAATGGGACAGAGGTACCCAAGCAATCAACTTTTGTACAGTCTCCCTCTGGTAATTATCTTGAGATGGATCAGGAATCCATCATTCATATATTAACGGAAATGAAACAGCTGACCAATTGACGCAGGAAGGGGCAAAGAATGACCAAATAGGATCAGAATATTATTGTAGCATATCTCGAAGCCTAAAAATCAGACACCTAGGAGGCAAACGAACACACAGCTCACCTGATCGTAATTGACTATCGCCGCTCATGATCACGGCAACACACCTACAACACCAACGGCATTGCAGGTGTGCTGCCGGCGTTTTAAAAAGAAAAATGCTCTTTTCTTAAAGGTTATGTTATCATATCGGTTCGGAAATACTGCTGCTGGAAGTTGATTCCAAAGAGTGGTTGTGCGTAGAAGAAAGTGCCTTGAAAAACGTACGGTGAAGGACCGCCACTCGTCCAGATGGTTGGGATAAAATTTTAGTTTATGGCGGGTTGTACGATGGTGAAAATCAGCAGCAAGTATCAATCCAAACAATTCCTCAGAGCACTCCCCATGATAAATTCGGTAGATGTACAGAGATACAGCATCTCTACACAGTTTCAGTGGGTCGAGTCTGACAGTAGACAGATATAATTTATTAATTAATTTTATTACATTATAATGTCATATTTAATAATAATACATCTATTAACTCTTTAATTTCCATTTGCATTTGCAAAACATTACAAATGTTATTAGTCCATATGCTAAATAAAAAAATCTCTCTTTTTATACTGGCAATAAAAGTTAGGAAATAACGTCACGAATGAAAAAAAATACACCTACCAATGACGTCAGTCGTCTCTAATCGTTCATTCGTACATTGACAACTCATTGGTGGTCGCACTCATTCATCAATCAGTCAGTCGTCAAAATGGCGTTGATCATGTCGGTTGTGTCATTATCGATCTCAATACTTTATACGCCGTTTCTTCTTTTAGTTCTGTGTGTAATATTCCTTGCTTCAATCGGAAAATCCCTGGGCGTCAGGCGTTTATATGTGAACATATTATTAAAACTCTTCGAGGTAAGTCTTTAGCCGTAATCTCATAAAAAAAATATGTACGTCTTAATTCTATAGTAAGTGAACGAGCATGTGTTTGTCACAGATAATAAATATAAAATGTTTCTAAATTAATAAAATTTAAATTTAAATGGCACTTATATTATCGTGGATGTTAATACGCTATAACTATTGACGTAGTAACTTGAATTCGAAAATTCTACTTCCCACATAGTGAGTCATACAGATGCGTATCGTATTTAACGATCAAACATTAAAACATGATAAATAAGAGTTATTACGGATATATATGGTCCGTAACTGCTTATAATTACACATTAAGATGAAAATTTGCCTAATAAACATGTATATATATTATATTTTATCCATATCACGTGTTATTCATTCCTACAGTAACGTTTTTTTTTAACATAATCTGTTTTAGAAATAATCAAAACACTATAATAATGTGTATTTTTGAGGTGTATTTACAAATGAGATACAAAAAATATTTACTTAATGCTTATTAAAGATGTACCTAATATTACTTTTCTATTTATTTTCACCTTAGAAATAATTTCAATTATCTATGTATCTATTTTTTTTTTTCTTTGTTTGAATAGCATAGTATGGCATCTGCCTTGGCCTTGGTATAAATGATAAATAATTATATTCTTGAGCAATAAAAAAAAAAAAATAATTTTAAATTCACAATTCATTATGTCCAAATTTTGGTGATTTGCATTTTGTATTCAAGTATAAAAATTGCATATCATCCTATTAAAATTTATTTTATAAATGTTTGTTCTGTTTTTAAAGTGTTAAGTCATAAATACATAATTATTAAAGAAATTTAATTAAAGAATATTCTATGAGACCTTCTTATTTTGAAATTTTGGAGGGAATGAAATGGTATACAGTAACCAAAGGTTGGATTTATATTTTTTTTTATTATTAGTTTGTTTTTACCCAATGGTTAGCTGGTAGAGAATGCCATATGACATTAAGCTCGCCATTTGTACAAAATTTTATTGTGCTATTGCACAATAAAATTTTTTTCTTTATTAAGAATAAATAAAAATAAATAATAACAAAGAAATATAAATATAGGAATGTATTAAAAACTGGTATCATATTTAATATCAATAGTGCCTAGTAACCTAAAAAAAATTAAATATATAAATGGAAAATGACTAAAATGGAAATGATTTTTTTTTTTTTATTTTTTAATCATATCAGCTTAACCTTCCACTGCTGGACATAGGTCTCCTCCATAAGAGGGGTTTTGCCAATAGTTACCACGTTCGGCAGGTGGGTTGGGAACCACCGTTTTATTTTCATCCATTTTAAATTTGATATCACAAAATAGTTTATACAATAAAAATCGAAAATTTTCATTGTTTTATTTTTATTAGCTTCATTCATTGTACCATACCATTCTGTGGGCAATGTGTAATAAATACGATAGCCCGATCCTCTCATTGTGGGTCAAAATTATTATAGGGGCCATAAAATGAATTATGTATTTTTTTTCTACTAACATAGTTTAAGTCAATTGTTACTAACAAAAATGGATCTTTGTAATCTATAATAAAGAAATATTATTATTATTATATAACTAAAAATATATAATGAATAGAAGAAAATTAATTTACAAATTTATTTACACAAAAATGTTTTTTTTATATTTTTTTTTCAAATATTGATTTATTGTTTTTTTTTTAAACTAAGTTACTAATTTTGATAAAATGTCTATGGGACCAATCTGTTGGTATTTCTTTCTTTCTTTCGCATAAAAAACATCCCATTTTGGTTTATAACTAATGCAGTTATGAGGCAACAAACATAAAAAAATGCAACTGGATAAAACCTCCTTTTCGAAGTTGGTCGAGAATATTTTTCAAAATATTTAATTTCAATAATAATAACAGCAATCACCGAATCCCACGTCATCATCATATCAGCCATTATGTGTACACTGCTAAAGAAATAATGGCTGAAATGGTTGGTTCTCACATGTTTAACGGTTATTTGGTATTTTACATTTCTTTTTATACAACTTAGAATGGCAAACAAGCTGACGGCCCACCTGATGGAAAGTGGTAACCGTTGCCTATAGACATGAGCAGTACCATGCACATAACAGAGTATACTGTTTCGCCCATGATACCCCCCATGCGTTGCCATTCCTGGAGGACGGGATGCCTTGAATATTGCACCGCAAACCATATTAAAAAAGAAATACAATGAACGCTCTATATAAGCAATGCATATAAACCGATTTTTAATTAAAAAAAAATCTTATTAGGAAAAGTTGCTTATAGGGAAAAAAGGAGTATAAAAATACTTAGCGTCTGGAAAATATTTTTACTTATTTCTTTTACTAACTAAGCTGAGTAAAATAAATAAAATATAAAGAATATTGCTTGTAGAGAGGTTGCTTATATAAAGCGTTCACTGTATTAAAAAAAAAGGCTACATAAAACTAGAAATTATATCTACACTAATATTATAAAGAGGAAAGATTTGTATTTTTATGTGTATGTATATTTGTAATGAATAAGCACAAAAACTACTTTGCCGATTTCAAAAATTCTGTCACCATTAGAAAGCTACATTTACCCTGAGTAACATAGGCTATATTTATTGCTAAAAAACATTAGGGATCCTAACTAAAACTTTAATAACGTAACTCAAGATGTAAAATAATGCTATAAAATATCTTTGGTCGCGTGCGCTGCGGAAACTATTGGTGATAGAACAAAAGTATGTTCTACAATGTTGAAGGAAATAACAATAACTACAAAAAACTTAGCGACACTATATGTCCAACTATTATCGTTATATCACAATAACCACTTTTTACATTTTATAAGTTGATAGAAATACCGACCAAAATTATACCATTTTATTCATACTTCTGTTTAAATCCTTATCCAAATGAATCATATTGTTTTCAAAACTGTTTCAATTTACGTAGATTAGTTTTTGAATTGTTCAAATCGGCTATTCCATTCAATAGATATTACTAATTTATTAAGTCATAGAAATAGAAAAAATAACGTTGTCGCGTTATACATGTTATTCATACCTATTTATTAATCCTTATCCAAATAAATTATTTTGTATTCAAAATTGTATCAATACCTGCAGATTACTTTTTGAATTTTTCAAATCACAGCTATATTCCATTCGAAAGACATTATGTTAAAAAGTCAAATATAAAAAAGCGCTGCCCGCCGCCCGCGCTATGTCGGTCGCATGGCTAGTTAGCCAGGCATTGTAGCGGTATGGCAGAAGGGCAGGTGGGGGCGCGCACATCCATGCAATAGATAGTAGGATTTATTAACTAAACAAAAACTTGGGTTGACCGCCTGGTAGCGACTGCTTTCAACATAATAATTATTGTGGTAAATTATTTATAATGTATGTTTAATTAATTAATAAAATATATTATTTATGCATCATTTATATAAGTATGTATCTATATAATACAATTTTATCTTTGGCTATTAAATTGGTTACACAGGTTACACTCTGGGTTTGTTACACGCGTCCGTGTAGCCAAACTTCAGGCTGCAGCTGAAAATCAGTGCTTTGCTTTTAAGCAAAATCGTCACTGAGCTGTAGCCTATTTGGGTCACTGCGACACACATGGCGAAACCATATTTTAATCTTTTGTTGTATATTTTAAATAGAGTAAATAATTTAAATGTATGAACTCATTTGTAAATTTACGTGTGTCATAAATGGCTCAAATAAAAAGTTTATCTATCTATCTATCAGATAAAAATGAAAAATGTTGTAAAAACCCGTGCGAAGCCGAGACGGGCCGCTACAGAAGTAATATATTAGAATTCAATCTGAATTTTGATAAACATATCATAATGACTATGTTTCCCAACATACAGATAGTGCGTTTTACAAATAGCAATTAATCTTTATTTATAAAGTAATTAAAAGCAACAACCAAGTCATAAACAGCCTAGAATGTTATTTTATAACATAATCTTGTTGCAGGATATGTATTTACTGAACGATTAGGTACTCGAATGACAAACAACAATTTTAATGGATGATAATGGAATGGTAACCCCACCCGCGCTATCGGTATACACCGGCGGGGCAACAGTGAAGGATGATAGGTGAGGATGAAGCAGGTCAGCTAGCTCACCGTGACGAATTCAACGAGAATTGTTCACGATGGTTTTCACCACGCGGAGGTCGACCTAATAGCCCTATTAGGTCGATAGCGGGGAAAGGGATAGTTGGCAATGGAGTATGACAGCCCCATTGCTAACAGTATGCATTATTTTTTTTATGGGTGAAAATGGCGTGGTAACTCCCCGCCTGCGCTAACGGGATACGCTGGCGGAGCACCAGTGACGGGTGATAGATGAGAATGAAAACAGGCCAGTTAGCCCATCATGATGAATTCATCAGGAATTAACCATGATAGTTTCCAGGGGGAACCGCGAGGAGGTCGACCTGGCTATATTGCTAGCAATGGGATTCTCAGTCTCCATTACTAACAAACCCTTTCCCCCCGTCTGATCAAGACTAGGATAATCATGTGTCTAACACTACATGTTCACGGGCCAATGAGAAGGGTTCATGAATGTACGTACAGATAGCGGGGTCATATTGAGGTCAATTAGGGAAATCTTAGGTCTCACGTCGCGGTGTCGTCATTATATCATGTTTTGTAATAAATAATGATGATGATGATCATGATACCAGCTGGTATCTCTTCTTTGCGTGATTTTTTTATTGGTGAAATAAATCAAGGTGATATAATTCATGTTCAAAATTAAAGGAACAATGGTTAAAGAAATAAATTTGACAGCTATGTTTTTTTTTTTCTGCAATGGACATTAGAAAGGTATCCAGACACGATCAATTTAAAGTGAACTTGGTTTTTTAAATAATTTTTAGGCGTTCAATGTTATGATGGAAATTTCCACAAATAATGCCCACTGTTGAACATAGACTCCCCTATTGGGGGTATTGTCAATACCACTCATGGAAAATGGTAACCGTCGCCTATAGACATGAGCAGTACCATGGACATAACAGAGTATACTGTTTCGTCCATGATACCTCCCCACGCGTTGCCATTTCTAAGGACTCAGGTGTTATTCCTTTGTACCCTGTAAATTCACTGCCATATCCCACCCTTCAAACCGAAACACAGCCGTGCAAATACAACTGCTTCATGGTAGAAACACGAATGAGACAGAGGTGGCCAAGCAAACGACTTTTGTATACAAAATCTTCCTCTGGTTTCGGATTATTTCGGATATAATAGAATTGTAATAATATATTATAAGATTGTCATGTCCGTTGTGTTGCTTGAATATTGGATTTTGGACCTTTGATATGACGTGATGATACGCCATTAGAGGCAAAGTCCAGTCTGACGCATAGACCTATTGTAAACGAGAGTCGACATGGGACGCAACCACGCAATTATCTTATAGGCATTTAGCGTAATATGGATACCGATCCGATATCTATATATTGGGTTTCTCTGGACACTGATGGCGGGAAAAAGGTCATCAGCCATTCCGATATCGCCCGTATCGGTCGGATGTCTATTTTCGAATATGTTAAAAGACATATCCAATATTGTAAACTAGTGAGAATTTCACCATCGTTCAACTCGCCATAAACTAAAATTTCATCCCAATAATCTGGACGAGTGGCGGTCCCCCACCGTGCGTTTTTCAAGGCACTTTCTTCCACGCACAACCACTCTTTGGAATCAACTTCCAGCAGCAGTATTTCCGAACCGATACGACAACGTAACCTTCAAGAAAAGAGCATATTCCTTTTTAAAAGGCCGGCAGCACACCTGCAATGCTGTTAGTGTTGTGAGTGATCATGGCCGGCGGTAGTCACTTACCATCAGGTGAGCCGCATGCTCGTTTGCCCCCTGTGTTGTAAAAAAAAATGTCATAGAATGGGCCACCTCTTTCCTTTCCCGTGGGTGTCGTGGATCTTCCCACCACGATCTCGTGCATGAGATTGTCAATGTAAAAACTATGGTTTCATTTCTCCAACAGATGGCACTGTATGTCAAGGAAATTCCTGGCGCTTAATAATCATATATATCGAACAAGGGCCTGATCGCTGGATTATCTAAATTTATAACCAGGATGTTATTTATGTAATAAACTATATCGTATTATTAAAATTAACAAATAGGCTTTATCTATTATAAATTTAATCTATGGATTTTATGATTAAAGTAATCTTATCGTTGGTCGAAGACCGGCCTCCTTGCACTGTTTATCGGACTTCATAGATTTGTTGTCTATTCTAGAATGTTCTATTTTTAAACTATTTAAATAATCAGTTTTCTTTTTTCTTTTCTTTTTGTCGTAAAAGTATTCGATGAAGACTTTATAATAAAAAAAAATTGAGTTTTTTTTTATTCAACTTAGAATGGCAAACAAGCTGACGACCCACCTAATGAAAAGTGGTAACCGTCGCCTATAGACATGAGCAGTACCGTGGACATAACAGAGTATACTGTTTCGCCCATGATACCTCCCATACGTTGCCATTCCTAAGGACTCGGGTGTTATTCCTCTGTACCCAGTAAATTCACGCCAAATTTAAGTTATAAATATAAATAAGATTGTTAGTAATGGAGACTGAGAATCCCATTGCTAGCAATATACCCAACCAGGTCGACCTCCTCGCGGTTCTCTCTAGAAACTATCATGGTTAATTCCTGATGAATTCATCATGATGGGCTAACTGGCCTGTTTTCATTCTCACCTATTACCTTTCACTGGTGCTCCGCCAGCGTATCCCGTTAGCGCAGGCGGGGTTACCATACCATTTTCACCCATCAAAAAACTACGGAATCCGAGTGTAGTAACTACAGCCAAAACCCCCCTTTATGAGAAGGCTCATGTCCAGCAGTGGACAGTTAAACATTAGTGGACTTCGTCTTTTCATCTTGTTACACGCATCATATGACTCGGCTTTGAAAATTATATGCAATTGAGGAAGTTACCGGCCAGACGGGTCGGCCTCAATTTAACCTTATTTAGAATTCAAGGTGTCACAGTATAAACATATAAGCGCCATGAGTTTCTTATAAAGAATAGCAGGTTTACATGGCTGCCATTGTCGCGTGGAATAGTAACCCCGCCTGAACTATCGATATACATCGGCGGGGCACCAGTGAGAGGTGATAAGTGAAAATGAAAATGCAAGTCGGTTAGCCCATCGTGATAAATACACCTGGTGGGGGGGAGGGATTGTTAGTAATGGAGACTAAGAATCCCATTGCTAGCAATATACCCAACCAGGTCGACCTCCTCGCGGCTCCCCCTGGAAACTATCATGATTAATTCCTAATGATTTCATCATGATGTGCTAACTGGCCGGTTTTCATTCTCATCTATCACCCTTCACTGGTGCTCCGCCGGCGTATCCCGTTAGCGCAGGCGGGGTTACCATACCATTTTCACACATCAAAACGTAACTCAAGGTGTAAAAAAATGCTATAAAATATGTTTGGTCGCGTGCGCTGCGGAAACTATTGGTGATAGAACAAAAGTATGTTCTACAATATTGAAGGAAATATCAATAACTACAAAAAACTTCGCGACACTATATGTCCAACTATTGTCGTTATGTCACGATAGGTACTTTTTGAAATGTTGTAAAAATGTCTACCGGTGCGAAGCCGGGACGGGCCGCTAGTTTCCTATATTGTATAATGCAAATAAAGTATACTCATTCATTCTTTATTTTTTTTTTCTTTTTTGGAATGTGGTCATAAATAATTAATAAATATAAGATGCAGAATTAAGTAGTATATATGTCTGTTACGATAACCTGCAGTATGAATAACCTCTGTGCATTTAATTAATAACGTAACCCCAAGTTTATCGCATTGTCAAATATATTAACATTAATTATGCATAATTTAAAGTCGTAAATTCCAAAAAAATAATGATATCTCTTATTAAATGAGATAAAAAATGCATAAATTCTTTATTATGTTTAACAATTTATTAATTATTATTTTAAGATTGTGTTCAAGAAAAAAAAAAAAGACTAACTCTTGAATTTAATATAAATATCATTCACCAGACGGAGACTTTGTACAAAACTCGTTTGCTTGGCCACCTCTGTCCCATTCGTGTTTCTACCGTGAAGCAGTTGTGTTTGCATGGCTGTGTTTCGGTTTGAACGGTGGGATATGGTGTGAATTTACTGGGTACAGAGGAATAACATCTGAGTCCTCAGGAATGGCAACGCATGGGGGGTATCATGGGCGAAACAGTATACTCTGTTATGTCCACGGTACTGCTCATGTCTATAGGCGACGATTACCACTTTCCATCACGTGGGCCGTCAGATTGTTTGCAATTCTAAGTTTTCCTACAATGCGTTTGAGGTCGTCACTCCATCTAGTGGGTGGTCGTCCTACATAAATTTAAATTGACAACCGCAGTTAGGTTTTGGAGGTGTTTTAAAAGGGACACTGCTACCCATCCCTCGCCATCCCTTAGTCGCCTCTTAGAACACCCAAGGAAAACAAATGGGTATCCTATTCTATGTCAGGACCATACGGCACAAAAATTAAATAGGTGGATATGATAGCGCCCAAGCTTCCCAGCAGTGGGTATGAATGATTTTACATGTCATTAAATGACCTCTTTTGCCCACAGTATGGCAGGCAACACATCGAAGTCGCCAAGAAGGTGCAGAGGAACGACAGTTCTGATGAGGAGGAGGAACCGCCTATACCTGATGATAAACCACCCTCGGCCATCATCAAGGAGAACGGAATTAATGGTACATTATTCATCAAAATTTTTATCCGAATTGGTATTTTCAGTGGGCGAAAATGGAAAGTTAACCCCGACTGCGCTATCGGTATACGCTGGCAGGGTACCAGGGAAACATGATAGGCGAGGAGGAAAGCAGTTCAGTTAGCCTATCGTGACGTATTTCACAAGAATTAAACATAGTTTTCAGGAGAACCGCGTGAAAGTCGACCTGATATTGCTAGCAATGGGGCTGTTTGATCCCCAATACTAGTTCCCTTTCCCCCCAATCAGAAAGTTTTTTTTTTTTTTAATAAATGATAATGATATAGTAACCTCGTCTGCGCTGACGGTATACGTTGTCGGAGTACCAGGGAAACATGATAGGTGAGGATGAAAAGGCAAGTCAGTTAGCCCCTCGTGATGAATACGCTTATGCGCAGCACGATGGTTTCAAGGGTCGACCATGGTAGCGTCTATTGCTAGCAATGGGACCCTAATCCCCATTATTTATAATCCCTTATCATTAGCAAGAGTTACTGTTGTAAAAGCTAGCCTTCGTAGGTAGATCAATTGCAAAAAACGTATGCATGGACTAATGATGTACTGGTCCTATGAAGACAGTGAGAAAAATACAGTATGGAGAAGGTCACGCGAACCAAGTCGCCGGTAAGAGCTAGTGAAGAGATAAATGATAGAAACTTCTAGCGTGACTGCGTTCAATTTATGTAAATAGTAGGCCTTCATTATGTTAATGATTTCTCGTATTGTTGCCTCTAAACTGGCTTTCGCCCGCTACTTCGCGTGGATTTCCGAAGTAGGCAAACCAAGAAAATATACCACTCCTATAGATGGCGTATCGAATTGAAACACGGTCTCGTCGCGGCTCCCGCTAGAAACCATTGTGAATCCAAGAGAATTCGTCACGATGAACTAACTGATCTACTACTACATCCTCACCTATCATGTGTCCCTGGTACCCCGCCAGCGTATACCGTTAGCGCAGGCGAAGTTACCATTCTTATATCCTTGGAAAAAATCTTATGCTAAATTATATCGGTTACCACGGGGAGGAAGAGATTGTTAGTAATGGGGATTTTTGTCCCCAATGCTAGCAATATACCCTGTAAGGTTAATCTTCACACGGCTCCTTCTAAAAACCATTGTAGTTAATTTGTATGAATTGCCTGCTATGAACCAACCGACCTACGTTTATCTTCAATGTTTTATGCTCCCCTGGTACTCCGCCAGCTTATACCGATAGCGCAGGCGGGCTTTTTTTCCTTTTTAAAAAAAATCGCGAGTACTCTTGGATGAAATTTGTTTTTTTTTTTTATACTACTATAGTGGCAAACAAGCATACGGCCGGCTGATGGCCGTATGCTTGTTTAGTATTTGTATAGAACAGACGAATTTTTCAAATCACTTTATAAATGACGTAGTTATAAGGTAACCAACATAAAAAAGAAACGACCGAATTGGAAACCTTTTTTGAAGTCGCTTGAAAATTAACACACACATAATTTTTTTTATTTATTTCCTAAAACGTTCCAGGTACAAAGATGTCTGTGATAGAAAGGCAAGAGATACTAGGCCCCTCCCCGGAGTTGAATTACAAGAGGAGTTCGAGCCAGGAAAGGATTCAGAACGGTCATAGAACCGACCAGGAGAAGAATGAGGTACCATAACTGTATATATAGAAATATAGAATATAAATAATCTATATTCAAACCTAAGAACAAGAAAGTACATTGAAGGAGTGATAAAATTGTCAATTCATAGCAACACGACATGTATATCAGCACGACAAGTCGCTTATGGAGTGGACAGGGAGAACGGATCGTAAAGACCTTAACATCTGTTGAGATTTCAAAAAAAATTCACAATAATTAATTATCAATTCCAGGTTAATCTAGAGTTCCATCTATCACACTGTCTGGACTTGGTCAAAGCTGGCGTGGAGTCAATAATAGAGGATCAAGTCACGTCAGTATTCGAAGCCGAAGAGTTGAGGAGTTGGAACCTTCTCACCAGAACGAACAAGTGGGTAGACTTTTTACCGGGACATACTTTTTTTTTATACAACTTAGAATGCAAGCTGACGGCCCACCTAATGGAAAGTGGTAACCGTCGCATATAGACATGAGCAGTACCGTGGACATAACTGAGTATACTGTTTCGTCCATGATACCTCCCCATGCGTTGCCATTCCTGAGGACTCGGGTGTTCTTCCTCTGAACCCTGTAAATTCACGCCATATCCCACCCTTCCACGTGGCGCCTGGTAGCATGGCGAATGGCTAACGCAGCCATGAATATTTCCAGCACTAAATAAATTACTAGATAATTGCAAGGCGTTATAATCTAGTCACTACCTGTCACTGTCGCTCATGCTTATATTTAAATATTGCCGTCTCGCTCGCACAGTTGCGGCGAGCGATGTGTAGATTACAAGTTATTTGCTGGTATAATAAGGTTTGTTTTTGTACAACTATTCGCATAAATATAAAGTTCTGAACGACCACGAGTTGAAATTGAAAAATTGTGAAATAAATGCGTGATTTTTTGCTGTTTTTGCAACTTCAATTCCATACAAAACTAGTGTATGTTATATTTAAATAAAACTTATTTAATTGCAAACATATTTATTAACATCAAGAGAGTGAACAAAGGTGAGAAAGCAACCGGAAGATCCGCTAGTACATACATGTTAACTAATGTCATCTGTCAATTAAGATGCGTTCCTTTATACATATTTAAACTAGGTACGTTCATCTTACACCTCCCCCTTCAACTTTAAAACAAAACTTTTACAATCAATTACAAAATAAAAAAACATTTTACAAAATTACATTATAAATTGAGTCTATCTCTAGGTTTTATAATTCTTCCACTGCGAGTGTGACATGCTTTATGAGGGACATTTGCTTGGTTACTATTTTCAGATACAATATTTGGCACATTATTACTAACTTTGTCATTTAAAGAATAATCAAAAAAATCTCTCTTAAAACTATGTGTTTTTGTGTTTGACCTCTTAATGTGATGAGAAGTGCGCCTAAAGGGCTTACAATTTTCTCCCCTACTGATCCAATATGATCTAGGTTCTTTAGACTTCTTAATAACTACTCCTTTTTTCCAATAACTATCATGACCTGTCCTATAAGTTACATTTTCTCCTTCCTTAAAATTTGTTTCACCCTTCCTTATAAATCTATCATGAATTTTTTTAGTTATAGATTGTTTCACAGTTAACAATTTATGAATACTTTTCTCTATTTTAGGTTCTAACATGCTTTCTGTAATAGGTACACAAGTTCTCAACTGTCTACTCTGTAATATTTGAGATGGTGACACTTCTAAACTAGATAAAGGTGTACAGTTATAACTTAATAGAAAATCTCTATAATCTACATTATCCTCCCTCGCTTTCTTTAATAAATTTTTAGCAATATTTACTGCCTTTTCTGACATGCCGTTACTTCTAGGATAGTGAGGGCTACTGGTAGTGATACAAATATCTTTAGATTTATAATACTGAATACATTCATAAGATTTAAATGGATTGTTATCTGCTATAATTTCAGTAGGGTAACCAAACCTTGTAAATACTTCCTGAAAAGCATTTATAACAGACTTTGAACTTTTATTTATTATTGGTATAATTTCCAACCAATGTGATAGATAATCCACAACAACAAGGTAGGATTTCCCTCCATACTCCATAATATCAGAACCTAGTTTTGAAAATCTTAATTTAGGTATCTTATGAGTTAACAATGGTTCATGAGTATTTGCAGATTTAAATTTCTCACAAGTTCTACATTTAGATATAAAGATTTGAATATCCTGAGACAATTTCGGCCAATAAAATAGCTGTCTAGCTTTTTTAATACTTTTACTTATGCCTGGGTGACCAGAATGAACTAAATTTGATACATATAATTGTAAAGATTTAGGAACAATAATTTTGTTAGTATAGAACACTAAACCTGATTCTACATAGATATCCTCTTTAAATTTAAAATATGGTTTACATTCTTTTAACAATTTATTTTCTTCAGGCCATCCTTGATAATAATATTTTATAATTTCAGATAACACTTTATCTTTGCTAGTCTCAGATCTAAACTCAGACTTTCTTTCACTACTCATAGGCAAATGCAATGAAACTGAATGATCCATGTCTAACATTTCATAGTCCTTCTCTGTTGTTTTCATACTACATCTAGATAACATGTCTGCAAAATTAATGTCTTTACCTGGTATATAATTAAGATTTAATCTATAATTTAATAATTTAAGACACAAACGTCTAAGCCTTGGAGATCCTACTTTAGTATTAGGCTTTTTAATAATTGAAATCAATGGTTTGTGATCTGTTTGTACCTGAATATTTTTAGCACCATATATATATTTATGGAATTTTTGTGTACCAAAATAAATAGCTAATAATTCCTTTTCCGTTTGACTATAGTTTATTTCACAATTGTTCATTGTTCTGGATACACAAGCTACTAATCTTAAACAGTTATTGTTATCTTTTTGAAACAAACAACTACCTATTCCATTCTGAGATGCATCACACTGCATTATAATTTCCTTTTTAGAATCAAAAGCACTCAAAGCTGGAGCCTCTGAAACTTTCTTTTTGAGCTCTGAAAAATTTTTATCATGTATTGGTAACCACTGAAATAAAACATCTTTTTTCAATAATTGACATAATGGAGCCATAAGCTCAGCCATTTCTGGTACATATCTTCTAACATAATTGAATGACCCTATAATTCTTCTTAACTCAGCTATATTTCTAGGAGCTTCTAGACTTAATAAAGATTTGACTCTATCCTTGTCCATTTCCATACCCTTTTCACTGAATATTTGTCCTATATATTTAATTTCTTTTAACTTATATTGCAACTTGTCTTTATTAAATTTAGCTTTTATTTGTTTTGCACGTTTAATAACTTCCCTAACAGTTTTATCATGAGCTTCCTCAGTTTCTCCCATAACTAGTAAGTCATCGAACCATGTTATTACATTAGGTATATCGCCAAAGTAATTTTGAATTTGATCTTGAAATACATCAGGTGAATTTGAAAGACCATACGGTAAAACTAAGTATCTATACACTCCAAAAGGTGTCGCAAAACAACATTTCCATGATGCACTTTCTGTTAGTGTCACATGATGAAATCCTTCCGATAAATCAAAAACTGAAAAATACTTTTTACCTTTTACTTTACATGCTATCTCATCTACAGTTAATAATACTTGGGGTTTTCTAATTATTTTTTTATTTAACTCACTGGGATCTAAACACAATCTTATATTTCCATTAGGTTTTTCTACTAAAACTAGCCTATTTATACATGCTTCTGAACTTATCTCTTCAACTTTAGTGATAGCTTTCCTCTTAACTAACCTATTCAATTCACACTTCAATGGATTATATAATTTATTTGGTATCTTAGGTGCCGCATGACAAATTTGCTCATGTGGTAATGTAGGAATATCCACTGGTTTAGGAAAATTTCCATGACCTTCAAAAATTTCCATATTTTCTTGTATAAACTTAAATTTCTCATCATTACAATTTAAATTTACTGTATTAATTCTTTTAACTAAATTCAATGCAATACAACCTGGTAATCCTAGTAACATTGATTTACAGTCAACTACCATGAAATCTTCATAACATTCAATTGCTTTATATTTACAGTGTAAATTTACCATACCCACTGGTTTAATTGTGGAGCCTTGAAAGGCCTCTAAACTTTGGTTACATTTCCTAAGTTCAATATTACTTCCTAGTGACTTATATATATTTAATGGCATTATACTCACATCTGCCCCGGTATCTAATCTACAGTTTACATACCTGTTCTCAATTAAAATGTTCTCTGTCCAGTGTGTCTTTTTATTACCTTTTACCTGGTTTCTCGTTATACTGCAACATTACAATTTAGAATTAGAGTCACTGTCAGAATTACAATCTACATTTTGTACCTTTTTCTTCACATTACAACTAACTGCAAAGTGATTCTTTAATCCACATTTATGACATCTCTGCCCAAAGGCTGGACACTCCCTCGGCCCGTGGTTTCTCTTACAGCGCCTACAATTAAATTTTTCTATATATTTTGTTTTATTTTCTTGATATGCATGCTGCCTTCCTTTATTTTTCTGTTTCCCATTATATACTTCTTTATTTCCTTGATATACTTCCTTTTCCTTCTGTTTTAAACTATTTCTTTTCTTCACTATATCTATTTCTATATTTGGATTCATCTCTTTTGCCTGCTTTTTACTAATTTCACTTGTACGACAAAAGTTGGTTGCCTTCTCCAGTGTTAAATTGTCTATTCTAAGTAGAGATTCCTGTAAGGACTTGGCGTATATGCCTTGCACTATTTTATCTCTTAATATTTGGTCCTCTAATGATTCTTGTCCTTCTACATTTTTATACGAACAATTAGCAAGCAGCTGTTTTAAATCTGTGAGAAAATTATGAAAACTTTCGCCTTCTCTTTGTTTCCTTTCATTAAATTTATATCTTTCAAATACTTGATTTGCTCTTGGACTTACATAATTATTAATAGCTCTTATAACATTTGCATAGACTTGCGATTCTGTTTCCGTAATCGGCAATGTATGTAGCAATCTTGCAGATTCGATTCCCATCATATTACGCAAAAGTGATAATTTTACTTTGTCCTGCGAGTCATCTTTTCCAATGCTCACTAAATAATCCTCGAATGCCTGTATCCATACCTTCCACTCTGAGGCTGCATTAGGCGATCTTATGTCGAAATTTGGAGGCAATTTAACCGATCCTTCCATGATGGCGTCTGCTTGGCTGAAAAACTTCTTTCCGATATTTAATACTTGATACAATCTCGTTTACACTTTGAATACGATAATTGCAACTTCAACCATGACTACTACTTCAAATACCGCTACGACTGCGCCATATTATATTTAAATAAAACTTATTTAATTGCAAACATATTTATTAACATCAAGAGAGTGAACAAAGGTGAGAAAGCAACCGGAAGATCCGCTAGTACATACATGTTAACTAATGTCATCTGTCAATTAAGATGCGTTCCTTTATACATATTTAAACTAGGTACGTTCATCTTACAGTGTAACCATTTTCTTGTCTTATATTTGTGATTGTCTTGCCAGTCTGTCAATATGTGGTACATTATACTATGCCTTTGAGTGGGTCAGAGTTTTTTTTAATGGGTGAAAATGGAACGGCAACCCCGCCCGCGCTATCGGTATACGCTGGCAGTGTACCAGGGAAACATGATAGGTGAGGAGGAAAGCAGTTCAGTTAGCCTATCGTGATGAATACACCTGGAATTTAGCTCGATGCTTTCCAGGGGCGGTGCGTGGAGATCAACTTGTATATTGCTAGCAATATGACTGGTAGCTTCCCCTCTCCCTTAGATAATCTTTTTTTTTTTAATAGATGAAACCCCACCTCCGCTAAAAGTATACATTGGCGAGGTACCAGGGAAACATGATAGGTAAGGAGAAAAGCAGGTCAATAAACCTATCGTGATGAATAACACCTGGAATTTAGCACGATGCTTTCCAGGGGCGGTGCGTGGAGATCAACCTGTATTGCTAGCAATGGGACTGGTAGCTTCCCCCCCCCCTTCCTTAGACAACTTTTTTTTCATGGATGGATAGGTGACCCCGTTGTTTGGCCTCGGATGGTTTACAAGGGGGAGGTACGTGGAAGTCAACCTGACGTTACTAGCAATGGGACTGCTAGCTTCTCTCTCCCCTAGACAATCTTGTATAAGTCTCCCATGGATTTAATGGAATTTTTCATTTCAGACAATACGAATTTCTGACATGGCGTTTAACGATTATATGGGCTATGGGTTTCCTAGTCAGATATATGTTCTTACTGCCACTGAGAGTGCTGATATTTGTAATCGGGGTGAGTAGAACTTGTTCAAGTTTAGATCGCTTATTAAACGTTATACTAACGCATTAACCAGAGACGGATTATTTCTAAGGCAAACTAGGCACGTACTTGGGGGCGCGAGAATACAAAGGGGCGCGTGCGAATTTTTAAACGAAAAAAAAAAGAAATTAATTGTGCCAATATGTACCTATTACTTACAATAGATAGATAGGTACTTTTTATTGTTTCCTCCATAAGATTACAATAGTAAACTTATTATAGATATAAACAATTACAAGAAATTATTACACAGAGAAAACAATGGGCGGCCTTATCGCTGAAAGCGATCTCTTGCAGCTAATCTTTGGATGGAGAGGAGTAATATAAAATATAGTTATACAATTTACCTAAAACACTGATATAGCCTTCTCCCCCTTCCTTTCCCGTGGGTGTCGTGACTAAGGTAACTCAATGGGCGAGGGCAGCAGCGTTCCTCTTAAAACATCAACAATACCTAACTGCTGTTGTCAACCCGTCTGCCTAGCGTGGCAACTATTAGCAAAACCATCCTTTGTGGGGGCAAGCCTATGTTCAACAGTGGAATATAATACTTTATTATTCAGACTACAATTTGGTCAATTTTGTTAACAACAATTTTCTTACAACTATGTTAGAAAAAAAAAGAAAAGTAAATGACCCAACCGAGGTTTAGAGCTTCATTGTATTCGTTCGCCATCTTTAATTTGTACTTATCCTGTCGGCCATATTGAATTTTTTAAATGGATAATAATGGAATTGTAACCCCGTGTTATCAGTATGCACTGGCGAGGCATCAATGAGGGATGATAGATGAGAATGAAGGGCAGGTCAGTTAGCCCATCGTAACGAATTTACCAATAAACCAATCACAATGGTTTCCAGGGAAAACCGCGAGAGGAGGTCGTACTGATAGGGTTTCTAATCCCCATGACTAACAATCCCTTTTCCCCCGACCGTATTAAGTTTTATTTTGTATATGTTCTCCCCACCCCTCACGAGGTCTGGTGTTCGACACGGACTTAGGGTAGGATTTTAGGGGCATATTTATTATTGTTCTAATATATGGCCCCCTCGAGGGCCCCGGTAAGGTGCTTGCCTAGTTCGCTCCCTGCATTTAGTCTGCCTCTGGATATCTGCATTATTTTTCTATATTTGACTGTAACCCCTTATTCATAAAAACTAAAATATTCTACGAGTCTAACTTAATCATTACATTGTTTTATCGCTTTCTTTCAAATTGGGAATTTAGTGTGAAAGAAAGAGAGAGTTTAATGCCTAAAAGAGATGGAGTAAAATTAGAGATTTGATGTTTTTTTTTATGAATAAGGGATCTCAGTATATGTTTTTTTTTTTTCTATTCTAACAAATATATTTTGCTGATCAAATAAAAAAAATAAAACACGAATGTCCAACAAAAATACGAATTGCGGTTTACCATGAAATGAAATGGCGATTTTTCGGACTCAATTTTGAATTTTTTGTTTTTTTTCATTTAAATGGAACTTAAAATAAATATAAATAAAAGTCCAAAGGAAAGATATTTGTAACATTTTTAAATATTTTTTGAACGGTATGTATTATTATGTAATTTTAACATGAACTTTTTGTTTCATTCAGCCTCGAAATTTCGAAAAACATTTCATGGTAGTTCCGCTGTTTTCCAAAAATTTATAGCCCGTATCACTCGGGATGATGTGAGGATTCTAACCGAACCCCTATACATTCAAATCTGTTCAGGCATTTACAAGTTATGGTGGAATGAAAAATCTACCCTCAATACATTACCTTTCTTGGCCGACTTGTAAAAAAGGAGATTATCAATTCGGTTATATTTCTTCTTTCATGTCTGTTACCTCATCAACTCTGTCAGTTATAAATCGATTCGATTTGGAAAAATCATTTTTTTTTTTTTGTAATCTTGGTCGATTTATCGTAGAATCAACATAACTGGTCTTTGTCACAAATTAAGTCGGTTTTTTATTCAACTTAGAATGGCAAACAAGCTGACGGCCCACCTGATGGAAAGTGGTAACCGTCGCCTATAGACATGAGCAGTACCGTGGACATAACAGAGTATACTGTTTCGCCCATGATACCCCCCATGCGTTGCCATTCCTGAGGACTCAGATGTTATTCCTCTGTACCCTGTAAATTCACGCCATATCCAACCCTTCAAATCGTTTAGACAATACGATATAAAAAAAACAGCTTATATTAATCTATATATATAATTTGTTCGCCTTTATTAATTTTATGTTTTATTTCCTTTACTAATCCGTGGCAACACTCAATGGTCTGACGTGACGAATCGCAATTGGAAAATGGCCGAAAACTACCATTGTACAAAATGGCGGCAAAACCTAACTTCGTTTTTCTACCACATGGCCTGACATCGGATTCTACCGAATAATACGATTTGTGAAAACTACCATGTATGTTGGCAACCCCAGGTGGTAACCATGGTAGTGTCTACCTTGATTGTAAGCATGTTGCCAGCGTGCAAAATTCGACTATTTTTGGGAGCGTTGGCCTACAAGATGTCTTTCAGAATACTCTTCCGAGCTCTCTCTTGTTACGTTAGATTCCACGATACTGAATATATACCGAAGAAAAACGGATTCTGTGTTGCCAACCACACGAGCCCGATCGATGTTGCCGCGCTAAGCATCAATAATTGTTACTCTTTGGTAGTACTTTTTAATTATCTCGGGGGTTTTGTGTTGTCTATGGGTTTTGTCGCTTCCATATACGGTCTAATGCATGGGTGTATATAATATGACCTCATTTTATCCATTTGTGCCTGTCTTACATGTAAACGATACTAAATATGTCTGTTTTATGTGTTCCATTAATATTGTATACAAATTCTACTAATACGCATTCTGAGTGGTCATGAAGTCACTGACTTATTAGCGTGTAAGTCAATGACTTCTATGATTGACTGCAAGTATAAAAAAATCATTGCTACATGTCATTCGAAGTAAGGCATCGATTGAAATGTATACAGCGAAGAGCATTTATATTTTTTTTTTTTTAATAACACTTTGAGAATATTTTTCGTTATTTATATAAATGTTAATTTAATAATAATATAAAAAGAAATATTTCAAATATTTTCTTTATATTATTTTTAAATTAATGTTAATTAAATTAGTTCGTTTATTAATATATTAATCTAAAGGAAAGAAGAAAACTCAAAGTAAATATAAGTTAACAGTTATCAATCTTATATTTACGCTTGTCGATTTATTCCGAAATGATAGGGGCTACGTTTTACTTATTTTATAAAACCAACAATACATATTTTTTTTTTATGAATAAAACATATAACACAACAAAAAAAAATCAATTGTTGAATACTCATAAATGCTCTCCGCTCATTCACCGGGTACATCCAGGTCTGGCTCCTTATAGTAAGCACGGCTTGCATCGGAACCCTCCCGGACGGGCCGTTCAAACAGCGCGTCAACTACGTCGTGTCCATTATGTGCTTCAACTTCCTATCGCGGTGCATATCAGTCGTGATAACGTATCACGACGCTCAGAACAAGCCCCGAAGTGGAATCTGCGTTGCCAATCACACGAGCCCCATTGACGCGTTGGTGTTGATGTGCGACAACTGTTACTCGCTGGTAAGTGGTCACGTGCATCGTAGAAGTCACTGACTTATAAGTTTTATAAGTCTAGTTAACTGGTAAGTAGCAAACGTCATTTATTTTTATACAGTCCCTGTTAGTAGCTGCTAGGTGTGGGTAATATGTAGCGATATTTGTATATTGTAAACAGGCGGCTAATGGTAAAGATTTTGTGTAGTATGAATAAAAACATATTACGTTAACCCCAAGTAATTGGGATAAAGACAGGAAGATTATGAGATTGAATATCTATATATTGGGCTAATAATGGATATGTTAAATATAGCTTATCCTATATATTTACGTAATTATAAGGCAAAATTTCATGACAGATTAATGACAACAAGTAATAATATTGTAAAGACTGTATTTCTCACAGCATACCTGACGACAAGAGATTTTATAACGAAATAATTTAAATTGGTATTTTATAATTGATGTATATTTTAAAAATAATAATAACAATTTATTTAATTAATAATATAAAAATGTTAACTATGGGTATATACCTGAAAATAAAGAGATTTATTATTATTATTATATGTATATATTTACTACATTGTAGCAGAATAAGATTGGACTATAATTTTCTTATGTTGTAACACCTATAAAAAAATGTACCTGATTCTAGCAAATTAGCGAATAAATAATATTGCGTTCGCCACCTACCCATTTATTATTTAATTCCTTCTACGCAAAGGTCGTTCGAAAGAGATTGTTTCACAATAAGACCACCTTTTCTACCACACTATACTTACTGAAAATTCTTCAATAAATCTTGTAGTATTGGTGCAATAAAGTATTAAATAAATTAATTAATAAATGAATGATAGGAGTAATATCGAATTGGGTAATGACCTTTTCTGCCATCAATGTCTGGAAGAACCCAATATGTAGATATCATAGCAGTATCAATATTACTCATGCCTAGTTGTCACTGACGCCCTTATTCAATAAGACGTAAAATGTCTTTTAAACCTATTTTTGCTATAGAAGTGTTTTGTCTCTTTTACACTAAATTCCTAATTTCAAAAAGGTTTATTTTTAAATAGTAGTACTCTCGTATTATATACGTGAATAGTGGCAGTAGTCACTGGTTTCTAATTTGGTAATTTTTTTAATATGCATTCTCTGGTAGTGATAATTTATTAATTAAAAACCTTATTCAATTATAGTAGTCACTGACTTATAAGACTTATACAGTAGTGACTTCATTTATTTTTATGCAGTCTCTAATAGTAGTAAATTTATTTTATTTATTTGTCTCATTTATGTAAGCAATTATATTCAATGTCTTTATTTGTTGTTAGACAGTATTTTATACAAGTATTAATAATAGTAAAAAAACTTTTTTTTATTTTTCAATGAAATTTTTTTTTTATTTTTAGCCCATATAAGTGATTTAATTATTTATTGAATAAGTAGTCTCGTATTATCTCTTAGTATAATCGTGCAACCAGCTTAGCTACTGACTTGTACTTTGGTAAGTAAAAAGTCAACGACTTCATTTATATTTATATAGTCGGTGATAGTAGTCATTTATTAAATGTAATCTCACATTGTGTAATAATCATTGTAGATATAATTTGGTAACTAACATTAGTTAATAATTTAATTTAATTTTGCACTGCACTTTCATGTTTTGCAATTAGTGATAATATTAATAGCAGTCACTGACTTACAATTTAATAAGTAATAAAAGTCAATGACTTCATTTATTTTTATTAAAAAGGTAAATGGTGAATGACCTATTACTTAAATAATATATTCATAAAGAGTATATCATGTCATAGCAGTCACTGACTGCCACTTTGGTAAGTATTCTAGTATTTGAACTTGTTGTTGTACACGAATTTGTTTACGCGCGGTATTTTTGTACAATATTTGATTGAAATAATTGATTACATTATTTGTCATTCAGATAATCATGCTGAGGCCGATTTCGAGGCGTCATTACTCTAAACCTATTTCTTAACCTGATATCGTAATTTGATAGTGTCACATAATTATTGTTTTATGGACAATTATATATAGCCTACGGTAATCGCTTACCATCAGGTTGGCCGTATGCTTGTTTGCCACCTCAGTGGTATAAAAAAAAATTAACTTATAATAATTTCTATCTATCTATCTATAAAATTTTTCCTTAAATCTATTAAAAAATTTGTTATATCATATTGGTCCTCAAAGCAAAGATTTCGCTTTCGATATTACAGTTGGAGACTACACCAAATTAAAAATTTTAACTTAGTAATAGATTTAGAGAAAGAGCGCCTCAGAATCGACCCTAGTAATTAGTGGTCATGGACTTATAAAAAGGTCACAGCAGTCATTGGCTTAAAATAGCAAGTTTATGTAAGTAATAATATTAAATAACAAAAAGAACTATCAAAATAAGCCAACGAAAGTTGCGAATCTTTGAAATCTCATCAAAAATTGTTTATCCATAATGCCATTTCGTTTAATTGTTAAAGTTTTCCGTAAGCACACATTATATTTTAATGTAATAACTGCCGGTTTATTTAACTTATGCGTAGTTAGGTAGAGAAAGCTCAACTAGTTACGGGACCATTCGGAACCCTTAATCGTAAGCGGTTGTGGTGCGGCGCTGGCCTGATCATTTCGTTTGCCTTATATTTGTGCTTATGTGTTTCAAAATGTTGTCTTGGGTAAATATTATTAATGGGATTAATGAATTAATTAATTAATGTAATGAAAAAAAAGCTAGAGCTTTGTACAAAAGTCACTTTCCGTCAGGCAGGCCGTCAGCTTGTTTGCCATTGTATGTTGCTTTAATTTCATAAATCACAGCCGACCTGATGGAAAGTGGTAACCGTCGCCTATAGCCATGAGCAGTACCGTGGACGTAACAGAGTATACTGATTCGCCCATGACACCCGTCATATATTCCCATTCCTGTAAGGTGTTTTTTTTTTATAGAATGGTAACCCCGCTTGCATTTACGCTGGCGGAGTACCAGGGGCACATAATAGGTGAGGATAAAACAAGTCAGTTAGCTCATCGTGACGAATCCCGCAAAAAACAACCACAATGGTTTCCAAGGGGAACCGCGTAGAAGTCGACCTGCTAGGGAATATTGCTAGCAATGGGGCTTTTTAGACCCCATTACTACCAATCTCTTCCCTCAGACTAAAGTGTTATGCTTTTGTACTCTGTTATTTCACTGCCATATCTCCTATAAATATATGAAATTTGAATATCTCCCTAGAACATATGTTAGCCTGGTACTTTTTGTTGGGATCGTTCTATTTATTTTTTTTGTACAAACTAGCTGACGGTCACCAGATGGTAAATGGTAGTCGTTGCCTATAGACATGAACAGTACTGTTGACATCACAGTATATACACTGTAACGCCTATAGTGCCTTTCATGCGTTGGCATTTGAGGGCTTTGGTGTTATGTCTCCTTATCACACATAACATCTTTTAAATTGAAACACAGCAATGAAAACAACTGCTTTATGGCAGAAACAGAAATGGGACAGAGGTACCCAAGCAGGCGACTTTTGTACGAAATCTTCCTTAAGTCTATTATTAGTTATTGATAAAAGTAATTCGTGAACTCACTAGTTTTACCCGCGACTTCGTCTACGTGGCCGGGATATGGGATTAGCCCTTCTACATCCATATCAAATTTCAAGGGATTGTCTGTGTCTTTAAATTATTATACTTTGCAATATTTGTAGATTGGCCAACGGCACGGCGGGTTTTTGGGGCTCTTACAGAGGGCGCTAGCTAGAGCCTCGCCCCATATATGGTTCGAGAGGTCAGAAGTGAAGGACAGACATGCTGTCGCTAAAAGGTAATGTATTTTTTTTTATTATACAATTTCTTTTTTATTTCAGTAACTAATTTATTTTTATGCAACTTAGAATGGTAAACAAGCTGACGGCCCACTTGATGGAAAGTGGTAACCGTCGCCTATAGACATGAGCGGTACTGTGGACATAACAGAGTATACTGTTTCGCCCATGATACCCCCCATGCGTTGCCATTCCTGTGGACTCAGGTGTTATTTCTAATATATTACAATCTTTTGTGATTGTGAAGATTCTGGCGGACATCATGTGATGGGTACTATGGGTATCACAGTGTATTCTGTGACGTCCACGGCGCTGTTTCATGTTCAGGCGACGGTTACCACTTACCATCCAGGTTGTATAGTAAAAAAAATTAAAACAATCTGAACAAAAAGTACCAGGCTAACATGTATTCTAAGGAGATATTATTCAATAACTCGTAGTTCTTCCACGGAAGAATAGATTGAGTAAATTCTAACTAATGCATGTTCTCCTGGTATCAGCACAGCATTCTGACAGCCGGGAAGTGGTAAATGTCGTCGTAGACGAAGTGAGACAGTGGCGTCGATACCAGGAGAACATACATTACTTAGAGCTTAATCATTCTATTAAGATACATGAACTGCACCGTGAACGTCACAGAATACACTGTGACACCCATGGTACACCTCACGCGTTACCATTCCTGAGGACTAGTATTTTTTTTTTTGATGGGTGAAAATGGTATGGTAACCCCGTCTGCGCTAACGGGATACGCTGGCGGAGCACCAGTGAAGGGTGATAGATGAGAATGAAAACGGGCCAGTTAGCCCATCATGATGAATTCATCAGGAATTAACCATGATAGTTTCCAGGGTGAACCGCGAAGAGGTCGACCTGATTGAGTATATTGCTAGCAATGGGATTCTCAATCTCCATTACTAACAATCCCTTTCCCCCCGAGGACTAGTATTACGTCTCTGTACCTCGTTATTTCCCTGCCATATCCCACACTCCAAACGGAAAGACAGCCATGCCAGCACAACTGCTTCACGCCAGGAACAAAGGTTTTTCTAAATCTATCTGTCCACTTGTAGACTAAAAGAGCACATCTCCGTGCCGGACAACCCCCCGATCCTGATCTTCCCCGAGGGCACGTGCATCAATAATACGTCGGTGATGCAGTTCAAGAAGGGCAGCTTCGAAGTCGGCGGCATCATATATCCCGTCGCCATCAAGTGAGTATAGTTTTTTTTTTTGTGGGTGAAAATGAAATGGTAGCCCCGCCTGCGCTAACGTGACACGCCGGCGGAGCACCAGTGAAGGATGATAGATGAGAATGAAAACAGGCCAGTTAGCCCATCATTAGGAATTCATCAGGAATTAACCATGATAGTTTCCAGGGAGAACCGCGTGGAAGTCGACCTAGTTGGGTATATTGCTAGCAATGGGATTCTCAGTCTCCATTAGTAACAATCCTTTTCCCCCCAGTGGCAATGGGCTGGTCACATATCTCGAAAAACCGACAACCAATGAGGTAGAAAGCTTGTTGATTGGCGACCGCGTACTGGTAAACGCAGTGTAGGACGACTCCTCACTATATGGAGTGACGGCCTAAAATGCATCGCAGGGAGTCAGTCGATGCAGGTGGCTCAGGACCGTTTTTTGTGGCAGTCTATGGGGGAGGTTTATGTCCAGTAGTGGACGGATAATGGCGGAAACCATCTATTTTTTATAATATAGTTTAAAACGACATTGTTAATACATTTATAAATATTTTGAGCAAGGATGGACTTATCTCTGACAGAGATCTCTTCCAGTCAACCCAATATAATTGAAAAGCGTGTAGTTCGCGGGCAGCTAAACTGCACGTGTTCTGTACGTACAAGATTAATATACTAAATATGTACTAATTAATACATAAGCTTTTTTTATACAACTTAGAATGGCAAACAAGCTGACGGCCCACCTGATGGAAAGTGGTAACCGTCGCCTATAGACATGAGCAGTACCGTGGACATAACAGAGTATACTGTTTCGCTCATGATACCCCCCATGCGTTGCCATTCCTGAGGACTCTGATGTTATTCCTCTGTACCGTGTAAATTCACTGCCACATCCCACCGTTTAAACCGAAACACAGCCATGCAAACACAACTGCTTCACGGTAGAAACACGAATGGGACAGAGGTGGCCAAGCAAACGAGTTTTGTACAGTCTCCCTTAGAAAAAGCTACAAATACATATAATATCTACCTACTTTTATCTACATCATCATGATATCAGGCTTTAACTGTCCACTGCTGAACATAAGTCTCGTCTTTGGGGGGATTTTCCAGTAGTTGCCACGCTTGGCAGGCGGGTTGGCAACCGCAGTGAGGCTTTAGAGATGTTTTAAGAGGGCTACTGCTGCCTATTCCTCGACCATTTAGTTCCCTAATGTGTGTGTGGTCCTGACATAGAATGGGTCATCCATTCTATGTCGGGACCACGCACACACTATAAGTATAAAACAATAACAGGCATCTACCTCTATGTATCTTATGATATCCATGTACCTCCTAACCAGATACGACCCGAGGTTCGGCGACGCGTTCTGGAACAGCTCCCGCTACGGCATGCTCCACTACCTCCTCAACATGATGACCTCGTGGGCGATCGTGTGCGACATATGGTACCTGCCCCCCATGTACCGGGAGCCCCATGAGTCGGCCGTCGACTTCGCGAACCGTGTCAAGTCGGTGATCGCGCGGCGGGGCGGCCTCGTCGACCTCATGTGGTGAGTTCGAATAGATAAATAGATTCTTATTTATTATATATATATATATATATATATATATATATATATATATATATAAAATTCTCGTGTCGCGGTGTTTGTTACCAAACTCCTCCGAAACGGCTTTACCGATATTTATGAAATTTTGTGTGCATATCGGGTAAGTCTGAGAATCGGCCAACATCTATTTTTCATACCCCTCAATGATAAGGGTGACCCACCTCTAAATATTTTATTTTTATTTTTTTGACAATTTTTTTATTTTTATTTTATAATGACTTAGCATTGAAAAATACACACAACTTCAAATTTTCACCCTTTTACGATCAACCTCTGTTGTTTAATCTCAATTTTTATATGCCGCAATAGGGTTGCAAGATGGCGATCGAATATAATAATTGTAGTACGATATATTTTCATGTATAGTTCTAGAAATAATGTATATGGTAAAACAACGTTTGCCGAGTCAGCTAAGTATATATATACCATACCACTGCCCTTCATACGCTTCCTGTTTTCACCTAACGGCTAGCTGGTGGAGAACGCAATATGGCATTAAGCTCGCCACTTGTACAAAGTTTTATTGTACAATAAAGAATAAATAAATATCTCGCACTTCAAACCGGAACACAGCCATGCGAGCACGGCTGCTTCACGGTAGCAACACAAATGGGATAGAGCTACTCAAGCAAACAACTACTTTTTACTTTTTTCTGTTAATAACCCCCTTCCTCCATCCCTTAAACATACGTTATCTACTCTAGTGACTATACTACAAGCTTTTATGTCTATTTATTTATATTTTATTGCAGGGACGGCCAATTAAAACGCATGAAACCAAAGAAAGAATGGCGGGAGCTACAACAAGAGGAGTTCAGTAAGAGACTTAAAGGCGAATAATAGTGTCCGAAACGGCTCCGGTGACGTCCTGTGTTGTGATTATAATGAACAAGTGTTGGGGAAAACGCGTCACTAATATTGTGTGACCGCGTCACTAATGCTTAGTGACCGCGTCACTAGATCGAGAGACTGCGTCACTTATATTGAGTGGCCGCGTCACTAGAATGAGAGTGACCGCGTCACTAGAATTAGAGTGACCGCGTCACTAGATCGAGTAACCGCTACACTAATATCGAGAGACTGCGTCATTAGATTGAGTGACCGCGTCACTGGAATGAGAGTGACCGCGCCACTAATACCAGGTGACCGCGTCACTAGAATCGTGTGACCGCGTCACTAATATCGAGTGTTACGTGACAGCAAACTGAAATGACAATATTAAGTGAATGGACATGTGTATTTATACTGTTACCATAGGCATGGGTAATATCTATAGGTAACTATATATTTTGTAATATCATATATCGAAATATTTTGATATCTATGTATCGGTCGGAATCTATGATACTCTGTTATAATTGTAGTTGGTTTATTTTTAAAATTTCTGCTATATAGAAAGTAGGTAATTTTATTATATTGTAGATTTTAGTTCTACATTTCTTTTTTTTTTTTTTTTACTTTATTTGTTAATGTAGTAATCAGTTAAATAAATGGAGTAAAACGAGAAAAAAACAATAGGATAAAAGATTATTTACATGTTATTGGACATCTAAATTTTTCTTTTTAATAAGGCATTTTGATAGCTGTGGAAACTTGTATTTGCATTACTAACAATCGTACATACCAATAACTAGATATTAGATATAGTACCGATATATAGTTATCGTATCTATATATAACTTGTATCGCCCATGATTGTAATACGCTCGAAACGTGGAAATGTCGTTTATCGTCCACAACAGTCGACAGATGGCTCTGTCTACCCAATCAGGGATTGTAGTCGTTAGCATGTTTTATTTTAATCGCCCATGCCTGTTACAAAGTGATAAAAAGTGTCGCGCTTCAAAGTTTAAAGTGTGTGTGTGTATGTTTTTTTTTTTTTGTATATTTTTGTATATTACAGTTAAGTAGATTTAGTAATTTAGTACTGATATTATTATAATTTAATTGTTTACGACTTTGCTTGTTGTAATATAGCTTTGAGTACCGGATTTGCCCGCAAAATTGACGTATTTAATATTATTTTCCTGGTTTCTTAATAAAGATGCATAAGTACTTTTTATATCTTTGCTTAAAGTTGAAAGTTTCACTCCTGATCTTGGGGCATAGTTGAAAATTTCACTTCTGATCTTTGCTTAAAGTTGAAAGTTTCACTCCTGATCTTGGGGCATAGTTGAAAATTTCACTTCTGATCTTTGCTTATAGTTGAAAGTGCATTCCTGATCTTGGGGCATAGTTGAAAATTTCACTTCTGATCTTTGCTTATAGTTGAAAGTACCATTCCTGATCTTGGGGCATAGTTGAAAATTTCACTTCTGATCTTTGCTTATAGTTGAAAGTGCCATTCCTGATCTTGGGGTGGTCATGATCCATCCGGCCTCCTCTTTTCAACCGACTTCAAAAAGATGAAGTTTCTCAATTCGGTTGAATTTTTTTATTAAAGTTTTTTTTTATAACTTCGAACTCCATCAATTCCAAATTTATTTGGATAATTCTTTTCTTTTTTTATCCGAAAGGATATACTTACAGATATGTCCCGTGGAAATTTTATCAAAATCGATTTAGAACTTTCGTTTTTAGGCTAAATTAACTGGTTTTGTCTTTGCATGTTGTTTATAAGCATTTTTAACTCTTCATTTTTTTTTATTTACTTACTGCAGGGTTCTGAAAGTCGTTATCTGTTAAAATCACCCTCAACAGTTACTCTTTTAAATCTCTGTTAACATTATGTGTGTGTATGTATATTTAAATGTACTATGTCTATTAAATGGTATGGTAACCCCGCCTGCGCTAACGGGATACGCTGGCGGAGCACCAGTGAAGGGTGATAGATGAGAATGAAAACAGGCCAGTTAGCCTATCATGATGAATTCATCAGGAATTAACCATGATAGTTTCCAGGGGGAACCGCGAGGAGGTCGACCTGATTGAGTATATTGCTAGCAATGGGATTCTCGATCTCCATTACTAACAATCCCTTTCTTCCCAGTATAAAATAGTTTATAACATTGGATGGGTGGATATTTGTTATGCCTTCACGTAAAAACTACTGGACGTATTTGAAGGAAATTTGGTAGATAGGTTAAGTTAGTTAGGTAAGTTTTTGTTTTCTTTAATGGGTGAAAATGGAATGGTAACCCCGCCGCGCTACCGGCATACACCGACGAGGCACCAGTGGAAGATGATAGGTGAGAATGAACGCAGATCAGTTGGCCCATCATGATGAATTCGACAAGAATTAAACATGATGATTTCCAGGGGGAGTCGCGTGGAGGTCGAACTGAGGGGGTATATTGTTAGCAATGGGGCTATTAGACCTAATTACTAACAATCCCTTTCCCCCCACACGGGTAGGTTATATCCTGACTTTGTATTTAGGACACTATGTATTGATTCACGCGGACAAAGCCACGGGATATAGTTGGTAAATAATGGAAATATTTACAGTATAGTATGTCTATACTGTTTTGTTATCATATCAGCCGTTATCTGTCCACTGCTGGACACAGGCCACTCCCATAAAAGTGGGTTTTGCCAGTAGTTGCCACGCTTGGCAGACAGATTGGCAACCGCAGTTTTTTTATGGGTGATATGGTAACCCCGCCTGTACTATCGGTATACGCTAGCGGAGTACCAGGAGATCATGATAGGTGAGGATGAAAACAGGTCAGTTAGCCCATCGTGACGAATTCAGCATGAATTAATCAGGATCGTTTATAGGAGGAACCGCGTGGAGGTCGACCTGATAGGGTATATTGCTAGCAAAGGGCTTTTACTCCTTATTATTAACAATTCCTTCAGGCAATCGCAGTTAGTTTAGTTTTTTTTTTTTTTTAAGAAGGACATTGCTATCTATTGACAATGCTATCTCTCGTCTATTAAGTTCCCTTAAATCTTACGACACCCACAGGAAAGGCTGGGATGAATCCTATTCTATGCCGGGACCACACGGCACATGCTCTTTTTTTTTAGAATGATAATGGAATGGTGACCCCGCCTGCGCTATCGGTATACGCTGACGGGGCACCATGATAGGTGATAGGTGAGGATGAAGGCAGGTCAATTAGCCCATCGTGACGAATTTCACAAGAATTAACCACGATGGTTTCCAGGGGGAACCACGTGGAGGTCGACCTGATAGGGTATATTAGTAATGGGGCTGTTAGATTCCATTATTAACAATCCCTTCCCCCGCACGGCACATACTGTATATAGAAACGGAATAAAGTACAATTATTTTTTAATAATATTTAATCGATATTATGAAATTCTATCAAAAAGTCACAACACATTCATTATATTAATTTATTTTAAATTTATTAGTAGTTTAAGGTAATTACAGAATTTGTTTTTGGCAACACCGCTGTGTATTTTTTTTTAATCCGACTTCGAATCGCTACAAGTCTATGTACAAGAATTACATAGAAGGAGTGATAAAATGGTCAATTCGTAGCAGGCTAGTGTATAGAAAATGTTATACGGCCGTATAACCCTACAAAATACAGATGCAACCTGCTTGCATACTTTCTACATAAACTGTGTCCAATATATAATCTAGTAATGTAACATTTGTCATTGACAAATAATTGACATATCAAACATTTTCTATACACCAGCCTGCTGTGAATTGAGAAAAATAGCAACCTGATGGTGTATCTTTCGTCCTCTTTTTACTAATTATATTTTCATAAGAAGAAAGGAGGCAACCATATGATTTACAGTTTTTATTTTATCATTCCGTCTATGTAATCCCTTGTTCTTAGCTACAGGCTTGGTTGTGTTGCAAATGTGTTCGCGATTATGTTTATTTAAGCATGGTATTTGAGGTTTTATAGTCTCTTTTATATTATTATTATTGTCTATTATTAATTTATATTATTATTTGTGAAAATTCATACGTTATTGTTTCAAATTAATAATAACATATTTCAATATGAAAAATTATATTCATTGCCCCAACGTACAGACTGATCTTTAAGTAAGTATTTTAATATAGACATAGAATGCCAGCTCCCATTCTCTGTCTATGTTATTCAAGAAATCGATAAAAAAAAAACATCACGCGATATGGCGCCAAAATTAATGTCAGTCACGTTCAATTTGAAATTTCGATTCTTAATTTGACTGTTTAATGTAGTTTATTTTACTTGAATTTCGAACAACAATTTGGCGCCAAAACTGACGATGGCGGTAAGCAATATGGGATAGCACGACTGTGATGGAACTTTTGTGTATGAACAGTTCATAATGGAATATAATGTGTAATAAATGTTGTAATATATTTATTTTGTGTTTTATTTCATTGTTTTTTGTAACATATATGACATTTGATGCTTCCATGTGGCGATAGAAGAAAAATATAGACTGGATTCTGAGGTGCCATTTCTCTCGTATCTCGTAACGGTTGACCTAATCATCATCATCGGGGGGAAAGGGATTGTTAGTAATGGAGACTGAGAATCCTATTGCTAGCAATATACCCCAACCAGGTCGACCTACTCGCGATTCCCCCTGGAAACTATTATGGTTAATTCCCGATGAATTTATCATGATGTGCGAACTGGCCTGTTTTCATTCTCATCGATCACCCTTCACTGGTGCTCCGCTGACGTATCCCGTTAGCGCAGGCGGGGTTACCATACCATTATCACCCATCAAAAAAAAAAACTAAACCGTTGCACGTCGACCCATCAGGATCTTTTGTGCTTTCCCCTGCTTTATACCATCATTTCATAGATCCTATATGTTACTTTAACAATATCCCGCAGTTTAAGATTAAGAGTCTGTAGTCCCCTGTCTATGTGAAATGCTAAATAAATTAAATAAAAAATAATTTACACAGAATAAAATATATTTATTTCATTGCAAACATAAATGCATCATAACACACGTTATCACATAATTCATTTATAATACATTATTATAAAAATTATGTATTTATATACATATTATTAGGAATGTAAATTCATTTAATATTCGTCATTTTCGAACGGGTGATGCTTGTGTCCGAGGGAGCTGTAAAAAAAATTAAAGATAGTAAATTTTCGTTCACAAAGTATGGCTTAGTTCCTTTGCCTTTTAAATTGTGCATAAAACTACTACTTGGTTTATAAAAAAAAACAAACGTCAATCTGACAAATGACAAAAGTATTATGGACTAAGTAAAATATTTAGATTAAGAAAAAAAAAACAAATTATTAATTATTCAATTCATAATTAGTTCAACAATGCACCGCCTACTTATTTCTCTGTTCGCCCAATGGTCGACTGGTAGAGAACACCAACCGGTTAAAAAAAATTAGAGAAAAATAAATGAGTGTTAAGAGAACTTACGCAGTCATGGGTACCAGGCGCCCATTACAGTCGAAGGAGTCGATCAATTCCAAGTCCTGTTTGGACAGCTGGAAATCGAAAACTTCAAAGTTGCTAGCGATGCGCGACTTCGTTACTGACTTCGGGATGACGATGACGCCGCGCTCTATTTGGTATCTGCAACGAGAGATTTTTTCAGCAACTTAGAACTATAAAGCTGATAGTCACCTGATGGTAAGTGGTAACCGTCGCCTATAGATACGATCAGTAGCATGGATATATCAGAGTATACGTTACCATTCCTAAGGACGAATGTGTTATTCCCCTGTACCCTGTAAATTCACGCCATATCCCACCCTTCAAGCCGAAACAGCCATGGAGACAATTGCTTCATGGCAGAAACACTAATGGGACTAAGGTACCCAAGCAGACGACTTTTGTACAAAGTCTCCTTATGACAAAAATACAATGGAAATAAAAAGCTACTTCCTTAAAAAGTTGCTTCTGCAGTATTTGAATAACTCCTTAGAACACATGTTAGCCTAGTACATTTTGTTCGGATCGTTTTAATTTTTTTTATACCAACGAACTGACGGTCACCTGATAGTAAATGGTAACCGTCACATATAGACCTGAACAGCACAATGGACATCACAGGATATACTGTGACGTCCATGGTAACCTCCACACGTTGCCATCTAAGGACTTTGCTGTTGTCTCCTTATCCTGTTATTTCAGGGGCACATCACACCCTTCAAAGCGAAGCACAATCATGAAGGCAACTGCTTCACGGCAGAAACACGAATGGGACTAAGGTACCCAAGCAGACGACTTTTGTACAAAGTCTCCTTTTGATAAAAACACAATGGAATTAAAAAGCTACTTCCTTAAAAAGTTGCTTCCGCTGTATTTGAATAACTCCTTAGAACATATGTTAGCCTAGTACATTTTATTCGGATCGTTTAAATTTTTTTTATACCAACGAACTGACGATCACCTGATGGTAAGTGGTAACCTATAGACCTGAACAGCACAATGGACATCACAGGATATACTGTGACGTCCATAGTAACCTCCACACGTTGCCATCTAAGGACTTTGCTGTTGTCTCCTTATCCTGTTATTTCACGGGCACATCACACCCTTCAAAGCGAAGCACAATCATGAAGGCAACTGCTTCACGGCAGAAACACGAATGGGACTAAGGTACCCAAGCAGACGACTTTTGTACAAAGTCTCCTTTTGATAAAAACACAATGGAATTAAAAAGCTACTTCCTTAAAAAGTTGCTTCCGCTGTATTTGAATAACTCCTTAGAACATATGTTAGCCTAGTACATTTTATTCGGATCGTTTAAATTTTTTTTATACCAACGAACTGACGATCACCTGATGGTAAGTGGTAACCGTCACCTATAGACCTGAACAGCACAATGGACATCACAGGATATACTGTGACGTCCATAGTAACCTCCACACGTTGCCATCTAAGGACTTTGCTGTTGTTTCCTTATCCTGTTATTTCACGGGCACATCACACCCTTCAAAGCGAAGCACAATCATGAAGGCAACTGCTTCACGGCAGAAACACGAATGGGACAGAAGTACCCAAGCAGACGACTTTTGTACAAAGACACTCATTGACCATTTTTATAAAAAAAATGTCAATCAATAATTTAATGTATTCAAAGTTTTAAAATATACAAAAATTTACCAAGTGGTCACCGGTGACCCCCAAACATACCTGATCAGTACTTGAGCGACGCTCTTCCCGATCCTGTCGGCGATGGCCTTGAGTTTGGGGTCTTCTAACAGCAGCGGCTCGCCGGGCTTCGCCCACGGCCTGTCCGGCGACCCCAGCGGAGAGTAGGCCGTGATCTTTATACCACGCTCTTCGCAGAACGCTTTCAACCGACTTTGATTTAGGTAGGGATGGCACTCGACCTATAAAAACAATATGTAATTTCATAACATGGTTTTCCCAAGAGACTACAGCATGGGGTTCTTCAAAAGGGGGGTAAAGTGGTTTCTTCAGGGTTGGCAACGCACGCGCAGTACCTCTGGTATTGCATGTGTTCATAGGCTACGGTAACCACTTACCATCAGGTGGGCCGTATGCTTGTTTGCCACCTCAGTAGTATAAAAAAAAAGACCTTCAAAGCATAGCATGTCCTGGCACAGCATGGTCCCGGCATAGAATAGGCCACCCCTTCCTTTCCCGTGGGTATAGTAAGAGGCAACTAAGGGAGGGCGAGAGATGGGTTTTTTAACGGGTGATAATGGAATGGTAACCCCGCCTGCGCTAACGGTATACACCGGCGGGGCACCAGTAAAGGGTGATAGGTGAGGATGAAGCAGGTCAGTTAGCCCATCGTTACGAATTCAACAAGAATTGTTAAAGATGGTTTCCAGGGGGAACCACGTGGAGGTCGACCTAATAGGGCATACTGCTTGCAATGGGGCTGTCAAACTCCATTGCTAACAATCCCTTTCCCCCCCGCAGAGGCATGGGTAGCAGCGTCCCTTTTAAAACATCACCAAAACCTTAATCATCAAATGCAAAATTATTATTCTAAATTCCACTGGCGGTTTCAGAGATTAGGGCGTTTAAACAAACTCCCTCGCTTTATTATTTTTAGCAAAACATGCGTGAGCAAAATGGCAGTCGGAGATTAATAGCTTATATATAAGGTTGTGGCACTTCTGGTAGTAACAGTGGTGGTCAGTCTCCGAGTGTTGGCAGTCGCATACATACTAATGGTGGCGGAATTAAACGAGATAATTCTAAACAAACTTAACCTGTGATATGGAGGGGAAAGTGATTGTTAGTAATGGAGACTGAGAATCCCATTGCTAGCAATATACCCAACCAGGTCGACCTCCTCGCGGTTCTCCCTGGAAACTATCATGGTTAATTCCTGATGAATTCATCATGATGGGCTAACTGGCCTGTTTTCATTCTCATCTATCACCCTTCACTGGTGCTCCGCCAGCGTATCCCGTTAGCGCAGGCGGGGTTACCATACCATTTTCACCCGTCAAAAAAAACCAGTGATATGGACTTCTGCAGAACTACATCTAGTTTAGTAAAATATGTTTTTATTTAAGTATAAATGTCTTACTTGATTAGTGACAGGCGTTATAGTCGCCGCTGGCAGCAACTTCTCCAGCTGCCTCCTGTTAAAGTTGGAGACGCCGATGCTGCGGACCAGTCCGTCGCGGACCAGCCCCTCCATCTCCTTCCACGTGTCCACGTAGTCCACATCGGAGAATTGGATTTTGCCGGCCTCATCTGCCGGGAAGAGGCTGCCTGCTTCTTCCTATAACAAATGTTATCAAAAAATGATATTTTAACCAGAGGGAGACTTTACAGAAGTCGTTTGCTTGGCCACCTCTGTCCCATTCGTGTCTCTACCGTGAAGCAGTTGTGTTTGCATGGCTGTGTTTCGGTTTGAACGGTGGGATATGGCAGTGAATTTACACGGTACAGAGGAATAACACCTGAGTCCTCAGGAATAGCAACGCGTGGGGGGTATCATGGGCGAAACAGTATACTCTGTTATGTCCACGGTACTGCTCATGTCTATAGGCGACGGTTACCACTTTCCATCAGGTGGGCCGTCAGCTTGTTTGACATGCTAAGGTGTATAAAAACAAATTGTCCAAGCCTATGTCCAGCAGTGGACAGTTAACGGCTGATATGGAGATGATAAGCATTTAATGTATTGTGATAAAAAAATAATGCGACAGTTACCTTGTAAGCTTGCGGCCAGTGTATGAGGTACAGGTCCAAATATGTCAAGTTGAGGTTCTGCAAGGTGGCGTTGAGAGCGCCGCGGACTAGGTCCGGCCGATGGAAGGTGTTCCATAACTTGGATGTGATGAATAGGTCCTCCCTGAAATTATACATTAGGGTTAGTATATATATATATATATATATATATATATATATATATAAATGCAGTTCCTTCTTATATATTTTATTCTCAGGTCGACCTCCACCTGGTTCCCCCTGGAAACCATCATGAATAATTCTTGTTGAATTCGTCATGATGGGTTAACTGACCTGCCTTCATCCTCATCTATCAACCCTCACTGGTGCCCCGACAGCGTATACCGATAGCGCCGCCATTATCACCCATTAAAAAAAGTATATATAAAAAAATATATAGATAAAAATCAATCGTTATTTATATTTCGTAATTTCGATATATCGAAATTATATATATAAATCTCTATACATCGTTGCACCTATGAGGTACCATATTTTTTAAGAAAAACCCCTCTTTAATAATATAAGAATTAAAAAAAAGTAATTGCTTTTTTTTTATTCCTATTTTAATTCTTCTTTTTATTGCAATATAATATTACAAACATTGCACTAACCAATTATTCGTAAACACCGCATTTATAAAAGAAAAAAAAAGTAGACATAGAAAAAAGAAACATAAACAAAGTGTGTCTAAAAAAAAAAACAAAAAAGTAAATTAACAAAAAAGATACATAAATAAAATTTGCTAAAAAAAAAGAACATAAATAAATACGCCAATGAAATAATCTCGATAAACGTGAATCAAAAACACTTCCTATTTCATACACAATATTGCTGTTATAAATTTATCATAATTCGAGATAACGCTGACCCGCGCATGCTCACTTACCGCTTAACAACGCCCGCCTTTATTTTCTCAGTGATGGCGGCGCCGACCTCTTTCTCGTTGCCATAGACAAAAGCGCAGTCAAAATGGCGGTAGCCAACGTCTATGGCGTCCTTCACCGCTTGTGTCACCTCGCCCGGTTTCGACTGTAATTAATTCAGTGTTTTGAGACATGTGATTACATTATTTGAACATAGTTACGATCAATACGTATTAATTATTGGTATAAAAACGCGTGGGAGTAGAGTAGAGAATTCTTAGAAATAGGGTTTAGGCGTTAAAAACTATTGAAGATTGGAAAATTTTGACAATAAAACTTTGTACCCTTTTGTTGGAAAGGTGCGTCTATTCTTTTTTTTTTTTTATTTTATACAACTTAGAATGGCAAACAAGCTGACGGCCCACCTGATGGAAAGTGGTAACCGGCGCCTATACACATAAGCAGTACTATGGACATAACAGAGTATACTGTTTCGCTCATGATACCCCCCATAAGTTACAATTCCTGAGAACTCAGGTGTTATTCCTCTGTACCCTGTAAATTCACTGTCATATTCCACCCTTCAAACCGAAACACAGCCATGCAAATACAACTGCTTCACGGTAGAAACACGAATGGGTTAGAGGTACCCAAGCAATCGACTTTTGTACAGTCTCCCTCTGGTATTAGTGTTCATATAAAAAAGAATTCTCCAAATCAGTTTACAACTGACGGAGTTATGAGGTGACAAACATAAAAAAATACATTCTAAATGAGGACCTCTTTTTAATTTTGAAGTCCGTATAGTAACGGAGACTAGTGGCTATATTACTAACTAGCGGCCCGTCCCGGCTTCGCACGGGTGGACATTTTTACAACATTTTAAAAAGTGCTTATTGTGACATAACGACAATAGTTGGACATATAGTGTCGCGAAGTTTTTTGTAGTTATTGTTATTTCCTTCAATATTGTAGAACATACTTTTGTTCTATCGCCAATAGTTTCCGCAGCGCACGCGACCAAAGATATTTTATAGCATTTTTTTTTACACCTCGAGTTACGTTACTAAAGCTTTAGTAAGGATCCCCTAATGTTTTCTAGCAATAAATATAGCCTATGTTACTCGGGGTGAATGTAGCTTTCTAATGGTGAGAGAATTTTTGATGACGCCAAAGTAGTTTTTGTGTTTATTCATTACAAACATACATACATATACAAAAAAAACAAATCTCTCCTCTTTATAATATTAGCGTAGATGTAGATGATAGAATGTGTTTGGCAATAAAATACATTATTATTATTATCTTATTATTATTACATTATCTCTCCCCTCTCACCGTACTGGTTACGCTTCAAACTCTTTTCTCCTACATTCTTCACGACTCTGGAACGCGCTTCCTGATGCCATTAAGAGACTACCGACTAAACCGTCTTTCAAAAAAAGCGTTCACGCTCACTTTTTATCTTTATCCGAGCAGTGAGTACTTTATATTATTCCCAAATTCGTGTACAATATAGTATATGTCATATATGTGTAAGTATATTTGTTATTCATATATATCTATTCGTTTATATATGTAATTTTAGTATGTATGTATATCAATAATTAGTAGTACCGCATTCGTGTATTCTGACACTTGCCTACGGTTGACTGGGAGAGAATGCTTTTAGCATTAAGTCCGCCATGTACTAATAAATAAATAAATAAATTATTCATATTGTAAAACTAATTAATAAATAGTTTAATAATAAAATTTCAGCGATGTCAGTTTTAGCTATGTCTTAAATCATTATCAATTCATAATTATTTTCTTGTAAATTAAAAGATAAATTCTGCTTGTCATTACGCGTACGTAATGATTATTACGTACGCGTGATATATATGTATATGTTGCAGTCAAAACTCTTAACCAGTCAATAGTGCTATTGACTGGCAAAATCAGTCAAAAGTACTTCTTTTTTTATACAACTTAGAACGGCAAACAAGCTGACGGCCCACCTGATGGAAAGTGGTAACCGTCGCCTATAGACATGAGCAGTACCGTGGACATAACAGAGTATACTGTTTCGCCCAAGATAGCCCCCATGCGTTGCCATTCCTGAGGACTCAGGTGTTATTCCTCTGTACCGTGTAAATTCACTGCCATATCGCACCCTTCAAACCGAAACACAGCCATGCAAACACAACTGCTTCACGGTAGAAACACGAATGGGACAGAGGTGGCCAAGCAAACGACTTTTGTACAAAGTCTTGTCAAAAGTGGTTTTGACCGCAAATTTGCGGTTAGGTTAGGTACTTTTAACTGTTATTTTAGTCAAATTGACTAAAGCAATACGGTCAAAACTTTTGACTGATTTTGCTAGTCAATAATACTTTTGACTGGTTAAGAGTTTTAACTCCAACATATATATATATATATATATATATATATATATATATATATATATATATATATATATATATATATATATATATATATTATTATTACCTAATATATTATTGCGAAATATGTTGTAATATAACGCGTATTCAATTCAGTATTTATCTCTAACGTACAGACAGACTTATCTTATCCATTGCTGTTAGATAACTTGACAGCTCGCAATTTATTGATATGAATCTAAAGATTTTTAGGATTCCATCACGACACTATATAGTGTTATAAACTACTGTGATGGTACACAAGTATATGGCCCGTCTGATGGTAAACAAGGTTACCATAGACTATGGACGGCTGTAACATTAGGGATGTCACGCGTTGCCGACTTTTCAAAAACTTTAATATACCCTTTTTGAAGAGCCCCATACTGTAATCTGGAGGGAAAACGTCGGCAGGAACTTTATTCCACAATCTGAGAATTCACGAGAGAAATCTTCTCAAAAAACGCACCGTACATGATCATTTTTATTCAAGACTGTAAAGATGAATTCTTTATCTTGTTAAAAAAAATAACAATATTTAATTGGTTCTATCTATCCTATTTAAGAGTTGCTCTCTTGTCGGTGGAGCTCTTGCCATTCACTACGATTGTCAGCGAGTCCCCTCACCTCTTGATACGACACGACACCAACTCCTTCCTTGATCTGCCTGATGTAACTATGCCTCGGTCTCCTTCTTCCCCTCCTTCCTTCTATCTTACATTCTATTATAATGTTCATAAGTTCGTCGTGTCGTATCAAGTGTCCTAACATTTTTCCCCTTCTGTCCTCAATATTTCTAATAATTTGTCTTTTTTCCTTAACCCTAAGCAGGACCTCGTCATTGCTAATTTAATTGGTTACCAAATAAAAAAAAATGTACATATTTTTATTTTTTTTTAAGTTTAAAGAATTGTTAATCTGTATTGTAACTTACGTACTTGTTCATTTTCAACAAATCCTTTCTTTAATATGTATTTAACACAACAATTATTGCTTGGCAACATTATCGGTGTTAAATAGGGACATTTTATTTCTTACAAGTGGCATTTCAAATTTTTTCAAATAGACTTGTTTACAAGCACTTTTAAATCGTCATTTTTTTTAATCTACTGCAGGCTTCGGAAGGTTGTTATCTGTTGTGAAGAGCCCGCGAGAAACTCAACAGTCACTCTTTTAAATCTCTGTTAACATTATGTGTGTTTATTTAAATGTACTATGTCTAACATAACACGGTCGTTAAAGCCCGTGCATGGTCCACTAACACCATGCACGTTTGTCATTCGAGTAATCGTTTAGTATGTAAATAGGCTTTGTTCAATAAACGTTTTTAATAACAGTTTTAACAAATTAAAAGGCAGATCCAAAATATCCTTCGGTATCTTATTATAACATTTAATGCCCATATCCACAAAAGGCCTAGTAACTTTTTCTAAACGATACTTCGGAACAGCAAATTTGTATCTGTATCTAGTGTTAAATATATTAAGATGTCTGTTTTTAATAAAAAAAAAAATTAAAACAATAGAATTATTATTTTTGGGACAAATTATAAAAATGTAATGATCAATTTATTAATTCAATAATGAATGAAGATACGCTCTAAAAAGCTAGTACCCAGGGACGTAAAAACACTCATTAAAACAAAACATCGAGGGTAGAAAGGTAAACTTTTTATAAAAATAATTGTCGTTGATGCTTATCGAAACGTTACGACACTAAATTTTATCGGTGACTTTTTAATAAAGAAATAAATTCTTGTGAAAAAAAAAAGTTAAAAAAGGCGGGAACTTATCGTTCTAAATGTCACAATTAAGTAAATATTGAATACTAATATCTAAATATGTGAAAAAATATCTAATCAAGTCTCCTGGAGCTGAAATATCCACGAAGTAAAAGCAGGTAACAATGGCATGCGTTTATTATTTCACCGTTAACTATCCACTGCTAAACAAAAGCCGTCCCCATAAGGATTGTTTTGCCATTAGTTGCCACGCTTGGCAGGCGGGTTGGCAACCGCAGTCAGGCTTTTAAAGATGTTTTAAGAGGGACGCTGCTCATCCTTCGTCCTCTCTTAGTCGACTCTTACGACACCCACGGAAAAGGAAGGGGTGGCCTTTTCTATGCCTGGACCAGATGCTTTAGGAAACTGGATTAACTGGTGTTTGGGGAGGAAAGGGATTGTTAGTTATATGGTCTAACATCACCATTGTGTTTTTCTTTTTACGTCTAGGAATGACATCATCATTGTTAACAATATATACGCTATTAGGTCGACCTCCACGCGGCTCCTTTGGAAACTATCGTGGTTAATTCTTGAATTCGTCATGATGGGCTAAGTAATATCTCTTTGCATCCTCACCTATCATGTGTCCCTGGTACCCCGCCAGCGTATACCGATAGCGCAGGCGGTTACCATGCCATTTTCACCCATCAAAAAAAATATGTGTGTGTATATATATATATATATATATATATATATATATATATATATAACCCCGCCTGCGCTAACGGGATACGCTGGCGGAGCACCAGTGAAGGGTGATAGATGAGAATGAAAACAGGCCAGTTAGCACATCATGATGAATTCATCAGGAATTAACCATGATAGTTTCCAGAGAGAAATGCGAGGAGGTCGACCTGGTTGGGTATATTGCTAGCAATGGGATTCTCAGTCTCCATTACTAACAATCCCTTTTAGAACATCACTAAAGTCTAAACTGCGGTTGCCAACCACTGGCAAAATGGCATCTACTGGCAAAACACCTAAGGGAAGACCTATGTTCAGCAGTGGACAATAACCAGCTAATGTATTTATGATTTTATATACATAGACTATGGAACTCTCTTCCACTGCATATTCGTGAAAGCCAATCGCTGAATATATTCAAGAGCGGATTAAAAGAGCATTTTCTGTCCTCATAAACTTATTATGTCTATGTATGTATTATATATGTACGTATTTTGTATGTAAAGAGATATTTTATGTATGTATGTATATATATTTATGTATACAGATATGTATTTATTTTGATTTTAATTGTATGAGTTACTTATATATGTATGTCAACGTATTTATTATTTTTTAATAGAAACATCTATAATGTTTCCTCCTATTATTGTACGCATACTGCCCGCTGGTAATTAATGCTCCTTTCCACTCAGGGTTTGCTGGAGGAGAACACTTACAGAGTTAAGTTCGCCTGTTGTACATCTTTATTTTATATATATTATATGTTGTAATTTTTCTTGTACAATAAAGAATAAATAAATAAAATAGTTTAGAATAGTCCAGAAAACTGTAAATTCACGAATATTTATCAAATTCAAATGTTAAGAGATAAATTTAAAGAAATGACACATCGGAATTGGTTTCTTTTATTTGAAAACTAGCGGCCTGTCCCGGCGTCGCACGGGTGGTAATTTTTACATTAAAAAAAATGGCCATTAAGGCTGCACACGCGACGGAAGCTTAAAAATGGAGTAACTTCTCCCATTTTCCCAACATTTCCCTTCACTGCTCTGCTCCTATTGATCGTAGCGTGATGAAAAGTATACTATAACCTGCCCAGGAGTATGAAGAATAATTGTACCAAGTTTCGTTAAAGTCCGTCGAGTAGTTTTTGTTTCTATAACGTACAGAGAAATAACACCTGAGTCCTCAGGAATGGCAACACATGGGGGGTGACATGGGTGAAACAGTATACTCTATTATGTCCATGGTACCGCTCATGTCTATAGGCGACGGTTACCACTTTCCATCAGGTGGGCCATCAGCTTGTTTGCCATTCTATGTTGTATAAAAAAAAGAACATAAACATACAGACAGACAAAAATTTTACTGATTGCATTTTTGTCATCAGTATCGATCACTAATCACCGCCTGACAGTTATTTTGTAAATATATTTCATGTACAGAATTGACCTCTCTACAGATTTATTATAAGTATAGAAGATACATTTCGTGTCACTTATATAGTGTATTGGTGGTGAGAGAAAGAAAAAATAAATAAATAAAATAATTGTATTATACAGATTAGTTACACAATTGTGAGTACTGCTAAAAAGCCTATGTTTAATATCTGTATGCATGTATATGATAACACGAGTACTGCTTCCTACAGGACAGGCTCGGCCTAGTGTAGGAGGCAATGATAAATTCTGTGCTAATACAAACATACTTTGTTAAATTAAAAATTTTACAAATTTACAAACATACTTTGTTAAATAAATAAATAAATAAACAAATAAATAAATAAATATAGTAATTCTGATAGTTTATTATTTTTAATTTATTTTAGATCTGTCTATCAAATTAAAACATTAGGTTTAAAGATAAACGAAATTTTTATATGTATAATGATAAGAGACTCTTCACCAATGTCTTAATTTACATTTTGTATCACTATTTAAAATGCTTGCCAAGAGGACTGGATCATTATTAGTAATTAAATATTTTTATATATATAATTTCAGTATGTATATATATCAATAGTTACTAGTACCGCATTCGTGTATTCTGACACTTGCCTACGGTTGACTGGGAGAGAATGTTTTCAGCATTAAGTCCGCCATGTACACATATATGTACTAATGAATAAATAAATAAATAAATAAAATAGTTTTTAATTGCATCTACTAACAAAACATGGACTCACAAGTTGTCAGAAATAAATTAATTAATTATATTAAATTAACTATTATATAATTTAAAACATCTTTGTTCAAATACACTTGTTTACAAGCACTTTTAAATCTTTTTTTTTAATCTACTGCAGAGTTCGGAAGGATGTTATCTGTTGTGAAGAGCCCGCGAGAAACTCAACAGTCACTCTTCTAAATCTCAGTTAACATTATGTGTGTTTATTTAAATGTACTATGTCTAAAATTACACGGTCGTTAAAGCCCATGCATGATCTACTAACACCATGCACGTTTGTCATTCGAGTAATCGTTTAGTGTGTAATAGGCTTTGTTCAATAAGTGTTTTTTATTAACAGTTTTAAACTTATTAAAAGGCAGATCCAAAATGTATTTCGGTATCTTATTATAATACTATATAATAATAACAACTAAGTCAAGGACATGACTAAATAAACTAATCAGATACGAGTTGAACTCAAACACCGAGGGACCCTCACACAAACAAAGATAAGATAAATTACAACATGTACAAATAAATGGCAAATAATGGTCATCTAAACACTTTTTTTTATACAACTTAGAATGGCAAAAAACCTGATGGAAAGTGGTAACCGTCACCTATAGACATGTACCATGAGCAGTACCGTGGACATAACAGAGTATACTGTTTCGCCCATGATACCCCCCATGCGTTGCCATTCCTGAGGACTCAGGTGTTATTCCTCTGTACCCTGTAAATTCACTGCCATATCCCACCGTTCAAACCGAAACTCCGCCATGCAAACACAACTGCTTCACGGTTGAAACACGAATGGGACAGAGTTGGCCAAGCAAACGACTTTTGTACAAAGTCTGCCTCTGGTAGACTTAATACAATTTGTAAGCAGTGATGCCTGGAATAGAATGGGCCACTTGTTCCTTTCCTATGTAGGTAGTAAAAGGTAACTAAAGGACCCTAATCGTTGAGAGACGGGCAGCAGTGTCCCTCTTAAAACATCACTAAAGCCTAACTGTAGTTGCCAACCTGCCTGCCAAGCATAGCAGTTATTAGCGGAGGCCTATGTTCAACAACAGCCAGTTTTACAGCTGATATGTTGATAATTCATACATAATTTTAGAAATTATAATTATTTCAGTTTTCTAATATGTTATATGTATTGTATATAATAATTTAATAAATATATAATAATAAACTTTAGAGACAATAGTGTAAAATTATATTTTTTGTTTCAGATTTTCAATTGCAAGTCAAACAGCTGTACTGTATTAACAAAAACATTTAAAAAAAAATATTTAAAATGTACTAATGAAGCCCTTTTATATGATATCCTATTTAAACACAAGTCCAAAGTAAGTAGCAAAATCATTTTGTAATTTTGAGAAGTCCAAAGTAAGTAGTGAAATCATTTTGTAATTTTGAGAAGTCCAAAGTAAGTAGTAAAATCATTTTGTAATTTTGACAAGTCCAAAGTAAGTAGTAAAATCATTTTGTAATTTTGACAAGTCCAAAGTAAGTAATAAAATCATTTTGTAATTTTGAGAAGTCCAAAGTAAGTAGTAAAATGATTTTGTAATTTTGACAAGTCCAAAGTAAGTAGTAAAATCATTTTGTAATTTTGACAAGTCCAAAGTAAGTAATAAAATCATTTTGTAATTTTGAGAAGTCCAAAGTAAGTAGTAAAATCATTTTGTAATTTTGACAAGTCCAAAGTAAGTAGTAAAATCATTTTGTAATTTTGAATTCTTACCCCTTTTAGAAAAAGATTAAATATATATTTTTTAAATTTTTTTTTTACAATATGTGTTGGTTAATATTTAAAACTATTATAAATTTCAAATTAATAGCATTTTTTGTTGATAGGACAAAACACTGTGACAAAAAGTTGGGTAAAGCAACACCATAAGGACTCTTTAGTACCATTTCAAAGTGGAAGTCTAAAAAGAATTCCCTGTATACTCAATTTAATTTTATTTCTTGTTTTTTTTTTTATATTACATTTTTCTTTAATTAAAAACGTTTAGGTTAAAGCTCTACCACGGATAGGAGATAAAAAATTAATACATATGGGCTGTAACCTTCAATTCATGGCTAATTCATTAATTTTGTTTTAAATTTAATGGAATAGAGAACTTAGTTACATTTTTTATTTTTCTTTGCAAATTAACATATATAAGACAAGCAGTAAAACTATACAGTTGAAAACTATTTATTTGATTAATTATTAAATTATAGTTAAGTAATAAAACATCACATTAAAATGGAGGAGTCGAAAAAACACAAGAATTAATTTTCAAACTCGAAATTAATTATAAAATATTAATTAAAAAACACCATGTTAAAATGGAGGCGTCAAAACAACCACAAGGTTTAAATCTTCAAATTCAAGATTAATTATAATTTATTAATTAATTAAACACCACATTAAAATAAAGGATTGGAAAGGAACGCAAGTTTTAAATTTTCAAACTAAACATGAATTATAAAATATTAATTATTAAAATACCACGTTAAAATGAAGAAGTCGAAATAACCACAAGCTTTAAATGTTCATACTAAAGATTATTTCTTAATTATAAAACATTAATTAAATAATAAAACGCCACGTTAAAATGTAAGAATCCAAATACGAGCTATATAATTTCAAAATAAAATGTATCCATACATTTAGTTCCAAAATAAAAAAAAAAATTGGAGAAATAAAGAATAATGAGTAACTTTACTTTTTGCCGATATAATTAAAAAATGTAATTAAGTCGTGTGTGATTAATTTAAAATTATTAAAAAAAAACTCACCTTCCATGTGCCTAGCCCAAGTATGGGGCACTCCAAGTTATTGTTAAACCTCACTCTTGGTACTCTTGAAGCCATATTTATAAATAAGCCGCTAAATATTGTATTTAAATTCAGGAGGTTATATGACGGAAGTTTCTACAAAATTAATACTAGCTGTCCAAACACGAACTCACAGATCGATATTAATCCTCGAAGATCAAGTACGTGACTGAGCGATAAATTACTGACAAGACAAACTTCACGAAAGATAACGATACACACAAAATCAGGGTTGCCAGGTGCTATTTTTTATTTTTGTCCAAATGACAAATATTTCTGCCCAACTCGATACGATTTTCTTGTATCGATTTTCACTTGTGTCATTTTGTTTTGAATCACAAAAGGAACGACGGAAAAAAAAGAAAGCGCTGAATGGAAAAATATATATGCATAATATATGCATAAAAAAATTAAAAGAAATTTCTCTTAACCCAATTAACTTTTTTCAAATATTTCTTGATGATTATTATATAATATCTCCAAAATTTCGTAAACAAAAATGGTTATCCAAAAGGTATGAAAATACCTTACATTATATAGGTAGAGGTGTCTCCATACAAATGCTTCGAGAAAAGCAGCTTAAATTTTTCATACAATTCTGCGTGATAAATAGTTACGAGTGATTTCTTTATAACTTCTATATTTATTTTGTTTTATAATTTCTGCATCTTTTTAATGCGTAAACACTCATTTTATTTATTAAACAATTAAATATAGATACGTCAAGGTGCATTGTGTGCGTAAGTATATAGAACACTGGTAAGGAAACGAGTCAGCTAATTTGACAATTAGCTGACAAAAGTTGACCCATTTTTTAAACTCAATACTCTGTCTATATAATCTAAAGATAAAACCTATACAATACACAGTTGTCTGTTTTCAAACAAGATAATTTATTTTATCAGTTTTCTCGACTTATATGTAAATATTTGCGCATAATTCAATTTATATGAACAAAAAACTTTAGTTAAGAATAAATCAATTCAAATCCATCTGTGATTTGATCAAATTACGTATTTATTTATTTATTTAACGAACACCAACTGCATATTGCATTATGACATATAGGTATAACAAACATTAAATATAATACAATATTAATGCACATGCCTATTATAGGTATTTACAGCATATACTTTAACATAATTATACATATTAAATAAATATTAAGATTAACAAATAAAAGTTACAAATTACCGCCTACTGACTGACAGTTTTAGTGTTGCCAGTTTTTGACATTATTTTTTTATACAACTTAGAATGGCAAACAAGCTGACGGCCCACTTGATGGAAAGACCATAGACCTATTATGTTTTATCCTTAACTGTACAGTTTTTATTCTCGAACATTCTACAGTTTTCTTTCGACTTCTCGAAAGTTGACTACAAAGGATCCCTCTATGACATTGTTTCATTCATTCGAAAAAGTCATAAAGTTAAGTAAAAAAATCTTGGGACCCTGTATTTTTTTTATACAACTTAGAATGGCAAACAAGCTGACGGTTCACTTGGTGGGGAGTGGTAACCGTCGCCTATAGACATGAGTAGTACCATGAAAATAACAGAGTATATTAGTTTCGCCCATGATACCCCCATGCGTTGCCATTCCTGAAGACTCAAGTATTATTCCTCTGTACCCAGTAAATTCACGCCATATCCCACCCTTCAAACCAAAATACAGCCATGCAAACACAACTGGTTCACGATAGAAACACGAACTGGACACAGGGTGCCCAAGCAAACGACTTTTGTACAAACTCTCCCTCTGGTAATATACTTGAAAAATGTTAACCATTAAAAATTACTAATAGGTACTAAAATAAAAATTAGCATGTCTTTAGATAAGGCGGAAGGTGTATTACTATTTAGTACCATTTGTACAGGGGAAAGGGATTGTTAGTAATGCGAGTCCAGCCCAACCAGTCCCATTGCTAGCAATATACCCTTGTTGACCACCACCATTTTATCCTCCACTAGAAACAATCGTGTTGAATTCCAGATGTATTCATCACGATGCGCTAATTGACCTGCTTTTTCATCCTCGCCTATCATGTTTCCCTGGTACCTCGCCAGTGTATATCGTTAGCGCTGGCGGGGTTATCAATCCACTCTACGTTTTCATTCTCATCTATCATGTTTCCCTGGTAGCTCGCCAGTGTATACCGTTAGCATAGGGGCTACCATTACATTGTCATCGATTGAAAAAAAAATTATATACATACAGACCGCATTCCAAACAAATAAATTGTTGTTATTTCTAAATTTTCAGCTTTTAGAATTGGTAAATTACTCTACCATTTAAAGAACAATACAAAACAAAAGGCGGTCTTATCGCTATAGCAAACTATTCCAGACAGCTATTGTCTAGTTTGCCTTTTGTATAGATAAAGGTACTATGTGGTCCCGATATAGAATAGGCCACGACTTCCTTTCCCGATGAAAAAAATTAAAAAATCTTTTATATGCAGAAAGCCATAAAGCCATATTATTAGCGACTAATATAGATAGATAGCTACTCCTTATTGTTCCCTCCATAAGATTACAATAGTAAACTTATTATAGACACAAACAATTACAAGGTAATATTGCACTGAGAGAACAATGCGCTGCCTTATCGCTGAGAGCGATCTCTTGCACGCCACCTTTGGATGGAGAGGAGTAGCTATAAACAGTTGGATCGGAGGCACGACGGAAATTCTAGTATTTCTAAATATGGAGATGTATGTAATAATGTACATATATATCCCTACTCATTATTATTATATATATATATATATATATATATATATATATATATATATATATATATATATATATATATATATATATATATATATATACTAGCTGACTCGGCAAACGTTGTTTTACCATATACATTATTTCTAGAACTATACATGAAAATTTATCCTACTACAATTATTATATTGGATTGCCTTCTTGCAAAACTATTGCGGCATATAAAAATCGCGATTAAACAACAGGGGTTGATCGTAAAAGCGTGTAAATTTGAAATTGTATGTATTTTTCAATGCTAAATCATAATCAAATAAAAATAAACAATTTTGTCAAAAAATAAAAAAATATGTTTTAAGGGTTGGTCACCCTTATCATTGAGGGGTATGAAAAATAGATGTTGGCCGATCCTCAGACCTATCCAATATGCACACAAAATTTCATAAAAATCGATAAAGCTGTTTCGGAGGAGTTTGTCAACAAACACCGTGACACGAGAATTTTATATATTAGATATATATAAACACTGCTCACATGTATACATAAAACGCAAAGTTTTAAATTTTTTACATATCTGTAGAAATAAGTATGCTAACCAGTCAAATAAATTAAGAAGATGGCAACTTGCTCAAATAAAAAAAAAACCTTAAGTTTTGTTTTAAAACTAGACATTTTATATTTCGTATAGACTTACATTTTATTACCAGAACATCGTACGAAGCCAGGACTAGCTGTCTTTTATTCTTTATTTTAAACAAAAGGAATTGCTTTAGTGATAAGACCGCCTTTTGTGCTTCAAAAATGTAATTAAATATATTGTTTTGTATGATTCCTTTTTTTTTACAACACAGGGAGCAAACTAGCATGCGGCTCACCTGATGGTAAGTGACTACCGCCGCCCATGGTCACCCGCAACACCAGCGGCATTGCAGGTGTGCTGTCGGCCTTTTAAAAAAGAATATGATCTTTTCTTGAAGGTTATGTTGTCGTATCGGTTCGGAAATACTGCTGCTGGAAGTTGGTTCCAAAGAGTGGTTGTGCGTGGGAGAAAGTGCCTTGAAAAACGCACGGTGGGGGACCGCCACTCGTCCAGATGGTTGGGATGAAATTTTAGTTTATGGCGGGTTGTACGGTGGTGAAAATCAGCAGCGGGTATCAATCCGAACAATTCTTAAGTGGTTCCAGTAGTTGCCACGCTTGGCAGGCGGTTTGGCAACCGCAGTTGAGTTTTTGAGATGTTTTAAGGACGCTACTGCCCATCCTTCGATCGTTAAGCTCCCATAGCCGGCTCTTACGACACCCACGGGAAAGGAAGTGGTGGCCCATTCTATGCCGGGACGACACGGTACGCAGGATCAATAAATAAACACTTTACACAGTATAAATCCATTTAATGTATTTTAACAACATAAATGCATGGTGTTTTTTTATCACATTTTAATTAAATTCGTGCATACAAATGAAAATTTTTAATATTCATCATTCCGGAACGGGTGATCTGGGTGATCGAAGGCACTGTAACAAAATAAACAATAATTATTTAACTTTTTTCTATGCAACTTAGAATGGCGAACAAGCTGACGGCCCACCTGATGGGAAGTGGTAACCGTCGCCTATAGACATGAGCAGTACCGTGGACATAACAGTGTACTGTTTCGCCCATGATACCTCCCATGCGTTGCCATTCCTGAGAACTCGGGTGTTAATCCTCTGTACCGTGTAAATTTAATCGAGTTTTTTTTTTAATGGATGATAATGGAATGGTAACCCCACCCGCGCTATCGGTATACACCGGCGGGGCACCAGTGAAGGATGGATAGGTGACGATGAAGTAGGTCAGTTAGCTCATTATGAAGAATTCAACAAGAATTGTTCATGATGGTTCCCAGGAGGAATCACGTGAATTCAATCGAGTAATGACAAAAAAAAGACCAATAATTTAGTAGTCGAATCGGAATAATAAAGTCGCTATGTTAAAAGAATCTTTCAAGGTCTTATTATTTTAAATCAGACTGCGATTTCAATATAGGAAAAGAAAATAGGCCATTTTTATTTCGTTTAACCAACTTATCTCAATGGGAGGGAAAGAGATTGTTAGTGATAGAGACTGAGAATCCCATTGCTAGCAATATACCTAACCAGGTCGACCTCCTCGCGGTTCCCCCTGGAAACTATCATGGTTAATTCTTGATGAATTCATCATGATGGGCTAACTGGTCTGTTTTCATTCATAAACTTTAAATAAATAATTAGTATTGTCTAATTACATTGTTAAATGGACAGTCCATTACTGTACATATTAATACCCACTAAATAATAGGAAAGTATTGGCACAAATTAAAACTGATTTTACTTGAATTACAAAAGCAAATATCTAATGATTTACTATAATTATCTCAAATTATCACAATTAATCTTAATTTGTTTTTAATGGGTGATAATGGCATGGTAACTCCGCCTGCGCTATCGGTATACGCTGGCGGGGTACCAGGGACACATGATAGGTGAGGATGCAAAGAGATATTACTTAGCCCATCATGACGAATTCAAGAATTAACCACGATAGTTTCCAAAGGAGCCGCGTGGAGGTCGACATAATAGCGTATATATTGTTAACAATGATGATGTCATCCCTAGACGTAAAAAGAAAAACACAATGGTGATGTTAGACCATATAACTAACAATCCCTTTCCTCCCCAAACACCAGTTAATCCAGTTTCCTAAAGCATCTGGTCCAGGCATAGAATAGGCCAACCCTTCCTTTTCCGTGGGTGTCGTAAGAGTCGACTAAGAGAGGGCGAAGGATGAGCAGCGTCCCTCTTAAAACATCTCTAAAAGCCTGACTGCGGTTGCCAACCCGCCTGCCAAGCGTGGCAAATTTCATTCTCATCTATCACCCTTCACTGGTGCTCCACCAGCGTATCCCGTTAGCGCAGGCGGGATTACTATTCCATTTTCACTCATCAAAAAAAAAAACATCTCAATGTGGACAAAGCTACCTGTAAGAGGATTTATTTATATATTCTTTATTGCACTTGAAAAAAAAATACATTGATTAGTTGAACAACTTGTTACCAAGGGAGGGCTTGTCTCTGAAAGAGATCTCGTCCAGCCAACCCAATGCTAGAGAGCTAGAGCGAAAATAATTAGCGGGTAAAGAAAGGTACAGGAATTGTGAGTAATGGGTTCTAAAAGTCCCATTGCTAACAATGTACCCTATCAGGTTGACCTCCACGTGGTCCCCGAGGCAGTTAGGCTTTGTTGATGTTTTAAGAGAAATGCTGCTTCCAAACCTAAATCCACTAAAGTCCCATAATTGTCGTAAGAACGTGTCGATCGTGTGGGAAAGAAACAGGTGGCCGATTCTACGCCGGTGGATACTACTTCATACTATTCAATGATCACCCATCCAATCGTCTATTCATTCCAACAAGCATATGACCGAAACCAGGCTGATGCCCAAAAAGCGTTTACAGATTTTGGCACAGTGAGGAAAAAACCCCGCAGCACTGGATGTGTCGCTGTAGCCCACTTGTACATAAACGATATATCTCCTCTGGAAAACACACTCTGTGTCCTGAGGAGATAAAAACATCGCTACAAAGAGCATCTTAAAATTCCTATCTCTGATAGGCATTAGCAGCGAACTTTTGAAAAAGGGCGAGTACCAAAAATCACGGAAAGGTCGCAGTGTCACGGTTTTTTCTGCCTCAAAAGTCCATCTCTTAATAATAATACGATCTATTAAAAAAAAGCAAAAAAAAAAATACTATACCAGAGGGAGACTTTGTATAAACGTCGATTGCTTGGCCACGTCTGCCCCATTCGTATTTCAACCGTGAAGCAGTTGTGTTTGCATGGCTGTGTTTTGGTTTGAAGGGTGGGATATGGCGTGAATTTACTGGGTACCGAGGAATAACACCTAAGTCCTCAGGAGTGGCAACGCATGGGGGGTATCATGGGCGAAACAGTATACTCTGTTATGTGCATGGTACTGCTCATGTCTATAGGCAACGGTTACTACTTTCCATCAGGTGGGCCGTCAGCTTGGTAAAATATTAAAAGAATAACTTACGAAGACTCCGGACAGATTCGTCCGTTGCAATCGAAGGTGTCGATCAATGCTATGTCTTCTTTGGATAGCGTGAAGTCAAACACGTCGAAATTGGCAGCAATACGCGACTTGGTCACCGACTTAGGTATGACAATAGTGCCTCTGTCTATTTGGTATCTGTAAAAAGGGGAATATGTTAAGATGGTCGCGTACAACGCGGTTTAAGAGATGTTTCCTTCCTCCCTCCTTCGAACGCTCTAGTTATGGAATGAGCTCCCTGTCGAGGTTTTTCCAAGAGACTACAGCATGGGGTTCTTAAAAAAAAAGGGTAAAGAGGTTTCTTCAGGATCGGCAACGCGCGCGTAATGCCCCTGGTATTGCAGGCGTTCATAGGCTACGGTAATCGCTTACCATCAGGTGGGCCGTATGCTTGTTTGCCACCTCAGTGGTATAAAAACTATTCAGTAAGTATTTATAGGAGGCAAAACAACGTTTACCCGACGGTCACCGGTGACCCCAAACATACCTGATTAGTACTTGAGCGACGCTCTTCCCGATCCTGTCGGCGATGGCCTTGAGTTTGGGGTCTTCTAACAGCAGCGGCTCGCCGGGCTTCGCCCACGGCCTGTCCGGCGACCCGAGCGGGGAATACGCCGTGATTATAATGCCACGCTCTTCGCAGAACGCTTTCAAACGTTTCTGATTTAAATATGGATGACTTTCAATCTGTAATAGATAGATATATATATAGCTTTTTTTTTAATGGGTGATAATGGAATGGTAACCCCGCCTGCGCTATCGGTATACACCGGCGGGGTACCAGTGAAGGGTGATAGATGAGGATGAAGGTAGATCAGTTAGCCCATCGTGACGAATTCAATAAGGATGAACCATGTATCATAAACGGACCAAATAAAGTGTTTATTTATCTATCTAAATATCCTAAATATCTCTATTTCTATTTTTTTATTACTTAAAAGTTATTATTTAATTCACCATATTTTGTTTTTATACCACTGAGGTGGCAAACAAGTATACGGCCCACCTGATGGTAAGCGGTTACCGTAGCCTATGAACGCATGCAATACCAGAGGTATTACGCGCGCATTGCCGACCCTGAAGTAACCTCTTTACCCCACTTTTGAAGAACCCCATGCTGTAGTCTTTTGGGAAAACCTCGGCAATATTATGCTAAAATATAAATAATTATATTTTTTAAACCGCTATCGAATAATGTCTGAGTGATGACCCCAAATGCATTGCAGGGAGTCTATGGATACAGGTGGCTCAGGACCGTTCCTTATAGCAGTCTATGGGGGAGGCCTATGTCCAGCAGTGGACAGAAACTGTCTGAGATGATGTTCCGCAGCAACTTACTTGGTTGGTAACCGGTTTGATGGTGGCCGCTTGCAGTACCCTCTCCAGCTGCCTCCTGTTAAAGTTGGAGACGCCGATGCTGCGGACCAGTCCGTCGCGGACCAGCCCCTCCATCTCCTTCCACGTGTCCACGAAGTCCACATTAGAGAATTGTAATTTACCGTTGGCGTCTACCGGGAAGAGGCTGCCTGCTTCCTCCTGCCAAAAAGTATCATTTAGTTATATTTTTTTGGATTTTTTTTAAGTCAATATTTCTTTAGGCGTTGGACATTTTTGATATGGGAAAAAACCATTAAATTCTTTTTTTATGCAAATTAAAATGGCAAACAAACTGACGGCCCACCTGATGGAAAGTGGTAACCGTCGCCTATAGACATGAGCAGTACCGTGGACATAACAGAGTATACTGTTTCGCCCATGATACCCCCCATGCGTTGCCATTCCTGAGGACTCACGTGTTATTCCTCTATACCGTGTAAATTCACTGCCACATCCCACCGTTCAAACCGAAACACAGCCATGCAAACACAACTGGTTCACGGTAGAAACACGAATGGGACAGAGGTGGCCAAGCAAACGACTTTTGTACAAAGTCTCCCTCTGGTGATTCGCGACAATATAAACAATACACACGTATTTATTCAAGTTTTCACTTCTGTCGGCACTCCCGGAATCCTACTATATTTTTTTTTTGTATTTATACCTATGGAAATATCACGCAATCTTATATTTTTTCTAATTTAAGGCTGATAAAAAGATATATAATTTATTTGCATCGCTTACAGTACATAAATAACGACACGATGCATATCTATATGTACAAAAAGAGAGAAAAAGACATATTTATATACATATACTAGCTGTCTCGGTAAACGTTGTTTTACCATATACATTATTTCTAGAACTATACATGAAAATTTATCGTACTACAATCATTATATTCGATTGCCATCTTACAACCCTATTGCGGCATATAAAAATCGCGATTAAAAAACAGGGGTTGATCGTAAAAGGGTGAAAATTTGAAGTTGTATGTATTTTTCAATGCTAAATCATAATAAAATAAAAATAAAAAGTTTTATTAAAAAAATAAAATAAATATATATTGACGGGTATGGAAAATAGATGTTGGCCGATTCTCAGACCTACTCGATATGCACACAAAATTTCTTAAAAATCGGTAAAGTCGTTTCGGAGGAGTTTGGTAACAAACACCGCGACACGAGAATTTTATATATTAGATAAAAAAAAAAAGAAAAATACGTAAAAGTGGTAACACAATTTGTTCGCGACATTATTTGTATATATCGTAATTTATAGTTGTTAAGTCCTAGTTAATCGTTTTGTATTCTGTTATTTATATAGATTTACATAGATTTAAGATAGTGTAAGTTAAATAAAGTATTCCTTTGCGTGTTGTCGTTATTACCTACGAATAGAAATTGTAACAATAAATAGAATTAAGAAATTGTAAATTGAAATAAAATAAATAAATAGACGCTATAGAGTACCGATCTGAAGAGACACGCGTCTCGTTCATTTTCGCCCCGTCCCGCTCGCACAGATCGCTATCGCGAGTTGGAAACATTATCGTGCGAGCGGGCGGGTATAAAGATAGGCCGCCTCCCGTCGAGCGGCATTCGCTTCCGGGCAGCGACGCACTACACTCGAGAAGAAATAGGACAAGAAGAAAAAATACTCTCTTCAGACGGTACCGGAGGCTTCAGAATAGTAATCCCTGTGTTTCACTCCAGCCTGAACCAACGCCCCTACAGTCCACGCTCACCGAACGGCAGTCCACACCGTTCATCGTGGTCCTTCGAGAAGCCGGATTGCTGGAGGAACACCGTTGGTACATCGAGAAGCCGGATCGCTGAAATGCCGACTACGAGAAACATGAAGTCGTCGCAACAAAAAATCGCCGTCACCGAAGCCACAACGTCCGCCGCCACCACGTCGACTACGACCGCCGGAACGCTGTCCGTCGCTGCCACGCCGTCCGTTGCTGCCACCACGTCGTCTGCGGCTGTCAGAATGCCTTCTGTCGCTGCCACGTCGTCTACCGCCGCCACCACATCGACTACGAACACGTCCGGCGATACGACGACCACAGGAGCCACGGAGACTACCGAAGCCACAGGAACGACAGAGGAGACAGCAAGGAAGAAGGAACCGAAGCACGGCACGGCACGCACGGTTCGCACCACGGCCTCGCAGAAGAAGAAGGCTCTGGCCAAGGCACGGGAGGAGCTACTTCGAAAGGAGGTGGAATTGGCTGCTGCACGTGTCGCCGCCCTGGAAGCCGAATCAGAGGACGACGAGGAAGTAGAAGACGACGACGCTACCGTCAGAAGAGAACGAACGTCGGATTGGGTTCATCGAAGCACGCTAGCACTCACGATGGAGCCGCATGTACCAGAGATAGAAGAAGTCACCGGCAAGCGTCAGGGGTTCGTCCCATCGAGACCCGTTGAAGAGGATTCGAGAGCGCCGCCGCCACAGCCGAGCAGCGACGCACTTCACCGGGACCACGCACGCCACGTTGACCCACATGCCGCCATTCCTACGATAGCAGCAGCGATGCAGTCGATGAAGAAAGAAGAACCGGTGCTGAAGGTGGGCATCGATTGTAATGAGTTTGCGATCGCCATGCAGATGGCCGCTCGCAACATACTGCCCTCCACAGCGTCAAGAGTCACCGAGTTGCCAGTCTTCAATGGATCGTCGAGCGAGTGGTTACCATGGAAGATGGCCTATGAAGAGAGCGCAAGTCAACTCACAGAACAAGAGAACCTAGCAAGACTGCGCAGAAGTTTGAAGGGGGCCGCAAAGGACGCGGCACGCTCCCTATTCGTCGGGTCTACGACCGCAGAAGAAGTGATGAAGATGTTAGCCGCGAGGTTCGGCCGCCCTGGAGCACTCGTCACAGCCGAACTGAACAAACTCCGCGCGCTACCACGACTCTCGGACAACGCAAGAGACGTCTGCCTCTTCGCAAGCAAGGTGCAGAACGTCGTCGCCACGATACGAGCGCTGAACAAGAGTCACTACCTCTACAATGAAGAAATAGTGAGAAACGTCACAGAGAAGATGCCGTCGGTACTACGCTTCAAGTACTACGATTTCGCCAACGACCAACCGGAGGGACAACCGGACCTCATAACACTCTCTCAGTTCCTGCAAAGGACCGCCGCACGATGTGGAAACTTCGCCCCCGCCGAGGAGATACCGTCCGAAGACCGGCGGGAGTCCGCTCCTAGGAAGACGGCGAAGACATACACGACGCAGGAGAAACCCGCTACACCACCGTGCCCGATGTGTCGACGAGAGGGACACGCTCCATCGGACTGCAAGACGATGAAGGAAGCGGACACATCGGCGAGATGGGAGCTAGCGAAGACTCATAGGCTGTGTTTCCGCTGCCTCAAAGTAAGAAGATTTCGCCACGCCTGCAAGAGCAAGAGATGTGGAGTGGATGAGTGCACGCAGACTCATCACCCTCTGCTGCACACCACGCGACAACAGCCGGAGAATGAAGTAACAACACACGTCGTCGAGGACAAGTCCGCCGCAGTCACCGCATCGGCAAGGGAAAACGACAAGATCGCGTTCCTGAAGATCCTGCCGATACGAGTCACCGGTCCCACGGGAACGTGCGACACCTACGCGCTACTGGACGACGGGTCGACTTGCACCATCATCGAGACGACGGTGGCGGAGCGAATCGGTGCTACGGGTCCCCCCGCACCATTCTACATGGAAGGTGTGGCCGGGGCACGGATCAACGCAGCTCAATCGACGCGTGTTCACTTCAAGATCCGCGGGCGGAATTCACAAGAATACACAGTGGGGGCACGGACGATGGACAGACTGCAGTTATCACCGCAGTCGGTACCACGCAGCGTCATCAAGGGCTGTCCACATCTACAAGACATAGAGAGGGAGTTGGTCTACGAAGAGGGCAAACCGACGGTACTGTTGGGGCAAGACAACTGGCACCTACTGCTGACCCACGAAGTCAGAAGAGGATCCGACACGCAGCCGGTCGCATCACTCACCGATCTGGGATGGGTACTGCACGGTACGAGTCGCGGCAGGACAAGACAGCAGGTGCACAGAATCAGCCACATAGTGACGACACATGAAGAGGAACAATCGATGGAAGAAATGATGAAGCAACATTTCGCGCTCGAATCGCTGGGGATCGCACCGAAGAGGTCTTACAATGAAGAAGAACGTCGCGCCCTACGCATTTTAGAAGAGAAAACTCGTCCGTTACCGGCGGGAGGATACGAGACGGGGTTATTATGGAAGAAGGACGACCCTGTGCCGCCGGACAACTATGAATCGGCAATGCGACGTCTCCAACTGGTCGAAAGGAAATTCGACATAAATGAAGAACAGTGGCCGCGTGAAGATAGTTCGAGCGACGATAGTCAAGCGGAAACGGGAGAAGAACGCGTACACAAGCTACAGAACGCGACGCAGTTGTCTATAGCATTACCCGATCCGTCACGTTTTTCTAATTGGTTGAAACTTGTTCGCAGTTCAGCACGGGTGTTGCAGTTCATCGACCTCCTGCGACCGACCAGTCAACGCTGCACCGCCATCCGAAAGAGAAACAAGAAGAAAGAGAGCGCCGACCCCACTTGGACCCGCACGAAGAAAGTCGATAGAGAGAAGACGAAGATGAAAATCAAGAACAGCAATAGTCCATCTGTGTGTTTCATCCCCATAGACACACACTACCTAGATCGCGCGCGACGGCTATGGATTCGCGCGATACAACAAGAGGCGTTCGGCGACGAAATCGCAGTATTGAAACAAGGGAAACAGCCGCTGTCATCCAGTCGACTCATACAGCTGTCGTTCGTCATAGACAACGACGACATTCTGCGACTTCGATCGAGAATAGCAGCCGCCGCCGATCTGTCAGCCGAGCAACGAGAACCCCCCATCGTCGACGGAAACCACGCCTGGGTGCGCCTATACATCGCATGGGTGCATCGGAAACTTCACCACGGCGGCTTCGAGATCACCACGAACGAGGTGCGACAACACTTGTGGGTGTTGCGCCTACGACACGCCGTCCGCAGTGAACTGAAGAGGTGTCAGCTGTGCCGCCTACGAAGAGCAAGACCGGCGCAGCCATCAACGGGCAACCATCCACATAGCAGGTTGGCGCATCATCAACGACCGTTCACGTTCACCGGCCTAGACTACTTCGGGCCTATGACCGTGACAGTGGGCCGCACTCACCAGAAGCGGTACGGAGTGCTCTTCACCTGCCTAACGACGCGCGCTGTCCACCTAGAAATCGCCGGCAGCCTCAGCACGGACTCCGCCATAATGGCCCTGCGGCGCTTCATAAGCCGCAGAGGGTGTCCCACTGAGCTATGGTCCGACCAAGGCACCAACCTCAAAGGTGCTGACGTCGAACTGAAGAAAGCAGCCGAGGAAGCCATCCAAGAAGAGTCATCAGTCCATTTCATCCGGTGGCGCTACATTCCCCGAGCGCACCCTTCATGGGAGGTGCGTGGGAACGGTTGGTGCGTAGCGTGAAGACCGCACTAGCCGCCACGTTGAACGAACGGGCGCCCAAGGAAGAGGTCCTCCACACTCTACTGGTCGAAGTCGAGCACACCCTCAACAGCCGACCGCTAACCCACGTGTCGACATCGGCAGACGACGACAGCGCCCTAACCCCCAATCACTTCATATTGGGCGGTCCATCGCGCGTCCCACTGCCAGGCAGCTTCACAGAGAGCGACGCGGCGGGACACAAGGAGTGGCGTGCCAGCCAGAGGCTAGCTGATTGCTTCTGGAACCGGTGGGTGAAGGAGTACCTACCCGAGTTGCAACACCGGCGGGAGCCCCGAGCTACACACGGAGCCATCAAAATGGACGACCTGGTCCTGATAGCTGATGGGACCTTGCCTCGCAACACGTGGCCGCGAGGCGTGGTGGTGGCGACCTACCCTGGACCAGACGGCGAGGTTCGAGCGGTCGACGTGCGGACGAACAAGGGCATCCTACGGCGACCCACTAAGAAGCTGATCATACTGCCCACATCGACATCGAGCGACGCGAACACGAGTTAACTCCAGCTACGAGAGCTGCGGCGGGAGATTATGTTCGCGACATTATTTGTATATATCGTAATTTATAGTTGTTAAGTCCTAGTTAATCGTTTTGTATTCTGTTATTTATATAGATTTACATAGATTTAAGATAGTGTAAGTTAAATAAAGTATTCCTTTGCGTGTTGTCGTTATTACCTACGAATAGAAATTGTAACAATAAATAGAATTAAGAAATTGTAAATTGAAATAAAATAAATAAATAGACGCTATAGAGTACCGATCTGAAGAGACACGCGTCTCGTTCATTTTCGCCCCGTCCCGCTCGCACAGATCGCTATCGCGAGTTGGAAACATTATCGTGCGAGCGGGCGGGTATAAAGATAGGCCGCCTCCCGTCGAGCGGCATTCGCTTCCGGGCAGCGACGCACTACACTCGAGAAGAAATAGGACAAGAAGAAAAAATACTCTCTTCAGACGGTACCGGAGGCTTCAGAATAGTAATCCCTGTGTTTCACTCCAGCCTGAACCAACGCCCCTACAGTCCACGCTCACCGAACGGCAGTCCACACCGTTCACAATTGTTCCTTTCGTGCGTATCATATATGTTTTCGATGCCACGCCGACATACAAACACCATCCGTGTATGTCAGGCTTAAAATCAAGTGACCCGGAGATTGTTACCTCCGGAGTTGAAGCTGGGGCAATGTGGTACGCCCCGAGGCCCCTACCTCTCCCACCTTACCAACTGGCGGGACAAGAGAAGATCAGGGGGCCTACCATGAAATGAAATTCCGAAGTTTCGGACTCAATTTCGTGTTTTTGTTCACACCTAAATCGGGCCCGTAAATGGAGCTTAAGATTTTGTTCGTCATAAATCCTGTAATAAAAGTCCCAAGGAATAATATTTTCATATTTTTAATATTTTTAAACGGTATGTGTGGATATGTAATTTTAACATTAAATTTGTGTTTCGTTCGGCTCCGAAATTTCGGAAAATATTTCATGGTAGGCCCTCGGATTAATTAATTCGTGCGTACCACACGTACCCTAAACCCTAAACTCTAATATGGAACCGTTAAAATAAACTTTAAACGCGTACCTTGTAGGCTTGAGGCCAGTGAATGAGGTAAAGATCCAAATATTGTAAGTTCAAATTCTTTAATGTAGTGTTGAGGACGCCCCGCACCAGGTCCGGCCGGTGGAAGGTGTTCCATAGCTTGGATGTGATGAATAGGTCCTCCCTGAAATTACATTTTTTTTTTATACAACTTAGAATGGCAAACAAGCTGACGGTCCACCTGATGGAAAGTGGTAACCGTCGCCTATAGACATGAGCAGTACCGTGGACATAACAGAGTATACTGTTTCGCCCATGATACCCCGCATGCTTTGCCATTCCTGAGGACTCAGGTGTTATTCCTCTGTACCGTGTAATTTCACACCATATCTCACCCTTCAAACCGAAACACAGCCATGCAAACACAACTGCTTCACGGTAGAAACACGAATGGAACAGAGGTACCCAAGCAATCGACTTTTGTACAAAGTTTCCCTCTGGTAATAATAATAATAATGGAATGGTAACTCCGCTTGTGCTAACGGTATACGCAGACGAGGCACCAGTCAGGAATGATAGGTGAGGATGAAAAGGCAGGTCAGTTAGCCCATCGTAATGAATATACTTTGAATTCAGCACGATGGTTTCCAGGGGGGATCACGGGGAGAACGACCTGGAAGGGTATATTGTTAGCAATGGAAACGATAATCCGCATTGCTAACAATCCCTTTCCCCTAGCCATGAAAGATTAGGAAATAAGAGATATATTTTCTTAATATATGGATTTTTTTTTAACCCCTGTGTGGGTGTCGTCGCATATTTCTAGTAAAATAAAGTTTTTCTTTCTTTCTTTCATATGTAAAATATTGGCCATTAGTACTGGGTCCTCTCTGTTTACCCCGCAATGGACTTAGCATGTAGATATTTATAAAGCCTTACCGCCTCACAGCGCCGGAGTTTATTTTATCCGTAAGAGCGACGCCGACCTCTTTCTCGTTGCCATAGACATAGGCGCAATCGAAGTGTCTGTAGCCGACGTCTATGGCGTCCTTCACAGCTTGTGTCACCTCGCCCGGCTTCGACTGTAATAAATTTATATATTCTTCATTGCACTTAAACAATATATGCGACGATTAGTGTAACAACTTGTTAGCAAAAGAGGGCTTATCTCTGAAAGAGATCTCTTCCAGCCAACCCAGTGTAGTTGGAGAGAAAATGATTTAGTTTGAGTAATCCAGTGCAGGAAAGGTACCGGTGAAAATAATGTAAATATATACAACAAACACAAATTATTAATAAATATATAAATAAATACGTAAATAACATACATACATACATATCTGTCACGCCTGTCTCCCATTAGGGTAGCGCAGAAACAATGTAACGCCAAATGCTTCGATACAAACAAACCTCTTTCGCTTCCTCCACATTCATCGATCTTTTCATACACGCTCGCCGGTTACGGGTACTTTTAATTTGGCCCTTCCTCAGCACGTCGCCTGTTCGGTCGACATACGTCCGTCTAGGGCGGCCCCTACCGACATCTCCATAAATAAGTAAATAGATAAATATATATACATATGTATAAGTGCATAGAATTATCATGTACAATTGATTAAAAGGTGTGATTTCAGTCTTCTCTTGAAGGAAGCAATGACTACCCCGTATCCCGTATCCCGTACCGACTATCCCGTATGTCAGCAGGTAGCCTGTTCCACAATTTATTACAATTTATATAATATTAACATTTTTAATCTTATTATTTCTCGTCCAAAAACTTCAATTGTTAATAAATTTTATTTGCTAATACAAACTATTACATATCGATCCTAATTCTAATTTAATTCCTGACGGGAAGGGATTTTTAGTAATGGGGAGGTTTTTTTTTGTTGGATGAAAATGGTACGGTAACACCGCCTGCGCTAACGGGATACGCTGGCGGAGCACCAGTGAAGGGTGATAGATGAGAATGAAAACAGGCCAGTTAGCACATCATGATGAATTCATCGGGAATTAACCATGATAGTTTCCAAGAAGAACCGCGTGAAAGTAGACCTGGTTGGGTATATTGCTAGCAATGAGATTTTTAGTCTCCATTGCTAACAATTCTTCTCCCCCCCACTATAATTCTTGCCGAGCACAATACATACAATATGTCAATCAAGTAAAAAAACAAAAATGTTTCTAAAAGACATACACCTATCCCCCGATTTACACGGTACTTGTTTTACACGTTTTCGCTTTTACACGGTTTTCCAAATAATTTTTTTTTTTTTTTGTTTTTATCGCATTCTACTAAATGCTACTGTGTTTGAACACGTGCTCAATATGAAGAAGTTCACAAAGGTCTTACAAAAAAATCGAAGCAATTGTTAATAACCGATTTTATTACCACCTCTCAGAATGTAAATATTTCTGCTTCAAACATCGAATCGGCACAAATAACTTCGAGTGATGAAAGTGAATTCCAACCTTCGATTCCGAAAAAAAGAATGACAGTAATTTCTGATAGTGATGAAGGATAATAAAACACCTTTTAATTTTTTGTTCTTCTGTTTAATGTATTGTAATTAAATAAAAAAACAGTGTTTCCGTAATATATTACATATTGTAACCTGTCAATGCATTTTATTTTTATTTCTGTGTACACCTAAAAATATTGAAAGAAATCACAACTGTTAAATAGCAAAATTATGCATTTTCTGCAAGCTTTTCGATTTACACGGTTTTGACTTGAAGATTTTTAATTTTCGATTTACACGTTTTTCTCAGGAACGTATCTACCGTGTAAATCGGGGGATAGGTGTATTCAAACAATAAAAATATAAATCTAAAAAGGCAAACTTATATAAAAAGAGGTCTGTCGCCAACAGCTATCAATATAGGGTATATTCAGGTCGATCTCGATTCCCCCTGGAAACTATCGTGACTAATTTATCGTTGAATTTATCGCGATGGGCTAACTGACGTGTCTTTTTATCCTCAACTATCATGTGTCCCTGGTACTCCGCCAGTGTATACCGATAGCGCAGACGGGGTTACCATACCATTGTCATTCATTAAAAAAGCCTCAATTCAACGGTTTCATATGAGAGATTAGTAGAGCTTATTAAAAAAAAAATGAAGATTTTACATTCTTTCAGGTAATTTCCCCCAATTTTCTCTTCATAAAAACCTTACTCGGTCTTCAACTTTCCGCGTCTAGGGAAAGTAAAGTTTTGTTTTAGAATTCAGTTCAGGGTACGATTGGACTGATATATGTACCTGAAGAAGGTAAAAGCCCTTAAAATAATGATAAAAAAAAATGTATATTGAAAAAAAAAGAAAGCGGAATTCAACCCGCTGTTCTAGAGTTTAGCTCTTAGCAACACATTTAATGGTAATAATAATTTATTATTAATAATTATTTATTAAGACTTTGTACAAATCACATTTTGAGCAACAAAATGTGATTTGTACAAAGTCTTAATTGATAACAAAGCTACATATTTCGCCTTATCTAAAGCCCATGCGAATTTTTTAGTAACTTACATTTTTAAGGTTTTTTTTTTAACAACTGAGGCACTACGCTCGCGTTGCCGACCCTGAAGAAGCCTCTTTACCCCCCTTTTAAAGAACCCCATGCTGTAGTCTTTTAGGAAAACCTCGGCAGAAAGCTCATTCCATAACCTGAGTGTTCGTAAGAGAAAACATCTCTGAAACCGCGTTGTACGCGACCATTTAAGCTGTAGGATATGAGGATGAACTCCCTGTCGATGGCGAGCTGTACGATGGTAGAATGTGGCCGTGGGCATCATATTGAACAATTCCTCTGAGCACAATCCCTTGTACAAGCGGAGTGAGGCAAAATCTCTCCCAAGACTTAAAGGTTCGATACCGCTTGTAAGCCTGGGATCATCGACAATTCTCATAGCTTGTCGTTGCACAGAATCGAACGGGTTCAAGCTGGTATCTTTTTTCTTTTTTACAGGTGATAATGAAATAGTAACCCCACCCGCGCTATCGGTATACACCGGCGGGGCACCAGTGAAGGATGATAGGTGAGGATGAAGCAGATCAGCTAGCCCATCGTGACGAATTCAACGAGAATTGTTCACGATGGTTTCCAGGGGGAACCACGTGAAGTTGACCTGGGCATATTGCTAGCAATGGGGCTGTCGAACTCCATTGCTAACAATCCCTTCCCCCCAAGCTGGTATCTAGGTGTATTTTTTTAGTATTTTTAAAGTATAAATTCATTTTTATTTATATAAAAATAGATCACTGTGTACAAATAGACGCCCACAAAAACTGTAAAATACCAACGCTGACCTCGGCCGATACGCACATATCTGTCACGTGTAGTTATTATTACAATAGCGTGGTAATTATATATATATATATCTCGTATAGTATAAAACTACCCAGAGGGACCGCCTATAGACATGAGCAGTACCATGCACATAACAGAGTATACTGTTTCGCCCATGATACCACCCAAGCATTGCCATTCCTGAGAACTCAGGTGTTATTCCTCTGTAGCCTGTAAATTCACTGCCATATCCCACCCTTCAAACCGAAACACAGCCATGCGAACACAACTGCTTCACGGTAGAAACACGAATGCGACAGAGGTGGCCGAGCAAACGACTAGTGCAAAGTATCTCTCTGGTAAAATAAAGAATAAGTAAGTATAAGTACATAAGACTTTTACAAACATTTCCGTTATAGGTTTATCTGTATATCAATATATACATATATATACGTCTATAAGTAATAGAAATCTGATTTGTATCGATAAATTACCGACGGGAAAGATATCTAAGATAAGACAGAAGTAGGTGCGAGCCATTCAGAGATAACCATCTCCAGTGTGTGGAATCCGCCAGAAATATTACACAATTTGTCGCAATCAAAGATATGAAATATATCCTCGTATATGAAATACTACATACATTTATTGATTTGACTTGATAATTGTTTGAGCATTGTTTTTTTTTTTTCTTGTTTTATTTTTCTATTATCGTAATAATGTCTTAATTAAATTTGTATCCTTATTTAAGGAATAAATTAGATTTGCCTGCCTACAATTTTAAGGCAATTAGACAGATGCCAAAAAGTTGTGTCACATGGCCCTTATAATGTCAAATGTCTGTTTAAAGCAAATAAATATTTCATTTCATTACTAGCTAGCGACGCGTCCCGGCTTTACACGGTTGTTATGTAGAAACAATATGGTGTCTTTAATGGATGATAATGGTATGGTAACCCCGTCTGCGCGGGGGGAAAGGGATTGTTAGTAATGGGGTCTAATAGCCCCATTACTAGCACCCTCTCAGGTTGACCTCCACGCGGTTCCCCTGGAAACCATCATGTTTAATTCTTGTCGAATTCATCATGGTGGGCCAACCGACCTGCATTCATTCTCACCTATCATCTTCCACTGGTGCCTCGTCGGTGTATACCGATAGCGTGGGCGGGGTTACCATTCCATTTTCGCCCATTAAAAAAAAACCCGTCTGCGCTATCGGTATACACTGACGGGGCATCAGTGAAGGATGATAGGTGAGGATAAAGCAGGTCAGTTCGCTCATCGTGACGAATTCAACTAGAATTAACCACGATGGTTTCCAGGGGAAACCACGTGGAGTTCAACCTGATAGGCCATTTTGCTAGCAATGGGGCTTTCAAACTACATTTGCTAACAATCACTTCCCCCTTATTTCTTGTGTTATTATGTATAATTAATTCAGTATGTTGCTATAATTATGTCCCATGTTTTTCACCACATCTGCCCTTCATACGCTTTCTGTTTTCACCTAACGGCTAGCTGGTGGAGAACGCAATATGGCATTAAGCTCGCCACTTGTACAAAGTTTTATTGTACAATAAAGAATAAATAAATAACATATCTGTCACACTTGTTTCCCATTAGGGTAGGCAGAAACAATTCAACGCCAAATGCTTCGATTCAAACAAACCTCTTTCGCTTCCTCCACATTCATCAATCTTTTCATACACGCTCGCCAGTGCCGGTTACGGGTACTTTTAATTTGGCCCTTCCTCAGCACGTCGCCTATTTGATCGACATATATCCGTCTAGGGCGGCCCCTACTAACATCTCCATTCGTTCTTGCTCGATAAATCTCAATAGCTCTTCAAGCTTCACATAATTTTAATTAAGTCTTAATTATTTTTCAAAATTTTCATCGCATAATTACATTTCTATTTTGCAAAAGGTTGAATGAGGGAGAGAATGCTGTATAGCATTAAGTCCGCCGTTTGTGTCAATAAATTTTTGCAATGTTTGAACATACGCACAAAAAATACTTAATCTAAATAAATAAAATAAATTTAATTTTTTTTTTGTATATTCATTCCTCATAGAAACAGGCTAAGGTCGGAAATCATGCTGCCAAGTTTTAAATGTGAAAAAACTCCACTTTGTCAAAGCTTTTTTTTAATATTGTTAAAAATCTAAAGCAACGGACAGATGATAGATTTTTTTTATGGTTGCAAAATGGTATGGTAACCCCGCCTGCGCTAACGGGATACGCTGTCGGAGCACCAGTGAAGTGTGATAGATGAGAATGAAAACAGGCCAGTTAGCCCATCATGAATTCATCAGGAATTAACCATGATAGTTTCCAGGGAGAACCGCGAGGAGGTCGACCTGGTTGGGTATATTGCTAGCAATGAGATTCTCAGTCTTCATTACTAACAATCCCATTTCCCCCAACAAAGTTGATAAATTTGATCTGCGTTGTTGTGACTGGTTATTAAAAAAAAAAAACATTAAAAAAAAAAACTCACCTTCCATGTGCCTAGCCCAAGTACGGGACACTCCAAATTATTATTAAACCTCACTTTCGGTACTCTCGAAGCCATATTTATTTGAATTACACCTAAAAAAATCGTAGAAAACTGATTTTTCTTTCTAACCGTTGCCCACTATCGCAGGAATACACAAAAGTAATATAGTATTTTGCTATTTATATAATTGATAGTACGCTAATCGTACATAACGATTACACAATGAAAGATATGATGTTACTTTGTAGATAATGGAACACGTCTCGGCCAAAGCGCGGCAAAAACTGACGTCGCGGCGCGCAAGTTTTATTTTGTTCCGCGTTCAATTCGAGTGACCTTGAACGTTCCTAAATACGTTATATTATATATAGGTAGGGCCCCTAGCTACGAAACGTATGTAAATGTGTTTGATTAAATCGTTTAATGTCGATTTAAACTCTTGTATTTATGCTTGTATAGCACAGTACAATTGGGGGGGAAAAGGATTGTTAGCAATGGAGTTTGACAGCCCCATTGCTAGCAATAGACCTTGTTAGGTCGACCTCCATGCGGTTCCCCCTGGAAACAATCGTGAACAATTCTTGTTGAATTCGTCACGATGGGCTAACTGACCTACTTCATCCTCACCTATCATTCTTAACTGGTGCCCCGCCGGTGTGCACCGATAGCGCGGGTGGGGTTACCATTCCATTATCATCCATTAAGAAAAAAAAAGCACAGTACAATTTTGATCAGTACCTACCCTTAGCGGTAGTTTATTACGCATTCATTGCTTCTGGAACATTACTGTATACCAGGGCTGGTCGACTCGACTAGACCCAAGATCAACTGTTTACCGACGAGACCCTGTGCGATCTACCAGTTGCATACTTCATGAGATTACAAATGTAACGGCACAGTTCAGTACACGAGCGTGTAGTGTTGCAGTATTGTTTATTGTATTAAGAGGGAGAATGTAAAACTGAAACTGCTTCTCGGCGACTACTTGTTTATATTAGTGCGAGCGTCGCGTCCGAGCGTCCTCCGCTGGATTAGCAATGTATTATATTCTTCGCCTTGCCACCGTCCACTGGACTTATAGTCGCGATCTACCGGTTTTTTTTTAATGTATGATAATAGAATAGTAACCCTGCTTGGGCTATCGGTATACGCTGGCGGGGCACCAGTGACGGATGATTGGCGAGGTTTAAAAGGCAAGTTAATTAGCTCATCGTGATGAATTCCACTAGAATTAAACAAGATGGTTTCCAGGTGGGACCACGTGGAGATCGACCTGATAGTATGTATTGCTGGCAATGGATCAGTTACTAACAATACCCCCCACCCACTCCGATTGACCAAATTTTTTTTATTGCATGAAAATGGAATGGTAACCCCGCCTGCGCTAACCAGACACGCCGGCGAAGCACCAGTGAAGGGTGATAGATGAGAATGAAAACAGGCCAGTTAGCCCGTCATGATGAATTCATCAGGAATTAACCATGATAGTTTCCAGGGGGAACCGCGAGGAGGTCGACCTGGTTGGGTATATTGCTAGCAGTAAGATTCTCAGTCTCCATTACAAACAATTCCTTCCCCCCCCCCCCCCCCGCCGATCGATCGGTTGGCCACCCCCGCTATATACATATTACATTACGGTACTTCTGGAAGACATAGTGATCAATTCTTAATGAATTCGCCACTAGGGGCTAAATGCCATGTTTGAGTGAAAGTTTACCCTTAAAACTACTACTAGGTACTAAGGGTGTCACAGTATATCATGCGATGTCTATAGTGCTGTGACGACGGTTACCACTTACCATCAGGTGACCGTCAGCTCGTTAGTATAAAAAAAAATGAAAACGATCCGAACAAAAAGTACTAGGCTAACATGTGTTCTAAGGAGTTATTCAAATACAGCGGAAACAATTTTATAAGGAAGTAGCTTTTTTATTTAGAACTCCATTGCATTTTTAACATAAGGAGACTTTGTACAAAAGTCGTCTGCTTGGGTACCTTAGTCCCATTAGTGTTTCTGCTGTGAAACAGTTGTCACCATGGCTGTTTCGGCTTGAAAGGTGTGGGGTATGGCAGTGAATTTACAGGGTACAGGTACACCTTCGTCCTTAGGAATGGCAACGCATGAAGGTTATCATGGGTAACACAGTATACTCTGCTATTTCCATGGTACTGCTCATGTCTGTAGGCGACAGTTATCACTTACTATCAAGTGGGCCGTCGGCTTGTTTACCATCCTAATTTACATAGAAAAAAGGGTAAAAAAAAATAATACGCAAACTAAATGTATTTACATCTATTTAAATTATTTCTATGATTCTTTTTAAACGTGCAAAGCCTTTATTATAAAACTAGAAAATACTATATAAAAACATTGATATATAAAAAACCAAAGATTCCTTCATAAAAATTAAAATTTTAATTAATAAGTAAAACTCAAACGCTGTCTGCGTTCCTCTGATTGAGCGCGTACTTCCAAACCACTTACGAGTGGAGGGAAGCGTTAGTAATGCAGACTATCAATTCCATTGCTAGCAATATAGGGTATATTGCTAGCAATGGAGCTGGCCAGGTTGACCTTAACTTGCCCCTCCCTGGAAACCATTGTATTGAATTCCAGGTGTATTCATCACGATGTGCTAACTGACCTTTTTTTTTATACAACTTAGAATAGCAAACAAGCTGACGGCCCACCTGATGGAAAGTGGTAACCGTCGCCTATAAACATGAGCAGTACCATGGACATAACAGAGTATACTGTTTCGCCCATGTTACCCCCCATGCGTTGCCATTCCTGAGGACTCAGGTGTTATTCCTCTGTACCCTGTAAATTTACGCCATATACCACCCTTCAAACTGAAACACAGCCATGCAAACACAACTGCTTCACGGTTGAAACACGAATGGGACAGAGGTAACCAAGCAATCGACTTTTGTACAAAGTCTCCCTCTGGTAAATAATTTTTTTTTAATCTAGTGTACATCTCGAGTTTTCTCTATATCAATGTTCGAAGCATACATTTTTTGCGATGTAATTCTAGATCTGAGATACATAGTGTATTATTAAAATACATAACAGAACCGTAATAAGGATTAGACTTTATCAATAATAAATTAATAACTAATTAATTATAAACAGAAATTTAATTAATTACTATTCTTGTTTAATGTTTATTTAGCATTTAATTATTTACTTATTACAATAAAACACTGTACTTGGTAGTTCTCTGTTAATTTAATACTAAATAAAAATTAATTGATGATTAATTAAATATTAAATGAAATTAATTATTGATTAATTAAATATTAAATGAAAAATAATTAATGATTAATTAGTTATTAAATTAAATTCTTAATTAATTATTAAATATTCAAAACCGTCTCGTTATTACGGCCCTGATGATTTTTACATAAATAGAGTAACATTTTTATTAAGTTTTTTTGCTTAGTACTTTTTAAAAAGCTCACCGCAATGTTACGAGACCGGAATTATCTGTCAATTGTAAAAACAAATTGTACTACATTTAAATGACATGACCAGCGTCGTGGACATCACAGGGTATACTGTGACACCCACAATTCTGAGGACTGTAATGTTAACGCCTCCGTACCGTGTAGTTTAACTATGAAATAGGATAACGCATTAGCAATGTCATAATAACAACGAGTCTCACACTATGTGAATTATGCATCCCATCTATTCTATTCCGAAATAAATATTCCGAAATATTTGATGAAAAATTAAGTGCTTTTAATTATTTAAAAATTTAAAATTGACAGATAATTCAGAGGCAGCTCTCGGCATGAATACTCCCAAGATGTATAATTTATAATGACTGTTTTTTTTTTATTTATACTTGTCATTTTAGCTAAAAAAAAAAATAAGTTAAATAAAATTATTATGACAGAATAATTTAGGAAAAAAATGCATATCGTCTCTGCCTAACCCGATTGAGGATAGGGAAAAAGGGACTGTTAGTAATGGAGACTGAGAATCCCATTGTTAGCAATATATCCAACCAGGTCGACCTCCTCACGGTGCCCCCTGGAAACTGTCATGGTTAATTCCTGATGAATTCATCATGATGTGCTAACTGGCCTGTTTTCATTCTCATCTATCACCCTTCACTGGTGCTCCGCCAGCGTATCCCGTTAGCGCAGACGGGGTTGCCATACCATTTTCACCCATAAAAAAAAAAAAAACCAATCGAGAAAGACGGCAGTCTACCTTAGCATTTCAGTATTTATAAGCTGCCTTAAACGTCACATGGGAAACACAGTATATACTGTGTTTATAAGGGATTGTTAGTAAGCCGTCCCAGTCTCATTACTGCCACGTGATCCCATTTGGAAACCACCGTGCTGAATTCCAGGTGTATTCATCACGATGAGCTAACTGACCTGCTTCATCCTCACCTATCATGTGTCCCCGGTACTCCGCCAGCGTATACCGATAGCGCAGGCGGGGTTACCATACCATTATCATCTGTACAACATCACTACCCACCAAACCTACCCACTTCTATCTGTTTTCCTTTAACCAAAGATTGTCTGTAAGAGATCGCCTTAGCGATAACACCGCCTTTTGTACCTTTATGTATTTTTTTTATGGTTGAAAATGGAATAGCAACCCCGTCTGCGCTATCGGTATACGCTGGCAGGGGACCAGTGATAGACGATAGGTGAGGATGAAGCAGGTCAGTTAGCCCATCGTGACGAATTTCACTACGGTTAACCACGATGGCTTCCAAGGAGTCTGATCTGTCTAATTGACCCATTGTTAGCAATACACCCTGTATTGCTAGCAATGGGTCAATTAAACCCCACTAGTAACAAACCCTTAATGTATATATATTTTGATATATATTTTATACTACTGTATTTCACTTGAATTGTTAATTCTTATATTTCTGGTGCAATAAAGAGTTAAATAAATAAATAAACTACAATTTTGACCCCTCATTAATATATTTTTTTTGGCTTGCAAAAAAAAAATACCTAAAACGGACAATTTGTAAAATACTGAAATGGCGTTTCGTATGAGACTGGTATATTCTGTCATAGTAATTCTATATTTTAGCCCATAATCGCCTATATAATATATTTACATATATATAAAATAAATTAGAACGTCTTGCGGTGTACGGCGCGGTGTCCCTCCTCGTCGTACTCCCGTTTGGACACCCACATCTTGCGGAATGTATCGAGCGACGCGAGGATCGAACCACCTATCCACGTGCTGTAGAGGCGCTCCTGGGGCGCTGAGATCTGTAACGGTATGTTTCATACAGTCCACTGTTGGAGAAAACGATTTTTCTATGCAACTTAGAATGGCAAACAAGCTGACAGCCCAGCTGATAGAAATTGGTAACCGTCGCCTATAGACATGAGCAGTACCGTGGACATAACAGAGTATATTGTTTCGCCCATGATACCCTGCATGAGAACTCAGATGTTATTCCTCTGTACTCTGTAAATTCACTGCCATATCCCACTCTTCGAACCGAAACACAGCCATGCAAACACAACTGCTTCACGGTAGAAACACGAATGGGACAGAGGTGGCCAAGCAAACGACTTTTGTACAAAGTCTGCCTCTGGTAACTCTCTCTAACTGACCCAATGCTAGCAACATACTCATTCAGGTCGATCTCCATGTGATTTCCCATGGAAACTATCGTGCTGAATTCCAGGTGAATTTATCATGATGGGCTAACTACATCTGCCTTCTCATCCTCATCTATCATGTTTCCCTGGTACCTATAGTACCTGTCTTTATAGGCGACAGTTACCACTTTCCATCAGGTGGGCCGTCAGCTTGTTTGCCATTCTAAGTTGCATAAAAAAAACCATATTTTCTTTTGGCCAATAAAGTTATTTAAATAAACATGTTAAGAAATTAGTTTGTCTGTCAATTTTTATCTAAGGTCAACTCTTACCCTTATCTTCATGTCCTTGGGCGCCAGCCGCCGTATCTCGGCCAGCAGCCGGTCTCCGAACCCTCTGAACAGCGTGGAGCCCCCGCTGAGCACTATGTTCTGGTACAGCACCTTCCGAAGGTCCATATCGGACTTCTGGATCGCGAACATGAGCACCTCGTGGAGTCCTACAATGATTTAGTAAAACTTTTATCTTATTTAGGAAAATAAGGAAAGAAAAAGGAAAGAGTTGATTGTGGTATAGAGTAATTACAGATTTATTTATTTATTCACCAGAGGGAGACTGTACAAAAGTCGACTGCTCGGGCACCTCTGTCCCATTCGTGTTTCTACTGTGAACCAGTTGTGTTTGCATGGCTGTGTTTCGATTTGAAGGGTGGGATATGGCAGTGAATTTACAGGGTACAGAGGAATAACACCTGAGCCCTCAGGATGGCAACGCATGGGGGGTAACATGGGCGAAACAGTATACTCTGTTATGTGCACGGTACTGCTCATGTCTATAGGCGACGGTTACCACTTTCCATCAGGTGGGCCGTCAGCTTGTTTGCCATTCCAAGTTGTATAAAATATATATATAATGTAAATACAATATCTAAGATGGCAAGTTACCTTCACATTCTTCACCGATGAGATCAGGCCTGAACAACACTTCTGGTGCTCGGAACCTTGCTGGACCAATCTGTAACACAAAATCAATAAAACCATGTAAGTATAAGTTTTTTTTTTATTTATTTTTATAAATAAAAAAAAATACTGACTAATAAATCGTAGAGCCCTCTAAATGGGAAAATGTTTTTTTTTTACAACACAGGGGGCAAACGAGCATGCGGCTCACCTGACGGTAAGTGACTACCGCCGCCCATGATCACCCACAACACCAACGGAATTGCAAGTGTGCTGCCGGCCTTTTAAAAAGGAATATGCTCTTTTCTTGAAGGTTATGCTGTCGTTGTTTTAATCGATGATACTGGAGTGGTAACTCCGCCTGCGCTAACGGTATACGCTGGCGGGGTACCAGGGAAACATAGATGGGTGAAGGTGAAAACAGGTCAGTTAGCCCGTTGTGACGGACGATTTATAAACAGAATCGCATGGCGGTCGACCTGACAGGGTAAATTGATAGAAATGGGGCCGACGGTCCCCATTACCAACAATTTCTTCCCGCCACCCCCCTCATGGAAAGTCGTAACCGTACGTGGTAACCACTGTGGACGTAACATAATACACTGTGATGCCCAATGCATCTACATTGCAATTCCTGAAAACCAAAGTTTTTCTATTGGGGAATGGGGAGGGGGGGGGGGGGGTTGAGGATAGATAATGTCTGAGATGATGATGATGATGATGAAGCTTTCTTTAACTGGTGATAAAGGAATGGTAACCCCGCCTGCGCTAACGGTATACGCTGGCGGGGTACCAGGGACACATGATAGGTGAGGACAGTCAGTTGGAACATTGTGAGGAAATAACTAGAAACTAAACAAAAGCAGTATTGTTCGATATTCTAATAAAATAAGAAGTAATGGGGGGGGGGGGATGTACTAGAAGCGATTTTAACCCTCTTGCTCCGGACCATTTAAATGCAATGCTATGAGCAGATATCGGGGCCAAATTTAACAGAAAAAAGTAAATAAAGAAAAATGCTGTAAATATTTATTAGGTATAATTTCGTTGGACGTTACCAAAATATCAACTGGGCGATTAGAGTCGTCAAGTAAACTTTGTCGGGGAAAATTATGTATGGGGGCATAAAGATTTTAGAACTGTTCAAGTGGGGCAAAGCACAAAAAAGGTTGGGAAACACTGGTATAGATTGTCCATGGTGTTATTTTTTTTCTATACCACTGAGATGGCAAACAAGCATACGGCCCACCTGATGGTAAGCGGTTACCGTAGCCTATGAACGCCTGCAATACCAGAGGTATTACGCGCGCGTTGCCGACCCTGAAGAAACCTCTTTACACCCCTTTTGATTATTTGATTATTTGACCATCAATCACCATAGACAAGCAAATCGTCCTATATTTACCTCGAGCTGGGTCCCATCAGGCAAGGTGTACTGTGCCCGCTCCGTGTCCAAGGTCTCCTCTTTGAGCGGATTAGGCGAGAGGTAGCACGCGCGTTCCTTTATCGATTTCACGATTTCCAGCTCAGCCGAGGTGCGCAGGTTCACGCCTTCTTTCCGTAGCACCAGTCTAGGTTATAAAAAAACAAACAATATAAAACCAATACCTGACTCTCTGCCAAACTTATCTTTTGGGCAAAGTAGCTACCAGCCTTGATGCCTTGATGTTTACTACATGTAATTATATATATATATATATATATATATATATATATATATATATATATATATATATATATATATATATATATAATACACTTAGACTGACAAACAAACCGAAGACCCATCTAAATATAACCCGACAATAATAATCCCGACATAAACATACATATATAAATAATAATACATAAATATTGTGCGAGAATATAAAGTGGACTGTATGTACGATAAGTTCTTTGAAATATTTGAGAATGCGAAAACCAACAAGTTGTTTTAAAAGTACTACTAAATTACCTAGATTCAAACTTAGTTCAAATGACTTACCCTGTGATTAGCGAAAATTCCTTTTACAACATACTCAGATCACTCAGTTCCCTAAAGCATGCTAAAGTTACCTGAGATTACCTCGTAAATGTTATAAGAACTAAGGGTTTCGATCTTGAATCTTCCGACAGACGTTTCAATCTTAAATCCTTTTAAATATTTAAGAACGACACGGGCAATTGTCTGTTGCGTAGTTCTTTTTATAAAACAAAAATATTAAATTCAAAAACTAAAGTCTCACGATTGTGAAATTAAATGTTATACGTATTAAAATACTTTATGAGCGACAACGACAAAACTGTTCTGTTTCTATATTTAAGAGCAGACACCAACAACCTTTTTTTTATCTTACTACCTCCAATCAAAATTATTAATTGCCACATACAAGAATAAATGTTTTTATGAATTATCGAGAATGTTGCCATGCAATTATTACATCTAAAGTGAACAAACATAAATATTTGTTCTTCTATTTGTTCTCCTTTAACCGAAAGGTTGTCTGTAAGAGATTGCCCTAGCGATAACACCGCCTTTTGTACCTTTATGTGTATATTTCAATCTGTATTTATGTTACTGTATTTCACTTGAATTATTCAATTATCATTTTGTTTCCGGTGCAATAGAGAGTTCAAAAGTCGTTTGCTTGGCTACCTCTGTCACATTCGTGTTGCAACCGTGAAGCAGTTGTGTTTGCATGGCTGTGTTTCGGTTTGAAGGGTGGGATATGGCAGTAAATTTACTGGGTACAGAGGAATAACACCTGAGTCCTCAGGAATGGCAACGCATGGGGGGTATCATGGGCGAAACAGTATAATCTATTATATCCACGGTACTGCTCATGTCTATAGGTGACAGTTACCACTTTCCATCAGGTGGGCCGTCAGCTTGTTTGCCATTCTAAGTTGTATAAAAAAAAATACGCGATGTACTGACCTGAGATACCTGGTGACGTCGCGGCCGGCCACGTCGACCCTCATGATGCTGTGCGGCATCGCGAAGCCCTCGTATATGGGCACCGCGTGGGTCACCCCGTCGCCGGAGTCCAGCACCACGCCCGTCGTGCGACCAGTTGCATAGCTGCAACATATTGAGAGAGGGGGGAAAGTGATTGTCAGTAATGGGGTCTAACTGACCCATTGCTAGCAATACACCCTATCAGGTCGACCTCCACGCGGCTACTCCTGGAAAGCATCGTGCTGAATTTCAAGCGTATTCATCACGATGGACTAACTGACCTATCTTTAGATTCACACCTATCATCCCTCACTGGTGCCCCACAGTGAATAGTGCCGATAGTGCAGGCGGGGTTACCATTCCATTATCATCCATTAAAAAATTATGGAGGAAGCAATAAAAAGTGTGTGTGTATATATATATATATATATATATATATATATATATATATATAGTTAGGATAGTTACGTATAGGCCGGTTTCTATAATAAGCTTCCTATAGAGATTCCCCATCTATCTATTTATCATGTAGCGACTTACAGAGACTGTGTTTAGTGCGACTCCCCACTAGATGGAGTGACGACCTCAAATGCATTGCAGGGAGTCAGTGCATGCAGCTGGTTTAGGACCGTTCCTCATGGCTGTCTATGGGAAAGGCTTATGTCCAGCAGTGGACGGATAATGTCTGAAATTAATGAATGGATGACTTACAGACTGAGCACCGCCTGCATGGACAGGAACAGCGCTGGAACATTGAAGGTCTCAAAGAAGACCTCGGCAGCCTTCTCCCTGTTGCGGCGCGGGTTGAGAGGCGCCTCCGTCAGCAGCACGGGGTGCTCCTCGGAGAACGTGGACAGTTGGTCCTGAGATGAGAGTTTATGAATTGAATTGTACATTGAAAGGTTGAAATTACAGGGTACAGAGGAATAGCACCTGAGTCCGAGAGGGAAAGAGATTGTTAGTAATGGAGACTGAGACCGCGTGGAGGTCATCCTGATAGGGTGTATTGCTAGCAATGGGGGTGTTAAGTCTCATTATTAACAATCTCTTCCCCTAACAGAGAGGTTGCTAAGGCAGTTGGCCCTTTGGACTTTTTAAGACTATAAAGTTCCTTTAGTTACTTCTTACGATACCCACAGGAAAGGAAGGAGTGGTCCATTCTATGCTGGGGCCACATAGCGAAATAGTACATTACTGCAGCGGCCAACAACTGAGGCATTGATGGACGAACGTACAAATGTGGGCCGAGGCGTAGCCGAGGCACACATACGTGAGTCCATCAATGCCTAGTTGTGGCCAAGGCTTGTATAGTACTTTTCTCAAACAATGCGCGGAAATCAAAAACACAATTTTACTTTTAATTTTAATTTCAATGACGAATAACGAACAATAATAATTTTTCACGCGCCAGAATGTTCCTTTGTTTTTTTTTTTCAATAAACAGCTTTCTATTTGTAAGCCAGTTCGAAATTTAAATAAAACCTTTTATTAGTAACCTCCTTGGTAGCCATGTATCGAAGTAAAAGGTCATTCCATTTTTAAATTACAGGACAGATATGAGTTTACATAGTAATTTATCCGGTCGCAAAACACGACAAATATGGATTTTCATACAACTTTTGCCGGCCGCTGTCCGCATGTATCTGGCCAGTATGGCAATTTTGATTTATCTCAAAGAAGATTGTCAAAATAATGCTCACATTTCCAAGCATGTTTGAGAAAAAATACTGTTGCATACAAAATTATAGTTCATCACATCAGCCCATAACCGTCCATTGCTGAACATAAGCCTCCCCCTTGGGGGGTTTACCAGTAGTCACACTTTGCAGGTAGATTGGCAACCGCAGTTAGGCTTTGATTATGTTTCATAAAGGACACTGCTGCCCATCCTTTGACCGTTAAATTCCCTTAATTCCTTTTTACCACATCCATGGGAAAGGAGAGGATGGCCCATTCTATGCCAGGATTACACAGCAATATATGTATTATATATACTACATAAAAATATTTATATTGCCAATTTACTGACCTTGCTATAAATATAGTTCCACACTCGCTCCATATCATTCCAGTCTGTGACTATACCATGCTCCATGGGGTACTTGATGCTGAGCAATCCCCGGTGCTCCTCAGCGCGAGGCCCTACAAACAGCTCCCCTTCCAGCGCTCCCGCCATGACGCGGACATGTTTGGGTCGTCCAATGCTGTTGACAGAAAGTTTTTGTATCAATTAATGTGTTTTTTTTTAATAGGTGATAATGGTATGGTAACCCTACCTGCGCTAACAGTACACCTATCCCCCGATTTACACGGTAGATACGTTCCTGAGAAAAACGTGTAAATCGAAAATTAAAAATTTTCAAGTCAAAACCGTGTAAATCGAACAGCTTGCAGAAAATGCATAATTTTGCTATTTAACAATTGTGATTTTTTTCAATATTTTTACGTGTACACAGAAATAAAAATAAAAATTTTCATTTGTTCTAATAGTTCTTATTGTAGCTTCGTTCATGTTATATGATTTTGCAACATCTACTAACTCTATCTCCCTTTCGTAAGCGATCCAAACTTTCGATTTTATTTTTTAAAGAAATAACTTTTCTTTTAACTTCTTTCGACATTATAAGCCTATAATTTTTTTTTTAATTTATGTTAATTTATAAAAATCTTAATTATGCACTCACTTGTAATTTACGAATATGAAAAATTAAATCTTTCTGACACTGTGAAACTTTCACTCAAATACAATTTTCCGTAGATAAAACTTTAATTTTATGCGAAGAAATACAGACACAGTGTGCATGTGCAGCAAGTCAGCACATAAGCTCGGGATTCCCCGTGAGATGTGTACACAGCGCACGTGTTCAAACACAGTAGCATTTAGTAGAGTGCGATAAAAACAAAAAAAAAACTTATTTGGAAAACCGTGTAAAAGCGAAAACGTGTAAAACAAGTACCGTGTAAATCGGGGGATAGGTGTATACACTAACGGGTCACCAGTGATGGATGTCAGGTGAAGATGAAAAAGGGAGGTCACTAAAATGAACACATGTGGAATGGGGGAAAGCGATTGTTAGCAATGGAGTTTGACAGCCCTATTGCTAGCAATAGCTCTATCAGGTCGACCTCCATGTGGTTCCCCCTTGAAACCATCGTGAATAATTCTCGTTGAATTCGTCATGATGGGCTGACCTGCTTCATCCTCATCTATCATCCCTCACTGGTGCCAGGCCGGTGTATCCCGATAGCGCGGGTACTATTTCATTACCACCCATAAAAAAAAAACACATCTGGAATTCAGCACTATGGATTCCTGGGGGGACCATGTGTAGGTCGACCTAATAAGGCATATTGCTAGCAATGGGGCTGTCAAACTCCATTGCTAACAATCCCTTACCCCCTACTCTTTACTTAAGTGGGGTTACCATTCCATTTTTTAATGGATGATCAAAAATCCTTAATGGCTTCCCCAGGAAATCATTGTGATTAATTCTTATGGGACTCACCAGGTAGTCCCGCTTCCATCCTCACCTATCATTCCTCAGAGGTTCCAGAAGTAAGAAAATCAATTTAACTGTCCACTTCTAGGTTGTATATCATGATATAATACCAAATTTCAAGTTAGCCCTTCAAGAATACAAACGTGCAAACTGCATCTAATTTGACAAATCAGTTTTTGCGTGACGCCAAAACGAACATACAGACATACATATTTTATGCAACTAACAATGGCAAAACAACTGATATCTAGAGAGAGAAAGAGAGAGAGAGGACATGTGTTTGTGTATTTACCTTTATAGTTGTTAATGTATAAGTTAAACAGTTTTTTTGTTGTATAAATATACATATACATACATATTGTGTTTACAGACTTGTTTAGCCGTGTGTTTATGTTTTGATCACGCTGTTTACGCATATTTTTGGAGGGTTAGCTTGAACAAAACATTATTGTACTGTATAAATTAATGTAACATTGTTAATTCTCTGTAATGTGTACCTATTTTTTTTTTAATGGATGATAAATGAATGGTAACCCCACCCGCGCTATCGGTATACACCGGCGGGGCACCCGTGAGGCATGATAGGTGAGGATGAAGCAGATCAGTTGGCCCATCGTGATGAATTCAACAATGAACCAATCAAGACGGTTTCCAGGGGGGAACAGTGAGAAAGTCGACCTGATAGAGTTTATTGCTAGCAATGGTAATCCACATTGCTAACAACCCCTTCTCCCCCTAATGTGTACCTATTGAAATAAAATAAAAAAATATAGATAAACCCATATAAAGATAGACATAAATTCTAAACATTATTGTACTGCCAGATGGCAATAGGCTTATTAAAACTTGTCATATTATTTATTTATTTATTTAATTCTTTATTGTACACACTTGTTTTAAGAATATGACAGAGGTAATCAAAAGTACAAAGGTGAGCTTAACTATGATAGTTTTCTTCCAGCAACACCCAAAGTGGAAAGGAGCATCAATGTCAGCGGGTAGAGTGGTGTACAATATTGTGACAATTTTTAAACAGACAAAATTAAATTTATTAGTTTCTCATCAATAAATAAATAAATAAATTTTCCATATACAGACATCATATATTGTCTAATTATAATTTCTTAATAATTAGAACAAAGTATTGTCACTGTAAAATCTGGAATTAACTAAAATTAATAATTGAGAATATATATATATATATATATATATTTATATTATATATATATAATTATATATATATAGACATTTTTTTTTGTAACGTAGTCAATAAAGAATATATATATATATATATTCTTTATTGACTACGTTAAAAAAAAAATGTCTGGTACAAAAGGTGGACTTAATACTATATAGCATTCTCTCCCAGTCAACGTTTGGCAAAACAGAAATGGATTTATGTGATGAAAATTAAATTTATTGCGATAAAAAAATATATGACTCTATAATACTATATAAGATCTATTTTAGCCATATTTATGTAAATAAATTATTATTACTATAAACAACAAAATACAAACAATTGTGTTAACTAAATAAATACCTACAAGCAAATATTAATCTTTTTTACGTACAGAGTAATATGTACTTACTAATTGGGAAATCTGCATTTCGGTATTTGATCGCCGGCAAAACCAGCTTTGATGACACCAGAGCCCTGCAGAACACCGGTAAATAGAGGTATAATGAATCTTACAAGGGAATAAGTTGACGTAAACTGAATGACTCATTTTATTATATTACTGTATGAAAACTAACTACAATATCGACTGAAACACATTATAGTATAAATAGACGGTATTTGACCCAATTCTCGATAGTAAAAGCAACGTTTTGTTCAATTCTTTATAAGTAAATTTAGGTGTGTCTGGCATGTTATGAAATGTAGTTTGTTAATATTAAAAAACTGTTTACATTGTCTATGACAACTGGTTGATTGACTATCACGTCGTTTAACTCCATTGTTTATATTCTATACGAGATCTTAACGTTTCAATGAATTTTTACTAATATATAATTCGTGGTAAAAGCATTTAGATAAATTTTCTAAAAAGTGACACATGAATGAATGATGAATGACATCAGATTAAACCGTGTTGCCTGAATGCAAATTCGAAATTCGTTACGTAGCGTTCATTACAATATAATTTTTCTTTTGTGTAAAAATTAATATTATATTTTTGTTAAAATGCTCAACAAGATTTATTTGTGTATGATCTATATTTATTTCTTAGATATAAAATGTGATCAGTTTAATTCTTATGTAATAGTGACCTATGGTTTTTAATTGCAGGACAGTTCTAAAACGATACTCGTTTACTTAATATTTCAAAAGGAAAAGAACACATCAACATCGAAATGTCATTCATTCGTTCAATTTCCTTGAACTGTCACTAACCATCAGCGTTAGGTCAATGTCAAAATTGTAAATATAAAATAATTATCGAATAATTTATTTTTTTAATTTCTATGCAACTACATTAAAATTATGCATTTACCATTAATCATAATTACAAGCCTATTGATCAGCGCTGCTAGCCATGATTCTGACTTAGGCTATTGCGATATATCTACAAAAAGCTGTAGCAACGAAGTCACCGCTGTCGAAGATTCAAAATTGATATTTTACGATGTAAATCCACCCGAAGGGTTTAATTTACGACGTGATGTGTACATGAGGTTTGCTATTATGTTATCGGGGGCAATAAAACGCGGCAGAAAAAATTGGAGGTTAATTTTGCCGCCTTTCCATAGATTGTACCACTGGCGATCGATGGTCGAGAAGAACGATCCTATTCCTTGGAGTGCGTTCTTTGATGTAGAATCTTTAAAATCTTTCGCGCCAGTTTTAGAGATTTACGAAATATTTGGTGAAAGAAAAAAAATAAAAATCGACACATTGTATGTGTTACTAAACTTTGAGGATCCATTCGAGAATGGTGTTTTTTATGAAAAGTGGCAAATTGTGAAAGAATGTGACTATGATGGTGGTTTTTGGGGATACAAGAACATAACGGTGGGGGAAATTGTGTGTGTGAGATTCCAGGGGAAAATTTCTAAGCTATGGGAAATAATAATGCAACATCCGAATGATAAGAAAGTCATGTTTGCACATGGAGAGATACCATTACATGATAGTTATGGTACGAAAATTTATTGGGATTGTCGCAAGAGCATGAAATTTAATACGAACCTTATTGAAGTAGCAAAAGAGTATATCTTTGAAAATCTCGACTGTAATATTGAGAAATGTGAAAGTTATATCAGTGTGCATTGGAGACGGCAAGATTTTGCCTACAGTCGTAGTAGTGACGTACCGTCTATAGATGGCACTATTACACAAATCGACGCTGCATTTAAAAAACATGCACCAAACATTAAAAAAGTATTCATAGCATCTGATGCAAAAGCCACCGAGTTGAAGCAATTGGAAACTAAACTTACTGATTTAGGTTATAAAGTCTATATCTATTTGCCAAATAAAAAACAAATAGACACATACAGAGATGGTGGTATTGCAATAATCGAACAGATTATTTGCGCACACAGTGCTTATTTTATTGGTACGCACGAAAGCACATTCACATTTCGGATACAGGAAGAGAGGGAGATACTTGGGTTTCGTAGCAGTACTACATTTAACAGACTTTGCCCAGACAGGGGGAGATGTGAGAGACCTTCCAAATGGACTATAATTAATTAGTTAATTTTGTTAAGGATATGAAATTGTTTTAGGTTATGTTATAAAAACACAAGTGCCAATTAATTACTTGTAAAAAAATGTGATACCTAATCTCAATAATAGTTGTTAATTATAAAAGGGAAGCTTTAACAAATTTAATATTTTAAAACTGTATTATATAGATATTTTACATAAATATAAAGATCAGATACGTAAATATCCATAAATAACCCAATAGATTTAATAATATTTATTACACAAAACCTTGCAATCTATATTAGCCACAATGGGCAATTGTAAAAAGTTCCTAAAACACTATCCTAACATGATGTACAATCATTGATTATTGGTGCTGCCTCTGTAGAGCAATTTAGGAACTAAAATTACTATTGTGAATTTTATCTTTTAAAAATCGCATTGAAGGAAGGTTAAACCATCTAGCTATTTGAAAGCAATTCTACTATGTAATACTTAAATATACTAATTGCTTACCAAGTGTTTGCTGGTAAATCATCTACCCCTCTTGCATCTATAGTATATGAACTATATCTGGTGTTTTTGGCCTGTGGCAAAATGTTTTTTTAAAAGCATTCTATTTTTTTTTTATACAACTTAGAATGGCAAACAAGCTGACGGTCCACGTGATGAAAAGTGATAACCGTCACCTATAGACATGAGCAGTACCATGGACATAACAGAGTATACTGTTACGCCCATGATACCCCCCATGCGTTGCCATTCCTGAGGACTCGGGTGTTATTCCTCTGTACCCAGTAAATTAAAATTGTATTTGTGGCATCTAACATCGTTTGAACCTCGATCATCTGGGCAGACCACTACTGAATATATTTCCTCGCAAATAATCATCTGTATATAACAGATATTTAAGTAAAAATTTGCAGGGGCATGCCATTGTAACGTCTACAAATAAAACAATAGGTAATATGTACCTAGAATATTGTGTTTTATTTTTCTTCATTCTTGAGAATCATTTAGACAATATATAAAATACTATTTCACATCATTTTTTAATATACCATTGATGGTTTAAAATATGATTTATGAGTCTCTAAGTACATAACAGTAACAGATTTCGACCATTATCTTATTAAGGATTATTTTCTAGTGGATGGGGGGGGGGGGGGGGAGTTTAAAATGCCACATATACGTACTCTTAGATATGTCTCTTGCATATCTAAAAATGTCCCTCACATTGTGATAACACCAAACAATTCTGGGCTGGATGTACTCCCCCCCCCCTTCACACGTGTCTCTTAATTAGGCTTATGATCTCGACTCGACCACTAACGCTGAGTTTACACTATACGCATGTGATATCTACTTGAGTTTCTACCTTTGTAGGCAGTATTTTTTTTAATGGGTGATAATAGAATGGTAACCCCGCCTGCGCTTAAGGTTTACGCTTATGGCGCATCATTCAGGGATGATAGGCGAGGATGAGGCAGATCAGTTAGCCCATCGTGATGAATACAGCGGATATTCAGCACGATGGTTCCCAGAGGAGACTTTTTTTATACAACTTAGAATGGCAAACAAGCAGTACCGTGGACATAACAGAGTATACTGTTTCGCCCATCATACCCCCCCCCCATGCGTTGCCATTCCTGAGGACTTGGGTGTTATTCCTCTGTACTCTGCAAATTCACGCTATATCCCACCGTTCAAACCGAAACACAGCCATACAAACACAACTGCTTTACGGTTGAAACACGAATGTGACAGAGGTGCCCAAGCAAACGGATTACGTGGAGATCGACCTGATAAATTATATTGTCAAAAATGGGACTGGTTGACCGCATTACTAACAATCTCTTCCCCAGCCCCATTAGTAGACAGTAGTGTCTTGTCGTATAGAAGCCTCAATTTCACCCTTGTAGACTTCTGCCTTCTAAACATTTATCAAGATATAAACCAAACTGGTATGTCTCGTTTGAATGGCAAAAATAATGAAATCACACGTCGTCACTATTACATCGTCTAATACGAAGATTTCTCGCTATATCTATCATGGAATGACTGTGACACAAATTAAGCTCAATCATATGTCAATGGTATAAGTCTAATTTGGCCAAACACACAGCAAATGTACTTTTTCACGTCATATTACGGTGTCCATTCTGTGGACTGCTCGCGTAAATTGCTGGATATGATTGTTCCTTTTTCTTATTTAACATATACTGTGTACGCGTTTTCCATTAAGCGAGATTCATTGTACTCATAAACGTCAACATAAACTGTATTTTCAAGTTAAAATATTTTAACTTCAAATAAGTATATACTCATTTGACGAAATTGTCTTTTAATTTGTCCTTTCACCTGACAGCGGAATATAGTCACTTCACAAGACTCCTGTTATTCAATTTTGTACTGGCACGTAAACTTTATGCCACATTTTTCATCTTCTCTCTATAGTCCAGAGCAAGTAAAGACATATTCCGCCCTGCATGTGTTACAAATAAATAAATAAAGAGATTATTTTCCAGAATTACTTCTTGGCTATAAATGGCGTTTATAAAAAACGTATGAGTCTTAAACACGTCTTTGCTAAGAGATTCTGGAGTACGAGATTCGGTAGAACGAACAATGATTACGAGCAAAAATAGTTTATAAGACTCTCTGGTTTTGAAAGCCAACGTCAAAGCAAGTTTGTACAAATAACGGCAGTTATTGCCGTTCTCTGTATACACACGTTCCATTGCCAATAGCAACATGTTTTTTCGGAGGGAATAAATAAATTTTAGATTTGTATATACCGAGAACGTCAGAAGTTCTTGTAGTTACTCATCGTGCGGGTTGATCTCTGTACGGCCTATTCAATCTATCCGAACCAATCGTTCAATACAGAAGGTAAGAGAAATTTTATCTAACTTATATGGTGGCAAATGGCGATTAACGATTGACAGATTTGGAAAACGAGAGTACTTTTTTCTGTAGTAATATCAACATATCTCTTATTTGTTCACTGTTAAAATTATTGTGCATTGGACGGCTGTATTCTTCGATATTCTGCCAAACTTCGCCTTCCTGGTGTTCAGAGCACACTCGCGCCTCGCCAGGCACGTAAATGCTTTTCAATGACAGAATATACGTTCTCAGGACATTGTTAATTCTGTGTAAATCCTTTTTACTGCAGCCAGCCACGATGCAGTATGTGGATGTCGAAGATAGTCTTCTAAAGCCATCAATGTTCAATCTTTGAGTTTTGGGCTTTGCCTGAACAATATGAAGCGCGGGGGAATATTCTTCATTCTCGGTTTCGTGCTCAGCGGAAGTTTGTTGTGGAGACATTAAAGGATCCACTGGATGATCTGAGATTTCGACTGATAACAACGACGACACGTATTCAACAGCTACGTCACGTCGTGCCTCCTCAGTTTGCTGTTTTTTGTAGAAACGTTCAGCACGTTGAGTGCACGGACGACACGCTTTATCGTCGTCCGATATCTGTAATAAAGCAGCAATTGGGTAAGTTGTAAATTTATAATGTCACGTTTAATTGTTTTATAATGGAATAGAAAAAATCTTACTTAAAAACCTTATTCGCACATGATATTACTTACTACCTTAAGATAATTTCATTTACGTCTGTTTTCATACATATATGAACATGGCTGTATATGCAAATTTACTTTGCACGTTAAGATTATTGAAAAAAAAAGTAAATTTTTCTATATATTTTTATTATGGCAACTTAAAAACTTCTATTTGACCAACGAATTATGTAGGTATTTTAATTATGATATAAATTTAAAAATGCTACTTAAATAAGACACAATGTAATCATTTTACTTTTTATTTTAATAAAATAGTTAATTTAAAATTACGAAAACTAAGAAATTTTAAAAACACTGAAGGAACTTGTATACAAGTAAGTAGAGGTATATGCTATTATTATTTTGAAGTTTGGCATCTACCTTCAATTTTCATTTAATTTTTTTTTTTTTAGGTAATTAATATTATGTAGTAAAAAGGAAGAAAATGTAAATATACTCACATGAAATATATCAAACATATGTTTAGCATAGGCTAAAATATGTGGACGTGTGGTCAAGTAACGTTCAGTTAATTGGTAAGTGCGTACCATAGGTCCATTGCGTCTGGCACGAGAAACAGTGCTTATACCACAGAAAAAACATTTTTTTGCTTGTTCTCCCTCAGACATGTTATTTGAAACAAAAACAAAACGCAAATTTGTTTACCACCGAGTAACGTCTAAACACTTCGATATCTTATGACAAACTGAATGAAACTGAACAAAAGACAAAAGAAAGATTGAGGGAGACTAAGACGAGTGAGAAGGAACGAATGATTAAACAAATAACAGTAGTCTTCCACCATTCATTTCGTTTTCTTTTACACTTTATTTGCATTATATTAGCTGAGAAACGCGATATATTATGTTATTTATTACACAATATCATTTAGTTAGCATCCCTTATCGATTAATCCTATTTTGGTTGCAGGCCGTCATTTTACATTTTCTTCAAAATGGCGGACGTAGGTATGCCAAATTCCACTTGTTCTTGTATGAAAAATAACAAATTTCGACAAATATTGAAATTAATACTTACGAAACAATTCAAACTGTAAATTTGCAAATATGTAATTTAATGGTGGCATTATAATTTTATTGTATTAAGAAATCAATATTTTTATTGATTTTTTGTGTATTGATTGCGTTCCATTATTACGATTCTAGAGGTAATCTTGTTATTTTGTACTAGGCATAGATTCAGAAATTCTCCAATTCCCCCTCTAAATGTACATTTGACACTTAAATCATAGCTCGCAAAATCGGAAATTTCCAAACGCGTATCAATAATCCGTACTGTAACAAAACGTGATTGTTTACATCATTGAATATTTTTGAAATTCGTTTTGTTATTAATTTATCAATAGGTGAACTTTTAAATTTAAAATACATTTAATGTAAAATATATATCTTTATTGAGATATAACATTTATAGTGACCATAAATCAAAGAAAAAGTGTAAATACCAATTACAAATAAGTGCTAATTTTATGAAACGATTAGAATTTGATAATTCAATGGATTTTACTCGGAATGGTAAGCCTCTTATCTTTGTTCAATCTGTCTAGTTATATTTATTTAATAGAAAGTATAGGTTATACTTATTTAGTAGTAGTAACGAGAACTAAATATTTTAAAATATAACCTATCTATTTTCGCGCTTTTTTTTAAATTTTTTTTCTATTTGAATAGAGAAACAGGTACTTGCTTTAATGTGGCCTCATATTCTATATTTAAATCATGACTTTCAAATTCTATAGGTGTACTTACTGAAGCCAAAAAAATTATAATATATAATTTTTTTCTTATTTCAATTTATTAAAAGCTTTTATTACATAGGTCAAGCCGCTTGGTACGGGCTATTAATCTTAGTTTTCCCTTAACTAGTACTGAGAATGTGTTCCTTTGCCAATGTGCTACTGTCAACAAGAACCTTACAAACTCATACAATGCTCTGATGCATTCATATTGTCCTGGTACTTTCTCTGTACACTCTGTCTGTCACTGCAGCAGCAGTGCTCTCTCCCCATAGAAAACTACTGTTACTATTATGGCCACATGGCCTGGCATATAGATTTATTTCAAATGATAGTGTCAATGTACTGTGATTGTACTGTTATAGAACTTGTAAACTTGTAACTGTACTCTTGTCAACAAGAAACTGTCACATATCAAACTTATGCAATGCTCTGCTACATTCATGTCATCCTGGTACTTTCTCTGTACTATTGGGCTGTCACTATTACCATAAAAACCTATGAAGTAGAAAAGATCTTTTCCTATAAAGGCAAAAGTAGCCTTAGATCTTAATTCAAGTTTTCCCTCCCAATTTATGGTGCTTTGGCACTTAAATCATTTTGTATGATGAAGAAGAAGAAAAGAATGAGTTAGTGGAGTAACGACTTCTTCTTAACAAATTCTTATAATTTTCTAAAATTGTTTAATTTAGTGACAAAATGCAGGTATAAAACTTGTGTGGTTTCATATGCAACTTTACATGTATGTATTTTTTTTTTTGATGGGTGAAAATGTTATAGTAACCTCGCCTGCGCTAACAGGATACGCCGGCGGAGCACCAGTGAAAGGTGATAGATGAGAATGAAAACAGGCCAGTTAGCACATCATGATGAATTCATCAGGAATTAACTATGATAGTTTCCAAGGAGAACCGCGAGGAGGTCCACCTGATTGGGTATATTGCTAGCAATGGGATTCTCAGTCTCCATTACTAACAATCCCTTTCCCCCTTCATGTATGTATTACATATTATATATATATTTTTTTTATACCACTGGGGTGGCAAACAAGCATACGGCCCACCTGATGGTAAGCTGTTACTGTGCGTTGTCAATCCTCATTACCCCCCCTTTTGAAGAACCCCATGCTGTAGTCTCTTGGGTAAACCTCGGCAGGGAGCTCATTCCATAACCTGAGTGTTCGGGGAGAAAACATCTCTGAAACCGTGTTGTACGCGACCATTTATGCTGTAAGGTATGAGAGTGAACTCCCTGTGGATGGTGAGCCCTACGATGATAGAAAAATATATATATTGTATCAAAGCGTTTGGTGTTCTATTATTTCTGCTTATCCTTATGGGTTTAGCTAGCATGTAATCCCAGTATAGAATTGACCACATTTATTATTGCTAATAGATGTGAATTAAAAGGCAGGTCAGTTAGCCCATCGTGATGTATACACCTGGAATTTAGGACAATGGTTTCCAGGGACACCATATATAGGTCGACCTGATAGGGTATATTGCTAGCAATGGAACTTGTAGTCTGCATTACTAACAATCCCTTCTCCCCGTAGTATGTATATAAATAGATAGGTACTCTTTATTGTTCCCTCCATAAGATTACAATAGTAAACTTATTATAGACACAAACAATTACAAGGTAATATTGCACTGAGAGAACAATGCGCGGCCTTATCGCTGAGAGCGATCTCTTGCACGCCACCTTTGGATGGAGAGGAGTAGTTATAAGTTTTATTATTATATATTTGTAGGGAAAACTATTTAAGTATGTCTCTCTATTGTCTAGTAATCATAGTGCAAGCTTCACTTATTTTAAATCTAGATGAGGAACATATGTTATTAAATATTAAATTTTTTTTTCAGACACATTCGAAGAATTTGTAAGTATTATTTATATTATTAAATGTATAATTTATCATTGTATTATATTTCTATAGAAAAAGGTCCTCAGGAATGGCAACAGTATATACAATGAAACAGTATACTGTGTTATGTCCACGGTACTGCTCATGTCTATAGGCGACGGTTACCACTTTCCATCGGGTGGGACGTCAGCTTGTTTGCCGTTCCATGTTGCATAAAAAAATTTTTTTTTTTTCAGTAAATTCCTAAGAATTTCGTCATGGTTTTTATTTTTTCACTTACAATATAATTTCTCCCATATACTGCGGGTCTACCGTGAAATGAGATTCCGAAATTTCGGACTCAATTTCGTGTTTTTGTTTATACCAAAATCGGACCAATAAATGGTGTTTAACAATTCGTTCGTCATACATCCTATCGTAAAAGTCCAAAGGAACAATATGTAATTTGTATTATGTAATTTTAACATCAAATTTGTGTTTTGTTTGGCTCCGAAATTTCGTAAAACATTTCATGGTAGGCCCTCAGAGTAATAATGTACAATATGGTAACCCTATATATATATATATATATATATATATATATATATATATATATATATATATATCGACATCTTTCATTGACATATGATAATGATGACTTATTAGAAATTGGGATAAGTGATTTAAAAAAGAAAAACATGATGGCGGGAAAATAAGGTTTTTAACAATATGGCCGCCTGTCACTTCAAACACCTCGTATTGATAGCAGAGTAAGAAATAAAAACTACCATTTCGCGCCCCAGTAATGGCAAGATGTTTAAATCAAGCCAGAAATGTCGCAAAGTGTTTCCTTCTAATAATTTGTAATTACTCAATTTTTTTTTTGATGGGTGAAAATGGCATGGTAACCCCGCCTGCGCTAACGGGATACGCTGGCGGAGCACCAGTGAAGGGTGATAGATGAGAATGAAAACAGGCCAGTTAGCACATCATGATGAATTCATCAGGAATTAACCATGATAGTTTCCAGGGGGAACCGCGAGGAGGTCGACCTGGTTGGGTATATTGCTAGCAATGGGATTCTCAGTCTCCATTACTAACAATCCCATTCCCCCCGTCATTATTCTATTGTTTATAATAATTACGTCCCGTGTGAAGTTATTGCCCTGCTGTTGCTCCTTTGTTTTTGGGTTTGGAAGCATTCCTAGAAGTAACCATGAGTCGAACGCTTGTGCATAATTTGGTTGTACGATTGTGTACCTAATACAAAAAAATAATCGATTCCGGACTAAAATCGACTATTTCAGTGACTGTCATATATGTTTTTTTATACAACTCAGAATGGCAAACAAGCTGACGGCCCACCTGATGGAAAGTGGTAACCGTCGCCTATAGACATGAGCAGTAGCATGCACATAACAGAGTATACTGTTTCGCCCATGATACCCCCTATGCTTTGCTATTCCTGAGGACTCAGGTGTTATTCCTCTGTACCCAGTAAATTCACGCCATATCCCACCGTTCAAACCGAAACACAGCCATGCAAACACAACTGCTTCACGGTTGAAACACGAATGGGACAGAGGTGGCCAAGCAAACGACTTTTGTACAAAGTCTCCCTCTGTCAAATGTATGTAGATTTATTATTTGCTTAGTAAATTAGGTTATTGAAGATTTGTATCTCGTAATTAACAAGACCGAAGCAGAGATGCAGTTTGTTGACGTTGTCACTCAACGGTGCATTTATTATGATGAATTGACATTAAAATGTTTAATACGCATGCGTAATTTTTTCTTAATGGATGATAATGGAATGGTAACCCCGCCCGCGCTATCGGTATACACCGACGAGGCACCAGTGGAAGATGATAGGTGAGAATGAATGCAGGTTAGTTGGCCCACCACTATGAATTGGACAGGAATTAAACATGATGGTTTTTTAGGGGGAACCGCGTGGAGGTCGACCTGAGGGGGTATATTGCTAGCAATGGGACTGGTAGTTTGCATTACTAACGATGAGTTATGTATTTATTTCATTAAAATGTTGAATCAAGTAAACTGCAAATTACTTGACAAAATTTTGTCACGTTTTACTCGATGCTCTAGCCTAATAAATAAAAAAAGGTCGTTTTATGAAACTCCACGTAGTATCGGCCTAAACCACAGATTAAGTATATTATACAGTTATTTTTTTTTTTATTTGCTGAATGCAACTTTGCCCTAATTTTTTACCAGATATAATTAACGATATTTTTTTTTGTCTATAGAAAGTTTTATATATTTATTTATTCACTCACTTTTTTTATGCAACTTAGAATGGCAAATAATCTAACGGTTCACCTGATGGAAAGTGGTAACCGTCGCCTATACACATGAGCGGGGGGAAAGGGATTGTTAGTAATGGAGACTAAGAATCCCATTGTTAGCGAGGAGGTCGACCTGGTTGGGTATATTACCCAACCAGGTCGACCTCCTCGTTGTTGCCCCTGGAAACTATTATGGTTAATTCCTGATGAATTCATCATGATGGGCTAACTGGCCTGTTTTCATTCTCATCTATCACCCTTCACTGGTGCTCCACCAGCGTATCCCGTTAGCGCAGGCGGGGTTACCATACCATTTTCAACCACCAAAAAAAAATATACACATGAGCAGTGCCATGGCTTATATTATATATAAGCATTATAAGATTGAATTACTTGTTACTGGTATTCGCTCGGTTTTTTTTTATCATAAATATACCTGTCTCTGTCCAGAATTCAAACAGTGACATTAGCTCCACAACCGACTTCCTGATGCCGGCCGAGGAATCTATGGCGCAGAAGCGCTCGCACAGCGGCAAAACATGTAAGTATGCCTAAACATACAGATTTATTATTATTATTATTCATTCATTAGTACATATATGTGTACATGGCGGACTTAATGCTGAAAGCATTCTCTCCCAGTCAACCGTAGGCAAGTGGCAGAATACTCGAATGCGGTACTAGTAATTATTGATATACATACATACTAAAATTACATATATAAACGAAAAGATATATATAAATAACAAATATACTTACACATATATGACATATACTATATTGTACACGAAATTGAGAATAATATAAAGCACTCATTGCTCGGATAAAGTAAAGAAGTGAGCGTGAACGTTTTTTTTTCGAAAGACGGTTTAGTCGGTAGTCTCTTTAAAAATTTATTAATAAATTTGACATAGTAAACTAGATTACATAGATCTATTTTTTTTTTTATTTTCTGTCAATACTATAAAATGAATTTACACTATGATTATGGGCAGTAGACAGATATGTGTTTACCATAGATATAGCGAGTTTAACACAATTGTGTGTTACCTACCCCCAGTTTCGAATATTCAACGCCACAAAATTTCACGAACAGCCAATGTGTTTCTCCTAGCATAAAATTTGTAATTTATAGAAAACAATTCTAAATATTTATATAATTGAACAATTATTCGAACAGTGTAATTTCCAGTGTATTTTGAATTATTTTCAATAATTTCACCAAATGTGCGAGGTTGGAGACACTAACTTGAGAACTGACGACACAAATTTAGGTAACGTTCTTTGTATTCTTTCGTGTTTGTTCCAAATTTGAGTCTCTTTTTTTTTCTTTTGTTTGTTTATTTCCTACGTTCATTAGTGTTCTAAATTCGTAATTTAAAATGCTAAAGGTTTAAGTGTTTTTTTTTTTTTACTTTCAAAAGAAACGAGTTGTCTATCGTCTGGTGTTCTTTTTTTTTTTATTGTAAAACGACAGTTTGGAAATAATATTTATAATACTTATTGTGTTAGATATAATTTGCTCTCGTGTAGATTTTGTATTAATTTAGTCACGACTAGGCGTATCGCATGGCTTTGCTTTCGTGAATTAGTGTATATAATATGTATGTATATTTTATGTCCGTTTACCAATTTTCTTTCAAATAAGTTCAGTAGATTTCGCGTGATAAAATAACAAACTACATGTGAAACGGCTCAAATGAGAAGTTTAACGCGGAAATGGCAGTTCACTTTACATTTAGATTAACAAAAGATATTTCGATGAGGGGATGCCTTCATATATAGTTATCAACTTTCCCCATTATTTAGACTTTACAGTACTACGGTTGATGTCGTTAGTTTTTTTTTTAATCTATATCGTCGACGAGTCTGAATCATTTTTAACCGACTTCAAAAAAGAAGGAGGTTACACGTTCGATGGTGTATGTATTTTTTTTTTAAGTATTTCTTATTGCAATAGTTAGACCCTATTCTCCCCATACCGTATTGGTCCCACATTACCAAGCTGAACGTCATTATCGTATCAGTTCTCAACTGTCCTTTACTGAATATATGTCTCCCCCTTGGGGGGGATTTGCTAGTAGTTACCACGCTTGGCACGTGGATTGGTAACGGCAGTCAGGCTTTAGAGATGTTTTTAAGGGATGCTGCTGCCCATCCCTCGCCTCAGCGGTGGCCTTAGGGGGTGGCGAACAGGGCAATCGCCCGGGGCCTCGCGTAACAAATGAAGCATGTTTTAAACAACCAGCGAGTGGCATTATGTCTAGTGGCAAGTCGCAAAACTTCCCGAATTAAGCATTTAAATCGCGAATTAACAAAATGACCAACACTAAAATATACAAATAAAAAAATTGTAAAAAAAATGTAGAATAAGACATGGTTTTTTCAGTCAGCGGAAAATTTCCAATATTTCCAATTGCTTGGGCACCTCTGTCCCATTCGTGTTTGCATGGCTGTGTTTCCGTTTGAACCGTGGGATGTGGCAGTGAATTTACAGCGTACAGAGGAATAACACCTGAGTCCTCAGGAATGGCAACGCATAGGGGGTATCATGGGCGAAACAGTATACTCTGTTATGTCCATGGTACTGCTCATGTCTATAGGCGACGGTTACCACTTTCCATCAGGTGGGCCGTCAGCTTGTTTGCCATTCAAAGTTGTATCCCAATGGGACAGAGGTACCCAAGCAATCGACTTATGTACAAATTGACTAAGGGAAAGCGAGGGATGGGCAGCAGCGTCCCTCTTAAAACATCTCCAAAACCTAACTGCGGTTGCCAATCCGCCTGCCAAGCGTGGCAAATACTGGTGGACCCTTCCCAATGACAAAGGCAGTGTATGGATGGCAGCTTATGTTCAGCTGTGAAGACTTAAGGAATAATGATTATTTGTACAGATGGAGAGCCACCAGCAAAGCGCCCTGCGCCATCTATACGGCTCGGTGCTGGATTCAAATGGAATCTTCAGGTTGGCGTTTTTTTTTTAAATTTTACTTTTTAAAGTTCTAATAGTTTAAAATGTTTTTAATTAATAAACAAACATTTGGCATACCTAATAGGTATATAGTGGGGGGGGGGGGGGAAGGGATTGTTAGTAATTGGGTTTGCCAGCCCCATTGTTACCAATATACCCTACCAGGTCGACCTCCACGTGGTTTCCCCTGAAAACCAAATTTTAATAATTCTTGTTGAATTCGTCATCGTGGGCTAACTGACCTGCTTCATCTTCACCTATCATGTGTCCCTGGTACTCCGCCTGTGTATACCCTTAGCGCAGGTAGGGTTACCGTTCCATCAACACCCATTAAAAAAAATAGGTATGTAGCAGGATAATGGACTGTTAAAAATGGGGATTAGTAGCCCCATTGTTAGGTGTACACCCTGTCAGGTCGACCTTCTCGCGGTTACCCCTGGAAACTATCGTGTTCTATTCCAAGTGAATACATCACAAACCCACCAGCGCTATCGGTATACGCTGGCGGAGTACCAGTGAGGAATGGTAGGCGAGAATGAAAAGGCAGGTCAGTTAGCCCATCGTGATGAATACACCTGGAACTCAGCACGGTGGTTTCCAGGGGGAGCCGCGTGGAGGTCAACCTGACTGGGTATATTGCTAGCAATAGGACTGGTAACCATCATTACTAACGATCCCTTCCCCCCGCGCAGGCTGCGTTACCATTCCATTATTATCGAATTAAGAAAAAAGGTATACAGCGGAAATATTGCTTAAGTGCTTAAATGTGACAGAAAGTTACCTCTAACTACCCTTCTTTTAATGCTATCTGTTATTTATTTATCTATCTATCTATACTCATAATAAATCTGTGGAGAGGTCAATTCTGTACATGAAATATATTTACAAAATAACTATCAGGCGGTGATTAGTGATCGATACTGATGACAAAAATCTAATCAGTAAAATTTTTGTCTGTCTGTCTGTTTGTTCGTTATATAAACAAAAACTACTCGACGGATTTTAACGAAACTTGCTACAATTATTCTTCATACTCCCGGGCAGGTTATAGTATACTTTTCATCACGCTACGATCAATAGGAGCGGAGCAGTGAAGGGCAATGTTGGGAAAACCGGAGAATATACAAGCGTGTTGTTATGTCATTCATGAGGGTATTTCATTTTGGACGTGCTTCGGTTAAAACAAATTGTCAGCGATATTGATGTTTTTTTTTTTATTATTTCACTTTATACGTAGCGAAGCACGTGCCGGGCCGCTAGTAAGCTATATATCAAACTATCTGTCTACTATATAAAGTATTTTGTATAAATACAAAGTGTAACGTTAATTCAGAATTATATTTCAATAGTACTAAACTGAAATTCGTATAAAAAATAATTTTCCATATCTGTTTATATGTATGTATGAATGAATTTTTCTCAAACATGCTTGGAAATGTGAGCATTATTTTGACAATCTTCTTAGAGAAAAATCAAAATTGCCGTACTGGCCAGATACATGCGCGCAGCGGCCGGCAAAAGTTGTATGAAAATCCATATCTGTCGTGTTTTGCGGCCAGATAAATTACTATGTAAACTCATATCTGTCCTGTAATTTAAAAATGGAATGACCTTTTACTTCGAAACATGGCTACCAAGGAGGTAACTAATAAAAGGTTTTATTTAAATTTCGAACTGGCTTGCAAATAGAAAGCTGTTTATTGAAGAAAAAACAAAGGAACATTATGGCGCGTGAAAAATTATTATTGTACGTTATTCGTCATTGAACTTAAAAAGTAAAATTGTATTTTTTATTTCCGCGCATTGTTTGAGAAAAGTACTATACAAGCCTTGGCCACAACTAGGCATTGATGGACTCACGCATGTTCGTCCATCAATGCTCCAGTTGCTGGCCGCTGCAGTAATGTACTATTATTGCTAAAAATGTGGTACAGTCTATGAGCAAGGAATTACATAGAAGGAGTGATAAATTTGTCAATTCATAGCAGGCTAGTGTATAGAAAATGTTATACGGCCGTATAACCGAATTGCATTGCGAACTTACTCCTTTTTTTAAAATCGGTTGAGAAAGGTTTCCGAAAAAGTTTTCAATATGTATGTATTTTTTTAACCCTTCTTTGTACAACGGTGGAAATTTCCATCATAACATTGAACGCCCAAAAATTATACAAAAGACCAAGTTCACTTTAAGTTGATCATGTCTGGATACCTTTTTAATGTGCATTGCAGAAAAAAAGAACATAGCTGTCAATTTTTTTTTTTAACAATTTTTCCTTTAATTTTGAACATGAATTATATCACCTTGATTTATTTCACCAATAAAAAAAATCATGCAAAGAAGGGTTAATTTGATAGTGATGGAATGAGTAGCTTTGCCTGCTATAAGCTTGCTGGGTACTAGGGAGGCATGATAGGTGAGGATGAAAGCGGGTCAGTTGGCTTGGCACATCGTGACGAATTCCACAAGAATTAACCACTATGGTTTCCAGAGGGAACCGCGTGGAGGTCGACCTGATAGGGTATTTTAATGGATGATAATGGAACGGTAACCTCGCCTGCGCTGTCGGTATACAGTGGCGTGGTACCAGGGACACATGATACGTGAGGATGTAAAGGCAGGTCAGTTAGCCCATCGTGATGAATACACCTGGAATTCAGAACAATGGTTTCCAGGCTACGTCAATGTTGACTTTATAGGATACATTGCAAGCAATGGAATTGTTAATCGGCATTACTAACAATTCCATGGCAAACTGGCTCAGCTGATGCTGCGAGTGTCCCGGTGCAATGTGAACAGCTGCACAGCGCTGATTGTCAGCTAGCTTTCTTAAACGCTTATGCTTGTATCTGCTGTCCAGGCGCTCGCCAACGCAGCCGAGGCTGTGCAGTCAGGTGGAAAGTCGCCAGTGTCAGCGCTCAACGAGCTCGGAGTACGGGTCACGTATACCGTCTTGAGGCAAGGCGGACCGGCCCACTGTCCCAGCTTCACTGTAGCTGTTAACGTAAGTTGCTTTTATATTTATATGCCCGTTATTAAAGGTATAACAGGTTTCTGGAGTAATTTGCCAGAGGGAGGCTTCACTGCGTAAGTGGTCCGCTTGGGTACATCTGTCTAACTCGTGTGTGTGCCGGGAAGCAGTTCTTTTTTTTAATGGATGATAATGGAATGGTAAAACCGCCTGCGCTAACGGAATACGCTGGCGGGGTACCAGGAAAACAGAAAACTCTGTCATGTTTTTTTTTTATACAACTTAAAATGGCAAACAAGCTGACGGTCCACCTAATGGAAAATGGTAACCGTCGCCTATAGACATGAGCAGTGCCATGGACATAACAAAGTATACTGTTTCGCCCATGATACCCCCCATGCGTTGCCATTCCTGAGGACTCGGGTGTTATTCTTCTGTACCCTGTAAATTCACGCCATATCCCACCCTTCAAACCGAAACACAGCCATGCAAACACAACTGTTTCACGGTAGAAACACGAATGGGACAGAGGTACACAAGCAATCGACTTTTGTACAAAGTCCGCCTGCGCTGACGGAATACGCTGGCCGCGTATCAGGAAACCAGAAAACTCCGTTATGTACACGGTACTGCTCATGTCTATAGGCGACGGTTACCACTTTCCATCAGGTGGGCCGTCAGCTTCTTTATTTAAGTTGCATAAAAAAGTTATTACGGTAGGTGTAAATGGTATCGCCTATTTCGCAATATAATAGCTAATCTTATCAATTAGATAGATAGTACCGTTTTTGTCATACAAACGTCATACAACTGTCTTTATTCCATAATGACCGTCGATAAGCGCAATACAAGATTGCATTGTTAATTTTTATGTACGACTTGGTTGTTCAAACGTGTACAAATAGTCGGCGATATAGGATATTATTTTAAACGTTTCCACTATCTATGCTGTTTTATGTGTTTTTGTTTTATCTGTGCTCCTCCATTTTGCGCGGGAAAAGTGACGTTTCGTATCTGTCATGGTGTGTTTTGTTTCATTTTCGATTGACCTCAAAAGGTTTATAATTTGTTTACATCTCTAATGTTGCAAGTGTCCATGGACTGTGTACAGTGACCGCTTACCATCAGATGGGCCGTATGCTTGTTTGCCACCGTCGTGGTATAAAAAAGGCGGTCAAGTGCGAGTCGGACTCGTGCAACGAGGGTTACGTGCAAAATTTTTTTTTTGAAATATCTACAAATTTACGGTTTCCAATTTTTTTTCCTTTACTTATGCTATATGACATTTCTCTCACTTTTTTTTTGTATATGTATGTTGTAATTTGTGTGCTGTAAGTAGGTAATGCAAATAAATTATCTATCTATGACATTGCCAAATTTCAAGACTTTAAGTCGAGGGGAAGTACCCAATAGGTTTTGTTTCCCTTTGCGAATGTCAAAATATGCGACACAATAGGGACATAAACGGCCGTATCTCTCGATTGCATCGATTTAGAAGCTTGATTTGTTCACTGCTTCAAGAGATTGCAGACCTGTGTATATGATATTAATATCGACTTATCTCTACGCGTTGCTAAGAGAAAGGGTCTTGACAGATGTCCACCTGTAGAGACAACGAAATGATCCTATAAGAGTTCCGTTTTATTCTCTGAAGGTACGGAAACTAAAAAATACAACCGGAATGACAACCTGCTTCATTTTGAAGTCGGCACAAAGGATAGTTTTTAAATTTACTTACCAGAGGGAGACTTTGTACAAAAGTCGTTTGTTTGGCCACCTCTGTCCCATTCGTGTTTCTACCGTGAAGCAGTTGTGTTTGCATGGCTGTGTTTCGGTTTGAACGGTGGGGTATGACAGTGAATCTACAGGGTACATTCGATATTATATACATTAAAAGAATAACGGCTATAGATTTAAAGTAACAAATTGGCAGCCTTAATGTAACATTGCAAGGATGGGGGGAAAGGGATCGTTAGTAATGGAGACTGAGAATCCCATTGCTAGCAATATACCCAACCAGGTCGACCTCCTCGCGGTTCCACCTGGAAACTATCATGGTTAATTCCTGATGAATTCATCATGATGGGCTAACTGGCCTGTTTTCATTCTCATCTATCACCCTTCACTGGTGCTCCGCCAGCGTATACCGTTAGCGCAGGCGGGGTTACCGTACCATTTTCACCTATAAAAAAAAAACATTACAAGGATTATTGGAAAATATCAAGGTCCTTGCATACATTGTTATATTTTTTGCACATGCGGATGCGTTAGGTTGACTGGAAGAGATCTCTTTTAGAGATAAGTTCGCGTTTGCTAACATTGTTATTAACTTATTGTTGTTACTGTATGTTTTAGTGCAATAAAGAATATATATATATATATATATATATAAAATACATACATATTAGGGAGTAAATTGTATTTTTTAATATAAAAACCTACGTTAAAATTGCTTGCATTGAAAGTAAACAGAAAAAATAACTGTAATCCACATTTCCAAGTCGAATGCTTGAACGTTAAACGTAGTATTTATTCTAGACAACTTGTGCATTGTGCCAAGGACATATTCTCTTATTTCTTATTAATATAATAAACTTATAACTTAACGGTGTCTGTACGTGGGAAATGTTTGTGAAAAACTAGTTTTTTTTTATGCAACTTAGAATGGCAAACAAGCTGACGTCCCACCTAATAGAAAGTAGTAACCGTCGCCTATAGACATGAGCAGTACCATGGACATAACAAAGTATACTGTTTCGCCCATGATACCCGCCATGCGTTGCTATTCCTGAAGACTCATGTGTTATTCCTCTGTACCCTGTAAATTCACGCCATATCCCACCCTTCAAACCGATACACAACCATGCAAACATAACTGCTTCACGGTTGAAACACGAATGGGACAGAGGTACCCAACGACAGGTCGCAAACGACCTTTGTACAAAGTCTCCTATCCCGTGACTTAGATGTGTTTACTGGTCGGGATCAAATGTAGCTTATGTCTTTCACCATCCCATACAATACGTGTATACGTGGGGGGTATCATGAGCGAAACAGTATACTCTGTTACGTCCACGGTACTGCTCATGTCTATAGGCGACGGTTACCACTTTCCATCAGGTGGGCCGTCAGCCTGCTTGCCATTCTGTTGCATAAAAAAAAAATTTACCAGCCGTTCATTTTAAAATCTTAGTGAATATTAGTGCAGTACTTTCAGACACGTCAAAATACCAACCTTTCTAAAATGTTTTGAACAGTTTCAAAGTTACACAAACGAATATTGAAGCCGTGCGAAGCCGGGACCGGTGGCTAGTTTTATCTAATCTTGACAGGCTTATCAATTGTGGTGGTTTAAGAAGAGACTGTAATGTAAAATGCGAATTTTATGGCTTTAAAAGATCACGATAGTAGAATCGCGTGGGTCGTGGAACGAATGCGCGCGTTGTCTGTACGCTCGTCTCTAATTGTTTGTTTTTAAAGAAAAAAAAAAAAAACAATTTGTTGGCATTGATGTGAATTCTAATATGCCATAGTGATCTGTTAATTGATGGAGTCTTACACTGTAGGGGGAAAAGGGGGGCACAAGTGGAGAACTGGTCGAAAAGATTCGACTCATGACACGCTCATCTACGATTTGTCTATGGATTTTTTTTTTTAATAATACACAAAGTATAGGCGTCGGTATTTATTATAAAGTGCTATACTGATTTGTAAATTATGGTATAAATCATTCAAACACCATTTTGGTGATGTTATCAAATATGTTTTTTTTTTCAATTCAATTTTTTTTTTCAAAACTACGTCTTTTTAATATTTTTTTAGCAGTTTCATGGTCATTGGTGATACCAGTACACCGCTTCCGTTGCGAATGAAAAGTTTTAAATTAATTTGTCCGTGAATGGTCAATGAAAAAAAAAATGCCAATGCCGATGTGTATCGAAGCGATGGATGAAAGCAATCCCATCACGTCGATCTTTTTAGAAGCGACCCGAGCAGCGGTAGTTGTTTTATCATTTTTAAAAATTTTATTTTATTACCGCTTCAGCTTTGCACCAACATATATATATATATATATATATATATATATATATATATATATATATATATATATATCTTTATTGCACTTAAACAATACATGTAGCGATTAGTTTAACAACTTGTTAACAAGGGAGGACTTATCTCTGAAAGAGATCTCTTCCAGACGACCCAGTGTAGTTGGAGAGAAAATGATTTAGTTTGAGTAATCCAGTGCAGGAAAGGTACCGGTGAAAATAATGTAAATATATACAACAAACACAAATTGTTAATAAATATATAAATAAATAAATAAATAAATACGTAAATAAGTAAATAGATAAATATATATACATACTAGCTAACTCATCAAACGTTGTTTTACCATATACGTTATTTTGAGAATTATACATGAAAATTTATCGTAAAAGCGTGTAAATTTGAATTTGTATGTATTTTTCAATGCTAAATCATATTAAAATTAAAATAAAAAAAAATTGTCAAAAAAATAAAAATACATATAATATATAGGGGTGGGTCACCCTTATCATTGAGGGGTATGGAAAATAGATGTTGGCCGATTCTCAGACCTACCCGATATGCGCACAAAATTTCATAAACATCGGTAAAGCCGTTTCGGAGGAGTTTGGTAACAAACACCGCGACACGAGAATTTTATATATTAGATGTATAAGTGCATAGTATTATCATGTACTATTGGTTAAAAGAAATATAAATTAGTATTTAATTATATTAAGTTATCATCTTTACCATCATCATCATCATCATTTCCAGCATATCAGCCTTTAACTGTCCACTCCTGAACATAGCCTCCCCCTTGCGGCGTTTTACCAGTAGTTGCCAATCTTGGCAAGTGGATTGGCAACCGCCGTCAGGCTTTAGACTGTTCATGACAGGGCCGCTGCTGCCTATCCTCCACCCTCCTTTAGTCGGTTTTTATAATACTCATGGGAAAGGAAGTGGTGGTCTATTCGGAAGCTACACGGCGACCGGTTTTTTTTTATAAATAAATAAATGGCGGGGCACCAGTGAGAGGTGATAGGTGAGAATGAAAAGGCAGGTCAGCTAGCGCATCGTGATGAATACACAAGGAATTCAGCACGATGGTTTCCAGGGTGTATTTTTGTTAAACACTGGTTGTGCTTGCTTCATAGGGAAGCTCTTAACACCTGTATGGTTATGTTCTCCTAATACTTTTAGGAGGAAGCTGGTCAGGTTAACCCATTGTGACGAATTCAACGATAAATTAGTCAAGTTGGTTTCCAGGGGAAGCCGCTTGGTGATCGACTTGATTGGGGATATTGATAGCAATGGGGACTAGGGTCCCCATTACTAACAATCTCTTCCCCCACGGCTACCGGTTGACCTATACTATACGACATTATATATATATATATATTTTTTTTTTTTTGTTCATGCGAAATTTGTTGAGATTGTATCTCAACCTCTTATACATGACGCTGGCAGAAAACCTCCTCCTCGCGGTTCCCCCTGGAAACTATCATGGTTAATTCCTGATGAATTCATCATAATGGGCTAACTGGCCTGTTTTCATTCTCATCTATCACCCTTCACTGGTGCTCCGCCGGCGTATCCCGTTAGCGCAGGCGGGGTTACCACACCATTTTCACCCATCAAAGAAAAAAAAATTCAGTAATGGGTTATAAAAATGTGATATGTTTCTCTAGAGCCATAAGTTAACAAAGCACACCATGACCCAACAAATCAGACAGCTGACCGAGCTCGATTTACGGAGTAAACACCCCATATCGATATTGAACGAGCTCGGCGTCGGATTCACGTTCAAAGACGTCTACAAATACGGGGAGGACCATAAGCCCACTTTCTGTGTGGATGTTGTGGTTAGTGGTATTGTTATTTGATCATCTCCACCATCATTCTCATCACCATTATGATCATAATCTTCACATTTAAATATAATTCACATATAATCTTTAAAATTACAAGCATTTTCACAATGTTCATCATCATAGTCACTATTTACATCATCATATTCACCATTTTAATCATCTTCACAGTGTGTATCATCATATTCACTATTTACATCATCATATTCACCAGTTTAATCATCTTCACAATGTGTATCATCATATTCACTATTTACATCATCATATTCACCAGTTTAATCATCTTCACAATGTGTATCATCGTATTCACTATTTACATCATCATATTCACCAGTTTAATCATCTTCACAATGTGTATCATCGTATTCACTATTTACATCATCATATTCACCAGTTTAATCATCTTCACAATGTGTATCATCATATTCACAATTTTCATCATCGTATTCACCATTTTTTTATTTTTGTTACACCACAGTGTAAGCAATACGGCTACTTATATTACACGATATCTTTGCCAATTTGTTTTTCAGCTGATTTTGTTTATTTATATTTTAATACTCATTGTTGATCGCATTAAATTCAGGAAAATTAATATATACAGGATCGATATCATCATTGTTTTGATCTTCGTCATCATGGGTATCGTGGGCGACACAGTATACTCTGTCCTGTTGTGTGCTGTTCATGTCTCTAGGCGACGGTTACGACTTTATATCAGGTGGGCCGTCAGCTCGTTTGCAATTCTAAGTTGCATAAAAAACGTCATCATCTTTCTCAGCATAATTTTTCTCATCATCTTTCTCATCACCATCATCATCATCATCTTAGTCTTGATCATACTCATCAATGTAATCTAGTTATTTTTCTCATACGATGCATATTTATTTGGATGTGTACTTTTTATCATGGTTATTATTATTAATTAGGGGGGTGGGGGGAAGGGATTGTTAGTAATGCCGGACTACCTGTCCCATTACTAGCAATATACCGTGTCAGGTCGACCTCCACGTGGTGCCCCTTGGAAACCATTTTGATTAAATCTTATTGAATTCGTCGCAATGGGCCAACTGACATGCTTTCATCTTCATCTATCGGGGGCGGGGCACCAATAATAAGTGATTATTGGTGCCCCGCCAGTGTATACCGAGGATACCATTCCATTTTCACGAATTAAAAACAATTCTGGTTCACCAACTAACGACATATCTATGTTTCGACGCCAGGTGGCGCCATCAGTTGAAACTAAACAAGCATACATTCTGTTGCTAGCGACATACAAGATAATCAAAAAGCCAATTTCCTCTCAGGTAGCGGACATGACCTTCGAAGGTTGGGGTCACAGTAAGCGTGAGGCGCGCGCGTCCGCCGCCCGCGCTTGTCTTTCGGCGCTGCTGGCTCACGTCGGCCGCGTGTTACCATCCGGCAACACGCCGCACGACTTCACGAGTGACGACCCTGGGAAATATGCAGGTATATATTTATTTCTTAGCTCCAAAAACCGACATCCAATGGGGAAGAAAGGTTCTCGAGCGACTATTTATTGATTTATTTATTCTAGTGTCCGACCGAAACAGAGGGCCTACCATGAAGTGTTTTCCGAAATTTCGGAGCCAAACGAAACAGAAATTTGATGTTAAAATTACATAACGCATGCCGTTTGGAAATATCAAAAATGTTAAAATATTGACTTTTACGATAGGATGTATGACGAACGTAATGTTAAACTCCATTTATTGGTCCGATTTTGGTATAAACAAAAACACGAAATCGAGTCCGAAATTTCGGAATTTCATTTCATGGTAGACCCGCAGGTTTTAAAGCCGAAACCGAAATTGACTTTCGGCCTTGGTCTCAGTTTCGGCCGAAACCGAAACTTGTTGAAACATATTTAAAATTTTCTCTTCTATACTGTAATCTAGTGTATTTTTTTAGACAATTATTTACACAAACACAAAGACATTTAAAGGGTAATAATAAAAATTAAAATATATAACAAATATGTCATATATCTGTTTAAATAAAATTATATATGTTTTTACACATGTTAAAATGATAGCTTAATCTTGAAAGTAAACTTAAAAACAAAATAACTTGCAGTTAGACACACACACAACAGAAACACACGTACAAAGTTTCGGCGCGGCCGAAATTTCAGTAAATTTTTGGCCGAAATCCAAACTGAGCCCGAAAGTAGAATTTCTGGCCGAAACTAGCCGAAACCGAAAGTTCGGTCGGATACTATTTTATTCATTAGTACATATATGTGTACATGGCGGACTTAATGCTGAAAGCATTCTCTCCCAGTCAACCGTAGGGAAGTGTCAGAATACTCGAATGCGGTACTAGTAATTATTGATATACATACATACTAAAATTACATATATAAACGAATAAATATATATAAATAACAAATATACTTACACATATATGACATATACTATATTGTACACGAAATTGTGAATAAGATAAAATACTTACTGCTCGGATAAAGTAAAAAAGAAAACTATGTACATGCAAATGCGATTGTGCAAATGATGACCCCTCGTTGGAAGGGGGAAAGGGGTTGTTAGTAATGGGGGTGTAATGGCCCAATTTTTTTTTAATGAGTGATAATGGAATGGTAACCCCGTTCGCGCTATCGGTGTACGCTGGCAGGGCATAGGGCATGATTTGTTCCATACAACTTAGAATGGCAAACAAGCTGACGGCCCACCTAATGGAAAGTGGTAACCGTCGCCTATAGACATGAGCAGTACTATGTACATAACAGAGTATACTGTTTCGTCCATGATACCCCCCGTACGTTGCTATTCCTGAGGACTCAGGTGTTATTCCTCTCCGGTGTTATTCATTTCCTCTCCTTCACGGTAGAAACACGAATGGGACAGAGGTGGCCAAGCAAACGACTTTTGTACAAAGTCTGCCTCTGGTAGTTATAGATATTCCTATATATTACGCACCATTACTACTTTCCATCAGGCGAGCCGTCAGCTAGTTAAATGTTCACGAAATAATACTAGATCAAAATCTTCCACGTAATAAATCATCGTCTAATTTTGTTCCAATAATGATTGTCATCGTAATAACTGAATCAGTAACGAGTTGGGATAGAATTGTACTTGCTGACTTTGCGTGATTAATAAATTTATTGCATGCGTAAACAAACCCAACTTTATCGACTTTGCATTAGGGCGTCCAATATAGTTCGATCGAGTCCCGAGACTCTGGGAGTCCATACCATTATTTTATTTGTCTCTAATTGGCGTAATAAACAAGTACAAAAATATGTTTGTGTTTGTTTGTTTTGTGTGTGTGTGTGTGTGCGTGCATGCGTGCGTGCGTGCGTGCGTGCGTGCGAGCATGCGTGTTTTTTTTTATTGTGGAATAAATTAAAGACGATTTTAGAGCGAGTTGTTTATTGCATGCGTCCGCCATCTTTTTTAATAGATGAAAATGAATAGTGAACGATGGAAGGTGAAGATAAAGCAGATCAGTTGACCGTCATAACGAATTCAATAATAATAGATAGATAGATAGATAGATTCCAGTGAAACAGCGTGGAGGTCGACCTGATAGAGGGTATATTGCGAACAATAGGGCAATTTGACCCCATTACTAACAATCCCTTTCCCCCATCTAGATATTGTAGTTACAATATCTATACAAAAATTTCATCAAAAAAAAAAATTAAATTACTGAATTGGTGTAGTTTGATTTTTAAATCAAAATAACGTCTTTGTTTTGATACTAGCGGCCCGTCCCGGCGTCGCACGGGTGGACATTTTTAACATTTTAAAAAGTGGCCATTAAGAGTGCACACGCGACGGAAGTTCAAAAATGGAGTAACTTCTCCCGTTTTTCCAACATTTCCCTTCGCTGCTCTGCTCCTATTGATCGTAGCGTGATGAAAAGTATACTATAACCTGCCCGGGAGTATGAAGAATAATTGTACCGAGTTTCGTTAAAATCCGTCGAGTAGTTTTTGTTTATATAACGAACAAACAGACAGACAGAGAAAAATTTTACTGATTGCATTTTCGGCATCAGTATCGATCACTAATCACCGCCTGACAGTTATTTTGTAAATATATTTCATGTACAGAATTGACCTCTCTACAGATTTATTATAAGTATAGATAGGAAAAGAAAATCTTATATATTTAACTCCAAACTTGTCGTGTTCATAAATTTACGACACGCGTAAATAAACCCTCTTTTATCGGCTTCGTTGTAGGGCGTTCAATAACTTTAGATCGAGTCCCGAGACTCTCCGAGTCCATATTTCTTCTTCTGACCACTATTGTAAATGAAGAGAGAAAGATTGTTAGCAATGGAGTTTGACAGCCCCATTGCTAGCAATATGCCCTATCAGGTCAACCTCCACGTGGTTCCCCCTGGAAACCATCGAGAACAACTCTTGTTGAATTCGTCACGATGGGCTAACTGACCTGCTTCATCCTCACCTATCATCCTTCACTGGTGCCCCGCCGGTGTATACCGATAGCGCGGGTGGGGTTGCCATTCCATTATCATCCATTAAAAAAAAATATTGTAAATGCGTAAATAAACCCTCTTTTATCGGCTTCGTTGTAGGGCGTCCAATAACGTTCGATCGAGTCCCGAGACTCTTCGAGTCCATATTTCTTCTAACTAATATTGTAAATGTGGATTGTGTTTTTGTTTGTTTGTTACTTTTGAAACGCTTATTATCCATCGACTTCAGAAAGAAGGAGGCTGAATTCAGTTTTTTTTTTTTTAATACTTGTTATCTCATAACTTCGTCATTTATAAACCGATTTGGTGGGTTTTTTTTTTACCTGAAAATGATATACTTACATATTGGTTCCGTAGAAATTTAATAATTAAATTTATTAAATTAAGTCTTTTATGGAATACGATCTACAATAGCAGGCGCAAACTGAAAACCGGCGCTGAACGCACGCGAATCCAACAGAAGCCATTTATTACCTTATTTGCATAAGGGTATTTCAAAATGACGTACTTGTTTTATATATTCTGCTTTGTATTTCTATATATGCATTCTCTTATCTCTTATCGCTGTGCATGTCTGTTGGTATTTATGTGCTGTGTGTAATGCAAATATACTATATATCTAACTATCTATTTACTAATATATATATATATATTTAATAACCTTGTAACCATCGTGCTGAATTCTAGGTGTATTCATCACGATGGACTAACTGACCTGCCTTTACATCCTCACCTATCATGTGTCCCTGGTGCCCCGCCAGCGTATAATATTCCGTTATCAAAAATTAAGAAAAAACCTTGTAATTATTCTACCGTATTTGTTAAAAAATGGCAATAAACACATTTATTACGAGAGGGGTTGGGGGGGGGCGATTGTTAATAATGGGGGTTAGTAGCCCCATTGCTAGCAATTGACTCTATCAGTCGACGTCCTTGCGTTTCTCCCTAGAAATCATCGTGTCCAAGTGTTATTTATCACGATGGGCTAATTGAACAGCCTTTACATCCTCACCTATCATGTGTCCCTGGTACTCCGCCAGCGTATACCGATAGCGCAGGCGGGGTTACCATATCATTATCATCTATTAAGAAAAAACTTTGTAATTATTGTATCGTATTTGTTAAAAATAGCAACAATAAATATATTTATTATTTATTATTATTATTATTGTAAATATTTGGGACTCGCGAGTCTCTCGACTAGTGCGGCCATCACGCGAAATGTCTCATTTAATCCGTACTTGGTACAAGTTGATCGAATTTTTAATAACAAACCGCTTCGCTTGTGCATCGCTCGTGTAATCAGATATTGGTGAGGGCATTCAATTATTTTGTTTTTTGTTATACAACTTAGAATGGCAAACAAGCTGACGGCCCACCTGATGGAAATTGGTAACCGTCGCCTATAGACATGAGCAGTACCGTGGACATAACAGAGTATACTGTTTCGCACATGATACCCCTCACGCGTTGCCATTCCTGAGGACTCAGGTGTTATTCCTCTGTACTCAGTAAATTCACGCCATATCCCACGCTTCAAACCGAAACACAGCCATGCAAACACAACTGCTTCACGGTAGAAACACGAATGGGACAGAGGTGTCCAAGCAAACGACTTGTACAAAGTCTCCCTCTGGTAGCTTACATACGTCTAGTATACGCAAACAGGTAGATACGGAATAATTTGTATCAAAATATCAACGCCTGGCGGATGGGTTGGCAACCGCAGTTAAATTTTAAAACAGACGCTGTTGTCCATCTCTCGTTCTTCCTCAGTCGCCTCTTACGACTCCCACTGGAAAGGAAGGGGTGGTCCATTCTATGCCGGGACCACACGGCTGTACTGTACATCAAAGTAAATGCAAGTGATCATTGTTTCAGCGTCCGAGTTCCAATGCTTGCCTGCTAATATGAAGACTTCGCAGAATGATACGCCAACCTATAGCAAAGAGAGGAGTCCAGGTGGGTGATGTTTTGTTTACATACATACATACATATCTGTCACGGCTGTCTCCCATTAGGGTAGGCAGAAACAATGGAAACAAACAAACAAACAATGTTTTATTTGTATAAGTAAATTTAAAAACTTTCCTTTGTGCCGACTTCAAAATGAAGCAGATTATCGTTTCGGTTGTATTTTTTGGCTTCCGTACCTTCGGAAAAAAAAACACACTGATCTGATCTGATACTGCAGGCGCCAGTCTCTCACAAAATTGGTCTTACATATTTAATTTTACCTTAAGTTGATATAATACTTCGTACTACCATTTGTAAAAAGAAAATAAACTATTCATTCATTCATTCATTCATTTATTCATTCGCTCATTCTGTCATTAATTCTACAACTAATTAATTCTATCACTCATTAGTTCATTCGTTCAATCACTCATTCGTTCACTCATTCTCTTATTAATTCTACAACTCACTCGTTCATTTTCTCATTCGTTCAATCACTCATTCGTTCACTCATTCTCTTATTAATTCTACAACTCACTCGTTCATTTTCTCATTCGTTCAATCACTCATTCGTTCACTCATTCTCTTATTAATTCTACAACTCACTCGTTCATTTTCTCATTCGTTCAATCACTCATTCGTTCATTCATTCTCTTATTAATTCTACAACTCACTCGTTCATTTTCTCATTCGTTCAATCACTCATTCGTTCACTCATTCTCTTATTAATTCTACAACTCACTCGTTCATTTTCTCATTCGTTCAATCACTCATTCGTTCACTCATTCTCTTATTAATTCTACAACTCACTCGTTCATTTTCTCATTCGTTCAATCACTCATTCGTTCACTCATTCTCTTATTAATTCTACAACTCACTCGTTCATTTTCTCATTCGTTCAATCACTCATTCGTTCACTCATTCTCTTATTAATTCTACAACTCACTCGTTCATTTTCTCATTCGTTCAATCACTCATTCGTTCACTCATTCTCTTATTAATTCTACAACTCACTCGTTCATTTTCTCATTCGTTCAATCACTCATTCGTTCACTCATTCTCTTATTAATTCTACAACTCACTCGTTCATTTTCTCATTCGTTCAATCACTCATTCGTTCATTCATTCTCTTATTAATTCTGCAACTCACTCGTTCAGTTTCTCATTCGTTCATTCGTTCTCTCATTCTGTCATTAATTTTTCAACTTATTTGTTCAATCACTCATTCGTTCATTCTCTCATTCATTCATTCATTCGATCATTCTTCACTCATTCATTCATTCACTTGTATCGTCCCGCTGACTGTTTGTACACATACCGTCGTCAGTGTCGCCGTCCCCGCTGTCGGCGTACTCGCCCGCGACGGCGCTGTTCGGGGCGACCAACGCCACCGCCATCATCAAGAGCCCCATCAACCTGCTGTACGAGAACTACCCCGGCCTCACCTTCACCTGCACCTTCGGCGACGGCTCGCCGCTCGACATCACGCAAGGTAACCGGGCGCTGCTGCACACCACATTAGGAGTGGCGCGGGGGGGGGGGGGGGGGGTCCAGTCGTCAAGAACATAATTCATACGGAATACATTAAATGATTTAATATACAATGGCGGACTTATCCCATAAAGAGATCTCTTACAGTCAACCTTTGAGAAGCTAGTTTTAAATTAACATACTGTTTGTGTTTGGTTGCAGCACCTCTCCAACTGAGTCACAGCATGCGGTTCAAGGTCGTCTGTCAAATCAAGGACCAGAAGTTCGAAGGTTACGGTAAGTGTCAAGGTCACATATTTTTTTGCGCGTGTAAGTTGAAAGGTCATTCAGATTGAAAATAATCTAGACATCAATCATGTTTTATTTAGTTTTTTTTTTTTTTTAATGGGATGTTTGTAGAATGGTAAGTCCGCCTCCGTTAACGGTATACGCTGGCGGGGCACCAGTGAGGAACGATAGGTGAGAATGAAAGGGCAGGTCAGTTAGTCCATCGTGATGAATACACCTGGAATACAGTACGATGGTTTCCAGGGGGACCAAGGGGTTGTTGACCTAATAGGGTACATTGCTAGCAATGAGACTGGTATTCCGCATTGCTAACACTATCTGTGGGTGTCGTAAGAGGCGACTAAAGAGGGACGAGGGATGATCAGCAGCGTCCCTCTTAAAATATCTCCAAAGTCTACCTAGGGTTGTCAATCCGCTTGTCAAGCGTGGCAAGTACTGGTAAAACCCCCTCAAGGGGGAGGTTTATGTTCAGCAGTGGACAGTTAAAGGCTGATTTGATGATTACTAACAGTCTCTTTTCTTCCTTCACCTCAGGGTCGAGTAAGAAGCTGGCCAAGTTGGCAGCCGCCAGATCGGCATTAGCGGTCCTGGAGGAGGGTCGTACGGAGTCGCTGCCGTCGCCGTCTCCGACGCAGACCGGCTTCCTGCCTCAGACCCTCGCCGATCACATTGGCAAGTGAGTACAATACGGTTTTTTTTTATACAACTTAGAATGGCAAACAAGCTGAAGGCCCTCCTGATGGAAAGTGGTAACCGTCGCCTATACACATGAGCAGTACCGTGGACATAACAGAGTATACTGTTTCGCCCAAGATACCCCCCATGCGTTGCCATTCCTGAGGACTCAGGTGTTACTCCTCTGTACCCTATAAATTCACTGCCATATCCCAACCTTCAAACTGAAACACAGCCATGCAAACACAACTGCTTCACGGTAGAAACACGAATGGGACAGATGTGGCCAAGCAAACGACTTTTAAGACTAAGTCTCCCTCTGGTGGATAGGGACAATAATGGGCCATTGCCCATTAAATAAATGTACATACACAATAGGAGCCATACAGCCCTTTATGTCGAAGCTGTTTTGACGCCGAAGAAATGACTGCTCACGTAATCCTGGAATGTGAAACTGTGGCCCGTCAACGTTTAGAAACCCTTGGATCTGAGGTCGCTGCGTGAGGCCTGCGAAGATCCCAGGAAGTTTCTGTGCTTCTGGGCTGGCTGTACTATCCACGACTGGTACTCACAACAGCCAAATGAGAAACTAAGTGCGGAATAAAAGAGTCCAACTTAATTTTTTTTTTTTGTGAATGATCATGGAATGATTACCCCACCCGCGCTATCGGTATACACCACACCGGCGGGGCACCAGTGAAGGATGACAGGTGAGGATGAAGCAGGTCAGTTAGCCCATCGTGACGAATTCAACGAGAATTGTTCACGATGGTTTCCAGGGGGAATCCCCCTCCAGATTACATTACATTACAATTGTTTGCAGGCTGGTGAACGAAAAATTCAACGAGGTGATGAAAGGTGATCTGATCCATTCCAAACGGAAGGTGTTAGCTGGTGTTGTGCTCACCATCAACAATAGTCCCGAAGGTGCCAAGGTGGGTATGGCAGGGGTTGTTTTTTTACTAGGCTTTACACACGACTTCGCCTGCATGAACGGGGTATGTTTTTTTTTTATGGGTAAAAATGGTATGGTAACGGTAACCCCGCCTGCGCTAACGGTATACACTGGCGGAGCATCAGTGAAGGATGATGGGCGAAACTGAAAAAGCATGTCAGTTAGCTCATCGTGGTGAATACGTCTGGAATTCAGCACGATGGTTTCCAGAAGGGGCCACGTGGAAGTCGACCTGACAGGGCATATTGCTAGCAATGAGACTGGTAGAGTGGTGGAGTACTGCGTGGAGAAAGGATAGTTAGTGATGGGGATTTTTGTCCGCATTGCTAGCAATACGCCCTGTCAGGTCGACCTCCACGCGGTCTCCTCTGGAAACCATTGTAGTTAATTTGGGTGAAGTTATCGCTATGGGCCAACTGACCTACTTTCATTCTCATTGTATTTACCCTCTTTTAAACAAAGGTGTGACCCATTCTATGCCGGGACCATACTAATAATGTTAATAGAATATTCCTTTTTTTATTCCAGGTGATAGCTGTGACCACAGGGACCAAGTGTGTCTCCGGCGAACACATGTCAGTACGCGGCCGCGCCCTCAACGACTGTCACGCTGAGGTGATTACCACGCTGGCGTGAATTTACAGGGTACAGAGGAATAACACCTGCGTCCTCAGGAATGGTAACGCATGGGGGTATCATGGGCGAAACAGTATACTCTGTTATGTCCATGGTACTGCTCATGTCTATAGGCGACGGTTACCACTTTCCATCAGGTGGACCGTCAGCTTATTTGCCATTCTAAGTTGTAAAATATATATATATATATATATATATATATATATATATATATATATATATATATATATACTACAACACTAACTAAAACATACAGTAACAACAAGTTAATAACAATGTTAGCAAAGGCGAACTTATCTCTAAAAGAGATCTCTTCCAGTCAACCTAACACAGTGGCATAGGAAGTAGTGAGTGGGCAGTAGTAATGCTAAACAGAAAGTAAAATTCATCTATATATATATATATATATTGATGATGATTTTCACCGTTTTACAATCAACTCCTGTTTTTTAATCGCGATCTTTATATGCCACAACAGGGTTGTAAGATGGCGATCGAATATAATGATTGTAGTACGATATATTTTTACGTATAGTTCTCGAAATAATGTATATGGTAAAACAACGTTTGCCGAGTCAGCTAGTCATTATATTATATATTTATGTATGTATGTATATTGTATGACCAGGTGGCAGCGCGGCGTTGTCTACAGAGGTACCTCTACTCACAGCTGTTGATGTACGCGTCAGCTGCAGGTAACTATCTCTTCCAATCATATATATATAATATATACATATTTATAAGTATATATATAAATGTCACCAGAGTTTATTTTATTGAAATGGATGATAATGGAATGGTAACCCCACCCGCGCTATCGGTACACACTGGCGGGGCACCAGTGAAGGATGATAGGTGAGGATAAAGCAGGCCAGTTAGCCCATCGTGACGAATTCAACAAGAATTGTTCACGATGGTTTCCAGGGGGAACCGCGTGGAGGTCGACCTGATAGCGGGGGGGACTAAACTCTTCTTTACTAACAATCCCTTCCCCCCAAGGCAACCCATTAGTTGAATACATTGCAGGGAGTTAGTGGATGCGTGTGGCTCAGGACAGTTCCCTATAGCAAAACCTCATTTATGAGAGGGGGGAGGCTTATGTAAGGCAGCAGTTGACAATTAACGTCTGACATTGATGATGATGATGATGATGATAAAAGAAAAAAATGGGAACAATCCGCATCAAAATTCTCAGAAAGTACCAGGCTAACATATGTTCTAAGGAGACATTATCTCCTTCGTAAAGAGGTTTTCACTTATTTTCCCTTGTAATTTTCGTTCACTTGCTTGATTCTATCATGACAATGGATGTGATCAGACCCCCGGAGCCCGATAGCCGAGTCGGACGTGGAGCCGGTGGCAGGCGGTGGCTACCAGCTACGCGGCGACCGCCAGCTGCACCTGTACGTGAGCACGGCGCCGTGCGGCGACGGCCGCATCTTCAGCCCGCATGAACAGGCCGAACCGGAGCCCGACAGACATCCCAACAGGTCTATTCCATATTTTTTTTTAGTGGGTAATAATGGAATGGCAACCCCACCCGCGCTATCGGTATACACCAGCCTGGCACCAGTGAAGGGTGAGGATGAAGCAGGTCAGGTAGCCCATCGTGACGAATTCAACGAGAATTGTTCACGATGGTTTCCAGGTGGAACCACGTGGAGGTTAACCTGATAGGGCATATTGCTAGCAATGGGGCTGTCAAGCTCTATGCGTTGCCATTCCTGAGGACCAAGGTGTTGTGACTTTGTACCCTGTAAATTCACGCCATATCCCATCCTTTAAACCAAAACACAGCTATAAAACACAACTGCTTTACGGTAGAACACGAATGGGACAGAGGTGCCCAAGCAAACGACTTTTGTACAAAGTCTCCCTCTGGTGTTCTCATAAAGTACCAGGATAACATATGTGCTAAAGAGACCTTGTCTTCAAAACGAAGCAGGAGAAGGTATGTTAAATTCTGTTCATGTTTAAACTTTTTTTTTATATGGAAGGATATACTTATGCAGTGTGGTCCCGGCATAGAATGGACCACCCCTTCCTTTCTTGTGGGTGTTATAACAGGCGATTAAGAGATAGAGAGAGATAGTCTGAATATAGGCTGTGGTGACCGTCTTAAAACAACACCAAAGACTAACTGCGATTGCCAATCTGTCCGCCAAGCGTGGCAAATACTGACAAAACCCCCCAAGGGGGAGGCTTATGATCATCAGGGCACAGTTAAAGGCTGATATAATGATGATATCAGCTGTATAAAGACAAATGGGACAGAGGTACCCATATAAAGTTTTATCGTAAAATATATTACTAAAATATTTCCTATTTAAGATTGGCGCGAGGGCAGCTCAGGACCAAGATAGAGTCGGGCGAAGGCACTATACCGGTGAAGAACTCCAACAGCCTCGTGCAGACCTGGGACGGAGTCATGCAGGTGGGTGTAAAGTCCTTATAAATGTGAAAGTTTGTTTGTTTGTTACCTTATAACTCCTTAACGGCTTAACCAATCGCTATGAAATTTAGTATGCATGTACTATTTGGGAGGGAGAAGGGTACAGGCGATTTTTAAAAACCTAACCTACTTTTCTAGAAGAAAGAAAAAAAAAGAAAGAAAAAGAGTTGATGATAATGGAATGGTTACCCCACCTGCCCTAACGGTATACATTGGCGGGGCACCAGTGAGAGGTGATAGGTGAGAATGAAAAGGCAGGTCAGCTAGCCCATCGTGATGAATACACAAGGAATTCAGCACGATGGTTTCCAGGGTGTATTTTTTTAAACACTCTTTTCTTTTTTTTTCTTTTTCTCTACTTGTCTAGAGGAAGAGGGGTTTTTAGTAACGGGATCTTATAGCCCCATTGCTAACAATATACACTAACGGGTCGACCTCCACGCGATTTCCCCTGGTAACCATTGTGGTACATTCTTGTTGAATTCATCATGACTTGTTAGTTTAGATTTGCTTACATCCTCACCTATCATGCCTCCCTGGTACCCCGTCTGCACTGGGAACTATAGTGGTTCATTACTGAATTCGTAACGATGGGCAACAAACCTGCTTACATCCTCGCCTGTCATGTGTCCCTGGTACCTCGCCAGTGTATACCGTAAGCGCAGGCGGGGTTACCATTCCGTTTTCATCCATTAAAAAAGTTACATTTTGTAAAAAGCTGTATCTCAATTAAGACATATAATTAAAGATTGTTTGTTTCCCACCAAAAACAAAAAAAAAACTAAATTAAAAACAAAACCAGATTATTTTGATCTAAAAACTAATTTACTGAAACGATTTCGATAAAATTTCGATGGGACCAATCTGTATTTTCACATAAAAAAAGGTATCTCCAAATCGGTTCACAACCGACGGAGTTATCGGACAAACATAAAAAAAAACCGAATCGAGAGCTTTCTTTATTTTGAAGTCGTTTGTAAACGCTGTTTTCTTTTTGCTAAGTAATTCTTTTATCACTTCAAATATACCTTTATTCTTGATAGATAGATAGATACCCTTTATTGTTCCCTCCATAAGATTACAATAGTAAACTTATTATAGATACAAACAATTACAAGGTAATATTGCACTGAGAGAACAACGGGCGGCCTTATCGCTGAGAGCGATCTCTTGCACGCCACCTTTGGATGGAGAGGAGTAGTTATAAACAATTCGACTGGAGGCACGAAATTCTGTTCGTTTTTTAAATACATATAAAGATATACATACATACAATAATGTAAATATGTTTTATATTTTTGTAAAAATATTTTTCATACTTTCTTAAGGAGACGTCTCTTTTATTTATTCTTCTTTTCCCGTGGGTGTCGTAAGAGGCGACTAGGGGAGAGCGAGGGACGGGCAGCAGCGTCCCTCTTAAAACATCTCTAAAGCCTAACTGCGGTTGCCAATCCGGTTGCCAAGTGTGGCAATTACTGGCAAAACATCCCAATAGGGAACCTATGTTTAATAGTGGACAGTTAACGGCTGAATGATGCTGATGATATATGTTTTTTATACAACTTAGAATGGCAAACAAGCTGACGGCCCACCTGGTGGAAATTGGTAACCGTCGCCTATAGACGTGAGCAGTACCGTGGACATAACAGAGTATACTGTTTCGCCCATGATACCCCCCCATGCGTTGCTATTCCTGAGCTACACCTATACTCAGGTGTGATTCCTCTGTACCCTGTAAATTCACTGCCATATCCCACCCTTCAAACCGAAACACAGCCGTGCAAACACAACTGCTTCACGGTAGAAACACGAATGGGACAGAGGTGGCCAAGCAAACGAGTTTTGTACAAAGTCTCCCTCTGGTGAATGTATAAAAATGTAGACATGAAAAAAAGTGTATAGTGGGTTCTTTAAAAGGGGGGTAAAGAGGTTTCTTCAGGGTCGGCAACGCGCGCGTAAGACCTCTGGTAGTGCAGGTGTTCATAGGCTACGGTAACCACTTACCATCAGGTGGGCCGTATGCTTGTTCGCCACCTCAGTGGTATAAAAAAAAAAAATAGAGATTTGTTTATCTGTTTTTTTTCTTTCTTTCTTACTTTTAATATGATATTGTCCGTTGTGTGTAGGGCGAGCGTCTACTCACAATGTCGTGTTCGGACAAAGTGGCCCGCTGGTGTGTAGTGGGCGTGCAGGGGGCGCTGTTGTCGCGGCTGCTCAAGCCGGTGTACCTGCACTCGCTTGTGCTCGGCTCCCTGCTCCACCCGCACCATATGTACAGGTATGTGCGCACTTGTATTGTTGTTATATTAAAATAGGCTATGTAACACGACTCCCCATTGGGGCCTGGGGAGGGGAGATAAAAAATACGCAGTATAGAACGACTCCCCATTACAGAGGTGGGAGGAGGGGAGATAGTAATGCGGATTATCATATTAGTTGAAATTAATGAACAAAAACTACAAGTCTCGATTCTAGCGACATCTAGTATTTCTTATCGAATTTTGGTTAGCGGCCAACCACCTTAATCAGCGCGGTCGTACGCCACAGAGAGAGCAGGTTTATTCGTAAGCCACAAGATGGCGCTTTGTTTTTTTTTTATTAACAATTTATTATATATATATATATATATATATATATATATATATATATATATATATATATATATATATATATATATTATATTATTTATTTAATCTAGTTCATTGTAAATCATAAATGTGATGTTAAACTTATTTCTTTGATTGTTAACAATTTTTTTTTTTATATAGTAATGGTAGGAACTCTATTGGAACTCTTATTGTTAGTCTGGGTATCCAATTAATTGGCAACTTTTATTTATAATTGCCAATGCCAAACATTTTTTTAAGATTTTGTAAGGGAAAAAGAAAAATAAGGTATTAATGTTTCTTTAAACAAATTTTATACTTATACAGGGTGTAAGGGACAGGTTGGCAAAAACTGAAATAGTGAATTCTGCACTGAGGACCAGTGGAAATTCATATCGGAAAATTTCAATTTATTGTTTTTTTTTTTCATTTAAAATCTTTTTTTTTATACAACTTAGAATGGCAAACAAATTAACGGCCCACCTGATGGAAAGTGGTAACCGTCGCCTATAGACATGAGCAGTACCGTGGACATAACAGAGTATACTGTTTCGCCCATGATACCCCCCATGCGTTGCCATTCCTGAGGACTCAGGTGTTATTCCTCTGTACCCAGTAAATTCACGCCATATCCCACCCTTCAAACCGAAACACAGCCATGCAAACACAACTGCTTCACGGTAGAAACACGAATGGGACAGAGGTACCCAAGCAATCGACTTTTGTACAAAGTCTTCCTCTGGTAAATTCTAATAAAGAGGAAAACCTATATATGATATTATGTTATAATATAAAGAAATAATAATATTTTATAGTGAAATACTATGAAATACCAAAAGACAGTAATATAATATACGTATTAAAATACTAACGCGACGCGCGGTATCAGCTGTGCGAGGTCAACGACACGAGCGTACGAGAACTACCTGCGAAGAAGCGCCACTGACCGCGCGCTGCAGGTATCACGCGTCGTGTCGAGCGTAACATTTCAAATACATTGCGCGGCGTCGACACTATGAAGCGTTAATTATACGGCTGCGGTGCATTACCGGCGGGAGAACAATCTGCCACCTGATTCAGTACATTCATCTGAATCAGCTGTTTTCGTTTTGGCCAATCTGTCCCTTACACCCTGTATACATGATGCTACAAATTTTAAACTGTATCAAGTCTCTTAGGCGACTTATAATAATTTTATTCTATTGAGAACGGTGATTGGCGATGTGTGATGAGGAAGAAGTCGCCCCGGGCACTGAAAAAAATAAAAACATATAAATGACTAGCTATACCCTGTTATATATACCAGGGATGGTCGACTCGACTAGACCCAAGATCAACTGTTTACCGACGCGACCCTGTGCGATCTACCAGTTGCATACTTCACGAGATCACAAATGTAACGGCACAGTTCAGTGCACGAGCGTGTAGTGCTGCAGTATTGTTTATTGTATTAAGAGGGAGAACGTGAAACTGAAACTGCTTCTCGGCGACTACTTGTTTATATTAGTGCGAGCGTCGCGTCCGAGCGTCCTCCGTTGGATTAGCAATATATTATATTGTTCACCTTGCCACCATCCACTGGACTAGTGGTCGCGATCCATCGGTAGGACATCCCTGGTATATAAGATAGTATTTGTGTATATAAAAATAATATATATATATATATATATATATATATATATATATATATATATATATATCCTATATTATTCGCTGATACTGTAGCTTTCTACAGGTGAAAGAATTTTCAAAATGGATCGAGTAGTTTTTGAGTTGATCCGTTACAAACAAACAAACAAATTTCTCTTCTCCATTCATTCAAATACGAATCTTGATCAGTTATAAAAATATTTTGAATTGTCATAAAAAATTTTAACCGATTTAAAAAAAAAGAGATGCTCAATTCATTGTTACCCCATAACTCCGTCAGTTGTAAACCGATTTGGGAATTTTTTTTTATATCTGAAAGGATTTTAACTTATGGTTTGGTCCCTTGGATATTTAATCCAATTCTGTTCTGTAGATCTCGCCGTGTGGTCCCGGCATAGAATAGGCTACCGTGAGTGTCGTAAGAGACTACTAAAGGAGTTTAATGTTCGAAGACATCAGCGTCCCTCTTAAAAATCACTAAAGGCATAACTGAGGTTGCCAGTCCGCTTGTCAAATATGGCAACTATTGGGAAGACATCATCACATTAGCCTTTAACTGTCCACTGCTGAGCATATGCCTCCCCCTTTGGGGTTGTCAGTACTTTGCCACGCTTGGCAGGCGGATTAGCAACCGCAGTTAGACTTTGGAGATGTTTTAAGAGGGACGCTGCTGTCCGTCCCTCGCCGTCCCTCAGTCGCCTCTTACGACACCCACGGAAAAGGAAGACGTGGCCTGTTCTATGCCGGAATCACATGGCTGACTACTAGAAAAACCCCCTATTTATGGGGGAGGCCTAAGTTTAGCAGAGGGCATTTAACTGCTGATATGGTGGTATGGCTCAGTAGGTTGGTCACCAGCAGACTGTCTTAAAGTCGGGTCGAGTATCTGTTTGTTTATATTCTTATTGAGTTCTCTTAAAAGAGACTTTTTTTTTTATACAACTTGGAACGGCAAACAAGCTGTCGGCCCACCTGATGGAAAGTGGTAACCGTCGCCTATAGACATGAGCAGTATCATGGACATAACAGAGTATACTGTTTCGCCCATGATACACCCCATGCGTTGCCATTCCTGAGGACTCAGGTGTTATTCCTCTGTACCGTGTAAATTCACTGCCATATCCCACCCTTCAAACCGAAACACAGCCATGCAAACACAACTGCTTCACGGTTGAAACACGAATGTGACAGAGGTGGTCAAGCATACGACTTTTGTACAAAGTCTCCCTCTGGTGTATAATCTGGTATAATTAAGACATTCTTTTGTTATGACTGTAGTAATAGAATTCTACTAGTATTTATAATTTTTATTTAAATAAACTTGTTTACAAGCACTTTTATATCGTCCTTTTTCAAAAAACCTACTGCATGCTTCGGAAGGTTGTTATCTGTTGTGAAGAGCCCGCGAGAAACTCAACAGTCACTCTTCTAAATCTCAGTTAACATTATGTGTGTTTATTTAAATGTACTATGTCTAATATTACACGGTCGTTAAAGCCCGCGCATGATCCACTAGCACCATGTACGCTTGTCATTCGAGTAATCGTTTAGTGTGTAATAGGCTTTGTTCAATAAGTGTTTTTTTTAATAACAGTTTTAAATTTATTAAAAGGCAGATCCAAAATATCCTTCGGTACCTTACGAGGACCTACCTCCCCCATATTCACCGGATTTAGCACCGTCCGACTTTTATCTGTTCCCAAAGCTGAAAAAATGTTTAGGTGGTAAACATTTTTTTACAAATGAAGAGGTCATAGCCGCCGTGGACGCTTATTTTGAGGAGTTAGACGAAGATTTTTTTAAAACGGGTATCGGAGCCTTACCGGGTCGATGGGAAAAGTGTTTTGAGCTCGGAGGAGGGTATGTTGAAAAATAAAAATAAACTCAAAATCGTGTGGTTTCATTAAGTACATATGTTAGGCTAAGAACTTTTCAAATGACCCTCGTATTATAACATTTAATGCCCATTCCCACAAAAGGCCTATTGACTTTTTCTAAACGATGCTTCGGAACTGCACGTTTGTATTTGTATCTAGTGTTAAGATTATTCGGATCGCTGTTTTTATGAAACAGTTGAAAATTCCTGCGTAGAAATACAAAATGTTTTACAATCTAACAATGTTTAAACTGTAATACTCATATTGGAGCTAATAAATTTACTATTGCACTCGGCCTACCTGAATTATCCACTGCCCGTTATAGTCAACCTGTCCCCCTGACCCAGGCCCAGCAGCCTCTTCATAAACGCCTTCACCCTGGAATCGTTACCCAGCTCCAAATTGTACACGGCCGATGGTAAAATAGGTGGTAACGTGCCCACATAATTGTTGCGTTCTTTCGTCAAGTGATTCAGTTCACCGTTCGCACTCTTCACCAGCGTGTTTATCTCTCTCACCACCGTCACCACTGGTATTACGTTCTTCCGATTCTTCATGAGGAACTCGAGGATTCTCAAGAGAAAATTGTCGCTCTCCGATTCGGTTCTTCTGAATAATGATACGAAACGTCTCACCCGTTTCCTTCTTGGCGTCGCGGTTTTAATTTTAATTGTGTCGTCTGTTGAGGCCATTTCTTTATTATTCGGTTTATTTAAATTGTTCTCTAATGTTATACCATCAGTGTTAATAGTTGTTGGTTTCATATATACACTTTCTACGTCCCGTATTCCTATTTTGGTCGTATTATCTTGTGTTGCATTGAGATGTTTTATTACCTCTGTACTGTTTTTAATTTCTTCCATAGATTTAATTTCACTATGATTGGTTTTAATAAGTATGTCTACGGTTGTAGAATTAGTTACTGGTTCAGAATCTAGTTTGGTTTCTTTATTAACTCGTGCATCATTATGGAGATTTCTTATGTCTGTGTTAACATCGAATGAATTTGTTTTGTCAGTAAGATGTGTTAAAGGTTCTTCTTTTAAATCAATGTCCGTTGGTGATGTAATTGTTTTTGAATCAATATTGTCATTGGTATTTTTAGTTACAGTAGTTTTTGATTTGTCTTGTATGGTTACAAATATATTTTGTGCTTCGTCTTCAATTGATGTATTGTCACTTCTGTCAGTTTCTACTAGTTCTCGTATTGTTTTTAAATATTTATCGTCATTTGATTCACTACCGATTTTATGATCAATTTTTTCATTGTCATTATCAGTTTTTGTGTCATGAACCTTTTTAAAGTCTCTCTTATCGTGTGTCTTCTGTGTGCCTGCGTAGTTTTTCAATTTGAGTCGTTGTACGCGAGTGAAGTATTCAATCAGTTTGTGTTTGAATTGTTTGTGCGAGTTGTCCTCTAAGTGGTATGTGTAGATGCCCCGTGTAGTGCTACTCTCACCTGAAACGTGGAATTGTCATTAGACAATAAGGGGAATCCTTACTTTCAGCAGTGGACAGTTAAAAGCTGATATGATGATAAATATGTTATGGGAAATTAAAGTCACTGTAGTTTTCAGTTTTTGCCAACCTGTCCCTTACACCCTGTATATTAGGCCCATAACGTATAAATATCGGTTATTTAGCATATAATATTTAAATAAAGCATCCTGCCAAAATAAATACAGATATCCAACCGGTATGGGCGACATCTAAATATCAGGATAAACCCAATATATAAATATTGCATCGGTATCTATATAACACACGCCTAATTTAGTGAATGAATGAAGACAGATACTCACTGCTGTCCATGAATGATCACCATATTTAAATCACAGCAGAAATATTTCATTTTTCAATTTTTCATGCTTTTTTTTTATTTCTAAACATATCTTTTAAAGAGACAATCAATTTTACTTATATATATATATATATATATATATATATATATATATATATATATATATATATATATATATATATATATATACCCAACCCTTCAATAAATTATATCCACCACCAAAATCCTATATCACAATACTATTTGATATTATTCTATAAAAATGCAAACCTGTTTTAATTATAACATTTTTTTTTTAATAAATTGAGAAATTTGTGCACAAAAATGACGGCAAATTGTATATGTAACATAGGTTTAAAAAGCATTTTTATAAATAATAGGTGAATCTATTAATTTGTTAGATATTAAATTGTTAAAAATTGTAAATAAATATACATTTGAAGGGGAACGCTTCTAATGGGACAGCGTGGTGCGGTGCATTCCAACTCCTAAGTTTGTAATTGCAAAAATATGCGGTCGATCTATTTTGAATCGTATATACTTATGTACATAAAGTCGAAACTTCCCGGCGTACTATTTAAGAGACAAAACAATTTTTCCCCAAAGAAAAAATACGTCGAAAAACGGTATATTATATATAAAAAAAAAATTAAAATCCCTTAACAATTTACTTGTTAGTAGGATCTTTTGTCGTTTTTTTTATGGTAGTTTCTTTGACAATATATAAAAGAATAAAGAATACTCCCTAATGCATTTTTAATTTACATTTTGTAATCTAACAAAACAAATAGCTGGACGTTTGGAAAATAATACCAATTTTGAGAAAACTTTTATGGGACCAATCTGCAAGTGTATTTTTTCAGATAAAAAAAAAACTACCATATCGGTTTACAACTGACGGAGTTATAAGGTAATAAACAAAAAAATACAATCAAACGGAAAACCCTGCTTTAAGAAGTCGGTTAAAGAATTCTCAGTGTTGTGATCTTATTTAATCTAAGGATATCTTACTTAATATCAACCCCGAATCCCATATGGGATATGGGTTCACCGGCACATCCCCCCCTACTGTACTTCCGCCAGGAGGGGCACGACGTGGCCACGAATGCCCTAGGTCGGATCACAGACTCGCTGTAGAACTGGTACGAGCGCCAGTGGCTGCAGAAGACTGTGGAAGGTGGTTAGTTAGGGTTTTTTTTTAATGGATGATAATGGAATGGTTACCCCACCTGCGCTAACGGTATACACTGGCGGGGCACCAGTGAGAGGTGATAGGTGAGAATGAAAAGGCAGGTCAGCTAGCCCATCGTGATGAATACACAAGGAATTCAGCACGATGGTTTCCAGGGTATTTTTTTTAAACACTGGTTGTGCTTGCTTCATAGGGAAGCTCTCAACACCTGTATGGTTATGTTCTCCTAATACTTTTAAGAGGAGTTAACTAGTTAATTGTTAATTAATTAAATTAGTAATTCGTTACTGTTTAACTTTGTTATCAGTTTTAAGTCATTAGGAAAGGTTAGATTAACTTAGCAAACAGCATAGATTAGAAAAAAAATGTATAAGGCAGTTTTTTTATGACAACAAGTTTAGAGTTATATTTTTTTATCAAGTTATTAATTAAATACATACATTTTGGCGTTAATTGTTGTTTTGGCAACACAACTTCCAGTTCGCACCCGGGCTGTGGACTAATCCCACCGTTGGGGTAGAAGTCCGCGTGGCCTATGGACTGCCTGTAACCTGTAACAATATAGAATTACATTTAGGTTTACCAAGAATTATATTGTTAAAATTTCGTAAGTACACATTACATTCTTATGTAATTAACTACTGGTTTAACTTACGTGTGATAAGATCGAGAAAGCTCGACTAGTTTCGTAATCAATTCGTGACCCTGAGTCATAAGCGGCTGTGACGCCAGCAAGAGCTTAAATGCGCGTCTTGTCCCGCTCAGATAAGAAAGACGGCGTTCAGCTTTTTTGGTCTCATGAAGATTTATTTTAAATCTGGTGCATGTTTCATTCAGATACGTCATTTAGAAAGTCTATTTCAGTGATATTCCTCAGGAACGTAGCTAGACCTAAGTTTAAGGGCAAAAGAACTTTTTGGTAGGGCAGAAACAATAATTAAATAACTTCGAAAAAGCGAATCTATCATATTTTCTTGGGGCCATTTCAAGGTAGGGCATTGGGTCTTTTAAGGTAGGGCATTGCGTCTCAATGCCCCCCCCCCCCCTTAGCTATGGCCATGGATTTCCTACTTCCGAAATCTACGAGTACATAATGGAACGATAATTCAATAGTCCAACTCACCGAATATCCCTGCGTCCGTGTGTATGACGTCAACAAATTCTGCGTCTGTCGCGTCCAGCCTCTGCTGGATGGGCAACTTTTCAAACAACGGTAGCGCTGGGTCCAGGCCGGTAATTCGAGACACGCGACCTGTGATCATGTAATTTATTTACTAGCCGTATACCGCGGACTGCCAACGCGTTAATCAATATGTAAGGTATTCTATGTGCTAAGTTTTTTTTAATGAGTGATAATGGAATAGTAACCCCGCGCGCGTTATCGGTATACGCTGACGGGGCATCAATGAGGGATGATAGGTGACGATGAAAGCAGAGCAGTTAGGCCATCGTGACGAATTCCACTAGAATTAAACACGATGGTTTCCAGAGGGAATCGCGTGGACTTCGACCTGATAGGGGCGTGTTTTGCTAGCAAAGGTTCAGTTAGATCCCATTACTAACAATCCCATTCCCCACTTATGTTCTAAGTTAGGATATAGCCTACCTGTGTACCAAATTTTATTCAAATCCGTTTAGTAGTTTTTGCGTGAAAGAATAATAAACATACATCCACCTATCCATCCATTCACTCATCCATTGTTGTATACTTTCGTATTTAGTATATTAATAGGATTATAATGTATGTAATGTAGTACATATAAATGATATTTTTACATATTGTGACCGGAGTACAGGAAAATACGTTCATTCGTTACCATATTTAATGCGCGACAAGGTACAAAGATGTTGTTACCGCCAACATTGCGGATAAAGAGACTATGTAAACTACCCTTATATATATATTACAGGAATTACCAGATTTCAGCGCGCTCCCCGCCACACCAGCGCTTTGTGCGCCAAGACTGTGCCCCACCAGATGTGTCTTGGACAATTTTAGACCTCTGTAACAGAGAATTTACCGATATAACCCTTATTATCACAATTTCTCGTTGGCCACTGGTCTCCCAAAAGGCGCATATATGTTTTTTAATACCACGATAGCCAGGCGGTTTTAAAATAGAGATTTCCTAAAATGAAGTGAAATTGTTAACTGGAACACATGTTCCGTGTGTCAAATTCAAACGATGCTCTAATTCATTTATGTTGGCCTGGTACTTGATCTTTACTGTCAGACTGGTATTATAATATTATACCATAACGACGCATTAAATGTCCTACGGTTGCCATCCACAAATCCCTTACACGGAACGAAGTTTCTTCGTTCAGTCGAAAAAACAGTTTCAAACTCTCCGGACTTGGAACCCAGTAATCCAAAAACGTTACCCTGCTGTAGTGAATCGTTGGTAAATACATTGCATTCCTGTACGCAGTTAGTGTGTACAGGTATTCTCAGTACAGAGATACAATTTATATGATGCGGGACAATGTATAGGTAGAAGAAAATACTTTTGGCTCAAGATCAAAGGCATGATATTGGTACATCAGTCTACTTGTTACCACGGACGATATCTGGTCGAAACGTGGAGGAAATCCACGTAAATTGTCATAGTTTACCCAAAAAAATCTCGTTAATTCTTTTTTATAAACCATAACTCACCTCGATACCAAGTAGTCAATGAATTGTGCTGCGAAATTGCCGATGTACCACGTGTTCTCGGCGGCCGTGAAGTACCACGGTCCCGCTTCCAGGTTCCTGGCGTCCACCATTATGACGTTGGTGTCACCTCTGAGTATGTATGCTGGAAATTATATTAAATATAATCCATTTCGGTAAAATTAATCTTTGAACACGCTTAAACCTAAATGGTTACGTACAGTGCGGTTTTCAAGGAATTTTCTCCTGCCAGTGCCCAAACTGTGAAATAAGCTATGAACGTCTGCAATACCAGGGGCATTAAGCGCGCGTTGCCGACCCTGAAGAAACCTCTTTACATCCCTTTTGAAGAACCTCATGCTGTAGTCTCTTGGAAAAACCTCAGTTTTCTAAATGCGTACTGTTCGTAAATCACTTCCCTGGTTAGCTATATAGGTTTGAACAATCTCACCTTCTCTCACCAAGAGTCCGCTACCACCGTCGTGCTGCTCCATCCACGCACCGAAGTACACCATGGTGGGGTCGGTGAAGTCTATGTTGGATGCGAACAGCCTCTCATCGTCGTCGATCACCAGCTCCTGCGGTACCGTCGGATTGTGCCTGTAACGGACATAATTTGTTACTAAATCTCTGGGTAGTATCAGTATCGTTCCAATCCGCCAGCAATGTCCAGAGAAACCCAATATATAGATATCTACATATTCTGGGTTTCTCTATACATCTTTTTAATAGGTGATAACGGAATGGTAACTCCGCTTGCGCTATCGGTATACGCTGACGGGGCACCAGTGAGAGATGATAGGTAAAGAAAAGCGTTAAGTCTAAGGCGAGACTTTACTTTCCCTTGTATGTTATACCACTTTTATAACAGATTCTGAGGAATTGTTTGAAATGAGCAAGCATGAATTTAGATGTCGATAGAGGCCGCCCTAGACGGACGTACGTCGATCAAACAGGCGACGTGCTGAAGAAGGGCCAAATTAAAAGTACCCGTAACCGGCGAGCGTGTATGAAAAGATTGATGGATGTGGAGGAAGCGAAGGAGGTTTTTCCAAGGACACTGGACCAAAATCAACAAATGACGTGTCGTTCTCACTCTTTGCCTTAGGTCGAAATGACTTCACTTAACTAGGTCGTGTATTAAACTGTACAAGTTACTATAGTTTTTTTAACTACCCCACGGGAACTCTTTAATTTTCCGTGATTATTTTTTGATGGGTGAAAATGGAATGGTAACCTCGCCTGCGCTAACGGAATACGCTGGCGGAGCACCAGTGAAGGGTGATAGATGAGAATGAAAACAGGCCAGTTAACCCATCATGATGAATTCATCAGGAATTAACCATGATGTTTTCCAGGGGGAACCGCGAGAAGGTCGACCTGGTTAGGTATATTGCTAGCAATGGGATTCTCAGTCTCCATTACTAACAATGCCTTTCCACCCAATTTTCCGTGATTAAAAATATGTAAAATGTTGACCGAGGATGTAAGGTACCAGCATGCAATATTTCATTTAAATCCGTCCAACAGTTTCGGAGATTAGCCCGTACAAACAGACATGCAGAGTAATAAAAAATTTGAAATACATTCAGACGTGTTCTATTTCACTTCTAACATCCTACTGACTTAGTTTTTAGCGTTTTTTTTTTTTCCATAAGTACAGATATTCGACCTCTGCAGGGTTTTTCTATACATATAGATAAAAAATATAATGCCTACCTGGTGTATAACTGGAAGCTGACATCATTGTTGTCTCTCACAAAAGGACATTTAGCCTTGTTGACCGGCAGTATTTGTAGACGGCCTTCTTCGAACCTCACTCCTGGGGGCCCTGGAATGGAAATGTGGTGAGATAATACTCACCAATGTTTATTTTATATATTGTATATATATATATATATATATATCATGACGCTTGGTCACGGGACTCATTCGCAAGATGCGCCAGAGAGAGACTTTGTACAAAAGTCGATTGCTTAGGTACCTCTGTCCCATTCGTGTTTCAACCGTGAAGCAGTTGTGTTTGCATGGCTGTGTTTCGGTTTGAAGGGTGCGATATGGCGTGAATTTACTGGGTACAGAGGAATAACACCTGAGTCCTCAGGAGTGGCAACGCATAGGGGGTATCATGGGCGAAACAGTATACTCTGTTATGTCCACGGTACTGCTCATGTCTATAGGCGACGGTTACCACTTTCCATCAGGTGGGCCGTCAGCTTTATTGCCATTCTAAGTTGTATAAAAAAAAAATGCGCGCGCATGTCGCGCAGGCGCTTTGTGATTGTTGGCTGCGCGCGCATCCCGCGCACGGGCCAGCGACCAGAGAGGGTGTTTGTTAACTTGGACAATTTTGAAATTTATTTGTTTTTATTGTAAATTAATGCCTGTATTTTAATTTTTAATTAAACATATTATAAAAATGAATTCTTCTATCAATCCTACAGAAACCATGTCATGATAATTTTTGCTAAGTAGGTCTTCAGCTTTTTTTTACACTGATTGAACGATAATTATATTTGGTTTCTCATATCTGCTTTTAACTGTCCACTGCTGAACATAGCCTCCCCTTGGGGGGTTTTCCCAGTAATTGTCACGCTTGGTAGCCGGATTGGCAACCGCAGTTAGGCTTTAGAGATGTCTTAAGAGGGACGCTGCAGCCCATACCTCGCTTTCTCTTAATCGACACCCATGGGAAAGGAAGGGGTGGCCCATTCTATCTCGGGACCACAGGGCTAATTTTAGAGATATGTTAACGAATATTTTGTTTATGCAACTTAGAATGGCAAGCAAGCTGACGGCCCACCTGATTGAAAGTGGTAACCGTCGCCTATAGACATGAGCAGTACTATGGACATAACAGAGTATACTGTTTCGCCCATGATACCCTCCCATGCGTTGCCATTCCTGAGGAGTCAGGTATTCCTCTGTACCCTGTAAATTCACTGCACTATCCCACGCTTCAAACCTAAACACAGCCATGCAAACACAACTGCTTCATGGTAGAAACACGAATGTGACAGAGGTGTCCAAGCAAACGACTTTTGTACAGTCTCCCACTAGTAATACCTCGAATTCTATGCCATTATCCTATCTTACTTTGGCAGTCGGTTAAAAGTTGATTTTTTTTGTTAAGACCTAACTTTAAGAATTTCGCAACAAGATAATACAATGTGCCATCCAATAAGATATTGTGCGGTGGGTAACCGCACGCGATTGTGATGCAACTTGTACGATGCACTGTACATATATGCACGTTTTACATAAATTATATTGATGCTATGTAATATTAACAGTGTCTGATGTAATGTTACAAAATATGTGGTAATGGTGACTCTAGTCCCCATTACTAGTTTTTTTTTTGATGGGTGAAAATGGTACGGTAACCCCGCCTGCGCTAACGGGATACGCCGGCGGAGCACCAGTGAAGGGTGATCGATGAGAATGAAAACAGGCCAGTTAGCACATCATGATGAATTCATCAGGAATTAACCATGATAGTTTCCAGGAAGAACCTGTATAATATTGCTAGCAATGGGATTCTGTCTCCATCACAAACAATCTGTAAAATGTACCAATAGGCGACCGCCTATTGGTACATTTTACAGCGAAAACAGACCTTTATAAATATATATATATATATATATATATATATATATATATATATATATATACGCACTGGTATATAATTCATATTCATACTTTAAACCTATTTTTAAATAAACTGCTGCGACCCAGTAATTGTGCAACTAAATGTAATACAACCGGTTCACTTGCAGGAAATTATGCGACCCCTAGTTGGAAGGATATTATACAACTAATTACTACAGAAACCAGATACATACATACATACACTTGTCTCCTATTAGGCTGTCCACTTCTGAACATAGACCTTCCACTGTTGGGAGGTTTCATCAGCAGTTGCCACGTTTGGCAGGCGAGTTGGCAACCGCTGCCAATCCCTCGACTATAAAGTTGTCCTAGTCGTAAGATGATCATGGAATGAGCCCCGTTCCTTTCCAGTGGGTGTCGTAAGAGGCGACAAAGGGATGGCGAGGGACGGGCAGCAGCGTCCCTATCAAAACATGTCTAAAAGCCTAACTGCGGTTACCAATCAGCCTGCCAAGCGTTGCAACTACTGGCAAAACCCCCCAAGGGGGAGGCTTATGTCCAGCAGTTAAAGGCTGATTCGATTATGATTGACATCTCGGAGTACACTGTGACACTCATGTTTTTTTTTTTAATAAGTAAATATAGAGTGGTAACCCCGCCTGCGTTATCGGTATACGCTAGCGATGTACCAGGGACACATGATAGGTGAGGAGGAAAACGGGTCAGCTTGCCTATCATAAAAAATCCACTAGAATTAACCGCGTTGGTTTACTAGGGCAAATTATGTTCTCCTTCGCAGTCGGGTAAAGTACGGACGTGGTAAATAATTAATTAGTATTCAATCATAAATTTACTGTAACTCGATTACATAAAGCCATTATGAAACTACAGTGTACTGAATACTTGGTTTTTGAGACGTGAAAGAGTTGCTTCAATGCTTGGGAAATTACCTCAATTCTAACGCTCTCAATTCATAACAATGGAAATGCAGTACCTACCATGAGTGGAGGGGGGGACGGATTGTTAGTAATGGGGAGGTTAGTCCCCATTGCTACCTATATACCTTATCAGGCCAACCTCCACGTGGTTCCCCCTGGAAACTATCGTGCACAATTCTCGTTGAATTCGTCACGATGGGCTAACTGACCTGCTTCATCCTCACCTATCATCCTTCACTGGTGCCCACGGGCGGGCACCGATAGCGCATGCGGGGTTACCATTCCATTATCATCCATTAAAAAAAAGGAACAATTCCTTCCATACATTATTTTGTTATATTTTAAACTAGCTACCCGCCCTGTTTATAATTACTCCTCTCCATCCAAAGGTGGCGTGCAAGAGATCGCTCTCAGCGATAAGGCCGCCCATTGTTCTCTCAGTGCAATATTACCTTGTAATTGTTTGTATCTATAATAAGTTTACTATTGTAATCTTATGGAGGGAACAATAAAGAGAGTATTTATGTATCTATGTAACATCTGGATTACTTTGTTTTTCCTAAAGATTACGGTATGGAATTCTTTAAAAAGGGTAAATTAGAGTTTCTTCAGGGTCGGTATCAAGCACGAGATACCCCTAACGTTGCAGTGACCGTTTGACGTCAGACGGGCTATATACTTGAATGCCACCATCGTGGTATAAAAAAAAATTTGAGGACTGTTTCATATTATGCTTTAAATTTGTTGAGAATTTATTTTAAAATTAAGTAACTTATTTTTAATTTAATTTTATTTGAAAATAATTCAAAATGTTTTCTGCATTCTGTCCATGGTATTTATGCAGGTGTTTGGAGGTCGTGCATAAGACGAGTCTTATGGGAAAATGTAACAATAACCCCGCTTGCATGCTGACTTGGTATCAGTAAAGGATGGTAGGTGAGGATGAAGACAGGTCAGTTGGACAATCGTAATAAAGGAATTGACTATTATGGTGTTCAGTAGGGGGGGGGGGGCACATAGGAAATCGACCAACGATTTTTTTTTAATTTGAACGCTAAATTCCTATAAAATCGTGCTTAAAAGTACTAGGCGAACATAATTCTAAGAAGATAATCATTAGGCACCTCGAATATCGTGACAAAGGAATTGACCATTATGGTGTCCAGGGGGGCAGCATGGGAATCGACCAACGAATTTTTTTTTAACTCCCTACAAAACCGTGCTTCAAAGTACTAGGCGAACATAATTCTAAGAAGATATCATTAGGTACCTCGAATGGTATAATAAATAGAATGTTAAATACTTACGTATAAGCGACAGGAAACATGCCAACGGTATAGCCTGCTGCATTTTAATTTAACTAAATATATAATAAAATCACTTAAAAAAAAAGCACGAAAATCAACTGAACTTCAAGTTACGTGCAGCGCGACGTAGATGCGGTATGAATTGAATGTCGCGTTTTCCTTACAGGGTGAATTTCCCGCCTTCGGCGTTAGCCGTTTCCTTGGCACGCTCGTGAAAGGTGGGGCGGACGGGTTTGCAATGTGTACCGATTTGTCCTGACGCTTTATGAGTGCCTGGTACTAGTTGTATGAAGATTTACATTTCATTTGGATAAGATTGTATGGAAAAGTTACATCGTCTGTATGTCGCATCCATCCAATTCACAATTTGCTAAATTATGAAGTGATATTTTGCTCCCCAAATTTTGAGTGTTTTTTTTTTATTATTTACATACACACACACACATTAATGAACTTGGAGATATTTCACTGATTAGGTACATTGTAAATATTTGAATTTGTAACCGGCTAGCTTGGGGGAGAAGGGATTGTTAGTATAGTGGACTACCAGTCCTATTGCTAGCAATAGGTCAGGTCCCCTCTGGTAAATTCCAGGTGTATTCATCACGATGATCTAACTGACCTGCCTGGGGGGAAAGGGATTGTTAGTAATGCGGTCTAATAGCCCCATTGCTAACAATATACCCCCTCAGGTCGACCTCCACGCGACTCCCCCTGGAAATCATCATGTTTAATTCTTGTCGAATTAATCATGGTGGGCCAACTGATCTGCATTCATTCTCACCTATCATCTTCCACTGGTGCCTCATCGGTGTATGCCGGTAGCGCGGGCGGGGTTACCATTCGATTTTCACCCATTAAAAAATAACTGATCTACCTAGTCATCCTCACCTATCATGTTTACCTGGTACCCTGCCAGTGTACACCGATAGCGCAGACGGGGTTGTATCGTCAATCTAATTAACAGGGGGGAAAGGGATTGTTAGTAATGGAGACTGAGAATCCCATTGCTAGCAATATACCTAACCAGGTCGACCTCCTCGCGGTTCCCCCTGGAAACTATCATGGTTAATTCCTGATGAATTCAGCATGATGTGCTAACTGGCCTGTTTTCATTCTCATCTATCACCCTTCACTGGTGCTCCGCCAGCGTAGCCCGTTAGCGCAGGCGGGGTTACCATACCATTTTCACCCATAAAAAAAAATCTATTAACAAAAAAATTCTAGTTGTATCCAGAAGCTTTACTTGCGTGAATCGGTACAAAAACGGTTTTATCAAAAACGGTTGAATAATTTAGTTTTTTTATTAAAATAAGGATATATAACAAGGATTTACCGCAACTAGAAGTTTTTTTTTTAATTTTTTTTATGCGACATATATTAATTATTTATTATCTCGGTCATTGAATATGTCTCAGTTAATTAGACAAAATCTCTGACATTTTCTGAGTGCCTAGTACGTGTTGTATGAAGTAATGCCAGAATTGAAGGCTTTTTTTTGTGGGACAATTTTTTTAAAAGGGATTTTAGACGAATTGAGAAAATTTTGGATTGCGGTTAAAAATTATTAGAATTTTTTTTTAAATATTAATTTATTGAAGTACTAATTCTATATATATATATATATACTAGCTGACTCGGCAAACGTTTAACCATATACATTATTTCTAGAACTATACATGAAAATTTATCCTACTACAATTATTATATTCGATTGCCATCTTGCAACCCTATTGCGGTATATAAAAATAGCGATTAAAAAACAGGAGTTGATCGTAAAAGCGTGTAAATTTTAATTTGTATGTATTTTTCAATGCTAAATCATAAGATAAAAATAAAAAAAAATTACAAAAAAATAAAATTTCATAATAATCGGTAAAGCCGTTTCGGAGGAGTTTGGTAACAAACACCGCGACACGAGAATTAACGAATTACTTAGAATTACTTAGCGATAAGGCCGCATTTTGTGTCACTTCTCATTACAATTAAATGTATTTATTATTTTATAAATGGTGTAATAAAGTGTAAAAATAAATAAAAACATACTCGTATATTGATACAAAGTATAAGGTGGCCCAGCATTTTGCCTCTTTTATTCTCTATTATTTTAATTAATGTTTCTTCTCTTTCACTCTTTTCAGGACTTTCTCACTCGTTAGTTTTTCTGTCCAGCTTATCCTTTCTGTGATGTACTCATTAAAGTTGAGACTGCAAGTCCCCCCGCTCCTGCCACTCCTCTGGGTGACGTCCGGGCGGGTGGTCGTGTGAGTCGCATTGTGATATATTATTGTTTATTATTTCCTACACCTACCTACCATACCAGGAGGACAGCACACTTTCCATTCTCCTCCATGTCCACATTTCGAATGCCTCAAGCATCTTTCTTTCCTTCTGCGTCATTGTCCATGTTTCACACCCATATAATGCTATACTCCAAATATAAGTTTTTATAAATTTCTTAAGGATTATTTTTGCATATTTTTGATGTAAATATATGTTTTTTCTTGTCATAGGCTTGTTTTGCGACTGTTATTCTAGTTTTAATAACCAATGTGCACCTAGCGTCTTCTGTGATTATACTTCCCAAGTACTTAAAGTTCCTAACATTTTGGATAGGTATGTTGTTTATTTTTATTTGACTTTGGGTTTGCAGTTCAATTGGCTTTTTAGAAGTACTGAGTATTTTGGTTTAATTTGTGTTAATTTTGAGTGACAGGAAAAATAGAGGGCAAAAGAGGAAGAGCAAGACCGAGGAATAACTACATGGGATAGATAAAGGAAACACTAGGTGTCATGTCCTATAGGGAGATCAAGGATATGGCCTGGGATAGAGCTGGCTGGAAGAAGGTGCATGAATTAGTTGCACCGACAAGAGGGAACTCTTAAATGAAAAGAGATTGGTACAATGTAAATATGAGCCAATTAGTTACGCGCTCGTGAAACCAGTTAGGGAATGGCGCTATTTCACAACCACCAGTTTTTAATGGCGAATTATGCATGATGTTATGCTGTCTACATACTGCCAACAGTATGGCGTAATTTACTTACTTCACTAGTTCCAAACAGAAACACGAGTGGGACAGAAGTACCCAAGCTGACGACTTGTATGTAAACTATCCGTTTGATATCATAATTTCTTAATTGGTATCAATATTTTCTCCTGGAAAAAAATCTTAAATTACCTATTTATTTATACTTTTGAACACATTAAAATATGTGATAGGGAGGACTTAATACCTCATGACATTCTCTACCAGTCAACCGTTACGATAGGGGGGAAAGGGATTGTTAGTAATGGAGACTGAGAATCCCATTGCTAGCAATATACCCAGCCAGGTCGACCTTCTCGCGGTTCCCCCTGGAAACTATTATGGTTAATTCCTGATGAATTCATCATGATGTGCTAACTGGCCTGTTTTCATTCTCATCTATCACCCTTCACTGGTGCTCCGCCAGCGTATTCCGTTAGCGCAGGCGGGGTTACCATACCATTTTCACCCATCAAAAAAAAACCGTTACGATAAACAGAGAGAGAATAGATGGCGCTGCATTGATTAAAAAAAAAAACTTTTAAATTAAATATTTTAAGAGATAACAACTAAACTTACAAATGTATAGAATAATATACCTATAAAAAATATACAAGCGTAAATCACATACAATACATATATAAATAACGTCTTTTATTATTATTATTACTTCAGCCGTTAACCGTCCACTGCTGGACATAAGCCTTCCTCGTAAGGGAAGTTTTGACAGTAGTTGCCACGCTTGGCAGGCGGGTTGGCAACCGCAGTTAGTCTTTAGAGATGTTTTAAGAGGGACGCTGCTGCCCGTCCCTCGCCGTCCCTTAGTCGCCTCTTACGACACCCACGGGAAAGGAAGCGGTGGCCTATTCTATGCCGGGACCAAACGCCGAATAAATAACTATACATAGTACATATTAAGTTAATTAAAAAAACTAAATATATAATAGTACAGATTTTTCATTGTTGCGATAAATTGAAGTAACGTTCACGAAGGGATTTTTTGAAGAAAAGTTTGGTTGGGGACATGTAGACATATCTTTTAGATTGACGTCGGTCTGGAAGCATCTTTATAACATTTCTCAGCCTGTACGCTAAACGATCCAACCGGTTCAATCCGGATATAACTGGCTAGATAATTTCTAATCCTTACTACCCTGTCACTAACGCGAGTATGATATGATTGGAAATATCCGATAGTAGGCGGGAGAAGGATTGTTAGCAATGGAGTTTGACAGCCCCATTGCTAGCAATATGCCCTATTAGGTTGACCTCCGCGTGGTTCCCCCTGGAAACCATCGTGAACAATTCTCGTTGAATTCGTCACGATGGACTAACTGGCCTGCTTCATCCTCACCTATCATCCTTCACTGGTGCTCCGCCGGTGTATACCGATAGCACGGGTGAGGTTTATACAACTTAGAATGGCAAATCAGCTGACGGTCCACCTGATGGAAAGTGGTAACCGTCGCCTATAGACATGAGCAGTACCGTGGACATGACAGAGTATACTGTTTCGCCCATGATACCCCCCATGCGTTGCCATTCCTGAGGACTCAAATGTTATTCCTCTGTACCCAGTAAATTCACGCCATATCCCACCGTTCAAACCGAAACACAGCCATGCAAGCACAACTGCTTCACGGTAGAAACACGAATGCGACAGAGGTACCCAAGCAATCGACTTTTGTACAAAGTCTCCCTCGGTTTACCAATTACCATTCCATTATCGCTCATAAAAAAAAAATATCCGATAGCAAATTGTTCCGGCATTACTCAATGACTATAGCAATAAATTAAAGGAGTTTTTTTTAGCTAAAAACTGGTGTATGTTTCATGTCTATACGCCATCAAGAACTGGTTTATTTTTATAGCACTGAGGTGGCGAACAAGCATACGGCCCATCTGATAGTAAGCGGTTACCGTATCCTATGAACGCCTACAATACCAAGGGTATTACGCGCGCATTGTCGACCCTAAAGTAACCTCTTTACCCCCCTTTTGAAGAACCCCATGCTCTAGTCTCTTGGGAAATCCTCGCCAAGGAGTTCATTCCATAACCTGAGTGTTCATAGGAGAAAACATCTCTGGATTTCACAGGTACAAAGTATCGCGCAAAAATTTGACAACACAGGGGGCAAACGAGCATGCGGCTCGCCTGATGGTAAGTGACTACCGCCGCCCATGATCACTCACAACACCAGCGGCATTGCAGGTGTGCTGCCAGCCTTTTAAAAAGGAATATGCTCTTTTCTTGAAGGTTATGTTGTCGTATCGGTTCGGAAGTACTGCTGCTGGAAGTTGATTCCAAAGAGTGGTTGTGCGTGGAAGAAAGTGCCTATATCGTAAAATTTCGATATTGTTCTTTGCAGAGCGCTCTGCGGCCGTATAGAGTCTTACATCACGTCACTTCCACCTCCGTTCAAGCTGCAGAGGCCGCTACTGGCGCGCGCCGCCAGCACCGAAGCCAGGACCCCGGCCAGGGCGCCTTCCTTCAGCGTTTGCTGGTGCGTCACCACACCCGTGAGTTGCTGACACTTTTTATTGCATAATCACTCTCACCCAGGGGTAAAGGGATTGTTAGTATTGGGTATCCATGCAGTTCCTCCTGGAAACCGTCTTGATTAGTTCTTTTTGAATTCGTCGCTATGGGCCAACTAACCTGTTTTCTATCACCTCACCTATCATGTTTCCCTGGTACTCTGCTAGCGTATACCGATAGCGCTGGTGGGGTTACCATTCCATTATCATCCATTAAAAGAAATCTTCCTGACCGTCTAGCTAGACTAACCTGTGTGGAATGAAATTAAAAAAAAACACAAAAAATTATCTTTACGGATCTTTTTTTGCAACTTAGAATGGCTAACAAGCTGACGGCCCACCTTATGGAACGTGGTAACTGTCGCCTATAGACATGAGCAGTACCGTGGACATAACAGAGTATACTGTTTCGCCCATGATATCCCCCAGGCGTTGCCATTCCTGAGGACTCGGGTGTTATTCCTCTGTACCCTGTAAATTCACTACCATATCGCACCGTTCAAACCGAAACACAGCCATGCAAACACAACTGCTTCACGGTAGAAACACGAATATGACAGAGGTGCCCGAGCAAACGATTTTTGTATAAAATCTCCCCCTGGTGATTATAATAAGAATTAAAATCTATTTATAATGGAAAATAAACAAACAAACGTGAGTATACTAGTCCCTACAAGCAGCATCCGTTCACGAGTATGACGGATGAGCCAGCCATCATTACACCCTGTGTTTATGATTATTTGAAATATTAATTTATTTATTTATAATGTCAATATAAAAAAAAAAAAGTTAAAAAGCAAAGAATTCATTCAAATTGTAAAAAAAATTTTCAAGTAACCATTTTGTTAATTAAAATTTGAATTTTTGAATTTAGTATCAGACACTTCGTAAAGTTAATTCCTGGTGAATACGTCACAATCACGTCGACTCACTTGCTTTCCTCCTCACCTATCATGTTTCCCTGGTACTTCGCCAGCGTATACCGATAACGCAGGCGGGTTTCTCCTTACATGTCATGCTTCCCTAGTACTCCGCCATCATATACCGATAGCGCAGGTGGGGTTACCATTCCATTTTTTCTCATGGCGTGAGGTCTATGCCCAATAGTGGGATTATTATGTGGATGTCATGATATCCCCAGTTCCCGGAGGTGGTGAACGCGACCACGGGCAAGCTGGAGAGCGGGCAGCCGTCCCTGCTATGCAAGCAAAGCATGTTCGCGCGGTGGCTCTACGTCGCTACTAAGCTACCTTTGCTGCCTCAGGTTATAACCTATTATTGTTTTTGTTAGGCATTCTTTTTTTTTTAACTACCTCCAAAAATTTGAAATTCTCAATTTGTCCGAAATATCTTAGATTATACAGATACAGTGTCTCCATACAAATGCTTTGAGAAAAACGGCTCGACTTTTTCATACAATTTCACGTGACAAATAGTTACGAGCGATTCCTTTATAACTTGTATATTTGTTTTGTTTTATAATTTCTGCGTCTTTTTAATGCGTAAACACTCATTTTATTTATTAAACAATTAAATATAGATACGTCAAGGTGCATTGTGTGCGTAAGTATATAGAACACTGGTAAGGGAACGAGTCAGCCAATTTGACAATTAGCTGACGAAAAGTTGACCCGTTTTTGAGGCTCGACGCTCTCTATGTAATCTAAGGTTACACTGTTGCCAAGCGACTTCAAAAAGAGGTTGTCGATTCGATTGTATTATTTCTATGTCTGTCACCTCATAACTCCGTCAGTTGGGAACCGATTTGGAAAATTCTTTTTTTATCTGAAAGGATATATTAACAGGTTGATCACGTAGAAATTTTATCAAAATCGGTTGAGTAGTTTATTTAAAATCAAAATTTGTTTAATTTGTTCAGTTTTGCTATAGTTAAAGTTGTTTTTTTTTTAATACAATTTTAACGTTATTTACTATCAATTATATTTGTCATTACATTAACCTTTGTCGTCTATTCTTAAGCCGGGACCACATGGTAACATATGTCGTTGCCATGTGGTCCCGGCATAGAATAGGCCACCCCTTCCTTTCCCGTGGGTGTCGTTAGAAGCGACTAAGATAGGGCGAGAGATGGACAGCAGCGTCCCTCTCAAAACATCTCCAAAGCCTAACTGCGGTTGCCAACCCGCCTGCCAAGTGTGGCAACTATAGGCAGAACTTCAGTTATGGGAAGCCCTATGTTCCTATGACGATGTAACCTGTATTTGTGTATTGAAACAGGAGGACGGCGTATCAGAACCGTTGCCTGAACAGTTGGACAGCTTGCTGTACAATGAGGCTAAACAGATGTGTCCTTCATATCAGGCTAGTATAATATAAGCTCTTAAATGGTCAATACTATATATATATATATATATATATATATATATATATATATATATATATATATGTGTGTGTATGTATGTGTATGTATGTATATATATGTGTGTATGTATGTGTATGTATGTACATATATGTGTGTATGTATGTGTGTGTATGTACTCTCACTACTTCCTATGCCACTGCGTTAGGTTGACTGGAAGAGATCTCTTTTAGAGATAAGTTCGCGTTTGCTAACATTGTTATTAACTTATTGTTGTTACTGTATGTTTTAGTGCAATAAAGAATATATATATAATACTATGTTATAACAAATATGTTTTAGACATAAGACATTTGGGATTACCTATCAACCACTCCCACTCCTACCCCTTTACAGTGCAACTTGCCAGATTTGGGAACTCCCTCCCAAATGACACCAGAATGGCACACGCCGTTCTTGCCTTCAAAGTTCAAATAAGATTTTACAATACAATTGACAATTGCTACTCCATGTTTTCCAGATTCATGTTTTACCAGAGGGAGACTTTGTACAAAAGTCGTTTGCTTAGGCACCTCTGTCCCATTCGTGTTTCTACCGTGAAGCAGTTGTGTTTGCATGGCTGTGTTTCGGTTTGAACGGTGGGATATGGCAGTGAAATTACAGAGTACAGAGAAATAACACCTGAGTCCGCAGAAATGGCAACGCATGCGGGGTATCATGGGCGAAACAGTATACTCTGTTATGTCCACGGTACTGCTTATGTCTATATGCGACGGTTACCACTTTCCATCAGGTGGGCCGTCAGCTTGTTTGCCATTTTAAGTTGCAGTTTTTTTTTTTTTTTTAATTTTATTTATCTATACACTGTTATTAAGTATATAGTTACTAATATATTATTTTTGCACCATATATGTTATTCAAACCTTATAAATACTTTCTCCTTTCTAGTTCTCAAAGTTGACTGTAAGAAATCCCTTCAAGGCTTTAAATTCACCTGTGTACATTTTCGTTATAATCCAATTTCTATATTTAAAGTATATATACAAAAGCACATATATACATAGTTTTAATGTCATATTTATTACTAAAATAACTCCATATAATATCAGTTTAGGTAGAATACCCATAAAGGCTAAGCCTCTATTAACATTATGTGTCCACAGGCCGCAAAAGAACGTCTAATCCAAGCATTCGAGAAAGCGAAACTAGGCCGTTGGGTGAAGAAACCACTGGAGCAAGATCAGTTCGTATGCGAGATACTAAACGCAGAACCAACTGCACTGTTCGCCTAGGCGGGCCATGCTCTAAGTGATTATACCACGGTGCAGGATGAGGTTAGTGGTTTGGGCGATCGGGATGGCGGTGAATGTGAAAGGAGTGGTGAAAACGATGATGAACATGATCCAAACGGTAATAAGAATGATTTGGAAGGTGATGAGGTATGTTTAAATGTTATTGATAATTTAGCAATTGTAAATAATGATGAATTCAATGTGCATGATTTTAGCATAAGTAACAATTCGAAATCTTGTTATGATAATGAGCAGAGTGGTAAAACTACTGTGGTACATAGTGATGCAAATATTGCACAGAGCAATGATCTGCATAAAATTAATTTAAGTAGTAATATATTATTAAATAATAACGAAATAATTGAAAAAGAAAATTTAAATACAACCAAAGAAATAAGCGATAATATTGAAGGAAACAATAATGATGTTATTGCACTATCTAAATCAATATGTTCTTATAGAAATAAAAAATCTACTAAAGCGGATGCAAAACCGCAGAGCGCTCAAGTTAAAAATAAAAGTTCAAGTGTAGAAAACTGTAATTTTGATACTAACGTGTCAAAATTACAGCAAGGTCTCGACAGAGCTAGAGAGAACACAATATCCGATACAGGTACATATCATAATGATAATGAAATTGAAAATAATAATCACAATGTCGAGAATCGCTCTAAATATGCAAAATCGAGTAATGAAATAGCAAATCCTTCAAATAAAAATGAAACTAGCGATGCCATTAAAGCGCCTAGTTTACTAGATATATCCTACACGGAACAAGATAGAAAGAACCATGTAGTTGCAATTAATAAATGTATTTGTGATGTAAATGTTGAAAATGAAGAAAATAATACGAACAATGCTAAAATTAATAAAATCGATGCCCAATCTAGCATTGTTTCCAATATTAAAGAATTTGATGTTGTAAATACAACAAAACAGGTTCAAAATAGTAATGCAAATAATAGTGTTTTATTAGAAAAACTAAGGAAATGGCACAAAGTTGGAAACACTTTTGATAAGGAAGAAACTCGTGGAGAATTTCCCATAGATGATGTATCTTTTAATAATAATGCACAATTAAAATGGCAAAATAAATGTATTAAAAACTTGAGTAAATTTAATATAGATAATTTTAAACATGTAGTTAATGCACAAATGAAATATGTACAGTCATCGAATGATAATGATAATGGTAAAATTACAAATTCGAAACTGCCAGTTAGCTGTGAAACCAAAATATGTGATACTAAATCCAAAACAAATGAAATTACAGTTTCATCGAAGGAAATTAACACATCGAAATGTTTATCTGATGATTCTAATAAAGATTCTGAAATACAATCAGATAGTGATAAAGTTGGTATAAATGAAAATTTACAAGACAATTCTGATGCAATAGTAATACCAAATGTAAATAATCATGAATTAAACAATAATACAAAGGACGTACAAAAGGGTAGAAGTGTTTTATTGGTGAGGAAACTTGAAATTCTCAAAAACAGATACAAACCGGTCACGTAAAGAGGACTTTACTAGCAGTCTCTGTTACAGCTGCCATAAAGACTTCCACTGTGCTAAGCCAATAGTTTTATGGCTTTTTTTCTTCCATAAAAGCAACGGTTTTAAATGTTTCTGAAATCCTGTTAGACATAATGAGAATTAGAGTTTTTAAACTTGATTTTATTTCATTACAGACAATGTCAGTAAAGGAATTGTCAAGGTATTAGCATGTTTTTCAATTCGCCAATTGTCTTCCTCGCGATGTTTCTGATGTAACGTTCTTTATACGATATCGCCCAATGTCCAACGGATATTTTACAAGTTAATTATTATTTTTTTTTTTTGTAGAATTTAGAACTAGTTTCATCAACAACGTTTAGTTATATTTTGACAGTTTCTGTCACTAGTTCAATTGTAAATATTTTAATTTGGAACAGAATCGTAACTATGTATTTGTTAATGTCGCAATATCGTGCAAGTGTCATGCTGCTAGATCTATTTAAAAGGTGTGAATTTGTATTAAAGTTTTAAAATAAGTTTTAGTAATAAATTCGCATGATTTGACAAGGAAAACAGTGTGAATGTATTATGTCGTGTCCGCGCTGCCTGGCGGGCTCAAGTAACGGGCTTTGTATAATCCGCCGGTGTAAATGTAATAGTACGCTAATAATACATCGTTGCCATAATGGACCTATTTAACTTGGCGGGTTGTACCACGCAAATTATTATACGATTCGTGTGAATGAGGCTTTTTAATTACCTGATTTTTTTTTTTTGTCTTTATTTTTTTTAACAAAATGATGGCGCAGTCTGACGATTCGTAGTATTTGGTTAATTATTTAATTTCAATTCTTTTATTACTTTTTAACTCTATGTAAATTTGTTTTTACGCTTTAAAACCGATGAATGAAGAACGAACGGAATGAATGAATGTGAGCGAATGAGTTTGAATGTAGAGCGAGAAGGATGTTAAAGTATGTGTCCGTCATTTAGACGTGATCGCCTGAACTTTTGTTGTACACTGCTCCTTGTTATGTACGCATAGGGCGTGACCAACCTTGGTATCGAATTATGTACCCACCATTTTTTTTTTATTTTTTATTTAAATCTGCCACAGAGATGTTCAATAGAGTGGTCATATTGTGATATTAATTCGAGTAAGATTAAGTTAATAGTTTATTTTTGGTGGTCTCTGGGAAGCTTTAGATGTCATGTGTGTGTCTCAGTTGGGAAAGTAGGCAAGGAATATAAATCTTTTTATTTAGGACCTGATGATCATATATATATATATATATATATATATATATATATATATAAGTTTAAACAAAATTTCATTAGATAACATTTACAAATGGTGGGTACATAATATATGTTCTAATTGAAATAGCAATAGCAATTTAATAACTGTAATTATTTAATGATCAGTGAAAAAAAAAAAACAAAAATTGATAAATAATAAATGAATGAAAACATTTCTCTAGCAACTAGCAGTATCTCAAAACATAATTGTTCCATAATGTTTTATTTATTTTTTTTCTAAAAATAAATAAATAAATAAATAATAGTCATTCAAGTATTTGTTGTAACTGTAGGCTGTGTAAAAGTTAAATGTAACTGTCGTATTACTCGAATGAATAAATACTAATGTCACCATCGATCAATAATACAAACTAGATGCCTTGTCAAAATGCCAAACGTAATTGTGCAAATAACGTCTCGTTCACAGTGAGGTCGTATTTCGAATAGTTTAAAACTGAGCGTTATCTCTACAGTAGGTGTACAACATAACCTTCAAGAAAAGAGCATATTCCTTTTTAAAAGGCCGACAGCACACCTGCAATGCCGTTGGTGTTGCGGGTGATCATGGGCGGCGGTAGTCACTTACCGTCAGGTGAGCCGCATGCTCGTTTGCCCCCTGTGTTGTAAAAAAAAAGGTGTATATTTGTGTTGCCCTCCTGGTATGGTAGTTAGATGTAAGAAATATTAAACAATAATATGTCACAGGGCGACTCGCACGATCATCCGATAGAACGTCACTCAGGGTAATGGCTTCCGCGGTGGTTTGCAGTCTGAAATATTCATGATTGTTAGGATTTAGACAGCCTAAAAAGTGAGGTTGAGTCTGAGACACCGTTTCTTTAAACCTCTAATATGTTAATTTGATAGTTTATATTAAGCATAAATTATGTTTACCGCGTGGTCCCGGCATAGAATAGGCCACCCCGTTCCTTTCCCGTGGGTGTCGTAAAAGATGACTAAGAAAACTTAATGGTTGGTTAAAAATTTTTTAAGAGCCTAATATCGGTTGCCAACCATCTGCCAAACATGACAACTATTGGGGAAACTTATGTAACTTCCCCTTGAAGAGGTTTTGTCCGTACTTCCCACGCGTGGCAGGCGGGTTGACTACAGCAATTAGGCTTTGTTGATGTTCTTAGAGGGAAACTGTTGCTTATGCCTCAAATATTAAGTTCCCTTAGTCGCTTTTTAAAAGACCCAGGACGAAGAAAGGTGTAGCTTATTCTCTGCCGGGATGAAATTTAGAGATAGGTTAAAAGAAATAGCGCTTCAGAAACATGCCCAATGTTGACATAAGAGGGCGCCACCATCACACCGGTAGTAGTAGCGATGGTTGGCCCTTGTGGAAATTTAAATACAGTCATTACGAAAAAATTAGTATTCTACAATTTGGTATTTGACTGCGAAAAATTAAAATAAATCTTTGAATATTGTTAGAAACGTGAAACCAATCGTGTATTAATTTATAACAAATTCTCTAAGAGTACAAATGTTTTATTTTTTTTATAAATTTTTTTATATATTTATTATTTGCATTTAAAATTTACATTTATGATTAAAGTTTTAAGATTTTTTTTTTTGATCATGTGAGGCGTTATTTAGAGACAGTATATTTGAATTTATTTCAATACATCTAGTTGGTATCTTTGATCGATGCATCGAAGAAAGTATTTTATGTAATGAAATGAAATAAATAAATATTATTTTACTAATATGTTTGTCTTAGTCAGTACGAATCATGAAATATATAAATTGAGCGAAAATGTAATAGACGTTTCTTGGGTACCTTTGTCCCACTCGTTTTTTTCCTGTGAAGCATTAAAAAACACAGCCAGTAAAGCAAAGTGGCTGTTTTTTTGAGTGAAAATGGTAACCCCAGCTGTGCTATAGGTATACGCTGGCCGGGTACCAGGAAAACATGATAAATGAGGGAACTATGTCATATGTAAATTCAAGAATCAACGATCATGGTTTCCTCTAGCACCATGTGTATGTCAATTCGACAGGCTGTTTTAGCACCAGGATCGGTAAATTTGATTACTAACCCCCTCCCCCTGCGTCGCTGTCTTAATTTGAAGGGGGAAATGTCACAGTTAAAGTATAGGGCACATTGGTCAAGGGTCAACCTCCACGCAGCTCGCCATGGAAACCAGTGGTTAATTCTTGAATACGTCACAACGGGCTAACTGACCTGGGAGCCAAATGAACAAATTTGATGTTAAAAGTTACATAATGCCGTTTGGAAATATCAAAAATGTTAAAATATTGTTCCTTTGGACTTTTATGGTAGGATGTATGACGAACGTAATGTTAAACTCCATGTATTGGTCCGATTTTGGTATAAACGAAAACACGAAATCAAGTCCGAAATTTTGGAATTTTACTTCATGGTAGACCCGCTGTTTTCATCCTCGCCTATCATGTTTTCCTAGTATCCCTCCAGCGTATTCCGTGAGCGCAGGGTTCGAAGATTACCAGGTGTCAGGTGTTACGTCCCATTATCCATCCACTTAAATCTTTTAGAAGGTAAATTATTAATTTGTATTGAAAAAAAAATTGTTTTTTTTTTAATTTTTGATAGAGAATTTAAAGGGACGAGATGAGAATTTAATGTATATGTATGTTTTTCTATCACCACCTCCAGTATTATTATTTTTAAAATGTGATGTACAATTATTTTAATATAAATTTACACTTATAAACTGTTTTATTTGGTGTACAAAAATCTGCTTGGGTACCACTGTCCCCCTTGTGTTTCTGCCGAACATCTGTTCTCGGATGGCTGTGAGGGTGGGATATGCCATGAGATTACAGGGTACATAGGCATAACACCTTGGTTCTCAGGAATGGCAACGCATGAAGGGTGCCATGGACGTCACAGTGTATTTTGTGGTGTCCACAGTGCTGTTCACGTATAGACGACGGTTGTCACTTTCCATAAGGCGCGCCGTAAGCTTGTGCGCCGTTTTAATAAAAAAATATAATTTATAAATCCGAGCAGAAGGTACCAGGCTAACATGTGTTCTAAGGAGATATTTCTTCCGTCGAATCGACTTTTTAAAGGAGTAGGTTTTTAATTCGATTGTGTATTTATCATATGGAGACTTTATAGAAAATCGTCTGCTTGGGTACCTTTGTCCCCCTATTGTTTCTACTGTAAAGCAGCTGTGCTAGCATGGCTGTGTTTCGGTTTGAAGAGTGAGATATGGCTGTAAAATTACAGGGTATCGAGGCGTAACACTATAAGACTTCAGGAATGGCAACACGTAAACCGTATCATGGGTGTCACAGTGTATTTCGTCGTCTGTCTTGGCTGTCCATGTCTATAGGCGACAGTTGTCCATTTTTTTTTATTACCCTTAAAATGGCAAACGAGCCGACGGCCCGCCTGATGGTAAGTGGTAACCGTGGCGTTTACGACATGAAGTATCATAGAAAAAAAAAATATTGAAATATAATTTTTCATTTTTTAACCAACTTCAAAAAGAATGTTCTCAATTAGTTTATTTTTTAATGGGTGATAATGGTATGGTAACCCCGTCTGCGCTATTGGTATACACTGGCGAGGCACCAGTGAGGGATGACAGATGAAGATGAAAGTAGGTCAGTTAGCCCATCCTGACGAATTCAATTAGAATTAGCCACGATGGTTTCCAGGGGGAACCACGCGGAGGTCGACCTGACAGGGTATATTGCTAGTAATAGGGCTATTTCACCCCATTACTAACAATCCCTTTACCCCCAATTAGGTTGTATATTTTTTTTTATGTTTGTCACCTCATAACTCCGTCAGTTGTAAACGGATTTGGAAAAATCCGTTTTATCTGAAAGGACACGATTTCAACCTATAAGTACAAACTTACAGGTTAGTGCCACAGACATTTTGTTGTGCGTTTTTCAAGGCACTTTCTCCCACGCACAACCACTCTTTGGTATCAACTTCCAGCAGCGGTATTTCCGAACCGATACGACAACATAACCTTCAAGAAAAGAGCATATTCCTTTTTAAAAGGCCGACAGCACACCTGCAATGCCGTTGGTGTTGTGGGTGATCATGGGCGGCGGTAGTCACTTACTTGACAATAGACTTACTTTACTTACTTACTTAGACAATGACCTGGCTGGAGAACTACTCACAGCACAACAATCTACGAGACTGAGACGATGGCTTGTATTGAACCTTGACACTGGAGTTTGAAGAGCTTTACAAAATCATTCTGAGACTGAGAGATCCGTCAGTGGAGTGCTTCTCAAAACGCTAATTTTCACACATGACACTATCTGATTATGGCTGTTATGGAAGAGCCGATTGCAGATAACAAGAGGGGGAAAAAAAGTAGAATTTCGATAATCCGGACATCGATTATCCGGACTTATTTATTAAGGCCCTAATTACCGATTTAGAAATGGTATAATGTATTTATTAAGTAAATAGATATTATGTAATCCATTATCTTTATAGCTCGTAATTTTTTTTTTTTTTATATCGTATTGTCCAAGTGACGTATGTAAAACCATTTACACAATAAAAAAAATATTACAATTTTATTGTCGTTTGATATGTCTTTGAAATTTCGGAAAATCCGGATTTTCGATTATGCGAAAATATCCCTTTTTTTATTTATTTATTTATTTATTTAAATTGTGATACATAGGTAACAATGGGTGGTAAAACAAGATAAGTCCTCTATGATCAACTCCATATATCGGGGGGGAAAGGGATTGTTAATAATGGAGACTAAGAATCCCATTGCTAGCAATATACCCAACCAGGTCGACCTCCTCGCGGTTCTCCCTGGAAACTATCATGGTTAGTTCCTGATGAATTCATCATGATGTGCTAACTGGCCTGTTTTCATTCTCATCTATCACCCTTCACTGGTGCCCCGCCAGCGTATCCCGTTAGCGCAGGCGGGGTTACCATACCATTTTCATCCAATAAAAAAAAAACCCATATATCGAGGTATACAAATTTGCAATTATATAAGTAAAAACAAATTAGATATATAAAAAAAATCAATAATGTCACATTTATAGTAAAAAATTATAATATTATGGAAATTTATTACATTTATCTTCAAGGAAATCGTCAATTGAATAGTATGTATGTTCTGTTTATTAGGTATTCATACAGTCTAGTTTTAAATTTTTTATGTCAGCCATATCTGTGAGGGATTTAGGTAATTTATTATATATTCTAGGTGCCATCCCTAAGACACTTTTAGTAAATAACGTCGTTCCATGTGGTTTTGAAATGATTTTGTGGTTCCTGGTTTTATTTGAAATTGTACTGTGTATTGTGCCGAAAAAAAAAACCACATATATTAAAATATATTTATTGATACAATAAAAACGGATTTTCATTATTGGTAACTTATAATAAAGTTATTTTAAAAGCATTTTTAATTAACGTTTAATTAATTGAATTCCACCACCAGTATACGTCCAGACGTTGGAAGGTGAGAGTTCTGGATTTTTCTATATTTTTTTTAACTGTACCAGAGGGAGACTTTGTACAAAAGTCGTTTGCTTGACCACCTCTGTCTCATCCGTGTTTCTACAGTGGAGCAGTTGTGTTTGCATGGCTGTGTTTCGGTTTGAACGGTGGGATTTGACAGTGAATTTACTGGGTACAGAGGAATAACACCTGAGTCCTCAGGAATGGCAACGCATGGGGGGTATCATGGGCGAAACAGTATACTCTGTTATGTGCACGGTACTGCTCATGTCTATAGGCGACGGTTACCACTTGCCATCAGGTGGGCCGTCAGCTTGTTTGCCGTTCTAAGTTGTATAAAAAAAATGTGGTCGGCCTCCGAACTGGCGACCTCTGCTGTCTACCGATCCTGTGTGGGTGGTCGTATATTTTTCTGTAAAACACGTGTAAGGTTTCTTTCTTTCTTCCACTATTACTGATCTATTGACACCGGCACTTGTTCAAAGCACTCTCCATGAGGTTTAGCAGTTCTTTGTACAGCATGCAGTGTCTACTGGAGGGCTTGCATATCTCTCTATGGTCGACCGACACGCCGTACAATCCACCGATGCCCGCGTCTGGGAAAGGTAACGTAATTTTTAAACTGTATTATTTATTTAATTCTTTATTGTACACACCAGTTACAAGAATATGTCAGAGGTAATCAAATGTACAAAGGCGAGTTTAACTCTGACAGAGTTCTCTTGCAGCAACACCCAAAGTGGAAAGGAGCATCAATGTCAGCGAGTTTGTGTTTTTTGATGGGTGAAAATGGTATGGGCATCATGGGCGAAACAGTCTACTTATACTCTGTTATGTGCACGGTACTGCTCATGTCTATAGGCGACGGTTACCACTTTCCATCAGGTGGGCCGTCAGCTTGTTTGCCATTCTAAGTTGTATAAAAAAAAGTTTCTTTTAATTTTTAACGTGAGTAATGAAATTGCTTCACTGTATAAATAGTTTCACGGAACCCTGGTGACTTTACGGAACTCCTAAGTTCTGGAGAACCCACTTTAGGAGTCGCTATTCTAGAATTTTCCTTACCAGCTGAATGGACGCTGACAATCCTCAGCCAGAGCACAGACATCAGGGTGCGGGTCGTCTCCACCAGGCTACGGACTGCTGGCCTGGTGACAGACGTGGCCCGCAGCCAACGCTCCTGCAGCGAGAGGACCAGGGCGCAATCTGAAAATGGCAGAGATAGAACGGATATAGAATTTTTATGTTACTTAGAAAGACAAGCTCACGGCCCGCCTGATGGAAAGTGTGGACCGTTCCATAGTACAGATAATATATATATATATATATATATATATATTGTTGGCTCATGACGAACTCAACAAAGGGGGAAGGGATTGTTAGTAATGCGGACTGCCAGTCCCATTACCAGCAATATACCCTATCAGGTAGACCTCCACGTGGTTCCACCTGGATATATATATATTCAGGCCAACTGACTTTTCATCCTCGCCTATCATGTTTCCCTGGTACCTTACCTCCGTATACCTATAGCGCAGACGGGGTTATCATTCCATTATCACCCATTAAAAAAAATATATGTATATATATATATATATATATATATATAATAATGAGTATATCTATATACATACATACATGCATATCAACACCTACACAAATACATAAAAATATATAAATGTTGTTTACATATATACGTAAAACACTTATAAAATCTTTTAGATGTCTGTGTAAGTATGCTAGCTCAAATAAAAAACCTTAAGTTTTGTTTTAAAACTAGCCAGACAGACATAAATTACGACCTAGCTTACCATATAGGATATTTTATGGACTAATTCACGCGAGCAAAGCCACGGAACACAGACTGGTGAGTTATAAAATAATTTCACCTTTGCTTATCTCCAGAAGTTCGATGCTTCTTGCTGTGATAGGCGTTTTGAAGTCCGCAAGCGGGGACCCCCTGTGGGGTACCGAGTAAAACATGAAACCCACGCTATTCGACCAAATACCACACTTTCTTCTCTCCAAGTCCTCTGCAAAAATTTTTATTACTCTAATATAACCTTTCACCAGAGGGAGACTTTGTACAAAAGTCGATTGCTTGGGTACCTCTGTCCCATTCGTGTTTCAACCGTGAAGCAGTTGTGTTCGCATGGCTGTGTTTCGGTTCGAAGGGTGGGATATGGCGTGAATTTACACGGTACAGAGGAATAACACCTGAGTCCTCAGGAATGGCAACGCATGGGGGGTATCATGGGCGAAACAGTATACTCTGTTATGTCCATGGTACTGCTCATGTCTATAGGCGACGGTTACCACTTTCCATCAGGTGGGCCGTTAGCTTGTTTGCCATTCTAAGTTGTATAAAAAAAATATAACTATTATTTATTTATTTAACTCTTTATTGCACCATAAACAAAAATATACAATGACAAGTGAATAATTCAAGTGAAATACAGTAACGTAAATACAGATTGAAATATACACATAAAGGTACAAAAGGCGGTCTTATCGCTAGGGCGATCTCTTACAGACAACTTTCGGTTAAAGGAGAACAGATAGAAGTGGGCAGGTGGCGCAAGAGTGAATTAATAACTTAAGTTTATCAATCAATTCCCTAGTCCACGTAGTACCCTGCTTTTTTTATGGGTAATAAAGGAATGGTAACCCCGCCTGCGCTATCGGTATACACTGGCGGAGTACCAGGGACACATAGATAGGTGAGGACGAAAAGCCAGGTAAGTTAGCCCACCGTGACGAATTCAACGATAAATTAGTCACAACACTTTCCAGGGGGAACCGCGTGGAGGTCGAGCTGACAGGGTATATTGCTAGTAAAACCATTTGACCCCATTACTAACAATCCCTTTCTCCCCTAGGTTTAGTAAGTTAAGCGAGGGATGGGCAACAGCGTCACCCTTAAAACAGCTCTAAAGCCTAATTTCGGTTGTCTATCCGCCTGCCAAGCGTGGCAGCTACTGGCCAAACTCCATGACATAAACCTCCCCCATAGACTGTCACAAAGAACGCTTCTGAGCTACCTGCATCCACTGACTCCCTGCAACGCATTTCAGGTCGTCACTGCATCTAGTGGGGGGTCGTCCTACACTGCGTTTACCCGTACGTGGTCGCCACTCAAGAACCATTCTTCCCCATTGGTTGTCGATTCCTCGGGTTATCCTTCGGGTTATGTCGGTTATTTTGGTTCTTTTGCGGTTCATATTACGTTTTTTTTTATATACAACTTAGAATGGCAAACAAGCTGACGGCCCACCTGATGGAAAGTGGTAACCGTCGCCTATAGACATGAGCAGTACCGTGGACATAACAGAGTATACTGTTTCGCCTATGATACCTCCCACGCGTTGCCATTCCTGAGGACTCAGGTGTTATTCCTCTGTACCCTGTAAATTCACGTGTACGTGTACTAATGAATAAATAAATAAACCGACTAAACCGTCTTTAAAAAAAAAAAACGTTCACGCTCACTTTTTTACTTTATCCGAGCAGTGAGTACTTTATATTATTCTCAATTTCGTGTACAATATAGTATAAGTCATATATGTGTATGTATATTTGTTATTTATATATATTTATTCGTTTATATATGTAATGTTAGTATGTATGTATATCAATAATTACTAGTACCGCATTCGAGTATTCTGACACTTGCCTACGGTTGACTGGGAGAGAATGCTTTCAGCATTAAGTCCGCCATGTACATATATATGTACTAATGAATAAATAAATAGATTCAATAAAAAAAAACATGAAACACTGCAACTTTACCTTTGTTATCTGAAGACACTGTACGATTATCAATCCTTACATCACCACTGTCGTCCAAAACATCACCAATACCTTCAATATTGTTATTTAAACTCGCATCATTGTCTGCAGCATCCAATTCTGAAGTAACACCATCGTTCTCTTCGTCTATATTCAGAATTGGGTCACGATTACACATTCCGCCACTAACAGAAGAAGTTACCGTTTCCTTTTTACCTGTCCTGTTTCTGATATTTGTTACACGAGGATCAGAATTACTAGTTTCATCAATCTCTCTCTCAGTAACAATATGTCTTGTAACTGTAACAATGTTATTTTCTAAATCTTTTATATTGTTTACATTTAGTGCACGGGGATCAGGTTCGTTGATCCCGTCGATCTCTCTTGCAGTAGTAAATTTCTGTGTTACATTTTCACTATTGTTTTCTAAATCTTTTATATTATTTACATTTAGTGCACCGGGATCAGGTTCGTTGATCCCATCAATCTCTCTTGCAGTAGTAAATTGCTGTGTTACTTTTTCACTATTATTCTGAAAATCTTTTATATTATTTGTATTTAGTGCACGGGGATCAGGTTCGTTGATCCCATCAACCTCTCTCACAGTAATAGTATGTTCTGCAAATATTTCATTATTGTTTTTATTGTCTTTTATATTATTTAACTCGTTATCCTTGTTATATTCAGTTAGGTCTATATTTTCTGTCTCATTTCCGTTTACTTTATCTTCAGTATGATTATTGCTATTAAATTCTTTTCCTGCTCTTAAATATGCTTCATATGCTGAAATTTTAATTAGTTCATTAATTAATTTAATGTTAGTAAGAAATTTAATTTTCGTTCCCAAGATACTGGTCTGGCCCAGTTTGGGAAATGATGGTAATGCAGACTTTTTCTCTTTCAATATAAAATGTAAAATTAACGCATTTTCATAATTAGCAAATACTGTTTGGCTTATTTGTAAATGTTTGTTTTTGACTTTGTACAAAAGTCGTTTGCTTGGACACCTCTGTCCCATTCGTGTTTCTACCGTGAAGCAGTTGTGTTTGCATGGCTGTGTTTCGGTTTGAACGGTGGGATATGGCTGTGAATTTACACGGTACAGAGGAATAACACCTGAGTCCTCAGGAATGGCAACGCATGGGGGGTATCATGGGCGAAACAGTATACTCTGTTATGTGCACGGTACTGCTCATGTCTAAAGGCGACGGTGACCACTTGGTAAAAGGATGGTGGTGAACCGTCAGCTTGTTTGTCACTCTAAGTTGCATAAAAAAATGTTCAAATGTTCAATCTCATTTAAAACTTGTACCACTGTGATCAAATGACACTTGCTCAGCGGTCGGTCAGCTGTCAAACTGCGTAGTCTGACTGTTGACAGATAGTGTTGCAGGTGTCGCAATTCTCTTTAGTCTAAGTTCAATGGTGTCTGTTACTAAGAACAAGGAATTACATAGAAGGAATGATAAAATAAAAACTGTAAATCATATGGTTGCCTCCTTTCTTCCTATGCAAGTATAATTAGTAAAAAGAGGACGAAAGATACACCATCAGTTGCTATTTTTTTCAATACGTAGCTGGCCAGTGTATAGAAAATGATATGTCAATTATTTGTCAATGGCAAATGTTACATTACTAGATTATATATTGGACACAGTTCATGTAGAAAGTATGCAAGCGGGTTGTATTTTTTTTTTTTTTTTTTTACAACACAGGAGGCAAACGAGCATGCGGCTCACCTGATGGTAAGTGACTACCGCCGCCCATGATCACCCACAACACCTACGGCATTGCAGGTGTGCTGCCGACCTTTTAAAAAGGAATATGCTCTTTTCTTGAACGTTCAAAGAGTGGTTGTGCGTGGGAGAAAGTGCCTTGAAAAACGCACGGTGGAGGACCGCCACTTGTCCAGATGGTTGGGATGAAATTTTAGTTTATGGCGGGTTGTACGATGGTGAAAATCTGCAGCAGGTATCAATCCGAACAATTCTTCAGAGCACTCCCCATGATAAATTCGGTAGAAGACGCACAGAGATGCAACATCTCTACGCAGTTTCAGTGGGTCGAGCCGGACAGTAAGACGCCGATCGTCAACAATTCGAGCTGCCCGACTTTGAATGCGGTCTAACGGAAGGAGCTGGTACTGTGGCGCTCCTGCCCACAGGTGAGAACAGTATTCCATGTGTGGCCTCACTTGAGCCTTATATAGTTTCAGGCGGTTTTCTGGCGTGAAATACCGTCTCACCCTATTGAGCACCCCCAACTTTTTGGAAGCTATCTTAGCTTTTTCCTCCAGATGACCGCAAAACTGGACGTCGCTAGATATACGAGGTTTGTCCGCAAAGTACGTATAAAAGTTTTTTAAAAATTTTATTTTACAATTATTCAGGTAAATCAATTTTATCCCCTTCAAAGTACTCCCCCTGTGACATAATGCACTTGTGCCAACGCCGTTTCCACTGTGAGAAGGCTCCTTGAAAGTCCTCTGGTTGTAGGTTTCTCAGCTGCCCCGTCGTAGCTTTTTTTATCTCATTTATGTCCCCCAAATGCCGCCCCCGAAGTACCAATTTGGTTTTTGGGAACAAGAAGAAGTCACACGGGGCCAAATCCGGCGAATAGGGGGGTGTTCGGTCACCGTAATGGAATTTTTACTCAAAAACTCACGGAACGATCTTGGCGCAAATTTTTTTCATTTGAAGTTCGTTTCTTAGAATTTCGTGGACCACGGTTTTGCCCAAATTAAGCTCTTCAGCCACCTGTCTGACCGTTAAACGACGGTCCCCATTAACACAAGTTCGAATTCTTTCCACGTTTTCGTCGGAATGTGAAGTGGAAGGACGTCCTGAACGTGGGTCATCTTGAACGCTTTCTCGGCCCTCTCTGAATCTTTTTAGCCACTTGTGGACGGTTGGTTCCTTCACAGCATCATCCCCATAAACTGTTCTGAGATCGGCAAAAATTTCACGGCCACTCTTGCCGAGTTTCGAGAGAAACTTGATTACGACGCGCTGCTCTTCAACGGAAGCGGGCTCCATGCCGACGGGGTTTCGTTAAGAGGTAACTTCACAGATGGCGTGACAAGCCAGTTCGCACCGCACGGCGGTCAGACCAGAACTGAAGCATTGTTAGGGACATAAGGAAGGGGTCCTGCGCTTACCTGGCCTCCCCACTCCTCTTTCTCGCATTCCAGAACACTTTTATACGAACTTTCCGGACAGACCTCGTATTGACGCCAAGAATCCCCAGACTCGACTTATTATCGAGGGAAGTGCCCCGAAAGTAAGGAGATACGACAAACGGTGTCTTTTTTGCGGTGAACGCGCAGACTTCTATCTGAATTTGGTAGGGTTATACGGCCGTATAACATTTTCTATACACCAGCCTGCTACGAATTGAGAAAAATAGCAACTGACGGTGTATCTTTCGTCCTCTGTTTACTAATTACATTTGCATAAGAAGGAAGGAGGCAACCATATGATTTACAGGTTTTATTTTATCATTACTTTAGACTTATCCGAATTCAAACGGTCTCACCCTGGAACGCCTTTCGCTCTCCATGGGTTTCGACATCCTTCCCCCAGTGCACTTCACGCACTATCCGGCAAACACTGCTCATCAGCTCTCCATCCTCGACATGGCCCTACTAAAGAACGTAGCCTTAAGGCTGAGTTCTATGGAGGTCCATGCCGAACTCATCTCCGACCACCGCCCCGTCACATTCTCGCTAGGCCCACCTGCAGACGGGGCGCCTCAATTCAAAGCGGTCACGGACTGGAGCCGGCTCGAGAAAGTTCTCGAGTCGACTAACTCTCCAGTACTGGACCGCATCCGGGACGTAGTCGAATCTATCGAGGAGACGACTACAGCCATAGACGCGCTAACAGAGCAGTCGGCAGTCAAGAACTGCTCCAGGGAGCAGTCCTTGACTGCCGACAGTTTACAGTTTTTATTTTATCATTTCTTCTATGTAATTCCTTGTTCTTAGGTCTGTTAATGAAACTCGACGTCAAATTAGAGGAGTGATTTAAAATTTGTGTGAACAATTTGGATTGATTAATTGGTGAGTTGTCAAATTATCTTGCTAAATAATAAACAAAAATTCAATCTAATTGAGAGCCTCGATCTTTTTAAATGCAGAGGCAGAGGATGCTGTAGTCTATAAATATTTACCTTCACAATAAATCTGCTTTATGAACAGCCCTCCTTTCGAGTGTCCCACCCATATTATCGGTTTCCCACCCACGTTCAACTCCAATAGTTGTTCTAACATTTGTTCCGCCCTTTCGTGGAGACGTAACCTAAAAATGTGAGTAAAGGAATTGTTACTAACCAGTGTTATCATAGCTAACAATCATTACATAGTCCCATTTCATTTTTATCCTGGCAACGTACAAAATCTGGGGAAGCGATTGTTAACAATATGCATATACATACATACAATCTTTAATTGAAGCTTAGGATGTCTGTCTATAAGAGATCGGATGATCCATAAATAAACATAGATTTTCCAAATAGACAGCAATAAGAAATAGTTCTCTATGGCTTGTAAAAACAAAATAAATACCTTTTACTTTCTTTGACCCATAACGGCCTCCACAAATATGGATCACTGGTGTAATTAATCGATATAACTCTAGCGTCAGGGTAATCCTCCTTGATCCAATCTTTGGGCCAGCATGCAGAGTAGCATTCGTCACAAACACACCCACAGCCCACTTCACAAGATCTACTCTCATTTATTTTACATTTACAAGTATCATTTCCATTTATTTCTACTTCGACTTCGTTGTTTTTACATTTATCGACTTCATTGTCATTTATTTTACCATCGTTTGTACTTTTGTTACATTTACACTGTGCACTTTCATCTGTATATCCTTCGTTTACATTACAATTATTAAATTTAATATCATTTTGAGCTTCGCATTCACAACTGACTTTTTCATTTACATAAACTTCATTAAATGTACATACATTGCCCTTATTTAAACCAGTTTCACTACCATATTTGCATTGTTTTGAATCACAGACATTATCACAATTCCTTATGTTTTCCTTATTAAATAAATCCCTTACGAATTCAGCTTGTACCTCGTAATTATCTACAATTTCAACTTGATCCAACAAACTATTGGTATAGAAGTTTTCAGTTATAAATATATCATCGTTTGGTATTATTTTTATGTCGTCATAAAATGTTTTGTTAAATTCTAAATCATTAAATTCGTCTTCGTACATATTAGCTTGAACATCTTGGCATTCACATTTATTTAGTTTCCTATCAATTAAAGGCACGATATCGGGTTGTATTTTGTACTTTGGTCTCCAGTCACCTTGACGCCATGTGTTGCCGAGTGAACCTGAGAAAGATTTTAAATTTCATGTAGCTTTGAATGGCAAACAAGTTGACGGCCCACCTGATGGAAAGTAGTAACGGTTGCCTATAGACATGTACTGTGGACGTCACTCAATATGATGCCTATCCTGTAACCATCAATGCATCATTATCAATCATCAATCAATCAATTGGATAATTTAGGTTTTGTTTATAAGAATGGAATTTAATTCAAATTATTCTGAGATCTATATAAGGCCAAAAGTCAGATGGCCTTTTGGTGGTCTTGGTGGTTGGTCAGACTGTTACTTCTCTCCACCAACAATAATATATATATTAAGAGAGAGAGATTTAAAAGAATAATTGTAGTATTCGTCACAGAAGATAAAGACATTCCAAAGCTTGCAATAGATTTAAAAAAAACATGATGATTTTAAAGTGCTTGCTAACGTGTCTATTATATATTTCTCATATTAACAATTACAATATATCAATAAATTTAAAAAAAAATATTTTTTTTTAAATAATATTACTAATTATAAATAGTCTCCCAACGCACTACGTCGAGGCAGCGTACCCAAGATACTAACAGCATTACCCCTTTCTAAACTTGTCTTTTGCGCAAAGTAGCTACCAGCTCTCTGGTTACCAGTATATGTGTCTATTTGAGAAAAGACAATTTGAATTTAAATTTAGGTTGCAACTACATACCATAGAGTCCATGGACAAAAATAACATCGAGTTTGTGGTCCGAAGGCTCGTGAAGCACCACACACTCGACCTTTGGCTCAGGGTGCAGATGGTCGGTGCCGGCAGCTCGGGGTTTCTTCGGTCCGTCTTTTGGAGGTACTTTTAACGCTGCAATAAAATGCGTATTTTTTTTTATACCACTGAGGTGGCTAACAAACATACAGCCCACTTGATTTTTAACCACTCGTGTTTTTTAAGAATAAATCAAGCAGATGCCATTTGGTCCTGGCATAAAATGGACCGACCCTTCCTTTCCCGTGGGTGTCGTAAGAGGTGGCTAAAGAAACATAATGGTCCAGGGATAGACGGGGATAGATTAAAACATCACCAAAGTCTGCGGTTTTTTTTTAATGGATGATAATGAAATGGTAACCCATGCCTGCGTTATCGGTATATACTGGCGAGGTACCATTGAGGGATGATAGGTGAGGATGAAAGCAGGTCAGTTAGCTCATCGTGACCAATTGCACAGAAATAATTACGATGGTTTTTAGGGGGAACCGCGTGGAGGTCGACCTAATAAGGTGTTGTGCTAGCTAATGGGTCAGTTAGTTCCCATTACTAACAATCCCTTTTCCCTTAAAGCCTGCAGTTGCCAACCCGCCTGTCAAGCGTGGCAATAATTAACAATTATTGGCAAAACCCCCCAAGGGGGAGGCCTATGTTCAGCAGGGATCAGTTAATGACTGATGTGTATATACATACCAGTAAGCGGCCGCAGCCGGGGTCTCATCATCAGCCGATGAAGCACCACCGTCGCTGTGCTCCACAAGCATGACACGCACCAGCGGCTGTTGACAAACAGAAATACATATAGACGTTTTTATACCACAAACTATATATATATATATATATATATATATATATATATATATATATATATATATATATATATATATATATAATTGATGGGTGAAAATGGTATGGTAACCCCGCCTGCGCTAACGGGATACGCTGGCGGAGCACCAGTGAAGGGTGATAGATGAGAATGAAAACAGGCCAGTTAGCCCATCATGATGAATTCATCAGGAATTAACCATGTTTAGTTTCCAGGGAGAAATGCGAGGAGGTCGACCTGGTTGGGTATATTGCTAGCAATGGGATTCTCAGTCTCCATTACTACATTACTAACAATCCCTTTCCCCCGCTAATGATGTGATGTTGTACCAGCCGTTAACTGTCCACTGCTGGACATAGCCTCCCCATTAGGAACAATGCCTTCCCCCCCCCCCGCATGTTGAGGTCGTGTGCAGCGGTATAGTGTGCGATTCCCCGTATCTCAAATCTTGCTCTCATCTCGAAGCAAAATATCGCTCGCTCGGCGGCTCGTGTCTCAAAACACACGTATATTAGGGCCCTAGTATATCGAGGTACCAATGTATTCGTTACAGGACTTGTGTATAGATATTGTAACTAAAACATATAGAAAAAACTCAACGGAGGGTGACTTTGTACAAAAGTCGATTGCTTGGCCACCTCTGTCACATTCGTGTTTCTACCGTGAAGTAGTTGTGTTTGCATGGCTGTGTTTTGGTTTGAAGGGTGGGATATGGCAGTGAATTTACAGGGTACAGAGGAAAAACACCCGAGTCCTCAGGTATGGCAACGCATGGGGGTATCATGAGCGAAACAGTATACTCTGTTATGTCCACGGTACTGCTCATGTCTATAGGCGACGGTTACCACTTTCCATCAGGTGGGCCGTCAGCTTGTTTGCCATTCTAAGTTGTATAAAAAAAATATAGTTCTCGAAATAATGTATATGGTAAAACAACGTTTGCCGAGTCAGCTAGTCTTTTTATATTATTTTTTGTGTAATATATCTTTTTATATGTTATTGTACTCATGCTTTCCTGGGTGAGCGTATTGGAAAACTGTAAGGCTCACCCAGTGGATGAAATAAATAAATAAATAAATTTCTATATATTTCAAACCCCCATTGTCGTTTTACACAGTGTAATGCAACTACATGATTGGTGTGTTTTCATAGACGCCCTGCGTCATCTCTTACGGCCGGTGATCGGTCGTCCCTCGAATTGGGGACCGGTAGACAGCAGAGGTCGCCAGTTCGGGGGCCGACCACATACTCTTTTGTTGCAGTATCCGGCCGTAGTACCTTTCTAATGCTCCCCAAATATTGCGTCTAAACTGCGCCCACCATGTACCCTCTTGTATAGGCATTCCGTCACCCGTGTCCAATAGCGAGGACGGGATGCCTTAAACACTGTTCCGCAAACCATAAAAAAATAAACAATGGCTTACTCGAATCAAATAACAAGTTGTTTAAATAACATATTTTTCCACATTGTTTTTTTTTTTTTTTTGCTTTTGTTTTTATATTTTTTTTTGTGCATTGGAATAACCATAAACGTCATATTGTACTATGTGATGTAAATTATTGATTTTATTTATTTATTTATTTATATGTTTTTATACATTCACTTGTAGTATAGATTTTTTTTTATAATGGAATGGTGACCCCACCCGCGCTCTCGGTATACACCGGCGGGGCACCAGTGAGGAATGATAGGTGTGGATGAAGCAGGCCAGTCACGATGGTTACCAGAGGAAAACGCGTGGAGGTCGAGCTGATAGGGTATATTAGGGGACTAACCTCCCCATTACTAACAATCCCTTCCCCCCGGAACTACAGACAGAAGTCGTTTAATTGGTTACCTCTGTCCCATTCGTGTTTCAATCGTAAAGCAGTTGTGTTTGCATGGCTGTGTTTCGGTTTGAAGGGTGGGATATGGCTGTGAATTTACACGGTACAGAGGAATAACACCTGAGTCCTCAGGAATAGCAACGCATGGGGGGTATCATGGGCGAAACAGTATACTCTGTTACGTCCACGGTACTGCTCATGTCTATAGGCGACGGTTACCACTTTCCATCAGGTGGGCCGTCAGCTTGTTTGCCATTGTAAGTTGTATAAAAAAAAATGAAAAAAAAACTACATAGAAGCGGGAAACAGTAAACAATATATTATATGTTACAGTACAGACTTGAAGTCGACATGACAGTGGGTGGGGAACAAGGCGTGGGGCCCGGATACCACAATGAATGTCTAACAAGCACTAACTGCGTGATTGTATAATAAAACTACTTTAATGATATAAGTAGAGGCCTGTCACGGACCCGTTTACAATAATAAAGTACCTGCATACATCTGACACGGCGCCATCTAGGCAGAAACTTAATATAATATTGTTGTAGCTAATTAGGATAGGGCTAACTGACCTGCTTCATCCTCACCTATCATGTGCCCCTGGTACTCCGCCAGCGTATACCGTTTCTCGAAATAACGTATATGGTAAAACAACGTTTGCCAAGGCATATAATATATATATATATATATATATATATATATATATATATATATATATATATATATATATATATATATATATATATATATATATATATATATATATATATATATATAATTACGAGTATTCTGCCACTTGCCTACGGTTGACTGGGAGAGAATGCTTTTAGCATTAAGTCCGCCATGTACACATATATGTACTAATGAATAAATAAATAAATATATTACAGGGAAAAACTTTTAAAATTACATGATTTCTTAATTAATGAATCACAGACGTGACGAATTTATGTATTTATTAATTTAATATGTACTATGTATAGTTATTTATTCGGCGTTTGGTCCCGGCATAGAATAGGCCACCGCTTCCTTTGCCGTGGGTGTCGTAAGAGGCGACTAGGGGACGGCGAGGGACGGGCAGCAGCGTCCCTCTTAAAACATCTCCAAAGCCTAACTGCGTTATATTATCCGCCTGCCAAACGTGGCAATAACTGGCAAAATCCCTCTAAGCTCTACTACCCGTGTAAAGCCTGGCGGATAGCTAGTTTTATTATATTAACAAGATACATTAGGTTGTATAAGGCTCGTCCAGAGGCCCGTCGTATAAGGTTTCTCAACCTTGACATCCATTCACAGCAATTTACGTGTAAATGTGATAGATACCCATTGGTTCGCATAGGAATGGCGATTATCAACGATTAAAATCGATCTTTAAATCGATTCGAATCGAATTCTGATAAATCGATTCATAAAAATATCGATGTCTGAAACTTCAAAAGAAATTAACTACACTACACTAATATTATAGAGAGGAAAGATTTGTATTTTTGTGTGTATGTATGTTTGTAATGAATAAACACAAAAACTACTTTGTCGTTATCAAAAATTCTTTCACCATTAGAAAGCTACATTCACCCCGAGTAACTTAGGCTATATTTATTGCTAGAAAACATTAGGGGATCCTTACTAAAACTTTAGTAACGTAACTCGAGGTGTAAAAAAATGCTATAAAATATCTTTGGTCGCGTGCGCTGCGGAAACTATTGGTGATAGAACAAAAGTATGTTCTACAATATTAAAGGAAATATCAATAACTACAAAAAACTTCGCGACACTATATGTTCAACTATTGTCGTTATGTCACAATAGCCACTTTTTAAAATGTTGTAAAAATGTCCACATTGAAATGTTAATTCGATGAATGGATTCACTGCTACATATCGAGTTAAAAGATCGATTGTTTTACAGAAACAAACGTTTCTTTGATTAATCGATTCGACGAGATGCCATGCCTAATTCACAAGCAGGGGGGGGGAAGGGATTGTTAGTAATGAGGAGTTTAATCTCCATTGCTATCAATATACCCTTTCAGGTCGACCTCCACGCGGTTCCCCCTGGAAACTATCGAGACTAATTTATCGTTGAATTCGTCACGATGCGCTAACTAACCTTACTTTACATCCTCAACTATCTATGCATCCCTGGTACCTCGCCAGCGTATACCGATAGCGCAGGCGGGGTTACCATTCCATTATCATCCATTAAAAAAATATCACAAGCGGAGTTATCTGACACTAGCACCATGCTACATTTTTTTTTAAATGGGTGATAATGGAATGGTAACCCCACGCGCGCTATCGGTACACACCGGCGGGGCACCAGTGAAGGATGATAGGTGAGGATGAAGCAGGTCAGTTAGCCCATCGTGACGAATTCAACGAGAATTGTTCACGATGGTTTCCAGGGGGAACCACGCGGAGGCCGACCTAATAGGGCATATTGCTAGCAATGGGGCTGTCAAACTCCATTGCTAGCAATCCCTTTCCCCTCCCATCGGATCAGTGTCCATATTAACTATATGTCTTTTTTCAATGGCTGATTATGGAATGGCAGCGCCTGCGCTAACGGTAAACGCTGGTGGGGCACCAGTGAAGAGTGATAAGTGAGGATGAAAGGGCAAGTTAGTTAGGACATCATGATGAAAACACCTGGAATTCAGCACGATAGTTTCCAGGGGAGGTAGACCTGTATTTAAATCGATTTCCAAAAGGAGGAAATTCTGAATTCATCCGTGATTTTTTCCCGGCTACGATATTATACAGACATAGGTATTTGGGTCCAAACGGTTAAACAATAGAGGTCACGAGTCAAATGTAAAGTCAAGGCGTCACGTGAACGACTCGAGTACAATTTGGTAACGCGTTCAATTCTTGTTTGGAATAATACAAGTTTATGTTTAAAAAAAAAACCCGATTTCAGTCGAAATAAAAACTAGCAGTCAAGTTTTTTTTTGTATACCACTTATGCGACAAACAAGCATACACCCCACCTGATGGTAAGCGGTTACCGTAACGTATAGTATTATATTATGTATGGTAATGCGGATAGCAAGTCTCATTGATAGCAAAATACCCTGTCAGGCCGATCTTCACGTGGTCCTTCTTGGAAACCATCGTGCTGGATTCTAGGGGCATTTTTTTTTATATATAATATAGAATGGTAAACAAGCTGACGGCCCACCTGATGGAAAGTGGTAACCGTCACCTATAGACATGAGCAGTACCGTGGACATAACAGAGTGTACGGTTTCGCCTTTTTTTTTATTTTGTTTGCGTTGTCATTCCTGAGGACTTAGGTGTTATTCCTCTGTACCCCAGTAAATTCACTGCCATATCCCACCCTTCAAACCGAAACACAGCCATGTTAACACAATTGCTTTACGGTTGAAACACGAATAGGACAGAGGTGTCCAAGCAAACGACTTTTGTACAAAGTCTCCCTCTGTAAACTCTGCTCCCTATTGCCCATCCCTCGCCCTACCTTAGTCCTTACGATACGCACGGAAAAGGCATGGGTGGCCCATTCTATGCCTGGACCATACGGTTTCGTGACTACAAACTACTAACACTAGGGGGGAAGGGATTGTTAGCAATGGAGTCTGACAGCCCCATTGCTAGCAATATGCCCTATCAGGTCAACCTCCACGTGGTTCCCCCTGGAAACCATCGTGAACAATTCTCGTTGAATTCGTCACGATGGGCTAACTGGCCTGCTTCATCCTCACCTATCATCCTTCACTGGTGCCCCGCCGGTGTATACCGATAGCACGGGTGGGATTACTATTTCATTATCACCCATTCAAATATTTGACGTTTAGGTATGTTGCTTAACCGCGCTATCGGGTCTCGTGTGTTGCAAGTCAAAAAGATTAGATAAAACAATTCTGGGTTATTGTAGACACTTGTAGACACATAGTACTTTTGGAGGTTACGAAAAAGAATCTTGTAGGTAGATACCAGAGGGAGACTTTGTACAAAAGTCGATTGCTTGGGTACCTCTGTCACATTCGTGTTTCTACCGTGAATTAGTTGTGTTTGCATGGCTGTGTTTCGGTTTGAAGGGTGGGATATGGCATGAATTTACTGGGTACGGAGGAATAACACCTGAGTCCTCAGGAATGGCAATGCATAGGGGGTATGATGGGCGAAACAGTATACTCTGTTATGTCCATGGTACTGCTCATGTCTATAGGCGACGGTTACCACTTTCCATCAGGTGGGCCGTCAGCTTGTTTGCCATTCTAAGTTGTATAAAAAAAAATGTTTTTTAATGGGTGATAATGGAATGATAACCCCGCCTGCGCTATCGGTACACGCTGGCAAGGTACCAGGGAAACATAATAGGTAAGGAGGACAAGGCAGGTCAGTTAGCTTATCGTGATTAATACGCCTTGAAAGCACGATGGTTTCTAAGGGAAAGCACGTGAAGGTCGACCTGTCAGGGTATATTGCTAGCAATGGGACTGGTAACCCGCAATACTAACAATTCCCCTCTCCCCCCCCCTCCCCACCTTAGGTAGTTCGTTTTTAATAGTTGATAATGGAATAGTAAACCCGTTTGCGCTATCGGTATACGCTGGCGAGGTACTAGGGAAACATGATAAGCGAGGAAGACAAGATAGGTCAGTTAGCGCATCGTTATGAATACGCTTGGAATTCAGCACGATGGTTTCCAGGGGAAGTACGTAGAGTACGACCCGACAGGGTATATTGCTAGCAATGGGACAGAAAGTCCGCATTGCTAACAATCCCTTCCCCTATTTTACTATTAGCCGGTAAAAAGTGTATATAATAGACTTAGAGATTAGGAAAGCATCACTCACACCAAAGCCACTAAATACGGGTGCAGTTTGACATTCCCCTGGCCGTTATTCTGGGCGACCGTGATGTCTCCAGACACCGCCATCTTGCAGCTGCCTAGTTGGGCCATGTACCTGAGAAATAAAAATACGTATGAACAAGAATTAAGATAAAAATCATTTGCTTGGCCACCTCTGTCCAATTCGTGTTTCTACCGTGGAGCAGTTGTGTTCGCATGGCTGTGTTTCGGTTTGATGGGTTTTTTTTTTTTTTTTTTTTTTTATAGAACTTAGAATGGCAAACAAGCTGACGGCCCACCTGATGGAAAGTGGTAACCGTCGCCTATACACATGAGCAGTACCGTGGACATAACAGAGTATACTGTTTCGCCCATGATACCCCCCATGCGTTGCCATTCCTGAGGACTTAGGTGTTATTCCTCTGTACCCAGTAAATTCACGCCAATTGGGTGGGATATGGCGTGAATTTACACGGTACAGAGGAATAACACCTGAGTCCTCAGGAATGACAACGCATGGGGGGTATCATGGGCGAAACAGTATACTCTGTTATGTCCACAGTACTGCTCATGTCTACAGACGGTTATCACTTTCCATCAGGTGGGCCGTCAGCTTTTTTGACATTTTAATAGGCATGGGCAATATAGATACCGATCCGATATCTATATATTGGGTTTCTCTGGACACTGATGGCGGGAAAATGGTCATCGCCCATTCCGATATCGCCCGTATCGGTCGGATATCTATTTTCGAATATGTTAAAAGTCTGTTATCAAATGTTATTTTTTGGATAACACTTTTAACATTTTCGTTATTGGACTAAAGTTTAATAAAGAATTTGTAACTAAAATACATAGATATTTGACTCAGACCTATTTTGCAAGGATAAATAAATAATACACTTGGAATTCAGCACGATGGTTTCCAGGGGTGACCTGTCAAGGTATGGGACTGGTAGTTCGCATTACCAACAATCCATTTACTTCGAGTAGCGTTTGCCAAAAATCCAAAATTCGAATTCATTATCTTATATATAAAATTCTCGTGTCGCGGTGTTTGTTACCAAACTCCTCCGAAACGGCTTTACCGATTTTTATGAAATTTTGCGTGCATATCGGGTAGGTCTGAGAATCGGCCAACATCTATTTTCCATACCCCTCAATGATAAGGGTGACCCACCCTTAAATATATATTTTTTATTTTTTTTTTACAATTTGCACGACATTAATTAGAATTACAACAGAATTACAACAGAACAGAACAGAACAGAACAGAATGAAATTGTGTGTGTGCGTGTGTGTGTGCGTGTGCGTGTGCGTGTGCGTGTGCGTGTGCGTGTGCGTGTGCGTGTGCGTGTGTGTGTGTGTGTATATATATGTGTAAGTTTTTATTTATTTATGTATTAATGTTATATTATTATTCATGTACTTTTATTATTTACATATGTAGGTATATAGAGCTGTTTTTATTGTATTATATATTCAATTTTTTACTCGGTATTATTTAGTTTATCTTTAACTGTACAGTTATTACCCTTGTACATTCAACAGTTTTCTTTTAGCTTCTAAAAGGTTGACTGTAAGAGATCCCTTTATGGGATAAGTACGCCATTGTATATTAAATCATTTATCAGTGCTTAATTTGAATTATGTACAATAAAGATTTTACAATACAATAAAATAAATACATATATGATGGCATAATAAACTTTATATGCTTGGTCAATGTACTTGTGACTATGCCAGCCACGTGGACGAAAAATTATGCCAGCTTTTTTCCAATCTAATTCCGCATTTTCGTTTATATGTTATGTGACTGGGAAATAGGAGTATTAGGAATTTCCTAAAATACCTAGAGGCATCACAAACCACCTCGAGTCAAAGACGTGCCGTGTGATACCGGCATAGAATGGGCCACCCTTTCCTTTCCCATGACTGTAGTAAGTTCAAATTTAAACCATCATTGTTCAAATAGTCTTGTTTACAAGCACTTTTTTTATTTAATTACCATGCAAATACATTAAAAAAACTATGGATTTTTTAGTATCACTTAAACCTCTTGGACTTGTTTGTGATTAACATTTCGTTTTTCTTATACAACTTAGAATGGCAAACAAGCTGACGGCCCACCTGATGGAAATTAGTAACCGTCGCCTATAGACATGAGCAATGCCATGGACATAACAGAGTGTATTGTTTCGCCCATGATACCCCCCGTGCGTTGCCATTCCTGAGGACTCAGGTGTTATTTCTCTTTACTCTGTAAATTATATGTCATATCGCACCCTTCAAACCGAAACACAGCCATGCAAACACAACTATATGAATAAATAAATCCAAAGTATCTTTCGGTATCTCATTATAACATGTAATGCCATTAAGATGCGATTAAGGAAGCTGGAGCGGATCGAGGGAAGGGCTGCAGTGTCCCTATTAAAACATCAGCGAAGCCAAACATTGGTTGCCAACCCGTCTGCTAAGCGTGGCAACTACTATCAATACCCCCCCCCCCCCTTATGGGGGATGCCTATGTTTAACAGTGAACAGTTTACTGTTGTTAAAATAATAATTATCACAACTTAAGATACTGAATATTCTAAATAGGGGGTTAAAAATGGGGATTAGTAGCCCCATTGCTAGCAATACACCCTGTCAGGTCGACCTCCTCGCGGCTCCCCCTGGAAACTAACGTATTCTATTCCAAGTGTATTCATCACGATAGGCTATTCTGATCTGCCTTTTCATTCTCACCTATCATGTTTCCCTGGTACCCCGCCAGTGTATACCATTAGCGCAAGCGGGGTTACTGTTCCATTATCATCCATTTAAAAAAAAGTTCTAAATACACCAGAGGGCGCCACTTTCAAATGCTGACATTTGTGATAATCGTAAGTATTTCACAAAATGTCTAAAATTCTATATTGCAGCGACATGCCTACATCGGATCTGTCTACGGGTGAATGTAAAAATAATTTTATTTTGTCGGTCCGTGGCTCGTACTATGTATACGGTGTCAAGGGCGACAATGGGCTCGTTGTAGAATTTTCCAGAAAGATTTTTTTCTGCCTTATTTTATTTGCTGTTCAAATTTATCACTATTCGATTTTTTTTTTATTCTTCTTAGAATGGCAAACAAGCTGACGGCCCACCTGATGGAAAGTGGTAACCGTCGCCTATACACATGAGCAGTACCGTGCACATAACAGAGTATACTGTTTCGCCCATGATACCCCCCATGCGTTGCCATTCCTGAGGACTCAGGTGTTATTTCTCTGTACCCAGTAAATTCACGCTATATTCCACCGTTCAGACCGAAACACAGCCATGCAAACACAACTGCTTCACGGTTGAAACGTTATAGTTGTATATTACACACATATATATATATATATATATATATATATATATATATATATATATACATATATATATATATATGTGTGTGTGTGTCTGTGTACATGGCGGACTTGATGCTGCAAGCATTCTCTTCCAGTCAACCGTTGCGAAATGCGTTATGCGTTACTAGTAATTATTGATATACATACATACTAAAATTATATATATAAACGAATAAATATATATGAATAACAAATATACTTAATAATATAATAACAAATAAATTAATATTATTATTAAATAAAAGTACTTTAATGCGAAATATGTATGAAAAAAAAATAGTCGGGACAAGTCTGCTCAAATCCGGATTGATGGTAACCCTATCCGCGAGCACGTTCCGTTTCGCACACTGTCGATTTTGTAAGTAAATTAACCTATTTCATTAATTGAATAGCCCGATATTGCAAGCGTAGGATGGGGTTATAACCCTCAATAATCTACTCCGTATAACGTGCTATTATAAAATCCACACGCTTGAATCGAAATGGTCACGTACGGTGCGTTTTTTTTGATGGGTGAAAATGGTACGGTAACCCCGCCTGCGCTAACGGGATACGCTGGCGGAGCACCAGTGAAGGGTGATAGATGAGAATGAAAACAGGCCAGTTAGCCCATCATGATGAATTCATCAGGAATTAACCATGATAGTTTCCAGGGAGAATCGCGACCTGGTCGGGTATATTGCTAGCAATAGGATTCTCAGTCTCCATTACTAACAATCCCTTTCCCCCGTACGGTGCGGTTTCAAAGGATTTTTTTCCAGCGGACGCTCAGGCTGTGGAATGAGCTCCCTGCCGAGGTTTTTCCAAGAGACTACAGTATGGGGTTCATCAAAAAGGATATATTAAGGTTTCTTCAGGGTCAGCAATGCGTACGTGACAATCCTGGTGTTGCAGGCGTCTGCAGGCTACAGTGACCGTTTACCATCAGACGGGCTGTATGCTTGTTCGCCATCTTTGTGGTATAAAAAAAATGCCAAGCTGTAATTATAGTACGTGAAAATTACATTTTCTCAAACATGCTTGGAAATGTGAGCATTATTTTGATAATCTTCTTCGAGATAAATCATTATTGCCGTACTGTCCAGATACATGCGGGCAGCGGCCGGCAAAAGTTGTATGAAAATCCATATCTGTCGTGTTTTGCGGCCAGATAAATTACTATGTAAACTCATATCTGTCCTGTAATTTAAAAATGGAATGACCTTTTACTTCGAAACATGGCTACCAAGGAGGTAACTAATAAAAGGTTTTCTTTAAATTTCGAACTGGCTTGCAAATAGAAAGCTGTTTATTGAAAAAAAAAACAAAGGAACATTCTGGCGCGTGAAAAATTATTATTGTTCGTTATTCGTCATTGAAATTAAAAAGTAAAATTGTGTTTTTGATTTCCGCGCATTGTTTGAGAAAAGTACTATACAAGCCTTGGCCACAACTAGGCATTGATGGACTCACGTATGCACGTTTGTCCATCTATGCCTCAGTTGCTGGCCGCTGCAGTAGTGTACTATAATTACATTTTGGTACATAAAAAAGAAAAAAACAGTTTTTTTTAATCCCCTCCGCGCTATCAGTATACGCTGGCAAGGTACCAGGGAGGCATAACGAGTGAGGATGATATCACGTCAGTTAGCTCATTGGTATGGTGACTAATTCGACATGAATTAATGATAGTTTTGCAGGGGGAACTGCGTGGAGTTGGACTTTATAGGATATAAATATATATATATATATATATATATATTATAAATTATTACCAATTTTTTTTAATCGTTATTCAGGTTAAATTTTCATATAATGTGTTTTTTTTCTGAAAAAATGTTTTATTAACTTCTGAGCATTATTATTGACAGTGTTGCTGTATTTTTCAATAGTATTTGTTTGTTTAATTTTGATTATATTTGTTTAGTTTTGTTTAATTTAGTATTGTCTAATTTTGTGTTTCGTTTACTTGTATTTTATTTTGTGCAAATTCTAGTGGCTACCAAATTACCAAATTACTATTTAAGTATATAATTATGTATTATTTTAGCTGTTCGTTTGCCTTAAATAAATAAATAAATAAATAGTGCTAACAATGGGGTATTTTTTATAGGTGAGAACGGAATGGTGACCTCGCACTACGCTATCGGTATAAACTGACAGGACACCAGTGAAAATAAAAAGGAAGGATGAATACACCTAGAATTCAATATCATGGTTATAGTCCGTATTAGTAACAATAACTCCCCCCCCCCCCCACAATAGGGCAGTTTTTCATGTCGTCAGATCGACTTCCACGTGGTTCCCCCTGAAAACCATTGTGAACAATTCTTGTTGAATTCGTCACGATGGGCTAACTGACCTGCTTCATTCTCACCTATCATCTTTCACTGGTGATCCGCCGGTGTATACCGATAGCGCGGGTGGGGTTACCATTCCATTATCATCTATAAAAAAAAAGATACCGATCCGATATCTATATATTGGGTTTCTCTGGACGTTAATAACGGAAAAAAGGTCAACAGCCATTCCGATATCGCCCGTATCGGTCGCATGTCTATTTTAGAGCATGTTGAAAGTCTGTTATCCAATATTAGCCACATGGACCAATGTTTCGCTCAGTAATATATATATATTCTTTATTGCACAAAAACATACAGTAACAACAATAAGTTAATAACAATGTTAGCAAAGGCGAACTTATCTCTAAAAGAGATTTCTTCCAGTCAACCTAACGCAGTGGCATAGGAAGTAGTGAGTGGGCAGTAGTAGTGCAAGACAGAAATTTAAATAAATATTTACATAAATTATAAATAATTATATATATACACACACATTCACATATATACATAATAATAATAATATCTTCTACATTATTTTACATCTTTGAAATGCGTTACAGATTCTACTGAAATATACGATCTGTATTAATACGCTATGATGCTATGTATATATATCTTCGAGTTAGTAATTTTTTTTTGATGGGTGAAAATGGTATGGTAACCCCGCCTGCGCTAACGGGATACGCCGGCGGAGCACCAGTGAAGGGTGATAGATGAGAATGAAAACAGGCCAGTTAGCACATCATGATGAATTCATCAGGATTTAACCATGATAGTTTCCAGGGGGTACCGCGAGGAGGTCGACCTGGTTGGGTATATTGCTAGCAATGGGATTCTCAGTGTCCATTACTAACAATCCCATTCCCCCCAGTTAGTAATTATTGCTCGAGTGCTTAAAATTAATAGAAAATAACCTCTGACTACCATTCTTCTAATGGTATTTGTCATTTATTTATTAATTACAATAAAATAATAATAAATTTAACCAGAGGGAGACTTTGTACAGAAGTCGTTTGCTTGGCCACCTCTGTCCCATTCGTGTTTCTACCGTGAAGCAGTTGTGTTTGCATGGCTGTGTTTCGGTTTGAAGAGTGGGATATGACAGTGAATTTACACGGTACAGAGGAATAACACTTGAGTCCTCAGGAATGGCAACGCGTTGGGGGTATCATGGGCGAAACAGTATACTCTGTTATGTCCATGGTACTGCTCGTGTCTATAGGCGACGGTTACCACTTCCCATCAGGTGGGCCGACAGTTTGTTTGCCATTAGAATAGAATAGAATAGAATAGAATAGAAATCATTTATTCAAATAAACTTACATTGAAGCACTTTTGAAAAGTCATTACATTTTTTTTAATTTACCGTTTACCGTACATTCTAAGTTGTATATAAAAAAAAAAACTATCGTTCTCAATTTATTTATTAAACAATTAAATATAGATACGTCAAGGTGCATTGTGTGCGTAAGTATATAGAACACTGATAAAAAAAAAAACAAGTCAGCCAATTTGACAATTAGCTGACAAACAGTTGAGCCGTTTTTGAGGCTCGACGCTCTATCTATATAATTTAAAATTATTTATTTATTTATTTATTCTATTTGTAGGGAGAAATATTACAGCTATAATACAATAATAACTTAATAAATTAAATATATATATATCAACAATAAGTTAATTAAACACTACCACATAGATATAATTTTTAAATTGGATCCGTTTTATTAAACTGTTCATATTTTTAAATGTAAATTAACTCAAAAACTTGTATGTCAAAACGAAATCGGCGCTTCTTCTTTCTTTTTCTTCATCTTTGATACTTATATATATTAGTAGCTTGGATTTTGTTGCTAAATTTCATGCGTGTTTCCATGGGACTACATAAATAATTATCTCTATGTTGTAAAAATACTATTATTGGCACTGTTAGGTCTATTGTTCTAAAACTGTGATGTATATTGTTGTTAATTATTTTGTAAATAAATTTATTATTATTATTATTTCTCACCACAAACAATTAAGGACTTAACATCTATAACTTGCAAAACATTTTAACAATATTATTTGTGGGAGCTGGTGCCTGTACTAGGTGTTAAACCTGTATTACAAGTCACCAGGACCCTTACCTCGAACAGTACAAATTATACAAATAAAAACTTTCACAAAAAAATGTTTGTTGCCATAAATAAATAAAAAAAAAAATATATAGTTAACGAAAATTGAATTAATTACAGCCTATATAATTAAAAAGTGTGCAAACAGAAGATAAACATCGTCACTGAATGAAATAGGTATGTATTTACTTGTTTTGTCATAAAAATGTACAAATTAACGAATATCTAGGTCATTTTTTTATGGGTGAAAATGGAATGGTAACCCCGCCTGCGCTATCGGTATACGCTGGCGGGGTACCAGGGAAGCATGATAGACGCGGATAAAAACATATCGGTTGGTTTTGTTTCGAATTTAACAAAAATTCACCACGATGATTTCCAGGGGGAACCGCGTGGAGGCCGACCTGATAGAGTATATTGCTAGCAATGTAGCTGTTAGACCTAATTACTAACAATCCTTTTGCCCCCGAATACCTAGGTAATCTAGATAAATAGAAATATAATAGATCTAGTTAAAAGTTTTCTATGTACTACGCTTAATTATGAAAAACATTATTTCACATAAAATAAATTTAAAAAATATATTTAAATAAAATACTACAAAATTAAAACACATGGTCACCCTATTTTTCCCGCGCTTAAATTTTTTTCTTACCATCACAAAAATCACAAGCACAATTCCATTCAGCCTTGTCCATACTAGTAGCACCGAAGATTAACTTGAATTAACACAGGTATAACACCAAATGTCACAGATAGAAATAACTTTTTTTTTTCTTTAAAAAAGATATGTTAATTTATTATGGTAATGCAACTATGTAACTGGTTGATGAACTTAGAGAAAAGAGGCTACTGAACAAGTTTTAAACAAATAAAAAAAGATTTGAATTTAGAACGCAACGACACCGACCATCTACGACGCGGTTTCCCGCCACACTATTTTCATTATAATTTTCTGTTAACATACTTGAACTATTCAAAGTTGTTACATTTGAAGCTTCTATTGCTTTAAGAATAAAGACGAAATTCTTGTGCAACTACAGCACATATAATTTTGTTAAACTACATAACACCAGTATCTCTCTACAAAAGTTTGTACGAACAAATTCATCTCTACACCTTTGTGTTAAAGTTCACATTGATATGGAAGTTAGAAAATGGTGTAGCCAAGCGGTATCTCACGTAGAACAAATTTATTAATACAGTTGCACGTTCCGATTGACGCTTTGTAAGTAATTGAGAGTTTATGTTTTTGAAACGCAGAAAAATTTTTGTTTCAAGTTTACGTTTGGTAAACGTTCTGACAAAGCTAATATGTAATAGACGACAATGATAAGAAGTAATAATATGTAGTCATGTTAACTTTATGAGTATTTAATTAGGCCATTATAATTCGAGGTCACAATACGAAGATTGGAATAAGAGATACTAAACGCATTGTTCGAAAGATATACGGTAAGTATAATGACCTGGGAAGATGAGGGGGTCTACCATGACATGTTTTCCGAAATTTGGCCTCCAATGAAACCGATTTGATGTTAAAATTACATAATAAATATCGTTTAAAAGGATTAAAAATGTTAAAATATCATTCCCTTGTACTTTTATGGCATACTTTTATGACTTCGCTATCAACAAAATTACAAAATTAAGTCCGAAAATGTGGAATTTCATTTCATTTTAGACCCCGAGAGACAAACTTTATCATCAAGTTTGCTTCGTTTTCATAATATTTTTAGGCCGACAAAATGCAATATTTGCGTAAAATAGGTACTCCGTCGATAATATATTCAAATTACATGATTTTTTAACTAATGAATCATAGACAAAATATTTTTTTTTCGTCTATGTAATGTGGAATCGTGTCGAATTAGGAACTAACCATGACTGTTTCCAAGGGATTGCATGAGATTGTCCTGATATGGGATTTTTTAACGGTTGATAACGGAATGGTAACTCCGCTTGCGGCATCGGTTCACCGGCACATCCCCCCCTACTGTACTTCCGCCAGGAGGGGCACGACGTGGCCACGAATGGCCCTAGGTCGGATCACAGACTCGCTGTAGAACTGGTACGAGTGCCAGTGGTGCGCAGAAGACTGTGGAAGGTGGTTAGTTAGGATTTTTTTTTAATTGATGATAATGGAATGGTTACCCCACCTGCTCTAACGGGATACACTGGCGGGGCACCAGTGAGGGGTGATAGGTGAGAATGAAAAGATATGTCGATTAACCTACCGTGATGAATACACCTGGAATTCATCACGATGGTTTTCAGGAGCCCACGTGGAGATCGACCTGACAGAGTATATTGGTAGCAATGGGACTGGTAACCCGCATTACTAACAATCCCTTTCCCCCAGCTCTATCTATTTTATTGCAAATAAAACGCAGTTTCAATGTTTTTTTTTTAAAAGACTGAATAATTTTTTTTTGATGGGTGAAAATGGAATAGTAACCCCGTCTGCGCTAACGGGATACGCTGGCGGGGCACCAGTGAGAGGGTGATAGATGAAAATGAAAACAGGCCAGTTAGCACATCGTAATGAATTCATCAAGAATTAACCATAATAGTTTCCAGGGAGAACCGCGAGGAGGTCGACCTGATTGGGTATATTGCTAGCAATAGGATTCTCAGTCTAACAAATTTACTATTCCATTACTAACAATCCCTTTCCCAGTGAGTAATATTAGGTCAGGACAAAGGTATGCCAAGTGTGAATTTAACTTTTGCCAGTCAGTAAATATGTTGTTTTTTTTTTCAATAGACTTAAAAAAAAGAGGTTCTTGATTCGGTTTAATATTTTTTACCTTATAACTCCGTTAATTGTCAACAGATTTGAAAAATTCTTTTTTTAACCTGAAAAATATACTTACAGATTGGTCCCATAGACATTTTACCAAAATCTATTCAGTAATTTCATTTTTAAATTGAAATAACTGGTGTTGCCAGACTGTAGGTTTTTTTTTTTTATAAGTGATAATAAAATAGTAACCCGCGCTATCGTTATACACCGGCGAGGCACCAGTGAAGGACGATAGGCGAGGATGAAGCAGGTCAGTTAGCTCATCGTGACGAATTCAACAACAATTAGCCACGATGGTTTCCAGGGGGAACCACGTGGAGGTTGACCTGGCATATTGCTAGCAATAGGGCTGTCAAACTCCATTGCTAACAATCCCTTTCCCGCCGCCAGACTGAAGTTGTTTTTTTTTTTGTAGAACACAATTAATACATACATACATACATACATATCTGTAACGCCTGTCTCCCATTAAGGTAGGCAGAAACAATGGAACGCCAAATGCTTCGATGCAAACAAATCAATTATTTAAATTTACATTTATTTACCGACCGTAATGGCGGCAAATAAGCATGTACAAAATGCCTGATAGTAAACGCTTACACCAGTCTATGGACGCCTGTTACACCAATGATATCACGCGCGTTGTTCACCTTGAAGGAACTACTTTTAAATTGATTTAAAAAGGTTTTTTTTTAATGAACGATAATGGAATGGTAACTGCGCTATCGGTATACCCTGGCGGGACACCAGTAACGGTTGAGAGGTGAGGATGAAAAGGCAGGTCAGTTAGCCCGTCGTGACGAATTCAACGATAAATTAGTCACGATGGTTTCCAGAGGGAACCACGTGGAGGTCGACCTGACAGGGTATATTGCTATTTGACCCCATTACTAACAATCCCTTTCCCCCCCCGTAAAGTATGGTTATTTTGTAGCTTCATATTTTTTTGTTTTTTTTTTTTGTTTTGTTATATTTTATGATATCTACTTGTTACTTATAAAAAATAAATAACGCAATGCAGAATTGTAGGGAATAAATAAATTAAATTGAAATTGAAAATACTTATTGAAAAATTTTCAACAAGTACTGTTATATCGATGCAATAAAGTGTTAAATAAATAAATAAATAAGATTCTTAATTCAATTGTAATTTTTTTTTATTTATTACTTCGTAATTCCGTCTTTTATTCAAAGTCTTGCCAGAGGGAGACTTTGTACAAAAATCGATTGCTTGGGTACTTCTGTCTCATTCGTGTTTCTACCGTAAAGCAGTTGTGTTTGCATGGCTTTGTTTCGGTTTGAAGGCTGGGATATGGCGTGAATTTACACGGTTCAGAGGAATAACACCTGAGTCCTCAGGATTGGCAATGCATGGGGGGTATCATGGGCGAAACGATGTACTCTGTTATGTGCATGGTACTGCTCATGTGTATAGGCGACGGTTACCACTTTCAATCAGGTGGGCCGTCAGCTTATTTGCCATTCTGTTGTATAAAAAAAATTATAAAATGACTGTTTAACGAGAGTGAAATGGTAACTCCGCCTGCGCTGTCAGTATATGCTGGTGGGGTATCAGGAACACATGATAGGTGAGGATGAAAACAGGTTAACTGGCCCCTGAAGAATTAATAATGATTAACCACGGTGGTTTCCAGGGAAAACCGCGTGGAGGTCGACCTAATAGGGTATATTGCTAGCAACGGCACTGTTAGATCCTGTTACTAATGAGCCCTTTCTCTCAATTCTGAACCAATTCGGAAAATTATTTTTTTTTTCGGACAAGATATACTCTCATAGTGTTCATATTATAATTTTATCAAATTCGATGCAGTGGTTTAGTTTAGAAAGCAAAATATTTGGTGTCAAGAAGTTGCCGTTTTTTGAAAAATAAAACCGTATTTTTTTTTTTTTATAATAATATGTATTCGAAGGCGAACCTGTCATCATCATTGCTTACGATGTCATCATCGATGCTTTCTCTTATTAAATATTTACATTAATTAATACACAAATTTTGTCTCGTTTACCAGATTCGAAGTCAGAATTTATGTGGTCACTAAGAGGTAATACAGCAGTAGGTTACAAATAATGTAAAGTTGACTTTCAAGCTGTATACTTATGGTTGAAAATGGTTCAGCGATGTTCTAAACCTAATTCATGTAAGTACAAAAATAATTTATTTAAACCGTATCTGCTTAGATAAATTATTTCTTACATTATAAACAATTATTTTAAAATATTTTGATCAATTAACATAATTGTTTCATAATTATATTAATTTTTAATATTAAATTGAAGAATATTTTCTCATTAGGTAAAACGAAACGTATAAACATCCTGACCTTGACTTTTGACACTTATAAAAAATGTTGCCAAATAGAAAAGTTTACCCAGTAAAAAGGTATTCGGAAGGAATTTTTATTAATATTTCTTTGCAAAGTATACACTCAAAGAAAAAACTAAAGAATATTTTTTTTTATTATAAAATATAACAAACATCAAAGCATTTTGTTTACACATTAACGTCATAAATTCGATTGAAATGAAATACTATTTATTTTAAAAAAGATATTAATTAATTTACAGACATTTTAAGTAATATTATATAATTTGTAAGGAAGTTTCTCTAATAATTCAAAACTTTTTCGATCTGTATTTGCTGTAAGTTGCAGATGGCCTTAATGGCTTCACCGAACACGTGCAGCGGCAAGTGCGGATGGCACTTCAAGTCCGTGGGAGGAAACAACGAAGTATTTATTCTTTCCGATGGATCGTGAGGGCGCCAGAATGATCCGGATCTCGGTTTAGAATCAGTGATTTAATTTTTTTTTATTTATTCTAGGTATACACAACAGGTTACAATCAATAACATTATAGACTTTATATAAAGATAATAGATTGAACTAGATTGAGACCCAAACACGTGTACACACAGCATGGTTAAAGCAGTCGGCATACAATGTTAAATTATAAAGTTATATAAAGAAAGCATATGAATTTGGTAAATAACAATGAAGTACATGCAAATAATAAAAATACATATAGATATGGACATGTCAAAGAGACTTGGTGGCTGATTGTAAAATGCTTTTGAAGGTGTTTAGACGTGAGTTGAAGATATCAATTTGAGGACATTTAGCTGAAAATTATGACAAATAGTTGTCAGTTATGAATTACAATCTGTGAGAACATAGAAAACATAAAAAAAAATCAATATAATGTATAATAAGGAAATAGAATTTATAAAAATGGCAATACGTTATGACAGCCGACGGCCATCGAAGCGCAATCAGTCAGTCACGCGAAAAAAAAAATCTGAATTTTTGTTTAATAATTTGTTGTTTTAAACCGTAAATAAAGTGATAACTATGTTATTAACCATGGCACAAGTTTAAATTAGTGTTTATATGATATGTTGTGGCAAAATGAGTGTATTTGCATAAGAAACATGATGATTTCTTTTGTCATACGTTTGGTGTGTTGATAAAAAAAGATCATTTTTTGTGACGACAGCCCATTAAGGTAGGTACGTACTTTTTTCTTCACTGTATCGATTAATCCACGGACGGGTTTCCGTTGTAAGAACCGTTTATGGCTGTATGTACTGGTTTGTTTTGTTTAATTTTTTTTTTATCTATTTACAATTTCTTTTTTTTTTTTAACGACACGTAGCGAGGCATAATTAATATTTTCCTTGAACGTAAACTTACGAACAATATTTGTACTAAAAAAAATGTATCGTTTAAGATGTTTCAAGCGGTCATTATTCACTGAAAGAAGTCTCCAAGTGTTTGATTGTTTAAAAATTAACTTAAACAGTTCAGCAAACCCATTTAAACTCTTGTATTTTTTACAAAAAATTCAGTGATGTTTAATAGTTACAAAGTAAAAGGTTACTTGTTTACAAATTTTATACACTACATTGTAATTGACAATTGATTAACTTGTAATAATAATAGTTTAAGCAGATATTGTTACACTTACAAAGAAGGTTCATACAGAGTAACATAACAAGTATAGAAGCTGAAGGTTTGTTTTTTTATCGATGATAATGAAATGGTAACCCCGCCTGCAAGGGGGGGATTGTTAGCAATGAAGTTTGACAGCCCCATTGCTAGCAATATCAGGTCAACCTCCACATGGTTCCCCTGGAAACCATAGTGAACAATTCTCGATTTACATTATTTTCACCGGTACCTTTCCTGCACTGGATTACCCAAATTAAATTATTTTCTCTCCAACTACACTGGGTTGGCTGGAAGAGATCTCTTTCAGAGATAAGTCCTCCCTTGCTAACAAGTTGTTAAACTAATCGCTACATGTATTGGTCAAGTGCAATAAAGAATATATAAATAAATAAATCTTTCTATAATTTGATGGATTATAATGTTATTTAAGAATCTGTTAATGTTTAAATAACATTACCAGAATAAAAAAATGTTTAAAATTATATTTACAATATAATAATATCCTCCTATAGAAAATTTACCAAATTTATCAATCATGGTATCAAATTTGAATGTTTTCATCCAAATTGATGAGAAAAACAAATACTCTGCAAGAAACTGGTAATATTTTTTTTTTTGTAAATGTTTATTTTGCCCCTAAGGGTATTAATTTTTACATTTTCTTTTTTCACAGACAACAAAAATGAATAGTACTAACATGAACTTAGATCCTGTCAAGATGAGTAACATGAACGTAGACATCGATCCGTTGAGCACATACGAATATCCAACGTACGTCAACTACAACAATATACAGGGCAACCCGCCATATTCTTACGATGTCAAGCTCGAAAACCCTATTAACGAATTCTTCCAATCGTTCATGAATGTAACAAACAACGATAACGAAATGAAGTTACCAGAGATGAACCAAGAAAATGTAAATAACGATAAACCAGTGAAAAAGGATGCCACTAATGAGGATGTCAAACCTAATATAGATGTAAAAAATATTAAAAAGGAGAAAAACGGAAAGAAAAGCAATTATTGGTCTGAAAAAATTACAGACAACACATTTGCGTTCTACGGATGCGCTGTGTGCAACGTGAGTTACTCAGCATTGCAGGAACTAGACCAGCATGTTACAATACACAAAGACAGAATAACGAGTTACGATTTGAAAATAAAAAATCAAATAAAACGGAAAAAAATGAAAAAGGAACAGAAAAGATTGAAAAAGTTGGGTAAAATCAAAACCGAAGATTTAATGGTTGACATAAAACCGGAGGATGGTTATATTGGTAACGAAAAAGCGTCGGAATTCAACTTTAACGAGAACAACGGAAACACAATAAATAATGAAAATGTAAATGGAATTAACGATAATAAAAATATTGTAAATAACGAAAATACGAATACAGGTAATTCAGAGAATCCAGTGAATAATAATGCACAGGAAACGAAATATACAGTTAACGGAAACAATAGTAATAGTAACGAAAATAATTCAGCTAGCAACGGAAATGAAAATGGATCAAATGTTAAAGTGTTTAAACCACCTGATATCAATTTGGAAAAGATATACAAATGTTTTGCATGTCAGAAGCAGTTCACTTTGAGTTATTATTTGAAATTACATGTGAGATCCCATACAGGTGAGATATTGTTTAATGGTAAAAAACACTATTAAATTGTTGTATTAGCCATTAACTGTCCATTGCTGAAAATAGCCTTTTTTTTTAAGCAACTCAGAATGGCAAACAAGCTGAATGAAAAGATGGCCTGATGGAAAGTGGTGACCAACGCCTATAGACATGATCAGTACTGTGGACAGAGTATACTATTTCGCCCATGATACCCCCCATGCGTTGCTATTCCTGAGGACTCAGGTGTTATTCTTCTGTACCCTGTAAATTCACTGCCATATCCCACCGTTCAAACCGAAACACAGCCATACAAACACAACTGCTTCACGATAAAAACACGAATGGGACAGAGGTGGCCAAGCAAATGTCTTGTGTACAAAGTCTCCCTGTGGTAAAAACCTCTCCCATAAGAGGGATTTGCCTGTAGTTACTATAGTTAGTTTCTTTCATGCTGCCATGGATGTTCTTACTTACTTAGATGGCAGGTAGCCTTCTTATGGACATTTTTTTAATGAATGACAATGAAATAGTACCCCCATCTGTGCTGACGGGGCACCAGTGAGGGATGATAGGTGAGGAAGAGAGCGGGTCAGTTGGCCCATAGTGATGAATTCATAAAAACACAATCAAGATGGTTTCCAGGGGGAACGGCTTGGAGGTAAACCTGATGAGGTATATTGTTAGCAATGAGGCCTCTAGTCCCATTATTTATAATATAGTTCAGCAATGGGCGCCTATATTTTTTTACTGTTTAAACTTGCCTCTAACAGTATTGATTTGCAGATAGTTAAGTATTTTTACATTTCTAACAAACCGTATATGGATTTGGTGATGTTTTAAGCAAAAATATTATTTTTTTAAAAAGTTTAATTTGCATTTCAGACGAGAAACCGTACACTTGCAGTATATGTGGCCAGTCGTTCATAACGGCGAGCAAACTCGGGCGGCACAACAAGAGAATACACCTCGCCATCAGATATCAGTGTCGGATATGTTACAGGTTCTTCTCTAGGTGAGGGTTTTTTTTAATTATTAATTTTCGAATACCTAATAGGTACTTATACTCAATAGATCTCATGCATTAATACAGAACTTAAATGTGACTATCATCAGAACTCAAATGTGACTGTGATCAGAACTCGAACACGACCATGATTAGAACTCGAACACGACCATGATCAAAACTCGAACACAACCATGATTAGAACTCGAACGCGACCATGATCAAAACTCGAACACAACCATGATTAGAACTCGAACGCGACCATGATCAAAACTCGAACACAACCAAGATTAGAACTCGAACGCGACCATGATCAAAACTCGAACACAACCATGATTAGAACTCGAACGCGACCATGATCAAAACTCGAACACAACCATGATTAGAACTCGAACACGACCATGATCAAAACTCGAACACAACCATGAATAGAACTCGAACGCGACCATGATCAAAACTCGAACACAACCATGATTAGAACTCGAACACGACCATGATCAGAACTCGAACGCGACCATGATCAAAACTCGAACACAACCATGATTAGAACTCGAACACGACCATGATCAGAACTCGAACACGATTGGCCAAGTGGCAAGCGGATTCGTCGATGGAACCGACATCGCTAGCGAGTCCATGAGATAGAATGAGAGCAACGCCGGATGTCTCATTTCAACTCACGGACTCGCTAGCGATACCGATTTCATCAATGAATCCGCTTGCCACTTGTCCAGAGGGTATGAACGGAATTCGATAAATATTGGCAAGAGCGCCACTCCTTCCGTTAGACCACATTCAAAGTCGGGCGGCTCGAATTATTGATAGTCAACGCCTTATTGTCCGACTTGATCCACTGAAACTGCGCAGAGATGTTGCATCTCTGTGCATCTTCTACCGAATTTATCATGGGGCGTGCTCTGAGGAATTGTTCGGATTGATACCTGCTGCTGATTTTCACCACCGTACAACCCGCCATAAACCAAAGTTTCATCCTAACCATCTGGACGAGTGGCGGTCCTCCACCGTGCGTTTTTCAAGGCACTTTCTGCCACGCACAACCACTCTTTGGAATCAACTTCCAGCAGCAGTATTTCCGAACCGATACGACATCGTAACCTTCAAGAAAAGAGCATATTCCTTTTTAAAAGGCCGGCAGCACACTTGCAATGCCGTTGGTGTTGTGGGTGATCATGGGCGGCGGTAGTCACTTACCGTCAGGTGAGCCGCATGCTCGTTTGCCCCCTGTGTTGTAAAAAAACAAATTTGCATATTTTCAGATTTGAATACTTGACGAGACATTTCGACAAAAAGCATCCCGAGGACAAATTGGAGGGGGAACCGTATGGTATGTAGTAATTGAGTTCAAATTACAATGACAGCTTTTAGGGGGGGAAAGGGATTGTTAGTAACGGAGACTGAGAATCCCATTGCTAGCAATATACCCAACCAGGTCGATCTCCTCGCGGTTCCCCCTGGAAACTATCATGGTTAATTCCTGATGAATTCATCATGATGTGCTAACTGGCCTGTTTTCATTCTCATCGATCACCCTTCACTGGTGCTCCGCCGGCGTATCCTGTTAGCGCAGGCGTGGTTACCATACCATTTTCACCCATAAAAAAAATTACAGCTTTTATATTACACTAGTGAACCGCTCCGGCGTCACGCGGTTTTTTCTTAATACAATACTCGCTAAAAATGTAGCTTTGTATAGGTGAAAGGATTTTTAAAATCGGTTGGTAGACTTCAAAAAGAAGCGAGGTCCTCGATTCTGTTTTTTTTTTGTATGTCTGTCACCTCATAACTCCGTCGGTTGTAAACCGATTTCGAAAATTCTTTTTTTATCTGAAAGGTTATACTTACAGTTTGGTCTTGTAGAAATTTTATCGAAAACGCTTCAGTAGTTTAGTTTTTAAACCAAAATAACTGGTTTAGTTACAACTGAACTTGGTTTATTTTGTGGGACACAATATTTAATTATAAATGTTACAGAGTATTTAAAACTAACTATAAACTTAACTATACCAACAATATATTTTTTTCTATGCAACTTAGAATGGCAAACAAGCTGACGGTCCACCTGATGGAAAGTGGTAACCGTCGTCTATAGACATGAGCAGTACCATGGGCATAACAGAGTATACTGTTTCGCCCATGATACCCCCCACGCGTTGCCATTCCTGAGGACTCAGGTGTTATTCCTCTGTACCGTGTAAACTCACTACCATATCCCACCCTTCAAACCGAAACACAGCCATGCAAACACAACTGCTTCACGGTAGAAACACGAATGGGACAGAGGTGGCCAAGCAAACGAGTTTTGTACAGACTCCCTTTGGTAAAAAAACTTATTAAACTTTATTCTTATTATAAAATTATCATATACTGAAAAATAAATAAATATTTATTTTTAAACCGCCATCGGTACCTCTGTACATCCTAAAGGTTTTTTTTTTGATGGGTAGAAACGGTATGGTAACCCCGCCTGCGCTAACGGGATACGCTGGCGTAGCACCAGTGAAGGGTGATAGATGAGAATGAAAACAGGCCAGTTAGCCCATCATGATGCATTCATCAGGAATTAACCATGATAGTTTCCAGATAGAACCGCGTGGAGGTCGACCTGGTTGGGTATATTGCTAGCAATGGGATTCTCAGTCTCCATTACTAACAATCCCTTTCCCGCACATCCTAAAGGTTGACTGGTACAGAATGCCTACAGCATTAAGTCCGCTCTTTGTACTACATTCTATTGGTCCATATTGTTTAAATAAATATATTTTCAGATTACAACGCGATTCTTCCATACCTGAAAGAGCTAGAAGAGCAGTTACGTGAGAAAACAGAAGAAAGCAAGCCGAAGACAGAAGATCTGTGGGAGGACTGGCCCCCGCCGCCGGAGCAATGTAAATAGATAGATAGATAGCCTTTATTGTTCCCTCCATAAGATTACAATAGTAAACTTATTATAGATACAAACAATTACAAGGAAATATTGCACCGAGAGAACAATGGAGACTTTGTACAAAAGTCGTCTGCTTGGCCACCTCTGTCCCATTCGTGTTTCAACAGTGAAGCAGTTGTGTTTGCATGGCTGTGTTTCGGTTTGAAGGGTGGGATATGGTAGTGAATTTACTGGGTACAGAGGAATAACACCTGAGTCCTCAGGCAATGGCAACGTATGAGGGGTATCATGGGTGAAACAGTATACTTTGTTATGTCCACAGTACTGCTCATGTCTATAGGCGACGGTTACCACTTTCCATCAGGTGGGCCGTCAGCTTGTTTGCCATTCTAAGTTGTATAAAAAAAAACAATGGGCGGCCTTATCGCTGAGAGCGATCTCTTGCAGGCGACCTTTGGATGGAGAAGAGCAGTTATAAATATCACTTTGGGATCAAATTCTTTTTCTGCAGTTAAGTTTTTAAATAACTGGTCTTATCACAATTGAAGTTAGTTCTTTTAGGAGAACACAGTCTTTAATTATTAATCATAACCTTCAAGAAAACAGCATATTCCTTTTTAAAAGGCCTTCATGGGGAGTGCTCTGAGGAATTGTTCGGTATGATACCTGCTGCTGATTTTCACCACCGTACAACCCGCCATAAACCAAAGTTTCATCCTAACCATCTGGACGAGTGGCGGTCCTCCACCGTGCGCTTTTCAAGGCACTTTCTTCCACGCACAACCACTCTTTGGAATCAACTTCCAGCAGCAATATTTCTTAACCGATACGACATCGTAACCTTCAAGAAAAGAGCATATTCCTTTTTAAAAGGCCGGCAGCACACCTGCAATGCCGTTAGTGTTGTGGGTGATCATGGGCGGCGGTAGTCACTTACCGTCAGGTGAGCCGCATGCTCGTTTACCCCCCTCCTCCCCACCCCCACTGTGTTGTAAAACAAATATTTTGCATCACAGTTCACAATGAAGACAACAAAGAATTCGAAAGCGAAGCACCAACGGACATCATTGTGGAGCCGGTGAAGATGAACATCGAGGAGGTGAAGGTGGACTGCGATGTGCAGGTGAAGAAGGAGTGTGAGGAAGAGACCACACATGCAGAGCCCGAGGAAGTCAAGGAGGAAGACTTCAAAGATGAGAAGTAAGATATGTAATGTTCTTATGGCTGATAATGGAATGATAACCTGTGCTAACGGTTTACGCTGGCGAGGCCCTAGTGTGGAATGATAGGTGAGGCAGGTCAGTTAGCCCATCGTGATGAATGCACCTGGAATTCAGTACGATGATTTCCAGGGGGGGGAGGAGGTTGACCTGACATGGTATATTCCTAGTAATGGAACTGATAATCCGCATTATTAACAATTTTGTCAAGAGAGGGGCTGGCTGTAAACCAGCGCTGTGCAGCTGTTCACATTGCAGTGGGACTCGCTCAGCATCAGCTGAGCCGGTTCCTTTTACCTAATATGAGACACTAAACTGCTGTCAAGAGAGGGACTGGCTGAAAACAAGCGCTGTGCAGCTGTTCACATTGCACTGGGACCAGTACAGCATCAGCTAAGCCAGTTCCTACTATGACATTCAAATACAAATGATTGTTTATGAATAAATAAAATAAAATGTAATATTACTGTATTTTCTGTTGTAACTATGTGTTTTTCTGACAATAAATACTCTGTTATTCGACGAATGTTACAACCCATTTATAATGTTACATTACATTTAATTTCTAGCGCATCCGACGACGACTACTTCCCGTCAAACACATGGGCGTCCACACCCAAGATAGAGAGCGATCCGCCGTCCCCCTCGCAGCCGCGACGCAAGTCCGAGGGGCCGCTTCAGTGCAAGATATGTCAGAAGAGCATCAGCACAGCGTCCTATATGCGAATACATATGAGAACTCACACCGGGGAGAAGCCGTTTAAATGTTACATATGTAACAGAGGGTTTATAACGTCCAGTAAGATGCACAGGCACGTGTTGACGCATTCGGAGTCATGGGAAGGTCAGTGTTACATTACATTTATCATATATATTTTTTTTATGCAACTTAGAATGGCGAACAAGCTGACGGCCCACCTGATGGAAAGTGGTAACCGTCGCCTATAGACATGAGCAGTACCATGCACATAACAGAGTATACTGTTTTGCCCATGATACCCCTTGCCATTCCTGAGGACTCAGGTGTTATTCCTCTGTACCGTGTAAATTCACGCCATATCCTACCGTTCAAACTGAAACACAGCCATGCAAACAACTGGTTCACGGTAGAAACACGAATGTGACAGAGGTGGCCAAGCAAAGGTATTTTGTACAAAGTCATATAATGGTTGAGCTTTAAAATTGGATTTTTTTTTAAGGAGAAGACAGTGCTGATGTTAAAATGGAGAATGTCAAGTCTGAGGAAGAAGGTGACGACGAGGGGAAGAAGAAAGCGGATAAGAAGTAAGAATTGTGAAATTATTGAAGTTAATTTCCCTAGAGACTAGAGTATGGGGTTTTTCAAAAATGGTTTATTAAGGTTTTGTTTTAATGGATGGTAATGGTATGGTAACCCCGCCTGCGCTAACGGGATACACTGGCGGGGCACCAGTGAAGGGTGATACGTGAGAATGAAAACAGGCCAGTTAGCACATCATGATGAATTCATCAGGAATTAACCACGATAGTTTCCAGGGGGAACCGCGAGGTCGACCTGGTTGGGTATATTGCTAGCAGTGGGATTCTCAGTCTCCATTACTAACAATCCCTTTCCCCCCTAAGACAGGTCAGTTAGTCCATCGTGATGAATATATCTGGATTTCAGCACGATGGTTTCCAGGGGAACTACGGGGAGGTCGACCTGATAGGGTATATTGCTAGCAATGGGACTGATAGTCCGCATTGCTAACAATTCTTTTCCCCCTGGTATATTGAAGTTTCTTCAGGGTCGGCAACGCCCCCTTCTAGTGTTGCAGGCGTCCATAGGCTACTAGAATGTTTCATCAGACGGGCTGTATGCTTCTTTGCCATCTTCATGGTATAAAAAAATCAACAGCTGTGTTCACATAGCTGTTTCGGATTGATGGGTGGGATGTGATAGTGGGATTATAGGGTAGGGAGGAGTTACACCTCTAGTCCTCAGGAATGGCAGTGCGTTACGTGTACCATGGGCGTCACAGTGTATCCTGTGACGTCCACGGTATCATCTGTATCTACTGACTTCCTGCAATGCATGAGGTCGTCACTTCATCTTTTTAGAGGTTGTTATACACTGCGTTTGCCCGTACGAGGTTGCCACTCAAGATTGGTTTTTTTCTATCAGTTCTTCGAGCTATGTGACCATTATTTATTTACATCGCAGAGCGCAAATCAAGAAAGCTAAGGCCAAGTTTGCGAAAAAGATGAAGCGGTCGGAGTCCAGTCGAAGGTCGCAGCGGCGGCCGCACGCCTGCTGCTACTGCCACAAACGGTTCCTGCACCTGGAGACCTTGCAGGTGAGCGGTAGCGGCTTAGAAAGTGTTGCCGGCAGGGGGCGCCACTCACGCGAGCAGTATTGTGATCTACTCGTGTTATCTACCTTCTAAGACACCATTGTGATTCATCATAATTATATCAGCCTTTATCTGTCCACTGCTGGACATAAGCCTTCTCCTTGGGTTTTGCCAGTAGTTGCCACGCTTGGCAGGCTGATTGGCAACCGCAGTTAGGCTTCAGAGATGTTTTAAGAGGACGCTGCTGTCCATCCCTCATCTCAGTCGCCTCTTACGACACCCACGGGAGAGGAAGGGGTGGCCTATTCTATGCTGGGACCACACGGCATTGTAGTAAATTCTTGTTAAACTGAGTCAATTAATTTGACTACATCCTCACCTATCATGCTTCCCTGGTACCCCGCCGGTGTATACCGATAGCGCAGTTATGGGAAAGGGACTGTAAATTATGGTGTTTAACAACCCCATTGCTAGTTTTTGCTATTGCTATGGATTCTAACATTTGCTATTTGCTAGCAATAAACCTTGTCGGGTCGACCTCCACGCGGTTCCCCCTGAGAACCAGTTTGATTAGTTCTCGTCAAATTTCACGATGTGCCAACTGACCTGCTTTCTTCCTCACCTATCATGCCTCCCTAGTAGCTATGGGTGATATCATCGCCGTTCTGAAATCTATATATTTGGGTTACTCCAGATTTTTTTTTTATTGGTGAAAATGGTATGGTAACCCCGCCTGCGCTAACGGGATACGCTGGCGGACCACCAGTGAAGGGTGATAGATGAGAATTAAAACAGGCCAGTTAGCACATCATGATGAATTCATCAGGAATTAACCATGATAGTTTCCAGGGAGAACCGCGAGGAGGTCGACCTGGTTGGGTATATTGCTAGCAATGGGATTCTCAGTCTCCATTACTAACAATCCCTTTCCCCCCTACTCTAGATATTAGGAGCAGATAGGTGTATACCTAATCTATCGAATCTATCAATATCGGAATGGGTGTATATCCATTCCGATATCGATAGATTCCTTCACATCAATATTACATTATTCACATTCCTCTTCCTCTCGGACCGCCGCAAGGTGTTGACGTCTTTATTGTGTACTTTTCTTTGTTTAATAATATTATTTGCATTTTAATTACAAAAAATATATTGAATACGCATTAGGAGTGCATAAGCAGTAAAGAAGCATCTATAAAGCGGCGCAATTTACCTACTTCTTCAAAACTTCTTACAGCCTGGTAATCGGCAATATAAGGTACGGTGAATAGTTACCTATCTATTTTTAGAAATCAACGCAAGGTTTACTATTACTATAATAGTTAATGAAGTGCCCCGTCTGCTGCAAGTGATTGGTCGCGGAAGCTCCGCCTATAATTTTACCTGTTACATTCATATAAACCGAAGAATTGTATTGTGTGCGACAGCTCATTATAGCTATTTTAAGATTGCATTGTAAAGCGCCTGAGTTTTAATCTACGTGAATCGATCTATTGTGTTTAGCTACACAATACATTTTGATATTATTTTATTACTGTCAAATATCTCGGTAATAGGAATGGAGAATATGAGCAATAAATCATTATCGGAAACAAATCTTTCGGAAAAACAGGATCAAAGTACTCCACCAAATTTTATGATTAAGCGAAGTAAACGAGGCAGAGAACATGAATGTGAGGCTGAATTCAGCGCCTTTAAGGATGAAATTAAAGTTTTACTGGCATCTAATATGGCGACTCAGCAAGAGGAGAACAAAAAAATTTACTCTGCCGTGATGGAAATCAAACAATCTAATAATAATATTGAGAATACCGTGGCCTTTCTTGCTACGCAAAATGACGAACTAAAAAAGAAAATAGAACAACTAGAACAACAGGCTAAAAAAGACAAAGACTATATAACTATTTTGGAAGAAAAAATAGAAGATGTGGAGCGCGGAAGTAGAAAGGCTAATATAGAGATAAAAAATGTACCAAAAAATAGTAATGAAAATAAGGAAGATTTAATAAGCATGACTGTGAAATTATCTAAGGCTATAGATTGTAATATCGACAGGCGAGATATTAAAGATATATATAGAGTGCATAACAAAAGGAGTGACACAAAAAATAGTTCTGTCATACTTGAGATGTCATCCACAATTTTAAAAGCCGAGTTCATCAAGACGAGTAAATCATATAATATCAGGCACAAGGAAAAGTTATGTGCAAAACATCTTGGATTTAAGATTGACGAGTATACTCCGATTTTTGTCTCAGAGCAGCTAACCATTAAGGCAGCTCGCTTATTTTACCTTGCAAGAGAAGTAGCCAAGACTAATGGATATAAATTTTGTTGGACAGCCTATGGAAGGGTGTACATCAGAAAAGATGAGAACTCCCCCATTATTGTCATAAAAAATGAAACACAAATAAATTCCCTAATGCAACTCAAATGACTAGACGTAGTTCCAGCCATAAATGAGTTTTTGTTATATTTTGGCCGTGTGATGATTTATTATAATATTATTTTATATGTAAAAAATATTAATAGAATATGTAATGTAAAAGAGTGGATCGTTTATACAAACAAATATATGCTCTCATTTACACTACAAACAACACTAATTTCTTTCTATTATTTTATACAAATTCAAGATATATATTTATACAGTACCTACTCATTACAAATACTAACACATTCATACACATATGTTCATTTACACACACACATACACGCTTGTTTACACAGATATATGCACACACATAAAAATACTCTCAAGTGTATTGTCCTGACATTTTATAAATTTCATTATGGATAGTACACTAAAAGTAATAAACGAAATAGACAATTCTGATACAATACAAGTAGTTGAATGTACTTCAGAGAATTTTTTAAAACAAATGCGAGTTAAAAATACTGATTTTATGATAATATCACAGAGTATTAAAACTTTAGAAAAATTAATTAACAACCGGTTAACAAATTATATAACTAAATACAATATATTATCATCGCAGCAATTCGGTTTTAGACAGGGGCTTTCTACTGAAGACGCAGTTTCGACGCTTGTTGCTAAAATTACAGAGGAGGTTGATAAGGGAAATAAGTGTTTAACTGTTTTCCTTGATATCAAAAAAGCCTTTGACACTGTTTCCGTTTACAAACTTCTGTACAGACTTGAGGGTATAGGTGTAAGAGGAATACCTCTTAAACTTTTTAAAGACTACCTATGTGAACGGAAACAAAGGGTTAAGATAGGCGAATTTATCAGTACAGAAGAAACAGTTACGTACGGGATCCCGCAAGGAAGCGTCCTCGGCCCTACACTGTTTCTTATATATATTAATACTTTATGTAACATGGCATTAGAAGAGGGATTAGTTATTTCATTTGCTGATGACACAGCTGTTATTTTCACAGGAGAGACTTGGGAACAAGTAAAGTTACATACTGAGAGCGGACTGGCTAAAATAGCGGATTGGCTGCAATATAATCTACTGACTTTAAATGCCATTAAATCTAACTACATCTGTTTTACTAACTATGATCGTACACAACCACAAAATAGATTTAATATAAAGATCCACAAATGCCGAAACTTTCAAAATTTAAATTGTTCTTGCGCTACAATTAATAAGGTACATAACACCAAATACCTGGGAGTAATTATCGATCAGCGTTTATCTTGGCACCAACACTCTGAAATAATTATGAATAGAATTCGAAAGCTTATTTGGGTATTTAAAATGCTACGTCATATTACTACAAAAACCTTATTGCAGCGAATTTATGTCTCCTTGGCTCAATCTATCCTTGTTTACTGCTTAGCAATTTGGGGAGGGGCAACAAAAATAAAATTTCTAGAACTAGAAAGGGCACAGAGATCGCTGTTAAAGGTGATGTACTTTAAACCATTTCGGTTCCCTACTGAAAGCCTTTACTTAATAACCGATCTTCTGACAGTAAGAAAATTATATGTACTTCAACTTACATTAAAAAAACATAAATCGCTAACATATAATCCTGAAAAGAATAAAAATAGAAGAAAACACAAAGTAGCTGATACAATCACAGTTAAAACTACATATGCAAAAAGACAATACACCAGTCAATCATCAAAAATATATAACAATTTAAATAAAGAACTCGATATATATTCACTCAATTATCATAAATGTAAAAAGACTCTATTTACTTGGCTTAAAGCCAAAAGTTACGATGAAATAGAAAATATAGTCTGGAATTAAAAAATAACCATATAAATAATAAATAAAAAGTACAAAAGTAAAAAAAAAAAATAATAAAGAACACAAACTATATTATTATATATATCTATACCATACACACAAATTCACACATACACACACACACACGCACGCACACACACGCTCGCACACACACATACACACAAGAACAAGCACATATACGACCGCATTTATTATCATAAATAGACATTTTTTCTTTTTTTATGATATGTAATTTTTTTAGTATTATTGTATAAAAGTAAAACAAAGTAAAATTTTTAATGCTGATTAAGAAAAAAAGAAAAGTAAATTGTAATGATCATGAAATTTAATTATTGTTGTGAAGGAGCGGTTTCTCCTAACACAAGCAATTTTTGCTTAACAGGAGATACCAAACCCTGTAATGTAACTAACTACCTTTGTATAAAGAAATAAATTTATTATTATTATTATTAATATTATATATTCGATAAGCAATATATATATATATATATATATATATATATATATATATATATATATATATATATATATATATATATTTAGTTACAATATATATATATAAACTAAATGTTTAAATATTTTTTATGCAACTTAGAATGGCAAACAAGCTGACGGCCCACCTGATTGAAAGTGGTAACCGTCGCCTATAGACATGAGCAGTAACGTGGACATAACAGAGTATACTGTTTCGTCCATGATACCCCCCATGCGTTGCTATTCCTGAGGACTCAGGTGTTATTCCTCTGTACCCTGTAAATTCACTGTCATATCCCACCCTTCAAACCGAAACACAGCCATGCAAACACAACTGGTTCACGGTAGAAACACGAATGGGACAGAGGTGGCCGAGCAAACGACTTTTGTACAAAGTCTCCGTCTGGTATAGATATTGGTATATAGTACGCATCCCTATACCCTGGTACCCTCCCCCCCCCCCTTAGCGTATACCGATAGCATGGGTTTGATTACTATTCTAATATCATAAAAAATGCATGTTTTTCTTTTCAGGTCCACAAGAAGAGTCACGAAGGTGAGAGCCTGGTGCTAAGGTGCAACTTCTGCCTGGAGGAAGCGGCCGATGACGACTCGCTGCGGACCCACGAGGCCTCCCATACGGGACCAAAGCCCTACCTCTGCACCATATGTGGGAAATCCTACAAACGGAGGGAGACCATGGTACGTCTTAAGTCTTAGGAGAGATTTTGCCTCACTCTGCGTGTTCACCCGCCTGTACAATGGACTGTGCTTAGAGGAATTGTTTAATATGATGCCCACAGCCACTTTCTACCATCGTACGGCTCGCCATCGACAGGGAGTTCACCCTCATGTCCTACAGCCTCAATGGTCGCGTACTGCGCGGTTTCAAAGATGTTTCCTTCCACAAACACTCAGGTTGTGGAATGAGCTCCCTGCCGAGGTTTTCCCAAGAGACTACAGCATGGGGTTCTTCAAAAGAGGGGTAAAGAGGTTTCTTCAGGGTCGGCAACGCGCGCGTAATACCTCTGGTATTGCAGGCGTTCATAGGCTACGGTAGCCGCTTACCATCAGGTGGGCCGTATGCTTGTTTGCCACCTCAGTGGTATAAAAAAAATGTGACTACATTATCGTAATGAACAGCTTCCAACTGACCACTGCTGCCTTTCCATGGGGGTTTTGCCAGTAGTTGCCAAGCTTGGCAGCTGCGTGAGGCTTTGAAGATGTTTTAAGAGGGACGCTGCAGGCATATGGTATTTGTAATGGGGCCTTAAAAGGAGCAAGCTAAAAAAATGGTAGGACAGTCAATTGTTATATATGACATATATATATACATATACTATATTTTTTTTGATGGGTGAAAATGGTATAGTAACCCCGCCTGCGCTAACGGGATACGCCGGCGGAGCACCAGTGAAGGGTGATAGATGAGAATGAAAACAGGCCAGTTAGCCCGTCATGATGAATTCATCAGGAATTAACCATGATAGTTTCCAGGGGGAACCGCGAGGAGGTCCACCTGGTTGGGTATATTGCTAGCAATGGGATTCTCAGTCTCCATTACTAACAATCCCTTTCTCCCCACATATACTATATTATATATGAAATTGAGAATAATATAAAGTACAAGTTTTTCTACCAGACTTTTTTTTGTAAAGTGATTAATAAAGAATAAATAAATTTCCACCCCCCACAGATATACCATAGGAAGCACCATAAACCGGAAAAAGAATATATATGCGATATATGTTCGAAAACCTTCAACGCGCCATGCAAGCTCCAACGGCACATAGTGAGCCATAGAGTCGACAAATTCGTATTGCGATATGAGTGTCCTGTCTGCGCGCATATGTTTAACACTAAATACCACATACAGATGCACTTGTCGACCCACCAGAAGGAAGGGCTGTGAGTATACGCCTTCATTTAAATTTGTATGGACTTGTATGGGTGTTGTATGAGTGTTGTATTATGTTGAATTGAACGTAGATACGCTGCAAAGGGTAGGATTATGTGTATTTGTCTTAAATTTAGTTTGTATGGGAGATGTATGGAAGCTTTTATTGGCTGTGAACTGTCGATGTCGAAATTGTGTGTATTGTAACTTTATGGCAGTTTGTATGTATTTGTATGGAAGTTGTATGAGAGTTGTATTATGTTGAATTACATATAGGTATGCTCCAGAATGCAGCACTATATGTATATTACGGTTTGTATGGGAAATGTATGAGAGCTTCTATTCCTCGTATATAGTCGTCGTCAAAATTGTGTATATTGTAACTTGATAGCATAGGTTTGTATGAATTTGTATGGAAGTTCTATTATGTTGAATTGAACATAGGTACGCTCCAGAAGGCAGGACTGTATATATTTACGTTTATTACAGTTTGTATGGGAGATGTATGAAAGCTTTTATTAGTTGCAATTGTGTGTATTGTCTAAATGAACTTGTATGATGTACAATTGGTTTGTAATTTGTATGTTTTTACGCATAAACAATCGAATTTCGAATGCCCGTCTTTGTTTGTATTTCGAATTTTAAATAATAGAACAATTTTAAATATTTCCGAACTCTTATGTATAGAATTAATTTTTAATCTATTTGAAAATAGAACGCAATTTTTTTTTTTCTTACAGAATCATAGAGGAAAACCGCAACGACATATTAGCCATGGTGCTGCAGAACGCGCGAAAAATACCCAAACACTCGGACACGCAGGCGAACATCAGCGACATGATCCCGCCGGACGAGAGAAGCCGCGTGTGCAACATATGCGGTGAGGTATTCCAACACTTCTACTATTTAGAAGAGCATCTCAAGTCTCACGGCTCGAAAATTGCAATAGAAGATATAACAAAGACGGAAGAGAAGAAGCACGTATGCACGGTGTGCAACAAAAGCTTCAAATTGCATTACTATCTTAAACTGCATAGCTTCACCCACACTAAGGAGAAGCCGTACATCTGCCAGCAATGTGGTAAGGGCTTTATAACTAAAGGTAAACTCAAACGTCATCTGGAGACGCATTCGGGACTTAAAAAGTACCAGTGTCACATATGCTACAAGTTTTTCACGAGAACCTCATACCTAAGGATACACATACGAACAATTCACGGTACGCAAGATTACAATTTTAGGTTAGAAAAAGAATTTGGCGATCAAATGGGATCGCTCCATAACATGATGGGCCACCATAGTGTTTAGTTACAATAGTTTTATACGAAATTTATTTTTTCTTTCACTCGACACAAGTGGTAAACGATCGGCGTGCCTTTGACGTATTGCGTAAAGAAAAGTTGAATAATTGTCTATGGATTGCAAGGGTAGGGATTGTACACGGTCATTCGGGTTCAAAAAAATGTTAGTAATATATAATACGACCTTTTTTACGTGCATAAACGTCCCTCGGAACGGGATGTGTCCACTGACCGGGATAAAAAGTTGCCTTCTCTGATCCGATCCATATAGTACGTGTATACCAAACTAGATGGCGCTGTTTCATATTATATAAGTACTAGCTGACTCGGCAAACGTTGTTTTACCATATACATTATTTCTAGAACTATACATGAAAATTTATCCTACTACAATTATTATATTCGATTGCCATCTTGCAACCCTATTGCGGAATATAAAAATCGCAATTAAAAAACAGGGGTTGATCGTAAAAGGGTGAAAATTTGAGGTTGTATGTATTTTTCAATGCTGAATTATAATAAACAAAATGTTAAAAAAATAAAAAAAATAAAAAATTTATGGTTGGGTCACCCTTATTATTGAGGGGTATGAAAAATAGATGTTGGCCGATTCTCAGATCTACCTGATATGCACACAAAATTTCATAAAAATCGGTAAAGCTGTTTCGAAGGAGTTTGGTAACAAACACCGCGACACGAGAATTTTATATATTAGATACATACAGATTTATTTATTTAATATGAAACAACGCCATCTAGTTCGGTATACACTTAGTATATAGGTCGGAGATCCTTCTCCGTCTACTTCTAAGGTACTTTTTCACCCGGTCAGTGAGTATATGCCTGTAACGGGAAGAAAGTCGTGGCTAAAAGCTTTTTTTTTAAACCTCCATCGAGTACGTTTGCACTTCCCAAAGGTTGACTGGTAGAGAATGCCTATAGCATTAAGTCCGCCTTTTTTATCACATTCTATTGGTCCATAATGTTTAAATAAATAAATAAAAGATATTTTTATATATTATAAACATTTAGGTGACCCGGGTAAATTAATTATCCCGGACGAAGTCGCGGGTAAAAGGTAGTATCAGTATAAATACACAGAAACGTCAAAAACCTACTGAATTCAGAAGAATACAGATTTTTTCTGGGTTGAGTTAGTAGAGCCTTTGCTGAAAATGGCGATATGAATGAAAAACAGGACTCTTGAATGTTCTGACGTCACATATGACAAGTTCTTATTTGATAAAGCGATTACCCCTTTTGCGTAGTCGAGTAACTTGGGTATGGGGTTTTTGTTTTTAATTATTTTTTTTATTTCAGTAGGTACTAATTCTGCTATTTTTAATGCAATTGATTAAAAATTTAAAAAACAGTCACGAAAGTTGACTTTAAATATAGTAATATTGGTACCGTTCCAATATCTTTATTTTTATACAACTTAGAATGGCCAACAAGCTGACGGCCCACCTGATGGAAAGTGGTAACCGTCGCCTATAGACATGAGCAGTACCATGCACATAACAGAGTATACTGTTTCGCCTATGATACCCCGCATGCGTTGCCATTCCTGAGGACTCAGGTGTTATTCCTCTGAACCCAGTAAATTTACGCCATATCCCACCCTTCAAATCGAAACACAGCCATCCATGCAAACACAACTGCTTCACGGTTGAAACACGAATGGGACAGAGGTACCCAAGCAATCGACTTTTATACAAAGTCTCCCTCTGGTCTATCAACATATATATTGGGTAGTTTTGGAAAAAAGTGATCAGCCATTCCGATATCGCCCGTATTTGTCGGATGTCTATATACTTTTGATCGGACGCTTTTTCCCGCCATCAATGTATTTACCAGAGGAAGACTTTGTACAAAAGTCTTTTGCTTGGGTACCTCTGTCATTTCGTGTTTCTACCGTGAAGCAGTTGTGTTTGCATGGCTGTGTTTCGGTTTGAAGGGTGGGATATGGCGTGAATTTACACGGTACAGAGGAATAACACCTGAGTCCTCAGGAATGGCAACGCGTGGGGAGGTATCATGGGCGAAACAGTATACTCTGTTATGTCCACGGTACTGCTCATGTCTATAGGCGACGGTTACCACTTTCCATCAGGTGGGCCGTCAGCTTGTTTGCCATTCTAAGTTGCATATATATATATTGGATCGGTATCCATTTTACCCATGCCTACATCAAAGGATGCTTGTTGACGGTTCCAGTACCGCCGGCATAGAAATAAATATATATATTTTATAAATATATGACATTAATAATTGAATATTGTAAATAAAAATGTGTATATAAATTGTAAATATATTTTTTATTAGTATATAATTCAAAAATGTTTCCTTAATTAACGAAATGGTATATTTTGTTGTAACAATGTAATGGATGGGTGTAACCGCTTGACTTCATCATTAAATGTTCCATAAAACGCCTACCACTTGTTCACAAAACCGTCAAATATAATATAATAAAATTGTAGTCACACGATGTTTTCACATAGAGATGTTGTAAGGAGAATTGATATGAGAGGTCTTAATAAGGCCAATATTTGTCAAATCTAGGGCTGCCATCACCTGAATTGCCGACACCGAAAAATCCCGGATATTCGGGCGAAATATGGGCCTTTCCCCGGACACTTCGGAGAACAATTTTTTTTGTAACAATAATAAAAAAAAAGTTATATAAAAACCAAGCTGAACTGTGGATGACTAACGTAACTAAGATTTATTTCAATTGATCGCCTTCCTATAAAAAAGTGGACAGGCCCCAGAACGCCTTTCAAAATCCGGGAAATTCCGGACGGACGGCAGCCCTAGTTAAAACAATATTATTTTTGACATTTTGTCTGTCTTTATTTTCGTTCCGGTATATACACAGAAAGTTATATTCCAAATTGGACGTCGTTATCGCAATTTTATTTGATGCCGGAACTATAATAGACAAAGCAAAATTATGAAAAATATTAATATTAATACAGGGTGTAAAGGACAGGTCAGCTGTGTGAGGTCAAAGCCACAAGCGTACGAAAACTACCTACGAAGAAGCGCCACTGACCGCGCGCTGTAGGTATCACGCGTCGTGTCGAGCGTAACATTTCAAATACATTGCGCGGCGTCGACACTAAGAAGCGTTAATTATACGGCTGCGGTGCATTACCGGCGGGAGAACAATCTGCCATCTGATTCAGTACATTCATTTGAATCAGCTGTTTTCGTTTCGGCCAACCTGTTCCTTACACCCTGTATATTTAGAATCTAATATGATTTAGTTCTCTTAGTTAAAGAAATAAAGTTTAAAATTACTTGGAAGGACTCTAAGGTGAATGAGCTAATCTTAACAGAGTTATATTAGCTTAGCTTAGCTCACTATGTGGTTTACACTCGACATGTCAAATTGTTTGCTAATTATGGCAAGTGTAAAAAAAGGTTTCCACTTTAGGTTTTTTGGTGGAACTGCCAATTAGGAATTTATCACGGGGAGTGCTCTGAGGAATTGTTCGGATTGATACCTGCTGCTGATTTTCACCACCGTACAACCCGCCATAAACTAAAATTTCATCCCAACCATCTGGACGAGTGGCGGTCCTCCACCGTGCGTTTTTCAAGGCACTTTCTTCCACGCACAACCACTCTTTGGAATCAACTTCCAGCAGCAGTATTTCCGAACCGATACGATATCGTGACCTTCAAGAAAAGAGCATATTCCCTTTTGAAAGGCCGGCAGCACACCTGCAATGCCGCTGGTGTTGTGGGTGATCATGGGCGGCGGTAGTCACTTACCGTCAGGTGAGCCGCATGCTCGTTTGCCCCGTGTTATAAAAAAAAGGTATTTTTCTTTTTTTTATATAAATACAGGGTGTATACAGTGAAGTTGTAAATTGTATGTCGATACGAAATGTGATGTTTGCTAATTTGTACTTACACCAGATGTCGCTACGTGTTCGTGCGTAGGTGGCGCCCTCTGGAATCATGTGTGTGTAAGGTCGCCACTGATGCGTTGTGACGTTAACTCCTAGTAGTCGATCGTTTGTTGTTGACAATATTGAAAGGTTTGTCTAAAGGGATACGTTATACTATTAAATATATAGGGTCATGTATTCATGAGAGTCATACTTTATTTCAGAAAACTTACCCCCTTATTCATAAAAACTGAAAACGTTTACAAATCTGTTAACCTTTAAATGCCTGAAGTTTCAAATTTGATACCGCGGTTTGCATTGTTTCATTATTAAATAAATTTAAACATTTTGACCACCATAATGGCTAAAGTATCAAAAATGATACCAAATGTTTTTTTTTCCAAAATAAATATATATATAAAAATATCGTTTTGATTTTTTTTACTACTTTTTTTATACAACTTAGAATGGCAAACAAGCTGACGGCCCACCTGATGGGAAGTGGTAACCGTCGTCTATAGACACGAGCAGTACCGTGGACATAACAGAGTGTACTGTTTCGCCCATGTTACCCCCCATGCGTTGCCATTCCTAAGGACTCAGGTGTTATTCCTCTGTACCGTGTAAATTCACGCCATATCCCACCCTTCAAACTGACACGCAACCATGCAAACAACTGCTTCACGGTAGAAACACGAATGTGACAGAGGTGGCCAAGCAATCGACTTTTGTACAAAGTCTCCCTCTGGTGACAACTACTTTTCCCCATTAGTGAACACAGTAAAGGGTACACTTATACATATTTTTAATTCGAATTAAAAAATCAGGCTTTTAAAGGTTAATTATTTAAAATTATATAGTTAAAATACTGTTCACTGTTTTGTCACTTTCTTTCAAATTTAGAATTTAGTTCAAAAGAGAAGGGTTTGACATTTTTGTGAATAAGAGGGTAGTCTTAAATTTACTTATTAAGAGTTAAATTCTGTTTTGCAAATATTTTTGTTTTTTTTTTATTTAGATATATAGATAGGTACTCTGTATTGTTCCCTCCATAAGATTACAATAGTAAACTTATTATAGATACAAACAATTACAAGGTAATATTGCACTGAGAGAACAATGCGCGGCCTTATCGCTGAGAGCGATCTCTTGCACGCCACCTTTGGATGGAGAGGAGTAGCTATAAACAGTTCGACTGGAGGCACGAACCTCTGTTATTTATACAACTATTTTTATAATGCCTCTTCTCTATATATGTCATATTAAAATTTTAATGAAATTTTACGTTATAATGTTTTTAACCGACTTCGAAAAAGGTGAAATTGTCAATTCAGTTTTTTTTTATTTTGTTTTGTTACCAAAGAACTCCGTCGTTTTTGTGTTAATTTTTGATTTTTTTTATCTGAAACGTTGTTTTCAGATTGGTACTGTGGAAATTGCATCAAAACCGGCTCAGCGGTTTAGTTTTTAAATAAATATAAACGGGTTTATGGTTGTGACTATTATTTTAAAGTATTGAGGTAATTATGAATTCAGTTTTGCCCCGGTTGGAGTCGGTCTTTTGTGGAGCAAAATCTACTTACTCAGTTATTTTCAGAGCAAAAAGTAGATATCTTTTAAACTTTAAAATGTATTATCTAAGTATACAACAATTATACGCAATGACGTCTAAGATTATTTACCAGGGGACACCTGTCCCCATAAAGAAATGCACGTATATATTTTTAGATGAATCTGCTCACAGCTGACAGCTCTAATTCAGACTTTCTTGGGTGGGCACTACACAATTGTAGGTGGGCACGGCCCAACCGTCCCCCCTCAAGTATGTTTATAAATATATGATCATATATGTTTGAGAGTAGTAAGTCCCTGCATTGTAAAGTTGATGGGTTTTGTTACGTGAGCGCGGGCGGAGTCCCGAGTCTGTTTTAGCCGATTTTTAATAAAGTTTAGTTATGTATTAGCAATAATTTTACCATTTAGTTATGGATTCTATATTACGATTCCAAGAGGTTGTTGATTTTGTAAAAAAAAAAGAAGAATATAGCAAATAAACTAATTAAGTTTTATCCGTTTGTTTCATTTGATCTCCGTAACCCAGACTAAAGGATTCGCATTTATTCGACCGAAGTAGGTTAAGTGGAACCGACTTCAAGAAAAGAGGTTCTCGCTTCGGTCGTATTTTTTATGTTTGTTATGTACTTAGGATATAAGGATAGGTATTCGTGTTTCAACCGTGAAGCAGTTGTGTTCGCATGGCTGTGTTTCGGTTTGAAGGGTGGGATATGGCAGTGAATTTACACGGTACAGAGGAATAACACCCGAGTCCTCAGGTGTTATGTTATGTCCACGGTACTGCTCATGTCTATAGGCGACGGTTACTACTTTCCATCAGGTGGGCCGTTGTAACACTCTTAAGTTGTATGAAAAAAAGGGTGGTTATTTCCTTTAGATACTCAACAAAGACGGTATAGCAGGCATAACAGTTTGCGCCGGCTGACTTCTTCAACGCTGCCATGGAAGGTTTCGACAGTGTCTTGCATTTAAACTTGTTTCCGTTTTTCTTTGGGGCCGGTTTTTTTGGTTCACTTGCATGCGAGACATGACGCGTGCGCTGTACGGAGTAAAGTTTTTTCGTAATAGACTTTTTTTATAGGTGATAATGGAATGGTAACCCCACCCGCGCTATCGGTATACACCGGCGGGGCACCAGTGAAGGATGATAGGTGAGGATGAAGCAGATCAGTTAGCCCATCGTGACGAATTCAACGAGAAAAAACCACGTGGAGGTTGACCTGCAAGCAATTGATTGATTGCTAGCAATCTGTCAAACTCCATTGCTAACAGTCCCTGCCCCCCCAGCGCAACCGGGGTTACCATTTCATTTTCGTCGATAAAAAAAAACTATTTATCAATTCGGCTATTTGACCATTTCAATAAGGTACTTACTAAAAATGTTAAAATAAAAAAAACAAATCAACAGCAAAAAAAACTACAGTGATGTTATGAAGAGTTTATATTTAGATTTCTAGGTATACCTAGCAACACTACTAAACTTTTTTTTTATGTATTAGTGCTATTTTTTTTTACATAGAAAAATTAATCATATTTTTATTCAGTGTTCTTAGATCATATCCATTCAAAGCCACGCAACTATTGTTTAATCTTTGCACATTTAAAGCAGAATAATTATGGCAGTATCGCGGAGGTCCTACGCCTAAAAGAAAACATTCAACAGACTATTACAACCACAGAATTAGAACTTACTTTCTTGTTCTTAGTCTAAAACCAATAATTAAATAAAACAACTCCTTACTTAATAAACTTTTGAATAGCATATATTTAATTAAGAAATAAAAAAATACATAGTAGAAATAACATAACCTCTTTTAAGCTAACTTACATTCTAAAAGATACCAGTTTTTTTTTTTTTTGTAGAACAAGTTACAGAACTTCTGTCTATAGCTTGACAAAATTTGTGACGAAAGGAAATTAAAAAAAAAGAAAATAAAATATTTAAAACTATTAATTTATTTCGTAATAGATACAATAAGCCAGTGTTAATAATTTATTGAAAAAAAAAAGAAGTGTAATACAATCAACTTGTCATTTTAAAAGACACTAGATTTCATTCTAGGTAATGTCAAATTGATAAGGGTCCGTCTAGAAAATTAATTATAAAAAATAAAATATAAAAAAAAAAATGCACATTTATTACACAAATATATAGTAATGGACCCAGTAACAACATGCTGTAGCTACTAAAATAGACTTAACTGGGCGCGGTTTTTTTTCATAAGAATAACAAGCGATTTCGAAGCTAAAACATGATTACATTCTTAAACAAATTGATTTTTTTAAATCTTCATAAATATAAAACGGAGATGTAGTCAGTTTAAAAATATTTAAAACTATACATCTTTGCATATAACAACAATAAAAAAAAATTTCAAATCTCCCATCATCACTGGCCAATAATAAATAGCGGCATATTTAAATAAAGAATAACAAGAAAAGTCCTCTTAAAGCGACATGCATTTAAAAAAAAATATTTAAGAATGTATACGAATTATCGAACGATAAAAAAAAAAAATAATACAAGCGCCCAATTAACGCGGGAAAATGCCCGACAAAAAATAGGAAATAAGTTAAAAATCTAGTAAACGTAGGCTAGCCGATAATTTCTTAGATTTATAGTGCTAACGTATTTTATATTTTGTTTATATTAATTATAATAATTGTTGTCTACGTTATAATATCTTATTATAAAAGTAACTTAATTAAAAAAAAAAGAAACTTTTTTTTTATTTTACTTCCGGCGTAATTAGATAAAAAAAAATAGAGATATACATGTTAAAAAAGAAACTTTTTTTTTTATTATAAAATGTTATAATGTAGACAATTTTATTTTTTAAAAGCACGAATGGCGCGAGGGCGTCGTGTAGTGGTCAGGCCCTCTAACATAAGCATCACATGCCAGTTACACTCTAGAATGCACCAAAGTCTGATTCGTTGCAGTTTAGCTGAAAAATATTGGTGTTTTTACTTGTTCAAGTATATATTAGAACTGATTCGGTTTTTAAAGAATATTTTTCATTTTTAGTAATCGATTTTTAAAATAATTAGAAGTCTCAATTTACATTTCATTTCTTCGAAGTTTATTTTTTAGTTTATATTAACCTCTTTCTATGCCTCTACTCATTAAAAAAGGAAATTATTTTTAAAAAGAATTTAATTTTAAATTAGGAACGCATCGTGATGGCGACATCTTGTTGTATAGTCAATGAAAACCATTATAACGGGAAAATAAGCATTCTATACCAAAACTTTCCAGTTAAACCGCATAAAACAGTGAGAAAATTAAAAATAACCATAAGTCATAAGTAGATGTAAATGAAAAAAAAAAAAAAACAAATCGAAACAAACTCGATTGGCAAGTCAAACAAGTGATAATTTTAATGTCAAATCACAGACTAATAAAAAGATATAGAAACAACAATACAGAATAATAATCTGGAGACATTTCTTTCAAGTGTCAGTTGGGAAATGTCATTTTTGTATATTTTAATAAATTGGGTACATAAACAGTCATACAATCACGTCAGAATAACATATCTATATTAAAATATTATCTATTAACGTCAAAATAAGACAATAAAATAAAAAAAAAGTACCACGTTTTAAACAATATAGTATTACTTAGTAACTTTTAAAACTTACCACTGGCAACACTGCGTTATTTTTTCTTTTATTTTGACAACTGACCAGTACGCCTTTAGTCGAGCATAGTTTAGTGGCTCCACAATTATTCTGCATTGAGATTCTATATATTTTTACCAATCTGAGTGTCAGAATAAATAAAACTCTTGGCCGTTTACAATTAATCAATAGCTCTTACACGCTAATACTCCAAACAGAGTCTGCTCAGGTGCTCAGAACGTACTCAGCGCGGGGGGGGGGGATACTTGAGTATTATTATACTATACTCTAAGCCAATCTCTGTACGTATATATCAGAATATGGAACAAATTAGGAGCGTGCGACCTCAAATAGCCTCGTAGGCTTGCCAAATATCCGGATTTTTTTTCCTGTCCCATATACAGTAACTATAATACCTTTTTGTCTTAAGAAATAAATATATTTATTGCCAATTAAGCATAGATTACTATTATGGATAATTTAAAAAAAAATCTAAATATAAATAAGAAATATATTTATAAAATAAAATAATTAAGCGAATATCAAAACCTGCTTTTATCGCGGGATAGGACAGTGTATTAAACCGCTACTCCACCAGGGTCATCAGAGAGACGTAGTTTTATATACTCTATGTTTATTTTTTTCTTTCTGACAACCCTAATGATGATGATAGATATGGTAAATACCTCTAGATCATAAAATTATATACTTGACCATTATTCTAGTACAAAATATGCATAGAATAATTGCACGCATGTTCGACTCATGTTTTCTAAACATAAAACTGATTTGTAGGACTTAGCAAAGTAGATTGGCCCCAAACCTGTTACACATTCTAATTTATTCCTTATTCTGAGACGCATTGAGACTGAGATCTAGCACCTAATCACCATCCACTCCGTTACCAATATTAAATTGAAAATTGGTAAATTAGCGAGCGAACTTCGGTGAGTAAACAAGCTTATCGTGTGCTTTTATATAGAATTAAATTCTCCCTAACTTTTTGTCAGAGATATCACGTACAGATGGTATGTTTCAGCCAATGCTCAGTCGGAAAAGTGATAACCGTCACTTGAAGAATACCACAGACAATACAGAATGCATTGACCACGGTATGCCAATTCGTTACCACTACCAAGCACCTTATATCTGTGATTGCACTAACATATTCCCCATGCAAGTACAGCTGAATCACGGACAGGACAAAAATGAACTTTGATCGACTTTGCATAAAGTCTATTTTTATTTGGCAGCAGAAATACGATTTAGAGGTGACGCGGCGATGATTCCTCTTTTCCAGTTTGAGTATTAACTGAAAAAAAAACTTACATTATGTACATATACGTGCTATCTAAGAGAGTTCAGTACGATCTGCCTGAGCGAAATCTGCCTGAGCGCAAACAGTAGCAACCCAATGCCAATAGGTGGGCTAAATCTTACATAGAACTGTCGAATTAAGTGGTTACAGAGAGCTATGAAATTTAATTTCATGGTTATAACGTTTTTATGTCGAATATTACATTGAGAAGTGGGCAAGAATCTTATAAAATTAAGTTTGGAAAGTGAAGAATTTAAGACGATAAATTTAACCTTAAAAATTGTCACCCCTAAGTGCAAAAGAGACAGTAGATAACTCATCGCTGTATAGCATCTCTCAGCTTCTTCAATTAAGGTGCTAGAAAGATACAAGACAACGGAAAAGGTGAGGAAAAATTCGTGGAGTTTCACTTGAAAAATATATCACTGTGCATACTCAATTTGTTTATAAGATTCTTGCAAATAGGAAATATGTGTTTAAAATATTTTTCGCAAGTGTATTATATTAATATTCAACAAATAAATGTTTTAGAAACAGTAATCGGTTATGGAAACAGTTGATTTTCGTTCTACATTTTATTAAATCGACCATCGGTTTTTCCTGGAAAAAAGAACTGAGCAAAACATGCGAATTGTTGAGTGGACTAGTCTTATAGATTATTGTACTCAGTTAAAATAGAACTTACTTAGTTAATATAATATTGTTTATTTGTACTAATTGAAACATGTTAAAACATAAAACTTAAATAAATTACATTAAAAATCTCATACCAATTATATTTTTAGCGCACGCTCAAGGTAAATAACAGATTTTTTAATTGGCATACTTAGTTCTTCATATAAACATTCCCTTAGTCACTTTTTAAGATCAAATTTTAGATAAAAAAATTTGATCGAACATTCCTTACGCTTATTTCGGTCATATTTGGCCGCAATTCAGATACACTTCATCTGAAATACAATCATTTTCGCGCGAAATATATTCCAACATTTAAATGTAGATAAGTATAGATTATTGTGGGCAGATGGCGGCTGATGATGATAATGACGAATTATTTTTGCTCGGCTTTCTTTCTCTTTATTAATTCAATCGTTGATTAACGAATGTACTTTTTACAACGTATCTGAAATTTTTACAGAGTACGCTCAACCTAACCTGAGCGTAGTATGTTTCTGTACAGGTTAAAAATTAATTTAATTTTTTTTGCTACTTTTTTTTTCTTTTTTCCAGGATAAACAAAAGTCGATTGATTCTACGTTATATACATCCCACCGCATGTAAGCTTTTCTGTATGACAGGCATTTCTGAAGACTTTCTTAATTTTAAATTACAAATATTCCAAAGCGAGATGGCAGTGTGGATTGCGGGTTTAACTGAAAGAGAGAGAACTATATGTTATTTATCTATTAATTGTTTTATGCAACTTAGAATGGTAAGCAAGTTGTATGTTTTTTTTTATACAACTTAGAATGGCAAACAAGCTGACGGCCCACCTAATGGAAAGTGGTAACCGTCGCCTATAGACATGAGCAGTACCATGGACATAACAGAGTATACTGTTTCGCCCAGGATACCCCCCATGCGTTGCCATTCCTGAAGACTCAAGTATTATTCCTCTGTACCCAGTAAATTCACGCCATATCCCACCCTTCAAACCGAAACACAGCCATGCAAATACAACTGCTTCACGGTTGAAACACGAATGGGACAGAGGTATCCAAGCAATCGACTTTTGTACAAAGTTTTCCTCTAGTGAGTATATAACTACAGTATGCTGTAGTCTCTTGGGAAATCCTCGGCAGGGAGCTCATTCCACAGCCTAAGCGTCCACGAGGGGAGGAACCTCTGAAGCAGATTGTTATACAGTTTACAGACATGAACAGCCCCACGAATGACCATGATACAGTTACCACCTTCCATCAGATAGGGCCGGGTGTACCTGGCACCCCTGGGTAATTTGTTACACCTCCCCCTTCATTGATTTGACAGTCTGGTGGGATAATCTGAAGCAATTATTACCTCTAGGCGGGTTGTGGGGTGCTGGACTTGTCCTTCTTCTTTTCTTTCTTCTTTTTGAGGAACGACGGCGTCCGCAGACCCTTCTTCTTCTTCTTATCCTTCTTAGGCGAGTCCTCGGTAGACACCTCCTTCGATGGGGAGCCCTGGAAACATAACATACTTGTGGACTGGCGTTGCTTGTAAAGATTGCTCTGGTCTGGTTGCCTTAACTCGCCTGCCAAGCGTGGCAACTATTGACGAATCTCTCTTAATGGGGAGGCTATGTCCAGCAGTAGGCAGTTAACGGCTGGTACAACATCACATCATCAGCGGTGGGAAAGGGATTGTTAGTAATGGAGACTGAGAATCCCATTGCTAGCAGTATACCCAACCAGGTCGACCTCCTCGCGGTTCCCCCTGGAAACTATCATGGTTAATTCCTGATGAATTCATCATGATGTGCTACTACTGGCCTGTTTTCATTCTCATCTATCACCCTTCACTGGTGCTCCGCCAGCGTATCCCGTTAGCGCAGGCGGGGTTACCATACCGTTTTCACACATCAAAAAAAAAACACATCATAGTCTTTACTAAAATTATAAATGTGCAAGTGTGTTTATTTGTTACTTTATAACTCCTTAACGGCTTACCCAATCAAAATTGGTATATAGTCCTATATGGGATGGGGAAGAGTATAGGCTACCTATTACTCTGGCCAGTGAACATAACCCGGTCAAGGGGGGAAAGGGATTGTTAGTAATGAGAATCTAACAACCCCATTGCTAGCAATATACCCTATCAGGTCGATCTCCACCTGGCTGCCCCTGGAAACCATCTTGGTTAATTCTTTTTGATATCACCACTAAGGGCCAACTGACTTGCCTTTACATCCTCACCTATCATGTTTCCCTGGTACCTCGCCAGCGTATACCGTTAGCGCGGACGCCGCTACCGTCCCGATCACGCGGTCAAAGTAACGGGTGAAAATTAATTTTAAATATACAATTTAGGATTGTGTTTTATAAAAACAAAAACAGACTTCAGTTTAGCAAAACCAATTATTTTTAATCAAAAATTAAATTACTGCGTCAATTAGATAAAATTTCTACGGGACCAATCTGTAAGTATACCCTATTAGACAAAAAAAAAATTCCCAAATCGGTTTACAACTGACGGAGTTATGAGGTGAAAAACTTAAAAAAAACACAACCGAACTGAGAAACTACTTCTTTTCGAAGCCGGTTAAAAAAGTCACTTACTTCTTTACTGCTATGGGAGAAGGTGCTTTGATGCGCGTCTGAGTGGTCGCCGTTCACCGTGTGCTCACCTACAATGATTAATAATATATATAAAAAAAAAACCAAATGCAATAAATAAATAATTTTACAAAAAACCTGACCAGAATAATTATGCTTTTAATCTATAAAAAAAAAAACCAAACCAAATGTTTAAATAAAAATATAAACTAAAAACTGAAAAAAGAAATTCCAAATATAAAGTCAATATCCCCAACACTCATACAAGCGACAGTGACAACCGTTCACGAGTATGACGGATGTAAAAAAAAAAACTACTTTATCAACATATATTTTTTTTATAATACTTAGAATGGCAAACAAGCTGACGGCCCACCTGATGGAAAGTGGTAACCGTCGCCTATAGACATGAGCAGTACCGTGGACATAACAGAGTATACTGTTTCGCCCATGATACCTCCCCACGCGTTGCCATTCCTGAGGACTCAGGTGTTATTCCACTGTACCCTGTAAATTCACGCCATATCCCACCCTTCAAACTCATACAATTGCCACTGACACCCGTTCACGAGTATGACGGACGTCATAAACCGGTGTATGGATTTTTATTATTCTGGTCAGACTATAATTGCGTTAAATGAGGTATTAGACACATATTATCAAAGGAACCTTAACTCCTTAAAGTGACCTTCACATTAAACTTTACCCTTCACCTTAAGCACTTATTCAAATATATTGTTATTACATTTATTACAGCGAAAACAAACCTTTATATATATATATATATATATATATATATATATATATATATATATATATATATATATATATATATATATATATATATATATATATACCCACAAACACACCATGCATTTAAGAGTCCAAACAGACAAAGCGTTTACCCATTCAATTAAAATATACAGGGTGTAAGGAACAGGTTGGCCAAAACGAAAACAGCTGATTCAGATGAATGTACTGAATCGGATGGCAGATTGTTCTCCCGCCGGAATGCGCCGCAGCCGTATAATTAACGCTTCTTAGTGTCGACGCCGCGCAATGTATTTGAAATGTTACGCTCGACACGACGCGTGATACCTACAGCGCGCGGTCAGTGGCGCTTCTTCGCAGGTAGTGTCGTACGCACGTGGCGTTGACCTCGCACAGCTGATTCCGCGCGTCGCGTTAGTATTTTAATACGTATATTACATTGCTGTCTTTTGGTATTTCATAGTACTTCACTATAAAATATTATTATTTCTTTATATTATAACATAACATCACAGATTACATGGTCGCCTGCAAGAGATCGCTCTCAGCGATAAGGCCGCGCATTGTTCTCTCAGTGCAATATTACCTTGTAATTGTTTGTATCTATAATAAGTTTACTATTGTAATCTTATGGAGGGAACAATAAAGAGTATCTATCTATCTACATGATATGATATGAAAAAAAAAACAAAAAAATATCGAATTTTTCCTAAAGAATTTCCACTAGTTTTCATTTCAGAATAATGGTCTAAATTCACTGTTTAAGTTTTTGCCAACCTGTCCCTTACTACCCTGTATTTTAGTACCATAAGGTCGATTCCGAGGCGTCCTTTCTATAAATCTACCTCCCAACATTAAAATTTGATATTACAGCAAAATCTTTATTGTAAGGACCAATATAAACCAATTTTCTAATAGGTTTAAAAATAAAAAAATATTATAAATTTACTTCATGACGGTCCATGAAACAGTAATTTTTTTTATACCATATGTCTGAGGTGACAAACAAACATACGGCCCACCTGATGGCAAGCGATTACCGTAGCCTATGAACGCCTGCAATACCAGAGGCATTACGCGCGCGTTGCCGACCCTGAAGAAACCTCTTTACCCCTTTTTGAAGAACCCAATGCTGTAGTCAAATATTTTAATTGGTTTAAGAATTAAAATATTTGATTAAAAGATTAATATCAAAAAAATGACGCCTCAAAAACGATTGTAATGTTTAAAAAAAAATGTGCATCTTACTACTACATTTCAAAAAGTCGCTTTGTAAGAGAAATAACTAAAAAAAATTAATTCCAGAAAACAAAACCGACTTCAAATTTGATTGACAAAATCAGTCATTTTGATCCAAAAACTAAACTATTGATTTTAACAAAATATCTACGAGACCAATCTTCGTATTGTGGGGGAAAGGGATTGTTAGTAATGGAGACTGAGAATCCCATTGCTAGCAATATACCCAACCAGGTCGACCGTCTCGCGGTTCCACCTGGAAACTATCATGGTTAATTCCTGATAAATTCATCATGATGAGCTAACTGGCCTGTTTTCATTCTCATCTATCACCCTTCACTGGTGCTCCGCCGGCGTATCCCGTTAGCGCAGGCGGGGTTACCATACCATTTTCACCCATCAAAAAAAAAATCTTCGTATTGGTCACAACAGAATATCAGTGTTTCGCTCTTTTGAGGGTAAAGCTATAAACTGAGTCGTGACCATTTTGCGTCACTATGGCACACGTATGAAGGAAGAAAACTGACACTTGTTTTATGTATTTTGCTTTGTATTTCTATATATGCATTCTCTTATCTCTTGTCGCTGTGGCATGTCTGTTGTTATTTGTTTGCTGTGAGTAATGCAAAATCTTCAAAAGGGGGGTAAAGAGATTTCTTCAGGGTCGGCAACACGCGCGTAATGCCTCTAATATTGCAGGCGTTCATAGGCTACGGTAACCGCTTACCATCAGGTGGGCCGTATGCTTGTTTGCCACCTTAGTGGTATAAAAAAAAACTATATATCTATCTATCTATTGTACACATAATTTTGTCAAGAATAAAATCGGTTTTCTTTTCGGAAAAAAGAAATTCTTCATACATAATATTTTTCATCGTTCTTTTTACACATTTTTAACAAAAGAAATTCTGAAATGTAGTGTAGAAAATGAATAAATATTTATATTTTCCCAAAAAACATTTTCTTTTTTTATTTTAAATATTTATTCATTTATTAATTTCCGTATATTATGAGTAAGTAAGCTGCATGCACTCACCATTGTGTGTCGTTAGCAGAGTCCTCTCTCGGAACCAGCCGAAAGCTTAAGCATGCGGGTGTTAAGCGCTATATTACACTATCAAAACATATATAGGATCACGTTTAATTCTTAATGCATTTTATATACATATATAAAGATCCTCGTGTCGGGTTGTTCGTTCACGCTAATCTCCGAAACGGCTCAACTTAATGAAATTTCGTAAAAGTATATTGTATGCTTAAACTTGAAATATAAGCTATAAGTTTTTATCCAGAGAAGAAAAATTTAAGCCGCTAGCTAGATGGCGGTAGTGGTCAACCGACGTTTGTCGAGTCAGCTAGTGATCCCATACGTTTTATAGTGTAACTATACCCTTGAAGCGTGGAAAGAGACATGAATACTCTAGAAGAATTTTCCCTCGCTTTTTATATATTTTTTATTGAGCATTCATGCCTTTCGTGGCGCAGGGCAAATCATATTTGAGGTAAGACAAAAAATTATTAATATTAAAAATTTAATTAATGACATTCAACAAGCCACATTAAACATATTTTAAAGTAACGGAAGTAGTAGGTATTTACATTTGTTATAAAGTAAACATCCAGATAAATAGGTTGTGAACGAAAATTAAAAAAAGAAGAAATATTTTTCTTTATTTGAAAAATAAAAAAAAGTTCCTTTTTGTATACACAGCCAGTGTTATTAAAAAAAGAAAAAGGTGTGTATATTAAAAATATTCTCTCGTAATCGATATTCAAATTTAGAACTTGGATAATCTATACAGCATTTTTTTTTCTATAATTCTCACAAACATTCTAAATTTTTAAAAAGAGAACAAAGTACACATTTAAAAATCGTTACGTCACAAAACAAACATGTATTAAATATGAGATTGGATAAAACATAAGTAGCATAAAACACCAAACACACACAAAAAAAAACATGCGTAACCTTATATGTAACATAAAATTATAAAATAAAACATAGGAAAAAAAAACACAATTATACTCGTACTGCAATGTTGTTTGTTACAGTTATTTTATTTTTTCATTTCTTATTTGATAATTAAAGACTAACATTCATGGATCATATTCACTTAGATAGAGCATCGACTGTGAAACGACATCTCAAAGAACGGTCAGCCTTTATCTGACGCATATTTTCTATAACAAATCAAATCGCCCCATTCATCATTGTTGCATGTAATTCGATTCTAAATCCCTTAAATCGGGTAAATTTATTATGTCTTACTAATTACTTATTCGTGTGAGTGTAACGCCCTCTGGTGTTTATAGACTGCTTTCGTTGTACGCCTCTAATTTGGCTTACTAGACGACTTTACGTGCTCTTCAAAACACGGAGCTACACCAGTCTATTCGTGATTAATACGTAATTGTTATATGTACGAGGTCTGTCCGGAAAGTTCGTATAAAAGTGTTCTGGAATGCGAGAAAGAGGAGTGGGGAGGCCAGGTAAGCGCAGGACCCCTTCCTTATGTCCCTAACAATGCTTCAGTTCTGGTCTGACCGCCGTGCGGTGCGAACTGGCTTGTCACGCCATCTGTGAAGTTACCTCTTAACGAAACCCCGTCGGCATGGAGCCCGCTTCCGTTGAAGAGCAGCGCGTCGTAATCAAGTTTCTCTCGAAACTCGGCAAGAATGGCCGTGAAATTTTTGCCGATCTCAGAACAGTTTATGGGGATGATGCTGTGAAGGAACCAACCGTCCACAAGTGGCTAAAAAGATTCAGAGAGGGCCGAGAAAGCATCAAGAATTCGTCCCTCCAGGCCAGACAGTTGATGGAAAATTCTACGTCGATGTGCTCAGACGCCTCAAAGCTCGTGTGGCACGAGTTCGTCCAGAATTGGCGCGAGAGGGGCGTTGGATTCTTCACCACGACAATGCCCCTGCCCACACCTCTCTTGTTGTCCGTGAGTTTTTGAGTAAAAATTCCATTACGGTGACCGAACACCCCCCTATTCGCCGGAATTGGCCCCGTGTGACTTCTTCTTGTTCCCAAAAACCAAATTGGTACTTCGGGGGCGGCATTTGGGGGACATAAATGAGATAAAAAAAGCTACGACGGGGCAGCTGAGAAACCTACAACCAGAGGACTTTCAAGGAGCCTTCTCACAGTGGAAACGGCGTTGGCACAAGTGCATTATGTCACAGGGGGAGTACTTTGAAGGGGATAAAATTGATTTACCTGAATAATTGTAAAATAAAATTTTTAAAAAACTTTTATACGTACTTTCCGGACAAACCTCGTATACTCAAACAGTTATGTTTACTCAGTAGCGCCATCTACCATTCCCATTAATACCACAGAAAATCAGCGTTTAGGCGATACGCCACTACGCCGGCATACACAGGCCAACACTGTATGCCGGCTGCAAACCCAGTGACCCGGAGGTCGTCGCCTCCGGAGTAGAAGCCGGGGTAATGGGGTACGCCCCGAGGCCCCTACCTCGCCCGCCCACACATCATCCGGCGGGCAAAGAGAAGACCCTGTAGTTGTTGTTGTTGTTAGGCGATACGTAAGAAAGCCTTTAGGCTTGGTTGGCTATGGTCACCACTCAGCTAAGTGTTTACACTTAGCTGAGTGGTGACCATTTTGGTCTCACAATTCCTAATTAGGTATAAATTTATTTTTGTATTTCCTTTTTCTTTAAGTTTATAATTGTTTATGTTTTCGTTGCAATTGTTATTGATATGCACCAAATAAATAATTTATTTCTTTCTTTATATTATGGCCTTATCTACTATTTATGCCATGTTGTCTGTAAGAGATTACTTTTTGCGATAAGACCGCCTTCTGTATATGCACATTCTGTATAAATACTCCTTGTATATATCTCTATTGTGCGCAAGACTTTATTATTATTATTGTGGCTGGTGTCTGGTTGAAAGTTCGAGATAATTTAGGTAAATTGTTATAGTTTACATAAAGAATCGTGTTAATTCCCGTTACAAGAATAAACCATGTCACGCGAATATAAACGTAAACTTGAAAATTGGCTGATAATTGAATCTGGCTGATTTGGGTCTTTTCTTTGGAATGTGAGTTGGTTACTAATTTTCTCAATTTAATAAATAAAAAATGCCTGTTACGATGTTCGTTCCGCTAATCTCTGAAACTGTTCAACTAATTTTGATGAAATTTTGTAATCATGTATTGTTTTTAGATAACGAATAAAAAATACCCAACAGAGGGCGGTAAGGACCAAAATATAATTAGCCCAATATAAATACCAATTAATGTAATTATTATTAATCAAAATCATTCAACGAACACATCTGACTGAAATAAAAAAAAAAATTGAACTGTTTTAGAAAAAGCGTTTATGTTCCAGACACTACATCTAGATGTATTTAATCTAGACACTACGTTATGAACGTTAAATAAACACAGCCTTACATCGTCCAATGTTTACTCAAACGCGAAGATAAAGGGATACTATTGAAAAATAGTTTTTTTTTAAGAAACTAAAACACTACAGTTCTATAAAACTTAATTAAATTAAAAGCAACTCAAATATCGTTACGTTGTATACAAACATTATCAAAATCCTCATCAAAACTTTGTGACAATCGAAATTTAGAGATGATTTTGTAGAAGATCGTGTGTTCGAACGGCGGCCAACTGGAATACAATCGTCGATTACAATTCGAATTGAAATCGATACTCGAATCGTATAATAATCTTTTGGACGGCACATCGTTATCAGAATCGATTGCATTGGAATCACACGTGTTATACTCCGTACAGACGCTAGGGGACGCGAAGCTGTTTGTTCTATCAACGTTTGGACTTGCATTATCAAGCAAGACACCAGATCTTTTAACACCGTCTTGACTAATATTAAATACTTTACTAGCATTGTTAAAATCTACCGCAACAAAACTGGGTATGTGGTCTTCCAAGTTGCGTACATTTCGCTTACAAGTTTTCTCAGTGCCCGTATTACTATCGTCGAAAGATAACCAGTATTTTATACCGCCGGGGTGCTCCGTCTGGGACATAGATATCACTGGCGCTTTCTTAACGAATGGAGAGCCCAATATAGTATCATCTTTCTCGTATAAAACACTCAAATCGTCACCAGTAAATCTTTCATTGATATTTTTAATGGGCGATTCGTTGCAGTTATTAAAAATATTTACATTCCCCGATTCATTAACATCTTCAACGAATGCATCATTCATGTCTTGTTCTCTATCGTCTAAAATAAATGTTTCATTTAAAAAGTTATCAATAGATGCATTTCCTTTATTATTTTCTTCATGACAATGCTCATATTCAATTTTACACGATGTCGGTACGTGAAAATCTTTTGCAATTGCAGTTTGTGTAAAATACAAATCATTGGCCATATGTTCGTTATCGTATTCATCAATACTTTGAGTAAAATCATCATTTAGTAAATAATTTTCAACAACACTATTCATAACGTCTTTGATTTTCAAATCCGTTTCGATATATGATGCTCTAATTTTTGTATCAATAACTTTATGACAGACAAAAGAATTGTCATTTCTAGAAGGATAATCTAAGCTATTTTCAGTCCTCATTTTATTAGCACAAGTCATTAGACAAGTTTCGGCGAAACTATTATCGAACTCCTTGGCAATTTCATCATTTTCACTTACATTACCTACGTCTGGCCACAAATTTTTCGATGTTAACATAATATCTTCACTATCAGCAATCGTAATAACTTTCTTATTTTTATTCTTAGCTTTCTTGTTCTTTTTAACGCACGCATAAAAAGCTGTGTCAAATATGTAATATATTAAAGCTTCAACTATTTTATTTGATGGATTGACATCTGTTTCACTCGTTTCAGTTGACAATGTCTCATTTAAATTAATATTCGTCTCCAAATCTTCAATAATTTTTGTTATTGAAAATGTTTCTATTTCATTCTCATTGCTTAGATCCTGTTTATTTTCGTTTGACTCTTCTTTATTCTGATTTTCTTCAACTACCAATTCTTTTTCATTTTCTATACAAAATTTGGTTTCCACTTTACGCTCTGTTACTGCATTAAAGAATTGATCATTGTTTATATTCTCAAAATCAATTCTCTTCAAAATGTTTGCAATAATTTCTGATATGATTTCAAGTTTTTCAAATTCAACAGTTGAATTAAAACTGGTCACTTCAGTCCCTGAACTTGAATTTATTGTACTTACTCTAATAAAATCTTTATTATCTGTCTTATTAGTTTCAATATTATTTGAAGTGTTAACAGTAGTTGAGAGCATTTCAAAGACATTCTTATAAACACATTCTAATACTGGTTGATCCATATTATTCGTTTCTGTATACAGATCTATAGCATTTTGAACTGCATTAGAGGGAATTTCTATATCATTGGTAGTACCGTCAGACCCTTCATCAGCAACAAAATAATAGTCACTTTTTTGCAGATATTCATTTTCCATCTTTCTTGCAATTTTTTCACAACTCGCTTCTTCTGCGTCATTATTTAATTCAACGATTGCAACAGTTTTCGTAATGATATCCGTCATTATATCGTCTAAAGTTGTATTAATATTTTCATCGTTTTTATTACTATTATTTTGTGAATCGCTAGAATCGTCATAAGTACTTTTAGATTCCTCTAGAATAGGTTCCAAAATAGTATTTATTATATCGATGCGTTTTTGTGGAGATTTTCTTGGGCTACTATCTTTTCTATCGTAGTCTTCACAGTAAAAATTTATAGGTACGGAATAATCTCTAATGTCTTTCTCGACGAGGTCTTTTACGGGGCTCTCGTAAACTATTTCTTCGAATTCCATTTCCTCTGTGAAGCTGTGGTATTCACCTTCTGTTGTATCCAGTGTATTGTTATTACTATCTTCCATTTCTCTAACTACGGGTACTACTTCAGCTCTGTACATAATATCGTTATCTCCATTAATCTTTGCATTATCTGTTTCCGTAATTATTGTTTTACCATCATTTTTATTCAATTCAAACGGCGTCTTCTCAATCACAGTCTGATTTTCTGAATCAAAACTGTTACCAATATCGTCTAAATAATTATCTTCTGTAAATTCTTGACTGTCAACAAATTCAGTTAACTCTTTTGTTATTTTATATACAGGTACTACCTTTTCTTTGACTTTTACGATATTGCCCTCTGAACTACAGTCGTCATTACATTTCTGTGGAATATTATCTACTGAAAGGTAAATGGAACTCTGTTGTTTAGGCTTAAGACTGCTTTTCTCTTTACTTAATTCCCACACGTATGAATTATTGCTTGCACCGCACGAGCGACATCTGGGTAAATGATAATGAACTGGTTCTGGGTCTTTTATATAATTATTGATAAATCCACCGTGTGACCTAGTTCTGTATAATCCGTTATTGACATTTCTCCTTATCCTTTGTCTAGGTAAAGACTGGGTTCGGAATACATAATCAGTTTTGCATTTCGCATCCCATTCTAGTGAAGGTATTGAATATAGACTGGATCGACTACTAGCGTTGCCAGCAATTTCTAACGGTTCTATATCCACTTCTTGTGCTGATAATTTTGTGTTAAGACTAATTTTACATTTGGGACCTTTTTGCACACTATCTACAGAGTCTACAGGTTGTTTTTTAAGATTCCTATCAAGAGTGTTAACCTTTTTTGAACTGTTATCGACAGATACGGAATTTTCATACATTTTAATGACTCTATCAAAGTTCGCGTTACGAGTATAATCGTGTTTTGTTCTTTGGCTAGCTGTAAGTGCTTCGTCGTCGATAGCTTCCGTCTTAGTGTTACCTGGCAAGCAGTGCGAACATTAAAATAGCAAGCAACACAACATTGTTCCGACCAATTTTGCTTAAAACTCTTCATCATCACTGTCATAATTGTAAAGACCCATTAACATCCCACTGCTGGCCATAGGTATCGTTCAACAAGAGTTTTAATCAAAATTAGTTGGTACAGAAAAAAACAATTATTAGCTGCAATTAGATAAAGTTTTTTTAATATGCATGAAAATATTGACAGAACAATAAATAATAATAAATTTTGAAATTAATATAAATGAAAATACTATTAATACTTTGTTTATAATAATAGAAATAAATAAAAAAAATATATATACGTACAATTAAAAGCAAAAATAAGAATCGAAAGCTAGTAAATATTATTTTATAAGTTCATGTATAAACTTGTTCCACGAAATACAAGAAATTATGAGAAGATTACGACGCTGACTTGAGAAAATAGCGCATTTACCTCCTTTGAATCTACGCTATGATTATCTACCAACATTGCAAATTTAAACATTAAACAAATGGCCTATGAAATGAGTTTATATAGCTATAGCTTACACAGAACAAAGGACAAAAACTAGACAGCTATTAATTTTTATTTTTTTAAACAAACAAAACAAATCTAAAGGACAATACCAAATGTACAATCACAGATAGCCTGTCAACCTACTGAACAAAAATCCAGTACATAAACTATAATATCACAGACAATTCCGAGAGCCTTAAACGACACAAAACCATAAAGGACAAAACGAAACGCATATCTAATCTATAAACAAAAAATACTAGTCCTATCTCTTTCTAGCAATTTAGTTTAACCTAAGTAGAAATGAGACACAGACAAGTATCTTCAGGCAGCGGTGAAGCAGATTATAAAACAGTGTTTTATAGCCCATATATTACACCATAAAACCCTCGGTTAAGGGTTTTTGAGGTGGATTTGCTCCTTCGTATGGAATAATACGAGTAATAACAAAAACAAGCACAAACAACATATATCGACATAATCAATTTGATGCCAACCCATAACCAATTTGTCATAGACCCATAATCAATTTGACGCAGACCCATAATCAATTTGACGCAGACCCATAATCAATTTGTCATAGACCCATAATCAATTTGACGCAGACCCATAATCAATTTGTCATAGACCCATAATCAATTTGACGCAGACCCATAATCAATTTGACGCAGAACCATAAACCGCTGACAAACACATAATCAATTTACATAGACATAAATATCTACTAGACGTGAACACACAGTCCATTTAATGCAAACCCATAATCCGCCAACATAGACCCATAATCAAATCGACGTAGACCGAAAACTCACCTCTGACGACCGTCTGCTGTACAGCAGTATGGTGTGCCCTGATCACAACCCCTTGTATCTTGGGGGCCGGAGTGGAGATTGTGGAGCTGGAATCGACGAAGGCCTCATCGTCGGAGAGGAGGTTCGGATCCCGTTGGGGTGCTTAGGAATCAAGTTAATAGATTTTAATGAATATTACCGATTTATCGGCTTTAAAGAATATTATCGATGTATCGGTTTTAAAGAATATTCCCCATTAATCGATTTTAACGTGATAACGGCTACTATACAGTCCTGATAAGCAGACGGACATTCTAAACTATCCAGGCTTTTTAAGTCACATGTGTTAAATTTTTTTAGTAATACAATAAATTAAATAGTAATGCAAATATTTTTTCATGTACATCAAAATATACACAAGAACATAGTCCGAACAAACTCAGACGAAGTGTGGATAAATCTAGATCCAGACATACAAATCCAGACACATGGTAACCCTATGGTTACCATGTGTCTGGATCTGTGTCTTGTAGGCTCATAGGAGCGTTCAAATTACGATTTGTTTTATATATCGGAAACGTTATTTATATCGGTTTTCTGATAATCTATGTATAATATAATTCTTTATACAATAAATATATTATAACACACCAATATATTTTTTTTTATATTGGTGTCTCATAGCGGGAACTTTCAAGATAAATAACATCAATGATATATTCAAAACAACAGATTTGCTCTAACAACAGCTGATAAATAATCTTGGCATCTTAAAGAGTTATTATGTTTTAATAAAACACGCTGACACGTAGACGATAAGCTCACAAACACATCTCTCCCAACACTATCCAGACCCCTCTATCACACTTCATTAACAGGCTTCCGAACCCACCATCACTCTTGAATTCAACATCACAATCTCATATTTGTCCTAAACCAGAATAGACACCCCTTCTTTTCCCGTGTGGTAAGAGGTGTCGTAAGAGGCAACTAAGGGAGGGCGACGGATTGCAAGCAGCGTCCCTCTTAAAACATTTTGAAAACCTAACAGCGATTGCCAATCCGCCTGCCAAGCGTGACATGTATGGGCAAACCCCTCCAAAGGGGACGCTTATATTCAGCAGTGGACGTTAAAGACTATGATGATGATGATGAATGTGTTTTTATACATAACAATGATGTATATTTATGCTGATATAAAATGACAAACATCCAAAAACAACTTTCTACATTTCTATAAAAATCCACTTTAACATACCCCATCAATATCCCATATATATCCCATTATCACTATCACAATATCATCTAAAGAACAAATTTAGAACTTTATTCAACAGAACAATATTGATATAAAATCGACAAGCCCACAGACAAATTGCCACGTCATTACGTAGGTCCCGACATTACGTCTATCACTCCTAGTCCCACTATCACAATCACATCTACATAACTTTGTACACCTGTAGTAACAGTAAATAACTTTATTTTGTTTTGTTAAACATACAAAACAAAATATAATTATAAATAACACAACAAACCAACCCACAAACACAAATTTACTCCTTAACAATCCAGATCCCGGTATCACACATCATTATCATGCTTCTGGTCCCACTATCACTCCAGATACCGCTATCACAGTCTCACCTATGATCTTCTTATGCAAGTGTAATATGATAGGCTCAGACGGCGACGTCACTCGGGACACATCCGAAGAATAAAACACTTCATCATCTAACAGCAGACTTGGATCTCTAGATGCTTATATAAAAAAAAACTCAATTGTAAAAACTTTTTTTTAATCTAACAAAGACTGTAATTTGGGTTGCCAACATTTTCTCGATTGATTGTAATATTTTTCTAAATATGCTATAAAATTATATAGTACATTTAAATATAAAATAGTATATTTTGGAAAGATTTAAATGGAATGACCGTATTGTAACAGAGGCTCCCTCTATATGTTATTACATTTTTAATTTTTGTAATCTCGATTTGTTATTTACCCTTTACAACATCTTACATATGCACACATGATATTTCCAACAAGTACCTTCTGACCGACACGAATTAACATAAAATTTATTTTTAAGTTATAACAAATATTATATCAAATATTAGACATTTTTATATATCTATACTTATAAGGGAGAAAGATTTGATTGTTTGTATGTCTGTTCGTAATGACGAATGAAGGAATTCAAATTACTGAACCGATTTTAAAAAAATTCATACCTATAGATAGCTATTATATTATTTTCAATTAAATCAGACAGCGCTATGAAAATTATAATAGCGTAATCGAAGATTTGGTATCGTCGCCTTTTAAATTTGCCTTGTAATGAAATACAAATTTATCTTTCTATCCAGATAGACACATATATATATATATATATATATATATATATATATATATATATATATATATATATATATATATATATATATATATATATTTGTTTTAATTTAAATATAATTAGACCAATTTATGTAAAAAAAATAACAGAAAAACGTACGTATATAGACTGACTGGTAGAGAATACCATCAGGGATTAAGTCCGCCCTGTAGACATTTTCCAATGTATACAAAAGTATAAATAAATAAATAAATATTTAAATAAGTAAAGCATATAAATAACGGTAAACCAAGATTTTTAAACTTGAATAATAAATAGTAATACAAATATAATAATTTAATATTACTCCCTAACAATGACATGCAGTGTAAATAATCATATATATAGGATCATACCTAAATCAATCTCTTAAACCGATAATGCACTTCAAATTTAGTAAAAAAAAAAACAACAATGTTGTCAAAATTGGAAAATGACAAGTGAAAGTATGAACATATAAATATGATACTACATATATGACAGTGCAACAATCACCTTATAGTGAATCATATTGAAACGTCGTACACTTGCGAGCAAAATTTTTGATTCTACATTTATATATTTATTTGTCGAACATTTCAATATAATTTTAAACCAGAAACGTTAATATGTACTCAAGTATTATTGATTTAATATTAAAAATTAAAATAAAAAAAAATGACGTCTCGTAAAACCGTTTATTTAAAATTCTTTTCATGTACTCTTTTTTTTTTATGCAACGTACAATAGCAAACGAGCTTACGGCCCACCTGATGGAAAGTGGTAACCGACGCCTATACACATGAGCAGTACCGTGGACATAACAGAGTATACTGTTTCGCCCACAATACCCCCACCCCCCCTATCATTGCCATTCCTGAGGACTCAGGTGTTATTCCTCTGTACCCAGTAAATTCACGCCATCTCCCACCCTTCAAACCGAAACACAGCCGTGCAAACACAACTGCTTCACGGTTGAAACACGAATGGGACAGAGGTGGCCAAGCAAACGACTTTTGTACAAAGTCTCCCTCTGGTGACTCACAACCAAACGGGAACAATTCAAGCACACTCAAAATTTACTTTAGTAAATTCGATATAAATTAAAGAAAGAAAGAAAGAAATATTTTTATTCAAAGAAACTTAGATTTAAGCATTTTTGATTTAGTCATTTTTTTTCATTACCGCCATTTCAATATTACTTGAAAGAACTGTCAAATTTTAAATCAGTTCCAAACAGCTACTGTCCTTTTAATTGGACATTCCAGCAGCAGTATTTCCGAACCGATACGACAACATAACCTTCAAGAAAAGAGCATATTCCCTTTTAAAAGGCCGGCAGTACACCTGCAATGCCGTTGGTGTTGTGGGTGATCATGGGCGGCGGTAGTCACTCACCATCAGGTGAGCCGCATGCTCGTTTGCCCCGTGTTGTAAAAAAAAACTATATTTGAGCGGCCATTTTAGTATTTTCTCTCTTTTCAATATTAAATCAATAAAACCCCTTGACCAAAGTACGTAACATAGCCACACAACTCACCTCTACTGCGGTCGGCGTGCGCCCTCTCGGCATTCAAGAAATCTGTCATATGTGATAATCACAGTTCATCACAATGCATGCGACCAACTTGCAATAACACCGTGGAAATATATAATGTGTTACCAAATTATCTGCATTCCCTTTAAGAGGATATAGTATTACTCATATACGTTACGATAATAATAGTATTTCGTGTCTCTAATATATATATATATATATATATATATATATATATATATATATATATATATATATATATATATATATATTTGTCATATATTATACTTATGTATACAAATATCAAAAAGAGTATAAATTTGATCGTTCGTTCGTTTGTAATGGATAAACTAAAAAAAAAAAAAACTATTCGAGCGACATTAAAATTTCTTTCACATACAAAAAGCTATATATTATTTAAAAAATCTATCTACCCGTGCAAAGCCGGGTCGGAACACTAGTCGTTTATATTGCACAGAAAAAAATATTACTAATTTAAAACATATCAAAACAAATTATAAATTACTTTTTCTAATAATAAAAAAGAAAGAAATATAAAAAGACAATAAATATTTTCAAGCAGCATAAATATATATATATACTATATGTATATTTTGCAAATTTAAAAATCTATTTATATACATATATGTAACAAGAAATTAATGACCTCAGTGAGTTCTTGTCATTTCCGACTATTGTTTCAACTCCTACCATTTTAAAAATAATATTTAAAAAGGTTATTTTTTAAAATAAATTACTATACATAAACGTACACAGTTTTATTGCAAGCAAGTGTATTTGGAAACAACAAATAGTACAGCGAGCCGCGTATCTATTTCCACTAAGTGTTGTCCAATAACCGATTGTAGATTAATCGAGAATATTCGCTCAGAATCAGGGAGTTAGTGGATGCAGGTGGCTGAGGACTAGGGTTGGTAATATATAGCAATATCTATATATATTAATTGCAATATGTATATATTGGTCCAATAATGAATATGTTAAAAGTCTGTTATCAAAAAAATAAGGAGTCAGTGGATACAGGTGGCTGAGGACTAGGGTTGGTAATATATAGCAATATGTATATATTATAGTTACAATATCTATATACTGGTCCAATAACGAATATGTCAAAATCTCTTATCCAAAAAACAAAATTCAAAATTCAAAATTCAAAAATCATTTATTCATGTAGGACATTTTAGCCGCTTATGAACGTCAAATTTTTACATTATAATTTTATTTTTTTCCCTACCGTCCAGTTCGGTATATAGATCCAATTGAGAAGAACTGGCAAGAAACTCAATTGAATTACTTTTTTTTTAAAGCCAGTTTATTTACAATGTATATTTATATAGGTGTCTATGTCTAACATTAAATGAAAATTCAGTGCATGAACAACTATTGCCATGCACACTCGTCATTCAAGTAATCGTTTAGTGAGTAATAGGCTTTGCTCAGTAAATATGATTTAACAGATGTTTTGAATTCATTTAAGGGTAATTCCAACATATCCTTTGGTATCTTATTGTAAATTTTTATACCTATTCCCATAAAAGACCTATTAACTTTTTCTAAACGATACTTGGGGACAGCAAGTTTGTCTTTACAATAATGGATAACAGATTTTTAACATATTCGAAACTAGATATCCGACCGATACGGGCGATATCTGACCAATACCGACATTACTCACGTCTGCTGAACGCGTTCTTTGCTCTACGCTTACTATTATAACTGTTTAACCATTAACAATCGATACCGAACGATTATTTAGACAACACTAGTTTCGGCAGCTATAATTCTACAAGATAGATTATTTTTTTTAAATGTAACGAGTAAAACTTCACTGCAGTAACCGCGTCCACAGATTATGTGACTCGCAAATTTTATTTATATAGATAAAATATATAGGTATTGGAGTGGTACACGCTCCAATACCTATATATTGGGTATCACTGGATATTGATGGTGGAAAACAGGTCATCACCCATTTCGATCGAAATAAATATAAGTATTTTTTTTTTATACTATTTTCACCAAAAAACACGGGTTGAAAAATTACAAAAAAAGACTATAAACTATAAGTGAATATATTAGTCAGTTACTCAAGAGTCACTAATCCATAAACATAATAACGTCATGCGTCAACTTTGGAATTTGTATGCAAATAAAAAAAAAACCAAAAAGACATGCCAGACATTTCAACACTAAATATTAATATAAATGCATTTATATTATACTAAATATTTTTTTTCATACAACTTAGAATGGCAAACAAGCTGACGGCCCACCTGATGGAAAGTGGTAACCGTTGCCTATACACATGAGCAGTACCATGGATATAACGGAGTATATTGTTTCGCCCATGATACCCCCCCATGCGTTGCCATTCCTGAGGACTCGGGTGTTATTCCTCTGTACCTTGTAAATTCACTGCCATATCCCACCGTTCAAACCGAAACACAGCCATGCAAACACAGCTGCTTCACGGTTGAAACACGAATAGGACAGAGGTGGCCAAGCAATCGACTTTTGTACAAAATCTCGCGAGATGACTTCCCAAATCATCGAATTGGAGTCATCAGCATACTCCAACTTCAGTGGACCTTTCAACTGTGCTTTTAATTTTAACACTTTGTTAACCGGGTACAAGTAAACTCGTCTCTTCATATCCAACCGTTACTGTCGGGGGGAAAGAGATTGTTAGTAATGGAGATTGAGAATCCCATTGCTAGCAATATACCCAACCAGGTCGACCTCCTCGCGTTTCCCTCTGGAAACTATTATAATTAATTCCTGATGAATTCATCATGATGGACTAACTGGTCTGTTTTCATTCTCATCTATCACCCTTCACTGGTGGTCCGCCAGCGTATCCCGTTAGCGCAGACGGGGTTACCATACCATTTTCTACCAATAAAAACCATTGCTGTCTGGTGAGGAGTGAACTCGTCATTGCACCAGCGTGTAGGTACGTGCTCCTACCACGACGGGTAACACCGTTTGGATTACAAAGCGTTCATGACCAACCAATTATTTTTTCGTATTTAGGTTTTTATCACAATTTCAGTTTAATTCCAAAGATTTCAATCATGACGGAATACCCGGGCAGCAAAGTGTTAAGTTACGGATACCCAGAAAAGTAGATGCCCCCGAAATGTCGAAGGAATCGTTTTCTAAAATGATTTCTGGAGGACAATTTTTCTGAAGACTCGAGACTAACAGAGTAAGGCAAAATTAGACAGAAATCTCACTTGCCCATTCTATCCCAATCACCCATTTATGGGCGATTATCATTTACATTAATTTACATCGACTTTTTTGGGGACTCGAAGTTATAAGCACTGTTGAGAAGTAGGAGTAAATAATATAATATATAGCAAAATCCATATATTTTAGTTACAATAACTATATACTGGTATAATAACGAATATGTTAAAAGTCTGTTATCCAAAAAATTATATTGGATAACAGAATTTTGACATACCCAAAAACAGATATCCGACCGATACGGGCGATATCGAAATCATCAATGTCCAGAGAAACCCGATATATAGATATCGGATCGGTATTCATAATGCCCATGCCTATTGAAAGATCCACCGAAATTTGACAGGAGTGACACTTGGTGAAAACGACCTGGTAAAAATATGAACAATAAAATAAATTGACTCACCGTCGCTCAAAACGACCTCTGGCTGGCTTCGTATTGGTACTTGTTTGGTTTCTATTCTTAACACGCGGTGTTCTGTCGAGGAAATGCTTTGATTAAAATATCTTCTCATCAGCCGTCTACTTTCTACTCATGAACGGTTTTGATTACCGGTTAAAGAGGTTTCTTCAGGGTCGCGACGCGAGCGTAATACCTCTGGTATTACGCTGGCGCAGGCGTTCATAGGCTACGGTAACCGCTTACCATCAGGTGGGCCGTATGCTTGTTTGCCACCTCAGTGGTATAAAAAAAACCAGGTGTACCGGAAAGAGGTAGACTTTGTACAAAAGTCGATTGCTTGTCTTTTCACCTGGTATTTATTGTTGTTCTTACGCCGTATGGTCCCAGCATAGAATAGCATATAATGGGATGGCCATTCCTTTCCCGTGGATGTCGTAAGAGGCAACTAAGGGAGGACGAGGGGAGGGGCAGGAGCCTCTTAAAACATCTCTAAAGCCTAACTGCGGTTGCCAATCCGCCTGCCAAGTGTGGCAACTACTGGCAAAACCCCCCAAGGGGGTTTGTTCAGTAGTGGAGAGTTAAAAGCTGATATGATGACGGAGGGTTAGTACTAAACGAGTTATTACCGTCCCGCGACTCCTCTTCCGTGTCGGAGGGTTGGCTGGCGGGCGAGGTCACTTGGGCAGCGCTTATCGGCTCCGACTCTGACAGGTCTGTGTCATCTGTGGACATACGTACAAATTTATATATATATATATATACTAGCTGACTCGGCAAACGTTGTTTTACCATATACATTATTTCGAGAACTGTACATGAAAATTTATCGTACTACAATTATTATATTCGATCGCCATCTTGCAATTCTATTGCGAAATATAAAAATCGCGACTAAAAACAGGCGTTGATCGTAAAACGGTGAAAATTTGAGGTTGTATGTATTTTTCAATGCTAAATCATAATAAAATAAAAATTAAAAAAAAAATTGTCGGAAAAATAATAAAAAATTAAGGGTGGGTCACCCTTATCATTGAGGGGTATGAAAAATAGATGTTGGCCGATTCTCAGACCTACCCGATATGCACACAAAATTTCATAAATATCGGTAAAGCCGTTTCGGAGGAGTTTGGTAACAAACACCGCGACACGAGAATTTTATATATTAGATAAAAAAAAAATTTAAGATGAGAATGCTACTTTAAACCGACTTTTTTTAATTGTTTTTTTATACAACTTAGAATGGCATACAAGCTGACGGTCCACCTGATGGCAAGTGGTAACCGTCGCCTATAGACATGAGCAGTACCATGGACATAACAGAGTATACTGTTTCGCCCATGATACCCCCATGCGTTGCCATTCCTGAGGACTCAGGTGTTATTCCTCTGTACCGTGTAAATTCACTGCCATATCCCACCCTTCAAACCGAAACACAGCCATGCAAACACAACTGCTTCACGGTAGAAACACGAATGGGACAGAGGTGGCCAAGCAAACGACTTGTACAAAGTCTCCCTCTGGTACTTCTTAAAAGATTCTGGACTTCAAAAATTGTTCTCAATTCGCTTATATTTTATTGTTAAAGTTTCTTAAGCGTATATTGTATGTTATTGTATTAAGTAAAGGTTCAACTTGCGTGTAATTAGATTGAGAAAGCTCGACTAGTTTCGGGATCAATTCGTGACCCTTAGTCATGAGCAACTGTGACATGAGCGCGAGCCTGACTGCTGTATTTTCTTTTTATGTTTGATTACATTTCGTTTTTAAGATGAGAACCCTATTTTCAACCGACTTCAAAGAAGAAGGATTCTCGTTCGCTTGTATTTTATTTTCATGTCTGTCACCTCATAACTCCGTCAATTGTGAACCGATTTGGAAATATCTTTTTTTATCTGATTTTTGTATTGAATCAAAAATAAATAAAGAATAAAACTACAATCCCCCCCCCCCCCTCCTGTTCTTTATCTTTTTTTTAATGGATAACAATAAAATGGTAACCGGCCGCGCTAGCGCTACACGCTGGCGAGATACTAGGAAAACATGATAGGTGAGAATGAAAAGGTAGGTCAGTTAGCGCTACGTGATGAATACACTTGGAATTCAGCATGGTGATTTGCAGGGGAGATCTAACAAGGTTATATTGCTAACAATTCCCATTACAAACAATATTCCCCCTCCCTATTCTTTGACAGTGTGTGCGCGTATGCGCGTGTTTATGTGTGCGCGTATGTATGTGTGTGCGTGTGCGTGTGCGTGTACGTGTGCGTGTGCGCGTGTGCGTGTGCGTGTGCGCGCGTGTGTGTGTGTGTATTTATGTGTGCGTACGTGAGTGTGTATGCGCGTGTTTGTGTGCATGTGTGTGTGCGCGTGTGTGTATGCGCGTGTGCGTGTGTGTGTCTCGGAGTGCGTGTCTCTCTCTCTCTCTCTCTCTCTCTCTCTCTCTGCCCTGTGTGTGTGTGTGTGTGTCTATGTGTGCTGTGTGTGTCTCTATTTGCTGTGTGCGCGCGCGTGTGCATGCGTGTGTGTGTGCGTGAATTTGTGTGCGTGCGTGTGCATGTGTGTTAGTGTGAGTTTTAGTGTGAGCGTGTGCGCGCGTGTATTTGTGTGCGTGTGCGTGTGTGTGCGTGTGTGTGTGCGTGTGTGTGCGCGTGCGAGTGCGTGCGTGTCCGTGCGTGTACTCACACTCGTGGCCGCGCTGCTTGCGCTCGACGACGCGGCGGTACTCGTCGATGTCGCGGTCGGTGACCTGGTCGAAGGGGTTGCGTGCGTACGGCGCGCTGTACACGGTGGCGTTGTGCTGGTAGCCGCGCTGGATGATGCCCTTCGACGCGGCGCCCATCAGCACCTGCGCACGTACATACATTCGTTTAGAAGGAAACACAACATATACAAACATATTTCTTGAGATAACAAAAAAAAATTATAACTACGTGTTTTACGTATACATGTGAGCAGTATTTATATAATTTTTGAATAATAAAAATGCACCGCAGCCGTATAATTAACGCTTCATAGTGTCGACGCCGCGCAATGTATTTGAAATGTTACGACCCACACGACGCGTGATACCTACAGCGCGCGGTCAGTGGCGCTTCTTCGCAGGTAGTTCTCGTACGCACGTGTCGTTGACCTCGCACAGCTGATTCCGCGCGTCGCGGTAGAATTTTAATACGTATATTACATTGCTGTTTTTTAGTATTTCATAGATTACACAATTTTAAATGAAAAAAAAAGAAAAATGTTCGAAATTTTCCGGAAAGAATTTCCACTGGTTATATATATATATATATATGCAAATAACCGTATCAATGTATATACTCACGACGTGGTCGCCGGTGTGGGTGTTGACAGCGTCCTCGCCGACCAGCTTGGCAGCCTCGTCCCACGTCACGCCCTCCAAGATGTGCGACTGTGGGCCAGCGCTTATCTTGTCCGCACGACGATTGTCTTTGATCTGTATTGTTGAAAAAAATTTAATACACACTCTTAATTTATCAAAGGGAGACTTTGTACAAAAGTCGATTGCTTGGGTACCTCTGTCCCATTCGTGTTTTAACCGTGAAGCAGTTGTGTTCGCATGGCTGTGTTTCGGTTTGAAGAGTGGGATATGGCAGTGAATTTACAGGGTACAGAGGAATGTGTTATTCCTCTGTACCCAGTAAATTCACGCCATATCCGAGTCCTCAGGAATGGCAATGCATGGGCGAAACAGTATACTCTGTTATGTGCACGGTACTGCTCATGTCTATAGGCGACGGTTACCACTTTCCATCAGGTGGGCCGTCAGCTTGTTTGCCATTCTAAGCTGTATAAAAAAACATTAGGGGTGGGGGGAAAGGGATTGCTAGCCGTACCCTGTCGGGTTGACCTCCTCCCGGTTCCCCCTAGAAACTATTGTGAATAAGTATTGCTAAACTGTTTATAGCTACTCCTCTCCATCCAAAGGTGGCGTGCAAGAGATCTCTCTCAGCGATAAGGCCGCGCATTGTTCTCTCAGTGCAATATTACCTTGTAATTGTTTGTATCTATAATAAGTTTACTATTGTAATCTTATGGAGGGAACAATAAATCTAAATTCATCATAATGCTCTTGCTGACTTGCCTTTACATCCTCACCTATCATGTGTCCCTGGTACCTCGCCAGCGTATACCGATAGCGCAGACGGGGTTACCATTCCATTTTCATCCATAAAAATAAACTATTTATTTATTTTTTAGCTTCTACTTGCATTTTCAGCCCGAAGTATAAGTAAACTGAAGTGGTAATGGCCTGGTCACATAGCTCGAAGAACCGACAACCGATGGGAAAGAAAGGTTCTTGAGTGACCCGTACGGACAAACGGAGTATTGGACGACTCACCACTAGATGGAGTGACCTCAAATGCATTGCAGGGAATCAGTTGACATAGATGGCTCAGGACCGTTCCTTATGGCAGTTTATGGGGGAAGCCTATGTTCTGAAGGGAGAAAATGTTGGAACACTTGATACGACACGTCGAACTTTTGAACATTATAATAGAAGGTAAGATAGAAGGAAAGAGGGGGAGAGGGAGACCGAGACATAGTTACATCGGGCAGATCAAGGAAGGAGTTGGTGTCGTGTCGTATCAAGAGGTGAGGGGATTCGCTGACAATCGTAGTGAGTGGCAAGAGCTCAATCGACAAGAGAGCAGCTCTTAAAAAGTTACAAATATGTCTTCAAATTGAAAAGAAATTACAAAAACAAATTAATCTCTTACACGAGTATGCCGTGTGGTCCCTGCATAGAATGGACCACCGCTTCCTTTCCCGTGGGTGTCGTGAGAGGCGACTAAGGGACGGCGAGGGACAGACAGAAGCGTCTCTTAAAACATCTCTAAAGCCTAACTGCGGTTGCCAATCCGCCTGCCAAGCGTTGCAACTACTGGCAAAACCCCCCAAGGGGGAGGCTTATGTCCAGCAGTGGACAGTTAAAGGCTGATATAAAAAGGTGATGACAAGTTTTCCTACAGGAACATTACAAGTGTCTGCGATGCCTTAAACGCTCTTAACGTAGTCGAATTTTTCAAAAAAACCGACTTTAAAAAGAAGGAAACTTTCAATTCGGTTCTATGGTTTTTTTTTTTTTTATATTTATTACCACATAACTGCCGTCAGTTGTAAACCGATTTGGATTATTTTTTTTTATCCGAAAGGACATACTTTCAGATTGGTCTTGTAGCCATTTTATATACGTATATATGGTTTGTTGCACTTGTAAGTTACATATAAAATAATGTATTTATCAACACTTCTTTTTTTTTTTGTCGGACACAATCTTTATTTAAAAGCGATTAAAAAAATATATAAAAAAAAACAACATACCTGTTGCTGTAGTTGTTTGAACTCTTTCGGATTGGTGTTTTTAGGCACAAATTGCAGTGTATCTATCTTGACCGGTGTGCTGGAGTGCGCCGGCGAGCCGTCTTGTACCCACTGCGGTTCGCAATAAAGTCGAATACCCCGCGGCACGTTTCGTGTCCGTCGATTATCGCGTAGTGGGGGAGAGAAAAAGAGAAAAAAAAAACATAATTAGTGAAAATGCTGCCAGCACGTGACATCGACTTGTATTTAAATTTGGAACGTTAAATACGTGTCGATTGGTAAGCGGAGGGAAAGAGAGGTCAGGATTATTGTTGGTGGCCAGTTTGAAAAAAGAATTGTGCGCATAAAGAACGGCGGGAAAAGATAACGGTTCAAATCTTACAATATCCATATCCTGGTTAGCATCGAGCATGTACAGTAAAGAATTTTAAAAGAAAAACTAAAAAAAATTGTTAAATCACTCAATTTACGCCATACAACATGCAAAGCTTTAGTAAAAAAAAAAAAAAAACAAGTTTTTAATTTTTAACTATTCCAAGGTTTCGACGCGTTCTTTATATAGAGGGGAAAAAAAAAACAAAAATTTAAAAATGGATCCAAGGAATACAAAATGGGAAGAAATAAACAAAAGGTTGTGCTGGTAGAACGGGAGTTTACATTCATGTGGCAACATTTATACTAATTTTCTTTTTTTTTTTTTCTTTCTTTCTATTCCTTGCACTACACTGTACAAACTCGATGGTTCATTTTTTTTTCTCACAATCATTTACTTTTAATTGTGTAAATTAAATAGTATACTATAACCAGGGTAGGATAATGAAATGCTGTTGAAATTGTTTAATTTTAGTAAAAGCTTAAGTTATTTTTAAAGTATTTTTAATATATTTTAATTATAAAAAAGCATAATTAATTATATATACTATAAGCCCTGTAAATATGGTTCCACAGACACAAAAGAAAATTAAAAAAATCTCCCTGAAGTTTATAAATATATATATGTCTTTATATATAGATAAATTATAACAATACAATTTTTGTATACAAAAATAAATAAATAAACAAATAAACAAAAACCCATCAACAATAATGCGACTTGTAATAAATTTAATATAAAAATAGAGAAATAAAAAATAAAAAAAAAAAATAGACCGTTTACGAACATCGAAAGAAAACGTCTGACCCATTTACAAGTGGTTAATATAATAAATAAATAGAAAGAGTGAACGTAACAAAATGTTATTTACCTCTTCGTTGTTAGCGCCCACCCACTGTAAAACATTACAATATTAGTAAAAGGCACGAAAAAAAACAAACACGACACGACACGACACGACACGACACGAGCGGAGAATAAGAACGAACAAAAACAAAAAAAAACTCTGTAAAAATGGTTACCAAATATTTTTAGTAGGAGAAAAAAACTTCTTTTTAGCGATAAAACTCAATTTCAAAAGCATTTCATTTGTATGAGAAGCGTTTCAAAAAATAGCTTGTTATTGTTTTTTTTTTCACAATTGTTTTATTTATTAATTTATTCGTAAACATATATATCCTCTATAAAGCACAGTAGTGTAGCGATGTTACATATGTCTAGTGGATTTTAGCAAAAACTTTTTTTTTTATTTTTTACAATGGTAACTTTATATCCATTTACAGAAATGAAATGGCTGAAGTCGAAGGCTTAAAACATATTAAAAAAAAAAAAAAAAAAAAAAAAAAATATATATATATATATATATATATATATATATATATATATTATGTGGTCTTGGTAAACAATAGGCCACCCTGTTTCATGGGTGTCTAACTGCGGTTGCCAATCAACCTGCCAAGCGTGGCAACTACTGGCAAAACTCCACTTATGGAGAAGGCTTACGTCCAACAGTGGACAGTTCACGGCTGAAATAATAATTAATAAGGTATTTGCCAGCCAGCCTGCCAACCGTGGCAACAACTGGCAAAACCCCTCTTTATGTAGAGTCCTGTGTTCAGCAGTGGACGCTTAACAATTGATGTCATCGATATTTACCTATTAAAACATGTATTTAAATATTTAAAAAGTTTTTGCTAAACTCCTCATCGCCTCCAGCGAAATGGTAATGCACTTGGACGTCACTGCACCGGTGAGTAAAAAATTTGACAATAAAACATCAATGGACATTACACTTTTTAAATTCGAAATAAAAAAAAAATTCTCTTATTCTCTATGCATCTCTATACCAGGGATGTCCTACCGGTGGATCGCGACCACTAGTCCAGTGGACGGTGGCAAGGCGAACAATATAATACATTGCTAATCCAGCGGAGGACGCTCGGACGCGACGCTCGCACTAATATAAACAAGTAGTCGCCGAGAAGCAGTTTCAGTTTTACATTCTCCCTCTTAATACAATAAACAATACTGCAACACTACACGCTCGTGTACTGAACTGTGCCGTTACACTTGTGATCTCACGAAGTATGCAATTGGTAGATCGCACAGGGTCGCGTCGGTAAATAGTTGATCTTAGGTCTAGTCGAGTCGACCAGCCCTGGTCCACCTATCTCTGTTTTTGAGAATAGTTCAAAAATATTAAATAACCTATGTTAATTATCCAATATCTAAATCTACATGCGCATTGGCCTCATGTAAGGCGGAGACGCTATGACGAAAAGCACTAAAGCGCCCCCTGACGATGACTTCCAAATGAAGCCGAAACAATTGTCCGAAACGACAAAACTACAGCGAGTCCATTGATCTCCCGTATGTATATATCTTAGATTATATAGATAGAGAGTATCGAGTCTCAAAAACGGGTCAACTTTTCGTCAGCTAATTGTCAAGTTGGCTGACTCGTTCCCTTACCAGTGTTCTATATACTTACGCACACAATGCACCTTGACGTATCTATATTTAATTGTTTAATAAATAAAATGACTGTTTACACAATAAAAAGATGCAGAAATTATAAAACAAAATAAATATAGGAGTTATAAAGGAATCGCTCGTAACTATTTGTCACGTGAAATTGTATGAAAAATTTGAGCCGCTTTTCTCGAAGCATTTGTATGGAGACACTCTATCTATTTAATCTAAGAATCGAAAGTATACGACGTCGAAGATTGTTAATTAAAAAAAAAAAAATGACGTCCAAACACACACCGTCGACATTAGGACATAGTTATATATTTAAAACGATACACAGACAAAGCATATATGTAATTTTAAACGCATTTTATATATTAATAACTCTATCAATATCTCTTAATAAATATAGCACAATAAAATCATTTGAAAATAATATTTGAAGCTTATCTTTTTCAAATTTCGAACAGACACAATTTTTTCTTTACTTTATTTTTCTTCGTTCACATTTTTTAAATTTGGAACACTTTTTCTCTTAATTAAAAACAAGCCAAGAGTAATTTTCAAATAATCGATTATATCTTTATTGATTTTTCGATGATTTTTTTTATTTTATGAAAAAAAAAATGTAAAAATAATAAAAGAAAAAAAACTTTGAGCCATTTTGAGCGAAGACTGTTGACGACAAAATGCTCGTTTCTGCATAGAATCCCTATTCCTACATTATTGAATGGAATATAGACTATTAACTAAGAATTAACATTTCTTATATACCCACTATATATGAAACAACTACATATACGCGTAGAATAATAAAATTAAATATATTTTCTTTTCTTTATTTAAACAATTTGGTAAGAAAAAGTCTTGTATAATTATTGTATAAAAATTAACATCACTAACAAAAAAAAAGTATAAAAAAATAAATATTATAAAAGTAAAAAAAAAAAGTTGGAATGTGACAAGTAAGATCAGAAAAGTTTAATTAAAAAAAAAACCGTCAAATGGCGGTACCACAGGCTATATATAAAATTATAAAAATCCGTCAAACGGCGGTACCACAGGCTATGTATTATAGAATGAACTGTAATCTATGGCGGAATAAACAAAATAACAATAAATATTTATTTGAATTATATAAATGTATGCATTAATCATAGTTTGGATAGATAATATCGATACCGCTTTGATATTTATATATTGGATATTGACGGCGGGAAAAAGGTCAACAGGCCATTTCGATATCGCCCGTACCGGTCGGATATATACATTCATATCGATCCAATTCTAATCCTATATTGGATAATCGAAAACTATTTCGGCCAATACACAGATATTATAACTACAATATACAGATATTGCTATATATTACCCAGCCCTATCTATATTCATTTCGATCGGTTTCTTTATTTCGATATCTGATATTGGATAGCCCATATTTAATACATTCGTTATTGGACCAATATATAGATACTGTAACTCTTATATATAGATATTATATACTATTAGACACTATATATATTCTACCTCTAATAGAAACATTTGTTATTCTTTTTTTATACCACTGATGTGGTAAATATTTGTTATTCTATTGTTTCTGTCGCAAAGCTGTTTGCATGGTTATTTATATCAGTTTAAATTGTGAGATATGGCAGTGAAATTAAAGGTGTACCCTTTACCCAGGCACAACATATTAGAAATGGCAACTCATGAGGGATATCAGGGGTGTCACAGTGTATTCTGTTGATCCACGGTACTGTTCATGTATATGACCCACAGTTACCACTATACATCAGGTGCACCATCACTTAGATTTCCATTCAAAATTACATTAAAATGTATGTATGTACGAAAAACTAATGCAAAAATCCTTTCATTAGAAAAAAAACCATCATTTTGTATTGTGATGAGAAGTGATTAAAAATTTAAAAAAAAAAAAACTATTTAACTCTCATCAGAGTCTGTATTACTGTGTTAAAAAAAAAACAGGCTGGAAATATCTAGAAATGGGAATATACACATTCCTGCCTGAAAATGTATGACCAATTGCCATTTATAAATTAGGTAAATTTCAATATGGCTTACAAATTACAGCTTGAATCTACAATCGACCATTAAATAATAATAATGATTAAAAAACATTGCCTCAATATGCCTGAATACTCGCCAATAAACAAAATTGCCTGCATTCATATATTAAACGTTGCCATCAATAATTTATACAATTTTAACATGATTCACAACTTACAATAAAAAAATTCTAAAAATGCCTGAGACCGTGAGTATGTCTCAAGTACCGATGAAATTAATTTTATAAAATTAAATAAAAAAATAATTTTTGCCTGACATTGCCTGTTATGATGATCCGACTGTCATCTATAAATTGTGTAATTTTAACATGATTTACAACTTACAGCATAAATCTATCATCTACGATCAACGATCGAAAAGTACTTTTATATACGACTTTGCCTGAGGTGGTGATTACGTTCCAAATTACCTTCATTAGAGTAATAATAAAATTGCCTGACTTTGCTTGTAAGATGATTAACCAACACTTAGAATTTACGTCATTTTACATTGTACAACTTATAGCCTGAACTTATGATTAACCATCAAATAATATACGAAAAGAACATAGCCTGAAAATGCCTGAAACGGTGATTTACTGATTGACATTGTATTTACGCGCAACCTACTCAGCTTCAACCCTCAAATATTCTACCTTGGTGATCTTCTTGGGGTCGCTGGTGCCAGTCTCCAAAACCTCGACCTTCTGGTAGACATTTGGTGAGTTCAGCCAGCGGGTACGCTCGCCGGTCTTGCCTTGACCTTTCTTCCATAATCTGAAATTAAAAAATATATTTATTTTAAATCAAGTTATCCACATGGTGTTGGAATCAAAACCATATATATCATCACCCCTGTTCATCCCCATTGGCATACTCGAGATTATTTTTCAGAACGGGACTGACCCCTTAAAATTAGGCGCATACATATTTCTCAAGTTAAAACATCACCAAAGTCTAACTGCGATTTTCAACGCGCTTGCCAAACATGACAACTATTGGCAAAAGAAGGAGGCATGTGTTCAGCAGTGAACAATTAAGCGTCGTAACCTTAAAGGCTTTAATATGGCATAAGGCGAGCCGTATGCACTTGCATTACATAAAAACTTACCCTTGCTTGTAAAGCTCTTCTTCTTCCAGAAGGTATCCCAGCGAGGAGACGGCCGGCGGTACTTCTACGTCGTTCTTGGGTTTCGGTACGTCGTTCTGTACAGACAAATATACACACACAATGAGTCCAAAATCTACTTTAAGAGGGAGACTTTGTACAAAAGTCGATTGCTTGGGTACCTCTGTCCCATTCGTGTTTCAACCGTGAAGCAGTTGTGTTTGCATGGTTGTGTTTCGGTTTGAAGGGTGGGATATGGCGTGAATTTACAGGGTACAGAGGAATAACATCTGAGTCCTCAGGAATGGCAACGCATGGGGGGGTATCATGGACAACAGTATACTCTGTTATGTCCACGGTACTGCTCATGTCTATATGCGACGGTTACCACTTTCCATCAGGTGGGCCGTCAGCTTGTTTGCCATTCTAAGTTGTATATAAAAAAATAATAATAGTAATAAAATAATAAAAAAATATTGGTATCCCCGCCTACGCTATGGGTATACACAAGGGAAGTACCAGGGACACATGATAGGTGAGGAGGAAAGCAGGTTAGTAAAATTCACTCGGAATTAATCACGATAGATTCCAGGGGAAAGGAAGGGAATAGAGGTCGACCTGATAGTGTAGTATTGTTAGTAATGGGGCTGTGAAACCCCATTACTAATAATCCCATTACCTCCAGCACAATACCCTTGTTAAGACGACCTCCACGCAGTGCAACCTACAAAAGTTGAATTCGTCGTAATGTGCTGAGTTGACTCTTCACCTATCATGCTTCCCTGGTACCCCGACAACATTTACAGACAGAGCGAGAAGGACAATCGTATTTCCTTTGAAACATATTTTAGAATTAAGCCCATACTAAGCCCAGCAGTGGGCTAGTACAATCCACTACGACGTACCTTGATGAGCGGATTCCTGTATATGTAGCCGGTGCGGAAGCCCGCGTTGTCCAACATTCGCATCAGTGCCTCGAACTCCTCACCGCCGACCCGCCACTTGTTCGCATCCGACGGCGGCTTGCGGGACGCTTCGTAGATCTGTCGACAATAGTAACAAATAAATACACTTGAATGGGGGAGAGGGGGTTATTAGTAATGCAAACTACCAGTCCCATTGCTGGCAATATATCCTATCAGGTCAAGCTCTACGTGGTCCTTCCTGAAAATCATCGTGCTGAATTCCAGGTGTATTCATCACGATGGGCTAACTGACCTGCCTTTTCATTCTCACCTATCAACCCTCACTGGGGTTCACCAGCATATACTAAGAAAATGGTATGGTAACCCCGCCTGCGCTAACGGGATACGCTGGCGGAGCACCAGTGAACGGTGATAGATGAGAATGAAAACAGGCCAGTTAGCCCATCATGATGAATTCATCAGGAATTAACCATGATAGTTTCCAGGTGGAACCGCGAGTAGGTCGACCTGGTTGGGTATATTGCTAGCAATGGGATTCTCAGTCTCCATTAGTAACAATCCCTTTCTCCCCATCAGCACGGGCGGGGTTTGGAGTATGTAAAAAAAAACACTTATATTTTACAAAGTAAAATCAAATCGTCTCTATTCAAATACACTTGTTTACAAGCACTTTTAAATTGTAATTTTTTTAATCTACTGCAGGCTTCGGAAGGTTGTTATGTGTTGTGAAGAGCCCGCGAGAAACTCGACAGTTACTCTTTCAAATCTCTGTTAACATTATGTGTGTTTGTTTAAATGTACTATGTCTAACATAACACGGTCGTTGAAAGCCCGCGCATGATCCACTAACACCATGCACGCTTGTCTTTCAAGTAATCGTTAATCATTTTTCACTAGAGGTAGACTTTGTACAAAAGTCGTTTGCTTGGGTACCTCTGTCCCATTCGTGTTTCTACCGTGAAGCAATTGAAGCAGCGTCCCTCTTAAAACATCTCTAAAGCCTAACTGCGGTTACCAATCCGCCTGCCAAGCGGGGCTACTACTGGATACCCCAAGGAGGAGGCTTATGCCCAGCAGTGGACAGTTAAGGGCTGATAAGATGATGATTCCTACATCGGTAACTAACAACACGAAACGGAACAAAGAAGCCCCCACACAAATGATTTTTTCTCAAACATGCTTGGAAATGTGAGCATTGTTTTGACAATCTTCTTAGAGATAAATCAAAATTGCCGTACTGGCCAGATACATGCGGGCAGCGGCCGGCAAAAGTTGTATGAAAATCCATATCTGTCGTGTTTTGCGGCCAGATAAATTACTATGTAAACTCATATCTGTCCTGTAATTTAAAAATGGAATGACATTTTACTTCGAAACATGGCTACCAAGGAGGTTACTAATAAAAGATTTTATTTAAATTTCGAACTGGCTTGCAAATAGAAAGCTGTTTATTGAAAAACAAAGGAACATTAAGGCGCGTGAAAAATTATTATTGTACGTTATTCGTCATTGAACTTAAAAAGTAAAATTGTGTTTCTGATTTCCGCGCATTGTTTGAGAAAAGTACTATACAAGCCTTGGCCTCAACTAGGCATTGATGGACTCATGTATGTGTGCCTCGGCTACGCCTCGGCCCACATTTGCACGTTCGTCCATCAATGCTTCAGTTTCTGGCCGCTGCAGTAATGTACTATAATACAAAATAACCATCGCCTCCCATAGTCCTACAAACCTGTCTCCTAGTGTCCTCATCGAGCAGTGTCAATTCATCGAGCGGCAGCGAAGCCAGGCGCAGCTGGACGTCGCAGGCGGCGGTGAGGTTCCGGGCCTGGTGGAAGGCCTCCTCGAGGGTGGCGCCGCAGCACAGCGCGCCGCCGCTGCTCAGCACCAGCACCTTGGCGGACGGGCCGAGGGCTCGCACTAGCTTGTCGCGTTCCTCGTTATCCAAAGCACCTGGGAGTGATATTTAATAATAAATATAACTTAAGGAAGATTATATATATATATATAGATTAATTTTACTTTCTGTTTAGCACTACTACTGCCCACTCACTACTTCCTATTCCACTGCGTTAGGTTGACTGGAAGAAATCTCTTTTAGAGATAAGTTCGCGTTTGCTAACATTGTTATTAACTTATTGTTGTTACTGTATGTTTTAGTGCAATAAAGAATATATATATATATATATATATATATATATATATATATATATATATATATATATATATATATATATATATATATATTATTATGTAAAAAGTTTTATTATTCGAATGCCGTGTAACATAACAGTTAACAGATACCGTATCATATCGTAGATAATAGGTATTGTAAATAATAAACGTTGTTGCGTTAAACGATAGTTTTTCAAAGAGAGGCAGGCGGCCGGTCGTAAAACTAAAAATCAAATCTTTTTGTAATATAAATAAAACCTGCCGAGGTTCTTCAAAAGGGGGTTAAAGAGGTTTCTTCAGGGTCGGCAACGCGCGCGTAATGCCTCTGGTATTGCAGGCGTTCATAGGCTACGGTAACCGCTTACCACCAGGTGGGCCGTATGCTTGTTTGCCACCTCAGTGGTATAAAAAAAATAATAAAAAAAAAACAATATCACGCCGAGCCCAAATAATAATTGGCATAAGGGTACAAAGACGATAAGGATGTTACGTTAACCAAGAGTATAAATAATTATAGTACAATTACAGTACGCATACTAGTTACTATGCAAAAATATACCTGGAGGGAGACTGTACAAACGTTGTTTGCTTGGCCACCTCTGTCACATTCGTGTTTCTACCGTGAAGCAGTTGTGTTTGCATGGCTGTGTTTCGGTTTGAAGGGTGGGATATGCCGTGAATTTACTGGGTATAGAGGAATAACACATGGGTTCTCAGGAATGGCAACGCATGGGGGGTATCATGGGCGAAACAGTATGCTCTGTTATGTCCATGGTACTGCTCATGTCTATAGGCGACGGTTACCACATTCCATCAGGTGGGCCGTCAGCTCGTTTGCCCTTCTAAGTTGAATAAAAAAATATATTTTGTGATATAACTGCAAAATTAACAGTTTTCGAATGTTTCCCTTTACTTGTACTAGATAACATTGCTTCTTGCCAAATTTCATAATTCTAACTGGAAGTATACTAAAGGTTTGGATTCGCCTGCAAATGTCCAAATACAGGATACAAACGGCCGTATCTTTTGATTGCGTCGACTCACAAGTTTAATTTTTTCACAGCCTCAAAAGACTTCAAATTTAAGTATTTGATATTAATTTCAACTTGATACTTCCACGTGTTTTTGAAAAAAAAAAAAAAGGTCATCATAGACAGACAGAGAACAAAAAAAGGGGTTTTAGACAACACACCAGCTAGAGTTACGTACTGTTATGTTATTAAAATAATATGCCAGGTGAGGCGAGTGCATTTGTAGGTACAACTTAGAATGCACGAGGGGAAGGGATTGTTAGTAATTAACTTGCTAACAATGGGACTACCAGTCCCATTGCTAGCAATATACCCTGTCACATCATCCTCCACGTAATCCGCATTGAAAAACGTGCTGATTTCCAAGAGTATTCATCAAGGTGGGCTAACTAACCTGCTTTCATCCTTACCTATTATGCGTCCCTAGTACTCCACCAGCGTATACCGTAAACGCAGACGGGGTTACCATTCCATTATCATCCATTAAAAAAAAAAAGAAAAAGTTAGGAATGCATGTAGCCAAGTATGGTTGGCCCTTTGATGTATGGAGTCCTAACAAATGTTTCCACGCTAACTCACCGTAGGGCACGCGGTGGTAGGCGATCTCGCCGAGCAGGGCCGCCTCGTTGCACAGCGGCAGCAGGCCGCGCCGCATGCTGGACACGGCCAGCGCGGACGGCGAGCGCACGTGCAGCACGCAGCGCACGTCGGGCCGCGCCGCGTGCACCGACGCGTGCAGCGAGAACCCTGCCGGCGTCAACAGACCACCCTCGTAATACACAGTTGGGGGGGGGGGGGGGGGCAGGAGGTAAAGTAACCGTCAATCCTCATTAGCAATGTACCCTGCCAAGCCAACATCCACGCAATTCCCAATAGAAACTATCGTACTGAATTCCAGGTGTATTCATGATGGGCTAACTGACTTGCCTTTTCATCCTCACCTATCATGCCGCCCTGGTACTCCGCCAACGTATACAGTTAGCGCGGGCAGAGTTAATATTCCATTATCATTCATAAGTAGGATAGAGGGATGAAGGGGAAGACAATCTCCATTGCTAACAATGTACCCTATCAGGTCTACCTCCCCTCAGTTCCCCATGGAAACCCTAGTGATTAACTGTGATAAATTCATCACAATAGGGCTAAGTGACTTGTTTCTATCGCGTCTCGTCTCGCACTGGACAGTGTGACGCATAGCGCCGTACGACCCCTGAAGAAGGCTTCCGGATGAAGTCGTATCAAGTTGTTGATCCGGATATTGTCGGAAAGGACAAAACCACAAGGAGTTCATTGATCTCCAACATAGCTTTAAAAGCCATGAAATAGTTTTTAAATTCCTCCGTTACTAGTGATCCAGGCCGGTTTCACATCTATTTTACTAGCTAATTGTGTAGCTTTCTAATGGTGCAAGAGTTTTCGAAATCGGCCCAGTAATTTTAGAATTTATTCGTTACAAACATACAAAAATACCAATCTATCCTCTATAGTATAGATGTAGACAAACAATCATACAAGAAAACTGTATAGAAAATATTAGTATAAAAAAAGTATAGACAACGAAACTCCTATCGCCCTATGATATCCTAGTACCATCAATGTTTCGAGCCAGTAATTTTTGAGCTTAAAGTGAAGACAACGAAAGTGAAGCTCCTGTCGCCCTATAATATCCTGGTACTTTCAACGTTGACAGGAAAATTGGTGGTGCCCTGATCCTACTTAAGTGAAACTCCTACTGCCTTATGATATCCTGGTACCTTCAACGTTAACCGGGAAATTGGTGGTGCCCTGGTCCTGCACGACGCCTTGCATGTCCACCTTCACCAGCGAGGAGGCGGTCACCTCGTGCGGCAGCAGCCCGCGCGGCGTCGTCAGCACCTGTTCCACGGCCGTGTTAAGCCGCGCCGTGATCTGACCGCTGATGCCGGCTGTAAGGACAAATGTATTGTTTACTAATATATTCATGGACGTATAGGAGGGGAGGGATGAACGCCAGATTTGAAAGGGAGAGGGATTGTTAATAATACGAACTGCCAGTCCCTTTGCTAGCAATATACCCCGTCAGGTCAATTTCTACGTAATCCCCCCTGGAAACCATCATGCTGAATCCCAGGTGCATTCATCAGGACAGGCTAACTGACCTGCCTTCTCGTCCTTATCTGTCATCCCTCACTGGTGCCCTACTAGCTTATACCGTTAACACAGGCGTGGTTACCATTCCATTGTCATCCATAAAAAAACCCCCAAATTTAACTAGTGCCCACTCCAGCGACGCTTCATAGATATTTTTTTTATACTACTGAACATACAGCATAAAGCATACAGCCCATCTGATGATAAACGGTTTCTGTAACCTATGGACATCTACAACACTAGGAATGTCACGTGCGCGTTGCCAACCTTAAAGAAACCTTAATATCCTCTTTTTGAACAACCCCATACTATAGTCTGTAGGGAAAACCTCGGCAGGGAGCTCATTCCACAACCTGAGTGTTCGCGGGAGAAAATTCCTTTGAAACAGTACCGTATGCGACCATTTAATGAAGCACGAAGCGATTAGCGTCTTCCTTGATCATGCGTACAGCTAAGGAGTGGAACTCTCTCCCTGCTTATGTTTTTTCATTCAAATAAATCTTAAAATAACCGCTCTATTTAAGGCCACATCATCGCTTTTCATCAGGCGAGATCGTGATCAATCGCGGGATCCTTCAATGGTAACATTACCAAAGTCTACGTAGAATATACATACTTTGGGTCCAGCCGAACAAATCCACTAGACGGTAGACAGCGGCCAGCTTGCACCGGAGAATCTTCTCGCCCTTCTCGTATCCAACGCCTTCGATGCCTCGAATGTCGTTGATAGGCAGAACGCACGTTGGACCCTGTTGGGATCATACAATTTTACATACATGCATAATTCTTTCAGAAAAGTTCTTTAGTGGCGACTCACAAGGAAGTACACGCAGTACAGGGCTATCCCACACTAGATGGAGAGACCAACTTAAATGCATCGTGCTGAGTCAGTGAAAGCAGGTGGCTCAGGACCGTTTCCATTGTCAATCTATGGGGGAGGCCTATGTCCAGCAGTGGAGCGATAATGGCTGAGATGATGATTATGAAATATTTTTTTTATAAATCTGGAAATAAAAAAGGTGACAGCCCGCCTGATGGGAAGTGGTAACCATCAGCTATAGACCCCATCTGACGGAAATGAACTGTCACTGTCACTTACAGAGTCGTAAAGCAGCAGTGAAGACTTACATTTACTGGGTACAGAGGAATAACACCTGAGTCCTCAGGAATGGCAACGCATGGGGGGTATCATGGGCGAAACAGTATACTCTGTTATGTCCACGGTACTGCTCATGTCTATAGGCGACGGTTACCACTTTCCATCAGGTGGGCCGTCAGCTTGTTTGCCATTCTAAGTTGTATAAAAAAAAATTCCTAGGGTCTGATATTATGAAAGTGACCGACATAGCCAAAAGGAAGAGCAACCTGAAGTGGGCTGTTCATATAGCTTTAAGAACCTCCAAACCACGCAGTGTAGGACGATCCCCCAATAGATAAACGACCTCAAATGCATTGAAGGGCGTCAGTGTATGCAGATGGCTCACGTCACGACACATGTTTCACCTCTAAACGAGGCATCTTTAGGCAAATTAATAGATCACTGGATGAACCCTATTGCTATCTGTTCAGCGCTCAAACTACAAAAGGTTCAGTCCGTCTGTATACTGTAATTCCTCGTTAAACAAGATCAACTCACCCTCAAGCTGCCTGTGTGCAGACGCCCTCCCACCATCTCCCGTATGCGCTGCAGTAGCGGTGCATCATTGCCCTCGTGGATCTGCTGATCCAGCACCCGCTCCAGCTCCTCACGGAAGAGCTTTGAAGACATGAGCGCTTCCACGCGCTTGCGGCGCTCCATCTCGCGGACATCCTGATGAAAAGGGAACGAACAGTTTTGTTAGTTTACTAGCACTTTTCCGCGACTTTGCCCCCGTACATCAGTACAAAAAGTGTCTAATAAGTTATCACCTATCCCCGTATCAAATTTATATTCAAATCCGTTGAGTAGTTTGTGAGTGAAATAGTGACAAACATTCATTCAAAAATGCAAACTTTCGCGGTTGGTACGTGGATAGGATTAATAAAAAATAGGTTTTAAATCGCCGTGTGAGGGGGGAAAGGGATTGTTAGTAATGGAGACTGAGAATCCCATTGCTACCAACCAAGTCGACCTCCTCGCAATTCTCCCTGAAAACTATCATGGTTAATTCCTGATGAATTCATCATGATGGGCTAACTGACCTGCTTTTATCGTCACCTATCCTTCACTGGTGCCTGCCAGAGTATACCGATAGCGCAGGCGGGGTTGCCATGCCAATTTCACCCATAAGAAAAACTGGTACTCACCGCGTCGATGTCTGCGGGGCGCTGCTTGAGCCTCTCATCCTCCTCCTCGGTGGACAGCGGGCCGGTGCCGTTCGGCAGCGTCTCTGTATCCGTGTCTGCCATTGCTCCTGGCTGCGGACAGAGGAGTACCACACATAAATACGTAGCTCTCTTCGTTGTATTTCTGGAGGCGTAACTTAAAATCTTGATACGTAATACACGCGAACAAAGTAATGGACAAAGGCTAAAGAATAATACATTAATCCATTCCCAAGGATTCCATTCCATTGATATGTACCCTTAAATCCACCACCCTCCAAACCGAAACACAGCCATGCAAACACAACTCACGGTAGAAACAGGAATGGGACAGAGGTACCCAAGGTCATTGACCTCTATTGTCCCATGTCTCGAACCTTGGCATTGTCTGCTAATGAGCACCATTGGACATACGAGAATTGGACACCGCCATCTAGTTTTAAACTAAGCAGAGCTTTTATTATGGTTAATATAGATTACAGAGTAACAGTAATCAAGCTGTGATACGAGGTCTGTCCGGAAAGTTCGTATAAAAGTGTTCTGGAATGCGAGAAAGAGGAGTGGGGAGGCCAGGTAAGCGCAGGACCCCTTCCTTATGTCCCTAACAATGCTTCAGTTCTGGTCTGACCGCCGTGCGGTGCGAACTGGCTTGTCACGCCATCTGTGAAGTTACCTCTTAACGAAACCCCGTCGGCATGGAGCCCGCTTCCGTTGAAGAGCAGCGCGTCGTAATCAAGTTTCTCTCGAAACTCGGCAAGAATGGCCGTGAAATTTTTGCCGATCTCAGAACAGTTTATGGGGATGATGCTGTGAAGGAACCAACCGTCCACAAGTGGCTAAAAAGATTCAGAGAGGGCCGAGAAAGAGTTCGATGTTCGGGGGATTGTCCATCAAGAATTCGTCCCTCCAGGCCAGACAGTTGATGGAAAATTCTACGTCGATGTGCTCAGACGCCTCAAAGCTCGTGTGGCACGAGTTCGTCCAGAATTGGCGCGAGAGGGGCGTTGGATTCTTCACCACGACAATGCCCCTGCCCACACCTCTCTTGTTGTCCGTGAGTTTTTGAGTAAAAATTCCATTACGGTGACCGAACACCCCCCTATTCGCCGGATTTGGCCCCGTGTGACTTCTTCTTGTTCCCAAAAACCAAATTGGTACTTCAGGGGCGGCATTTGGGGGACATAAATGAGATAAAAAAAGCTACGACGGGGCAGCTGAGAAACCTACAACCAGAGGACTTTCAAGGAGCCTTCTCACAGTGGAAACGGCGTTGGCACAAGTGCATTATGTCACAGGGGGAGTACTTTGAAGGGGATAAAATTGATTTACCTGAATAATTGTAAAATAAAATTTTTAAAAAACTTTTATACGTACTTTCCGGACAAACCTCGTAGTTTCACCAGAGGGAGACTTTGTACAAAAATCGATTGCTTGGGTACCTCTGTCCCATTCGTGTTTCAACCGTGAAACAGTTGTGTTTGCAAGGCTGCGTTTCGGTTTGAAGGGTGGAAAATGGCGTAAATTTACTGGGTACGGAGGAATAACACCTGAGTCCTTAGGAATGGCAACACATGGGAGGTATCCTGGGCGAAACAGTACACTCTGTTATGTCCATGGTACTGCTCCTGTCTATAGGCGACGATTACCACTTTCTATCAGGTGGGCCGTTAGCTCGTTTGCTATTCTAAGTTGCGGACTACCTATGGAGACCATCGTGCTGAATTCGTGATGAATATATTCATCACGATGGGCTAACCGACCTGCCTTTTCATCCTCACCTATCATGCGTCCCTAGTACCCCGCCAGCGTATCCCTTTAGCGCAGGCGGGGTTACCATTCCATTATCATCCATTTTAAAAAACCTATTACCATCAGGTGGGCCGTACGCTTATTTACCACTTCAGTGGTATAAAAAAAATATATCAATTTTTTTTTTTTATTTTCAATATATTTTTAACAACTAATTTTGTTCACAACACGAACAAACCCGTGCGCGTAGCTAGTTCGAATACAAACACGTACACACTCCGCTCCGTGGCCATAGACTATAATTACAGAGCATAGACTATTCTTTGTTTCAACCTACGTAATAATGCTGAGCCATTATACCGAGGTGGTTGACCGCAGGCTAATTTGATTAGGCGGGCCCAAAATTCGTTGTAATTCAAACCGCCTCCTTGGTAAACAGTTGGGGGGCCTCCGACAGAGTATGGGCGTCACAGTATAATAACGCAACTAGTGAATTCTCGCATGAATCGATATATATATATATATATATTTATATGCAACTTAGAATTGCAAAACAAACTGACGGCCCACCTGATGGAAAGTGCTAACCCGTCGCCTATAGACATGAGCAGTACCGTGGACATAACAGTGTATACTGTTTCTCCCATGATACCCCCCATGCGTTGCCATTCCTGAGGACTCAGGTGTTATTCCTCTGTAACCTGAAATTCACTGCCATATCCCACCCTCCAAATCGAAACACAGCCATGCAAACACAACTGCATCACGGTAGAAACACGAATGGGACAGAGGAATAACACCTGAGTCCTCGAGAGCGAAACAGTATACTCTGTTATGTGCACGGTACTGCTCATGTCTATAGGCGATGGTTACCACTTTCCATCAGGTGGGCCGTCAGCTTGTTTGCCATTCTAAGTTGCATAAAAAAATTATCACATTCGATGAGACAAACTATAAAATTACATTAAAATAATGATGTCACAAAATCATAAACAACTTGAAATATTTAAATGACGCCATGTTTTTGTATAATTAGATGAATACATGAATACATTCAGTTTTGGAGGTCAAGGTCACAAGATTTTTTTTTTATTTATACAACTTAGAATGGCAAACAAACTGACAAGAGCAGTACCATGGACAGGGGGGAAAGGGGTTGTTAGCAATGGAGTTTGACAGCCCCATTGCTAGCAATATGCCCTATCAGGTCGATCTCCACGCGGTTCCCCCTGGAAACCATCGTGAACAATTCTTGTTGAATTCGTCACGATGGGCTAACTGGCCTGCTTCATCCTCACCTATAATCCTTCACTGGTGCCCCGCCGGTATATACCGATAGCGCGGGCGGGGTTACCATTCTATTATTACTCATAAAAAAAAAAGTACCATGGGCATAACAGAGTATACTGTTTCGCCCACGATACCCCCCATGCGTTGCCATTCCTGAGGACTCAGGTGTTATTCCTCTGTACCCAGTAAATTCACTGCCATATCCCACCGTTCAAACCGAAACACAGCCATGCAAACACAACTGCTTCACGGTAGAAACACATTTTTAGCATACACGACTCAGAATGGCAAACAAGCTAACGGCCCACCTGATTGAAAATAGCGACCGTCACCTATAGACTTGAACAGGGCAGTGAACGTCACAGGATATACTGTGACACTCATTCGGGGAGGGGAATGTTCGTAATCGAGTCTAACAACCAAAAATGGGATTACCATTCAATTTTCATATATCATCCATTAAAAAAATACCCTTCATGTGTTCCCATTCCTGAGGAGTATGGTATTATGCCTCCATACCCTAAAACTTCACTGCCATATCCCACCCACCCTTCATCAAATTACAGACACAGCAGCCTAATTTTTGTAGAAGAAAATGGACTGTGCAGTCCTGGAAGCCATTGAATTCGTCACGTGCCAACTGATATGACTACATCCTCACCTATCATGTGTCCCTGGTACCTCGCCAGCGTATACCAACAACGAAAGTTATTTATTTAAAAAAAAAATAACACAGGCAAAGCCTGTAATAAAATATATAGTGATCCATGAGTACCGACTCACTAGACAATTGTTATGGCAAGATGGCGAGCGGTCATCGACCCGCCATGGTGACCATGACTCTGAGGCTTGATATTCGATAAAGTTGTACATTGCCGTTACACTATTTCTACGGTTGCGATTAAAAAAAATAGATTTTTGATACCACTGAAGTGGCAAACAAGCATACGGCCTGCCCAATAGATTTATAGTCTATTTCAATATTTTAAATGAAAATATATACGCATCTCGTTGTAATCATCCCAGAAGAGATATCTCTGATTGTAATCAATAACGAATCGAAGCGTCCAGTCGATCGATCGACGTTTGATTTGTTCTACAAGTAAGTAATAGCAATATCTATGTATTTTGGTTACAATATCATATATATATATTGATCCAATAACGTATATGTTAAAAGTGTTATCTAAAACATAATATTTGATAACAGACTTTTAACATATTCGAAAATAAACATCCGACCGATACGGGCGATATCGGAATGTCTGATGACCTTTTTCCCGCCATCAGTGTCCAGAGGAACCCAATATATAGATATTGGATCGGTACCCATGTTTTTTTTTTTTTTTTTTAATGACGATCACTTAAGAATTTTTCTTCCCCTTCGGTTGTCGGTTCTTCGAGCTATGTGACCAGCCCAATACCACTTCAGTTTACTTATACTTCAGGCTATGATGGTAACTTCGTTTCTTTTGATTTATTTAGTACTAGCGGCCCGGTACGCGCTTCGCTACGTATAAAGTAAAATAATAAAAAAACAATTAACATCAATATCGCTGACAATTTGCTTTAACTGAAGCACGTCCAAAATGAAATGACCGCATGAATGACAGAACAACACGCTTGTACTGTCAACACTGAAAAACAGTTTCAATTTGACAGGACAATCCGCCATCTTAAAAAAAAGTTTGAATTTGACACAAAAATCCCCATTAAATAAATGATCCGCCATTTATTGAATTCATTTGTTACAAAAAATGTGATAAATGAAGAACCGCTCGAGCGATTTTGTGCAAACTTCACATAAACCATCTACTAAATAGTCCGAACAAAGCGTAAACATTTGGTTTGGAAAGGTGAGCCCGTTCTCGAGTTGTAACATTACAACGAAAAGTGGCATTAATTTATATATATATATATATATATATATAATAAGACCGCCTTACTGTACTTATACAATTGTATCGTTATGTTTGTAAATTGTCTTGTTTATTTCCTATATTGTATAATGCAAATAAAGTATACTCATTCATTCATTCATATATATATATATATTAGTCCGGTATTAAGTCCGCCAAATGTAACATAGAATTTTACTTTGCATTAAAGCTTAAATAAATTTGCCACAAATTGAAATCGTCCTATTTTTTCTGTATAGTTAATAAACTAAGAGATTTATCGAGCAAGAATGAATGGAGATGTCGGTAGGGGCCGCCGTAGACGGACGTACGTCGACCAAACAGGCGACGTGCTGAGGAAGGGCCAAATTAAAAGTACCCGTAACCGGCGAGCGTGTATGAAAAGATCGATGAATGTGGAGGAAGCGAAAGAGGTTTGTTTGAATCGAAGCATTTGGCGTTCCATTGTTTCTGCGCTACCCTAATGGGAGACAGGCGTCACAGATATGTATGTATGTATGTATAAATAATCTAAAATTATATTTTTGTGTCAGAGTACACACTAGTAAACAGAGAATCACTTGTTTCAATTATTGGTACTGTGCCATTGACCAGATGTGATACATAATACTATTTTGTATTCTATACACGTTCAACATGTCTGTCTGTACGTACAAACGACAATAATGGATTGGTAAAACGGTATTTCATTACTCGTCAGACATTATTGCATGTTTTTTTTTTTATAGATAGACAGATAGGTAGATAAATTATTAATTTATCATTCCAAACATATCTACACTAACATTATAAAGAGGGGAGATTTGTATTTTTGTATGTATGTTTGTAATGAATAAACTCAAAAACTACTTTGCCGATTTCAAAAATTCTCTCACCATTAGAAAGCTACATTCACCCCGAGTAACATAGGCTATATTTATTGCTAGAAAACATTAGGGATCCTTAGTAAAACTTTAGTAACGTAACTCGAGGTGTAATAAAAATGCTATAAAATATGTTTGGTCGCGTGCGCTGCGGGAACTATTGGTGATAGAACAAAAGTATGTTCTACAATATTGAAGGAAATATCAATAACTACAAAAAACTTCGCGACACTATATGTCCAACTATTGTCGTTATGTTACAATAAGCACTTTTTAAAACGTTGTAAAAATGCGGAGTGTCCATCGCGCAAACTTTCTGATATCTTGTAAAAAGAATGAAAAAGCGCGAAGAGTCAAGTAAATTTTCTTTATACAACTTAGAAAGGCAAACAAGCTGACGGCCCACCTGATGGAAAGTGGTAACCGTCGCCTATAGACATGAGCAGTACCATGGACATAACAGAGTATACTGTTTCGCCCATGATACCCCCATGCGTTGCCATTCCTGAGGACTCAGGTGTTATTCCTCTGTACCGTGTAAATTCACTACCATATCCCACCCTTCAAACCGGAGCAGCCATGCAAACAACTGCTTCACGGTAGAATCACGAATGGGACAGAGGTACCTCAGTCCCATATGGCAGTGAAACTACAGTACATAACACCATAATCCCCAGGAACGGTAACACATGAGGGGTACCATGGGCGACACAGTGTATTCTGTGATCTCAACAGTGTTCATGAGTATAGGTGTCAGCGACGCTTTCCATCAGGCGGGCCGTCAGCTAAGAAGTATCGTCATAAAAAACATAATTTATAACAATCCGAGCAGAAGGTACCAGGCTAACATGTGTTCTAAGGAGATACTATTCAGTTAGTTCTTCCGCGAAAGCGACTTTTTAAGGAAATAGGTTTTTAAGTCGATTGCATTTTTATCATAGAGACTTTGTACAAAAGTCATCTGCTTGGGTACCTCTGTCCCACTCATGTTTCTTCTGTAAAACAGCTATGCTCGCATTGTTGTGTTTCGCTTTAAAGAACGGGATATGGCAGTGAAATTACAGAGTTCAAAGTCATAGCACCGTATTCCTCATGAATGGTAGCAGCATCTTTACCACGGGCGTCACAGTATATTCTGTCACGTCCACCGTGCTGTCCATGTCTATAGACGACGATTCAATTTTGTTTGCAAGTCTCATAAAAAAACGCATCAAGAAAAAACCATTTGAATTTTAAAACTGTATACGTTAATGCCTTTGCGTCTATAAAGAGATGGCATTGTCATATAACGTCTTCGCCCATTATTTCCCCATGTGACGGCTGTGTGAACTATCGACCTTTTCTATAGGTTGAATGAACTCAACGCTGTCGCTGTATGAAAACAATTAACATACAATAAATAATAGCACTGTTATTATTTTAAAACGAATAAAATGCACCTTCGTCCTCGCCTATCATGTTTCCCTGGTACCCCGCCAGTGTAAACTAGTAGACAATATTGAAAGGATATCCTTCATGTTTCCCTGCAATGACGGATCCCCCCTGAGCTGGTTCCAGGACTTAGTTGGATCACTAATCGAGCATAATGATTTTTTCTAAAACATGCTTGGAAATGTGAGCATTATTTTGACAATCTTCTTCGAGATAAATCAAAATTGCCGTACTGGCCAGATACACGCGGGCAGCGGCCGGCAAAAATTGTATGAAAATCCATATCTGTCGTGTTTTGCGGCCAGATAAATTACTATGTAAACTCATATCTGTCCTGTAATTTAAAAACGGAATGACCTTTTACTTCGAAATAATATGATGCCTACGGCCACTTTCTATCATCATACGGCTCGCCATCCAGAGGGAGTTCACCCTCATACCTTACAGCCTAAATGGTCGCGTACAACGCGGTTTCAGAGATGTTTCCTTCTACGAACACTTAGGTTATGGAATGAGCTCCCTGCCGAGGTTTTCCCAAGAGACTACAGCATGGGGTTCTTCAAAAGGGGGGTAAAGAGGTTTCTTCAGGGTCGGCAACGCGCGCGTAATGCCTCTGGTATTGCAGGCGTTCATAGGCTACGGTAACCGCTTACCATCAGGTGGGCCGTATGCTTGTTTGCCACCTCAGTAGTATAATAAAAAAAAGCAATCCGATCGCGTGATCCAAATACCCCGGCGATCGTGTTACGCGGAGGTGCGGTATGGCTTCGCTGGGGTCGCGGAGTCACGGCCGCGGGCGGTCGTTACATGAACTACTTATACTATGTAACTGTAATATATATGGGTATTCGATATCTGGCTTTTTAAATTTATCGCCTGTATAAAAAATCAATAACCATGGTGTAATCTCTGGAAGGGATTTTTTTTTCAATTGGTGATATAAATGGAATGGTAACCCCGCCTGCGTCAACGGTATTCGCTAGCGTGGTACCAGGGAAACATGATAACTGAGGATGAAAGCAGGGCAGTTGGCTCATCGTGATAAATTCCTTTAGATTTAGGCACAATAATTGCCAGGGAGGATATAAATGTTGACCAGAGTCAGGCACGTTGCTTGCAATGAGGCTGGTAACTTACCCCTTTACTAACAACCCCCTCCCTATAGGGGGTTTTTTAATGAATGATAATGGAATGGTAACCCTACCTCTGCTATCGGTATACACTAGCAGGTTACCAGGGAGACATGACAGGTGAAGATGAAGCAGGTCTTAGCCCATCGTGACTTGTTCCCCAGGAGAAACCGTGTGGAGGCCGAATTGATAGGCTAGCAATGGGATTGTTAAGCCCAATTAATAATTAACAATCCTTTCTCCTCCACTCCTCCCCTATCTCTATAGAGATAGGATATCATGCCCATATAGTGAGCCAGTATAAGAATTATATATATATATATATATATATATATATATATATATATATATATATATATATATATGTAGAGTTCACCACGCTGCGCCAACTGATCTGCTCATCACCTATCATGATTTCAAAGATTATTCAACATTACAGATTACCATTTTTTCCGGTTGTCCAACAACTTAAATGAATGAATGATGAACTACCTATGACATGGCAAAAGTGACAGTACATACTTTGATTAATTAATAGTACATTACTGCAGCGGCCAGCAACTGAGGCACTGATGGACGAACGTGCAAAAGTGGGGCGAGGCGCAGCCGAGGCACACATGCGTGAGTCCATCAATGCCTAGTTGTGGCCAAGGCTTGTATAGTACTTTTCTCAAACAATGCGCGGAAATCAAAAATACAATTTTACTTTTTAAGTTCAATGACGAATAACGTACAATAATAATTTTTCACGCGCCATAATATTCCTTTGTTTTCTTTTTTTAATAAACAGCTTTCTATTTGCAAGGCAGTTCGAAATTTAAATAAAATCTTTTATTAGTTACCTCCTTGGTAGCCATGTACCGAAGTAAAATGTCATTCCATTTTTAAATTACAGGACAGATATTAGTTTACATAGTAATTTATCTGGCCGCAAAACACGACAGATATGGATTTTCATACAACTTGTGCCGGCCGCTGCCCGCATGTATCTGGCCAGTACGGCAATTTTGATTTATCTCGAAGAAGATTGTCAAAATAATGCTCACATTTCTAAGCATGTTTGAGAAAATATATTTCACAAAAAACAAATTCACTCTATATTCCTCCCGTACACATCGCCAACTTCATATGTAAGGACATATATACATAAATCTAAATACATAAATCTAATGTATTGTGACTATCATAATGGTAATATTAAAATAAATCTGTCTATCCGTCGGTCGAAACTCTACAGTGTAATTGTATAATGCGAGACATCCTACATACATATCTTATGCAATCAATAGACGGACAGACGGCAGTCGCCTTATTACTGCTGCTCGTGCGAGAGTGGCGCCCCCTGATGTCTAGTGTTTCTAGTTCTTGTTTGTTATACACAAGCATGAAGCTAGCCAGTCTTTTATGAGTGATAAAGGAATTGGTAACCTCATTTACGCTATCGGTATACGCTGGCGAGGTACCAGGGAAACATGATAGGTGAGGAGGTAAGCAGGTCAGTTAGTCTATAGCGTATACTTGTTTGCAACTTCAGTGGTATAAAAAAAAACTAACTGCGATTACCAACCCACGTTTAACAGAGGGAGACTTTGTACAAAAGTCGGTTGCTTGGGTACCTCTGTCCCATTCGTGTTTTAACCGTGAAGCAGTTGTATTTGCATGGCTGTGTTTCGATGTAAAGGGTGGGATATGGCGTGAATTTACACGGTACAGAGGAATAACACCTGAGTCCTCAGGAATGGCAACGCAGGGGGGGTATCATGTGCGAAACAGTATACTCTGTTATGTCCACGGTACTGCTCATGTCTATAGGAGACGGTTACCACTTTTCATCAAGCGGACCGTCAGCTTGTTTGCCATTCTAAGTTGTATAAAAAAAAAACCTGTCAAGCGTGGTAACGACTGGCAAAACCATTTTGGGGCAGGCCTATGTTCAGTAATGGACAATGGACGACTGACATGATATATAGTGATATGGTCACAAAAACGTAGATAAATTTAGAACCTCTGCCATTATGAAGTCGGTTAAAAATAACCCGAACTGACCTTACAAGTATTTTCGTCGAGGATGCTCAATTAGACTCGCTTCGACACCATCTGGGACCCTTAATCGTGAGGTGGCTGACGTGTGCCCAATCGTGGTGAAGAGTCCGAGACGAAAATACTTTAAATCAGGTTATTTTTACGATCCTTTATAAACTAGCCAAATCCCGAGGCTTCGCACGTGCGAATCAGTAGTCGTGCAAGTATCCTATGTGCTCAGTATCTTCTTAGAATACATGTTAGCCTAGTACTTTTAATTAAGATTCATATTTTACAGCAAACAAGCTGACGGCTCGCCTGATGGCAAAAGTTACCTATACACATGAACTTAACCGTACACATTACAGAATATACTGTGACGCCAATGGTATGCCTTATGCGTTACCTACTCCTTAGAACTACGATATGAAACCCACGTACCATGTAATTTCACTGTGATACACTTTTTCCCTTCAAACTGAAACACAGCTTTGCTGGGGGGGGGGGGGGGGTGAAGGGATTATTAGTAATGGGATCTAACAGCTCCATGGCTAGCAATATACCTGGCTAATAATAATATACATGGCTAACTATTAGGTTGGGGGAAATGGATTGTTAGTAATGGGGTCAAATAGCCCCATTACTAGCAATACACTCTATCAGGTCGACCTCCACGCGGTTTCCCCTAGAAACCATCGTGGTTAATTCTTGTCGAATTCTTCACGATGGGCCGACTGACCTGCCTTCATCCTCGCCTTATCATCTATCACTGGTGCCTCGGCAGCGTATACTGATAGCGTAGGCGAGGGGTTACCATTCCATTTTCACCCATAAAAAAACCCTATCAGGTTGACCTTCACACAGTACCCTTAGAAACCATCATGGTTAATTCTTGTGTAATCCAGTTACAATGGGCTAACTTCTTTTGCATCCTCACCTTTCATGCCTCCCTGGTATCCCGCCAACGTATACCGATAGCGCAGCTGGCGATACTAATATCATCCTCACCTATCATGATCTCCTGGTACTCCGCCAGCGTATACCGACAGCACAGGCGGGGTTACCATTCAATTTTCATCCATTAAAAAAAAAACAGTTCTACTGCTTCATGACAGATGATAATATGGATGGGACAGAAGTACCCAAGCAGATGCCTTTTGTATACTTTTTTTTACAACACAAGGGGCAAACGAACATGCGGCTCACCAGATGGTAAGTAACTACCGCCGCCCATGGTCACCCGCAACACCAACGGCATTGCAAGTGTGCTGCCGGCCTTTTAAAAAGGAATATGCTCTTTTCTTGAAGCTCACGATGTCGTATCGTTTCGGAAATACTGCTGCTGGAAGTTGATTCCAAAAAGTGCTTGTGCGTGGAAGAAAGTGCCTTGAAAAAGTACTCTGGTAAATATTTATACGTCGCATGCTTCCAACAATAGTAACACGTCACCGCTTGTCATCGCACGGAACCCATACACCGTTCCATGAAGCACCATAAAGAGACACAGCGGCGACTGCTATTCGCGAAATGTACGCACTGACATGTTTATGGGACAGAATAACACACAGATGTGACACTGTTCAAGTATTCGCTTAAAATACCTTATGCGTTGTTTATGGAATACATTCCATAGAATAGTACATTACTGCAGCGACCAGCAACTGCAGCATTGATGGACGAACGTGCAAATGTGGGCCGAGGCGTAGCCGAGGCATGTATTTTTGGATTAAAAAATAAATAAATATTAACTCCAGTCATGATAGGACTAAGACTGGCTGATAATCTCACAATTCTAATTTTAAAATTAATAAATAATAATAGAATAGTCGGTTGATGAATAAAGTGCAACAATAGACGACAAGATTTTACATAGTCATATTAAATTATAAAATTTGAATTTGGAACAAGAAAGGTTCAGACTTTTAAAATTTGAATTTAGAACGGAGAATTTTAAGGGATTTTGTTCTGCAAAGGAAAAAAGAAGCGCCCTTCGTAACAAATTTAATATTGGATCAACAATTTAAGTAAACCCTTTTGGATTGCAAAAATAATTATTAAAATCGGCCCTGTATTGACGAAGATATCGCATAAAGTATGTTTTAAAAAAATAAAAGTAAACCAAGACCATTTTGCCCTACCTCACGCCCAAACTCCTTACAGATTAAATCTTTCAGGTGTGCAAAATTTGTTCCTTAATGTACTAATGCCTATTAAATATTAAAATATACTCGTGTACCTCATAACGCATTCTGTATACAATGAAACGTACATAAACAAAACAGGGCTTTAGACGAAATAAAAAAAAAAAAACTTCACGGCTGTACAGCGTCATTTCATTCGCCGTGCCTTGTGTGTGTGTATACAAATAAAAAAAAAAAACTAAAAAGTTCGTGAAAATTTAAAATTGGAACGGGCGGAAGTGCATTCCGCGTCTGCCCTCCGTCTATTTCGGTCGTGTTGTTAGCGTTCTATAAATCGTTTTTTTTTTTCGGATTAAATAGAATGAGTGCAACGTTGCGTGTGTTTTGACAGGCGTCTGAGAGCGCACTCGTTTGATAATAGAGATTACGAACAGTCACGACGGCGAAGTGATTAATTGTTTCCATATATTTATTTATTTTACACTTTATTGCACCAAGTAAAAAGAGAAATAACAAATACAGTAAATATTAATGAGAAGTGATACAAAAGGCGGCCTTATCGCTGAACAATCTCTTCCAGGCAACGTTTGGGTAGACATTGGGAAAAAGACAAAAGGTAGCTGGCGTACTATTATATAAATATTATCATATATAGGGTGATTCGAATTCGATGAAAATTGTTCGCTTCCTTTTAGGGGTGTTTTCTTCTAGTGAAATTGCAAATTTTTAAAGAAACCTGATTCAAAAGATGACCCCAAAACTTTTGTTCCCTAAAATACGGTTTAGCGAATTGATTGCTGGTTTATCTGTCATACTTTACACATATAATGTAGGTAATTTTTGTACTTCCCTTTTCGAAATCGTTAACATGCTTTTACGGGGAGCATTTTCCACTACTGAACCTACACATTTATACCTAAACTAGCGGCCCGTCCCGGCGTCGCACGGGTGGACATTAACATTTCCCTTCACTGCTCCGCTCCTATTGATCGTAGCGTGATGAAAAGTATACTATAACCTGCCCGGGAGTATGAAGAATAATTGTACCGAGTTTCGTTAAAATCCGTCGAGCAGTTTTTGTTTCTATAACGAACATACAAAAATTTCACTGATTGCATTTTTGGCATCAGTATCGATCACTAATCACCGCCTGATAGTTATTTTGTAAATATATTTCATGTACAGAACTGACCTCTCTACAGATTTATTATAAGTATAGATTGGTAGTCAACACCAAGCGACGTTGCTTGAAAACGCAGTTTTTTGCCTGAGCAAAATCTACCAATGAAATGTAGCAACACGCCTACAGAAACAAACTTGCACAATATTGCACAAATGAGGCGAGCGTCGCGTAAATAAGACAATTTCTTTAATACCGTTTACGCAAGCCAACGCAAGCGTTGTTTTGACATTACGCAAGCGCGGAGTCTGCGTTGGATGAGATGCTGCAAAGGCGTTGATCTATTAGTAAAATTAAATGCTTAGTACATCCCACTTCGCCGTTTAGATCCTGGCAGGGAATGAGCCAGAGGGAGACTTTGTACAAGAGTCGTTTACTTGCCCACCCCTGTCCCATTCGTGTTTCTACCGTGAAGCATGTTTGCATGGCTGTGTTTTGTTCCGTTGTTTAGACATTACGCAAGCACGGAGTCTCCGTTGGATGGGAAGCTGCTAAGGCGTTGATCTTTTAATGAAATTAAATGCTTACTACATCCCACTTCGCCATTTAGATCCGGGCATAGAATGAGCCTGAAAGAGATTGTAAAAAAGTCGTTTGCTTTGGCACCTCTGTCGCATTCGTGTTTCTACCGTGAAGCAGTTGTGTTTGCATGGCTGTGTTTCGGTTTGAAGCGTGGGATAAAGCAGTGAATTTACAGGGTACAGAGGAATAACACCCGAGTCCTCGGGAATGACAACGCATGGGGGGTATCATGAGCGAAACAGTACACTCTGTTACGTCCACGGTACTGCTCATGTCTATAGGCGACGGTTACCACTTTCCACCAGGTGGACCGTCAGCTTGTTTGTCATTCTAAGTTAAATAAAAAACACTCCTTCCTTTCCCGTGGGTGTCGTAAGAGGCGACTAAGGAGATCGAGGGACGGGCAGCAGCGTCCCTCTTAAAACATCTCTAAAGCCTGATTGCGGTTGCAAATCCGCCTGCCAAACGTGGCAGCTACTGGCAAAACCCCAAAGGGGAAGGTTTACGTTCAGCAGTGGACAGTTAAAAGCTGATACGATGATTAAGATCACCCGGCCTCTTGGCTAAGGTCAAAGATTTTTTTGTTACTACCACGATCTCAAATCATCTTGTAGTAAAATACGCTTAATCTGTTTTTAAGTGCACCAAATCTTTTCCCACATTCAATAATTACATAGATAGAAACATACAAATAAACATAAAGTTTATAATTTAAAGACAATCGCGACTTTCAAGCAAATTTCAAGCGACTTCCAAGTAAGACATTATTTATTTATTTATTAATACACTAGCGTCCCGTCCCGGCTTCGCACGGCCACATAAACAGAATAATAAATAATTAAACAATGTCTTCCAAAAAGAAAAAATAACCGACTTCAAATGTGAAAAGTCAGTTTTATTTTGATCTTGAAACTAAACTACTGAAGCGGTTTCGATAAAATTTCCACGGAATCAAACTGTAAGTACGGCCTTTCTGTTAAAAAATGAATTCTCCAAATCCGTTTACAACTGACGGAGTTATAGGGTGACACATATCCTTAACAATATAATACGGACGTGAGTTTGTTTGTTTGTCACTTTATAGCACCTAAACGGGTTAACTAATCACTCAGGTTATGGAATGAGCTCCCTGCCGAGGTTTTCCCAAGAGACTACAGCGTGGGGTTCTTCAAAAGTGGGATAAAGAGGTTTCTTCAGGGTCGGCAACGCGCGCGTAATACCCCTGGTATTGCAGGCGTTCATAGGCTACGGTAACCGCTTACCATCAGGTGGGCCGTATGCTTGTTTGCCACCTCAGTGGTATAAAAAAAACCATGGAAATTAATATACACGTACTTTATGGGATAGAGAATCGTGACGAGTTCCACTAGAATTAACCACGATAGTTTCCAGGGCAGACCGCGTGGAGGTCGACCTGATAAGATAGTATTGCCAATAATGGGGAAATCAGACCCCATTACTAACAATCTCTTCCCCCCCCCTATATACCCCTATCAGGATAATTCAAGCAGTTTTCCCTGAAAACCATCGCGTTCAATTCTTGTTGAGTTCGTCACGACGCGCCAACTGACCTGGTTACATCTTCACCTATCATGTTTCCCTGGTACTCCGCCAGCGTATATCGAAAACGCAGGTACCATTTCATTTTCCTCTATTAAAAAAAAATGGAATCTGACGTCACTGTTTACATTTCGGTTAGACAAGCGTATAAACGACCAGGCATGAAAATCATTGTCACATTTAACTCACTATCGATATAGTTAAATAATTATTTTTATTCACTGTTATATTACTTGTAACACATCACAGAAAGTGATTTTCGCACGCTATAATTTAAACATTCTCGTAGCTATTTGCTGTTGAAAGTGAAATATGAATTATGATACGAGCGAGCGAATAGAAATTTTAAGGTAGTGCGATAAAGTCTCTATTCGCTCGCTTTGTGCCGTACAAAACGGTTATGTTGTGCTTTCACTTTACAGCTAACCGAGCGCAGCCGATGACTCACGAATGAATCCGAATGCAGGGATTATCTGTGATTTCATTTATAAATATTTGTAGCACTCTGTATGTTAGTGCAAGTTACGTAGCTGGTAGAAGTTACGTATGATTTGGCGAAACATATTAAATTTCACATATTAAGTTTCACACAATTCCCATTACTAGCAATATACCCAACCAGGTCAACATCCTCGCGGTTCTCCCTGGAAACTATCATGGTTAATTTCTGACGAATTCATCATGATGGACTAACTGGCCTGTTTTCATTCTCATCTATCACCCTTCACTGGTGCTCCGCCAGCGTATCCCGTTAACGCGGGCGGGGTTGCCATACCATTTTCACTGATCAAAAAAAAAGAAAGCCTCCCCCGACTGGGAGGGTTTCACCAGTAGTCATGCTTGGCACGCGGCTTGCCAATTTCACACTTGTGATTTGTTGTAAAATTTCACCTGTGACACGTGAAATATACCGAGCCTACGAACGACCCAGCGCAATGCGTATCCTTGGTAGCGTGGCCTGAAATTGGGTCAAGTTTTACGTCGCACTCCTTGCGAGCTTTCTTTGTTCTCTTACGTCATGGAATCTTTGAGGGAATATTGGATACTAATCAATCTATCTAATATTATAAAAAAGAAAAAAATAATGATTACAATGAAAATAGTAAAAAAATATTATGCGATTTTAAAAATACTTTCACATTTTTTTTTATACAACTTAGAATGGCAAACAAGCTGACGGCCCACCTGATGGAAAGTGGTAACCGTCGCCTATAGACATGAGCAATACCGTGGACATAACAGAGTGTACTGTTTCGCCCATGATACACCCCATGCGTTGCCATTCCTGAGGACTCAGGTGTTTTTATTCCTCTGTACCCTGTAAATTCACACCATATCCCACCCTTCAAACCGAAACACAGTCATGCAAACAGAACTGCTTCACAGTAGAAACACGAATGGGACAGAGGTGGCCAAGCAAACGACTTTTGTACAAAGTGTCCCACTGGTAACTTATAGAGAGCGAGTTTTATGGGTTGTTTTATTTTGGAAAATTGCGAAAAGATTTAAATATAGATAATAGTTATTACTGAAAACTAGCGGCCCGTCCCGGCGTCGCACGGGTGGACATTTTTACATTTCAAAAATTGGCCACTATGGCCGCACACGCGACGGAAGCTTAAAAATGGAGTAACTTCTCGCGTTTCCCCAACATTTCCATTCACTGCTCTGCTCTTATTGATCGTAGCGTGATGAAAAGTATACTATAACCTGCCCGGGAGTATGAAGAATAATTGTACCGAGTTTCGTTAAAATCCGTCGAGTGGTTTTTGTTTCTATAACGAACATACAAAAATTTCACTGATTGCATTTTCGGCATCAGTATCGATCACTAATCACCGCCTGACAGTTATTTTGTAAATATATTTCATGTACAGAATTGACCTCTCTACAGATTTATTATAAGTATAGATTACAATTTAAGAGGCATTATGTAATATGTATACATGTAGTCTCTTGGAAAAACCTCGACAACTCACTACATAACCCGAGCGTTTATAGGAGGAAATATATCTGAAACCGCGTTACGCGCGACCACCTAGGCTTTATGGGATGACTGGAAGAGATATCTTTTAGAGACAAGCCCACCCTTGCTAACAAGTTGGTAAACTAATCGCCGTGTATATATGTATATATAGTTATATATTACAATCCTTAAAAAAATTTACTGTTGCACGTATTCTTTATTGCACTTGAACAAAACATACGGCGATTAGTTTACCAACTTGTTAGCAAGGGTGTATATATATATATATATATATTCATAAAATTTTATTCTACAATTCATAAAATTTTTTACTTAAATAACAGCCTGATTAAAATTAATACATGGTCAAATTAATTATGGACTTATTACTTACATAATCTATTATATATATATATATATATATATATATATTGGAAAAGAGAATCTATTATATATATATATATATATATATATATATTGGAAAAGAGATGCAGATATTAAAACAACGGTTTACACTTGTATAGTCGAGGTGCGTGCGATGCGGCGAATATCGATTCGACACAGTGGCGCCCACCGCGGCGCACACAAACGACCACTCGTCGCGTACTAGCGACCCGGCCCGACTACACACGGCCACATAAACAGAATAATAAATAATTAAACAATGTCTTCCAAATAGAAAAAAAAAGAACCAATTTCAAATGTGAAAAGTCAGTTTTACTTTGAACCTAAAAACTAAAGTCTGTACTGTCTATAGGCGACGGTTACCACTTTCCATCAGGTGGGCCGTCAGCTTGTTAGCCATTCTAAGTTGTATGAAAAAAAAAACTAAATTACTGTAGCGGTTTCGATAAAATTTCCACGGAATCAAACTGTAAGCACAGCCTTTCTGTTAAAAAAAGAATTCTCCAAATCGGTTTACAACTGACGGAGTTATGATGTGACAAACACAAAAAAAAAACGAATCTAAATAGAGGCACTGCTCGCTTTTAAAGTCGGCAGATAAAAAGAAAAGTCAAATCGGTTCACAAATAACACAGTTAAGAGGTAACTAACAAAAAAAGTCATATCCGAATTGAAAATCCCCTTTTTTTGAAGTCGGTTAAAAAGCAAATAAATTTAGAACAAAGCCTCAGTTTACAACACATACCAACGCTTTTAATGGGGTCGGCGTATGGGGCGCCGACCCCGTATCGACCTGTCGTACCTAGAAGTCGGAATGACATCATTGGGGGGAGCCGATGGTGGTATTAATCGCCATTTCTAACCCCCATAAGGCAAGGGTGTTATGGATTTACTGTCTGTAGTGTTCTATAAAAAATTCACCTAAACTATAAATACTTAGGGCGCGTGGTCCCGGCATAGAATAGGCCACCCCTTTTTTTCTCGTAAGAGGTGACTAAGGGAGCTTAATTGGTCGAGGGATGGAGAGCAGCGTCCCTCTTAAAACTTCCACCAAGGCCTAACAGGAGTTGACAACCCCTCTGCCAACCATGGCAACTACTAGCAATACCCCTTTTTTCGGGGAAGCCTGTTTAACAGTGGACAATCAATGGATATAATGCGATGACGATGATTCTATGAATCCATCAGGAAGGGGGGAGAGGAAGTATATTGCTAGCAATTGGGTTGTTCGACCACGTTGCTAGCAATAGCAATTTTCTTTCTCTGTATCAATCACTGGTGAGAAGTGTTCTAGAGTACGGCTCGGTTATCAGAGGGCCTACCACGAAACATTTTCCGAAATTTCGGGGACGAACGAAATAGAAATTTGATGTTTATATTACATAACAAATGCCATTTAAAATTATTAAAAATATTTCAATATCGTTCCTCTGGACTATTAGGATAGGATTTATGATGAATGAAACGTTAAGCTCCATTTACTGGGTCGATTTAGGTACGAACAAAAACACAAAATTGAGCCCGAAAATTCGGAATTTCATGTCATGGTAGGCCCCCTGGTCACCATTTTATAAAGTACACTGTGATCGCATTGAGAGTGTTCAGCGAATATGCCTTAATATACTAGCGTTTCGAACGGGATTGCTTCGCAAATTGAGCTCTTATGAAAACAAGCTTGAACGCTTTCATATTACGAGTACATCTTTAGAGGCGTCGTCAGCATAGTAACATACTATATTGTCATTCACACATAATGTGATTGGATTATAACCTAGCCGAATCACAAATGTAACTATTATTTAAGTTTTTTATAGTTGTGATTTATGTGCCAATAAAATAAAATAAATAAAAATATACCCTATCAGGCCGACAGTCGGTTACCCCTGGAAATCATGCTTAATTCTTGTGGAATCCGTCACAATGGACCGACTGGCCTGCTTTTATACTCACCTATCATGTTTCCCTGGTGTCCCGCCAGCGTATACTGACAGCGTAGGCGGGGTTACCATTCTATTATCATTTATTAAAAAAAAAAAAACTAGTAGTTTTTAAGACAGTGTCTCCATACAAATGCTTCGAGAAAAGCAGGTCAACTTTTTCATACAATTTTGCGTGATAAATAGTTACGAGCGATTCCTTTATAACTTCTATATTTGTTTTGTTTTATAATTTCTGCATCTTTTTAATGCGTAAACACTCATTTTATTTATTAAACAATTAAATATAGATACGTCAAGGTGCATTGTGTGCGTAAGTATATAGAACACTGGTAAGGAAACGAGTCAGTTAATTTGACAATTAGCTGACGAAAAGTTGACCCGTTTTTGAGGCTCGATGCCTCTATGCATATCACCAAAAATGCGTGGATATAATTCACAATTGATCCAGATATCGATTCCAAATTGATCAATTTCTTTTTTTGAATCTACCGGCCAGTTATTAAGATATCGCGTAACGTATCTACAGTCCAATTGTGAACTTATTTCCTTAGGTCAATTAAAAATGGCGTCCTCTCGCCGCCGTTCGCTCTATACGCTGAATCATCTCGTCACGATGACTTAATTTTCTCCAAATCCTATTTGACCCAAACAGCCTTGGGGTCGTCTTGCACTCCATTGTAATGTCACTATTTAGGTGGTAGCGATAGCAAAAAAAAAACCTCAAAATTAATTGAAAATTTTATCCCACAAAAGAAAAAAAAAACACTGATCGTTTGTAACAAATCCAGTTATTTTGATTTAGAAACTAAACTACTAAAATTATTTAATTTAAATTTTATGGGACATTTGTCCCATACCAAAGGATTTACTTACAAATTAAATATATCCATTCCTGAGGACTCAGGTATTTTTTTCTAATGGGTGATAATGGAATGGCAACCCCACCTGTGCTATCGGCATACACTGGCGGGGTACCAGGGATACATGATAGGTGAGGATGAAGCAGGTCAGTTAGCCCACCGTGACGAATTCAACAAGAATTGTTCACGATGGTTTCCAGGGAGAACCACGTGGAAGTCAACCTAATAGGGCATATTGCTAGCAATGGGACTGTCAAACTCCATTGCTAACAATCCCTTTCCCCAGGAACCCCTGTATTAGAGTGATAATAAAGTTTAGAAATGGCACTTCCTGATACCATCAAGAGACTATCGACTAAACCGTCTTTCAAAAAAAAAAAAGTTCACGCTCACTTTTTTACTTTATCCGAGCAGTGAGTGCTTTATATTATTCTCAATTTCGTGTACAATATAGTATATGTCATATATGCGTAAGTATATTTGTTATTCATATATATTTATTCGTTTATATATATGTAATTTTAGTATGTATGTATATCAATAATTACTAGTACCGCATTCGTGTATTCTGACACTTGCCTACGGTTGACTGGGAGAGAATGCTTTCAGCATTAAGTCCGCTATGTACACATATATGTACTAATGAATAAATAAATAAATAAATGAATACGATTAAGACACGCGAGAAAATCCCGGCAGTAAGGGCGCCATGACTCACCGTGCGTTGACCGGTGCGTGGGCGCATGGCATTGTGTATGTATACACGGTTATGTTATTTACCGGGTGAACTTGCCAGGTAACTGGTTGTCGATGTATATACTCTATTGCATTGTATCAAACGTTAATTGCCCACTTCTAAACGTATTCCTCCCCCTATTTAGGGGGGTATTACCAGAGGCTTTGTACAAAAGTCGTTTGCTTGACCGCCTCTGTCCCATTCGTGTTTCAACCGTGAAGCAGTTGTGTTTGCATGGCTGTGTTTCGGTTTGAAGGGTGGGATATGGCAGTGAATTTACACGGTACAGAGGAATAACACCTGAGTCCGCAGGAATGGCGACGCATGGCGGGTATCATGGGCGAAACAGTTTTAGCTGTTATATCCACGGTACTGCTCATGTCTATAGGCGACGGTTACCACTTTCCATCAGGTGGGCCGTCAGCTTGTTTGCCATTCTAAGTCGTATAAAAAAAATTTGTCGCGCTTGGCAGGTTGGCAACCGCAGTTAGGCTTTAGTGATTTTTTAATAGAGATATTGCTGCCTATACCTCGACTATTAAGTTCCTTTAGTCGCCCTTCCTTTCCCGTGGGTGTCGTAAGAGGCGACTAAGGCAGCTTAGTGGTAGAGGGATATACAGGAGCGTCCCTCTTAATTCTTTTAGTGCCATCGATTTTTACTCATATCTACTTAAAAATGCCAAAGAAATCTTTGTCGTGTTGATGTCATTTACCCTCGTCTCTAAAAAAAACTGTATCTCCTCCAAAAATTATCCAATTTTAATATTTTTTTTTTACAGCAAGCTAAACAGCGACTGATTTCACGAGCGCTATGACCGCTCGTGGCACTTTTAGTTGCAATGCGCACGAGCGAGATGGCGCTCGTCAGCACTCAATGGGTTAAAACATTTTGGATGGATAGTTACGAGCGATTTCTTTATCATCATCATCTTCCTACCCTTATCCCAATTATTATTTGGGGTCGGCGTAATATGGTTTTATCCATATTACAAAAGGATTTAGCTTATAGTTTTACGACCGGCCGCCTGCGATTCCTTTAAACTTCTATATTTATTTTGTTTTATAATTTCTGCATCTTTTTAATGCGTAAACACTCATTTTATTTATTAAACAATTAAATATAGATACGTCAAGGTGCATTGTGTGCGTAAGTATATAGAACGCTGATAAGGAAACGAGTCAGCTAATTTAATAATTTTCTTTTTCAATGGGTGAAAATGGTATGGTAACCCCGCCTGCGCTAACGGGATACGCTGGCGGAGCACCAGTGAAGGGTGATAGATGAGAATGAAAACAGGCCAGTTAGCACATCATGATGAATTCATCAGGAATTAACCATGATAGTTTCCAGGGAGTACCGCAAGGATGTCGACCTGGTATATACCCAATATTACTAGCAATGGGATTCTCAGTCTCCATTACTAACAATCCCTTTCCCTTCGCTAATTTGATAATTAGCTGACAAGAAGTTGACCAGTTTTTGAGGCTCGATGCCTCGATTAAGGAGAGGAGTAATTATAAACAGTTTGGACTAGAGGCAAATATTTTAGTTTTTAGGTAAAAATTAATTTCAGTATTCGACAACCCTGGCGGGCCGTATGCCGAGCACAGCTCACACGTAATACAGTCTCGTGTGTGCATGTTAATTAGATTAAACGTAACGTATTAATTAGTTTAATTACAATAGTGAATGAGCTGCTTGTGTCAGAGGTCGTGGACCGGTCGTCGTGCGTGCTTGGTAACGACAGTGGCTCAAATAGAAGAAATACTACTATAATTTATGTATTTATTTTACACTTTATTACGCCGATTATAAAATTATACATATAGTTAATTGTAATGAGAAACGATACAAAAGGCGGCCTTATCGCTGAACAATTTCTTCCAGACAATCTTTGAGATTATATATATATATATATATATATATATATATATATATATATATATATATATATATATATATATATATATATATATATATATATATATACTTATCATTGAGGGGTATAAAAAATAGATGTTGGCCGATTCTCAGACCTACCCGATATGCACACAAAATTTCATAAAAATCGGTAAAGCCGTTTCGGAGGAGTTTGGTAACAAACACCGCGACACGAGAATTTTATATATAAGATATATATATAGGGGGAAAAGGGATTGTTAGTAATATACCCTACCCTATCAGGTCGACCACCTCGCGGTTCTCTCTGGAAACAATCGTGATTGATTCCTTGATGAATTCATCACGATGGGCTAACTGACCTGCTTCATCCTCACCTATCATCCTTCACTGGTGCCCCGCCGGTGTATACCGATAGCGCGGGCGGGGTTACCATTCCATTTTCACATATAAAAAAGAACTACTAAGCAATATCAGATCATATGGCCATCGGTCGACGCGGGCGCTGTTCATTTCCGGTGCTAAAACATTTGCACAATACTCCTCGAGTCAACAACGGTACGGTGGATGCGTCAGCGCCGTGAATAGCCAAGGCCCAGTGGAGTTTATATCGTTTATTAGATATAGCATCGAATGAATGAACGCATGAGTATAATTTATTTGCATTATACAATACAGGGAATAAGCGAGACGATTAATAAATGCAACGATACAGTTGTATGAGTACAGTGAGCCGGTCTTATTGCTGGGAGCGATCTTTACAGGACAACATCAGGGTGAGGGACTAATTGTAGTACAAGTAGGTATGATAGTACCTTTATCAAATTTCTTCTTCATATATATATATATATATATATATATATATATATATATATACAACAAACTATCATATTAATAAATAATTATATAAATACATAAATAAAGAATGGCAATTTATGAAAAGAAGAAACAATCAGATAGACCAGTGTTTGGAAATTAAAGCTAACTGCTCATGTCTATAGGCGACGTTTACCACTTGCCATCAGGTGGGCCGTCAGCTTGTTTGCCATTCTAAGTTGTATAAAAAAAATTTGGATTAAAAAAGAATATTAGAAGGAACTTACTACCATAAAAGGTGAAAATTGGAATCATTAACATCCTTCTAACTGAACGTTCTACAAGAGAAACTGTACAATTTTCTCAAATATTCATGGCCCATATTTGATCATGTACCAGTTACACACATATTGTACGTTAGAAAGAGATAGAGCGGCTAAAGTTCCGGGAGCGGCGTTCCGCAGGACGCGTCCAATTGGGGTCGCGGCGGAAGCGCACCGACGCGGGAAGATGGCGCGCGATTCGAAATTCGAATAGACGACGTTCGAAATTTGATTTTTTCATTCATTCCACGTTCGATGCGTCGATGGGGCGGACGTGTTTGGTAATTAGACGGTAATTTAAGCTCATTATAGATACAGTATTAAGTTGTTTATGACCGTGAAGTCTGTGTATAGTTTGGTAACGAAATTGTACGGATTTTTATTGGTTGACCACGTTTTTGTTTTTTATGTAATAATCATACTGTAAATTCTGTTATATAGTATTTATGTATATTTACAATGCAATGGGCTATTCACATAGCTTTAAAAATCGAAAATCAATGGGGAAGAATGGTCCTTGAGTGGTGACCTCGTAAAGGCAAACGCAGTGTAGGTCGACCCCCTCCCCCCGACCTCAAATGCATTGCAGGGAGTCAGTGGATGCATTCCTTATGAAGTCTACGATCAACAATCAAATAAATTGAAATACAAAGAACAGTATTTGTACTGTGTGGGGAATCGAACCCGTGACCACCGGAAAGAGCTGCGTATAAAACCGATCGTATCAAAAAAAATAAAAAATTGGATAACAGACTTTTGACATATTCCAAAATAGATATCCAATCGATGTGGGCGATATCGAAATGCGTGATGACGTTATACCCGTCATCAGTGTCCAGAGAAAACCAATACATAGATATCGGAGCGATAGTGATACTACCCGTGCCTAGCTTTTTTTTATGCAACTTAGAATGTCAAACAAGATGACGGCCCACCTGATTAAAAGTGGTTACCGTCGCCTATAGACATGAGCAGTACCGTGGACATGACAGAGTATATTGTTTCGCCCATGATACCCCCCATGCGTTGCCATTCCTGAGGTGTTATTCCTCTGTACCGTGTGAATTCACTACCATATCCCACCGTTCAAACCGAAACACAGCCATGCAAACACAACTGCTTCACGGTAGAAACACGAATGGGACAGAGGTGGCCAAGCAAACGACTTTTGTAGGGGGGAAGGGATTGTTAGTAATGGCGAGATTAGTCCCCATCGCTATCAAAATACCTTATCAGGTGGACCTCCACACAATTCCCATTGGAAACTATCGCGACTAATTTAACATTGTATTCGTCACGTTGGACTAACTGGCCTGCTTCATCCTCACCTATCTATGTGTCCCTGGTACCCCCGCCAGCGTATACCGTTAGCGCAGGCGAAGTTACCATTCCATTATCATCCACTAAAAGCCTAGTATGTATATATATATTTGTATGTATATTTGTAAAAACGCACCCATACTACAAACAAACATTGGTATTTCCGAAACACAGCCATGCAAACACAACTGCTTCACGGTTGAAACATGAATGAGACAGAGGTGGCCAAGCAAACGACTTTTGTACAAAAGTCTCCGTCTGGTCTAGTCACAAAGTGTATGTTCTACAGCAATAAAACCTCTAACGAAATACAAGTAAATCCATAAAACATACAATTATCCGGCCAGTCGCCGCGCCAACGTCGCGCCTCTCACTATACCTACCTATATGAGAATAAACAAAAACTACAGTCGAATCCGACCGCAGTAATATAAGGGTGGCGATGGCAAAGAGTATGCAACGCAGACGGATCATTAAAATAAAATCGTGTTCCACAAAAGAAAACCCATTTGAATTATTTTTTTTTTTAATAATAATATGTTTTTTTTTACGTCTGTATCATGTGTACGTTTGTATTGTAATTTGTGTGCTGTAAGTAACGCAAATAAATTATATATCTATCTATTTATCTATCTAACATTTATTGGAACAAAACAACTGTTACAAAAGTAGGGTAATGTACGATAACAGTCACATTAGTTAAAAAAAAAAACTGTGGCTGTCAAAGTATTTAATCAACTGGGTGAGCTTTACAGTCTCCTAATACGCTCACCCGGGGAGAAGGAATTGTCAGAAATGTGGACTTCTGGTCCCATTGCTAGCAATATACCTTGGTCAGGCCGACCTCCTCATGGTTTCTCCTGAAAATCATCGTGCTGAATTCCCGACGTATTTATCATGATGAGCTAAGTGACCTGATTTTCTTTCACACCTTTCATCCCTCACTGGTGCCCCGCCAGTGTATACCGTTAGCGCGGGCAGGGTTACCATTCCATTATCATCTATCGAAAAAAAGTACCTACGTATATACCAAATTTCAAAGGGATTCATTAAGCCGTTGTTAAGACGCTAAGAGGTAACAAACAAATAAAATTTTACATTTATAATAAGGACATAGTTGTAGATGAGAAATTAAATCTACTTTTAATCAATTGTCTTGTGCCCACCAGGGCCGTGCCTGGGTATATGGCCGCCTGCGTGCCAGTCTGTATGGCCGCCCCCAGGATAACATTAAAAAAAACTACTTTAATTTTTAATGTTTATTATTATACACAGGGCATCAAACCGGGAAAAAAATCAGTTTTTGGTTAACCGAAATCGGTAACCCAGTAAACAACTTGTAACGATTTGGCCGCCTCTTAATTTCGGCCGCCTGCGTGCGGTGCACGCAATGAACGCCCGTCAGGCACGGCCCTGGTGCCCACACTACAAACTCTGCTTAGTTTGGGGCTAGAGGGCGCTGCGTAATACATCCATTGATATTTACTTACATGGCACGTATCCAAACTTTTCAGATTATCAAAACTAGATTGTAAATCAGACTGGATAACTCCCTAGTCATTTATACCGACAGGGTAGGCGAAAAGCTAAAAAGTATTCTAAGTGTAGGCATTAACCTCGCACGAGTGGCGCGTCTGCACATATCGATCTACGACAGACGCCGGCTAGACTCGGCCTATGGCAATTTACGGCGCGTTATTTCTAGTAAAAGCGGCTAGACTTTTTTAATGATGTCATAGATTAAATAATATGTCCTAGAAGTGCGTGTTCGAATGCATTAGAGACAATAATTTTTTTTGATACCACTGAGGTGGCAAACAAGCATACGGCCCACCTGATGGTAAGTGATTACCGTAGCCTATGAACACCTGCAATACCAGAAGTATTACGCGTGCGTTGCCGACCCTGAAGAAACCTCTTTACCCCCCTTTTGAAGAACCCCATGCTGTAGTCTCTCTCAACCTCGACAGGGAGCTCATTTGTAGCTGTGTTCGGAAAACTGCATAGTCTTGCCAAATTTTAACACAAATTCGGGTAAAAATTCGTCTTAAGGATAATAATAAAAATTGTGTCAGACCAATCTGTATGTCCTTTAAAAAAAAGAAAAGAATTTTCTAAGTCGGTTCCGAACTGACGGAGCTATGAGGGAGACTTTGTACAAAAGTCGATTGCTTGGGTACCTCTGTCCCATTCGTGTTTCAACCGTGAAGCAGTTGTGTTTGCATGGCTGTGTTTCGGTTTGAAGGGTCGGATATGGCGTGATTTTACTGGGTACAGAGGAATAACACCTGAGTCCTCAGGAATGGCAACGCATGGGGGGTATCATGGGCGAAACAGTATACTCTGTTATGTCCACGGTATGCTCATGTCTATAGGCGACGGTTACCACTTTCCATCAGGTGAGCTGTCAGCTTGTTTGCCATTCTAAGTAGTAAAAACAAAAGAAAAAAACGAAAGAACCTTCTTTTAAGTCAGTTAAAAATTTTGGACAAATCGAATACAAAATCCCCTCAGGAATGTAATTAGGCAGCAAAAATATGATGGACCACTTACTTGAATATGGTTTGGACCTCACTGATGGCGTACTGGAATCATGCACAGCTCTGGAACAAAAGAAAGGATTACGTCAATCGTGTATTCCCAATTCGTAACATGTTAAAACCGCCGTGTGGTCTTTTCCCATAGGTGTCGTAAGAGGCGATCAAGAGAACTTAACAGTCGAGGGATGGACAGCAGCAGTCCCTCTTAAAACATCAATAAGGCCTAACTGCGGTTGCCAATCCGCCTGGCAGCTACTGGCAACACCCTCCTTATGGGAGAAGCCTATGTGCAGCAGTGGACAGGTAGTGATTGTTATAAAAAATAAAGGTTTCTTCAGGGTCAGCGACACGCTCGTTACACGCCTAGTGTCGCAGGCGTCCATAGGATACAGCGACCGTTTACCATCAGACGGGCAGTATGCTTGTTTGTAATATATTGTATGTAGTAAATTTATTTCAACATTTATTATATAAGTAGGTAAATACGGGGGGGGGGGGGGGAGTTGGTAATGTAACAGTCTCTCACTGCTAGCAATACACCCTATCAGGTCGACCTCCACGTGGTTTCCCCCTGGAAACCATCGTGATTAATTCTACTGGAATTCGTCACAATGGGCCAACTAACCTGCTTTCATCCTCACCAATCATGTGTCCCTGGTACTCCGCCAGCGTATACAGATAGCGCAGGCGGGGTTACCATTCCTTTATTACCCATAAAAAAAAGCAGGGTACTACGTGGATTAGGGAATTGATTGATAAACTTAAGTTATTAATTCACTCTTGCGCCACCTGCCCACTTCTATCTGTTCTCCTTTAACCGAAAGTTGTCTGTAAGAGATCGCCCTAGCGATAACACCGCCTTTTGTACCTTTATGTGTATATTTCAATCTGTATTTATGTTACTGTATTTCACTTGAATTATTCACTTGTCATTGTATATTTTTGCACATGGTGCAATAAAGAGTTAAATAAATAAATGAAATATTTTTTTACATGTAAAAACTGATCTAACAAATATAGGTCCACGTAGAAAAGATCCCATACATGTCACGTTCACAAGGCTAGCTGTCCCAATTGTATGAACTGTTGTCACGCTCTGATAGCCTAGTCATATGATGTGGTCACTGAAGCGTGACGGATGGTACTTTTTTAATGGATGGTAATGGAATAGTAACCCCGCCTGCGCTATCGATATACGCTGGCGGGGTTTTTTTTTTTTATACAACTTAGAATGGCAAACAAGCTGACGGCCGACCTGATGAAAAGTGGAAACCGTCGCCAATAGACATGAACATAACAGAGTATACTGTTTCGCCCATGATACCCGCCATGCGTTGCCATTCCTGAGGACTCAGGTGTTATTCCTCTGTACCCAGTAAATTTACGGAGTACCAGGGAAACATGATAGGTGAGGATGAAAATAGAACAGTTAGTCCATTGTGATGAATTAAACAAGAATTAATCACGATGGTTTCTAGGGCGAACCGACGGATGGTCGAACTGACAGGGTATATTGCTAGCAATGGGGATTAACGTCCCCTTTACTAACATTTTCTCTCCCTGTTGTACCAGAGAATTATGATAGGTGAGGATCAATCGAAATCTTGAATCGAAGTCTGGTCCATAAGTCCACTGTGACGAATCCATAGGGAATTGACCACGACGATTTTCAGATGGGATTGCCATTTTCAACAATCCATCTTACTCCCACCGGCCAGAGATTAGGAGGGCCCTGTGGTCCCAGCATAGAATAGGCCACCCCTTCCTTTCCCGTGGGTCTCATAAGAGGCGACTAAGGGAGGGCGAGGGACGGGCAGGAGCATCCCTTTTAAAACATCTCTAAAGCCTAACTGCGGTTGCCAATCCGTCTGCCAAGCGTGACAACTACTGGCCAAACCCCCCAAGAGGCTTATATTCAGCAATGGACAGTTAAAGGCTGACATAATGATAACGATGGACGTCACAGGATATACTGTGTCGCCTAGTGTGCCTATCATACATTGTCAATCTCGAGGATAATGCCATTATACCTGGACACAATGTAATTTTACTATAAATAAGCCTCGTATCAGAAACAAAATGGTCATACATACATCATACAAATGAAATGTGTTCGCATTACGGTGACCTCGACGTCCATTATGCGTTAAAATGACATCAGACACATGACCGCATCCGAACAAGGTCGAATTAAGGATATTGCGAATTGTATATCTGGAACACTCGCTTATACTGTGTCACCGTGCGGCGGCGTACTGGGCCAGATCGTTGGGCTCCCTATAATCTTTTTTTTAGGCAACTTAGAATAGCAAACAGGCTGACGGCCCACCTGATGGAAAGTGGTAACCGTCGCCTATAGACATGAGCAGTATCATGGACATAACAGAGTATACTGTTTCGCTCATGATACCCCCCACGCGTTGCCATTCCTGAGGACTCGGGTGTTATTCCTCTGTACCAAGTAAATTCACTGCCATATGCCACCCTTTAAACCGAAACAGCCATGCACAACTGCATCACGACTTTTGAGGGTATAGCAATGTGGAGGAGACCCCTTCGTTACCAATCCCTTTCCTCACGCTCCGTATACGCTTTTTAATGGATCGGTATACGATGGCGAGGTACCAGGGTAACATAATAGGTGAGGACGAAAGTAGGTCAGTCGGTCGAGCGGGTCAGTTTGCCTGTCGTGACGAATTTTACAAGAATTATTCAAGATGGTTTCCAGGGGGAGTAACTGCGTGGAGATCGACCTGATAAGGTATATTGCTAGACTCCATCACTAACAATCCCTTTCCCCCACTATCTCTAGAGGTCTATTTTTATCAGGATCTACTGTAAGCCCTGAAATTTTTGGAGACAAAATGCGTCAAGTCATTGGTAATGCGGACCACCAGTCCCATTGCTAGCAATATACCCTGTAGAGGGGAAAGGGATTGTTAGTAATGGAGACTGAGAATCCTATTGCTAGCATTATACCCAACCAGGTCGACCTCTTCGCGGTTCTCCCTGGAAACTATCATGGTTAATTCCTGATGAGTTCATCATGATGGGCTAACTGGCCTGTTTTCATTCTCATCTATCACCCTTCACTGGTGCGCCGCCAGCGTATTCCGTTAGCGCAGGCGGGGTTACCATACCGTTTTCACCCATCAAAAAATAAAATACCCTGTCAGATCGACCTCAGCGTGGAAACCATCGTACTAAATTCCGGGTGTATTTGTCACAATGAGCTAACTGACCTGCCTTTACATCCTCACCTATCATGTGTCCCTGGTACTCCGCCAGCGTATACCGATAGCTAGGTGGAGTGTTACCGTTCCATATATCATCCATTAAAAAAAAAATAACACACAGTGGTTTATATACATATATGGGAATTTTGTTATTTTTTTTTATTTTAAATTTATATTAAAATTTAGTTTATATTATAGATTATTGTCTATTCTTAGTTCAGTTTGTTTTATATAGTTTATCAAATTATTTTATTTAGTAAAATGTTTTTTTTTATATTTTATTTTTTGTTTTTTGAACATATTTATTTATTTATTTTGCTTTATAAATTATATTTTTAAGGTATCAGGAGGCTATAGGTGACTCCACATTACTACTTTCTAACGGATAAACTATCACAGTTTGATTACTGTTACTCTGTAATCTATATCACCAGAGACTTTGTACAAAAGTCAATTGCTTGGGTACCTCTGTCCCATTCGTGTTTCAACCGTGAAGCAGCTGTGTTTGCATAGCTTTGTTTCGGTTTGAAGGGTGGGATATGGCGTGAATTTACTGGGTACAGAGAAATAACACCTGAGTCCTCAGGAATGACAACGCATGGGAGGTATCATGGGGGAAACAGTATACTCTGTTATGTGCATGGTACTGCTCATGTCTATAGACGACGGTTACCACTTTCCATCAGGTGGGCTGTCAGCTTGTTTACCATTTTTTAGTTGTATAAAAAAAAGCTCTGCTTAGTTTAAAACTAGATGGCGGTTTCCAATTCTCGTATGTCCAATGGTGCTCATTAGCAGACAATGCCAAGGTTCGCGACATGGGACAATAGAGGTCAATGACCACTGTGACGGCGAAAGTCCATTGTCCGTGGAGTGATCTTTAATGAGTCGCAGTTGGGGCGACTTTTACGGGCCGCTAGTTATAGCGCGCGGCTTCACTTGACCAGAACACAAAATAACATAAAACATGGAATTGTCATCGCACAATGAAATTCGAAATGCTAGGCCGCCTGGTCACCGTGAGTGGGCCTCCTGTTTTTTTTATCCCCGCTTGCGTCGTCGGTATATGCTAGTGAGGCACCAGGGAACTATGATAGATGAAGATGGAAAGTAGATAAATTAGTGACAATTCCCACAAGAATTAACCACGATGTTTGTCAAGAGAAACCGCGTGGAGGTCGACCTGATAGGGTAAATTGCTGACAATCCTTTTACCATTTTCTCTCTTATTAGGAGGCCAATGTCCAGCAGTGGGACGTATGCGCGTTGTTACGGTAACAGGATGGTAGTGCAAAGTACCAGGACAACATAAATGCATAAGAACATCGTATGAATTTGATACTTGTTCGTTTCTTGAACAGAAGAATTCGTACGCCAATTACAATATGACGAAACTTTATCTAGTTACCGCACGATGACACCATCACTCTAAATAAATTTCTATGCCAAACCGCATGGCCATTATACGATAGCAATAGACAATATATATATGTTATTATAATAATACCCTTAGGAAGAAATTGTAAATAAATGAGTAATAATACAAAGTAAGTACCAGGACAACATGAATGCAAGGCGTTAAGAATTTAATACGATATGGGGGACAACTTCAAAAACTAGAGATCAATGACTCTTGTGTCTAAACCCGTCATCCTTCGAATTTTAAAATGATTTACATCATCAAATCTATGGCCGTTAGATGTATCTAGACCTAGTACCTAATCCATAAATAACAGACGCATATCTATGGTACAGTACAGTTGCGAATATTAACACTGCACTTAACCGACTATTAAAAAAAGTTATGTACGTTTTTTTTAATGGGTGAAAATGGTATGATAACATCATGGTATCACCCATTAAAAAAAATACGTACATAACTGGGGAGAAAGGGATTGTTAGTAATGGAGATTGAGAATCCCATTGCTAGCAATATACCCAACCAGGTCGACCTCCTCGCGGTCCCCCCTGGAAACTATCATGATTAATTCCTGATGAATACATCATGATGGGCTAACTGTTTCATTCTCATCTATCACCCTTCACTAGTGCTCCACCAGCCTATCCAGTTAGCGCAGGCGGGGTTACCATACCATTTTCTTAAAACAAAAAATAAAATGGATACCGATCCGATATCTATATACTGGGTTCCTCTGGACACTGATGGCGGGAAAAAGGTCATCAGACATTCCGATATCGCCCGTACCGGTCGGATATCTGTTTTCGAATATGTTAAAAGTCTGTGTTATCCAATACTTTTTTGTAAAACACTTTTAACATATACGTTACATACGGCCCACCTGATGGTAGGTGGTTACCGTAGCCTATGAACACCTGCAATACCAGGGGTATTACGCGCGCGTTGCCGACCCTGAAGAAACCTCTTTACCTCCCTTTTGAAGAACCCCATGCTGTCTCTTCATAGTCTCTTGGGAAAAGCTCGGCAGGGAGCTCATTCCATAACCTGAGTGTTCGTGGAAAAAAAACATCTCTGAAACCGCGTTGTACGCGACCATTTAGGCTGTAAGGTATGAGGGTGAACTCCCTGTCGATGGCGAGCCGTACGATGGTAGAAAGTGGCCGTAGGCATCATATTGAATAATTCCTCTGAGCACAATCCGTTGTATCAGCGATTATTCGACCAATTTTTTTTTTTATTTTATTTTATTTTTTTTATATAGATATTGTAACTAAAATATATAAATATTGCTGTATATTGGATACTTTTAACACACACTAAACTAAAACTGTAGTAGAGAAAGAACGATTATTCGCCTCGTTTAATATTTAACTTTACAAGGAAACGCTCTCCGTATATATGCAGTTTAACACTGCATTCTTGTCAAGTTAAAAATGTAGCATTCTAAAACAAAATTTATACACGTTTATATCCGTCTGAGTGTACACATTTATCTTTTTTTTTTTCACCAAAGAGAGCAAGTCACGACACTCGCCCAACCGGTCCGACGAAATCCTGCGCCGGGCGAGATGGACGCACGTTAGAGAGGGATGCAAGGCGTATCGGTAACGGACGGATTTGTGATATTGGCCGTTTTTGTGGGGGGAACGATTCATGCTTCCAAATTGAAACAGTCTTAGAATTTAAAAGTTAATTTGGAACTCCAAATTCGTAACTCATTTGTGAGCCAACCGTGTACACCGATAGCGCAGGCAGGGTCACCATTCCGTTATCACCCATTAAAACAGAAAAAAGACCTTAAGTTCATTTAGCTCGACTTTTACGACACTTACGAGAACAGAAGAGCTACGAGAAGGCCCATTCTATCCCGGGACCACACTGCAACAAACATATATTATATGACGTAAGATCTACCCTAAACAAGATAGGTTTTAAACAAAAATTGCGCACCTATTTCTTAGAAAAATCACATTTCCTTTACGCTTCTCCTGCTAGTTACTCTGAGTCATAGATCGCTATTTGCCCTTCTATTGAAGTTGTATTATTTTTTCCGTTTTATATAGTAATATTTTATGTATTTATTTATTTAATATATTATGTGTATGTTTATATTATTTCATGCTTTAAATTTTTCTCCATTCAAAAATACACCGCCTACTTATTTCTCTGTTCGCCCAATCGTCTGGTAGAGAACACCGTCCGGTGTTAAGTCCGCCATATGTACATAGAATTACACTGTGCTATTAAAGTTTAAATAAATAAATATGTAACCTAATAATTATGAAATATAATATAAAAAATAATAGACTCAGAGCTACACATAATATATGTGACATATTGTATGTCATGTAACTTTAAATACATATCACGGTATATACGTACTAATGCAGCGGCCTATCTTATCGTACTGTCTTATCAAAACAGATAGGTACTATTTACTGTACAAACATACTGCTATATTATCAATTATTAATATAACAACCATATATGTGATATATCTATCTTTGTGAAAAACAAAATCTAATAAAAATTAACTCTATTTATTTATTTATTTACACTTTATTGCACCAAGTAAAAAGAGAAATAACAAATACAGTAAATATTAATGAGAAGTGATACAAAAGGCGGCCTTATCGCTAAGCAAGGTAGAGGACAGCAAGAGGAAGCTGGGTAGAGGACATATTATCATAATAAATATATATATATATATATATATATATATATATATATATATATATATATATATATTTGTTAATATAATTCACTTGGGGGGAAAGGTATTGCTAGTAATGGGGTCAAATAGCCCTATTGCTAGTAATATACCCCGTCAGGTTGACCTCCACGTGGCTCCCCCTGGAAACCATCGTGACTAATTCTAATTTAATTCGTCAGGATGGGCTAACTGACCTACTTTCATCTTCATCTGTCATCCCTCACTAGTGCCCCGCCGGTGTATACCGATAGCGCGGACGGGGTTACCATATCACAATCACTCATTAAAAAAAATATATATAATTCACTTATAATCGTATTTTCTTTTATTGTTCACAACTCAGGTTACATGTATATTTCTATAACTAACAACGCAACTTTTAAAATATTTGTACTTCAGTGTTATTTAATTCATTATAATTGTTACTTCACTTTCTCGCCACTGTATAACTATTTATTTATTTTATTTAACTCTTTATTGCACCATAAATAAAAATATACAATGACAAGTGAATAATTCAAGTGAAATACAGTGACATAAATACAGATTGAAATATACACATGAAGGTACAAAAGGCGGTGTTATCGTTAGGGCGATCTCTTACAGACAACCTATGTTAAAGTGAATGCTGTGAATACCTATAATAGGCGTATGAATTAATATAGTATTATATTTAATGTATGTTATACCTATATGTTATAATGCAATATGCTGTCGGTGTTTCTTTAAATAAATAAAAACATACAAAATAATATACAGGTGAATGACTCGAAAACGTGTTGAATGGATATACAGTGCTTAATTAAAAAAAATCAATAAAATAAATGGGTTGCAGGTAACCTTATATTATATACATAGAGTATCGAGCCTTAAAAACGGGTTAACTTTTTAGTTTTTTTTTTATACAACTTAGAATAGCAAACAAGCTGACGGCCCACCTGATGGAAAATAGCAACGGTCGACTATAGACATGAGCAGTACTATGGACATAACAGAGTATACTGTTTCGCCCATGATACCTCCCCACGCGTTGCCATTCCTGAGGACTCAGGTGTTATTCCTCTGTACCCTGTAAATTCACGCCATATCCCACCCTTCAAACCGAAACACAGCCATGCAAACACAACTGCTTCACGGTAGAAACACGAATGGGACAGAGGTACCCAAGCAATCCACTTTCGTACAAAGTGTCCCTCTGGTGAAGTTTGTCAGCTAATTGTCAAATTAATTGATTCATTTTTTTTTTTATCAGTATTAGAATACTTCCGCCTCCAATGTATCTTTACGTATCTATATTTAATTGTTTAATAAATAAAATGAGTGTTTACGCATTAAAAAGATGCAGAAATTATAAAACAAAACAAATATAGAAGTTATAAAGGAATCGCTCGTAACTATTTGTCACGTGAAGTTGTATGAAAAAGTTGAGCCGCTTCTCTCGAAGCATTTGTATGGAGACACTCTATCTATATAATCTAAGGAGGTAACAAACATAAAAAAAAAATACAACCGAATTGAAGAACACTTTTTTTTTAAATCGATCGAAAAATTAACTTCGTCTTTTGATAGATCGATAGATAGATAGATAATTTATTTACATTACTTACAGCACACAAAAAGTAAAAGAGATAAAAGAATGAAAATAAAAAAGCAACAAAACAAAAAAAAAAAACAAAAAGCAAAATATATAAACTAACAATCTCCTTTCTTTCCCTTCCTTCACGCGTGTGCCATAGTAACACAAAATGGTCACAACTCAGTTTATTGCTTCGCCCTTAAAAGAACAAAGCACTGATATTCTGTTGTGGCCAAGAGTCAGCCGCGAAATTCCTTATTAAAAATAATATTAAAAAGAAATATAAATAAAATGCATTGTGTGTGTCCATTACATTCGCCTCCATTTGATATTATATTCTAAATAAATAAATAAATAACAGATACCATTAGGTGAAGGGTAGTCGGAGATCACTTTCTGTCACATTCAGGTATTCGGGCAATAAATATTTCCGCTACGTACCTATTCTTTTTTTCTACGGTTGATAATGGAATGGCAACCCCACCCGTGCTATCGGTATACACTGGCGGGGTACCAGGGACACATGATAGGTGAGGATGAAGCAGGTCAGTTAGCCCATCGTGACGAATTCAACGAGAATTGTTCACGATGGTTTCCAGGGGGAACCGCGCGGAGGTCGACCTAATAGGGCATATTGCTAGCAATGGGGCTGTCAAACTGCATTGCTAACAATCCCTTTCCCCCCGCTACGTATCTATTAGGTATGCCAATTTTTTGTTTATTAATAAAAAAAAATTAAACTGTTTTTTAAAAATGTCTTTAGTTCTAGACAATCTCTTTAATGAAATATGTGATCTGAAGGGATCAATACACTGTCGAACGGTTACAAATCACTGTCGCAGTGACATGCGGGTCAATACTATGGTATTGTTAATCATCAAGTCATTATCATGGGGTCGGCGACCTATCGAGCCACTATCCTTGTCACTTCCTATTAAAAATGATTACGTTCTCCCTTGGGAAGAGGCGGCGACTTCGTCTTGCTAGATAAGCTTCGAAAAGTTATTAGTTTTTTTTTTTTTTTTCAATGCGTGATAATGAAATGGTAACCCCGCCTGCGCTAACGGTATACGCTATAATATATATATACTAGCTGACCCCGTAAACGTTGTTTTACCACTTATTGCGAAATATAAAAATCGCGATTAAAATACTGGGGTTGATCGTAAAATGATGAAAATTTAAAATTTTATGTATTTTTCAATGCTAAATTATAATAAAGTAAAAATAAAAGAAATTGTCAAAAAAATAGAAAAAATAAAAATTTTGGGGTGGGTCACCCTTATCATTGAGGGGTATGAAAAATAGATGTTGGCCGATTCTCAGACCTACCCGATATGCACACAAAATTTCATAAATATCGGTAAAGCCGTTTCGGAGGAGTTTGGTAACAAACACCGCGACACGAGAATTTTATATATTAGATGTATATATAATACGAGGTTTGTCCGGAAAGTACGTATAAAAGTTTTTTAAAAATTTTATTTTACAATTATTCAGGTAAATCAATTTTATCCCCTTCAAAGTACTCCCCCTGTGACATAATGCACTTGTGCCAACGCCGTTTCCACTGTGAGAAGGCTCCTTGAAAGTCCTCTGGTTGTAGGTTTCTCAGCTGCCCCGTCGTAGCTTTTTTTATCTCATTTATGTCCCCCAAATGCCGCCCCCGAAGTACCAATTTGGTTTTTGGGAACAAGAAGAAGTCACACGGGGCCAAATCCGGCGAATAGGGGGGGTGTTCGGTCACCGTAATGGAATTTTTACTCAAAAACTCACGGACAACAAGAGAGGTGTGGGCAGGGGCATTGTCGTGGTGAAGAATCCAACGCCCCTCTCGCGCCAATTCTGGACGAACTCGTGCCACACGAGCTTTGAGGCGTCTGAGCACATCGACGTAGAATTTTCCATCAACTGTCTGGCCTGGAGGGACGAATTCTTGATGAACAATCCTCCGAACATCGAACTCTTTCTCGGCCCTCTCTGAATCTTTTTAGCCACTTGTGGACGGTTGGTTCCTTCACAGCATCATCCCCATAAACTGTTCTGAGATCGGCAAAAATTTCACGGCCATTCTTGCCGAGTTTCGAGAGAAACTTGATTACGACGCGCTGCTCTTCAACGGAAGCGGGCTCCATGCCGACGGGGTTTCGTTAAGAGGTAACTTCACAGATGGCGTGACAAGCCAGTTCGCACCGCACGGCGGTCAGACCAGAACTGAAGCATTGTTAGGGACATAAGGAAGGGGTCCTGCGCTTACCTGGCCTCCCCACTCCTCTTTCTCGCATTCCAGAACACTTTTATACGAACTTTCCGGACAGACCTCGTATTACAATAGTGCTCAACCTACCCTTTGTCTTTTTCCCAATGTCCTCTAACCAAACGTTGTCTGGAAGAGATTGCTCAGCAATAAGGCCGCCTTTTGTATCACTTCTCATTAATATTTACTGTATATTTATTATTTTATAAATGATGCAATAAAATGAAAATAAAAAAAAAAAATAAACAAGCAAATCCTTTTTTTTTATAACATATACTATAATACATTTTTTAACGTTTTCCGCTATTAACTTTCTTGTACAATACTACCATACCTACTTGTACAACAATTAGTCCATCACCCTGATGTTGTCTTGTAAAGATCGCTCCCATTTATTCATTAAGACCGGCTCACTGTACTCATACAACTGTATCGTTGCATTTATTAATTGTCTTGCTTTTTTTTTTATACAACTTAGAATGGCAAACAAGCTGACGGCCCACCTGATGGAAAGTGGTAACCGTCGCCTATAGACATGAGCAGTACCGTGCACATAACAGAGTATACTGTTTCGCCCACGATACCCCCCATGCGTTGCCATTCCTGAGGACTCAGATGTTATTCCTCTGTACCCAGTAAATTCACGCGATATCCCACCCTTCAAACCGAAACACAGCCATGCAAACACAACTGCTTCACGGTAGAAACACGAATGGGACAGAGGTACCCAAGCAATCGACTTTTGTACAAAGTCTCCCTCTGGTAAAATTGGTTGCTTATTCCCTACATTCATGTACTTTTATTATTTACATATGTAGGTATATAGAGCTGTTTTTATTGCATTATATATTCAATTTTTTACTCGGTATTATTTAGTTTATCTTTAACTGTACAGTTATTACCCTTGTACATTCAACAGTTTTCTTTCAGCTTCTCAAAGGTTGACTGTAAGAGATCCCTTTATGGGACAAGTACGCCATTGTATATTAAATCATTTATCAGTGCTTAATTTGAATCTTGTACAATAAAGATTTTACAATACAATAAAGTGTACTCATTACTTCGTTTCAATGCCATTCCACCTAGAAGTAGTGGCGAATCATGCGTCGTGTTCCCTGCGTACCCCCGATGTGGGAGTTGCTATTTTTAGCTAGTTCAATGCCGGAAGCGAACGATGTAAGTAAAAGAATGGTTAGTAAACACCCAAAATATTATATGCATAATATTCTATGCTTACCAGAGAGAGACTTTGTAAAGTCGTTTGCTTGGGTACCTCTGTCACATTCGTGTTTCTACCGTGAAGCAGTTGTGTTTGCATGGCTGTGTTTCGGTTTGAACGGTGGGATATGGCAGTGAATTTACCGGGTACAGAGGAATAACATCTGAGTCCTCAGGAATGGCAACGCATGGGGGGTATCATGGGCGAAACAGTATACTCTGTTATGTGCATGGTACTGCTCATGTCTATAGGCGACGGTTACCACTTTCCATCAGCTGGGCCGTCAGCTTGTTCGCCATTCTAAGTTGCATAAAAAAAAACTAATTCTAATAAAATAAAAGTTACAGTATAAAATTCCTATATCTAATTATAATAAATCTTTTAAAACCAAAGTCTAACTGCAGTTGCTAACACGCCTGCCAAATGTGGTAACTACTAGCAAAACTTCCCTGTATGGGGATACGGGGAGAGAGGAATTGTTAGTAATGGAGTTTGATAGCCCCATTGCTAGCCAAACATCCAAACAGGTCGACCTCCACACGGTTCCCACTGGAAACCATAGTAGTTAAATCTTGTTCAATTGGTCACTATGGGCCAACTAATTCACGTTCATCCACACCTATCATCCTTCACTGGTGCCCCGCCGGTGTATACCGATAGCGCGGGTGGGGTTACTATTTCATTATCACCCATAAAAAAATATATTTATTTTAATACATATTTGTAGGATAGGATGTCAGAATGTTTTCTCCTCTTGATAGGCTATCAAGCGGCACATAAGTACATACAATATCTTATCTTCACGTCGACTCACAAATATAGATACTGAAAACAGTATGTCCAAGGTGCGTCCTATATATATATATATATATATATATATATATATATATATATATATATATATATATATATATATATATATATATATATATATATATATAACATACAGTAACAACAAGTTAATAACAATGTTAGCAAAGCCGAGTCAGCTAGTATATATATATACTAGCTGACTCGGCAAACGTTGTTTTACCATATACATTATTTCTAGAACTATACATGAAAATTTATCGTACTACAATTATTATATTCGATTGTCATCTTGCAACCCTATTGCGGAATATAAAAATCGCAATTAAACAACAGAAGTTGATCGTAAAACAGTGAAAATTTGAGGTTGTATGTATTTTTCAATGCTAAATCATAATAAAATAAAAACAAAAAATTTTGTCAAAAAATAATAAAAAAAAAAAAAAATTTAGAGGTAGGTCACGCTTATTATTGAGGGGTATGAAAAATAAATGTTGGCCGATTCTCAGACCTACCCGATACGCACACAAAATTTCATAAAAATCGGTAAAGCCGTTTCGGAGGAGTTTGGTAACAAACACCGTGACACGAGAATTTTATATATTAGATATAACATATATCAAATAAAAGAGTCTTCGAATCAATTATATTTAAACAAAATTGGAAAGATAGAATGATTTTAATCTTTTCTTGAAGGAACTGCCAGACGGGCTGTTCTGAATACCCACGAGAAATCTATTCCACAGCTGTGCAGCAAGAAATACAAACGAATCGCCCATAAAATGGGTTTTAGAGCTGGGAAGCTTGGAACATATGGAGATAACGAACTAGAAGTGAAGATGGAGGCTCTGACCTGTTACGAAGTAAGGATTTTTAAATACATTCATAAATGATATAAATCAGCCATCTACTGTCCACTGCTGGACATAGGCCTGACCAAACGGGGAGTTCCGCCAGTAGTTTCCACGCTTAGGCGGGTCAGCAACCGCAGTTTTTTTTTTGATGTGTGAAAATGGTAAGGTAACCCAAAGTATGGGAACCGCGAGGACGTCGACCTGGTTGGGTATATTGCTAGCAGCAATGGGATTATCAGTCTCCATTACTAACAATCCTTTTCCCCCCAGAAAGGTATATTGCCAGCAAACGAAGAGTACCCCAGCCTTATTACTATCTTTTCCCCCATTTAATGATTTTAAATGATGAATGCTAGCCATTGCATTATCAAAAATCATCCATTTTTGATAATGCAATGGCTAGCAACATACCCTGTGAAGTCCACCTTCTCGCGATCCCCGATCTGAAAATCATCGTGCTTGATTCCCGGTGAATTCGTTAGAATGGATCGACTAATTCGACTACATACTCACCTGTCATAATTCCCTGGTACCACAAGGGAAGGGAAAATGGTACGTTAATCGCCATTGCTAGCAATATACTCTGATAGGTCGACCTACCCCTGGAAACCATAGAGATTAATACAGAGAGAGAGGGGGAGAGGGAACGAGAGAGGGGGGAGGAGAGAGAGGGAGGGAGGAGGGCGAGAGAGAGAGAGAGAGAGAGAGAGAGAGAGAGAGAGAGATTAATTCTTATTGATTTCGTTACGATGGGCCAACTATACTAACTGACTTATTCCTCACCTATCATGTTTACCTGGTACCCCGCCAGCAAATATCATTAGCACTTTTTCATTCATTTAAAAAATAAGACATCCGGCAACTGGGCATCATAAACTATTATAAATACACCCAGTCGATAACTTAGGTTAACTTAAATTGTCTCAATTGAGAATCGAACTCAGTGCCTTACCGTCTCGCCTTACCAAACCGGCATGGTGGTCGTTTCAATTATTGAATCTCCATTCGTGTTATTGTAACGGCGCGGTGATTTAACTCTGGCGGGTTATAGGTTAGTAGGGGCACCACACGTTTCCTTTTAGGTGCGGATTTTCTATTCCTATAATTTTTACGTGACCGCTAAAAATCAATCGAAAACAAAAAAAAAGCTGTTTTACAGGATACCTTCTGAAGAGTGTACTCAAGAACTGCATGAACTAAATCCTCCTTCAAACTTTTTTTTTCCTTTTATACCACTGAGGCGGCAAACAAGCATATGGCCCACCTGATGGTAAGATGGGTCAACCCATTCCAGGTCTACCTTTCGGCATTGGATGACCAAAAAGGGCGAGTCTCCACCCCTACACCGTAAACATACCATTTATAAGCACGAAGCGCTTAGCGTCTTCCTTCATCATGCGTACGACCAAGAATTCTCTCCAAATAAGATGGAAAACATAAGCAGGTTGCTGTACCAATTGCAGGCAAATGGAAATAGGTTTTTCATAAACCAGCGAGCTTCATCTTGGACCACATCATCGCTGTCCATCAGACGAGACCGTGATCAATAACGGGACCCTTCAATAGTAAAAAACGAAGGCTCTAATCCTTACGTAACATTCGATATGTCCACATTTCGTCAATCACCAGAGGGAGACTTCGTACAAAAGTCGTTTGCTTGGGTACCTCTGTCACATTCGTGTTCTACCGTAAAGCAGTTGTGTTTTATAGCTGTGTTTTGGTTTGAAGGGTGGAATATGGCGTGAATTTACAGGGTACAGTCCTCTGTACCCTGTTATTCCTATAACACTCGAGTCCTCGGGAATGACAACGCATGAGGGGGTATCATGGGCGAAACGGTATACTCTATTCTGTCCATGGTACTGCTCATGCCTATAGACGACGGTTACCACTTGCGATCAGGTGGGCCGTCAGCTTGTTTGCCATTCATCTAAGTTGCATAAAAAGGAAAAAGACAATCATATTACAATCCAACGTGACATCACCGCTGAGTCAAGAACGTTAATAACATCAGCTTACTAAAGTCTGGCAACGTCGCAATTATTTGTCAATTTAAAAAAAAAACAATTTGACAATGTTACTCAATAATTACTTTAAATTATTTACAAGCGTGTTATAGTAGATACCTATCAAGCAATTACGACACAACCTCAACGGCGGACGGATCGTACCACCTAGCATGACGCAAAAAGATACGCTACCGAAAAAGACACCTGCGTCCAGTCAGCATTTCAATTCCCACATCAAAAATACCCATTTGCTTTATGTTTGATTCGATATGACTTCACTTACGGATCACACATCGATCTGAACACACTTATTATTGTAATAATTAATTTTAGAATTTAGGATCTTAAGGAATTTTGTAAAAAAAAAAAAAAAGAATTATATTTGTACAGTAAGTAATTTTAAAACAAGAATACCGATTTTAGTTAGATAAGTCTTGTATTTGATTACATTTTAGAATTAAATTTAGTTATATTTATAAAATTGGTTTTTTTTTTGGATCTTCCGCCAGCGACTTCAATAACTAGCGAACTAAAACATCGATTACAGAGTGAAAGAAACAAAAATAAAATATATACACTTTTTATTTCAGCTATTTCAACTTGTCATTTCTTTTAGTTTTTTTTTCTAAGATGGCAGAACTTTTTTCTTTAATAGGTGATAATGGTATGGTAACCCCGTCTGCGCTATTGGTATACACTGGCGGGGCACCAGTGAGGGATGACAGATGAAGATGAAAGTAGGTCAGTTAGCCCATCATGACGAATTCAACTAGAATTAGTCACGATGGTTTCTAGGGGGAACCACGTGGAGGTCGACCTGACAGGGTATATTGCTAGTAATAGGGCTATTTGACCCCATTACTAACAATCCCTTTCCCCCAGATGGCAGAACTTAAGAGCTCCGCGAATACATAGACTGTACCCGTATATTTGTATAGATATGGTCACCCTATTGTCGAACTGTCTCGTCAACTGGACGTAAAATTAATAATACGCTACGCTTGTCTAGTTCAAATGTAGAGATGTTGGGGGGCGAGGGGGGGGGGGTCGACGATAAATAGTCAACGATTAGGCACGGACCATACACTTCATGTACTTAATACAAATGTGAATAATAATAGAAAGGTACGACGGACCACGTAACAAAGCCGCCACTGTACCCTACAGACATGAACAGTACCGTGGACGACACAGGATATACTATGACGACAAGGTTAAGATGGGGGGGAGGGATTGTTAGTAATGGGTACCCCCCATCAGTCAAAATGATAGCAATATACTCGTGGAAACTCTCTCGGTTCATTCGTGGCGAATTGATCACGATAAGCCAAATAAATAATAAAAATAACACATCCTCACCTATCATGTTTCCCTGGTACCTCGCCAGCGTATACCGTTAGCGCAGGCGGGGTTACCATTCCATATCATCTATTAAAAAAAAACTTGACCAATTAAGTCTTACTTAGTCACCTCTAACGATAGCCAAGGGAAAGAAAGGAGTTGCCTATAAGCCATGGTCCCGGCATAGAATGCTATGCTGGGACCATACGTCTATCTGGAAGCCCAGTGCGAGATTATAATAAGATTATCATAATACATGCACGGGGTGCGCGATTAAGTAATGATACCGTTATGCAAATCCAGACTGCAGTTAAGTGCATTCGTGGATCGCCGTATCCACGACCGGTCACAGTAATGGCCGCCACGCAGTTGAAGCTATAATATTTATTTAAACTTTAACGCACAGTAAAATTCTATGTCCATATGGCGGACTTAACACCGGACGGCGTTCTCTACCAGTCAACCGTTGGACGAAGAGAGAAATGGTGGTGCATTATTATTTTTTACTGTGTGCTTTGCACTTCCTCTACTGCGAGATTAATTAAGATAATACAGTGTTTGATAGAAATAGTACATTACTGCAGCGGTCAGCAACTGAGGCATTGAGGCACTGAACGTACAAACGTGGGCCGAGGCGCAGCCGAGGCACACATGCGTGATTCCATCAATGCCTAGTTGTGGCCAAGGTTTGTATAGTACTTTTCTCAAACAATGCGCGGAAATCAAAAACACAATTTTACTTTTTAAGTTCAATGACGAATAACGAACAATAATAATTTTTCACGCGCCATAATGGTCCTTTGTTTTTTTTTTCAATAAACAGCTTTCTATTTGCAAGCCAGTTCGAAATTTAAATAAAACCTTTTATTAGTTACCTCCTTGGTAGCCATGTTTCGAAGTAAAATGTCATTCCATTTTTAAATTACAATTTAAATTTGTCCAGTAGTATATTTGAGATAAATGTACTTTTTTTTATGAAATACTACATTAACAAGCAGCCCGCCCCAGCTTCGCACGCAAATGCTAAAAAATTTATTTATTTACATCACATTAGAAACATCTAAATTTCTCAGTGTTCCTCTACAATATTATGCATGTATTATACATATAAACCTTCCTCTTGAATCGCTCTATCTATTAAAGAAAACACGCTTTAAAATCCGTTGCGTAGTTTTAAATATTTAAGCATACATAGGGACGGACAGACAGCGACAGCGACTTTGTTTTATAATATGTAGTGAAAAATATATGATAAAAAAATGGCCATATCTTGGTCCGTTTGGTGGGCAGAGCACTTTAAAGTGGCACAACCGGTTACACGGCGCGAAATGATCATACTTTGAACTTTTATATTTGCGCAATTCTCCGTCTCACGGTTACCTTTTGTACATTCTAAAAATCGACGTGAGGTTAAATATATATAAACTTTTAACTTTAAGTTGTAACAGATTTTACAAAGGGGTTTTTTTTTAATGGATGATAATGGTATGGTAACCCCGCCCGCGCTATCGGTATACACAGGCGGGGCACCAGTGAAGGATGATAGGTGAGGATGAAGCAGGTCAGTTAGCCCATCGTGACGAATTCAACAAGAATTGTTCACGATGGTTTCCAGAGGGAACCACGCGGAGGTCGACCTAATAGGGCATATTGCTAGCAATAGGGCTGTCAAACTCCATTGCTAGCAATCCCTTTCCCACCAAAATTACAAAGGGCGTTAGTAATGAAAGAAACTTTATTTTACAGAAATAATACGATTACACCCACACAGGGGTCAAAAAACAATTATTAATAATTATAATAAAGAAACTACACACAAATTATTTATACAAGATTATAAAAAGAATATAAAATAAAAAAAAAAAACAATTTGTATCCTAACAGTTTCATCCAAAATGAGTTTGCGTGTGTGTGTGTGTGTGTGTGTGTGTGTGTGTGTGTGTGTGTGTGTGTGTGTGTGTGTGTGTGTGTGTGTGTGTGTGTGAGTGTGTGTGTGTGTGTGTGTGAGTGTGTGTGTGTGTGTGTGTGAGTGTGTATATGTGTGTGTGCGTCGCAACGTCTGCAAAATGAGGTCCGTGCTCAGCATTACGCTGTAGTGTCAGGGACACTACAGCAAAATCAGCATTTTGATTCGATAACGCGAACTACCAGTCCCACTGCCGGGAACATACCCTGTCAGGTCAACTTCCAGATGGTCCCCCTGGAAACCCCTGGAAATCAGCCAGTCAATTTTCATTTCGGAACGAAGTCAACATGTTTTGTATTAGCAAATCCGATGATAGCTAGAAAAAAATACTTATTAGCGATTCAATGATGCATCGAAAGCGATAGCTGTAGGTACAATGACACGTGACATCATTTGGAATTGATCCAACGTGATGCATGCACGGTTCGCGGAAAGCGACGCTGTGTCCACAGCACAACTGTACAGTACAGCTACAGCGTCATTTATTATGAAACAAACAGAACGAAATGTGGACATGGAGGTGAATGGGAAAGACAAGCACGCCCTCTAGACGAGTGGCAAGCGAATTCGTCTATAGAATCGACATTGCTAACGAGTCCGTGAGACAGAATGAGTTTTTTTTTTGTAGCTATTGATATTTCCTTCAATATTGTAGAACATACTTTTGTTCTATCACCAATAGTTTCCGCAGCGCACGCGACCAAAGATATTTTATAACATTTTTATTACACCTCGAGTTACGTTACTAAAGTTTTAGTAAGGATCCCCTAATGTTTTCTAACAATAAATATAGCCTATGTTACTCAGGGTGAATGTAGCTTTCTAATGGTGAGAGAATTTTTGAAATTGGCATAGTAGTTTTTGTGTTTATTCATTACAAACATACATACATACAAAAATACAAATCTTTCATCTTTTTTATATTAGTGTAATGAAAACGAACTTCCAAGCTGCACCACAGCACTCGCTGTATTCAAGCCAAATGTTTCGTCTATAATTATTGAAAAACAAACCAAGGTCTCTTTTAGGACACTTATCAATTTACTCGACTGCACGGTAGCAATGTAGGCGATTAAAAAAAAGAGAGACATGCGTTAATAGCACTTGTGCTGACGTGGGTTCCGTACAGAATACTTTTTTTTTTATATACAACTTAGAATGGCAAACAAGCTGACGGCCCACCTGATGGAAAGTGGTAATCGTCGCCTATAAACATGAGCAGTACCGTGGACATAATAGACTATACTGTTTCGCCCATGATACCCCCCGTGCGTTGCCATTCCTGAGAACTCAGGTGTTAATCCTCTATATCCAATAAATTCACGCCATATCCAAAACCATATTTAAACCGAAACACAGCCATGCAAACAACTGCTTCACGGTTGAAACACGAATGGGACAGATGTAACCAAGCAATCGACTTTTGTACAAAGTCTCCCTCTGGTAAATTTTTTTATTAACGAATAGGGTAACCCAGTTAGGTCGGGGGGAAAGGGATTGCTAGTAGTCGAGTCTAATTGACCCGTTGCTAGCAATACACTCTTATTTAGGTCCACAACGACGTGGTTCTCCCTCGAAAGCGTATGGCATTCTCTACCAGCTAACCATTAGGTGGGAACAGAAAGCGTATGAAGGGCAGATGTGGTGAAGATAAATATGTTTTGCAATGAAAATCTCCCTCACCAAAGGGAGACTTTGTACAAAAGTCGTTTGCTTGGCCACCTCTGTTCCATTCGTGTTTCAACCGTGAAGCAGTTGTGTTTGCATGGCGGTATTTCGGTTTGAACGGTAGGATATGGCGTGAATTTACACGGTACAGAGGAATAACACCTGAGTTCTCAGGAATGGCAACGCATGGGGGGTATCATGGGCGAAACAGTACACTCTGTTATGTCCACGGTACTGTTCATGTCTATAGGCGACGGTTACCACTTTCCATCAGGTGGGCCGTCAGCTTGTTAGCCATTCTAAGTTGTATATAAAAAAAAATACGGAACCCTAATAAGAGATAACCTTAGAATTATAACGTAATGATACGTTATCATTGATAACGTAATATTTTTTTATTTATACGCTTCAAGGTGCGGTAGGTATATAGTTACATAATTAACTCTCTTATTAGTATTTCCCTGGGCAGCAAAGCAGACGGCCCGCCTGATGGAAAGTTGTAACCGTCGCATATACACATGAGCAGTACCATGCACGTAACAGAGTGTACTGCAATATTTATATATTATATTGTATTTTTTTTGATGGGTGAAAACAATATGGTAACCCCGCCTGTGCTAACGGGATACGCTGGCGGAGCACCAGTGAAAGGCGATAGATGAGAATGAAAACAGGCCAGTTAGCACATCATGATGAATTCATTGGGAATTAACCATGATAGTTTTCAAAGAGAACCGCGAGGAGGTTCTGATCTGGTTGGGTATATTGTAGCAATGGGATTATATTTTACATTAAAAAACAATCTTCGCAATCTATGGTTTTTCATAATAAAATTATGTCTTACGGTACTTTGTCTTGTTTGCTGCCTCGAGTAGTTTAAAATTAAAAAAAAAAGTCTACTCTCTTGTAAATATATGGGTAAATTCAATTTCAACCGAGAATTCAACAAATCCAGTTTAGTTTGGGCAGATTTTGGAAAACTTTGCCACATACTCAGGACCAAAATACTTCAATATTACTGTAAATGTTTGACCAGGTTGTCTGTAAGAGATTGCTTTTAGCGATAAGGCCGCCTCTTGTATACACACATTCTGTATAAATACTCCTTGTATACATCTCTACTGTTCTTAGCGATAAGGCCGCTTTTTTGTATATGCACATTCTGTATAAACACTTCTTGTATACATCTCTATTATATGCAATAAAGAGTTTACGACCTACAGACTCAAAACATGGACCTACAGAGTTGGCCTTACGCAAAAATTTTAAGTCACACAGCAAACTATGCTAAGGGATGGAGTTTTTTGCATAATACAATCTGAAATGTGGCTATCCACTGAAGAATCAAAGAAGAAAGCGCCGCGGCACAGTGGTTGAGAATCACTGCCTTAGACTATTTCGAAAATGAAAAAAGTGTTGTCCTCCTCTCTCCTACTTGCTGTGCCCAACAGGGTCCATAATTGAAATGTTATCTACTAATTATATTATGGAATGCAATAAGAAATAAATAAATAAATAAATATTTTTTTAAAAAAATAATTGATCTGACCATAATGGATCAATCAAATCTTTCCACATACTTGAATCCTTACACCATTGCATAATATACTTATATGTACAGTCATTATATTAATATATTTTCCTTAATTAATTTGTATCTATAATAAGTTTACTATTGTAATCTTATGGAGGGAACAATAAAGGGTATCTATCTATCTATATATATTCAAGTATAAAAAAGTCATATTTGGACTTTATTATGAAAATTGATACCAACTTAGGTAGTAAGTTTTTTTTTTTAATTTAATTAATTAAACAACAATAACAGACTGAGGTGACAAAGGTAGGTTTACGCAGGAAGATGCACTTTTCTAAATAAATAAACATTTGCATATTTACCGCTAAAATCACTGTCAATGTCACATGTCAATTTGAATAATATATTTTTAATTAAAAATTGAGCCATCAGGCAAAGGTATTTTAAATAATATGCATAAATAGTAAAACGACTTTCAAGATTTGAATCAGTTAAAAATCACTATCTGACTCAATCAAAGACATACGAATCTGTATCGGCTATCAGGCACCAATTTAGTTTCATGTAGTGTAGTTAGTTATCAAGCGTACGAGTGAAAAAGCGCATTGAATCACGAATAGACTATCTGATAACGGTCAATCAGATTCGGTCGGGTTATACAGCCATCCGCCCGGTGACATCATCCTTTATATTGACTTGATAAATAATATCTAGGCAATTGATCGCAGTCACGCCCAAAATAACGATACATATGACTAAATAACATGTTAATTGTAATAATTTAACCATTATTCGATTAACAAAATAAAAAAAATACACATTTCCGAAACGAGAACATTTATTGCTCATCACGTATCGAGAACGTTAAAAATTATCCTATAAGAAGGCATTTAAACCCGGCGTCTAAGCTCCGATAATATGTCTGAGAAAAAAAAAAAAAACGGCGACCCCATTTGGTTATAGAAGAATCAGATCAGACAGACACACCCTAAATGTACAAAGCTAATATAGTTTCTCACGCTTGGATGACCGCATTCTAACTGGAAACGTAAACATAATAATACAAAAGAAAGCTGATTGCATGCAATACGTACCGGCAGACTGTTCCGAGAGGTGATAATGTCGAATATTTCTCAGTCACTTCACAAAACCACTTCTCACTAACAGAAGCCAAGTAACTAACACTAAGCACGGGAATGACGTAACATTATTTAGAATTACACGCACAGACCGTTTTTAATTATATTTTAATGCACTAGCACCACATACATTACGGGGAAACGCGTTTATTTCAATATTTCGTTCGTAAAAAAGAATATAGTCCGCACGCCACACGAGTAGATCGATGTCGACGCGAGTTTCGTTTTTTCACCGCGGCGTCGCTGCTAACGACTATCACGTTTTGTAGGCCAGATGGCGCTAGAAGAGTTATTGCCATATGAAATTTAGAAATCACCACAATAAAATTATTTAAATTTTCATTTCCGTCAATAAACAATAAATATTTTGCGCTTTATAACCGTCTACATAAATAATGCAATCGTACACAATTAAAATACGACCAAAATTTTATCACTACTTAAAAACTATTTTTCATACAGTACTTTTACGAAAAACAATAATGTGTTTAAACTTTGGCCAAGTAATATATTCTTATTTAGTCAATCTATTAGGTAGAATTTGGCCACTTTGTTCGAATATCGCCGTAGATTTAAATAACCAAATTGAACTAAATTTAGCCCTACTTGACAAAACTTAGTCGAGTTCAGCTAAACCAGGTCAATTTTGAATAAAGTGATAAAATTTAGCCAAACTTGACCAAACTTGCTTAACACGATTAGACTCTAACACTTTACTTAACTCGACTGAAATTAATCAAACTTATTAATTTCAATTCAATCAAGTTAGTCGCGTCGAATTTAGAAATTAATTTAGAATTTAAAAAATTCAAAATTAGGTAAATTTGCAACAAAAATTATTTAGAAACTATTTTTATATCAAAAACTTAAAACAGGAATATTCAAATCGAGAATTTTCTCATTTTGAAGTAGGTTGAAAATGTACTTGACAACTGTTGCAATGTAAATGGCATGACAACAAATTTCTATGAGCAATAAACTACTACATAAAGATTTCTTATACTGTAGTTTTTATGCTTGATAAGAAATGTCTGACTTACTGATTTAGTAATATAATTTTTATTGTTGATTATAGTTACTTCATAATTCAATAATAGAATTAAATCTCCTCTAATCATTTCGTGTCTTATTTTCTTGATTACTGGGAATTTGTAATAAAATGTAAACACTATGAGGTTTCCGTTTCATTTTATGCATACATAGGTATTTTGATATTTTATATATTATTTTATGAATCATTATTTGGCACAAGACGATATAAGACTTTTTAAATTATATCAACAATAAAATACTTTATTTTATTGTTGATATAATTTAAAAAGTAATTGTATATCATAAAATAATTTGTTGGTCATTACGGACGTTACATTTCAAAAGAAAGATTTTTACAATAATTTATTAGATGTTGTTTATAATTCTTTTAATTTGTGAATAATTTAGTTTTGTTTATAAATAATTTTAAAATTCGTTACCATTCCTAATACGTGAGTTCGTAGAACCGTTTAATTAAGAAAGATTGAAGACGAAACGCAAAGAAGTAAACGGTTTAAAAAAAAAGTAGTTTCTAAAATGGCGTTCATTTAAATTATTTGTTGCGTTATTTTTATTTATTTTTAAAGAAAATTTTAAAACTGTTGACCTGATAATAAGGTAAATATCAATTTTTAATCTACATTGACATATCTTCTTTAAGTTTCCTTTATAAAAATACCAAAATATTGTGTACGTACTATAATTTGGAAAAAGCATGAAAAAAAACTGTAATGTCGTGGAAGTGGTTTAAAATTAAAGGCAAATTAAGAAATAAACAAAAGTGGTACATTGGATACCTTTAGGGGCAGTGTGGGTTGAAAGAGGATGTAGCTATATAGGTTTTAATTTTTAACAATAAAGTTAGGTTATCGCAACTAAGTCTCGTTTTGTTTGAAGCTAGTGTATGAATAAATATTATTTCCTGTTCCGTTCATCTCTACAGTTATCTCGGTATCCATTCCCATTCAAGCCATGTCATCTTCCACACAGTCTATCTTTCTTTTTGAGTCACAAATTCGATATATCTCGAAAATGGTGCTAGGTACGATTAGATGTCATTATGATACCACAAAAGTAGGGTTATTGAGATATTATTATTATTAAGAGATAGGCTTTTTCATGCAAAAAAAGTTCATCTGTCAATAACAATAATTTATACTCGCTTTTTTTTTTAAAGTTTACCTATTTTTGATAGGAATTCTAAGTTTGTAGTGATTTTTTTTATCTTTTTAAGATATAAAGTTTGTTTTCCAAAGGTATAATGTTTATGTATGAATGGGCTACAGCTAGAGAATACAGTCCCGGGATCGTGAATGACAAAGGATATGGGACGTTACATATGTAACGTCCCATAATTAAATATAAATTTACTATATAAATTAAAATAAATAATTAAAACAATTCTTGAATAACTTAATTTTTTTTTAAAGGATAATGGAATGGTAAGTATTGTATGGTAGTGCATCAGGGGTGTTCTTCTATAGAAATCTGTCCAATTCTAAAATAAGGGCTTATGGGTATGCAATCCCAAGTTACTGCAGTGTCCCAGTCTTTTCCGCAACTGCAGTGTCCCCCTTTTTCCTACATAAGTCCCTTATTACTCTTGTTTACTAATTTTCTTTAAGAATTTCAAACATTCCCTTCCTTTTTTTCCTCAATGCTTTTTTCCAAACTGTAGGTGGTATAATACAACCAACAAATACATTCCTAAAGAGGGTAGTTGTCAGGCAGGCGGCCGGTTATAAAACTATAAGCCGAATCCTTTAGTAATATGGATAAAACCATATTATGCCGACTGCAGATAATAATTGGGATAGGAAGATGGAATGGTAACCCCGCCTACGCTGTCAGTATATACTGGCGGGACACCAGGGGCACATAATAAGCGAGGATGAAGCGGGTCAGTTGGCCCATCATGATGAATTCAACAATAAATCAGTCAGGATGGTTTCCAGGGGCAATCGCGTGCAGGTCGACATAATAGGGCATATTGTTAGCAATGAGGCTGTCAAACTCCATTGCTAACAATCCCTTTCCCACTGGAGATAGATAGTTAGACAGTATCACTTAAAGTATTTGTCGCTTGTCAGCATGGGCCGGTCGCCAAGCCCGCGCCGGCGCGACGACAGGCGGCGGGACGAGCGCCGCGACAGGGAGCGCGAGCGGCGGCGGCCGCGCTCGCGGTCGCGCTCGCCGGAGCGCCGCCGCCGCTCGGCCGAGCGCCGCCGCAGCCCCTCGCCGCGCCGCCGCCGCTCGCGCTCCCTCTCGCCCGGCCCGACCTCCTCGTTCATCTCCAAGCCGAAGAAAACCTTCGGGGAGCGGCCCATAGTCACGCCCGCCGATCTCGAGGGCAAGTCGCCTGAGGAGCAGGAGATGCTCAAAGTGATGGGCTTCTGCGGCTTCGACTCGACCAAGGGCAAGAAAGTCGAGGACAACGTAGAGGGCGAGGTGCACGTAGTACTTAAGCGTAAGTACCGCCAGTATATGAACAGGAAGGGCGGGTTCAACAGGCCGCTAGACTTCGTCGCGTAGCCCCGAGCCGCACGTGTTAGACCTGCAGGGTCGTATGTTTATTGGGTGGCACATGTGATATTTTTAGATTATTCAGTGCGTATGTACTTGATAGTTGAAGTACGCTATTGTATTAAAAGAAGAGAAGAGCATATTCCCTTTTTAAAAGGCCGGCAGCACACCTGCAATGCCTTTGGTGTTGCGGGTGATCATGGGCGTGTTGTAAAAAAAAGTTGGTCCAGACTAATCCGGACTATGTTTTGGGGCCGAGTAGAGTTTGTACTTGGACAGAAAATAGGGTCAATTCTGTAATAATCATTGCGTAAAATTGGATTTTTTATTTGATGCTCTAGTGAATGTTTTATATACTGCAAACGTCTAAGCAGTACGCACTCATATCTGTTGAATTTCGTACCAATCCTGGAAAAAATTATTTTAATATATACCTCTTTAGGCTTCAGGAATGGTAATGTATGAGGGATACTGTGAGAAATGCAATGTACCCTACGAGATGTCTGGCATTTTGGCATGTTTTATAGTTTACCATTTACCATCGAATAAGCCATTAATTTGCCATTCCTCATTGCATAGGAAGCAATATGAAATTGTGATTATTGACTAGAGACAAAAACTTTCAGAATTGACTCCAATATATACATACTGGTTGTACGCAAAAAGTACATAATACAAATTGATTTTTTTTTTTGTTTTTGCCTAGTTGCACTACGCATTCACTATGCAGTACATATGCACTTAATAATTCACTACACTTTTTTACTTAGAATAAGTGTTGCATTTCCCATTTGTATGGTCTGTCGCAATATAGTACACATCATACACAATACATCCATTGTAATAAATGTAAATATTGTTCAAATAACAAATGTATGTATGGTTTCGGTTTTATTTCATGTATTGTATGGATTGTACTATGATTGCAGACCAGACTCGTTTATCGAACCTGATGGTGTATATTATCTATCTATTGGAAAATAGTAACAAATATTTACGATAGATGGCGTGACTACACACCTTATAAAATTAAACCCACTGTAATTATAAGTGTGGATTGTCACATCCATTTCGATTAATTAATTAAATTTACAACAAGTTTCACGCTTTTTAAGAAGTAAGATTACTAAAACTAAGCTATTATTGACTGACATCTCTTCGAAATTGACAAATGCCGCCATTTTGTTTTAGTTGTAAAAATTTAAAATGGCGGGCAACTGTAAATATGCCATCAGGTTCTGTCTATATTGTAAGTTAGCGTAAGTCCGTTACTACAGTACCCGCGCGCTGCTCTGCCCGCGCGGGCCCAATATAGCGCCTCGCGCACCAAGAAACGCGACAGAATCCGTCCGCGGCAGACGCGCTGGTCTGAGCCTTCTCTCCTTGTTGACATTTAAAAAATAAAGCTTATAAAAAGAATCGAAAATTTTGGCGGGAGATTTAAGATGACATTCTCACAGCATTACTATTCCACAGACAAAAACATGTCTTCCGGTGTTGCCATACATATTTAAAATTGATAGGATTTAATCGTACACATTTTATTGTTTGTGGTTAGTTGAAAGATGCTAAGTTTTGAGAATTGTCAATTCATGAAACCATAGACAAAATAATTCCTGGAACAATATTTTGGATTATTTTTTTTATGACCATAGAGAAGGTTCTGTAGACTGTAAAATAAGACTGAATAGCTGTCCGTACTGGTTCCAAGTTGCCCGCCCGGTGCGCCACATAGCAATAGTGTTACAGAGTTATTTATACACTGATATACACACACCCTCCCCCCCTACCCTATACATTCCTCCATAATGTACAATAGTTCAAGACTGGCTGATTAGAGTGTACTGTTTCTAATTATATTGTCCTTTTTGAGTTTTATATTGCATAAAAATATACTGCAAGCAAAGGTAACTAGATCATACAGCCGAAACTCACAGTTGACGAATATTTTTATGAACAATGCACTCTGACTAATTAGTCTCCATAGCCCATATACAATTATACACAGGTTGCTTAAAATGTGATATTTTTTAAATGATATATTAACGCACACGCGTCGCGCGGGGGTACGGGCAGCGATAACAAAGTCTACCACGGATCGATTCCATTGCGTTTGTCACTCCATCAGCACTTTGAATGAATCAGAAAAAAAAACTGATACAAAAAAAAAAATTTGTCTCCGACGTGTAATATTGGTCCAAAAATTAAATCTGGCCGTTGTATGTGTAATCCGTTTTTGTTAGCCGGTATCTAAAAAAAATCTATAATTTATCACCAATATTTATGTCCTGAATGTAAACAAAAAAAAAAAGAAAATATATTCCACATATTTTTTTTATAAAGCTAAAACAAATTTGATAGGTCCTTGGATATAAAAAAAAAAACTAATTTACATCTAATATTAACGTGTTTACTTTTTAAAGACCTGTCAAATTTGTTCTAAATGAATAAAAAAAATAAAATCCGCTTTGGCGCCAATTTCGATGTCATGGCGCCCGCTACAATTACAACTTCATATTTGGAACTGATTTGCAATTAAAAATATACAAGTTATAATTGTTTACAGAAGATTTGATCAAATCGAATCTAATACCAAGTTTATTATGTTTTTTTGCCCCAAAATTTCTGCTAACTATCATCATTGGTAAGAATACTGAGAGATTTTTCGTAACTTTTATACATTTGTATTTATGCAGTTGTCAAAAAAAAATACAAATGAGTTGATAGTTACTGATTCTCTGTCTATAGAAGTTTAATTTTGAACTAAAAAAAATAACTTCACTATTCCACTAGTACTACTAGTCTCACAAATGATTTTGATGATTCAAAAATCTTGTCTCTCATTCTAAGTTAGTTCAATAAAAAAAAAAAAAGAAAAAAAAACTTACATTATGTATTTTTCTTTACATAAAACCCCTTATTTTGTTACCAAGATATCATATTACAAATGAATATTTTCATGGAAATTCCCATTTTTTTTTTTATTTTTTTTTTTTTCTCTTACGACTTTGGAAGAATATTGTATTAAGAAAAATCTGTTTCACTACTAATTGAATATGATTTATTAAACAAAGATTCATTCCACATGTACATACCACGAATTAATTTATAGTTATTTAATACATATGTTTAATTAAACAAAAAAAAAGTATAAAAAACAGTAAGCCCCCGTGTATTGTGAAATTTGTAAAATAAAAAATGATGCTCGTGTAATCGTTGAAAATTAAAACTTGATTTAAAAAATACATAGCTGTATAGCTTTGTTGCTTTGCATTTTTTTTTTCTTTTTTTAATTTGATCATACTGTGGAAAATATTTAAATGTTAATATTTAAGCGGTATTTTCACATATATATATATATATATATATATATATATATATATATATATATATATATATATATATATATATATAATTAAAACAATTTGGCGTATTGGAAATATAAAAAAAAAATGCAAAAATAAAAATTATATCCGAGCAGCATTTTGAATTTAAATATTCGAAAAATGTTGTAATATAACAAAACGGGCACCTCTAGGTTCATCATTAACCAATAGGTTTGAGTATTTGTTTGGTTTTGTTTTATAAAAACTTGCTCACTTTGTCTCGCACTGCGATTTTGTCACCGTTCACATTTATCCGTACGATTTTGTACAATAATGTATATGACAGTGTAAAATACATCCAGACCTTTGTAACCAGTAGTCCAACATCTTTGGCAGTCCAAAATGGCTATATTTATATCATTATTTCAGCCTTAACTGTCCACTGCTACGTAAAACGTAAAACTCCTCCTTGAGGGGTTTTGCCAGTAGTTGCCACGCTTGGCAAGCGGATTGGCAACCGCAGTTAGGCTTTGCTGTTTTAAGAAGGATGTTGCTGCCCATCTCTCGCTTTCCCTTAGTCGTCTCTTACGACACCCACGGGGAAGAGGTCATAATATATTTATGTACTCCTGCATTATTCGAGACTCTACTCTACCAGAGGGAGACTTTGTACAAAAGTCGATTGCTTGGGTACCTCTGTCCCATTCGTGTTTCAACCGTGAAGCAGTTGTTTTGCATTGCTGTGTTTCGGTTTGAAGGGTGGGATATGGCGTGAATTTACACGGTACAGAGGAATAACACCTGAGTTCTCAAGAATGGCAACGCATGGGGGGTATCATGGGCGAAACAGTATACTCTGTTATGTCCATGGTATTGCTCATGTCTATAAGCGACGGTTACCACTTTCCATCAGGTGGGCCGTCAGCTTGTTTGCCATTCTAAGTTGTATAAAAAAAAAAAAAAAGACTCATTCCTCTGTCTAGACCTATTCGTTGGACGACTGGTAGTGAAGAGACCAAATAAAAAAAAAAAATGTGAATAGAAAATACTCCGCGGTGAAAATTCGCAGTACGGTCCACAAAAAAATACAGTCAACATATTATTCTTAATTTTAGTACCGTCAGCATTATCAGTACTGGTGAATGTAAAATGGTATTTAACATAGGTACCCATGTTTCGTTTTTAAAAATGTATAATATGTGTTTTTAAAGTCCTTATTCGACTTTAAAAATACATATGTATCAATAAACTGTTCTATTATATATATAAAATAAAACATTATTGTGTTTCTATTAATGTATTTCGATTTTAATTGTCAAATTATCGATTTAATGATACAAGCAAGGTATTTTACGATTAACGTTTCAGTACACTAGCTAGCCATGGGTAATATCGGTATCACATATATAGTTCGATATATATATATCGACCGATATATAGATATTGATCTATTTATTGAGTTACTCGTCATTGATGAGGGAAAAGTGATCATTATTCATTTCGATATTGTATATTGGATAATAAATATTCGACATATTTATTATCGGGGCGATATATAGATATTGTAATCAAGATATATAGATATTACTTAGCAACGTTAACGCTAGCTTTTTAAATCATCCGCCAGAGACATTGAATGATGTTTAATTGGTATTGAAAATTGCCAGATTGTCACAAATTGGTGAAAAAAATAAATAATAAATATAAATAATTAAAGAAACAAAGGAATAATGTAATAATATAAGCTTACATAGCATATCATGCTAGTAAGTTTCCATTCAAAACGAATTATAACCATGTAATGTTTATACTAGACATGGGTATTATGGGTACCGATCCGATATCTATATATTGGGTTCCTCTGGACATTGATGGCGGGAAAAAGGTCATCAGCCATTCCGATATCGCCCGTACCGGTCGGATATCTGTTTTCGAATGTATTTAAAGTCCTGTTTGTTATGGTGTTGGAAGGTAACTAATTAATTTACTTGCATTATTTTTAGTAAAAATTTGACTGCTCCTATGCTGATGTATTTGTTGACTGTACTTATTGACGTTTTGTATGAAAAAATATTATAAATTTCGAGTTTAATCTTTTTTGTGTAAATTTTTGTTGACTCTAAAAATAAGGAATAAAAATTTTTTAATTTAATATCTTGTTTTATTCAACGCTGTCTGTAGGAACTTTTGGCGTGTCCTCTAAAGTGTCCTATTTGGAATGGTAACCCCGCTTGTGCTATCGGTACACGCTGGCGGGGTACCGGTACGGGGGACTGATGGGGTTTCAGTGTCATTATTTTATCTTTACACCCCGACCAGCTGACGTCGTCAGGGGGGAAAGGGATTGTTAGTAATGGGGTCAAATAACCCCATTACAGATTGACCTCCACGTGGTTCCCCCTGGAAACCATCGTGGCAAATTTTAGTTAAATTCGTTAGGATGACCTAACTGACCTGCTTTCATATACATCAGTCATAAAATCACGATACATGCACGTCTATACACGTAATTTTTTTTTTCTGGATTCAAATTCCCGCCAAATTTGTTCATAATAAAAAACCAACGACCAGCGAGAAGCCGAATAAGCTGTTCATGACAGTTTTTTGTTTACAAGAATCAAAACTATATAAAAAAAAAAGTCACAACCATTTCGTTGCGGCCTCTTTGACCGGTTTTCTCGCTGGCCGCTAAGACAATCTACAATTAAAAACTGACAGCTTGGGACAATAACAAAAGGACAAATCCCACCATTTAACCAATAGTACATGATAATTCTATATTTTATACTTATGCATATATATTTATCTATTTACTTATTTACGTATTTATTTATTTATATATTTATTAACAATTTGTGTTTGTTGTATATATTTACATTATTTTCACCGGTACCTTTCCTGCACTGGATTACCCAAACTAAATCATTTTCTCTCCAACTACACTGGGTTGGCTGGAAGAGATCTCTTTCAGAGACAAGTCCTCCCTTGCTAACAAGTTGTTAAACTAATCGCTACATGTATCGTTTAAGCAATAAAGAATATATATTAAAAGACCGTAAAGAAGACGGACATAATTTTGACGACACATTTGCCTTTTATTTTTTAATACTTTTTGACGACAAATTCGGACTTTTCGACCTTACAAGCGGTCCAACGACCTTTCACATTTAATTTGTCTCTAAAATTTCCCAAATACAATTGTTTCTTACAAGCGAGCTAGCTGCTTAACGCAAGTCCTGCACGCTGAATTCCAGGATTCGTAGAGTAGAAACAACAAAGTCACTTACATATTATATTTTATTTTCCATAAAAATATACAATTAATACAGTGAAACACCATATAACAGCCAATGGTGATGGAATTACATAATATTAATTGAATAAACAATTATTAGGAACTTTGGATGTGAATTTACAAATACAAAATCAATAAAATAAAATTTTTTCAATCCAACTCTCTAGACTTGTCTTCTGTCTTATGGTTACTGGAAACATATTTTATAATTTTCTTATATAAATATGGGGATGGAATGTTCGCTTTACATAACAAATAACATATAATAGTACATTACTGCAGCGGCCAGCAACTGAGGCATTGATGGACGAACGTACAAATGTGGGCCGAGACGTAGCCGAGGCACACATACTTGAGTCCATCAATGCCTAGTTGTGGCCAAGGCTTGTATAGTATTTTTCTCAAACAATGCGCGGAAATCAAAAACACAATTTTACTTTTTAAGTTCAATGACGAATAATGAACAATAATAATTTTTCACGCGCCATAATGTTCCTTTGTTTTTTTTTTTTAATAAACAGCTTTCTATTTGCATACCAGTTCGAAATTTAAATAAAACCTTTATTAGTTATCTCCTTGGTAGCCATGTTTCGAAGTAAAAGGTCATTCCATTTTTAAATTACAGGACAGATATGAGTTTACATAGTAATTTATCTGGCCGCAAAACACGACAGATATGGATTTTCATACAACTTTTGCCGGCCGCTGCCCGCATGTATCTGGCCAGTACGGCAATTTTAATTTATCTCGAAGCAGATTGTCAAAATAATACATTTCCAAGCATGTTTGAGAAAAAGTATTATAAACGAAAATATAGTTAAATTGTTACCCACAAAAAGAACAGACTTAAAATGTAACGAAATAAGTTATTTTGACTTAAAAACTGGATTACTGTATCGATTTTCATAAAATTTCTATTGGACCAATCCATGGGCGTAGCTAGGAGATCATTGGGGGGCAATGCCCTACCGTAAATGAAAGGCCATAAGAAAATAAGACAGATTCGCTTTTTCGAAGTCTCTTAATTATTGGCTTCTACCTTTCCAAAAATTTCTTTTGCCCTACCTCAAACTTGGGTCTAGCTACAGCCCTGGATCAATCTGTAAGTACATCCTTTCAGAAAAAAAAAGAAATTTTTCAATTAAAAAAAAAGTCGGTTGAAGAAAAAAAAATACAACTTGACACATGACACATTACAAGTGTTGTAAACCAATTTGGATTTTTTTTATTTAAAAATATATACTTACAGCGTGTGGTCCCGGCATAGAATGGACCACCCTTCCCTCCGATCGAAAGCCTATGTTTACCAGTAGACAGTTAACAGTTTAAATCGTGATGATGAAAGGAAAAAACGCGAACAATCATCACCGTGGATCTTAAAAAGTACCAGGCTAACATAACTCCTAAGGAGACATTGTCTCCTTTAAAACGAAGTAAGAGAAGGGACCTTCAATTCGATTGTAGTTTTTTTTTTATGTTTATTACCTCATAACTTCGTCGAATTGTAAACCAATTTGGATTTTTTTTTATTTGAAAATATATACAGCGTGTGGTCCCGGCATAGAATGGACCACCCTTCCCTCTAATGTTTACCAGTACACAGTTAACAGTTTAAATCATGATGATGAAAGGAAAAAACGCGAACAGTCATCACCGTGGATCTTAAAAAGTACCAGGCTAACATAACTCCTAAGGAGACATTGTCTCCTTTAAAACGAAGTAAGAGAAGGGACCTTCAATTCGATTGTATTTTTTTTTATGTTTATTACCTCATAACTTCGTCGAATTGTAAACCGATTTGTTTTTTAAAAAAAAAAGACTTTGTATATAAAAATTTGCATAAATTTCGAGGCGAGCAAAACTTGCAGCTTTAGTGTGTATGCCATATCGAGACCAACACTTGCCAATTACACTACTAAATAAAACTAAATCCAAAAAAAAGAATCATTTTAGGAGATTTAGTTGTAATTTTTTTACTGTAAACCGAATATAGGTTTTTCGATTTATAATCTCTGAGCACTCTTTCAGATCACCAAGAATTAAAAGTACAAAAACAGTGTCTAACTGTTTCTGGTCATCAAAGCGTAGACGTGGGTGATATATAGAAATATCTATGGATAGACTCGCCGTGTGGTCCCGGCATAGATTGGGCCACCACTTCTTTTCCCGTGGATGTCGTGAGAGGCGACTTAGTGAACTTAACGACAGAGGGACAGGCAGCGGCGTGCCTCTTAAAATATCACCAAAGCCTGTGCCTGCCAAGCGTGGCAACTACTGGCAAAACATCCCAAGCCTATGCCCAGCAGTGGACAGTTAATGGTTGATTACGATGAAGATGTATCCCACAATATACACATACAAATGTATTTTAACAATAAACACTTGGACATACAAATTTAAATATTTACATGACAGTTTTAACATTTCTCGTCACAACAAAGTGACAATCAAAATCAGGTATTATTATGTTTTCTTGTCTCTTTCGCTAAGCAATATTGAGATGTCCTAAGTCCAACAGTGGGCCCAATTCTGAAACGCTATTCGGATATTCGCAGAGCATCGTGTAGATCAGGGGTGGCCGACTTGACCAGACCCAAAATGAACTGTTTACCGACGCGACCCTGTGCGATCTACCAATTGCATACTTCACGAGATCACAAATGTAACGGCACAGTTCAGTGCACGAGCGTGTAGTGTTGCAGTATTGTTTATTGTATTAAGAGGGAGAACGTAAAACTGAAACTGCTTCTCGGCGACTACTTGTTTATATTAGTGCGAGCGTCGCGTCCGAGCATCCTCCGCTGGATTAGCGATATGTTATATTGTTCACCTTGCCACCGTCCACTGGACTTGTAGTCGCGATCGACCAAACTGGCCACCCCTGTATTAGCGACTGTTGTCACCAGAGGGCGCCACGTTCACGTGGCTAGACATGCCAATATCGTTTATCAAACAAGAAAACATAATACAATCACATTATTTCTCACTCCCATTAATAATTCACAACTCTTTAAGTCTAAATGAGAATAAATTAAAAAAAATAAAATGCTTATGTTTGATGCGCTTAATAGTAATTGCGGTAGATGGCGCTGTTAGCTGAATTTAAGCTCTGTTAAGGGATCGTCCATTAATCACGTGTTTTTTTTTTAACGAAATCTCCCCTCGTTTGGAGTTACTTTGGAAATAAGTTCCAATAGATAGATATTGGAATTAAGCCGTTTCCTACTCTCGAATTGCGACACTAGCGACATAATGGTTCCATATTGTTCTGATAGATGCTTTTTTTTTATGGGTGATAATGAAATGGTAACCCCACCGGCGCTATCGGTATACACTGGCAGAGTACCAGGGACACATGATAGGTGAGGATGAAACAGGTCAGTTAGCCCATCGTGACGAATTCAACAAGAATTGTTCACGATGGTTTCCAGATAGAACCACGTGGAGTTCGACCTAATAGGGCATATTGCTAGCAATGGGGCTGTCAAACTGCATTGCTAACAATCCCTTTCCCCCGATAGACGCATATTAGTGCAACTTGCCAATGCAAATTATTGCAAACCGACCCCTGATGGCCTACCATGAAATGTTTTCCGAAATTTCGAAGCCAAACGAAACAGAAATTTGATGTTAAAATTTCATAATGCCGTTTGGAAATATCAAAAATGTTAAAATATTGTTCCTTTGGACTCGTACGATAGGATGTATGACGAACGTAATGTTAAACTCCATTTATTGGTCCGATTTTGGTATAAACAAAAACACGAAATTGAGTCCGAAATTTCGGAATTTCATTTCATCGTAGACTGTTGTATCATGAGTGCAGTGTAAAATTGCAAGGGATTGTTGGTAACGGGATCTAATTTACCCATTGCTAGCAATATACCCTTAACAGGTCGAGTTTCATGCGGTTCCCCATAGAAACTAACGTGGTGTAGCCATCACTCGATTACTGACTCTCGGTAATCGAGAGAGCCGAGGCCGCCAGCGCCGCCTCCCAGCTCGATTCCATGATTGTATACTCTAGATTAGCGAATGTCTCTGCCTATTAATTACTCTGTACTGTCTGTAAGATTATTTTAAGAGTGTCCATGTTTTTTTGTGTATTACAATATTTAATACGATTTATATGTTTACCTCCAGTAAAAGTATATTCCCACAATAAAAAAGCGTTTTCTTTGGCCCGTAACCCCAAGAGTAAAGGGATCTAATTTACCCATTACTAGCAATACACCCACCCATATCAGGTCGAGTTTCATGCGGTTCTCCATAGAAACTAACGGGGTTAATTCAAATCGTCTCTATTCAAATAGACTTGTTTACAAGCACTTTTAAATCGTCATTTGTTTTTAATCTACTGCAGGCTTCGGAAGGTTGTTATCTGTTGAGAAGAGCCCGCGAGAAACTCAACAGTTACTCTTTTAAATCTCTGTTAACATTATGTGTGTTTATTTAAATGTACTATGTCTAAAATTACACGGTCGTTAAAGCCCGCGCATGATCTACTAACACCATGCACGCTTGTCATTCTAATGGAATTCGTCACGATGTGCTAACTGGCCTGCTTACATCCTCACCTATCTATGTGTCCCTGGTACCTCGCCAGCGTATACCGTTAGCGCGGGCGGGGTTGCCATGCATGTTATAACCCCCCCCCCCCTCCCTTATAGCCCCACTCGATTGATGGACGACCCCTAATGTACTAGGAGCGTGTTCCTAGTGGTAAAATGTATGTTCAATTCATGTATATAAAATGCAGCGACAGAGCATCGTATGTCCTCGAAATACGTCAACATTTATTATATATATATATATATATATATATATATATATATATATATATATATATATATATATAAATGCATCCTATCGCTACATTTTATATGCCCAATATGTCTTTGTTCGAGATTTGAATTTACAAATTTACCAAAGTTTACAATGCATTAATAATTTATTTCTATTTTTATTTTATTTTTTTATTATTATTATAATACAATAATTTAACGTGTTACACTCACACAATATTATTTTATACCTTCTAGAGTCTTCTGTGAACACTTGTAACTTCTAGAACGTTCTAGACGCATTGAGAAGTTTACAGAATTTCTGTATGGAAGCTATATATTAAACGACATCGTATAACTAGTATTTTTTGTGTATAACAAATACACAAACAGATAGACAGAGGGGGGGGAAGGGATTGTTAGTAATGGGGTCTAATAGCCCCATTGCTAACAATCAGGTTGACCCCCACGCGATTTCCCTTGGAAATCATCGTGATGAATTCTTGTTAAATTCGTCGCGACATGCCAACTGACCTGTTTACATCCTCACCTATCATGTGTCCCTGGTACCTCGCCAGCGTATACCATTAACGCAAGTGCGGTTACCATTCCATTATCATTCATTAAAAAAAAATCTATGGTTACCATTCCATATTCACCCATTAAAACAGATAGACAGACAAAATTTTTTAAAATTTATTTTTTTCATCTATTTATTCATTATTTCACAATAAAACTTTGTAGGGGGAAAGGGATTGTTAGTAATGGAGACTGAGAATCCTATTCCTATCCAACCAGGTCGACCACTTCGCGATTCTCCCTGGAAACTATCATGGTTAATTCCTGATGAATTCATCATGATGGGCTAACTGGCCTGTTTTCATTCTCATCTATCACCCTTCACTGGTGCTCCGCCAGCGTATCCCGTTAGCGCAGGCGGGGCTACCATACCATTTTCACCCATCAAAAAAAAAAAAACTTTGTACAAGTGGCGAGCTCAATACCATATGGCAAAATTTATATATTTTTTAGAAATTTTGAAAAATTTTGTCTATCTTTATTTTCTTTAAATACTGTACTCCCTTATACAGACATTGTTTCGGTTCGAAGGGTGGGATATGGCGTGAATTTACACTGTACAGAGGAATAACACCTGAGTCCTCAGGAATGGCAACGCATGCGGGGTATCATGGGCGAAACAGTATACTCTGTTATGTCCACGGTACTGCTCATGTCTATAGGCGACGGTTACCACTTTCCATCAGGTGGGCCGTCAGCTTGTTTGCCATTCTAAGTTGCATAAAATAAAATTACATATAATTAAAATATTGGACGATGGCAATCACCGATCAATGGAGCTAACTTTTGAAAAAGCTATACACAGCTTCTAGAAGCTACTTTTGCCTTCTAGAAACCTCTAGAAGTTATTCACGACAATATATTTTTACGTGTCCCTCTAAAATGGGCATTATTTTGAAATTAACAAATCTTTTACTGTAACTCCGCATTGCTAACAATACCTTCCCCCCACCAGTCTCATTGCTAGCAATATAGCCTACCAGGTCGAGATCCACGTGGTCCCCCCTGGAAACCATCGTGCTGAACGCCAGGTGTATTCATCACGATGGGCTAACTGACCTGCCTTTACATCCTCACCTATCATGTTTCCCTGGTACCCTACCAGCGTATACCGATTAAAAAAAAACCTTAAATTATCTAAAACAATGGCCATTTTAGAACGACATATGTACGTCTGTCACCTATTGATAACACCAACTTCTGTCACCTTCTAGAGCTTCCTAGAACGGCGCCGCCTCGTCCAGTGTATGCAGCCAGTTGAATATCATCATGTTGCGCTCGTATTTGGATAGGGGGCGCCCGCGTTCGCGTTCCAGGTCGGCCGCGGTGAGCGCCAGGTGGGCCGCCTCTGCAAAGTTACATCAGGTACGGTATAGTCATTGTAGACTAGTTGTGTCTGTGATAATGTAATAGTCGATTAAATATAAAATAAAAAAAATGTATTGCAGGTGGTCAGTGGATGCAGGTGGCTCGGGACCGTTCCCTATGGCGGTCCAGGAGGCTTATGTCCAACAGTGGACACAGATGATGGTAATAATGAATCGCTAAATAATATAAAACAAAGTCACTTTCTTTTTATTTGAATGAAAAATGACAGAGGTTTTGAGGTTGAACTAACTTCAAAAAGCAGAGTTCTGTATTCGCTTGTATTTTTTATGTTTGTCAACCCATAACTCCGTCAGTTGTAAAAGGATTTTGGCAATGCATGGAGGGTATCATGGGCGAAACAGTATACTCTGTTATGTCCACGGTACTGCTCATGTCTATAGGCGACGGTTACCACTTACCATCAGGCGGGCCGACAGCTTGTTTGCCATTCTAAGTTGCATAAGAACTGATTTATTCGGTAAAATTCGTCCAACATTACACACGTACCTGGGTGCACGAAGCGCGCGTGCGGCGGCGGCACTGCAAGCGTGGTCGGGCCGGCCCCCCCGCCCGCTGCACTCGCCACTGCTGCCTGCTGTAAAAATACCACAGTTACAGCTCACAACAAATTTACGAAAATAATGTCAAAGAAAAAATTTACAATATATACATAATTTCATCATTACATCATCACAAACACTCTTAACTGTCCACTGTTGGACATAGGTCTAGACCTATAAGGCGAATTTGGCCAGTAGTTGCCACGCTTGGCAACCGCAGTTAGGCTTTGGTGATGTTTCAAGAGGGACGCTGCTGCCCGTCCCTCGCCCTCCCTCAGTCGTCTCTTACGACAGCCACGGGAAAGGAAGCGGTGGTCCACTCTATGCTGGGACCGTACATACCTCTAGTCTGTCCAGGTTGAACTCCGACTGGGACATCCTCTCGAGCGCCCTGTACGTGGTCAGGAGGCGGCGCTTGATGTAGTTCTGGCGGACCTTATGTGAAATGAGGACAAAAATAAATGGCCGTAACAAGAATTACTTTTTTTAATGGACGATAATGGAATGGTAACTCCGCCTGTGCTAACGGTATACACTGGCGAGGTACCAGGGAAACATGATAGGTGAGGAGGAAAGCAGGTTCGTTAACCCATCGTGACGAATTACATTAGAATTGATCAGGATAGTTTCCAGGGAGAACCGCTTGGAAGTCGACCTGATAGGAATGTATTGCTAGTTATGGGGAAATTAGACCAGAGGGAGACTTTGTACAAAACTCGTTTGCTTGGCCACCTCTGTCCCATTCGTGTTTCAACCGTGAAGCAGTTGTGTTTGCATGGCTGTGTTTCGGTTTGAAGGATGGGATATGGCGTGAATTTACAGGGTACAGAGGAATAACACCTGAGTCCTCAGGAATGGCAACGCATGGGGGGTATCATGGGCGAAACAGTATACTCTGTTATGTCCACGGTACTGCTCATGTCTATAGGCGACGGTTACCACTTACCATCAGGTGGGCCGTCAGCTTGTTTGCCATTCTAAGTTGTATAAATAAATAAAAATACATCATTACTAACAATCCCCTTCCCCTAACAAGTGATATTTGGTGTGCTAATTAAAATATAATTAAATATTACTATTTAATATTAGTATATTAGGGGGGGGGGGGAGTTTAGGGATTGTTAGTAATGGGAACTACCAGTCCCATTGCTAGCAATATACCCTGTCAGGTCGACCTCCACGTTGTCCCACCTGGAAACTACCGTGGTTAATTTTTGTGAATTTCGTCACGAAGTGCTAACTGATCTGCTTTCATCCTCACCTCCTCACCTATTATGCCTTCCTGGTACTACCAGTATACGCTGGTGGAGTACCAGGTAAAAGTGATAAGCGAGGATGAAAGCAGACCAGTTGGCAGTTGAGTACACCTAAAATTCGGCACGACGGTTTCCAAGAAGGATCAAGGAGAGATCGACCTGACAATCCTGACCAACAATCCCCTCCTCCTGCCCCATTGCAGGCGAGTTATCATTCCACTATCAACTTCTGGGGTTCTTCAAACAAGATGTATTAAGATTTCTTCAGGGTCGGTACCGCACACGTGACCCGCCTCAAAGTTTGCAGACGTCCACAGGCTACAGTGACCGTTTACCATCAGACAGGCTGTACGCTTGTTCATCATTTTTGTGGTATAAAAAAAACATTCTAAATCACCTTTCTGTTGTCGGTGGGCACGGGCCGGTGTGGCGGCGGGATGGGGTGGGACCGCTGCGGCGAAGGCAGCTGGGAACCGCCCACTGGAACAATAAATATCACCTGTACGTCACTTCATATGTATAGTACCATAACGCTAGCTTTGCCGTGTGGTCCTACCCTATTCTATATATTACCAGAGGGAGACTTTGTACAAAAGTCGATTGCTTGGGTACCTCTGTCTTATTCGTGTTTCTACCGTGAAGCAGTTGTGTTTGCATGGCTGCTTCGGTTTGAACGGTGGGATATGGCGTGAATTTACAGGGTACAGAGGAATAACATCTGAGTCCTCAGGAATGGCAACGCATGGGGAGTATCATGGGCGAAACAGTATACTCTGTTATGTCCATGGTACTGCTCATGTCTATAGGCGACGGTTACCACTTTCCATCAGGTGGGCCGTCAGCTTGTTTGCCATTCTAAGTTGTGTAAAAAAAAGGCCACCCGTTCCTTTCCCGTGGGTGTCGAAAGAGGCGACTAAGGGACGGCGTGGGATGGGCAGTTCGACGTGTTTTGGAGAACCGGTTTTCTATACAGTGTAAGCTCCTTATTCACGCCTCCTTTATTAGCGTTTTCACTATTCGGGGATCTAATCGGTATGTATTAATAAAAAGGATTCGGTATAGTTTGTAAACGTGTCGGCAAATGGAGTAATAAAAAAGTAAACAGACCTTAATACAACTACGCCTAAAGTGTGTTATCAAATGTTAACGTCACTGTATGTTATAAGCGGTTCAGCTTTCTATATTCACGGTTTCTATATTCACGGCATATTTACGGAACGTGTACACCGCGAATAAAGTACTTTTACTGTACGTAGGGCTGCCATCACATAAATTGCCGATACCGGATAAACAAGGCAAGAATCCCGTACATTTGGGCGAAATATGGTTTTTTTCCCCGGACACTATTTTGCCGAGCCTTCTTGAATCTACCTATCAAAAAATATATTTCCCCCGACAAGAAGTGTCCGGGTTACACCCTTTTAAAAAACCCTTGCCGGACGGCCCCCGGACGACCCTCAAACCAGGACAAATCCGGGGAATTCTCGACGGACGGCAGCCCTAACTGTACGTGGAAGCGACAGCCGACCGCGTCTCCGTATTTTACCTTTCTCGACGGCGAATGCACGCTTTTGCTTATTGCTTTTTTATAAAAAAAAAAAAAAAAACTGTATTCTTCTCCATTCTGGATTTTCTTACTTATCTAACTTCATTTAGGTTCAGTTAAATAAATGTGTACCGTGTAACCAATAAGTTTTTAAATTGGATACTGCCCGAACAACTAAGGTACTTCATTATCTCTACTATGGACATATCCGAACCGATACGACAACATAACCTTCAAGAAAAGAGCATATTCCTTTTTAAAAGGCCGCCAGTACACCTGCTATGCCGTTGGTGTTGTGGGTACCATGGGCGGCGGTAGTAACTTACCGTCAGGTGAGCCGCATGCTCGTTTGCCCCAAGTGTTGTAATCAAATATGGATGGTAAACCGACATACCAGCTACCCACGTGCTGCAGGACCTAGACGCGGCGGTGAGGGTGAGAGCCTCCAGCGCAGCGCAAAGACCCACCTCCGACGTCGCGCTGTGGAAACCATGAAATTAAAATAAAATACATAAATACAAAATCACAGTTTTCACAGCTGTGAAATCCGCGTTTCACAACTGTGAAAACTGTGATGGCGTTTTTTATTCAACTTAGAATGGCTAACAAGCTGACGGCCCACCTGATGGTAAGTGGTAACCGTCGCCTATAGACATGAGCAGTACCGTGGACATAACAGAGTATACTGTTTCGCTCATGATAGCCCCCATGCGTTGCCATTCTTGAGGACTCAGGTGTTATTCCTCTGTACCCTGTAAATTCACGCCATATCCCACCCTTCAAACCGAAACACAGCCATGAAAACACAACTGCTACATGGCAGAAACACGAATGGGACAAAGGTACCCAAGCAAATGACTTTTGTACAAAGTCTCCTTATGATAAAAAATACAATTAAAAACCTACTTGTCTTAAAAAGTTGCTTCCGCGGAAGAGCTAACTGAATAATATCTCCTTAGAACACATGTTAGCCTGGTACCTTCTGCTTGGATTTATAAATTACTTTTTTTATTAAAACGGGAAATAAGCTTACGGCGTACCTGATGGAAAATGGCAACCGTCGCATATAGTCATGAACGTAAGTATTAGAAACATAAGTATATATATCTCGTATACTGTGTCGCCCACGGTACTCCTCATGCGTTGCCTAAGAACTAAAGTTATGCCTCTGTACCCTGTAATTTCACTGCCTTATATACCCATCCTTCAAACGGAAACACAGCCATGCAAACACAACTGTTTCACGGCAGAAACATGAGTGGGACAGAGGTGCCCAAGCAGACGACTTTTATACAGGGGGGGAAGGTTAATTAGTAACAGGGTATAACAACCCAATTTCTAGCAATATATATATAAAAATATATGTTAATTTTTGTGTAATTTGTCACTGACCTGCTTACTTCCTCACCTATCATGTTTCCCTGGTACTCCGACAGCGTATTTTGTTGTTTTTTATTGTTAGTAATTAGCCCCATTATTAGCAATATACCCTGTCAGGTCGACCTCCACATGGTTCCCCCTGGAAACCATCGTGGCTAATTCTAGTTGAATTCGTCAGGATGGACTACCTGACCTGTTTTCATCATCATCAGTCATCTACCACTGGTGCCCCGTCATTGTACACCGACCGCACGGGCGGGGTTACCATACCATTATCACCCATTAAAAAAAAAAAAAGTACGTGCAGTGGTAAATTACCAATTATTTAAATTTCTTAGTTAACCAACAATGTCACTGCATTGCACGCATCAACATAGATATGGCCCCATACTGAGAAATAATTGAAACGGTCGAGTTTTGAGACCTGCGCAGGCGGCGGCGGCTGCCGGCGGCGACGTCGCCCGCGCTGAACGAGCGGCGCAGGCCGAGCTGGCCGCACAGCGCCGCGCAGCCCGCCAGCAGCTCGCGGCACGTGTCCGCCTGCAGCCGCAGCGACGACTGCACCCTGCCGCGCGGCCATACACATCACCAACATTGTAACGAACTCACCACTGGCAATCACAGTCCCATTGCTAGCAATATTGAGTATACTTTTTTTTATATACAACATAGAATGGCAAACAAGCTGACGGCCCACCTGATGGAAAGTGGTAACCGTCGCCTATAGACACGAGCAGTACTATGGACGTAACAGAGTATACTGTTTCGCCCATGATACCCCCCACGCGTTGCCATTCCTGAGGAATCAGGTGTTATTCCTCTGTACCCAGTAAATTCACGCCATATCCCACCCTTCAAACCGAAACACAGCCGTGCAAACACAACTGCTTCACGGTTGCATTTGTCAAGTTTACAAGATGTCCATTATGTTCCGCCACAATAAATGGCATGCAAATATTGACTATTGAATTTACATACAGATATGTGATTTTATATAGCTAATTTACAATATTTATTTGTATTAATATCATTATTGTATAATATAAATATAGTATTATACAATTACACAAAAATCACTACTGGTACCAAGTGCACACTTCGGATCTTGCGTCATGTCATGACGTTACTTACTTCAAAGCTTTGCTGTCTGGATTTGGACTGGCCACCCTCAAGTTTGGGTCTGGACCTTGGCCGGCCTGAAACAAATAGAGAAAAATATCACCACACATCACAATTAGAACAAGAGACTGAGTAAAAGTGACTCGTGATTCACAAATATGACAAAAGAGCCTTCGAACGGACGGTGCTAGATATATCGACGCCAAGAATCCCCAGACTTGACTTATTATCGAGGGAAGTGCCCGGATTGTCGACAATTCTCATAGCTCGTCGTTGCACTGAGTCGAGGGTTTCAAGCTAGTGACTAGGTGCTTCCGCCGATAAAGTGACAACAATACTCCATGTGGGGCCGGATTTGCGATTTGTAGAGCATTAATCGCTGATCCGGTGTGAAGTAATGCTTCGCTCTATTAAGCATACCGAGTTTTTGGGATTCCAGCTTCTAGCAGCCAAAAATTGTATGTAATTGTATAATGTATGTTAGGTATTATTATTACATTAAACACTGTAGTATATTATATTTACATACTGGCCACCACCTACCAGAGGGAAACTTTGTACAAAAGTCGTTTGCTTGACCACCTCTGTCCCATTCATGTTTCTATCGTGAAGTAGTCGTATTTACATGGCTGTGTTTCGGTTTGAAGGGTAAGGTATGGCGTGAATTTACTGGGTACAGAGGAATAACACCTGAGTTCTCAGGAATTGCAACGCATGGGGGGTATCATGGGCGAAACAGTATACTCTGTTATGTCCACGGTACTGCTCATGTCTATATGCGACGGTTACCACTTTACATCAGATGGATCGTCAGCTTGTTTGCCATTCTAAGTTGTATATAAAAAAACTAGTATGTATGTATATCAATAATTAGTAGTACCACATGCGTGTATTCTGCCACTTGCCTACGGTTGACTGGGAGATAATGCTTTCAGCATTAAGTCCGCCGTGTACACATATATCAATACATATAATAAAATCGTAACTGGTCGCTGTCTGTACATGGAAGATATATAAAAAAAAAAACTATACATATAAAATGCTATAAAATAACCGATCAGTTGAATTGGTTGACACTTTACGAAGGTATTAGGTACGTAATTATCATTTAAGTATATAATACAATATAAGGCTGAATTCATGAAGAGTTCCAATGGGAATGATATACGGGAACAACATAGTTAGAAGCGGGCAACGCCACGGGAAACGACTAGTGTAAAATAATTACAATAGAGAGGCGGTCTTCCACTGTGAGTTTTTCGCGGTACTTTCTTCCACGCACAACCACTCTTTGGAATCAACTTCCAGCAGCAGTATTTCCGAACCGTAACCTTCAAGAAAAGAGCATATTCCCTTTTAAAAGGCCGGCAGTACACCTGCAATGCCGTTAGTGTTGTGGGGGATCATGGGCGGCGGTAGTCACTTACTATCAGGTGCTTTTTTTTTAAATGATGATATTGGAATGGTAACCCCGACTGAGCTATCGGTATACACCGGCGGGGCACCAGCGAGGGATGATAAGCAAAAATGAAGCAGGTCAGTTAGCCCATCGTGACAAATTCACCAAGGAATCAAAATGATTTCCAGAAGGAACCGCGTGGTGGTCGACCTGATAGGGTGTATTGCTAGCAATGGGTCAGTTAGATCCCATTACTAACAATCCCTTTCCCCGCTACCATCAGGTTAGCCGCATGCTCGTTTGTTCTCTGTGTTGTAAAAAACCTTAAAAAATACCTTGCAAGCTAGCAACCTCAGCACCCTAGCGTCAGAGGCGGCGGAGGAGACGCTGAACAGCGACAGTTCGGTGGTGACGGACTCGTGCGACGGCGAACGAGCCACGCCACCGCCCCGCCATGTCTCCGGCGTACACATCTCAACTGGAACAAGGTAATTAAAAGTAATAAGGCAGTGAATTTACACAGTACAGAGGAATAACACCTGAGTCCTCAGGAATGGCAAAGCATGGGGGGTGTCATGGGCGAAACAGTATACTCTGTTATGTCCACGGTACTGCTCATGTCTATAGGCGACGGTTACCAATTTCCATCAGGTGGGCCGTCAGCTTGTTTGCCATTGTAAATTGCATAAAAAAACATATCCTGGTCACACAGACTAAGTCCCGGGTAAAAGCTAGAAAAATTTTTTTTTTTAATGCAACTTAGAACGGCAAACAAGCTGACAGAAAGTGGTAACCGTTGCCTATAGACATGAGCAGTTTAATTTTTTTATGTGTTGCCATTCCTGAACGTTCACTGATTAGGAACTTTAACGCACAGTGTAATTCTATGTACATATGGCGGACTTAACACCGGACGGTGTTCTCTACCAGTCGATCATTGGGCGAACAGAGAAATAAGTAGGCGGTGCATTACTGAACAGTGGAAACATAAAATTAGGTAATTATGTTTTTAAGTATAGATTTTTTTTGGTATTTAATGAAATTAAGGATCTATATAGTATACAGGTTTTATAATACTAATCTTGTTAAAAATAGCTATTTTTAATAAACCATGTGTTTGTAATATGTGCTGGTTCTTAGTATTTAATTATATTATTTATATTATTTATTATATTAGTTGTAAAATAAAATCACCGTCTGTTGACTAGAAGTATATTATGTATTTTTTGTTCTATTTCAATTGTTTTTTTAAATATTCTTTTTTATAAAAAAACACAATTGTCAAAGTATATAAAAAGGTTAATTTTGAACACCATGTTTGTCAGTGAAGTAATATTTAATACATTATACCCTACTTCTATTCTCACCACTTTAAATCCATAATTTAAAATATCCTTTCTATAAATAAATAAAGTCTTTAATCAAGGCAACCAGGGCCCACAAAATTTTAACAATCTTAGTTTGTACCAGATATAAATTATTAAATTAAATTTTGAACTTTGAATTGAAAACTTATAATGAATAACATTATCTTAACCTACTTTTTTTTTTGTATGTTGGCCAGCATGTGAATCATTCTGCAAGGATTCAAATACTGGCAGTCTGGACGGTCCGCAAACACCCTATATTAGTTGGGGGGAAAGGGATTGTTAGTAATGGAGATTGAGAATCCTATTGCTAGCAATATACCCAACCAGGTCGACCTCCTCGCGGTTCTCCCTGGAAACTATCATAGTTAATTCCTGATGAATTCATCATGATGGGCTAACTGGCCTGTTTTCATTCTCATCTATCACCCTTCACTGGTACTCTGCCAGCGTATCCCGTTAGCACAGGCGGGGTTACCATACCATTTTCAGCCATCAAAAAAAAGAAAACCCTATATTAGTTACTGAAATATAGTATTTTTTTGCAAACTATACAGAATGTCCCAAAAGTCGATGTCAAACCGGAATTATATAGTAAATAATAGTAAACAGAAAGATATTAAAAAAAAAAATGAAAATTACATATTCTAAAAATTATGGACATTAAAAAAGATGGGAAAATCTAATGACAATAAATTTATTTGCATTAAATAGGGTAGGTAGCCGTGGTCTTGTATTACATAAAGTTTCGAGCCTATTTGGCCATTACAGAATAGCAAGCGCTACACCCTGTGATGATCTTTCATTCACTTCTGTTACTACAAACATTTACTTTTTTAATAATTTTTTTTTTTGTTATGTAATCCCAAACACTTCTTTAAAGTCTGAACTAAAATTTAAAACTGCTTCAGATTGGAAGTAAATTTAAATATTTCGGCCGACCAAAGATTCAAAATTAATACTGAGTCCTGTTTTGAGCAACATTATTGAAATAAATATACTAGGTGAGTTTGGTGAGCGACTTTAAAAGTTGGAGCATTTGATAAGGATTCTAAAAAAGGGTATGACACTTGTTAATTTATTTCTTAAATTGTGGTAATTTTATTTTCAATACTGTATTATCCAATTTCGTCTTGACATCCACTTTTGGGATAGCCTGTATATAAATTCAGTAAGTATATAGTACGGTGAACCCAAATATATATACTATATTAAAATAAATAAATTAATAAAATAATTTACCATTCAAGTTAATTATTAAACATTTTTAAATAGTATTTTTTTATATTAATATACCTCTCAGTTCAAAATACAATTTTAACTGAAAAAATCAGGCAAGAAATATTTTAGTTTATATTATATCTACTAAAAACTTTGTTTATACTCTTTTCTTTGATTTTTAAAGGAAAAAAAAATAGTAATTTTAGAAATAGAGAGTGGTGCTTCAGGATATCGTGAATACCAATTATTCCAAACTGTCTTTTGGGCAATTGGTATTAAAAAAATTAAGGAAAATATTGTAAAAAAAAAAATTAATATGTCGCACTATTAACATTAAATGAAAATTCAAAAAACATGTTAAAACTGTTCATCAAATAGGAAAACAAAATATATACTAAATATATTAAATAAAATAAATAAAAACATAAAAATTACTTTACAAGATCTATAATTTAAAATAAATATAAAACAATTATATAAATATTTTGTTACGTTCATATAGCAAAATAAAATTTGCATTTCTAAGCCGAACTGCGAATTACGTGAGGGAATATTTACATACCGTTTATGTTGGGGTCCACGGCGTTGTCTTGATTTTTAACAAATAAAAACTATACAGACACTAATACACTAAAGTTTGAAATGTCTGTCATAAATATATTAATTAGCAAATCGTTAGTATTGCGGTCAAAACAAACTATTATCTCGGAATTCCCATACATCAATAGTGGATTATACGGCTAAATTAAAAATTTCGGAACTCATGTCATAATGTCGTGTTCAAAAGCGTAAAAAGTAAAATATTATCTTCGCATATTGTAATGTGATTATATTTTTTTAAATAATTTACAATCGATAAAATAGAACAAACATAATTTAATCAATAGCAATATATTTCTTTATTTGATTTTATATTTTCAGTCACATTTATTTTAAATTGCATAAGAATATTGACGTATGTGTCAGAAAACATTTTGATTCTGAACGTACTTCACCGGACTTTAGCGAAAGGAGTACCTACACAAAAAAGTCGTATTATAGTAGCCATTAAATTTTGCCACCTACATGAATTTTGGCAATTAACTGCGTGGGCGGAAAAGAAGAATTATAAATTTAATATATTATTCAAATAAAAAAATATCAAATTATTTATAATATATCGGATCAAAATTAAAAATACAATAATAGATGAATGCAAAATACCAAACGCTATCTAGTGTAAACTACTGAAAATTAAAAGAGTAAGTTGTTCATTTACTACTGTTCTCACCTAGATGTCAGTACCATATTCTCCCAAGTGTAGAGATGGGCAATCCACCTGGGTGGGTTTAAAGTCTGGTGGGTAAAAACCGGGTGTTTTGGGTTTATTGGGTTTAAACCCCATAAACACCCAAATTTTTGGGTGTTTATGATTTTGTACTTCATCATCGTCATCTCAGCCGCAAGACGTCCACTATACTGGACATAGACAATATTATTATGCAGCCTACAGAATAAAAAACTTTTAATTTGATTTTGAGTTTATTAAGAAAGAGATGAAAGTAAAATGTAAAACTACAGTCAATCACTGTCAGATTCAGAGTTATTACAAGCGATGAATTGTATAGGTTCGATAGGCTCTATTTCGTCTAAACTGTTATGTTCATTTACTTGCTCAATGAAAGCTTCTAAGGTATTTTCTTCATTAAACTGAATGTCCTCGCATTCAGCTTTATGTTTAAGATTCCAGTTATAACAAATGAATGAAATTTTTTCAGTTCTTTCAGTTGTAAGTCGATTTCTTTTGTTATTATGTATGTAGCCTTGGATACTAAAGGAACGCTCAGTGGCTGCCGAAGTACAGGGAGCTGATAGAATACGAATCGCTACTTTGCTTAACTCAGTGGAACCACAAATACCTTTCCACCATATTAGGGGCTCAATGCTATCTAATGAGCTCCATACAAATCCTCTGGCCCAAAAGTTTTCTTTAGCTTTATAACACGCCAAATCTGCCATTACATTTGACAAACTTAAGTGTTGGCTTAAATTGTAGATAAACTCCATACCCTTAAGTTCTTCCTCTTGAGTAAGTTCGACTCCTAGAGTCCTGGGGTCTAGAATATATGCTGCAAAATGTATTGGCCTCATTGCCATATTGCATCTTGAAGATACTGATGTTAGAATCTGCTGTTTGCTTTCTTCGCTCAATGTCGAAATCTCATTTAATGCAAAACGTATCTTAGCTTGTACATCTCTAAATGTAATGTATGTGCGATGCAAACGATTCTGGTCGCTCTCTAAGTAAAATATGCTTTCAGTGACTGGTTCCAAAATACTTATACATTCCCCTGTCTTCGTCCAGAAATCATCACTTAGAATTAAATCTTTAATATCTCTTGAAATTACCACATCTTCTCTAACTGTTAATATTTGCAAAGCTATCTTATTTGCTTTCAAACTTTTTAACGAAGTAACATGACTTCCCCATCTTGTAGCACAAGGCAATTTTAGTGTTTGTGTAGAATCTTCACCCTGCCTTGATTTTATCAACAAGGAACTTAATCGTTGACTCCTTTTAACAGTTTTTATTATATTTATGGCTTGCATAATAAACACAGTTACTTCTTGTATCTTTACAATATCTTGGCACAACAAGTTAAGGATATGTGCACAGCAACCGAGAGGAACAACATGTGGATATTTGAGTTTTGTTAATTCGAATGCCTTTTGTATATTTCTAGCGTTATCGCCAATAAGTACAAGAAACTTATTTGCTCCATACACTTTCATTACTTTTTCAACTTCTTGGCTAAGGTATTCACTAGTGTGAGGATTACTTTCTGTATTCAAACTTTTAACGTATGCAGGTTGAGGTTTTGATATAAGAAAGTTTATTATTCCTTCATTTCTTAAATTAGACCAGCCATCGCACTGAAGGTGTAAGTAACTACAAGCATTTAGTTCCTCATTTAACTCAAAACGCATTTCTCTATATATTTTATCTAAGTATTTTGTCGCTAAAGCTTTACGTGAAGGTATTTTAAATTTTGGTTGCAATTTTTCGAAAAATTGTATCCATAAAGGATGTTGCACCATCGATAATGGCGTCCCTGTTACAAATATAGCTCTCGCTAATTCTGTTTTTATATGATCATCGGTGTCTTGAAACTCAGCATTTATTGTAGTGTTAGCAGACGACGAGGGGCTTATAAAAGAATCATTTGTCTCTATCTCTGACAGTCCAGACATTTTGGTTTTGGACGAGCTATCTTTTATAAGTTTCATAGAGTCTTTTAATGTTTCTGGAGATTTTGGACAAGTGATAAGATGTTGAAGCATTTTGGCAGCATTACTGAATTTGTAGACCTTATTACAAAGCTTGCAAGAAACAGACTTGTTTGGTAAAGTACGGTAGTGCTCCCATATGCGTAAATCTTTAGGTCTCCCCATTGAACCTAAAAAAATGAACGATGATTAGTTGGTCTGACGAAAATTCAACAATAGAGTGCCTATTTTTTTACAATGATTATTTCTTGTTATTTACAATAAATTTATTAAAAAAATAATAAAATAAATACAAAAAGCCTTTGTAAAATTACATCTCCTCGGAGGATTAAACGCAGACGCTAGTTTATTATCGTATTGTTCTGTATTTTTCTCAGCAACTTCTTTAATTCGATTAGGTACTTACGCATATTATGTTAAAAATAAATATCTAGTACACATCTTAGGCTATCCACCATTATTATCCAATGACGACTCTCAGCTAACTATGCACTATCATCCAAAATAAACGTGTATGGAAAATTTTATCCCAGTCGGTTGAGGATTGAGGATAATTGCATCAACATACGAACATACCTACATACTTTTATTTACATAACGCAAGCTAAATAAAAGCTTGTAATAATACATCTAATTTTAAGTTAAAATTGTTAAGTGATCATGATATAATTGTATCATTCAAAAATCCACTTACCTTTAATTATTTCTTGTTAAGTATAAATATTATTTCAAATCTGCTCCCTTAATATGCACTTTTTTACTGCTTTTCCTACCTAACACGTTACCAGGAAGTCACGTTACCAGAGTCAGAGTAATAGTGAACACGTTTGACAGTGATTGTCGTCGCCTCATATTCAGCGTCGACGAATAGGGGAATCCCCAGTCATAATGTATTGCATGCGTGGCGGTCTTACTTCAAATCCATAAACAAAGAGATAATTACAGAACTCGATACTAGATGGCGCTGTTTTTGTTTGAAGAAAGTTTGCGGGCTAAAATACATAGAATTTCATCAATGACTTCCACAAAGAACAACATTTCTGTTTTTTCTAAGTCCGTATCTCTTCCGTATATTTCATAAGATATAAGCTTGGGCTACATTGTTATGCAACGTGATTTTGTCGCTGTCTTGCTAGCAGGGTTGACAGATATACGATTTAAATCGTACTCATACTATTATTTGTCTATTTTTTAATGTACGATCGTAAAGATTATGATCGTAATTCGCACAAAAACATACGACTTTTTGGTTACCTGGCAACATTTTTATTATGAAACGAACATGCTCACATCATCAGTCACATGCAACAATTTATTGGGGATTTCCCCTTCACATCTGGCAGTCCTGCTTGCTAGAATATAGGTAAGTCAGCCACAGTTACTGACGATCGATATTTAAAGGGTATTGTTTTTGTGCTAAATATTTCATAAAAACGTTATTTAATACTTTGTGGATTATTAATTTAGTTGATAATCACTGGAAGTAAAATGGATGCTAATTTGAGAGATCAAGATCTTCGTATAAAACAGTTAATAAAAGAAAATCTACGTAAGTACTCTTTTTATACCTAGGTAGGTAAGGTATAATAAACACAAAAGGTACTTAGATCGCGTGTGTTCGAAGCATTTATTCTAATAAATTTAATTTAAAATTGTAGAAAGAAAAAAATGTCTGCCAAGCCGTAGCCGAAGCCGATCTCCAAATATATTTGGCGATAGTGAGACCCAGTGTCCAGATGATTTACCCAGCGTCGTCGCAACAAAGAAAAAAACGAGGATAAAGTAAAAGAAAATTTACTGAAAGAAGAAACAAACTGTTCTAAATGCTTAATTTATGGAGAAGAGGATAAAAGAAATGAGTATTTCGGACTGTTAGTGGCTCAAGAATTTAAATATATACGGCCATGTGTGCGAACGAGGTGTTATGAAGAAATTTTAAAGTATCTACGGGAAGCAAAAGGCCAACATGTTGATCAACTGCAACATGAAAACACTGAAAATTAATTACTTTCATTTTATTATATATAGATTTTTAAAATTTCCTGAAATATTATTAGTTAACGTTTTATTTAATATTGTAGAATTGATCAATACAATTTATAAAAATAATTTATTGGTATTACTTACATATTTTCAAAAAAATACGTAAAAACCTATTTTTTTGGGTGATTATGGGAGTTTATGGGTGTTTATTGGGTTTTTACCAAAGCACCGGGTTTAAACCCGGTGCTTTGCCCATCTGTACAGATCACAATACGCTGATAACGATGTATACACTAAGCAGTGACCTGACTCTTCTTACTTTTTTTCTATACAAAATACAACCCATGCTGGGAACTCGCTAGTATCGAATCTAACTTTATTATCTATAGATTTAAAAAAAACCCTCTTTATATGTAAGTGCATAATTCTACAATAAAATTTCAAATCAATATTTTAAATATAGTACATAAAGAAACATTTTATTGTAGCAATTTCTATATTATGTGCGTTGGACGTTTTCAATTTACTTAAACATTTTCCAAAACTGTATAAAATATGAATGTATGCTTCTCTACCAATGACAATAAAAAAAAAATTACGAATACACAGTTGCGACATTTCATTCATTCAAAAGTAGAAGCATAAAGTCTGTTTATAAATAAGCAATTTAAATATGGAACAATTATTAAAAAAAATCATTCTAAACAAATTACTAACAACACAGAGCTACTTAGCGTTCGGTACGATTTTAAAATTAAAAACTTTCCTGTGCCTGTGAGCGTTAAATACACGTTGGTGTGCGTTTGCTTACATAATGTATAAGCTATTGGTATATAGCGATTTGTAATGTTAGGTTATCTGTGCGCGTGTGTGAGTTAGCGGAAGGACGATATGGATCTATATTTCCTTTAAAAAAAAAAAAAAAATAATTTTGTAAACAGGTATAAATTACATAAAACAATATAAAAGTTTAAATGTGTACGTAAATAGAGATTTACCGTAGACGTAATAAAACTTAAACGATATAATTCATAAGGCTTGCCTTTCACTTATTATGCCTTGTACAACAGTATTGATATTAATTACAATATAATAAATAATTCAGTTATATTGAATAAAACTACAGGCGTCAAGGTATCGAGACACATTATAAACAAATTTTAATTGAATAAAAGAAGTGGGAGGCAAAAAAATATATAAGAGGTAAAGAGAATAGGTGTTACAATAATATGTAACAAATAAATACAATAATGAATATTAAAATAAAAAATAAATAAAAAAAATTACACTATATATACAAGTCGAAACTATAAATGGATTATTTGTTAAACAAAAAATTTAAATAAAAAAAAATATAATTAAAGATTGTGTCCCACTAAAAAAACCGATTTCAGTTGTGACAAACAAAGTAAATATGACTTAAAAACTAAAGTGCAGGACCGAATTTGATAACATTTCAATGGAACTAATCCACAAGTAATCTACAAGTTAGGTAAAAAGGAATTTCGAAATCGATTTACAACTGACGGAGTTATGAGAAAAAAAAAATATAAAAAATATAAGTCCTTTTTTTTTAAGTCTGTTTAAAAAAGAGTACTTCTTTAATTATAAAAAATTCATTGAAAAATTAGTATTATAGATTAAATTTAAAATAATATTATTGGCAATTAATTAACACATTTTTGAATCTAAGCTTTGAATCTAGTCGGTGAAATAAAGAAAATTACTATTAAAAAATGTTAATAAATAAATTTACTTGAAAAAAAAAATACCATATGTGCCATGAAGAAATTGTTTAGCGATAAGGCCGCCTTTTGTATCACTTCTCCTTAATATATATTGTATTTATTATTATTTTTTTATCTGGTGCAATAAAATGTAAAATAATAAAATAAATGCATGTATTTAAATAATAGAAAAAAGTGTCAAAACGTGTGAAACCGCAGCGGTTGCACAGATTCGGAAAACTATGTTTTTTCCTCATATCGCTATTGTACCGAAGCCATTTTGTTTTCTTATCGAGTTAAAAATAGACGCGGCAGGTCGTGTCATATCTCAAGATGGAGTAAACAATATATATTTATAAAAATTTAATTGTAAATCGATTGAGCGGTTTCTGAAATTATCTGAACGATGACACTGACACGACATTTGATGACCTGTAATACATATAGATAAATAGTGATCATCAGTAAAAAATAATGTCTCATATTAATTTATTTTGTTTCACTATATAATTTTAAATGTTATGTTTGTTATACTGTTAAATAATACATGTACTTTATTTCTAATTGTTCCGTATATTGTACGCTTATATAGCAGGACATGGAGATACTATTTAACTGATGTAATACCTTAATTCGACCTATCATCCACAATAAAGACATTTGTATTTGTATTTGTACATATATTCTTATACCTACCTCTCAGTTAATTATATTTATAATTTAATTACTTTAACATAAGCATATCTCATCGTATTTCACTGTGATGAAAACAACATAACCTTCAAGAAAAGAGTATATTCCTTTTTAAAAGGCCGGCAGCACACCTGCAATGCCGTTAGTGTTGTGGGTGATCATGGGCGGCGGTAGTCACTTACCGTCAGGTGAGCCGCATGCTCGTTTGCCCCCTGTGTTGTAAACAAAAATCGAATATTATTATTATTATAATATATATTTGTATTTAAAATCTCCCTTTTTGTGGGGGTAAAATGTTCAGCCATGCGGGCTTCAGCCAAGCATAGTTGACTCTAAATTCTACATGCGGACGATGACAATGACGGGGAAAGATATTTTCTAACTATGCGACAGGTATCGAGGATGACCGCTTTCTGTAACAAATCCATTGTGTAGGAAGGAATTTGTAAAATATTTTATTCTATTTATTTAATTCTTTATTGTACACACCAGTTATAAGAATATGACAGTAGTAATCAAATGTACAAAGGCGAGCTTAACTCTAATAGAGTTCTCTTGCAGCAACACCCGAAGTGGAAAGGAGCATCAACGTCAGCTGGTAGAGCGGTGTACAATATTATTACAAAATATTAAATATTATATTATAAAATTGTAAATTGTAAATATTAATTGTAAATTGTAAATATTAAAAATCTGGTCGTATCTATAACATTCTTTCGTGGTAGTCGAGTATTGTACTTGATTGTGCGCGCGTGTCGGCGAGCGAGCGGAATGCAAACTAAACTGTACAGGGTTGTACATTATTTACTTTATTATTATTATTATTAATTTTTATTAAAAATTAAACTTGATCAAATGATAAATAATTTATTTTTAATTTTAAACAAAGTTTATTTATATCGACGTCTTAAGGAGTTGTTCGGTGAATATGACGATTTAGCGACAGTGGGGCCGATTCAATTTTTAATTTGTTAATTTAATTTGATAATTTTGCAAAATTACTGTTTTATGTATTTACAAATTTTAATTTGTAAAATTTCCGACTTAAGTTTATTAGAAAATTAGCTCAAATTGATTTTTACAGTAAAGATTTCACTGTAATATCAAATTGAAATTTTTATTTTAAAGATAAAAATAAATTTTAAAAGTAATGACTGCTCTAAATTGAGCCCGGTGAACGGTCTCATATATATATATATACATATATATATATATATATATATATATATATATATATATATATATATATATATATATATATATATATGTGTTTAAATAGATTATGTAATCAGCATTTCTTTGAGTCTGACACTGTTTCTATAAAATATTCAATTTATTGTACCTGCTCAAAAGTTTTTTTTTTTTTTTGTATATAATTTTTGTTTCGTCACAATTCTGTAACATTCTGTTCATATTGATTTTATTTATTTATTTAAATTTTAATGCACAGTGAAATTCTAAGTAGATTTCTATGTTCTTATACGAGCATAAAGTTTCAGTTAAAAAATGAATTAGTATGTATGTTCAAAATTTAATGAAAACAGAAATTTAAACAGTTTTGAATCCTGGAATAGATAAGTAAAGGACAAACGAATTATGCTAAGAAAAAACGTTACCTGCAGAGATTTTACTATTGAGAAATAGGAACTAAGCTGTATTTTATCTTATAACATGCTAGCGATTCAGCCCAACTTCTTTAGGATTTTTAAAAATAACATATAGTCTAAATTACTAGCTGATAATAGCTGTATATAGCTAAAAGTTTTTGGATTTATAAATTATAAACTTACTTATATTATTTTCGAAAATTATGTCTACCCGTGCGGAGCCGAGTCGTATCGCTAGTATAACGTAAATGTCATGGTACCTTTTTTTTTTATATACTACTTAGAATTTACCTACATTTTGATTAATTTTGATTTATTGGTCAAACAAGAGAATGTTAAGACAGTATTGAAAATGTATTGAACAGTATTGAAAATGACGAATCATCATAGAAATATACAAAATATTAATGTTTGTTCACAATGCTTATATTTTTTATACATTTATGAAAATACGAAAATATTTTGGATCAAAAGGAATAATAATAATAATAATTAAAAATAGATTGTTGCTGCCAACCCTAGCGTTTTATCAATACACACAAATATACACACGCACACGAAGATAAGTAACGAATTAGGGTCGCCTCTATTCCGGATTCAGTATGAACCGACGTAAGTCATTTTTTGTCACTTTTCTGTTACTGTATTTTTTTTTTTTCAATACATTTAAATTAATTCATGGAAAAGTATGTGTATGTTATTTAAATGAAACGAGGGATTTTCGGAGAAATATATATTTTGATGGTACATAAACTGTACCATTTTACTTGCTAATTTAGGTAGCTATTACAATGGAAAAGCGTTATTATCGCAGGTCAATGAATAATTTTTTTTTCAGTATTCCAAATTGAAATATTATTAAAAACTATATTGTAGTTCAAATTAAGAACGTTGAAAAATAATTACAAATATAGATCCTAGGTACTAGTAGAGTAGGTATTATTCTGTCTATGGTTTAATTATTGTAAATATCTTTTATAATAAACAAGGTCACAAGAGAAGAACTTATTCATAAAAACTAAAACATTCTACAAATTAACTATTACAAAATTTTGTCACATTCTTTCAAATTGATTATTTCGTGTAAACGAAAGAGACAGAAAACAGGTTTTTAAGATAGGTTTGATGTTTTTCTATGAATAATGTATAATGTAAACACCGAATATAAAATCTTAACTCAAAATTGAACGTTTTTATTTCTATTGAACAAATTTTTTAATTATCTTATTTATTAAAATAAAATAAAATAAATTGTCTCTCATGATCTTAAAGCAAATTATAAGAGTATTATTATTTATTATTATTAAACGTAATGCTTTCAGCATTAAGTCCGCCATGTACACATATTTGTACAAATGAATAAATAAATAAAATAAATAAACGCCGGCAACGCACAAGTAACTCCTCTCGTGTTGCAGGTGTTTACGGGCGACGGAAGCTGCTTTCCATGATGTGGACCGTCTGCTTGTTTGCCTCCCTAATATTAAAAAGAAACATTATTGGTCGTATTTTTTATTTAAAAGTAACTATACTTCATGGCTTCACCTGCGTGTATCAATACGTACATGTACAAAGTCTCCTATGTGCTAAGTTAGGACATAATCTATCCGTGTATCGATCCTTATTCAAACCAGTTTTGTAATTTTTGCGTGAAAGAGTAACAAACATGCATCTAGCCATCCTTCGTTATAAACTTTCACAATACTAATATTAATAGAATAATACTAGGGAGAAAAGAGATTGTAAGTAATGGGGTATGACAGCCCCATTGCTAGCAATATGCCCAATATATTAGGTCGACCTCCACGTGGTTCCTCCTGTAAACCATCGTGAATAATTCTTATTGAATTTGTTGCGATGGGCTAACTGAACTGCTTCAAAATCACCTATCAACCCTCACTGGTACCCCGCCAGTGTATACCGTTAGCGCAGGCGGGGTTTTTTTTTTTTGATTGGTGAAAATGGTATGGTAACCCCGCCTACGCTGACGGAATACACTGGCGGAGCACCAGTGAAAGGTGATAGGTGAGAATGAAAACAGGCCAGTTAGCCCATCATGATGAATTCATCAGGAATTAACCATGATAGTTTCCAGGGGAAACCGCGAGGAGGTCGACCCGGTTGGGTATATTTCTAGCAATGGGATTCTCAGTCTCCATTACTAACAATCCCTTTCCCCTGCGCAGGCGGGGTTGACATTCCATTATCACCCTTATAGAATAATACTTGCTTTTATCCGCTACTTTGTCTGCGTAATCAGGATAAAAGTAACGTAGAAGTAAAGTAAGTAGTCGATGAAGCCACTAAAGCGCTAAGTGGTAACAAATAAACAAAAAACTCTCTTTAAAGTTTATAACTTAAATAATGAATTACGAACTAGTAAGGAACAAGGAAATGAGGGTTATCGGTCCCATCAACTGTTGCTTTGACCCCTTCCGTCACTTAGGGAGTACATTTTTTTCTTACCGGAATATCCTGTCTCTTAAAAAATACATATTTATAAAATTTCATTGCAATCGGTTATGTGTTCTCGGAAGTTAGATATACGAAATACTAAATCACGCGGGCGAAGCCGCGGGTTTCAGCTAGATTGAGACATGTTAATTTTACTTGATAAAAAACTTAATCAAAATTAGTGAACTGATAAGACAAAAATCTTCATAATGTATATATATAAATAAATACAGCAATGTCGTACATTTAAATGTACCGTTAAAATGGACAAAGAATTTAATTTTTGCTTATTTCAGACTTACATCGCTTGGGCGGTTGCGTTGTCATTTTTTATTAAACCACTCAGATGTCCTCATGTTACGTAAATAATGTTTAGAACATAATTTTTTGGATAAATTTTCTAATTTCGATGTGAAACTTCCACTAGATGTCCGTTACATATTCAATACAAGTGTTTAAAACTAATGTACGAATACAAACTACACACATACACATATTTACATACCATTAAAAATAATTAAATTAATAATATGCAAAGATTGTAATAGTGTGCGCATCACATGGTACCTAACTGTTTAGAAAAAAAATACGATGTCAAGGTACTCGCCGTGATGGCTGTATGGCTCGGTTGCTTTTGCTTTGTCTCGTTATAGGTAAATAAAAACTTGCAGTGTGTTTTACTTTTATCTAAGCTGAGCTCTAAGAACAAGAAATTTACCAAAAAAATTTTGATACAAAATGCTGACTTAATGCTATGTAACATTCTCTAAATTGCCTGAATTATATATTAACTTTTTACCAGTGACATCGTCGTATTGCTAATCTCCATTACTAATAAACCCTTCCCCCCTCCACTTTATGATATTAGCTTAATTTAGATCTAAGAACAAGAAATTACATAGAGGGAGTGATAAAATTGATAATTCATAGCAGGCTAGTGTATAGAAAATGTTATACGGCCGTATAACCCTACCAAATACAGATGCAACCTGCTCGCATACTTTCTACATAAACTGTGTCCAATATATAATCTAGTAATGTAAAATTTGTTATTGGCAAATAATTGACTTATCAATATGAACAAAAATTTTACATACATATTTTCTATACACCAGCCTGATATGAATTGAGAAAAATAACAACTGAGGGTGTATCTTTCCTTCTTTTATTACTAATTATATTTGCATAAGAAGAAAGGAGGCGACCGTATGATTTACAGTTTTTATTTTATCATTCCGTCTACGTAATTCCTTGTTCTTAGCAATTACAACAACATTATATTATCTGTGATGTGACGTTTGCCGTTTTTATTAATAAGGTTATTTCCTAGTATCATCAATATTAGGGCGGTGCCGACTCTTGAATAACACAGTGATTAAGTAATTACTCTGTGGTAAGTATCTAATTTTGGTTTTTAGTTCTCGTATTTTGTTAAATTTTACATGCTTTTTTTTATAAAAGTAACCATTAATAAAAGAAAGATTTTCCCGTATGTGTCTTGCCATAGAATATGCCATCCCATTCCTTTCCCGTGGGTGTCGTAAGAGGCGACTAAGGGACGGCAAGAGATGGGCAGCGTCCTTAAAACATCTCCAAAGACTAACTACGGTGTCAATCCGCCTGCCAACCGTGCCTACTGACAAAACCCTCTTAGGGAGAGGTTTATGTCCAGCAGTGGACTGTTAAAAGCTGATATGGTGATGAAAAGAAATATTATTGGGTATACGAATGTTTTTGTGTTGGATTTTTTTTTTTTTTTCTGTGGATGAAAATGAAATGGTAACCCCGCCTGCGCTAATGGGATACGCTGGCGGAGCACCAGTGAAGGGTGATCGATGAGAATGAAAATAGGCCAGTTAGCCCATCATGACGAATTCATCAGGAATTAACCATGATAGTTTCCAGGGGGAACCACGAGGAGGTCGACCTGATTGAGTTTATTCCTAGCAATGGGATTTTTAGTCTCCATTACTAACAATCCCTTTCCCACCTTTTGTGTTGGATTAGATATTGTATGGCTGTACCTTTTTTTTTGTTGGGTGAAAACGGTATGGTAACCCCGCCTGCGCTAACGGGATACGCTGGTGGACCACCAGTGAAGGGTGATAGGTGAGAATGAAAACAGGCCAGTTAGCACATCATGATGAATTCATCGGGAATTAACCATGATAGTTTCTAGGGTGAACCGCGAGCAGGTCGAACTGGTTGGGTATATTGCTAGCAATGGGATTCTCAGTCTTCATCACTAACAATCCCTTTCCCCCTATATAGGTTAGGTTTAGTGAAAGTATCGAAAAAAAATTTTTTTTCATATAAAATTCTTATATTTACCAACTATAAAAAACAAAATTAAAAAAAAAATTGCTAATAAAATCTATGATTTACTTTATGTATGGTCTATCATTGTAACAGACATTCAAAATAATTTAATCACGTTATTAAACACACAAGTGTATATACAAATGTAAGAAAATTGAAATTGCCGAGTTGTAAGAATTATCGTGCATTTGTGTGTGAACAGTGTATATGTCTGTGTAGGTACACTTAGGTTATTTGTTGATATGAAAACCTTTAGGGTTGCCACAGCAATGCTATAATTTTTTAAATATTATTCTCCTTTTACAATACTTAAATTCAAATTTTAAATCGTCTCTATTTAAATAGACTTGTTTACAAGCACTTTTAAATCGTAATTTTTTTTTAATCTACTGCAGGCTTCGGAAGGTTGTTATCTGTTGTGAAAAGCCCGCGAGAAACGCAACAGTTGCTCTTGTAAATCTCTGTTAACGTTATGTGTTTTAAATGTACTATGTCTAATATTACATGGTCGTTAAAATGGCAAACCAGTTAATGACCCACCTATTGGAAAGTGGTAACCGTCACTTATAGATATGAACAGCATTGTGGACATTTGTTATAACGTAAGACCCAAACGAGTATGAAGCTCACCTGATCGTAGGCATAGGTAATATGGATACCGATCTAATATCTATAATATTGGGTTTCTCTGGACATTGAGGGCGGAAAAAGGTCGTCAGGCCATTTTGATATCGCCCATATCGGTCGGATATATTATTTATATTATTTTTCTATTTTCGATTTTTTTTTATACCACTAATTGCCACTAGTTGCCACGTTTAGTAGGCGAATTGGCAACCGCAGTTAGGCTTTGTAGATGTTTTAAAAGGGACGCTGCTGCCCATCCCTCTGCCTCATTAGTCGTCTCTTAAAACTCCCACTGGAAAAGAAGAGATGGTCTAATCTATGCTGGGACATCACGACAAAAATACATACAAGTTCATATTTATATACAAATAAATACATAATGCAAATGATGAGTAAATCATATTTCTTTTTGTTCACAGCTCCACTCACTTTTTTACGTTTCACGTCAAAATGAACCAATTGTGTTAAAGTTAAAAAAAAAAATCTATTGTAAAACGTAAAGGAACTGTTCCTCTTCAGTTGGTAATTAATTTTTTTGCAATCATCTGTTTCGTCGATGTTGACCTATATTCTTTTTTTCTTTCTCTCTTTTTGTTTTGTTTGAACGTAAATTTATTTTTGTTATAACCTCGTTACGAAACTCGAACATAATTTTGTTCATTTCTTATATTACATCCATCAGGGATTTCAAGTACAATATTGTGTTTATTTTAATTTTTATTTCTATATTATATATATATATATATATATATATATATATATATATATATATATATATATATATATATATATATATATATATATATATATATATATATATATATATATTGAATTCCTCTGTACACTGATGGTGAAAAAATGTCATCACCCATTCCGATATCCCCCGTATCGGCAGGATATCTATTTTCGGATATGTTAAAAGTCTGTCATCTAATATATTTTTATATAAAAGTATTTATATATCCTCCATGTACGTTTTTCAAGGCACTTTCTTCCACGCACAACCACCCTTTGGAATCAATTTCCAGCAGCGGTATTTCCGAACCGATACGATATCGTAACCTTCAAGAAAACAGTATATTCCTTTTTAAAAGGCCGATAGCACATCTGCAATGCCGTTGGTGTTGTGGGTGATCATAGACGGCGGTAGTCACTTACCTGATGGTAATGGTAATGGTGGATGGTGAGCCGCATGTTCGTTTGCTTCCTAGGTTATAAAAAAATACCTACGTATGAAAAAATATATATATGAAGTACTACTGCCTACTTGAAAGGGAGAAGAGATTGTTAGTAATGGGAATTACCACTCAAATTGCCAACAGTATAACCCGTCAGGTCGACCTCCACGTGGTCTGACCTGGAAACCATCGTGCCGAATTCCAGATGTGTTCATAACGATGGGCTAACTGACCTGCCTTTTCGTTCTCACCTATCATCCCTCACTGGTACCCCGTCAATGTATACCGATAGCGCAAGCGACATTACCATTCCATTACCATCCCTTAAAAAAAACTGCGTACTTTATTTTTTATTTTAATTTACAGAATTAAATAGGTAAAACAGAGCACAAAATAATATTATTAATAAAACGAGCAGTTGCAACCCTGTATCCACTAACACAGCTGTATTTATAATCCGTACACACTCACACGACGCCACGACGGATATATGAAACCGAATGCTTGTCAAACTAAATGGATACGGTCTATAGAGACGCCACGATGTTTAAGATATCGATATTTTAATATAGTTCAACTCGTTTCAGATAGAATAAACTATCGAAATATATTAAATTAATTTAAAATTTTACTTAAATTATGGCACACGTGTCATTTTTTTATTTAAAAACTAAACTATTGAATAGATTCTTATGAAATTTCTACGTGACCAATCTGTAAGTATAACCTTTTAAATAAAAAAAAAATTGTCAAAATGGTTTATTAGTGAGAAGTCATAATAAAAAAAAATTGTTTTATTATAAAAATGAAATAACACTAACTAAGACTTCGAACAACAGTTATGAGGTATTATACATAAAATAGACAAACTAATTTAATACTTTTTCTTTTTAAATTTGATTGAAACAAAATGTAGTTTGAGTTTATTTGATGAAACTTAACGAAAACCGAAAACATAAACATAGCCAAGTTTAATGGTCACAGAAGCACTGTTATAATATATATATTATATACATACATATATATGTATATGTATATATATATAATAAACGTATTGTTCAACAAATCCTGTTTAAATAAATAAATATATATATTATCGGGTTCTCAAGGTTGACTGGAAGGAATTCCTTCAAACGATAAATCCGCCTGTGTAATTTTTTTGTTATAACCTAATATCTACAGTATAAGTGAATGTACAAAAGCATATTAATAAATATAATTAATTTACACTTTATTGCATTATTTATAAAAATAATAAATATAGTAAATATTAATGAGAAGTGATACAAAAGGCGGCCTTATCGCTAAGCAATCTCTTCTAGACAACCTTGGGGTGAAGGACATTAAGAAAAAAGACAAAGGATAGGTAGCGCATTTATAGTAGTTATTTAAAATAACAACTAACTAAATGCACTGAGTAATTATTTTTAGCTATGGAAATGGATGGAAATGCATATTATACTACTAAAACACACAGTAATAACAACAAGTTAATAACAATAATAATAAATAATCTTTATTTCACTCTTTGTTACTATATAATTTGAAGTCCCTAACTCCCGAGGTAGGTATAAAAACACCTGTGTTTCAGGACTTAGCAAAGGCGAACTTATCTCTAAAAGAGATCTCTTCCAGTCAACCTAACACAGTGGCATAGGAAGTATGGCCATTTTGTATTATTGTGCTGCACGCATGAAGAAAAAAAAAACATTTTTACTAATTTTATGCATTTTGTTTTTATTTATTTTTTGTATATGTATCTTTTTTTATCTTTTTTCACTGTGCATTTGTGTCTGTTGATGTTTGTGTGCTGTAAATAATGCAAATAAATTATTTATCTATCTATCTATCTATTTATTATTAATAGTATCTCAGGTTATGACTGCCATTTTACAATAACTCATCCATTCCATACACTCACAAATTAGACAGTCACGATTCACCTACAAAGTATTAGTAAATGTCTGTAAGAGAACGCCCTAGCGATAACACCGCCTTTTATACCTTTATGTGTATATTTCAATCTGTATTTATGTTACTGTATTTCACTTGAATTATTTACTTGTCATTGTATATTTTTATTTATGGCGCAATAAAGAGTTAAATAAATAATTATTATTTGGACAAATTGTATTTTGTACGTTTTGTACTTGTATTTAAAATGTGCTGGTTCTTGTTATTATATATTATTATTTATATTATATTAATTGGAAATAAAATTGCCGTCTGTTGACTTGAAGTATTGTATGTATTTTTTTGTTCTATTTCAATTGTTTATAAATTTTTCTTTTTTATAAAAAAACTACAAATGTCATCGTATGTAAAAAGGTTAATTTTAAACAGTATTTTCTTTTGTAATTGTGTTTTTCTATTAATAAATATTTTTTATTCTATTCTATATATGTGATAACGGTATATCGATAAGAAATAATTGCCTATCGATATGTCGGTATCGAGCGGGCGGCCCTCCCTCGCGTTGCCGGGGAGAGTCGCGCAAGGTACGTTCGTATTATTATTAACCGGCCTTAGGATTGTGACACACTGACGCCTAATATATATAATACATATATATATATATATATATATATATATATATATATATATATATATTTAGATATTTTATAATAATTATTATGTATTTTAAAATAACTATTTAGATTTCTGTAATTGGTTAATTTTTTTACTTTAAAAATTTAACCAAAGTGGCTTAAACTAACATGTGCTGAGACAAAATTTGCATGACTTTAGATAAGGCGAAACATTTATTTTTTTATTTATTTAAACTTTAACGCACAGTCAAATTTTATGTACATATGGCGGACTTAACACAGGACAGTGTTCTCTACTAGTCGACCATTGGCAAATATGTACCTCTGTTATCGTTTAAGACAGTTTGTACAAAACCATATTTCAGCGCCGTGTGCCGGTGACTGGGGCTCGCGATTTGCAGTCGTCCCAATCACCGGTGGCGCCACCCCACGACAGGGCCACTCCGAGTGGCGCGCCGGGAACACGCAGCGCGCCGACTCCCGGATCTCCACCTCTAGTTGGGCTTTGGAAGTGTCCCGCCTTCCGCCGCCCGAAGATCCACTTCAGAACCGAGGGATACCCAGCAGTGTAAAAGGCTGCTAGATGTCCATCGTCTCACTGCACCCGCGGCCATCTCGCACCTGAGCTTTTCGCGGATGGCTGCACTTGGAGGTGCCAGCTACGCTATGGTCGGCCTTCCGACCAGCCGCGGCGCAGACACCGAATTTCGGAGCTGGCGCGACGCATTCGGCGGACCTGTGGCCCTCTTATCCGCAGCGGAAGCAGAGGTTGCCCTCGCTGGTGTCGACGCTCGCGGTGCACCGCTGCACTACGTGAACGGTCGTATAACCCTACCAAATTCAGATACAACCTGCTCGCATACTTTCTACATAAACTGTGTCGAATACATAATATAGTAATGTAACATTTGTCATTGACAAATAACTGACATATCAAACATTTTCTATACACTAGCCTGCTATGAATTGAGAAAAATAGCAACTGACGGTGTATCTTTCCTTCTCTTTTTACTAATTATATTTGCATAAGAAGAAAGGAGGCAACCATATGATTTACAGTTTTTATTTTATAATTCCTTCTATGTAATTCCTTGTTCTTAGGTATCAACGCACAGCCGAAATATCTGAATGTAGATTCTTGATATTCTGCAGATATGTTCTTTTCTTAAATTATATAAATAGAGGCATCGTGCCTCAAAAACGAGTCAACTGTTTGTCAGCTAATTGTCAAGTTGGCTGACTCGTTTCCTTATCAGCGTTCTATATACTTACGCACACAATGCACCTTGACGTATCTATATTTAATTGTTTAATAAATAAAATGAGTGTTTACGCATTAAAAAGATGCAGAAATTATAAAACAAAATAAATATAGGAGTTATTAATATAGGAGTTTACCAGAGGGAGACTTTGTACAAAAGTCGATTGCTTGGGTACCTCTGACCCATTCGTGTTTCAACCGTGAAGCAGTTGTGTTTGCATGGCTGTGTTTCGGTTTGAAGGGTGGGATATGGCGTGAATTTACAGGGTACAGAGGAATAACACCTGAATCCTCAGGAATGGCAACGCATGGGGGGTATCATGGGTGAAACAGTATAGTCTGCTATGTCCATGGTACTGCTCATGTCTATAGGCGACGGTTACCACTTTCCATCAGGTGGGCCGTCAGCTAGTTTGTCATTCTAAGTTGCATAAAAAAAAAAAAAGTTATAAAGGAATCGCTCGTAACTATTTATCACGTGAAATTGTATGAAAAAGTTGAGCCGCTTTTCTCGAAGCATTTGTATGGAGACACTGTATCTGTATAATCCAAGGTTCTTACATAAAAAAAGGTAACAAATATGGAATTTTGAAATTTAACAGTATGTAATTATTTTAATTTGCCTACGACGTGGTTGGTAGCCTTGATTAAGTTATGCTCACTAAAACGTCCAGACAGGTGGTGGCGTGGTGGGCTGGGTTATTGAGTTCCCTAAAATATGATTGAGCGCAATGATGGCTGCCTCACCCGTCATACTCGTGAACGGTTACTGCCTTTAGTCTTTTAATGGGTGATGATGAAATGGCAACTCCGTCTGCGCTGTCGGTGTACGCTGGCGAGGTACCAGGGACACATGATAGGTGAGAATGATTTCAGCCAAGAGGAACGGGCAAGAAACTCGGCTGTTGCTTGTTTCCAAAAAGTTTAATTATATAAGTAATGAATTTGTATGAATACAAACAACTAAGCTGTATCAGATCGAAAACTTTAAAATATATATATATATATATATATATTTTAAAGTTTCCCTTTCCGATTTTCAGTAATGGAGACTGAGAATCCCATTGCTAGCAATATACCCAACCAGGTCGACCTCCACGCGATTCCCCCTGGAAACCATCGTGATTGATTCATTAGTAAATTTGTCGAAGTACGATGGGCTAACTGACCTGCCTTTACATCCTCACCTATCATGTTTCCCTGGTACACTGCCAGCGTATACCGATAGCGCAGACGGGGTTACCATCCATTAAAAAAACCACGTAAAGTCGGGCTAAAGCAAATAACTTGCCAGTTTACGAGTAATGTCTAATTCTCGGATGCCCTCCGTACCTACCTACTCGCGCACACAGGCGCCCTCCTGTACAGACACGCACAGCTCAAATGACGGTATGTATGTATGTGTTGAGATAACGATTTTACTTATCACGTATAAATATGTGATTTCATGTTGTAATGAGATATTAAATATAATAATAATAATACAAATTAAAAATATAATATAATATATATATATATATATATATATATATATATATATATATATATATATATTTTTTTTTTTGTGGCGGAGCACCAGTGAAGGGTGATAGATGAGAATGAAAACAGGCCAGTTAGCACATCATGATGAATTTATGGGGAATTAACCATGATAGTTTCCAGGGGGAACCGCGTGGAGGTCAACCTGGTTGGGTATATTGCTAGCAATGGGATTCTCAGTCTCCATTACTAACAATCTCATTCCCCCTATATATTACAAAGACCAGAGTTAAATATATATATTTACAAGCACATTTAAATTATCTCAAAGGTTGACTGGTGGAGACTGCTACTAGCACAGGGGGGAAAGGGATTGTTAGCAATGGAGTTTGACAGCCCCATTGCTAGCAATATGCCTTATTAGGTCGACCTCCACTTCGTTCCCCCTGGAAACCATCGTGAACAATTCTTGTTGAATTCGTCACGATGGGCTAACTGACCTGCTTCATCCTCACCTATCATCCTTCACTGGTGTCCCGCCGGTGTATACCGATAGCGCGGATGGGGTAACCATTCCATTATCATTCATTAAAAAAAAAATCCTACTAGCACAAGTCTGCCTTTTGTACCACATCCTCATTTAGTCAAAAAAGTTATTTAAATAAATAAAAAAAAAAAATCGTCACTCGTTACGAATGGAGGGGTCGAAAATTTTCCGGAAATTCGTAGAGAAGAGTCCGCGAGAATCACAACAGTTGCTCTTTTATATCTCTGTTAACATTATGTGTATTTATTTAAATATAATGTAAATAAATCAATAAAATAAAAATACGTATGATTAACAGAAGTAGCCATTTTAGTGTAAGTACCTAATAGTTCCACGTGATATTGGAAGATACCGGTTTTACACAACACACACACACACTCGCACATCCAAACACTGAATGTGTCACGTCACAAATATGGATTTACACAGACGTACACATATTTAGACAGGGCAAGTAGGCACTGCGTCTTATTATGAAATGAAACTGTGTCACCGTCTAAATCTACATAAATATTATGTAGAACGTATAAAATGAGTCAATTAGGCATTTTATTTGTTGCACTTTGATATAGAAAAAAAATATTATATTAAACGTCAACTATCCATTGCTAATCATAGGTCTGACCCTATTGGCGTGGAGGAAAGGGATTATTAATGGAGACTAAGAATCCCATTGCTAGCAATATACCCAACCAGGTCGACCTCCTAGCGGTTCCCCCTAGAAACTATCATAATTAATTTCTGATGAATTCATTATGATGGGCTAACTGGCCTGTTTTCATTCTCATCTATCACCGGCGTATCTCGTTACCGCAGGCGGGGTTACCATAACATTTTCACCCATCAAAAAAAAAAACACAATATATGCAACCCTATATCTCGATTTTTTTGACCTCATGTACCCATTTAGAACAAATCGGACCTGGCAATACTACTTATCAACGAACTCGAATGGTTTCTTGAAGAAATACAGCTCATAATAATATCTGATAATGCAGCTTTCTGTAAGAATTTTAAGCCCAATTAGCATCTAATATATTATTAAAAACGCAAGAAACAAAAGTAAAAAAATATTTCAGAAAGTAACAAAATATTTTCTTTTTAAATATTTTTATTTGTAATAAACAGTGTCATAATGTATCTATTTTTACCTATATCTGTGGCGCGAGTGTTACCTACTCCATTTTGCCGCCAATAGAGATGGGCAATCCACCTGGGTGGGTTTAAAGTCTGGTGGGTAAAAACCGGGTGTTTTGGGTTTATTGGGTTTAAACCCCATAAACACCCAAATTTTTGGGTGTTTATGATTTTGTACTTCATCATCGTCATCTCAGCCGCAAGACGTCCACTATACTGGACATAGACAATATTATTATGCAGCCTACAGAATAAAAAACTTTTAATTTGATTTTGAGTTTATTAAGAAAGAGATGAAAGTAAAATGTAAAACTACAGTCAATCACTGTCAGATTCAGAGTTATTACAAGCGATGAATTGTATAGGTTCGATAGGCTCTATTTCGTCTAAACTGTTATGTTCATTTACTTGCTCAATGAAAGCTTCTAAGGTATTTTCTTCATTAAACTGAATGTCCTCGCATTCAGCTTTATGTTTAAGATTCCAGTTATAACAAATGAATGAAATTTTTTCAGTTCTTTCAGTTGTAAGTCGATTTCTTTTGTTATTATGTATGTAGCCTTGGATACTAAAGGAACGCTCAGTGGCTGCCGAAGTACAGGGAGCTGATAGAATACGAATCGCTACTTTGCTTAACTCAGTGGAACCACAAATACCTTTCCACCATATTAGGGGCTCAATGCTATCTAATGAGCTCCATACAAATCCTCTGGCCCAAAAGTTTTCTTTAGCTTTATAACACGCCAAATCTGCCATTACATTTGACAAACTTAAGTGTTGGCTTAAATTGTAGATAAACTCCATACCCTTAAGTTCTTCCTCTTGAGTAAGTTCGACTCCTAGAGTCCTGGGGTCTAGAATATATGCTGCAAAATGTATTGGCCTCATTGCCATATTGCATCTTGAAGATACTGATGTTAGAATCTGCTGTTTGCTTTCTTCGCTCAATGTCGAAATCTCATTTAATGCAAAACGTATCTTAGCTTGTACATCTCTAAATGTAATGTATGTGCGATGCAAACGATTCTGGTCGCTCTCTAAGTAAAATATGCTTTCAGTGACTGGTTCCAAAATACTTATACATTCCCCTGTCTTCGTCCAGAAATCATCACTTAGAATTAAATCTTTAATATCTCTTGAAATTACCACATCTTCTCTAACTGTTAATATTTGCAAAGCTATCTTATTTGCTTTCAAACTTTTTAACGAAGTAACATGACTTCCCCATCTTGTAGCACAAGGCAATTTTAGTGTTTGTGTAGAATCTTCACCCTGCCTTGATTTTATCAACAAGGAACTTAATCGTTGACTCCTTTTAACAGTTTTTATTATATTTATGGCTTGCATAATAAACACAGTTACTTCTTGTATCTTTACAATATCTTGGCACAACAAGTTAAGGATATGTGCACAGCAACCGAGAGGAACAACATGTGGATATTTGAGTTTTGTTAATTCGAATGCCTTTTGTATATTTCTAGCGTTATCGCCAATAAGTACAAGAAACTTATTTGCTCCATACACTTTCATTACTTTTTCAACTTCTTGGCTAAGGTATTCACTAGTGTGAGGATTACTTTCTGTATTCAAACTTTTAACGTATGCAGGTTGAGGTTTTGATATAAGAAAGTTTATTATTCCTTCATTTCTTAAATTAGACCAGCCATCGCACTGAAGGTGTAAGTAACTACAAGCATTTAGTTCCTCATTTAACTCAAAACGCATTTCTCTATATATTTTATCTAAGTATTTTGTCGCTAAAGCTTTACGTGAAGGTATTTTAAATTTTGGTTGCAATTTTTCGAAAAATTGTATCCATAAAGGATGTTGCACCATCGATAATGGCGTCCCTGTTACAAATATAGCTCTCGCTAATTCTGTTTTTATATGATCATCGGTGTCTTGAAACTCAGCATTTATTGTAGTGTTAGCAGACGACGAGGGGCTTATAAAAGAATCATTTGTCTCTATCTCTGACAGTCCAGACATTTTGGTTTTGGACGAGCTATCTTTTATAAGTTTCATAGAGTCTTTTAATGTTTCTGGAGATTTTGGACAAGTGATAAGATGTTGAAGCATTTTGGCAGCATTACTGAATTTGTAGACCTTATTACAAAGCTTGCAAGAAACAGACTTGTTTGGTAAAGTACGGTAGTGCTCCCATATGCGTAAATCTTTAGGTCTCCCCATTGAACCTAAAAAAATGAACGATGATTAGTTGGTCTGACGAAAATTCAACAATAGAGTGCCTATTTTTTTACAATGATTATTTCTTGTTATTTACAATAAATTTATTAAAAAAATAATAAAATAAATACAAAAAACCTTTGTAAAATTACATCTCCTCGGAGGATTAAACGCAGACGCTAGTTTATTATCGTATTGTTCTGTATTTTTCTCAGCAACTTCTTTAATTCGATTAGGTACTTACGCATATTATGTTAAAAATAAATATCTAGTACACATCTTAGGCTATCCACCATTATTATCCAATGACGACTCTCAGCTAACTATGCACTATCATCCAAAATAAACGTGTATGGAAAATTTTATCCCAGTCGGTTGAGGATTGAGGATAATTGCATCAACATACGAACATACCTACATACTTTTATTTACATAACGCAAGCTAAATAAAAGCTTGTAATAATACATCTAATTTTAAGTTAAAATTGTTAAGTGATCATGATATAATTGTATCATTCAAAAATCCACTTACCTTTAATTATTTCTTGTTAAGTATAAATATTATTTCAAATCTGCTCCCTTAATATGCACTTTTTTACTGCTTTTCCTACCTAACACGTTACCAGGAAGTCACGTTACCAGAGTCAGAGTAATAGTGAACACGTTTGACAGTGATTGTCGTCGCCTCATATTCAGCGTCGACGAATAGGGGAATCCCCAGTCATAATGTATTGCATGCGTGGCGGTCTTACTTCAAATCCATAAACAAAGAGATAATTACAGAACTCGATACTAGATGGCGCTGTTTTTGTTTGAAGAAAGTTTGCGGGCTAAAATACATAGAATTTCATCAATGACTTCCACAAAGAACAACATTTCTGTTTTTTCTAAGTCCGTATCTCTTCCGTATATTTCATAAGATATAAGCTTGGGCTACATTGTTATGCAACGTGATTTTGTCGCTGTCTTGCTAGCAGGGTTGACAGATATACGATTTAAATCGTACTCATACTATTATTTGTCTATTTTTTAATGTACGATCGTAAAGATTATGATCGTAATTCGCACAAAAACATACGACTTTTTGGTTACCTGGCAACATTTTTATTATGAAACGAACATGCTCACATCATCAGTCACATGCAACAATTTATTGGGGATTTCCCCTTCACATCTGGCAGTCCTGCTTGCTAGAATATAGGTAAGTCAGCCACAGTTACTGACGATCGATATTTAAAGGGTATTGTTTTTGTGCTAAATATTTCATAAAAACGTTATTTAATACTTTGTGGATTATTAATTTAGTTGATAATCACTGGAAGTAAAATGGATGCTAATTTGAGAGATCAAGATCTTCGTATAAAACAGTTAATAAAAGAAAATCTACGTAAGTACTCTTTTTATACCTAGGTAGGTAAGGTATAATAAACACAAAAGGTACTTAGATCGCGTGTGTTCGAAGCATTTATTCTAATAAATTTAATTTAAAATTGTAGAAAGAAAAAAATGTCTGCCAAGCCGTAGCCGAAGCCGATCTCCAAATATATTTGGCGATAGTGAGACCCAGTGTCCAGATGATTTACCCAGCGTCGTCGCAACCAAGAAAAAAAACGAGGATAAAGTAAAAGAAAATTTACTGAAAGAAGAAACAAACTGTTCTAAATGCTTAATTTATGGAGAAGAGGATAAAAGAAATGAGTATTTCGGACTGTTAGTGGCTCAAGAATTTAAATATATACGGCCATGTGTGCGAACGAGGTGTTATGAAGAAATTTTAAAGTATCTACGGGAAGCAAAAGGCCAACATGTTGATCAACTGCAACATGAAAACACTGAAAATTAATTACTTTCATTTTATTATATATAGATTTTTAAAATTTCCTGAAATATTATTAGTTAACGTTTTATTTAATATTGTAGAATTGATCAATACAATTTATAAAAATAATTTATTGGTATTACTTACATATTTTCAAAAAAATACGTAAAAACCTATTTTTTTGGGTGATTATGGGAGTTTATGGGTGTTTATTGGGTTTTTACCAAAGCACCGGGTTTAAACCCGGTGCTTTGCCCATCTGTAGCCGCCAATAATGAAATTTGTCATTCAATATTCGACCTTATTCTTAAACAGATAAATAGCAAATATATTTTGTTTCGGCATCTGATACTATAGTGTACTTTATTGTTAAGTGAATAAGGGTAATATTTCAATGTACGTGTAAAACTAAAATGGCTTAAAAACAAAACGTTCAAGTACCAACAACGACATCTAAATGTGATATTATGTTGACTAAACTATTAATTATGTATGTTTTTTTTTTATTTTTCTAAGTGGCCATATTTAGTTAAAAGACAAATATCGTTTACTAATTGTATTAAATGCGGAAAGAGAGTTCTTTATAATTACTAGGTAACATAGAATTCTTTTTTTTTTTATTTAGGGTTTGGCTAGGATGCCAGTCCTTTAGCTATTACATATTTCGAATTTTAAACTTGGAATACAGATAAATACCTTATTTGCATAGACAAATATTTATTTGTTATCAATATTCATAGGTTACGTTATCCAAAATGGCGACGGCATAGGGTTGTACCGCACGAGTTTGTTTCGGTTTAATTAATTTTTCTTATTTTACTAATAAAAAATAACTTTTTAAATAAAGTTAAAATGGATTTTACGCGAATTAAAAATATAATACATATAAATATATTTATGTTATATTTTTAATTTATTTATTAATATTTTTTCGTCCGCAAATTTTTATGTGTGGTTTTCAGAAGTAAATGGTTCCAATAACATGTAAAAATTGCTGCACCAAATTAGATGCAGTTATCACAATGTGTTAATGGAAATCTAACTTAAGAGGCATTGTATGTTTTATCTTGATACGCCATCTGGAAGCGGTCCATTTGATTGATTTTCCTATTTTTGGAAATGATCATACAATTTACATACATCGGAAAAAAAAATACATACTTAGTTACAAACATTAGATGTAGATTCCGGTGATCGTTTGAGTGGATAAAGTCATGGCGGAATAAAATACATACTAAATAAATATAATATAATATATTATGCAAGCAAAGCTGCGAAATTAACATATAGTAAAGTACAGGTTCAAAAACACCGGATCACGATTTTTCGAATGAAACGGAATGATGTTTTCTGCACGAGCGCGACAGAGATGGCGCACGTAACCGGTGAAGGAGAGGGCGACATTGTGGTCGCGTGTGTGGGAAAGAGACGGGGATATAATTAAAACTTTTGTCGCGCAGGCTTTCTGAGGAAAAGGATGGTGCGAATTGGGAAATCCGTAGAGTTGCTCGCTTATTTTTATCCGGTTACTGTAATAAAATCTAAAATATAATAGTTTTCCCCAAAGAAAAAAACACGTTTAAAAAAATACATATAAATAAAACTCGAATCTAATTACAGTTACAGTACCCATTATCGTCATGTCAGCCTTTAACTGTCCACTGCTGGACATAAGCCACCCCCTTGAGTGGTCCTGCCAGTAGTTGCCACGCTTGGCAACTGTAGTTAGGCTTTGGAGATGTTTTAAAAGGGACGCCGCTGCCCATCGCTCGCTGTCCCTAAATCACCTCTTACGACACCCACGGGAAAGGAAGGGGTGGCCTATTCTCACAGAACCCATGCAATAATTCTTTGGAATCAACTTCCAGCTGCAATATTTCCGAACCGATACGACATCGTAACCTTCAAGAAAAGAGCATATTCCTTTTTAAAAGGCCGGCAGCACACCTGCAATGCCGTTGGTGTTGTGGGTGATCATGGGCGGCGGTAGTCACTTACCATCAGGTGAGCCGCGTGCTAGTTTGCCCCCTGTGTTGTAAAAAAAAAAAAATAAGAATACGACCCACTTAATGGTAAGTGGTTACCGTAGCCTATGAACGCCTGTAATACCAGAGGTATAACGCGCGCGTCGCCGACCCTGAAGAAACCTCTTTACCCCCCTTTTGAAGAACCCCATGTTGTAGTCTCTTGGGAAAACCTCGGCAGGGAGCTCATTCCATAACCTGAGTGTTCGTGGGAGGAAACATCTCTGAAACCGCGTTGTACGCGACCATGGAGGCTATAGGGTATGAGGGTGAACTCCCTGTCGATGGCTATGTCAATTGAAATGTCAAATTACATTTCATTATTTTATATATTATATTCTTTATTGCACCTTTAAGTTACATACAAAATAATGTATTTGTAAATGTTGTGAGCAAGCGTGGACTTATCTCTGACAGAGATCTCTTCCAGTCAACCCAGTACAGTTGGAAAGCATTTCGTTAGCGGGCAGCTGAAGTGCTACAACTATTAATACATATACAAATATACAGTTAAATAAAAATTTTAAAATATATAATAAAATATTACACAAATACATACACTATAAATACATATAATGCGGGGAAAAGGATTATTAGTAATGGAGACTGAGAATCCCATTGCTAGCAATATACCCAACCAGGGCGACTTCCTCGCGGTTCTGGAAACTATCATGGTTAATTCCCGATGAATTTATCATGATAGGCTAACTGGGCTGTTTTCATTCTCATCTATCACCCTTCACTGGTGCTCCGCCAGCGTATCCCGTTAGCGCAATACCATTTTCGCCCATCAAAAAAAAATACATATAATACCTACCTAATTACATATAATTGTTAGTTTTCAAATAGATTTGTCATGCAATAATTTCGTTTTACATTAAACAAAATAAACAACAATTAAATGAAAGAAAGAAAGAAAGAAATAATTTAAACAAAGAAGCATGCGGCCCACACAGTAGCGCACAAAACAAGAACAAATTGTTGTTTATTTTGTTTAACATCATTATTAATCATACAAAAATGAATTGAAACTATAATATTAAGTAATTATAAATGAACTTTATTAAGTAATTAATTGAACAGTAGGTTGCAGCGTCAGCGAAATAAGTTTCCACGTGTAACCTCTGCTGACACTGTGATACGTTTATTCAATTTTTAATTTAATTATACATTATGTTATATATATCATAAATTTTTATGTTACCTATATACCTACTTACCGTGTGGTCCCGGCATCGAATGGGTCACATTTTCCTTCCCGTGGGTGTCGTAAGAGGCGGCTAAGGGACGGCGAGGGATGGACAACAGCGTCCCTGCTAAAACATTTTGTAAAGTTTAACTGTGGTTGCTAAACCTGTCAGGCGTGGTAATAACTGGCAAACACCCATTTTATGGGAGAGTCCTATGTCCAGCAGTGAACAGTTAATGGTTGATAGGATGATGATGGTATCTACCGGACTCCATTGCAGAGTTTTTTTTTTATGGGTGAAAATGGTATGGTAACCCCGCCTGCGCTAACGGGATACGCTGGCGGAGCACCAGTGAAGGGTGATAGATGAGAATGAAAACAGGCCAGTTAGCCCATCATGATGAATTCATCAGGGGTTAACCGTGATAGTTTCCAGGGTGAACCGCGTGGAGGTCGACCTGGTTGGGTATATTGCTAGCAATGGGATTCTCAGTCTCCATTACTAACAATCCCTTTCCTCCTCCATTGCAGAGTTGGATTGGGGTATTTTTAACCGACATCCAAAAAAGAAAGTTCTCGATTCGGTTACAATTTTTTGTTTGTTTGTTTATAAACAGATTTGAAAAATTCTTTTTTTAACTGAAAGAATATATATACTTACAGATTTTAATAAAATCAATTCATTAGTATAGTTTTTAAATCAAAATACTGATTTGGACATAATTGAAGTCGCTTTTTTATAGGATTCGTGTCCAATTTTTCATTGCATATTAATTTTTTTATTACACCGACGAGCTCCGTCTCCAGGGATGTCGCTGTTCAGTTTTCACGAGAATATATTTCAATGAATTCCCGTTTACGTCCACTTTTAACCGATATTAAAGAAAAGTTGTAATGTGTTTAACTTAATTATAATTCATTGCTCCATTTTAAATATTTATTGTGCGAACATGAGTAACCTAAATCTACTGCGTAATCGTTTATTTACATCTTATATTATATATACAGAGTGTCTCCATACAAATGCTTCGAGAAAAATGGCTCGACTTTTTCATACAGTTTTGCGTGATAAATAGTTACGAGCGATTCCTTTATAACTTGTATATTTGTTTTGTTTTATAATTTCTGCGTCTTTTTAATGCGTAAACAGTCATTTTATTTATTAAACAATTAAATATAGATACGTCAAGGTGCATTGTGTGCGTAAGTATATAGAACGCTGATAAGGAAACGAGTCAGCCAACTTGACAATTAGCTGACAAACAGTTGACTCGTTTTTGAGGCACGATGCCTCTATATAAACTAATGTTTACATATATATATATATATATATATATATATATATATATATATATATATATATATATATATATATATATATATATATATATATATATATATATATATATATATATATATATATTAAAGTTTATTTATTAAAAAAAATCATAGAATTAAGACATTTTGAAGTGTTTTAAACAATAAAACAAACCTTTCTTTCTGGACAGAACACAATCTAATCCACTGATAGAGTCGTTATCAAGTCCAAACCATCTTTGTTCAAATATACTTGTTTACGTACACTTTGAAATCGACATTTCATTTTTAAATTTGTTGCATACGGCTGGCTAATATTTATATATATATATTCTATCTACCTGTGCGAAGCTGGGGCGTGAATAATATAAAATAACATAAATAATCAAAACTATACAAATTGCGGTCGACAAAGGAAACCAGGAATAGAAATTGAAAATTTATATATGTACAATACATATATTGGTCAATGGAACTTAGAAGACCAGAGTCGTGAAGACAAGCCAGAAGCAAACAATATAGATGCGAGTCAATTTGGAATTTGGCAAATAATAATATAAAAACTAGAAACAATATACGTGGCCTCTATTCTACACATATATTTTACACTAACATTGCTTAGCACAGAACAATCTTGTTAAAAATATATACCCAGGCACGTTACCTGTGTTTAAAATAAAAAAAAAAAAAAATATAAAATATAAAAAAAAAAAAAATACACGTTGTCTATGGTATATTCCTATGATTATAATAAAACATTCGCCCCGTATGGCTCAGCTGTGTGCACATTCATTTGGGCAGTGGGAACACACTGCGTGATAACTCGTCACCGTAAATAAATATGCAACTAACAAGCACTTACGTAGAAGGTATGATAAAATAAAAACTGTGAATCATATGGTTGTCTCCTTTCTTCTTATGCAAATATAATTAGTAAAAAGAGGACGAAAGATACACTATCAGTTGCTATTTTTCTCAATTCGTAGCAGGCAATTGCTAGTTTTTATCTAACAAGTTTTTACGGGGGGAAAGGGATTGTTAGCAATGGATTTTGACAGCCCCATTGCTAGCAAAATGCCCTATTGGGTCGACCTCCACGTGGTTCCCCCTGGGAACCATCGTGAACAATTCTTGTTGAATTCGTCACGATGGGCTAACTGACCTGCTTCATCCTCACCTATCATCCCTCACTGGTGTCCCGCCGGTGTATACCGATAGCGCGGGTGGGGTTACCATTCCATTATCGTTCATTAAAAAAAAAAGAAAACTAGTTTTTACGTGTACATATAACAATTTTAATAGTAATTTGTCAAGTTGTTAATAGGTTACAAATGAATAAACAAACACAGTTTCACATTTTTAATATTAGTAAAGATAAAAATAATTAAGTAAATAAAAAAAAAAAAGAAAATACCCAATAATATTGTAAATGTGCAAGTGTGTTTGTTTGTTACTTTAAAGCGCCTTAACGTACTATTTTTTTTTTATGCAACTTAGAATGGCAAACAAGCTGACGGCCCACCTGATGGAAAGTGGTAACCGTTGCCTATAGACATGAGCAGTACCGTGGACATAACAGAGTATACTGTTTCGCCCATGATACCACCCATACGTTGCCATTCCTGAGGACTCAGGTGTTATTCCTCTGTACCGTGTAATTTCTCTGCCATATCCCACCCTTCAAACCGAAACATAACCAATGCAAACACAACTGCATCACGACTGAAACACGAATGGAACAAATGCTCATAAGAAGGAGAAGGAGACGGACATACCATAGACTAAGTAGTCGTAGTTAAAAAAAGCTAGAGAATTTTGTAAAAATTTAAATAATAATATATGTTAATATTCGCCCCGTGTGTACTCGCCCCGTGTCGTATCCATTTGCTTGAAATTGCTGTTTAGAACGCGTACACAGTCGGTTGCTTGTACATTAAATAAATACAGTTATTAACGACATTTTTTATTTTATATTTAATTATATGCACAATTTATAATAAATATTTATTTATTTTATTCATATTTTATTTTTATTATTTATTTATTTAACCCTTTATTGCACCAACATAACAGGATTTGTTGAACAATTTTCAATACGTATAGTGTAGTACAAAAGGCGGTCTTATTGCTAAGCAATCTCTTCCAGACAACCTTTGGGTAGAACGAATTAAAGCATAAGTAGGTAGGTGGCGCGTTAAAAAAATAGATTTGTAAAAAATAATATCTGTGACAGCATAGTCATATATATTTTTTTTACAACGCAGAGGGCAAATATATATATATATATATATATATATATATATATATATATATATATATATATATATATATATATATATATATTTATTTATTTATTTATTTATATATCATAACAACGATAAGCATTATGAGATATAGTAACTGTTGAGTAACATATAATTTTATATATAAGTAAATATATTCTTCTATATTATATCTATCTATCCTATTTAAGAGCTGCTCTCTTGTCGGTGGAGCTCTTGCCACTCACTACGATTGTCAGCGAGTCCCTTCACCTCTTGATACGACACGACACCAACTGCTTCCTTGATCTGCCTGCTGTAACTATGCCTCGGTCTCCCCCTTTCCCTCCTTTCTTCTATTTTTTTTTTTGTTTTACAACATAAGGGGCAAACGAGCATGCGGCTCACCTAGTGGTAAGTGACTACCGTCGCCCATGATCACCCACAACACCTACGGCATTGCAGGTGTGCTGCCGGCCTTTTAAAAGGGAATATACTCTTTTCTTGAAAGTTACGATGTCGTATCGGTTCGGAAATACTGCTGCTGGGAGTTGATTCCAAAGAGTGGTTGTGCGTGGGAGAAAGTGGCATTAACAAGTAATAAATTTTCTGTTGCACTTGGTGTTGTCTTGATGAAGTCCATACCACTGGTTATTTGATTCTAAATATTTCGTTTAATTCCGCCACCATTAGTATGTGTGCGACTGCCAACACTCGAAGACTGACCACCACTGTTACTGCCAGAAGTACCACAACCTTCCATATTGGCCATCGATCTCCGACCACTCTTCCGTCCACTATGTCCACTATTTCCACCTAAATCAGTAAAATATTCAAAAATCAATTAATATTTTGTTATTATTTCACAATTTATCTAAAATTTAAATCTATCAATGTTATAAATCTTATTCAAATCAGTTAAGCCATTTAATCGTGATTAAACAACAAATACACAAATATTTTTTTTATACAACTTAGAATGGCAAACAAGCTGACGGCCCACCTGATGGAAAGTGGTAACCGTCACCTATAGACATGAGCAGTACCATGGACATAACAGAGTATACTGTTTCGCCCATGATACCCCCCGTGCGTTGGATTGGAATAACACCTGAGCACTCAGGTGTTATTCCAATATTTCAGCCATTATCTGTCCTCTGCTGACATAGGCCTCCCCAATAGACTGCCATAAAGAACCGTCCTGAGTCACCTGCAACACCATATCCAAACATACATAAAAGCTTTCATTTTTATAATATTATTATAATAATTGTTAATTTTTTTTAATTAAAAAAATGAATTCATGCGAAACTAATTCTATGTTTGAACGTGCATTATCTGTTTCATGTAATAATAAAAATATAGTGCAAACTAATATAAACCTTGCCGCGTTGTGTTTAAAGTTGGAAATAATTAAAATACACCATTGGGACTATTTGAAAAGCGTACACATTCTCTGTGTGTGCTATCATCGATACACACTAGGCGATTTTATTTTATTTATTTTTTATTAATAAGTTGATTTTAATAAAATAAAATAAAAATGATAAATAAAATAAAGGAATAAACTTATCAACCGACTTTAAAAAAAATGTGTGCTGTCACCGATACACACTACGCGATTTTTTTTTCAATAATAACTTAATTTTAATAAAATAAAATAAAAATATATTAATAAAGAAATAAACTTATTAACCGACTTCGAAAAATGATGAGATCTTCAATTCGGTTGTATTTTTATTTTTAATTATTTGTCACCTCATAACTCTGTCAGTTTTAAATCGATTTAAAAAAAGTCTTCTTACATCTGTAAATTAATATTTTTTTATTTCAGATTAATAATTTGGTTTTGTAATTTAAAATAACTGGTTTTTCCACAATTAAAGTTAGTTTTTTTTGTGGGATACCCTCTTTAAATATATCCAAATCATCTCGGGAGCTATCTGAATGTAATCAGTAACGAATCGATACGTCCAGTCGATCGGTCGACGTTGGATACGTACTATTGTTGGACAACAGCGGACTGGACTACAGGTGGAACTAGCATTCGCTTGTTTACATTATATATATAGATAGATAGATAGATACTCTTTATTGTTCCCTCCAAAAGATTACAATAGTAAACTTATTATATATATATATTTTTTTATACAACTTATAATGGCAAACAAGCTGACGGCCCACCTGATGGAAAGTGGTAACCGTCGCCTATAGACATGAGCAGTACCGTGGACATAACAGAGTATACTGTTTCGCCCATGATACCCCCATGCGTTGCCATTCCTGAGGACTCAGGTGTTATTCCTCTGTACCCTGTAAATTCACACCATATCCCACCCTTCAAACCCAAACACAGTCATTGCATGACTGCTTCACGGTAGAAACACGAATGTGACAGAGGTGGCCAAGCAAACGACTTTTGTACAGAGTCTCCCTCTGCTGGTAATATAAATAATTAAGTTCTATTGACATAGACAATAAATATTTACTTCGCAAAGGAAATGTTTAAAGAATTTGCATGTGACTCATACGTGCCAATAAATACACATACATTACAATTTGTATGTATATATATGTATATTAATTAAAGGTATTGAAACGATCACGATCAGCTGTCTAAATAGATTGCTCGCTAGTGTTTCGCCCGCTGTTTTGTTCGTGTAAATTTCAGATGTAGGAGAATTAGTGCAATGGATCACTACTAGATGGCGTGTCGAGATTTAAAAAAAAAATTAAATTAGACCGTTAGGAATACTTCTGTGGAAGTCACATACATTTTGGTGCAGTAGTTTGTAAGTGATGCCAGTACAAGCATATAGACAGACAGACAGATAAACAGTTTTTTTTTTTATAATTATTGTATTTACTTTATTAAGAGTCTGATGGTATGTATTATAGTTGTATTTCCAAATTCATGGAGACTAAGATATATATTTTTTTATGAGGCGAATATTTTTTTTTGTTTTTTTTTTTTCTATTTGGGTAACAAACAATTTCTTGTCACACTTAGTATATATATATATATAACATACACATCAGCAAAGTGTACACAAGTAAATAGAACACATTTAACATTAAATAGAGAGAGAAGTATAAAAAAAAGTAAAAAGCAAGGCAATATGGCGGATATAAGGGAATTAAGTAACTATAAATACATAATTATTGTAATTATGGAATGATCATCGACGTATTTGGAGGGGGGGGGGGGGGTTCTTTAAAGATTGCTAGTAGCACAAGCAGGGTTACAATTCCATTTCAGTTCCAATAAAAAAAAAAAAACGGATAATATAACCAGAAAAAAAAAATTATTAGGTCAAATGGTCATTCTATACAGCCTCCACTCACGCTATACGTTACATAGAGAAACAGAAACGTCAAGGATAACTTGAGTAATTAAAAAAAATAAATTCTTCTGCACGGTTCAGTGTTTAAAAGACACGTAATCAATACATTCACGATGATTCATCATTAAAAATATACATGCATGCAACTGGCACCACGAGACGTGAAAAAAATGTATTTAGTCTATGGTCGATTCTTATTTCAAATAGTGTTATGTGAAACTGCATCTTCGTTTGGCACATGTCCAATGTCATTAACCTATCATAAACAATTAAGGTCAAAGTCGAAAAATGGCTTTGAAAATTTTAAATTTCGAATTAAATTAACATCACATGTATCTCGTCCTTGGACTACCGTATCTTGTTTTAATGATTGAAAGTGGTTTGGTAAACTAGCCTGCGGTATTTATTTTGGCGGGAACCAATTAAAGATGTTGGGGGCAAGAGAAAATATTAGCAACGGGATCTAACAGACTTATTGCTAGCAATACACTCAAGTCGCCTTCCACGCGGTTCCCTCTGGAAACCATAGTAATTAATTATTGTAGAATTAGTCATAATGTGCCAATTGACCTGTTTTCATCCTCACCTATCATGTCTCCCTAGTACCTCTGCCAGCGAATACCGATAGCACGGGAATTAAAAAAAAAACTGAAGGATGACAGGTGTGAAATCAAATCGGTTAGCCAATCGTGATGAATTCACTCAGTATTGGCCACAATAATATCCACTCGACCTGACATAACTCGTCAGCTCGACCTCTACCCGGTCTCTACTATTAAAACTATTCTTAGAATTTTTAATCTCAATTATCAACCACAGCCGTCTTTTATTTAACTATTGTTTTTCTAATAAACCACGTTCTATTCGAGTAACATGTTATCAAAAGATAAGAGTATTAATTAGTTATTAAAATGTTAGATAAAAACATATACATAATGTTAAAAGATTGGCATTTTATAAATGTAAAATATATTAAATGGAATACTTACTATTTATAATGTGACACAAAATGGCGGCACGGCGATACGCCACAGATTATCAAACAAAAACATGAAACTACCATAGACTAAGACAAGATCAGAATTAGCGGTATAATAAATATGGATAATTAATTAAATTAAATTAAATCTAAATGTTTAATTATAGTAATAAAGGCAATTTAAATATATAACAATAATGTATAACAAATACCATAAATGTAGTTAATCAATTACGGATGTTTTTTTTTTTAATCCATGTGCCATTGAAAACATGCGAAGTACGAAGTATCGTTCGGCCACTTTTTGCGGAAATCTAGTGCTAAGCTAAAAATGAATTAACTGAAATACCCAACATACTCTGTGTGGGCACAGTATATGTAAAATTTGCAGAGTATCCTTATATATTATAGGGACAACATCGTAGTACGGGGGGGAAGGAATTGTTAGCAATGGAGTTTGACAGCCCCATTATTAGCAATATGCCCTATCAGATCAACCTCCACGTGGTTCTCCCTGGAAACCGTCGTGAACAATTCTCGTTGAATTCGTTACGATGGGCTAATAGGGGAAAACTATTTCTTACTACAGATAGCAAACTGGTTTGTAGACTGACTGCAGATAAGATTATTTGTTACATAATGTTCTATATATATGCCGTATTGCTCCTGGCTTAGAGTGAGCCATTCCTTCCTTTTCTAAAGGAGCTTAATAGTCGAGAAATGGGCAGCAGCGTTCCTCTTAAAACATCACCAAAGCCTAAGAACAGTTGCCAATCCAGCTTGCCAAGCGCGACAACTTCTGGTGAAACCCCTTTTGGGAAGGCCTATGTTCAACAGTGGACAGTTAACACCTGATATAATGATGATGAATGTTCCATAATACAATAATATGTTTAAAAATGTATGTCTTGTATTTCCATGTTAAGAAATAGGAATGAATAGGAAAATTCGAGTCAGCGATATATTATATATATAGGGTATAAAAATATGAAGTAGGCATGAGTAATATGGATACCGATCCGATATCTATATATCCGATATCAAGTTCCTTTCGATATTGATGGCGAAATTTTTTTTTCCCCTATCCATTTCATCTATTTCTATATCGCCCATATCGGTCGGATATCTATTTTCGAATATGTTAAAAGTCTGCTATCCAATATTTATTTCTTGGATAACACACTTTTAACATAATCGTTATTAAGCCAATACATAGATATTGTAACTAAAATATATAGATATAGCTATATATTACCCACCCTTAGTATGAAGTATCATATAAAATATTCATAAAGGAAGATGGGAGCAGGATCGCGGTAAAAAGCTAGTTCTAAATAAAGTATTTTGATTATTTACTTTTTAACATTTAAAAATCAGTCACGGGAAATCTTTGTGATCACTTCATTGTTTTTATCAGATTTTTTTATATTACCACGTATTACTTACAAAGATAAGTTTTACTTATGCGTAACGATTCTTTTTCTGTCTATTAATATTATATCTGTACAGCGATAAGGACGTTTACTATGATTAATTCAATATTAAACAGACTATAAAATTTACGCATTTTTCAATTACAAACATGTGTCTTTTTATCTGATCCTTAAGAGTATCTTCACCATACGTAATTCGATTTTTATGATTTTTTTTTCCAATTAACTATCTTTCGACCTCATTTTAATACTGCATTTATATAAAATTTACAAGACAGTTTTGTCCGTGTTCGTATTATGACTTTGAATATCCTATGCCTATCTCGAGGAATGAGCTATCAAATGCTGCAAATCAAGAATTTTTCTAGTCTGGCGGTTACAAAGATTTCGGTGTTCGAACAGACAAATAGACTTTTCTGTTTTATGTATTAGTTTAGAGTATGGATAGTTATTATACTAAGTCGTGTAGGACCCAGTATAGAATGGGCCATGTCTTCCTTTCCTGTGGGTGTCGTAAGAGGTAACTAAGGGAACTTAATAGTAGAGAAATGGGTAGCAGTATCCTTCTTTAAACATTTTTAATAACTTAACTGCACTTGCCAATTCGGCTCCCAAGCGTGGCAAGTACTGGCAAAACTCCCCTTAAGAGAGAGGGCTTATATTCAAAAAGGGACAGTTAACAGCTGAAATGATGAGGTGGGAAGGGATTATCAGTAATGGAAAGGTAAGTGCCTATTGCTATCAATAATAATAATATATTTATTTATTTATGTCTCCTCACAAACAACTTAAATTTACACATAGGTATTTAGGATAAATTAAAATTAAAATAATCAATATACCCTATCAGGTCGACCTCCACGCGGTTCCCCCTGGAAACTGTCGTGACTAATTTATCGTTGAATTCGTCATGATAGGCTAACTGACCTGCCTTTTCATCCTCACCTATCACCTCTCAGTGGTGCCCCGCCATTGTATACCAATAGCGCAGGCGGGGTTACCATGCTATTTACATCCTTTAAAAAAAAACTGAAATTATGATAGAGTACGTGGAAGTGGAAGTTAGTATTAAAAATAACGTTAGCAATAAAAATTGTATGAGTTAACATAACATACATAATTAATGCAATAATTAAATACTAATCAAAATACAATTAAGTGTGTCATTGAGGAAACAAGAATTTACGAAACCAATTTAACAAGTTATGACATCTCATTAATATATTAAATTTGTAACTAGACGGTATGTCTGTATGTGGGATATAATAATAATAAATCTTTTATTTTCTTTTATATAGAATGTAATTATAACATAACATTATTATATTATACGTACAAACTATATACCATATTATATTATTAAATTATACCTTAATTAATAAAATACCAATTTAAAAAAATTTACACCAAAATTCTTTCATATATATATATATATATATATCAATCAACAGGGTACAGGCATAACACCTTTACTCCTCAGGAATGGCAACGCATGAGGAGGTATCATGGATGAAACAGTATACTCTGTTATGTCCACGGTACTGTTCATGTCTATAGACGATGGTTACCACTTTCCATCAGGTGGACCGTCAGCTCGTTTGTCATAGTAAGTTGTTTAAAAAAATTCTGGAACAATAATTTTTAGATATTCTATCTGCTTGTTTGTCTGCATATTTGTTTTAGTATCACATAAATTGGATACAGTTTTCACAGTAGTTTTCCTGAAGGTGTAATTTAAAATCCAGTGTATGTTTCATGTCGATACGCCATCTTGAAATGGAGAATTTCATTGATTTTTCTTTTTTTTCTAAAATCCATACGTGCAAAGCCATGGGCCATAACTAGTTACTAACTAATTAACGTGGAATGTAACTTGTTTGGTTGTCTTTTAATTTGGTAACTCTTGGTATCTTATCGGCTTAACCACATAGGATATAGACACAGGATAATGGGATAATTTCATTATTTTTGTTTGGATTTATTCATTAATACATTCCTAATCTCTCGAACAACGTTGCGTGCTCAGAGGAGTTTATTTTTTACTAGTTACTTATTTTGTAAACAAAAATATACCATTAGTAAATTTATTTGTTTATTTTTATAATCAACTTTTGGAATTTAAATGTTTTAAGTTTTAATGACACGAAATAATCTAAAAAATAATCTAAATAAGACCTTATTATGCAGTGATGAAAATTAAAAATAAATTAATTAATTTACTAATTATTAATTTATTTATTTTACTGAATATTAAGAAAATATTCAATGTGGTACTAAAAATCTAAAAATAAATACAACTAACAACAGTACCCTCTTTCCCTTGAACGTCGGTTAAAAAATTATGTGAACATTTCGTTTGTACTACGCCAATCATTATATTTATGTAAAAAATATTGTATGTACCTACGTACGTATAGATGTAGCAGATTACGGCTATGTGTGCGTGCAGTAGGGCCGGCGACGGCGCCATTTTAAAATCATAGCTGCGTTATATAATTTTATAATAAACGTGGGCTAACAGATTTATTTATTATTATAGATTTATTACTATTGTTATACAAAGGTAATATTTAATATTTTTAGAAAGTTAACGAGTAGATTTAATGATTTGGAACATTGAATCTTACTTGTTGCTATAAAAAATAATTAATACACACATATGCATATACGTATCAAAAATAATTAAAACAAAATACTAATTAAGAATATTTGGTAATAGTAGTTCAAATAGTTTCCAATTTTACCATAAAAATTAAAATAAGTAGTTAAGAGCAAACAATGAAATGCTTTATCTTATCTTTGTTCTTAAAATATAAGGCAAATTGTAATTTATTACTTCATACATGACACGGCAGAAATCTTACATTTAAAGTATATATTTAGTTATATTTATGATATTAAGAAACTATATTCTTCAAATACTATGTTTCATTTATTATTTTAGATTTATTTTTTTCTTTATTTTATATTCAATAAAAAAAAATTAAAAAAATATTGGTTTAATTTATATACTAATTGTTTATCTACTTGGTATTAGGCTAGACATTATATTAAAATCGACTAAATTATAAAATTTACTTTAAAAAATAATATTTTATATAATTTCACAACAATACGTACAATGACACTCGACAAGATGGCGGAGCAATAAAATAAAATTTATATGCTAAACAAATAAATCAGCAAGTATTTGACAAAGTAGGTTCAACCCTAGGTTCTCAGCGTGTGAGCGGGTAAGAAAATATCACACAGATACGCCACGGCCGTGTGCTGGGATGGCCGTGTTGCTGTCAAGCGAACGCTTCCCCTCGCGCGTGTTTTGACTTATTTTTGTCAAACGATCGCCATATTGTTTTATTGTGTTCGTAATATTTTAATTTGAATCATCATCAACACATTAATTTTACGACTAAACAGTTATGATCGAAATAATATGTCGTTATGTGATTAAAAATAATTATTATTATAATGTTATTTTTTTTTTCTCTTGATTTACTACGTGTGTGTGTCGTCGCGCGTGTGTGAATATGGATGTGTATGCGATTAGTATTATTAACACAATCGTTTATCTACGTTGCAGATAATTAAATAATTATCTCCATCAATCATTATTGAACGGCTCGTTCGGAAACTTGGCATTATAACCGTTATTCCATTGTCATTTGGACATGAAAATTAAATTAAAAAAAATTAAATTAAAAAAGTGTAATTTCCTTACCTCCGTGCGCGCGTATACAGTGTAGTGTAGTGTAGTGTAGGTAGTGTATCTAATTATAGTTTGTTGAAAAATAACTGCCACAGAACATTCAGTGTGTTATAAATTTAGTGCAATGTGTAAGCTGAAAAGTTTAAAATAATATTGCATAGTAACCATTGTTTTGTTTTATACGATGTTACATGGTGTCCCATTCAAAGATATGCACTCGATTTGTGTTTTTGTGAAGTTAAAGTGACTGCTTGGATGTTTTTCCTTTGTCCTTTGGATTGTTTTTAATTATGGATAAACCGTCGTTCAAGGTAATTTGAATTTTCTTAATAATATAGTACTTCCTTCCATTTTAATTAGAGCATATTATAAATGTAGGTTTTAATTTGATTAGATAATAACGTTTATAATTTCGTTTGTTCTTATTTAATTAATTTGAAAAACATCTCGAGCGTTTGAGTGGAAAATGGATGTAAAAACAGTCGTATCGAATTAATGTAAGTGCTCTTTGAGAACCTACTTTTGTTAACGCGTGACGTCATCCATTGTTTCGCCGATCCACTACATAGAGGAAGCTGTTCGATTGAATTCCTTTTACTTAATTTCAAATAGTACAAATTAAAAAAAATATTAATGTCTAATCTATGACCTTTATTTCTTTTTAATTAATTAACCTATAATTACCTATCTATGATGTAATAAAATATTTAACATTTTTTTTTAATATAATTAATTTGTGAATAATTCTTATAATTATGTAGATACCTAGATATTTAATTATAATAAATGGAGTGTTCAGAAGTTAAGGAAATAAATTGTTGGCTTCAATTCAACCCTGCCGCTGTGCGCCATATCAGCGAGTGCTAGTGATGTGGCGCAGTGCGGGAATTATCGATAACAATTTTTTTTTTAAGTTTTTTTTTTATATTATACACATTATGCATCTATATTCAATGTTCTGTGAAACATAATATAATAAATGTAATAAATGATTAATACAGTGTAGGTACCTAAACATAATTTATTTATATATTTAAACATTATTGACCAATAAAATATGGTACAAAAGGCGGACTTAATGCTATAGGCATTCTCTACCAGTCAACCTTTAGGTTGTTCGGAGATGTTCGGAGATACTCGAAATAATTATTTGTAAATTAGGTATTTTTTTATTTAACGATATTGCTAGTGCGTGTTGCGTGACGCGGTGTGCTAAATTGTCGATATTTAGAGATCCCCCCCCTCTTATTTAGTGATTTAATTAGTGCTAAATTATCGATGTTTTCATATAAATAGATTTTTATTTTTACTAAGTGTAATTCCTAAAAATGACAAGTTTTTAGTTTTTATTAATTGTTGATAGGTTTTTTTTTCTAATGGATGATAATGGAATGGTAACCCCGCCTGCGCTATCGGTATACCCCGGCGGGGCACCAGTGAGGGATGATAGGTGAGAATGAAAAGGCAGGTTAGTTAGCCCATCGTGATGAATACATCTGGAAGGGGGGAAAAAGGATTGTTAGTAATGGAGACTGAGAATCCCATTGCTAGCAATATATCCAACCAGGTCGACCTCCTCGCGGTTCCTCCTGGGAAACTATCATGGTTAATTCCTGATGAATTCATCATGATGGGCCAACTAACCTGCATTCATTCTCACCTATCATCTTCCACTGGTGCCTCGTCGGTGAATACCGATAGCGCGGGCGAGGTTAGCAGTCCATTTTTACCCATTAAAAAAAATACACTTGGAATTCAGCACGATGGTTTCCAGGGGGGACCACGTGGAGGTCGACCTGATAAGGTATATTGCTAGCAATGGAACTAGTAGTCTACATTACTTACTATCCCTTTCCCCCTATTGTTAATAGGTTTAGTAGAGCGATAGTTTTCTCCTTGCATTATCTGTTACAATTTAAATTTTTACTTTCGCTCTAGTTAGATTATGCATCTAGGTACATGGACACTGCTTGCTTGCAATGAACAACTTAACTAATCGATTTTAAATGTAGCTAGTTTTTTGCCCGCCACTTCGTTCACATTCATTTGTTACGCGTGAATTTTTGAAGTTACATACATACATACATATCTGTCACGCCTGTCTCCCATTAGGGTAGGCAGAAACAATGGAACGCCAAATGCTTCGATTCAAACAAACCTATTTCGCTTCCTCCACATTCATCGATCTTGTCATACACACTCGCCGGTTACGGGTACTTTTAATTTGGCCCTTCTTCAGCACGCCGCCTATTTGGTCGACGTACGTCCGTCTACGGCGGCCCCTACCGACATCTCCATTCATTCTCGCTCGATAAATCTCTTTCGTAATTCATCTTTCATCCATCCTCTCCAAATGACCAAACCAACGCAACATTCCTTTTTCTATTTTTGTCACTACACCGTCTTTCAGTCCACACTTCTCTCTAATCACACTGTTTCATACTCTATCTTTTAATGTAATACCACACATACTTCTCAGAGCTCTCATCTCTACAGCATTTGTCTTACTTTCTTATTACATTTATCTTATTTTTGTAGTTCTATATCGAGAAGATGGCGTATCGAAGTATACCAGTTTTTAAGTTACACCTTCCCTGTCCCATGTTTCCCTGGTATTTAAAAAATCCTCCATCTAGAGGGAGAGTGTACAAAAGTCTTTTGCTTGCGTACCTCTGTCCCATACGTGTTTCTACCGTGAAGCAGTTGTGTTTGCATGGCTGTGTTTCGGTTTGAGGGGTGGGATTTAAGTTACACCTTCGGGAACTGAAATGTGGAAACCGTTTTCGATTTGGTGCAGCATTTGTGTGCGATTACCGGAGGAAATCTGCAGAGAGAGAGACAAAATTTATAAAAAATCCCTTTTTTTTTTAATTATTTTTTTTTAATGGATGATAATGGAGTAACCTCGCCTGCGCTAACGGTATACGCTGGCGAGGTACCAGGGACACACGATAGGCGAGGATGAAAGCAGATCATTTAGTTATTATTATTTAGTAGTGGTTAGTTCCTCATAATGAGCCAAATGACTTGCTTTCTTCCTCGCCTATCATGTTTTCCTGGTATTTTAACCCCCCCCCCCCCCCATTTAGAGGGAGACTGTACCAAAGTCGTTTGCTTGGCCACCTCTGTCCCATTCGTATTTCTAACGTGAAGCAGTTGTGTTTGCACGGCTGTGTTTCGGTTTGAACGGTGGGATATGGCGTGAATTTTCACGGTACAGAGGAACACGTGAGTCCTCAGGAATGGCAACACATGGGGGGTATCATGGACGAAACAGTATACTCTGTTACTGTACTGCTCATGTCTATAGGCGACGGTTACCACTTTCCATCAGGTGGGCCGTCAGCTTGTTTACCATTCTAAGTTGTATAAAAAAAGTGATGATTTGTTTAGCCGATGAAGCGCCAACGTACATACTTACATTATTATGAGTTTCCTAATTCGATAAAACCACACATTTAGTATTGCTCGCTAAATATGCCAAGTGTAAAAATAAACAATTGTAAATTTTTTTTATGGATTGCCAAATAGCAGCGGCAAACAAGTTGACGACCCACGGTAGCCGCCTATTTAAACAAAACACTATATTGGTGTCACAGAATACACTGTGACGCCTGTTGGCGAATTTGAGGTTATTTCCCGGTTAGTGGATGTCTGTGAAGCTTTGCTCGTTTCCTGTGGTGGGTATCGAGCGATTCCAGGATGGGCACGGCCCACTCAGCCCCCCCCTTTTTTTAGTTTTTTTTTTAATGGATGATAATGAAATGGTAACCGCGCCTGCGCTAACGGTATACGCTGGCGAGGTACAAGGGAACGTGATAGGTGAGGAGAGAAAAGCAAGTCGTGATGAACACACCTGGTTAACAAGATGGTTTCCAAGGGGGACCTCGTGGAGGTCGACCTGTTTCGGTATATTGCTAGCAACGGGACTGGTATTCCACGTTGCTAACAATCCCTCCCTCCCATATTTAAAGTTATGCCTCTGCGTCATGTTTATTTATTTCAATTTTTTTTTTTCACTTTTACCTAATCTTAGTTTCGCAAGAATTCAGGGGCTTATTTATTAAAAAATGAATGTTTAAAGAGAAATCTCGTGATATTTGTATTAGATTATTAATAAATTACTTTATCTGAATTATACTGTGTATCCTGTCGCGGCAGACCAAAACGGACCTTATGTAGTTTACACAAGATTCGTTTTAGTCTGCACCTAGATTGTGCCGGTAACTCGAGTAATTTCGAACTGCGTGAAACGGAACAATTGAACTTTGATGCCAAGGAATAAGGTTCAGTTTCTAACGTTGAGATGAGAAGTCGATAAAGGGTGTCAGACGAGCGTAGTCCTAAGCGTGAAGCCTGAGAATTTTGAGGATAGCGCATGGCGTAGTGGTTCGACGTTGCCTCGCAGTCCAATGGTCGCGGGTTCGATTCCCAATGCAAATTTTTGGTAGTGGTATTATTAAAAACGCTTATACTCTTTCTAAAAAAAAGCGGTTTTAATGCTAGAGGAAGGAGGTATAGCCTCCCATTGTTAGATCGACCTCCACGCGATTCTTCCCTGGAAACCATCGTGGTTGACTCTCGTGTAATTTTTAACGATTTGCAAATTGACCTATTTGTGGGGGGGGGGGGTTGTTAGTAATGGGAACTACCAGTTCCATTGCTAGCAATATACCCTGTCAGGTTGACCTCCTCGTGGTCCACCTTGATACCTCTACGCGTTCCTAAGAAAAAGGGTCTTGACAGACGGACGGACGAACAAAGAAGTGATCCTATAAGTGTTTCGGTTTTTCGGTCGAGGCACGGAACCCTAAAAACAGATATATGGCCTATGGAAATACCTGCTTAATATCGAAGCAAACAATTGTTCATTACAAACAACAAAACAGACGGTGTAGTGACAAAAATCGAAAAAGGAATGTTGCGTTGGTTTGGTCATTTGGAGAGGATGGATGAAAGAAGAATTACGAAAGAAATTTATCGAGCAAGAATGAATGGAGATGTCGGTAGGGGCCGCCCTAGACGGACGTATGTCGACCAAACAGGCGACGTGCTGAGGAAGGGCCAAATTAAAAGTACCCGTAACCGGCGAGCGTGTATGAAAAGATTGATGAATGTGGAGGAAGCGAAGGAGGTTTGTTTGAATCGAAGCATTTGGCGTTCCATTGTTTCTGCCTACCATAATGGGAGACAGGCGTGACAGATATGTATGGTATGTATGTATGGAAATACCTGCTTAATATCGAAACAAACAATTGTTCAGTACAAACAACAAAACAATCTCACGAGTCAACCGTTCACGGTAATTGACCGAGTTAATTAATAGGTACGGAACCCTACAATAGCCATCGGCCGACATGCTTTTGATAGTTTTTTTTTTAATACTTTGAAACGAAATCAGGGTCTTATTTTTTAATGGATGATAATGGAATGGTAACCCCGTCTGCGCTATCGGTATACGCTGGCGGAGTACCAGGGACACATGATAGGTGAGGATGTAAAGGCAGGTCAGTTAGCCCATCGTGACGAATTACACTAGAAGTAATTATGATAATTTCCATGGGGAACCGCGTGGAGGTCGACCTGAGAGGGCATATTGCCAGTAATGGGGCTATTAGACCCCATTACTAACGATCCCTTTCTTCTCTTTATGGAGTACTTAATATTTTGTATTATGTAGAAATAACATAAAAAAATATGAAAGAAGTAAAAAAGCAATGTCAATCTGGAAAAGTAGTGACAGATCAGGTAAAAAAACCAAGAAGCCGCTCAAGTAGCGGAGTAGTTTTTTTTTTTTTTTGATGGGTGAAAATGGTATGGTAACCCCGCCTGCGCTAACGGGATACGCCGGCGGAGCACTAGTGAAGGGTGATAGGTGAGAATGAAAACAGACCAGTTAGCCCATCACGATGAAGTAGCGGAGTAGTTGTAGATATCGGGGAATACAAGCTATCCATCTGGCATAAGATCGTGTCAAATGAAAAAAGGCATAAAAAAAGTTAGGACGGGATCGGATTTCTCAGGAATGAAGGACTGGCTGACTAATTTAAATATTGTAAAGTAAACCTTAAGAAGCTTGATATTAATATCACAATCGTCTGATTGTAGATGGATAGATACTCTTTATTGTTTCCTCCAAAAGATTACAATAGTGAACTTATTATAAATATAAATAATTACAAGAAATAATCACAGTGAGAAAAAAATGGGCGACCTTATCGCTAAGAGCGATCTCTTGCAGGCAACCTTTGGATGGAGAGGAGTAATTATAAACAATTTGCTGGGAGGCACGATGAAAAATTTTGTGAGTTCTAAATATGGGAGATGTGATACATATAATTATTTAAATATTCCCTACTCATTATTATTATATATATATATATATATATATATATATATATATATATATATATATATATATATATATATACACACATATAAATATATATACATACATGCATATAAACGCCTACACAAATACACAAAAATATATAAATACTGTTCACGAAAAGTATGCAAGAAATAAGTATGCCAACCAGACATATAAACGTATTAATTGTAAAGGCATCGTTTGGATTTTTCATGCGATACATCATTTTAAAATGTAATGAAAAAATAGGCGACTGTATTTAATTAAACCTAATTTAATGTGTACACTAAAAAGGTAAACTTAATTTTTTTTCGGTGTTACTAACAATCCCCCCCCCTATGTATGGAGTTAAAAAGTAATAGTAAAATAATTGCTTAGAGCATTTTATCGGTCAATCGCCAAAATCCTTACTACACAGCGTACAGAGTCAATGACCCACATTGCGCTGTTGGGTAACGTATGTGTAAAAATAGCCGCTTCTGTTTGTTCATGAGATACTTTTTTAACCGACTTCCAAATAGGAGGTTCCTTTTTCGGTTGTATTTTTTTTATATTTGTCACCTCATACCTCCGTCAGTTTTTTTCTCTCTGTCTCCGTCAGTTACAATTTTTTTTTATTAACAGAGGTAGAAACACGAATGGGACAGAGGTACCCAAGCAATCGACTTTTGTACAAAGTCTCCCTCTGGTAAAATAATGCATTACATAATGTATCTCTTTATTTTTTCTATTTTTACGCGCGAAATCGACTCGGATTTGATCGGTTTTTATTTTATTTTTATTTTATTTTATTTATTTGGCGCACATAACAGAAGTTTACAAATACAAACTTAAACTATAACATGCAAGTATAATAATGTATTGATCAGGTAAACTTGCCACAACATGTGCGCACAGCACGATCCAATAATAAATGCGACTGCAACGAAACCATTCGGTTGCAACTATTAGTGAAAAAAATTAAACATAAAAAAGAAAGTTAAATAAAAAAAACCCAAACAAAAGTTAATTAATAAGCTTCTAAATATTATATTACATTTCTTTATATCGGTCTCAGCTCAAATGGCTTTCCATTCGTCAACGCAGAAACGTTAGAACTCTTTGTACCCTCTACACTCTTCTTCGAAACCCCCAGTCTCCTAACTACTTAAGGAGTAAATTCCATTATTTTTTGAAATTCACGAACGTAACCTTCGTTCCAATAATACTCTCCAATTATCTTTCCCCTCTCACCGTACTGGTTACGCTTCAAACTCTTTTCTCCTACATTCTTCACGACTCTGGAACGCGCTTCCTGATGCCATTAAGAGACTACCGACTAAACCATCTTTCAAAAAAAGCGTTAACGCACACTTTTTATTTTTATCCGAGCAGTAAGTACTTTATATTATTCTCAATTTCGTGTACAATATAGTATATGTCATATATGTGTAAGTATATTTGTTATTCATATATATCTATTCGTTTCTATATATAATTTTAGTATGTATGTATATCAATAATTAGTAGTACCGCATTCAAGTATTCTGACACTTGCCTATGGTTGACTGGGAGAGAATGCTTTTAGCATTAAGTCCGCCATGTACACATATTTGTACTAATGAATAAATAAATAAATATTATATTATTAAAATAATTTTATACAATTATCTGCGATACTGATTTTAACATTATAATATGTATTACGACAAAAAAAAAAATAGGATGTCAAAGTTCAGCGTGCGGTGAACGCATCCTGAACGAAATGCAACAAAAAATATGGAATTAAATGCCCAATAATGGGGCAACGAATGGACGGTTGCGTTCCACGACTAGTGTTTGAACTTGATTGGTATTTTATATCGATATTTTTTTTATTTTTTTCAATCTTTACTAACATTACAAAGAGGAAAGATTTGTATTTTTGTATATGTATGTAGGTTTGTAATGAATAAACACAAAAACTACTTTGCCGATTTCAAAAATTCTTTCACTATTAGAAAGCTACATTCACCCTGAGTAACATAGGCTATATTTATTGTTAGAAAACATTAGGGATCCTTACTAAAACTTTAGTAACGTAACTCGAGGTGTAGAAAAAGTGTAGAAAAAATTCTAGTGTTTATATACGTATTATAATGTATACACCTTAATTACCAGAGACCATTACCATACTAGTGTGGACGTAGCTTTATTACCGGCTAAATATTCGGCTAAACCCGGGTAAATCAACTCTAGAACAGGATTAATCCGGTACGTACTGGTTACGAAGTGGCGTGTGGTACAAAATAGAAACTGACGCGGCGAATACACGTATAAACGTACGCCTATTGGTCTGTCCAGAACTAATATTGTTACCACTTGTTTACTGTATCTTTTATGAAAACAAAATATGCTGAAACACATTTGTATTTTGCATTTTAAATTACAATAAATAATTCTCCAATATTGTATATATTTAGTAACTCGATTGCAATGTACAGAAAGCTAATCTACACTAATATTATAAAGAGGAAAGATTTGTATTTGTGTGTGTATGTATGTTTGTAATGAATAAACTCAAAAACTACTTTGCCGATTTCAAAAATTCTCTCACCATTAGAAGGCTACATTCAGCCCGAGTAACATAGGCTAGACATTAGGGATCCTTACTAAAACTTTAGTAACGTAACTCGAGGTGTAGAAAAAATGCTATAAAATATCTTTGGTCGCGTGCGCTGCGGAAACTATTGGTGATAGAACAAAAGTATGTTCTACAATATTGAAGAAAATATCAATAACTACAAAAAACTTCACGACACTATATGTCCAACTATTATCGTTATGTCACGATGGCCACTTTTTGAAACGTTGTAAAAATGTCCACCCGTGCGAAGCCGGGACGGGCCGCTAGTTATATATATTTTAGTAATGTATTTTATGAAACAGGATAATGTCTGTACATTTTTTTTTATACCACTGAGGTGGCAATCAAGCATACGGCCCACCTGATGGTAAGCAGTTACCGTAGCCTATGAACACCCGCAATACCAGAGGCATTACGCGCGCGTTGTACGACCCTGAAGAGACCTCTTTACCCCCCTTTTGAATAACCCCATGCTGTAGTCTTTTAAAACATCACCAAAGCCTAAGGCTTACTCTGTCTGCTGTACTGCTGACTAGTGACATTTACAGTATTATGTTAATTTTGTTTCGTAATTGGGAACTCGTTTAGTCTAATTGGATAACCCAGTTGTGGGTTAAGTTATTTTTAATTTAGTATTTAACAGATGGAGACTTTGTACAAAAGTCGTTTGCTTGGGCACCTCTGTCCCATTCGTGTTTCTACCGTGAAGCAGTTGTGTTCGCATGGCTGTGTTTCGGTTTGAAGCGTGGGATATGCCACTATAGTTCTCAGGAATGGCAACGCGTGAGGGATACCATGGGTGTCACAGTGTAACTTGAGATGTCCACAGTGCTGTTCATGTGTAGGCGACGGTTACCACTTTCCATCAGGCGCGCCGTAAGCTTCTAATAAAAAATATAATTTACAAATCCGAGCAGAAGGTACCAGGATATCATGTGTTCTAAGGAGATATTATTCAGTTAGCTCTTCCGCGGAAGCAACTTTTTAAGGAAGTAGGTTTTTAATTCAATTCTATTTTTTATTATAAAAAGACTTTGTACAAAAGTCGTTTGCTTGGGCGCCTCTGTCCCATTCGTGTTTAAACCGTGAAGCAGTTGTTTTCATAGCTGTGTTTAAATTTGAAGGGTGGGATATGGCAGTGAATTTACAGGGTACAGAGGAATAACACCTGAGTCCTCAAGAATGGCAACGCAATGGGGGTATCATGGGCGAAAGAGTATACTCTGTTACGTCCATGGTACTGCTCATGTGTAAAGGCGACGGTTACCACTGTCCATCAGGTGGGCCGTCAGCTTGTTTGCCATTCTAAGTTGCATAAAAATAATTACTTATTATATAATAAAATATTTAAAATAACAAAGATTAATACCGTATTAATGTAAATAGCTTTCCAATTACCGCTTTATAATTGTCCATTTTTTTTAAGTATTAAAATAGATATAGTATGTTATCGTTTATATATATATATATATATATATATATATATATATATATATATATATATATATATATATATATATATTTTTTCTACTTATATAAGATACGCAATTCCACTGTTATTTTGTTATATTTCTAAGGGTTGTGGCAGAGTTTTTGTTGAAAGCGTCCAAGCAGACGACTTTTGTACAAAGATGTCTGGTATATAATGGGGTAGTAAACTCTAAGAACAAGGACTTACATAGAAGGAACGATATAAATAAAAACTGTAAATCATACGGTTGCCTCCTTTCTTCTTATGCAAATATAATTAGTAAAAAGAGGACGAAAGATACACCATCTGGTTGCTATTTTTCTCAATTCATAGCAGGCTGGTGTATAGACAATGTTTGATATGTCAATTATTTGTCAATGACAAATTTTACATTACTAGAAATTAAATAAAATTAAATACACAAAATTTTCATTCCAACCATCTGGACGAGTGGCGGTCTTCCACCGTGCGTTTTTCAAGGCACTTTCTTCTACGCACAACCACTCTTTGGAATCAACTTCCAGCAGCGGTATTTCTGAACCGATACGACAACATAACCTACAAGAAAAGAGTATATTCCTTTTTAAAAGGCCGCCAGTACACCTGTAATGCCGTTGGTGTTGTGGGTGACCATGGGCGGCGGTAGTCACTTACCATCAGGTGAGCCGCATGCTCGTTTGCCCCCTGTGTTGTAAAAAAAAGATTATGTAGAAAGTATGCGAGCAGATTGTATCTGTATTTGGTAGGGTTATACGGCCGTATAACATTTTCCATACAATAGCCTGCTATGAACTGACAATTTTATCGCTCCTTCTATGTAATTCCTTGTTCTTATGGTAAACTCCAGTAAGGCATGATAGGGGAGAATAAATGCGGGTCCATTGGCCCATCGTGACGAATTCTACAGTGATTAATTGTTCCAGGTGGAACCGCGTGGAGGTCGACCGAACATACCCTATATTATTAGCAATTGGACTTTTAGACCTTATCATAAACTTTTCTTTATATATTGCTAGCAGTGGGTACTAGTGTCCCCATTATTAATAATCTACTATCCTCCATATAACGTACATTGTGTTGTTCCCAGCTGGTGGGGTCCCCATGCGGTCAACATGGGCAATACACCTTCTACAAGGCACTGCGGCTGACCGGACCCCGGGAGAGGATAGTCGCCATTGGGGACTTCTTCTTCGTTAGGATCTGGCAGGACTCCGAGCTGGTCTCCATTGGTGAGTTTTTTTATCATCATTCTAGCCATGATCTGTTCACTGCTGGACATAGGCCTCCCCCATAGACCGCCATAAGGAACGGTCTTCAGCCACCTGCATCTACTGACTCCCTGCAATGCATTTGAGGTCGTAACTCCATCTTATTGGAGATTGATGGCTAATATAGAAAGTTATACCAGAGGGAGACTTTGTACAAAAGTCGTTTGCTTGGACACTTCTGTCCCATTCGTGTTTCTACCGTGAAGCAGTTGTGTTTGCATGGCTGTGTTTCGGTTTGAAGGGTGGGATATGGCGTGAATTTACTGGGTACAGAGGAATAACACCTGAGTCCTCAGGAATGGCAACGCGTGGGGGGTATCATGGGCGAAACAGTATACTCTGTTATGTCCACGGTACTGCTCATGTCTATAGGCGACCGTTACTATTTTCCATCAGGTGGGCCGTCAGCTTGTTTGCCATTCTAAGTTGTATAAAAAAAATGGTTGTGGTGTGTATAAAAAAAAAGTAAGTAAGTGTGTAAGTTGTATAAAAAAAATACTTCTGGCAGTAACAGTGGTGGTCAGTCTCCGAGTGTTGGCAGTCGCACGCATACTAATGGTGGCGGAATTAAACGAGATAATTCTAAACAAATAACCAGTGGTATGGACATCACCAAGACAATACCAAGTTTAGATTTTTTTTTATATATTTATAATAGTTTTTGTCATCTTTATATCAGCCTTTAACTGTCCACTGCTGGACATAAGCCTCCCTTGGGGGGGTTTTGCCAGTAGTCGCCACGCTTGGCAAGCGGATTGGCAACCGCAGTTAGGCTTCAGAGATGTTTTAAGAGGGACGCTGCTGCTCGTCCCTCGCTTTCCCTTAGTCGTCTCTTACGACACCCACGGGAAAGGAATGGGATGGCCTATTCTATGCCAGGATCAAACGGACAATATAATAGTTAGGGGAGAAAGGGATTGTTAGTAATGGAGACTGAGAATCCCATTGCTAGCAATATATTTATTTTTATTTTTTATTTATTTTATTTATTCATAAACAAAAATTTGTATTTGAATGTTATACAATAATTTCATACACTATATAAAATATAAATTAAATCAAGCAATATACCCAACCAAGTCGACCTCCTCGCTATTCCTCTATCTAACTAACTATCATGGTTAATTCCTGATGAATTCATCATGATGGGCTAACTGGCCTGTTTTCATTCTCATCTATCACCCTTCACTGGTGCTCCGCCAGCGTATCCCGTTAGCGCAGGCGGGGTTACCATACCATTTTCACCCATCAAAAAAATATAGAGTATATAACAGTAATTTTAATGTTGCCTACCAAGTAAAATAAAGGGGGCAAGGGATTGTTAGTAACGGGGACTACTAGCCCCATTGCTAGCAATATACCCTGTCGGGTCTACCTCCCGTGGTTCCCTTGGAAACCATCGTGCTGAATGCCAGATGTGTCGATCACTATGGGCTAACTGACATGCCATGTCATCCTCACCTATCATGTGTCCCTAGTACTCCGCCAGTGTATACTGATAGCGCAGGCGGGGTTACCATTCCATTATCATCCATTAAAAAAGAAAATTAAGGAAATATGTTTTATCTTAGTAATCCGTATTGATATTTTTACATAAGCTTTGTATATATGTTTTTTTTTTTTATCATTTAAGAGTTTCCTCTTGTCGGTGCAACTAATTCATGCATCTTCCTCCAGCCAGCTCTGTCCCAGGCCATATCCTTTATCTCCCTATACGACATGACGCCTAGTGTTTCCTTTATCTGTCCCATGTAGTTATTCCTCGGTCTTCCTCTTCCTCTTTTGCCCTCCATCTTTCCTTCTACTATGCTCTTAAAAAAATCGTCATGTCGTATAAGGTGGCCCAGCATTTTGGCTCTTCTATTCTTTATTATTTCAACCAATGTTCTCTTCTCGTTCACTCTTTTTAGGACTTCCTCGTTCGTTAGTTTTTCTGTCCAACTTATCCTTTCCATTCTCCTCCATGTCCACATGTATATATGTACATATGTATAATTAAAATTAAGTAGCTTTATGCCCTCTATTCCGTTCGCATACGGAATCTGATAGAACCTGGTCAAAACATGGCGGAATATATTGCTAGCAATGGGGCTGGTAGTTCGCATCCCTCCCCCCTAGAAAAATAGGTTTTTTAATGGACAAATGTAACTCCTTCTGCGTTAACGGTATACGCTGGCGGGGTACCAGGGACACATGATTGATGAGAATGAAGTACTAGATCAGTTAGCCCATTGTGATGAATACACTTGGAATTCAGCACGATGGTTTCCAGATCACGTGGAGGTCTACCGGACAGGGTATATTGCTAGCAAGTGGAGTGGTAATCCGCATTACTAACAATCCCTTCCCCCCAGAAGAATAGGTTAATAATATTAGAAGTATGACAAATTGAGGATTCAAGGAGGAAGACAAATTCATTAGAAATTACCCACGCCTTGATATCGACCAGACAGGGTATGTTACTGGGAATGGGACGATAGTCCCCAATACTAATAATCGCCCTCCCTAAAGGTCCCCATTTGTTCTTGTATACCCACTTGTCCTATACATGTACACTGGCGGGGTACTAGGAAGGCATGATAGGTGAGGATGAAACTAACTCAGTCGTGACGAATTTATTAGGAAGGTGGAACCGCATTGGAGGCGACCAGAGTATGTTACTGACAATGGGGCCGCTTGTGCCCATTACTAAAAATTTAATTCTATCAGTGACTTCATTTACTTCTGTTCATTTCTATAGAGAGTAGTTACCATTGCCCATCAGTGAACCATTCCCTTCTGTGCTAACATAAAAAAATCTTGTCCACAGGCGAATTACAACTGCTATGGACCGACAGGGTCTCAGACCAGACCCTGGTGAGTCTCAGGCTGTACTTCCTGCCTGAGAACACGCCCGATGGTCGAGGTTTACACGGGGAGGTAAGTTATAAAGTAATTTTTCAACTATATTCCTAAATCATACTCGTGAACGGATATCGTTTGTTAAAAAATTGCGCGTCATATCAAAAGAGACTATATGGTATTAATTTTTTTTTTTATAATGAATTTATGAGATTGTTATGGCGCATGGTAAATGATTTTTTTACCAATCAGTGGAAGAGAAAGTACTAGGCGATCATAAATTGTAAGAAGATGTACAGTGAAGTAGAAATAGAATCAGCCCTCAATATTTTTGTAGTAATTTTGTTATATATGAAATGAAATGAAATGAAATATTTGAAATATTTATTTGCTTTAAACAGACATTTGACATTATAAGGGCCATGTGACACAACTTTTTGGCATCTGTCTAATTGACTTAAAATTGTAGGCATGCAAATCTAAATATAATAATAATAATAAATAGATTTATTTTCTCTTCACAATTCACAGTGAGATACAATGATAGATATGCTTATATTAAAGTAATCAAATTATAAATATAACTGTGAGAGACTGGTGCCTGAGATAGGTATAAGAATACCTGTATTGCAGGTCACCAGGGCCTCACTCCGCAGGGTTACTTACTAAGCACTTGTAATATAATAAGTGAATTCAATGTAATAAATATAATTTATAGGAAGAGATGATTAATTATAATTTAATCTGGAAGTTGTGTGTGCGCGCGCGTGTGTGCGTATGTGCGCGAGTATGTGTGCGTGTGTGTGTAGGTGCATGCGTGTCACTCGCTGTGTGTCTTTGTGTTTGTACGCGTTCATATAAAAAATTAAGGTCTTTAAGTTATTTTCTCACATCTGTGGCCCCCTGTAGCATCGTAGTCGAGTGTTTTCAACCAATTGGATGTGAGCTTTTGACAAGTGTACCTATGATGTCGGTAGATTGACAACTGAGCGTTGATTTTATTATATTTAAAAAAAAAAAAAACATTTTTTGAAAGCTTTAGTAGAACAAACAGAATTTTTACGACGTTTATTACTCTTCAAATTTGGATCAAACAGCATCTGTGAATGTTTTTTTAGTACAGTTGATGTTTGCCTGACTGTTAGCACGTCCATCTATATATCTGTGATGCATGGATGGATGTATGAGATGAGTTATTAAAATGTATGAAAGCATGAGTCGTGTATGTGAGGATAGAGGGACCTGTGACACAATTTTTCTCTGTCTACACGCCAAAAGGATTTGGCGTGAAGATAGAAGAAAAAAATAACTACACAAATCTCGAAACTGAGAAAACAGTACCAGGCGAACATGAATTCTTAGAAGATATTATTGAATTCAAATACAAACATATTTGAAATGGCGTAATAATAATAAGGCATGGAATTTGTAAAGCATGGGATTTCTTTCCCTCTGTCTACTCCCTATGGGGCCCGCCGTGAATATAATAAACTTCTTAATTAGTAATGCTTGCGCCTTCAAATAACAGGTATGAACATAAAAATCTATTATAGAAAACGTTTAAAACCAGCTCGCGTGGAAACCACAAAAATTGAGACCGCTCCATGCGTTCGTCCCGCTCGCACGTACTCTGTCGTATTCGCCGTCTCTATCTAATCCCTATTTGGTAACGCCAACTATTTCATGTATGAAATTACGATAAGTGTATGGTTTAAATGTTGAGAGGGAGCGGGTTTATTAAAAATTTATTTTATTGCTTTAATTTATTAATTACTAGGGTGTTTTTTTTTGGATGATAATGGAATGGTAACCCCGCCTGCGCTAACGATATACGCTGGCGGGGCACCAGTGAGGATGAAAAGGCAGGTCAGTTAGCCCATCAGAATGAATACACCTGGAAATCAGCACGACGGTTTCCAGGGGTACCACGTGGAGGTCGACCTGATGGGATATATGGCTAGGAATGTGATTAGTATTTCGCATTTCTAATAATCCCTTCCTTATATCCTCGGTCAACATTTTAGATAAAAATTAAAGAGTTCCCGTGGGATACTTAAAAAACTATAGTAACTTGTACAGCTTAGTACACGACCTACTTAAGTGAAGTCATTTCGAATTAAGGCAAAGAGTGAGAACGACACGTCCTTTGTTAATTTTGGTCCAGTATTCCCGGACATAATGAATAGGTAGGTGCATACATCGATATGTACAAAACAGGAATAAGAAATACCACGCGGACAATGTCGCGGGCATGAGCTAGTAACAAACAAATGCCATATTCATATTTACAATAGTATGCAAATATAGATTTAAAGACAAACATGCAAACACCTATCATCATCATCATCATGAAGTGATGGTGATGATGATATAAACACATTTGTAATATTAATAGGATACGACGTACGTACCTAAATGTTACTTACATATATAATTTAATGCATTGTATTATTTTTGTACCAAACACCTACCTATACACCGTGTCTACACACGATATTGAACTTTATGTCTGTGGCACAACGGTGAAATTACATTGTACTAGTGGTGGAGTAATTTTGTTGAACGCTATGGGATTTTTATAGAGCGAATGATATGATTTGATCATTGTAATATTTTTTTGTTTGTTTTATATATAGAATTTGTAAGTTTGGTTCGCCCTCGTAGCTTCTGAGCTATGACATTTTTTTTCTAATTTGTTCATTATATACAGTTATTTTAGACATAGTACATTTAAATAAATATACATAATGTTAACAGAGATTTAAAACTGAAAGTGTTGTGTTTCTTGCGGGTGCTTCTAAACAGATAACAACATTTCGAATCTTAAATCATATAAAATTATAAAAATGACGATCTAAAAGAGCTTATAACCAAATTTATTTAATTAAAGATTATTGTTATTCTATTACAAATAATAATACCAGATATTAAATTTAATCTTCTCTATATTACAAATGTAAAAATTTGTATCGATGGGTAGATGGATGTTTCTTACACTTTCATGCAAAAACTACTGTACGGATTTGAATGAATTTTGGTGTGTGTATATTTTAACTTGCATATACGTATGGTACTTTATATACTGACTAGCTTTTACCCGCGACATCGTTCGTGTGACTGGGATAAAAAGTAGTACTTCTCCGTTTCATATAGTACGTGTGTACCAAATTTCATAGCGATTGGTTAAGCCGATATAGTTCTTTAATTTTACAAACAAAGTCAATTTCACGTTTATAATATTAGTAAAGATTCATACGGGTGAAGCCGTGGGATACAGCTAGTAAGTAATAAATATAAAAGAAATAACCTCTGATTTTGTTATTTATTTATTTATAATAAAAATAATTATTATGAGAAAGTATCAAATTATGTTAAAATAGTACACAATACATTCATGCGACGCGTTGTGACGACTTTGGAATATAAAATGCATTTGAGTTGAATTCTAACTAAATATTTTTAATCGATTTTTTCTAGAGAGGTTCACAGTTCTTCTAATTTTTTTCTGTTACGCGATTACGTATAGGACCAGGTGGGTTGTGCCCACTCCAGAAGTGGCTGGTGCCCACCCCTGGAAGCTAGCGAAGTTTCCAAAACAGATTTTTGAGAGCACGTATCTGTTTTTTTAAGGGTTCATGATGACCTTGCCTGTGCTATCGGTATACACTGATATACCAGGGACACATGATAGGTGAGGATGTATGAGGCAACCGGCTGGAGGTCGAGTTAATATTGTTAGCAATGGGATTCTTAGACCACCGTTATTAATAATCTCTTTTTCCCCAATCTATGAGTTTTTTTTAATGGGTGATAATGAAACAGTAGCTCCGCCTACGCTATCGGTATACGATAGCGGAGTACCACGGAGGCATGATAGGTGAGGATGAAAGCAGGTCAGTTGGTCCAACGTGACAAATTCAACAAGAATTAACCATGTTGGTTTCCAGGCATAGTGTTTAGTAAACTGTATTGTAAAGATTTTGGATAATAAAAACACTGTATAATTATTAAAATGAATGTATTTAAAATGTATTTAAGGAGCCGTCACTGTTATAAATTCACAAACCAGAGAGAATAAAAAAAGTTACGTCATTGGCACATAGCCTCGTGGAGGTCGATCTAATAGGGTATATTGTTAGCAATGGGGATTCTTAGACCCCATTACTAACAATCCTTTTCCCCCCAAATCTTTAAGGTTTATTTCTCTGTTGGATTAATATTAATTTTATCATGACTGAATTAGTTTTTTGTTTTAAAATCTTAAATTACATAAAAAATGGGACACAGCGTCCTTACAATACTCATCGAACGACCATTTCCTTTATTGTCCCGACCGAGTATCGAACCCAGAACCTTAATTTTACGAAATTTAAAACCAGTGCGTTATGGAAGTGTTCAGCGTGTCATTGATTTTGTAAATTAACCTTAATCTCGCCCGACCTTTAACACGTTATCATTGTACTTTGAAATAATTCAACATCATTAAATATAGCTCGTGAAACAACAAGCGAACCCGGTAATATTGACTTGTTTATAACTTTATATACGGTTTAACTAAAAACTTGGTATATATATACTTTGCTCTTTTGAGGGCGAAGCAATAAACTGAGTTGTGGCCATTTTGTATTGCTATGGCACACTCACAAACGAAAGTTGCATTTGGTTTTGTGTATTTTTTGTCATTTATGTTATCTCGCTTTATTTTTGTGTATATATGTTGTAATTTGTGTGCTGTAAGTAATGCAAATAAAATTATCTATCTATCTATCTATATAAATATCTTTATTCATAAAAATACGTCCTATAAACTTATTTTAATTATAAGAGTCTTTTGTCTCCGTCTTTCAAATTGGAAAATTAGCGCTAAAGAAAGAGACAAAACACTGCAACAATAATAAAATGAGTCTGAATTTTGACATTTTTATGAATACTCTTAATTCATTATTATTTATATATATCACTAGCTGTTGCCCGCGACTTCGTCTGCGTTTCCGTTGTTTTTCGTAAGATAAGTAACCTATGTCCTTTTTCACGGTTCAGTGGTTTTGATGTAACAGACACATTTCCCTTCACTGCTCTGCTCCTATTGATCGTAGCGTGATGAAAAGTATACTATAACCTGTCCAGGAGTATGAAGAATAATTGTACCAAGTTTCGTTAAAATCCGTTGAGTAGTTTTTGTTTCTACAACGAACATACAGACAGACAGAGAAAATTTTTACTGATTGCATTTTTGGCATCAGTATCGATCACTAATCACCGCCTGATAGTTATTTTGTAAATATATTTCATGTACAGAATTGACCTCTCTACAGATTTATTATAAGTATAGATTATCTATATATAAGTCTCTAAAAGATGACAAACAAATTATATTACGCACATTTGGCAATAATACCGTATTCTGTCTGTTTTCTATTGTTTTCCCTTCCTATTTCTATACTCTATTGTTTTTTTTTCATATCCCAAAAAAATACCCCTACAATGCAGCCGAAGTCACGGGCGCCAACTAATGACAATAGTTTTTCAGTTGACTCATTTGAACGGTGCCAAATATTTCAATACAGTTCGACGGTCGCACCGCCTCTAGGTATTTGTATATCTTATCTCCGGTTCTTTGTGAGTAGAGCTGATAACGTGAACGGCCGACGGTTACCGTCGCGTGGTGAAGTGTTATCTATTCCTAGTTGTATTTTTTTTTTTACCACTGAGGTGGCAACAAGCATACGGCCCACCTGATGGTAAGTGGTTACCGTAGCCTATGAACACCTGCAATACCAGAATCCCATATTTAGAACTGACAAAATTTTTTATTGTGCCTCCCACTAAGTTGTTTATAATTACTCCTCTCCATCCAAAGGTTGGCTGGAAGAGATCGCTCTTAGCGATAAGGTCGCCCATTGTTTTCTCATTGTGATTATTTCTTGTAATTGTTTATATTTATAATATGTTTACTATTGTAATCTTTTAGAGGAAACAATAAAGAGTATAGTAACCTCTATAATTATAATAAATCTTTATTTCTATCACAATGACACTTCATTTTTAGAAATAATTTTCCATTTTTTTTATATGTTTGGTACCTTATAACTCCGTCAGTTGTGAACCGATTTGGAAAATGCTTTTTTTATCTGAAAGGATATACTTACAGATTGTTTCCAGAGAAATTTTATCAAAATCGATTCAATAGTTTAATTTTTAGATCAAAACACAATTAAATTGGGATTTTTTGTAGGACACAATCTTTTTTTTTTTTTTAAATTATTATGAAATAATAATATGAAGTAAATTAAAGAGGGAGACTTTGTACAAAAGTCGATTGCTTGGGTACCTCTGTTCCATTCGTGTTTCAACCGTGAAGCAGTTGTGTTCGCATGGCTGTGTTTCGGTTTGTAGGGTGGGATATGGCGTGAATTTACAGGGTTCAGAGGAATAACATGTGAGTCCTCAGGAATGGCAACGCATGGGCGAAACAGTATACTCTGTTATATACATGGTACGGCTCATGTCTATAGACGATGGTTACCACTTTCTATCAAGTGGGCCGTCAGCTTGTTTGCCATTCTAAGTTGTATAAAAACAACAATAAAATAAAACATAAAAAGATCTAATTTAAAGATAAATGCGCCTTTAATCGCTTTATTTCTAATTGTTATTATTAATATATGTGTTAGTGCAACAAAGAATGTAAATACTAGTTGCATCCTACATCTCCGTCTACATAAATCAGTATACATAGAATTCCAAGTGTTAAATTAATATATAACCTGTCCATGTACCAAATTTCATACAAATCCGTTCAGTAGTTTTTGCGTGAAAGAGTAATAAACATTCTTTCTTGCAAACTTTAGCATTTATAATTTTAATAATAGCTTTTTCCAATCGAAAGTACACGTATATAATAATAATATGAACTAAAGTTCTTAATGTCCCTACCGATAAGAAATATACCGTCGTATGTCGACTAGATTCTCGATACAGTTATTGATCAACTGTTTATCCAATATATAGGTATTTATATTTAATAATAATTCTTAGATATAGACGAGAACGAAGTAGCCATCCGTCATGCACAGGCATAACCTTCCAAAACCGGGGGGGGGGGGGGAAAGATTGTTTGTAACGGGGTCTCACTGCCCCATTGCTAGCAATATACTTTATCATGTCGACCTCCACGCGGTTCCCACTGGAAACCATCGTGGTTAATTCTGGTTGAATTCATCACAATTGGCTAACTGACCTGCTTTAATTGTCACTTATCATCCCTCACTGGTGCCCCGCCAGCGTATACTGATTTGACGCCTACTCCATGCCTTCTAGACAAAGAGTAGGCGAATTCATCGATGACAACGTTATCGCTAGCGAGTCTATGTGATAGAACGAGATAGCAACGTCTGATGTCTCATTCCAACTCATGAACACATGATTCGTCTTATTTGTTTAGGTCTGTAATTTTTCTGCTATCTCCAACCATTATCATCATATCAGCCGGTGACTGTCCACTGATGAACATAGGCCTCCCAATATTAGGAGGTTTTGCCTGTACTTGCCACGATTGGTAGTCGGATTGGCAACCGTAGTTAGGCTTTGGAGATGTTTTACTAGGGTCGCTGCTGCCTTATCTTTCGACCATTAAATTCCCTTCGCCTCTTACGATGTCCATGGGAAAGGTAAGGGTGGCCTATTCCATGCCGGGACTGCACGGCATAATCTTCAGGAGCCTTAAATTGTTTAACACTAAACCTACCAAGCGCAGTCAAATGACCGTTTAAAAAATTTAGTTTAAAAATGTTCATGTACAACGTTACTGTATCACCATGTAACTTTATTATCTATTCCTACAATATACATACAAGCTATTTTTCAATATTTACAACTCATTATTATTCACGTGCCCAAGTGCCTAAAATCTCTTTCTATATTAAGATACATACTTTATTTTAAAGCGGTCATTTGACCGCTCATGATAGGATTTTTTTAAGGGGTGATAATGGATCGGTAAGCCCATCCGCGCTATCGGTATACACTGGCGGGGCACTAGTGACGATGAAAGCAGGTCAGTTAGTCCATCGTGACGAATTTCATACCTCTGATATTGCAGGCGTTCATAGGCTACGGTAACCGCTTACCATCAGGTGGGCCGTATGCTTGTTTGCCACCTCAGTGGTATAAAAAAAATTTTCACTAGAATTAACCACGATGGTTTCCAGGGGGAACCGCGTGGAGGTCGACCTGATAGGGTGTATTGTTAGCAAGTAGGCCAGTTAGACCTAATTACTAACAATCCCTTTCCCCCCTATGAAATGTCGTTAGGTTTAGTGGTAAATGTGATAATTTTTAGTACGCTGACAACTCCATGGTTTTCCCATTTGCTAATTATTTACCATCTATCCGGTGCCGTAGCAGCGCAGAGCTACATTCAAATATGTACAGTTTTATGACAGCCCACTTTAGAATGAGTTAGTGTTTAAAAATTTGATGTCGATTCTACGTATTTTTTTGTTTTATTTTTGTCATATCCAGTACTAGATAGGTATAAGTGGGCAAAGGAAATATTTTTTTTTAAGGGACGTTCAAAGTTGCTTTGGAAGTACCTAAATTCTTAATACGACAATTTTTTTTTTTTTTTGTTATTTGATTACGGCGTCAATTCTCAACCGATTTTCAGACCTACTAGATCATAAGCATTTTTTTTTTTATTGTTTAAAGCGATGGAAGTCGCTTCGGAATTTGAATAATTGTTTTGAGTGATTTTATTATACGAATTGTGAATAGATTTTCTTTTTTTTTTTATTTCAAAATTCTCTTTGCTGTCGTTTAGGGTTGTGTCGATCCCATATTAGTTTAGGTTTCTTTGCGGAGCAAAAATTGCGTGTACGAACTTCGTGACACGGTATTTTTGTATATTATATTAAAAATAGTTTTTATATTCCGACGTCGCTTCTCGGTACGCGGTGGCCAGTCGGACATTTTGTTAACGTGCAGTACGGACAGCAAGACAAAATGGCGGCATTTATATATATATTTTTTTATATACCACTGAGGTGGCAAACAAGCATACGGCCCACCTGATGGCAAGCGGTTACCGTAGCCTATATACACCTACAATACTAGAGGTATTACGCGTGCGTTGCCGACCCTGAAGAAACCTCTTTACCCCCCTTTTGAAGAACCCCATGCTGTAGTCTCTTGGGAAAACCTCGGCAGGGAGCTCATTCCACAACCTGAGTGTTCGTGGGAGGAAACATCTCTGAAACCGCGTTGTACGCGACCATTGAGGCTGTAGGACATGAGGATGAACTCCCTGTCGATGGCGAGCCAAAAAAAAAAAACAAAGTTGCAAATAATTTTTTTTTTGCATGTTTATTATTCAACTGTTTTTTAATGGATGATAATGGAATGATAACCCCGCCTGCACTTTCGGTATACGCTGGCGGAGTACCAGGGACACATGATAGGTGAGGATGTAAAGGCAGGTCAGTTGGCCCGTCGTGATGAATACACCAGGACTTCAGCACGATGGTTTCCAGGGGGGCCACATGGAGCTCTACCTGGTAAGGTATACTGCTAGCAATGAGACTGGTAGTCCGCATTACCAACAATCCACGTGCTTCTCTCTGGAGACCGTCGTCTGAATTCCAGATGTGTTCATCACGATGGGCTAACTGACCTGCCTTTTCATCCTCACCTATTATGTGTCCCTGGTACTCCGCCAGCGTACACCGATAGTGCAGGCGAGGTTACCATACCATTATCATTCATTAAAAAAAAAAAGGTTGAATAGTGCAAATATGCACAAAAAATATTTATTTGCAATTTTGTTTTAATTATTTTGTATTAATTAAATAATAATAATAATAAATAACTCCCGGGAAAGATGCAGAAAGCGGTGCTCTTAGATTCTGCCCGCATTGTACGCCGGTTTCTCTCCCTGGGTCCCTGAACCCCGGCCGACTGTGCTTCTGCCGGGGGTTAGATTGCCATCTCCTCTCCTTAAGAGGGGAGATGAGAATTATAGTAAAATTTAAAAAATAATAATAATAAATGCCGCCATTTTTTCATTTTCCACCTATGATCCCTCACCGGTGCCCCGTCAGCGCTGGTGGGGTTACCATTCCATTGTCATCCATTAAAAAAAAATGTGTGTACCGATAGTGCCGGCGGGGTTTACCATTTCATTGTTATAATGATATTTTGTTTGCTGGCTGTACAATTTAGAAGCATCTTCCCACGCCATTTTAGTTAGTGTATAAAAATAAACATTGAACGTAATTTAATTTTATAACACTCTGGATTAGTTGTTAAATATACTATTTTTAATAGCACCAGAGGTCGTCAGTTCGAATCTCGCCTATATCGGTATGTATATTTAAAAATTGTGTCCCACAAAATGACTTCAGTTGTGATATAACCAGATTTTTTTTTATACAACTTAGAATGGCAAACAAGCTGACGGCCCACCTGATGGGAAGTGGTAACCGTCGCCTATAGACATGTGCAGTACCGTGCACATAACAGAGTATACTGTTTCGCCCATGATACCCCCCATGCGTTGCCATTCCTGAGGACTCAGGTGTTATTCCTCTGTACTGTGTAAATTCACGCCATATCCCACCCTTTAAACCAAACCAAATATCTTGGTTTTGCCACTATGTATGTCTTTTTTGTTTAATTTTTTTTTTTTTAAATTAATTTATTGTATTATTTTCTTTTTAAAGCTTTTATGTTTTTACTCGTTTTTTTTTTTAATTTCCCTTTCATTACCACAAACCGCTGCGACCCCGCGCCGCGCACTAGAAAGTTGTCCCCCCGTCCGTTTGTCTGTCATCATAACATAATAATTGTAACACGCGCCCAGAAACTTGATTATTATACATAATATGTCGCGCGAGTGCCACGGGCGTCGCAGTGTATACTGTGACGCCCACGGTGCTGGTTAGAGATTGTCAACGATGCAGTCTAGCTACTTCACTACTACTAATGTATTAATACTGTCCGGTCGACTTCCACGCGATACTCCATGGCAATCGAGGAGGGGGGGGGTTGTTAGTAATGGGGTCTAACCCTTGCTAGCAATGTACCCTATCATGTCGACCTTCACGCGGTTCCCTCTAGATATCGTCGTGGTTAATTCTTGGTGAATATATCAGATTGGGCCAACTGACTTGCTTTTATCCTCACCTATCATGTGTCCCTGGTACCACGCCAGCGTATATCGATAACGCAGGTGGAGTTACCATTCCATTTTCATCCATTAAAAAAAAGTCCTAGCTAGGGATGAGTAATTATTTAGCATATATATTGTAGTTACAGTATCTATATATTCGGCTCAGTAAGGTATATATTAAAATACGGTTATTCAGTGTATTACATCGAAAGTAGTGTCCGATACTCGTATGTGTATTAGATATCAGATCGATATAGGCATTATTGAAATGGTTGATAACCATTTTTTCCTCTGTCAATGTCAATAGATACCTAATGTATAGATATTGCAGCTATACCGATATTACCCATGCTTAGTACTTTTTTTTTGATGTGTGAAAATGGTATGGTAACCCCGCCTGCGCTATCGGTATACGCTGGCGGGACATCAGTCAGTGGCGATAGGGGATAATGAAGAGGCAGGCCAGTTAGCCCGTCGTGATGAATACACCTGGAATTTAGTACGATAATTTCCGGGGCGGACCACGTGGGGGTCGACCTGACAGGGTATATTGCTAGCAATGGGAATGGGAGTCCACATTACTAACAATCCCCCCCAGCATATAAGATTATGTTGGACAGTGTAATATGTCCCTTAAAACGGTCACACCGGCCACTCGGTCGAAACTGTATCGCGTATTAATTTCAATTGCGTTCTTAATTTAAATTCAATCATTGGAACATTTTATTTCTTGAAAATCTGTAAATCACAAACAGCCATCTTACTGTTACGTCACAGAGTACACGAAACACTATGTCAAATTACAACCTTAACGCATCGGAATAAAGAATACATAGTTTGTATTTCGATTTACGCTGTTATGGTATTTTTCAGCTTTGCCCCTAATGGGATAAAGTTGAGAATCGAATGTACAGTTTCAAAGATTCGGCTCACGAACTCGGCTCTTATAACGTTAGTGTACTACCGCGAATACAAAATGAAGTATGTCACATTATTGTATACGACTTTCGACTTTAACTGCTTAGAGATAAAGTAGATGTTTACTTGGAATGTTTTTATTGTTATTATTGTATTAGTGTGCGCGGCCGTAAAATTAGTTGTATTTGTGTGCGTATATTAAAGGTTGCTCTGTACGCTGAGTGGAAAAACGATGCAGCTCGGATTGTAATGATCATTATTTTTTTAAATTTACTTTTGTTTCTAATTTTATGTACTATATTTTTAATTTAAAATCTTTGTATTATTGTTTCATATCTAATCAAAATGTCCAAAAAATTTTCTAGTATTATTTATAAACAGTTGATAAAGTTAATATTATACTCTAAAATAAATGTACTCGCGCAAATCGATTGCTTAAATCGATATAATATATCTGATTATCAAGTAGTTTCTACTAGCGCTATTAAAAATTATTGTATATAAAATATTTATATTTCCTTATTTATAGAAGTGTCAAACGTCTCATAAACCAATTTTAGTTATTGAACTGTTTTATTTCTTATTTTTTTTTTAGCTATATTCTTAATTTGAACGAAAATGACAAAACAGTGTTATAGTTAAAACAGATTAATAGAAGTTTTTAAAAGGCCAAGTCAACTGTGAATTAACTTGTTTACGATGTAATAATAATACCGCGCGAGTTACAACGCTGCGACACTCAGCGCCATAAATATCAATATACAATCGAGGTAATTTCTGCAGCGCGCTACAACTACATACCGCGGGTGTGCTCGTCGCATTTAATTAATATAATTTTTTAATTAATTTAATATTTTTATTTTTATTTTTTTTTAACAATAGGACAATACTAATACGGTTGTTTAACAATCGATTACCAATTAATCAATCACTCAGTTTAATAGAATATCGATTAAATAAATGTAATAAAAATGAATATTTACGTAATCTATTCGATGGTAAGTACAATCTTATATTTCTTATAAATATAATAATGTGAATATGAATTTGTCTGTTTGTTGTCTCTTGACCTCTTAACGGCTTGACCGATCTTCATGAAATTTAGTATAGGTACACTTATTATTTGATATGGAGAAGGACAAAGGCTACTTTTTATCCCGATCAAAGTCGCGGATAAAGACTAGTATATGATAAATTAATATTAAAAAAAAATACTTAAAAAATCATACGTTGATACATGAAAGAAAGAAATTGCAAAATTGTTGTATTGTTCCAAACAGATAAACAGAAGGACCTCAAATTTATATTATTATATAAATAAAATAACTGGCAAACTCGACCTCGCAGTATTTTTGTTTTTTTTTTTTCAATATTTTTAATAAAATTCCTTACGTTGGCTACTGACTGTTAAAGTAGCTTTCTATCTAAGATTTTATTTTTTATTTTTAATCGATTGAGCAGTCTTTGAATTTATATATCTACAAACAAACAAACAAATATTGTCTCTTTATAATATTACCTTCTTATTTATAATTTCATAGCTCCTATAATCAGGGGGGGGGGGGGGGGAAAGGATTGTTAGCAATGGAGTTTGACAGCCCCATTGTTAGCAATATCGTGGAGGTCGGCCCTATCAGGTCGACCTCCACGTGGTTCCCCCTAGAAACTATCGTGAACAATTCTTGTTGAATTCGTCACGATGGGCTAACTGACCTGCTTCATCCCCACCTATCATCCTTCACTGGTGCCCCGCCAGTGTATACCGATAGCGCGGGTGGGGTTACCATTCCATTATCATCTATTAAAAAAAAAGCTCTTATAAACAATTTATTTATTTAAAGAACTTTATTGGCCAAACGAAAATATGGTACAAATGGCGGACTTAATGCTAGTAGCGTTCTCTACCAGTCAAGCTTTTGTCCTTTTCTTTCGCGCGAATCTCAATGCGACAGACAGGGACAAAACATTATGGAGCAAAATAGGTTTAAAGCACGTTTTTGTTTTAATGAATAAAATAAACTAAAAAACTATTTAAATTTAAATACAGAATTACGAAAACAATTTCCTTTGAGATAAAAAAAAATATTTCAAATTGGTTTACAACTGACGGAGTTATTAGGTAAGAAATATAAAAAAAACATAACCGAATCGAGAACTCTTTTTTTGAAGTCGGCTAACAAACAAACCCACAGGCGCGCGCGTTAGTGTAGCTCTCTTATCACGAAAACGATAAAGCGTTATCAACGAGGGCGCCACAGTGCCGTTACGGGCGGGAAATAAAAATGTTACTGCGGGAAATTTGGGTCAAGTCAATGTTCGGATTGTAAGAATCTACAACAAGTACTGAGTATTTTTTTTTTAGGATGAATATGGAATGGTAACCCCGTCTGCGCTAACGGTATACGCTGGCGAGGTACCAGGGAAACATAGATAGGTGAGAATTAAAGCAAGTTAGTTAGTACCATATGACGAATACAGGGGGGAAAGGGATTGTTAGTAATGAAGACTGAGAATCCCATTGCTAGCAATATACCCAACCAGGTCGACCTCCTCGCGGTTCCCCCTGGAAACTATCATGGTTAATTCCAGATGAGTTCATCATGATGGGCTAACTGGCCTGTTTTCATTCTCATCTATCACCCTTCACTGGTGCTCCGTCAGCGTATCCCGTTAGCGCAGGCGGGGTTACCGTACCATTTTCACCCATCAAAAAAGTATGACGAATTATAGGAATTAGCCACGAAGATTTCCAGGGAACTGCGTGGAGGTCGATCTGATAGGTTGTACTGCTGGCAATGGGTCTGTTAGTTCCCCATAGACGGATCTTTTAAGGGTATTATCACACTAACTTGTTCTGATTATAGAGTTAGTGTAGTTTTTCCTTTTGTTTAGATTAAAACTATTTTTTTTTTGTACAACTTAGAATGGCAAACAAGCTGACGGCCCACCTGATGGAAAGTGGTAACCGTCGCCTATAGACATGAGCAGTGCCATGGACGTAACAGAGTATACTGTTTCGCCCATGATACCCCCATGCGTTGCCATTTCTGAGGACTCAGGTGTTATTCCTCTGTACCGTGTTAATTCACGCCATATCCCACCCTTCAAACCGAAACACAGCCATGCAAACAACTGCTTCACGGTAGAAACACGAATGGGATAGAGGTGCCCAAGCAATCGACTTTTATACAGTCTCCCTCTGGTTGGCGTTATTTTCACTAGATTTTTTTTTTATTTATTTATCCGTTCACGACTTTACACTATAGAAAAGAATGGCTAATTTCATTCTATAATCTATGCCAAAAGTGTATGTCACTAATCTGTGGCCAGGTAATGGCGGTTGAGAAAAAAACGTAATAAAAAAAAAATAACGTCACACGGTCACATGCCGCGCTGCGCTAGCCGGTTGCGATGGTGTATGTAACCGTCTGTTATCAGGGATTTTTTTATTAAGGGGATAAGCACGCCCATTGATAATACAATATATTTGGGGGGAAAGGCATTGTTAGTGATGGATACTGAGAATCCCATTGCTAGCAATATATCCAACCAGGTCGACCTCCTCGCGGTTCCCCCTGGAAACTATCGTGGTTAATTCCTGATGAATTCATCATGATGTGCTAACTGGCCTGTTTTCATTCTCATCTATCACCTTTCACTGGTGCTCCGCCGGCGTATCCTGTTAGCGCAGGCGGGGTTATCATTTTTACCCATAAAAAAAAATACAATATATTTGTATGTGTTCGCGACATTGTAATCTCTTTTGTATAGTTTATAAGCGATATTTTATAGTCATTTTTATACACTGATTGTTATCTTTAAGCTATTAGTTTTAATCGTTCAAATTGTTAATTTTATAGACTTTTATATGATGTATGCTTTAGTTTTAAGTGAAATAAAACATTTATTGTGTCGAGTCCTCATTACCCACAAATAGAAATAAGAAAAAAATTGTAAAATGATAGTAATATTGAAAATTATAACAAATAAATAGACGCCAAATGGTGCCGCTCTGAAGAGACACGCGTCCCTCTCACACTCGCCCCGTCCCGCTCTCATAGACTCACCGGTGTGAGTTAGTACACGTTATCGTGCGCCCGGGCGGGTATAAAGATAGGCCGCCTACCGTAGAGCGGCATGTAATGCACTCCCCATCCGATAAAGGAACTAGGAGAAACTCTTCAGAGCGAAACCGGGAGCTTCAAGAAAGGAACACAGTCGTTTCTCTCCAGCCTGATCCAGCACCCTACAGTCCACGCTCACCGAACGGGTCAAGCTGCACCGTACAGTATGAATACTAGTATTTATTATATTATTAGATCTTACTATAGTAGAGTCACGCTGTAATCCTATATGGTATTGCAGCATGAATGGGCTGCCTCGGGGATGTACCACACCCTCAGAATACCGACGCTAAGTGGTCGCACTTTTAGTGCGATCACATTCCGTATGGTGAGTGAGGGAGTCAGGAGGCCCATTTTTTTCCTAATCCTAAAATTCTTCTCCCAACCTCCTCCCCTTGTCTCTCAATACGACCATGGCAGTGGAATTAAAAAAAATAACAAACCCCAGGGAGGAGAGAGGAGACTTTGTATAAAACTCGTTTGCTTGGCCACCTCTGTCCCATTCGTGTTTCTACCGTGAAGCAGTTGTGTTCTCATGGCTGTGTTTCAGTTTGAAGGGTGGGATATGGCAGTGAATTTACACGGTACAGGGAAATAACACCCTAGTCCTCAGGAATGGCAACGCATGCGGGGTATCATGGGCGAAACAGTATACTCTGTTATGTCCATGGTATTGCTCATGTCTATAGGCGACGGTTACCACTTTCCATCAGGTGGGCCGTCAGCTTGTTTGCCATTCTAAGTTGTATAAAAAAAGTCTCTTTCACTTATAATATAAAATAAAAATATATATTAATATATAAAATGAATAACAACAAGATCGTTTAGGTACATATTTGACATTGTCATGACCTTTCTCATTATATATTATTGTTTCTCAGCAAATATTGTTGAGCCAAACGTATGTTTTATATATTTATAACTTATTTAGTGACTTGGCTATTTACTAATGTACTAATGAATTGAAACACGGCGTTGTCTTTTTTTTTTATACCACTGAGGTGGCAAATAATCATGCAGCCCACCTGACGGTAAGCGGTTACTGTAGCCCATGAACGCCTGCAACAACAGAGGTATTACGCGCGCGTTCCCGATCCTGAAGAAACCTGTTTACCCTCCTTTTGAAGAACCCCATGCTGTAGTCTCTTGGGAAAACCTCGGCTACACTAAACATAGGAATAACACCTGAGTCCTCAGGAATGGCAACGCATGGCGGGTATCATGGACGATACAGTATACTCTGTTATGTCCACGGTACTGCTCATGTCTATAGGCGACGGTTACCGCTTTCCATCAGGTGGACCGTCAGCTTGTTTGCCATTCTAAGTTGTATAAAAAAAGGTAATATATAGCAATATTATTATATATTGTAGTTGCAGTATCTATCTATATATCGACGCAATAACAGATATATTAGATTTCGGTTATCCAATATCATCGTCATTTCAGCCTTCAAGCGTCCACTGCTGAACATAAGTCTTTTCTTTGGGAGTTTTGCCAGTAAATGCGAGGATTTGTAATTACTGGCAAACCAACGGATTGGGGGGGGGGGAAAGGGATTGTTAGTAATGGAGACTGAGAATCACATTTTTAGCAATATACCCAACAAGGTCGACCTCTTCGCGGTTCCCCCTGGAAACTATCATGGTTAATTCCTGATAAATTCATCATGATGGGCTAACTGACCTGGTTTCATCCTCGCCTATCATGTTTGCCTGGTAACCCCGTATGCGCTATCAATATACGCTGTCGGGGTACCAGGGAAGCATGATAGGTGAGAATATAATTAAAGGTCGCAGTCCCTCAAAAAAACTTTAAATATGTTAAAACCTTGTTATTTTGATCTAAAAACTAAATTACTCAACCGATTTTGATAAAATTTCTGATGGGACCAATCTGTGAGTATATCCTTTTAGATAGAAAACGAATTTTCCAAGTCTGTTTATAATTGATGGAGCTACGAGATAACGAACAAGAAAAAACCACTGAGTTGATAACCACTTTTTTTACAGTTGGTTGAAAACATGTCAGTTGGTCCATAGTAACAAATTATATATATATATATATATATATATATATATATATATATATATATATATATATATATATATATATATATATATATATATATATATATATATATATATATATATATATATATATATATATATATATATATTAATACAATAAGTTGTATAAAAAAATATTATAAATATACATTCTAAGGAATGGCAAACAAGCTGTCGGCCCACCTGATGGAAAGTGGTAACCGTCGCCTATAGACATGAGCAGTACCGTGGACAAAACAGAGTATACTGTTTCGACCATTATTGTTTCTCTAAAATTATGGGCTCTCTTGTAATTTTTCTTTTTACATTCATTACTTCTCCGTTTCATATTGTTTCACAAAAAGTTTTAAAATTAAATTTTTAATTCCAGAAAAACAGGTTCTTTCATACCTACCTCGGGGATTAGGGACTACAAACTATATTGTAACATGGCGTGAATTTACAGGGTACAGAGGAATAACACCCGAGTCCTCAGGAATGGCAACGCATGGTGAGGTATCATGGGCGAAACAGTTACTCTGTTATGTGCATGGTACTGCTCATGTCTATAGGCGACGGTTACCACTTTCCATCAGGTGGGCCGTCAGCTTGCTTGCCATTCTAAGTTGTATAAAAAAAAATAACAAAAAAAATAATTATCCAAAATGGCTTCCAGGAGTACAGCTTAGAGATTGACCTTATTGCTAGCAATAGGCTCTATATTGCTAGCAACGGGCCTATTAGGTACCCGTTACTAATAAACTCTTTACCCCCGGAAAGAACTATCAATAAATAGAAATAACTAAATATTTATAACTATAATGACAGCTACATACCGCGCGGCGGCGTGAACCCTTCGATTATGGTTTCGGTGGGGGTAGCGTGCGAGCGGGACGGATGTATTGTTGTACGACAGGGGCGGCTGTGGAGACGACTACGATTACAATTTTTAATGTATTACAAATTTGTTGATAGATGTAATCTAGTGTAAGTGTACAAATGATAAACAAAAAAACAAACAATAACAATAATAATAACAATTTGTTACAAATTCATCAAATTTAATCTTCAAAATGCTGATATGATGGCGGTGATCATCACTCAAGGAATCCAATGATTTAATAATAATGGGCGTGGATCTATTCTTTCAGTCTAAATTGACATTCAAGAAGCTTGTTGTAAGAACTATGAGTGACGATTATAATGAATAAGTTAATTAGGTGATTAAGTAAAATCTTAGGCTCGGTGTGATTGTATTTGTATGGTGTGAGTGTATGTGTGCGCTTTAATGTGTTACAATGGTAACAGGAGGTAGTGTATTCATGCAAACTCTGTTGTATTTATAAATGTATAAAATAAATATGGCAATACTGTATGTACTGTAACATACATGCATTGGTAAACATTTGTATTCGAGTGTCTTGTGATTGCATGTCTGCATTGTACTTTTCCTTTTTTGCGCAAACCAACTTTGTACTTTTATAATAATAATAAGAAACCTGTTATTAGCCTTAATATTTTAAATACTCGTATGTAAATCTTAACTGTAACGCCGTTGGTTACTAATAAATAAATAAATAAATAAATAATAATAATCATCATTATTTCAGCCATTATCCGTCCACTGCTGGACATAAGCCTCCCCCATAGACTGCCAAAAATAAACGGTACCGAGCCACCTGCATCCACTGACTTGCTACAATGCAATTTAAAAATAAGAATAAGAATAATTTATTTGCTCGAAATGTGGTACAAAGGTCTTAAATGGTAACTGAGCTACACATTTCGCCTTATCTAAACGCATGCAAATTTTGTCTTAGCACATGTTAAGTAAAAATTTATCAATTACGTATGTCCAAATAATTATTCTAAATACATATTAATTGTTACGTTGAATTAGTTAATTATGTCAACATTTAAAAATAGTCGATATTATAGTTATAAAGCATTGAAATTGTACATGTCATATTATTAAGATTATTACATAAAATGCATTCTTAGTCTAATCTACCATTCAGACTTACAAATTCTTTTATCGTGTAAAAACACTTTTAAATAAGCCAATTTCGTAGTTTTCTTCGGAAAATTTCAAAGGGCATTTCACGAAATGACTGGGGATCAATGTGAATATAATTAGTTTGTATCTATAATAAGTTTACTATTATCATCTTATGGAGGGAACAATAAAGAGTATCTATCTGTCTATAATTTAAGGTTGTATTAAAAAAAACGTACTTTAAAGTTTGTATGTATAGCATAACCAAATCGCCTATACATCTCATGGAGTTGAGGTATGTATATATTTATATATGTATGTATATGTAGTATATAATATTTGTTGTAATATATAATCTAATAAACAATATGTATTTGACGTTTTTGTGCATTATACGTGTACATTAATTAATTAACTCTTGCGCCACCTACCCACTTCTATCTGTTCTCCTTTAACCAAAGGTTGTCTGTAAGAGATCGCCCTAGCGATAACACCGCCTTTTGTATCTTTATGTATATATTGTAACCTGTACTTTATACTGCCGTATTTCACTTGAATTTTCTAATTCCCCTTTTATATTTTTATATTTATGGTGCAATAGAATATATAGTTAAATAAATAATACTTCAATCGTGGGAAAACCAGTGGATTGGATTTAAAAACTAAATTTATGAACGGATTTTTGATAAAATTCCTATAGGATTATCTGAAAGTATAGCTGAAAAAATAATTGAAAATAAATGACGGATTTCTGATGTCTGATGGAAACTGAATATACCATATATCTGAAGGCTCAATCACACGTTTTTTTATTTACTTACAAAATCATATCCACATCAGCTGACACTGCCTATTCCCATCACAAGGCTGAACATTTTTGTAATATTGATAAATGTTACATAACTATTATAAATAAACTAATGATGTAATATAAAAAATTCCTTTTTTGAAGTCGGTTGAAAAAAGTTATCACAAATTTTAGCCTGATTTTGATGATTCTTTTTCAATATTTATTTCTGTCTAAATTGAAATACACATAGTAATTAATAAAATAATATAAATATTTATAATTGTAACACTACTCCATGCATTTGTGTTCTACAGTGAAAAAATATCGGCCGGGCGCATACTTGCCTCTGACTGTTCAGGGTTGTCGCAAGCGCTTTATTATTATTATTACTTTTAATTATATTTGTTTTTAATATCGTTTTGTATATTTATTTTATGTCTATCTATCTATTTATTCAACCCACTGCTGGGTGTAGGCCTCTTTTTTGTAGCGCCATTTGTAACGTTCCTATGCTAACCTCCATCACTGCGCCCAGCTATCCACTGTCATCCGACAATCGGGTTCGTGGTCCTTCCAATATTCTTTGTCACTCTCTTGGGCACCTTTCTCTCACTATATTATCTGTACTAATATTATAAAGAGGTAAAGTTGTGAGTTTGGATCGTCGGGATAATCTCCGGAACTACTGATTCGTTTTGAAAATTCTTTTACTCTTAGAAAAGTTTATTCTTACTTTTTATTTTGGTGAATGTATACTTTCAGTTCTAATAGATGGCGTGCGCTGTATGAACGATTTGAAATTTATACTTATAATAAATCTGTAGAGAGGTCAATTCTGTACACGAAATATATTTACAAAATAACTATCAGGCGGTGATTAGTGATCGATACTATATAAACGTGCTCACATCAAATTGTTAAATACATCGTTCATGTTAAAATCTTAGAGAACTTTAGTGCAGTGCTTTCATATATGGAAAAATATCAACCTTTCTTAAATTTATTGAACAGTTTAAAAGTTACACAATCCATGCGAAGTCGGGGCGGATTGCTAGTGATAATAAGTAAGAACAATGGTAGCAACGAGCAATGACCAATTTTTTATATTTAATTATTTAAAAGAGTTTAAAAAACCACTCAGAAAGCGACAATACCCCACTCTCCCCGAAGGGAGCGAACGATCATCGAGGGCTGGTGATGAACCACCACCGCCCACCTCACGCTCAGGGTACTGCGCCACGTCTCGTCATCGCGGCTTGTGTGCCCTCACATATTGCGAGTTTCTGGGTGAAGAGCTTACTATAGAAATGATCCTATGAAGTAAGGTCTTGTCTACCAATGTCGCCGGCAGTCAAGTCAGTCGGCGAGAGAAAATCTGAATAGCGCGCTGTAGAATTTATGTAGCGACATCTAGTGATAAGTGTAGGAAACATCAGGCGGGCGGGGTTACAATAACATTCTCACCCATCAAAAAAAAAACTTACATTGTTTGCACGCTAGTTAGCGGGTTGCTAGTAATATTTTTAAGTGATTTAAAATAATCTTGATGGAATTATTATCGAATAAATAAGGAGTTGAAATAGGTAGTTTTCTAATTAATTAAAAAAATAAAAATTAAATTAATACAATAGTTAATCGGTGGCAACCCTGTGTCCTCGAGTTTGCTTCGTTTGCTTGCTTTACTTAGTGCGCGCCACGGGTATATGGTGGCAACTGAACTTTTTTAATTAATAAAATTACGTTTAAATTTACTTTTTAAAAGTAAAATTTATATTTCACGATGATTACCTCATAACTGTTTGTCGCCTGATTTAGAAGTTGATTTAGTCTCAATGGTTTAGTTTTTAATTTTAAATCGAAATAAATGGATTTGCCACAATTGGAGTCGATTTTTTTTTTCTTTGTGAACCACGAATTAATTATTAAAGATCGATTTTGTAAATCAATTTCACTAATCCTTCAAATATTGTAAATGTGAGTGTTTATAAAGATGTTGGTATGTTTGTTTGAATTAAATTTTGTTCCACGGATACGTTGTATACTAGTTGAACACGTGGAATATATAACGAGCAAAGTCACTGACTACTAGAGTTAAGTAATATATAGAAATATCCATATATTTTAGTAGCAGAATATCTATCTATCTAAAATACAGATTTTTTTTTTTTTTTACAACACAGGGGGCCAACGAGCATGCGGCTCACCTGATGGTAAGTGACTACCGCCGCCCATGGTCACCCACAACACCTACGGCATTGCAGGAGTGCTGCCGGCCTTTTAAAAAGGAATATGCTCTTTTCTTGAAGGTTATGTTGTCGTATCGGTTCGGAAATACTGCTGCTGGAAGTTGATTCCAAAGAGTGGTTGTGCGTGGGAGAAAGACAGATATTGCAACTAGAATATAATTAATATATCTATTACTTGGCCAATATATAGATATTGATCCAATGTAAATAAAATACATATATTATTGTTTATCCAATATATACCATAATATCAAAATGAAATACACCACCGGAGTTACTATAGATATCAGATCGGTAACGGGTGATACTGAAACAGGTATGTCCTTAATACCGTCGTAAATCTCCAGAGGAAGTCGATATATAGATATTACAACGATATTGAAATCTGTGCCTTCTTCTTACAACCAAGAAATAATGTAATTTATTTTTGTAAATAAATTACGAATAAAATTCTCAGTTACGTCCGTCGTCGGTTCGTGCGTTGGTAGCATTTCGTAGCGACGCGCGACGCCGGATTCCGCTGAATACAGCGATTGCAACATCTTGATACTTGATATTATTGTTTGTTAGTATTGTCTTGTGACTTTATTCGCGTGATTAGCTTATGTTGATTGGACGATAAATAGGATGATTAGTTTTTTTTTTTTAATTGGTAATAATGGAATGGTAACCCGTCCTGCGCTCTCGGTATACGCTAGCGGGGTACCAGGGAGGCATAATGAGTGAAGTTGAACCCAGGTCAGTTGGCCCATCATGAAGAGTTTATCAAAAAATTTACACGGTACAGAGGAATAACACCCGAGTCCTCAGGAATGGCAACACGTGGGGGTATCATGGGCGAAACAGTATACTCTGTTATGTGCACGGTACTGCTCATTGTACTGTTTAGTTAGTAACAGAGTAAATATATGTATATATTCATATACGATATCATAACCTTCAAGAAAAGAGCATATTCCTTTTTAAAAGGCCGTTGGCGCACTTGCAATGCCGTTGGTATTGCGGGTGACCATGGGCGGTGGTAGTCACTTACCATCAGGCGAGCCGCATGCTCGTTTGCCCCCTGCGTTGTAAAAAAATATATGATAATTATCGTGCGTGTTTTATAGATTTAATTCTTTTAATTTTGGCGTATTTAAAATAAAAAAGAAACCGTACCTATTGTTAAATTTAAATATTTTTACCGACAAATGCCAACAACCCGTGAGTGGCGGTACTAATGTACCGAGCGTATACAGCGATCTGTCGTCTTGATACTTGCTGTAAAATCTGACCCCAATATTTATCTGGGACCAATATTTACGTGACCCCAATTGACCCCAAATGTAGATAAACATTCAATACATATTTTATTATTTAATTCCATTGTCATGTTTTGGCAGAATTTTCAATTGACACCAAAGAGATGGAGATTTTCAATTCATTTTGTTTGTTTGTCACCTCATAACTCAGTCAGTTGTGAACCGATTTGGAAAATTCTTTTTTTATCTGAAAGCACGTACTTACTGATTGTTCCAGTAGGAATTTCATCAAAATCGTCTCAGTCGTTTAGTTATTAGAACAAGTGAATTGGTTTTGTCACAACTGAATCCGGTTTTTCTTAATGGGACCCAATCTTTTTTTTTTTCTAATTGTGTTTTGTGATGTGGTTGGTGAATTTTATCAACATGTCAGCCTTTAACTGTCCACTGCTGGACATAAGCCTTCCCCTTGGGGGGTTTTGCCAGTAGTTGCAACGCTTGGCAGGCTGATTGGTAACCGCAGTTAGGCTTTTAGACATGTTTTGATAGGGACGCTGCTGCCCGTCCCTCGTTCTCCTTAGTCGCCTCTTACGACACCCACGGGAAAGGAAGCGGTGGCCTATTCTATGGTATTTTATTGGTCTCATACTAATTTAATCAACATACAAATACATACTAGAGGGAGACTTTGTACAAAAGTCGATTGCTTGGCCACCTCTGTCCCATTCGTGTTTCTACCGTGAAGCAGTTGTGTTTGCATGGCTGTGTTTCGGTTTGAAGGGTGGGATATGGCAGTGAATTTACACGGTACAGAGGAATAACACCTGAGTCCTCAGGAATGGCAACGCATGGGGGGTATCATGGGCGAAACAGTATACTCTGTTATGTTCATGGTACTGCTCATGTCTATAGGCGACGGTTACCACTTTCCATCAGGTGGGCCGTCAGCTTGTTTGCCATTCTATGTTGAATAAAAAAAAATACATTCTTTTTTTTGTTTTGTTTATTTGTAAAGCAAAATGTTAAAGTTTATTATGTATGTATGTATGTTACATTTATTTTTATGTTGTTTGTACAAGCAACCGGTTCCCAAAAGTGTTTGCGAACGTTATGGCTTATGTACATGTGATTTATAGCGTTATGTTAATTGTATATATATATATATATATATATATATATATATATATATATATATATATATATATATATATATATATATGTAACACCCGTGGGTGTCGTAAGAGGTGACTAAGGGAGAGCGAGGGACGGGCAGCAGCGTCCCTCTTAAAACATCTCCAAAGTCTAACTGCGGTTGCTAATCCGCCTGCCGAATTATGTTCCCCTGGTACTCCGATAGCGTGTACCGTTATCGGAGGCAAGGTTATGCAATAAAAAAAACCGGGGAAACCATAGTGATTAATTCTTAAATTTGTCACAATGGGCCAACTGACCTGCCTCTACATCCTCACTTATCATGCATCCCTGGTACCTCGCCAGCGTATACCGATAGCACAGGCGGGGTTACCATTCCATTATCATCCATTAAAAATTGATTTTTATTTATATATGTACGTAAGTATAATATACAATCATAACTACTACATAATATTTAAATTGTTAACGTCACCCTTTTCCGCGCAGTCGGCTAAAACAGTCTACGAAACGTACATACTGTCACATTTAAGTCAGTTTATCGATTAGGCACTAATAATAGAACAGATGTGGTGTGTGGTGCAAGGCATACGCCGGCGGCGGTTTGTGTGTAGACTTGGGATTGGCTGGAATTAAAATTGTTTGGAATGAATGAATGAATGAAAACTATTGATTGTCCCCTTCAATGCATGATACAGATTAAAAATAACAATATGTACACAAATAAAATTAATAAATAATTACATAAAAGAGAGATAAAGAAGTAATAATGGGCGGCCTTATCGCTAAACAGCGATCTTTTTCGGGCAACCTGAGGATGGGGAGACTTATTAATATTGTGTCTGGTCAGGACGTAACAGAAAGGTAATACGACTGAAAAAGGGGTTCAAGATTATTTTAAAACCATAATCTTGAGGAGTGACATCGTATAATACTGTTCATAAAAAAAAATAAAAAAAAAACAATAATATCACGTACTTATTTTGTCATTTAAATATTCCTTCGTCGAATAATAACACTTTTTTAATAACAAGTTACGTAGGCTCTTCTTAAATTGGTTAATATTTAATTTTCTAAAGTCCTCCGGTAACTGATTGTATATTTACTACAGCCATTTTCATACACAACTTAGAATGGCAAACAAGCTAACGGCTCACCTGATGGAAAGATACCCGTCGCCTATAGACATGAGCAGTACCATGGACATAACAGAGTATTGTTTCGCCCATGATACCTCCCTTGCATTGCCATTCTTGAGGACTCAGGTGTTATTCCTCTGTACCGTGTAAATTCACTGCCATATCCCACCCTTCAAACCGAAACACAGCCATGCAAACACAACTGCTTCACAGTAGAAACACGAATGGGACAGAGGTGGTCAAGCAAACGACTTTTGTACAAAGTCTCCCTGTGGTTAAAAGCCGTTTACAAGCATTTAAAGTTTTGGTAACAAATAACGTATTTTCTCTTAATTATTACTCAAATTTTAATAGTTTTATTTCAATATTCTTTCCATAATACGCTGTTTTCTTGTAACTTGACGCGGAATGAGATATTTTAACATAGGTACCGTGGGCTTTCAATAGATTAGCAACAGTGGCAACTTGATTTACTAAGCTCTTATTTGCAGCGAGTCGTTGATATCTTAATTTTTTTTTATGGTAAGTGACTACCGCCGCCCATGATCACCCACAACACCAAAAGCATTGCAGGTGTGCTGCCGGCCTTTTAAAAAGGAAAATGCTCTTTTCTTGAAGGTTACGATGTCGTATCGGTTCGGAATTACTGCTGCTGGAAGTTGATTCCAAAGAGTGGTTGTGCTTTATTGTTGTTTTTAATATGCAGAAAAATGCAAATTAAAAATTTTCAATAGTAATATTGTAAAATTAAATAGTGTATGGTGCTTTTTTTTGTGGTCCCGCCGTAGAATAGGCCACCCCTTAATAATGTATAAACTCATGAACTACTCAACCGATTTAAAATATTGTTTCACCTATAGAAACCTACATTATTAACAAGTGACATGGACTATATTTATTATTTAAAAAAAAATTGTAATTTGCCTACTAAAGCTATAATAAAGAATTAATTTATCTGTCTATCCATCTTTCCTATATTTTTTATTTTATTCTTATTTGGAAAACAGTATAATTAACAGATAAAATATTATATAGTAAATAGTCCTCCACCGTGCGTTTTTCAAGGCACTTTCTTCCACGCACAACCACTCTTTGTAATCAACTTTCAGCAGTAGTATTTCCGAACCGATACGACAACATAACCTTTAAGAAAAGAGCATATTCCTTTTTAAAAGGCCGGCAGCACACCTGCAATGCCGTTGGTGTTGCGGGTGACCATGGGCGGCGGTAGTCACTTACCATCAAAAAAAATTGTAAATATTTATTAACCGAAGTTTTTTGTAGTTATTGATATTTTCTTCAATATTGTAGAACGTACTTTTGTTCTATCACCAATAGTTTCCGCAGCGCACGCGACCAAACATATTTTATAGCATTTTTTTACATCTCGAGTTACGTTACTAAAGTTTTAGTAAGGACCCCTAATGTCTAGCAATAAATATAGCCTATGTTACTCAGGGTGAATGTAGCTTTCTAATGGTGAGAGAATTTTTGATAACGGCAAAGTAGTTTTTGAGTTTATTCATTACAAACATACATACACACACAAATACAAATCTTTCCTCTTTATAATGTTAGTGTAGATTAGCTTTCTGTACATTGCAATCGAGTTACTAAATATATACAGTATTGGAGAATTATTTATTGTAATTTAAAATGCAAAATACAAATGTGTTTCAGCATATTTTGTTTTCATAAAAGATACAGTAAACAAGTGGTAACAATATTAGTTCTGGACAGACCAATAGGCGTACGTTTATACGTGTATTCGCCGCGTCAGTTTCTATTTTGTACCACACGCCACTTCGTAACCAGTACGTACCGGATTAATCCTATTCTAGAGTTGATTTACCCGGGTTTAGCCGAATATTTAGCCGGTAATAAAGCTACGTCCACACTAGTATGGTAATGGTCTCTGGTAATTAAGGTGTATACATTATAATACGTATATAAACACTAGAAGCCGTGTGGTCCCGGCGTAGAGTAGAGTGGTAGATATTGCTGGCAATGAAGTTGTTAGATTGCGACTACTAACAGTCCCTTACCCCTAGTCGCCTCTTACGATACCCACGCACTAGAAAGGAATAGAAAAATAAACATGAAAAGGAAAAAAAAACATGCAATCAAATTGAGAACCTACTTGTTGTTAAAGTCGGTTAAAAGTAATGTATTTGAAAGTATTTTTTGTAATCGATAAACTTGGAAAGTAAGGGCCTTCTGTTGTCTGCGGTTGAGTGTAAAGTGATGTAACTTAAAATTATACAATTTTCTGACACTGTTTAAATAGGGTCTCACATAATTGAAGATTCTGTCAAAAACTAACTTCAGTTAAGACAAAACTTGTTATTTTGGTCTAAAAATTAAAATACTTAACCGATTTTCATAAAATTTCTATCGGACCAGTCTGAACGAAGCAGGTCAGTTAGCCCATCGTGAAGAATTCAACAAGAATTAGCCACGATTGTTTCCATGGGAAACCACGTGGAGGTCGACCTGATAGGCTTATATTGCTGGCAACGGGGCTGTTAAACCCCATTGCTAACAATCCCTTTCCCCCAATAATTCATATTTGAGGGTTTCCGTTGTGTGCGCTGCGTAAATGGTTCATGTTACCCAAAATATATGTAAGAAAGATATATGCCTCTCTAAATGATTTAAAAAAATGTCCGCGACAGTATATGTCTATCTTTTAAGGTTGACTAATAACAGAAATCGACGCGGACCAAGTCGCGGGCAACAGCTAGTGTATAATATAAAGTACAAAACCATTTTTTAATATTCTTTCATTTATAGTAAAGCTGCTTTATCAGCGACTAACATAAGCTATATATTATTTAAAACAAAAATATAGGTCCCTAGTAAAATTACAATTGTGTTTTATAAAGCACCAATAATCTACTTATTCAAAGCTAATCGTCATATCAGCTGTTATCTGTCCACTGCTGAACATGGGTCTCCCCCATAGACTGCCATAAGGAACGGTCCCGAGCCTGCAACCATTGACTCCCTGCAATGCATTTGATGTTGTCACTCCGTCTAGTCATTCTTTGTTTCCTATCAAAAATTTACATTAAGCTAATATACTAGCTGATTCGGTAAACGTTGTTTTACCATATACATTATTTCTAGAACTATACATGAAAATATATCGTACTACAATTATTATATTCGATTGTCATCTTGCAATCCTATTGCGGCATATAAAAATTGCGATTAAACAACAGGGGTTGATCTTAAAGTAGTGAAAATTTGAATTTGTATGTATTTTTCAATGCTAAATCATATTAAAATAAAAATAAAAAATATTGTCAAATAAATAAAAAAAAAAATTTAAGGGTGGGTCACCCCTATCATAGAGGGGTATGAAAAATAGACGTTGGCCGATTCTCAGACCTACCCAATATGCACACAAAATTTCAAAAAATCGGTAAAGCCGTTTCGGATGAGTTTAGTAACAAGCACCGCGACACGAGAATTTTATATATTAGATAATAACGGTGCGAAGTCGGGCCGGATAGTTAGTCTATAATGTTTCCAACACAACGTCGAAAGAGAAACCGCTTCACGCGTCAGTAATTCGTGGATAACTTTGAATTGTATTGAACGTTGTTGGTGTAAACTTGAAGTATTACGATACGGGAAGTACTTACTGGTCGATATAAATAAATATGTACACACTTGACTGTAATACTTAGTGGGGTAGACAGAGGCATGTTTGTTGTGGATGATAATGGAATAGTAAGGTTTTCCCAAGAGACTACAGCATGGGCTTCTTCAAAAGGGGGGGTAAGGAGGTTTCTTCAGGGTCGGCAACGTGCGCGTAATATCTCTGGTATTGCAGGCGTTCATAGGCTACGGTAACCGCTTACCATCAGGTGGACCGTATGCTTGTTTGCCATCTCAGCGGTATAAAAAAAAATAACCCTAGTAAAAAAAGTAACGTGTGGTCTCTGTATGGAATGGGCCATCCCTTCCTTTCCGTTAGTGTCGTAAGAAGCAACCTAAATAATGGTCCCTCTTAGAACACCACCAAAGCCTAACTGCGGTTGTACCACTTAGGGATGATAGGTGAAAATGAAAAGGCAGGTCAGTTAGTACATCGTGATGAATACACCTGGAATTCAGCACGATGGTTCCCAGAGGCAACCGCGTGGAGGTCGACCTGATAGAGACCGGTAGTCTGCATTACCAACAATCTCTTCCCCCAACATAATTGTATTCATCGATTCGCCAAGTAACGCGTCACTTTATTTTCTCGCTAACTGTACACCGGGCTTGACTGTACATCGCATACAAATAGGCAAACAAAACCGGGCGATATATAAAAAAAATAACGCTAAAAAAAGGAGTTTCCTAATCTCTAAATTCTATATAAGCAAGCAACATTAACAACTACAGAGGGCGCTCGTGCGAAATTAGTTTTTATTCCATTTGTGTTTAAAGTAAATTTTTATCTGTATCTGAAATATTCGATTAGTTACTTACGTCTTTATGCGTTCGACAGTGTTTGAAAACTTCGTGAGGTTGTGTAGAGCGAATTAGTTCACTTGATACTTTATTGTTTACTGTTTTTGTTTTAGTGAGTCGTGAATGTAATGTCGATAAACCTGGATATCATACATCCGCCATCTTGTATCAAACTATGCATATCCTGTGTGTATATATATATATATATATATATATATATATATATACTAGCTTATTCGGCAAACGTTGTTTTACCATATACATTATTTCGAGCACTATACATGAAAATTTATCGTACTACAATTATTATATTCGATATATATATATATATATATATATATATATATATATATATATATATATATATATATATATATATATATATATATATATATATATATATATATATATATATATATATATATATCGCAATTTTTTTAAACAAAATTTGCTTCTTAAATATAAGATAACGAGATCATCAAAATAATCACACGCTAAAATATTAACCCTTCAACATATTTATTTTTTTGTTGGGTGACAATGGAATGGTAACCCCGCCTACGCTATCTGTATACGCTGGCGGGGCACCAGTGAGGGATGATAGGTGAGTATGAAAGCAGGTCAGTTAGCCCATCGTGACTCATTCCTCTAGAATTAACCACGACGGTTTACAGAAGGAACCACGTGGAGGTCGACCTGACAAGGTTTATTGCTGGCAATGGATCGGTTAGTCTCCATTACTAACAGTCCCTTCCCTCCCCCCTTCAACGTGTTTGGGTATTTGTAATCGCATGATTACTTCATTAGTTTGTTTTCACTTCTATTAGCTTATTTTAATAACAGGTTCTCCAAAATGGTCCAATAAAAAACCAGTTCGCATTATAATCGTGGTCATTTAGTCATTTTATTGCTCTCCTGAACATGGTTGGCTTGTGTTTAATGTGTTTATTAAATTTATTGCCTATATAAATGTACTAGTAAGAGAATTGATCTGTTTACCGGAACATATTTCATTGACATCTTGAAAATTTCAAACGGAATTTGACTCTATGGATTTGTATGTGACTTCACAGGTTTGAAGTATTTTTTTTATACAACTTAGAATGGCAAACAAGCTGACGGCCCACCTGATGGAAAGTGGTGACCGTCGCCTTTAGACATGAGCAGTACCATGCACATAACAGAGTATACTGCTTCGCCCATGATACTCCCCATGCGTCGCCATTCCTGAGGACTCAGATGTTATTTCTCTGCACCCAGTAAATTCACGCCATATCCCACCCTTCAAACCGGAACACAGCCATGCAAACACAACTGCTTCACGGTTGAAACACGAATGGTATAGAGGTATCCAAGCAATCGACTTTTGTACAAAGTCTTCCTCTGGTAAATGTATGTACATGAAATTTGTAATGACTTCGATTATGTTTAAAAAGCATCCGTTGTTTATTAAATATCTCGTTGATTTATGCTAATTGTTCCCGGTTTGTTTGTCGTACGAGTCGATTTTAAGTTAATTTTATCCGATTTATTGTAGTAACTATGTTTGTTTTTGTAGAATAACCTTTGAAATTATAAAATGACCAGTTTCAATAAAATTGAAACAAACTAATACTCGAACAGACGGTAACGCGGTCTGTTGATGACCATTTGTAGAACAAATAAAAAAATCGATTATTTAATTGATTCGTTACCAATTTCATTTAAAGAGTGTTTTTGTGATAATTTTAACTAAACTTGTTTACCTTCAGTTAAGTATTGTTAGTTTTATACCTGTATGCTCGAAATATATTGATCAGTAGTAATAATCTTCTATATATATATAAAAAATAATTGCTGTTCGTAAGTCTCGCTAAAACTCGAGAACGGCTGGACCGATTTGGCTAATTTTGGTCTTGAATTATTTGTAAAAGTCCAGGGAAGGTTTAAAAGGTGAATAAATATGAAAGTTGTTAACTATCTTTCAGATTATTTTTATGTAGATTTTTTTTTATTAATTATGTGTTTCTTTTGTTTAAGTTGATTTTATACAAAACTTTATACAAATCTTTTATTTATCGATTGAGGCAGTACGAAGTCTGCCGGGTCAGCTAGTAAAGGGATAAAAGGCAGCCTATGTCCTTCTTAGTTTCAGTCGAATGTAAACCGTTCGCTCTAAAGAAGTCGCGTATCAATCCCTTCCCCCCCCCCCTTCCTCTCCAGTACTGAAATTATTACCATTGCGTACTAAAAATTATAACAATGTTACATAATCAAATATCAAGATTTGTTACACCCGTATATCGACCCGCGTTCATCTTTCACTGCTTTCCGGCAGGGTCGCATTTGGATGTATGCAATAGATTTTTAATACTTCGTGAATAGATGGCGCGGTGCTTTGTCTTGTTCTCAACCGACTTCGAAAAGGGGGTGCTCAAGTTGGTTGCTGTTTTTTTTATTGTTACCTCATAATCCCGTCGTTTGTGAATCGATTTGTAAAATTGTTTTTTTATCGGAAAGGATATGTTTACAGGTGGGTCCCGTGGAAATGTTATCAAATTCGGTTCAGTGGTTTAGTTTTTAGATCAGAATAACTGGTTTTGAAACAAATGGTGTCGGTTTTTTTTGCGGGATACAAATGATATCCAATTCTGTATAATTTTTTTTATTTCTTTAATTTTTTTTTGTAATAAAAGAAATATGTATTCAAATCGGTCAAACTGTTTTTGCTATGTAGCTGGATTAATGAACAGTGGTGTGTTAAATAAACAGTATAAATTAACAGTAGTATCTTGAATTATATTATATACTAGCGGCCCGTCCCGGCGTCGCACGGGTGGACATTTTTACATTTTAAAAAGTGACCATTACGGCTGTACATGCGGCGGAAACTTAAAAATGGAGTAACATTTCCCGTTTTCCCAACATTTTCTTTCACTGCTCTGCTCCTATTGATCGTAGCGTGATGAAAACTATAACCTGCCCAGGAGTATGAAGAATAATTGTACCAAGTTTCGTTAAAATCCGTCGAGTAGTTTTTGTTTCTATAACGAACACACAGACAGACAGACAAAAATTTTACTGATTGCATTTTTGTCATCAGTATCGATCACTAATCACCGCCTGATAGTTATTTTGTAAATATATTTCATGTACAGAATTGACCTCTCTACAGATTTATTATAAGTATAGGTAATTTTGTTAATAACTATTAATTTATTTGTATATAATAATATGTTACATTTTTAATTTATTAATTGAAAATTGTTATTTGTATTTATATATTGTTTCTTTTTTACTATTCGTATGACCTCCCAAGTCCGTGCCTGCGTCGCCCCGTACCAAACACCGTCCGCCATTTTGTGTTATTGACGGCAGTGTATTCAAAAAAAAAAATAAGTTATCAGAAGTGATTATAGTGATATTTATCATCATCTAAAATTACCTGCATTCTAGCAAAATAAATTCATTTCATTTCATTTCATTTCATTTCATTTACTAAAAGGTTATTAAGTGATTTAGCAAATGTTTGGGAAAATAATACATACAGTAAACTAATAGGTAGTAATGGGGGAGGGATTGTTAGCAATGCGGAATATACCCTGTCGGGTCGACCTCCACGCGGTAACCCCCAGAAACCATAAAATTCAAAATTCAAAATTCAAAAAATCATTTATTCATGTAGGACATTTTAGCCGCTTATGAACGTCAAATTTTTACATTATAATTTTATATTTACCCTACCGTCCAGTTCGGTATATAGATCCAATTGAGAAGAACTGGCAAGAAACTCAATTGAATAACTTTTTTTTTTTAAAGCCAGTTTATTTACAATGTATATTTATATAGGTGTCTATGTCTAACATTAAATGAAAATTCAGTGCATGAACAACTATTGCCATGCACACTCGTCATTCAAGTAATCGTTTAGTGAGTAATAGGCTTTGCTCAGTAAATATGATTTAACAGATATTTTGAATATACATAGTGATTAATTACTGAACTCTTTACAATGGGCCAGCTGATCTGACTACATTCTCACCTATCATGTTTCTCTGGTGCCCTGCCAGCGTATACCGATCGCGTAGGCGGGATTACCGTGCCATTATCATATATTAATATTAATATATATATATATATATATATATATATATATATATATATATATATATATATATATATATATATACTGGATTATATAATACTGTTAAGTGAAAATTTCTACAACCTTCATCAGTCATCAACCTCCGACCGCCATTTCGTCCTCGCACGTTTTGCCACACGTTTCACCTCTAAACGAGGCATCTAACAAATATCCATCCATCTTTACAAAGTTTCGAATTTACTACATGTTAAATTAATAGGATTTCCGTGTCCGAGTGCGGCCCTGAATCGCCTGATTTCGTATGCGGCCGCCATTTTGTGTCAATAACAATTCTTGTTAAATTAAAAAATGTGATGATATTGTAATAATTATGTACTTTAATTATATTATACTAGTACTTTATATATATATATATATATACACCCACACACACACATATATATATATATATATATATATATATATATATATATATATATATATATATATATATATATATATATATATATATATATATATATATATATATATATATATATATAGATAGTCTTCATACAAATGCTTAGAGAAAAGCGGAAAAGCTTCATAAAAATAACTTGTATACTTGTTTTGTTTTATAATTTCTGCGTCTTTTTAATGCGTAAACAGTCATTTTATTTATTAAACAATTAAATATAGATACGTCAAGGTGCATTGTGTGCGTAAGTATATAGAACACTGGTAAGGGAACGAGTCAACCAACTTGACAATTAGCAACATTAGAAAAAAATACAAACGAATTGAGGACCTGCTTCTTTTTGAAGTCGATCGAAAAGGCATCATTGAAATCGGTTCACAGTTATCATTAACAAACACCGCGTAACATACATACGTGCACATGCTTAAAGTTAATCGTTTGTGTTAAATTTAACCTTGGCTCGTTAATTTAAATATTGAACGGCAGAGTTACAGAAAATATCATTTTGTTGTTTCCCTATGAGTGGCATTGACGGTTTGTTTTTTTTTTTATTGTAATAAAAAAAATATATATGTATCAAAAAGTTTTTATACCAATTATAAAGCCAAAGGTTGCAGACTGCAGATTGCATTGACGATAAGAGCGGCTTTTGTACTTCACATGTGTAATATAAAAATAAAGCGTAATATATATGTATATATTGTACAACTTAGATTGGCAAACAAGCTGACGGCCCACCTGATGGAAAGCGGTAACCGTCGCCTATAGTCATGAGCAGTACCGTGGACATAACAGAGTATACTGTTTCGCTCATGATACCCCCCCACGCGTTGCCATTCCTGAGGACTCAGGTGTTATTCCTCTGTACCGTGTAAATTTACTGCCATATCCCACCCTTAAAACCGAAACACAACTGCTTCACGGTTGAAACACGAATGGGACAGAGGTACCCAAGCAATCGACTTTTGTGCAAAGTCTGCCTCTGGTTATTTTATATTATTTTTCACCAATACATTCATGCCTTAATACGTGCCTGTTTTAGCTTATCCTTCTACGTACATGTCGGCCATTTTGTGTTTCTCGATCATTGTACGTATTCAGTGTGTAATATATAATTTAAATTGTTATAATATAATAATAATAATTAAAAACAAATATATTTATGATTAGAAAATTAGGAATTTACGTAAATTTATACTCGAAATGTCATTAATATATTAACATTTATATGTATTTTAATTTTTAAATGACTTAATTCGATAATGAGATTTCTGTATTGTCAACTGCCTGCCAAGAGTGGCAATTACTGGCAAAACCCTCCTAGGGGGAGGCTTATGTCCAGCAGTGGACAGTTGAACTGATATTGCATGGTGTAAATTAGAGGCATCGACTCTATGGGGTGTCATTTGTTTTATGTATTTACCTATCATATTATAGCAATTGATCTAAACCATATGCCATGTAAAAATAAAAATAAATAAATAAATACTGTATGAACGTTGATGTGAGGTGCTTGTGTTTTTTTTTTTATTTTAATGGATTCTAGATATCGATTTATAACTGACGGAGTTATAAGATACCAAACATAAAAGAATTGCCACTGAATTGAGGACCTATTCCTTTTTTTAAAAACGAATCGAATGATTACTCGAATAATAAGCGGATTTTTACATAAATTTAAAATTACGTAATTGAATGTTTAAAATATATGAATACATCAATATTGTTTCCTCTATTCAATAATACACCGCCTACTTATTTCTCTGTTCGCCCAATGGTCGACTGGTAGAGAACACCGTCCGGTGTTAAGTCCGCCATATGTACATAAAAATGTACTGTGTATTAAAGTTTAAATGAATAAATAAAATATAAATATTATTTAAAACTAATCCTTCCACAGTATCCACGTGTCACGAGCGAAACTTGCACATTCTGGTTGCGTCCCGAGATTCCCTCGCTTCCGTATGCTATTTCCTGTGTTTAATAATTAATCTCGTACCAGCGCCGAGTTACAGTGGTTTACAGAGAAATTCACATAATTTTGTAGCTTATTATTAATATTACTAAATAAAAATAAATAAAGAATTAGAATAATGGACAATCGATGGGGAAGAAAGGTTCTCGAGTGACGACGACTTAGGGACAAACGCAGTTTAAAACGATCCCCCACTAGATGGAGTGACGATCTCAAATGCATTGCAGGGAGTCGGTTAAGTGTCACACTAAATAGTAAATAAATAAATAAAAATCTTCACTTGATATTATAAATGCGAAATGAGTTTGTTAATTTGTTTGTCACCGCTTAACGTTTCAACGGCTCAATCAGTCGTCATGGAAATTTCTAGAAAGTTGTATATATTACTATTTATACGTACGTACATATAAAATCGATTCGATAGTTTAGTTTTTAAATCAAAATAACATATTTTTATCATAATCAAAGTCGGTTTTGTAGGACATAATCTTTATTTTACCCTCATGTTGGTTGTACACTGTTTTAAATGTTTTCTTAATTAGACCGATTTCTGAATTAGATCTCTGCTCGCGCATGAAAGACTTTTTATAGGTAAATTACCATAACACACAATAATTGTATCACGACCTATTATCGTATTTAATTATCTTCTTTATATATATATATATATATATATATATATATATATATATATATATATTTACAATTTTTGTTATTTTTACTAAATATTTAATCCCTACTATATATTATTACCTTAAGAGAAGCTTTGAATTATTCATCAAGTATTCATGTGAATTATCCAATGTAATTAACAAATATATTAAATGTATATGTAATAGTATAAAATATACACAAAGTTTTTTTTTGTAATACAACTTAGAATGGCAAACAAGCTGACGGCCCACCTGATGGAAAGTGCTAACCGTCGCTTATAGACATGAGCAGTACCGTAGACATAACAGAGTATACTGTTTCGCCCATGATACCCCGCATGCGTTGCCATTCCTGAGGACTCAGGTGTTATTCCTCTGTACCCAGTAAATTCACGTCATATCCTACCCTTCAAACTGAAACACAGCCATGCAAACATAACTTCACGGTAGTAACACGAATGGGACAGAGGTGCCCAAGCAATCGACTTTATACAGTCTCCTTCTGGTAATGTATGTATATTTTAGAGAATAAATGTACATTGTTGCCCTGAGTGCGGGCCTGGCTCGTCCCCGCCCCGCGCGCCCCCGCGCCATTTCGTGTTATTGAGAATTTATGTCGATAAAGCTGTGTACACACAGTTCCTTGTACTATTTTTAATTTTTTATTTTTTTTTGCGCATTAAATTTCATACGATTGTAAAATAGTTTATACAGTGCTAGTTTTTACCCGTGACTTTGTTCGTGTGACGCGGTTACGTTCATTGACCCGGTTAGTAGTCTATTTTCTTAACTATCCCATATAGTAAGGTGTTTACGAAATTTTATAGTGAATGATTCAAAACTATTGATTGCTTCCTTCAAATAATGATACAGATTATAAAGTTTAACAATTTGCACGTAAATAAAATGAATAATAATATAATAATATAAACTTATTTTTTTTATACAACTTAGAATGGCAAACAAGCTGACGGCTCACCTGATGGAAAGTGGTAACCGTCGCCTATAGACATGAACAGTACCGCGGACATAACAGAGTATACTGTTTCGCCCATAATAACCTCTTGCGTTGCCAATATAAATTATAATTATATGTATAAAAGCAAGATAAAGAGGCGACAATGGACGGCCTTATGTTGTTTGTATTCCTTACTAGTTCTACTGCTTTTATAAATGTGAAAGTTGGGGGAGAGGGATTATTAGTAATGGGAACGTTAATCGCCATTTGTAGTAGTATTCTCCGTAAGGTCGACCTCCACGCGGTCCCCCCCTGGAAACCATCGTGATTAATTCTTGTTAGATCTGTCAATAGGCTAACTGACCTAGTTTCATTCTCACTTATTTATCATCTATCAAATTGATAACTTTTTAATTATTATAGATGTGTGTATATATGCGTGTGTATGTATATGTATATATATATATATATATATATATATATATATATATATATATATATATATATATACATATACACAATATACATATATATATATATATATATATATACATACATATACACAATATACATATATATATATATATATATGTATATTGTGTATATGTATATATATATTTTGCATATATAAAAACCGATCAATTGTGTCATTACGCAAATGCGAAAACGATTCATGGCTTAACATAGATATAAATTTGATTATGTATTGACTGTAATTCAGCTGTACGTTTTCCAATAAATAAATAAATAAATAACTAAATCTGTCACTGGTACCCAGGTAGATTAATTTTTTATTTATTTATTGTTTTGATATAAAAATCTGCTTTAGTAAGCTATTTTTAGGAAGTGAAATAAAGAGAGCATTCCAAAACGCGTCTGAACTAAAAATATAATATATTGACTATATAAAAAGGTGCCTAATATTCAACAGGGAACAAACGTGATTCTATTTTTAAATTTTAAAATAAAACATAAAATAAAAATATTTCGACATTAATATAAAATGGTATCGCGGCAGTGTGACCGCGGCCGCGCGGCCGGCCGTTGCACCGAATAGAAGCAGCTCGGCTCGCTATCGGTAGCGCGCATGTGTGCGTGTCACATGTTCATATACAGCGTGCTACGTTTTGTTAACTTTCATTGTCAGTTGCTTTAAAAAAAATACAGAAAGCATTCAGCAATACTTGCAGATTCTATTCCCGTGCAATAATACAGTCATTTGTATTCAATTATGTTTGTTTGTATTGATCTGGGTGTTTTATATATGAGTAAATAGATAGAAACACTTTATTGTTTCCTCCAAAATATTGCATAAGTAAACTTATTATAAATACATACAAACAATTACAAGAAATGATCACACTGAGAGAACAATGGGCGGCCTTATCGCTGAGAGCGATCTCTTCCAGGGAACCTTTGGATGCAGAGTAATTATAAACAGTTTCACCGAAGGTACTAAACAAAAATAAATAACATATTTATTTTTAATTAAGTTATATATTATCTAATTTAATTAAATACATATGTATTTAAAAAAATATTTAAATATCTCTACCAGTTGTCTTGTATCTAAATTACAAGCTTAGTTTGGAAATAAATGGAGATTTGTACATTTTATAACACAAAACATTGCATTTGCTAGTATTATTATTTTCCGAAAAAATACTTGAATTTTGAACGTAGAATTGAGTTTTTATAAGTAGATTTTTGTTCGCAATATACAGTTTCCTGCGCTGTAAAACTTTATTCATTTTAAAATTAATATATGCCTATTTATATATATATATATATATATATATATATATATATATATATATATATATATATATATTCTTTATTGCACTAAAACATACAGTAACTACAATAAGTTAATAACAATGTTAGCAAAGGCGAACTTATCTCTAAAAGAGATTTCTTCCAGTCAACCTTTATTTATTTATAGTGAAATTTGAGGACTTATACCTATTGTTAACATCTGTACACTTACCATGGTTCTTGTAAATAACTAAAATAGAATTAACACTGTTTATCGATTGAAAAAAAGATTATCAAAATGTGCTCAATTTTGGCACTGTAATCGCATAATATGGTCATAAAAAATTCAGACTAATTGAGAAATCCCTCCTTGAGGGAGGAGAGCTTCAAGATCGATTAATAAATCGGGCGTGTAATTCAGCCACAAATTATAAATCAATAACCAAAGGTAACGGAAAATTAATTATTTGTACAAATTGGTTTATATAAGCGCATTTGATGAAACAATTGGTGTTTGATTGAATTTTCTATATGTATTAACGTTACGCTGCTCGCAGAAACCCCGAGTCAATCAACCGATGACAACTGAGTTGGGCAACTCTTGACTACAGACCGTGGTCGCATTCAATTTCCACTAAATTGATTCCTTAAAACAACGTAAACTATCAAAGTTTTCAAATTCATGTTTGAATCGTTCATCATCATCATCATCATCATCATCATCATCTCGGCTATTATCTGTCCCCCATAGACCGCCATAAAAAACGGTCCTGAGCCACCTGCATCCACTAATTCCCTGAAATGCAGTTGAGGTCGTCAACCCATCTAATGGGGATGGGGGGAGTCATACTACACTGCGTTTGCTCGTACGGAGTTGCCACTCAAGACCTTCACACGAATATCAAAACATCAGTGAGGACATTATTTCAACGGACTTTAAAAAAAAAAGAAGAAAATTCTCAATTCGGTTGTATTTTTTTATGTTTATTCCGTCAGTTATAAACCGATTTTTTTTTTCTGATATCATGTACTTTTAGATTGGTCCGATAGAGATTTTATCAAAATCAGTTTAGTAGTTTGATTTTTAAAATAAAAAACTATATAATAGGCTAGTTTTGTCACAATTGAATATGTATTTTTTTTTTGTGTGGGACACTGTCGTTATTGTTTATTATTTATTCGAACATAAAGCAGTAGGAACCAATGATTAATTTCGGGTTTATACAAACATACTTTGATAGGCAACACATTTTTTTTAATTTAAAATCTAGTATATGGCGTATCAAGGATAAATATATACCAGCGTTTTTAGGACTTTTAGGGACATAATTGTGACAACAAATTCGTAGTATTTTTTGCGTGATACAATAACAAGCATACAGACAGACAGAGAGACAAAACTTTTAAATATTATTTCAGCTTCTATTGCTGATATTAAGATCTCCCATATACTTTTTTTTTAAAGTATTTTTTTAATATCTCATGTTTACAGACATCCTTTAGTTACAATTTTATTATATAAGTAAGATTCTAATACCTGTTACTGATAAGAAAGGATTGTTAGTAATGCGAACTACCAGCCGCATCGCTAACAATATACCCTATCAGGTCGACCTCCCTGTGGTCCCCCCTGGAAATCCTCGTGCTGAATTCTAGGTGTATTCGTCACGTTCTACTTAATTCTCACTTATCATGCCTCCCTGGTACTTTGCTAGCTTATTCCGTTAACGCAGACGGGATTTGCCATTCCATTATCACCCTTTATAAAAAAAAAAAACCTATTGTTTGAAATGAAGAATATATTATTTTTTTTTAATTAAAAAGAAAACAATATATCCATTTTGGGAGCGGCCTGTATAAGTTCACCTTGTTGGGAACAAACACGGTCACGTACGTACAGCACACACGTGCAGGTCGCTGTGCGCGCGCGTATGTGTGCACGCGATGGTTTACGTTATGTTAAATTTAATTGTAAACACAAATCTACTGGGTTTTCTAGGGTTGCCAACTTTTTATTTTAATTTTATTTTTATTTGCCTACTTTAAAAATGGTTTTATTTTTTGCGTGTGATATTTCTAAATGTTTATGATGCTGAGAATGGGTTGAATTCCGGATCTTTTGTGATGTAATTTTTTTTTTCTATACTATTTTTGGAAGGTATACTTTGAAACGTCATACGCTTGTTTGTAATGGATAAACTCATAAACCACTCGGCTGATTTTGTAATTTTTTTTTATACAACTTAGAATGGCATACAAGCTGACGGCCCGCCTGATGGAAAGTGGTAACCGTCGCCTATAGACAAGCGTCTATTATACTCAGCTAAAACCATTGAACCTAAAATCTTACCAATGGGAGACTTTGTACAAAAGTCGTTTGCTTGGCCACCTCTGTCGCATTCGTGTTTCTACCGTGAAGCAGTTGTGTTTGCATGGCTGTGTTTCGGTTTGAAGGGTGGGATATGGCAGTGAATTTACACGGTACAGAGGAATAACACCCGAGTCCTCAGGAATGGCAACGCGTGGATGGTATCATGGGCGAAGCAGTATACTCTGTTATGTCCATGATACTGCTCATGTCTATAGGCGACGGTTACCACTTTCCATCAGGTGGGCCGTCAGCTTGTTTGCCATTCTAAGTTGCATAAAAAAAGAAAAAAGGATTACGTATAAAGATCCGTCAGTATTCTACGACTATGACGACATCGGTCGGATGTATATTTTAATTTTGATTGGGTTCTTTAATTCGACATTATATATTGGATCGTTATTAGATTGATATATAGATATATATAGATATTTGATATATAGATATTGCTATAAACTGAGCAGTGACCATTTTGTGTTACTATGGCACACGCGTGAAGAAATGTTAACAAAGGAGATTGTTAGATTATGTATTTTGTTTTTGTATTTTTGTTTTTTTATTTGTGCTTTTTTTATTTTTATTCTTTTGTCTCTTTTGCTGTGTATTACGTGTATGTTTTTTTTTTTATTGTAATTTGTGTGCTGTAAGTAATGCAAATAAATTGTCTATCTATCTATCTGTCTATCTATCTATATATTACTATTAACTAGTTTTTGAGTTTATTCATTATAAACAATCAAATCTTTCTCGTACACATTTCTTTTTGGATGGTAATGGAATGGTAACCCCGCCTGTGCTATCGGTATACACTGGCGGAGTACTAGGGACACATGATAGGTGAGGATGACATGGCATGTCAGTTAGCACATCGTGATTTTTTTTTGTATTGGTGAAAATGGTATGGTAACCCCGCCTGCGCTAACGGGATACGCTGGCGGAGCACCAGTGAAGGGTGATAGATGAGAATGAAAACAGGCCAGTTAGCACATCATGATGAATTCATCAGGAATTAACCATGATAGTTTCCAGGGGGAACCGCGACGTGGTCAACCTGGTTAGGTATATTGCTAGCAATGGGATTCTCAGTCTCCATTACTAACAATCCCTTTCCCCCAGCCCGTCGTGATGTAAACACCTGGAATCTAGCACGATGGTTTCCAGGGGGGACCACGTAGAGGTCGACCGGACAGGGTACATTGCTAGCAACGGAACCGGTAGTCCGCGTTACTAACGTGTTCTTTTCCTCATGTTTTTAATTTTAGTACAGATAAAAGTGAAATGGTACAAAATAAATATACAAACGGACAGACGAACAAATATTTTTTTTATATACATAACGAAGAGGGAAAATTACTTTTAAACACTCGCCCTGAAAATGCCAACCGTAAATTGAAGGGCTTATTCTGGTCGGTGGCAAATAAATTGAAACTTCTAGAACGGTCGGCGCTGCTGTATTAAAATGAAACTGCTTAATTCTAGTAATACGTTATTTTTTTATTATTTTTTTTTTAATGAATTTTTATTTTTTATTCATTTATTTATCCTTCACTGTACAATAGAACTTTGTACAAGTGGCGAGCTTAATGCCATATGGCGTTCTCCACCAGCTAACTGTTAGGTGAAAACAGAAAGCGTATGAAGGGCAGTGGTGGTGAAAATTAGGGACATAATTATAGTAACACATTAAGGCAATACACAATATAAATATAATATACACATAAGAAATGCACATATAATATATATATATATATATATATATATATATATATATATATATATATATATATATGGTTATATTTTTTTTGTTATATTTGTCGTATAACTCTGATAGCTGTAAACCTTTTTTTTTATACAACTTAGAATGGCAAACAAGCTGACGGCCCACCTGATGGAAGGTGGTAACCGTCGCCTATAGACATGAGCAATACCTTTTTGTGAAACACATTTTTAATTATTTTTTTCACAACCTGAGCGTTCGTGGGAGGAAACGTCTCTGTAACCGCGTTATACGCGATCATTTAGGCTGTAGGATATGAGGATGAGCTCTCTGTTGATGGCGAGCCGTATGATGATAGAAAGTGGCCGTAGGCATCATATTGAATATTGAAACATCGTCTCGACATCGCCTCGCTGTCGTCTTGTCCCTTACAGAATACGGCCGCGGGTTGGTTACTTATTTGAAAGCAATTTTAGTTCGCCCCCTTCATTTAGAATGGGTCAGGTACGGATTTAGGGCGCGTTTAGTATTATTATTACATTTTATTGATCCATATGTTTAAACTTAACCCTTCTTTGTACAACGGTGGAAATTTCCATCATAACATTGAACGCCCAAAAATTATACAAAAGACCAAGTTCACTTTAAGTTGATCGTGTCTGTATACCTTTTTAATGTCCATTGCAGAAAAAAAAACATAACTGTCAAATTTATTGTTTTAACCATTTTTCCTTTAATTTTGAACATGAATTATATCACCTTGATTTATTTCACTAATAAAAAAAAAACGTGGAAAGAAAGGCTAACCTTAAGTGGAAGTCGTCATGATGAGCTAATTAACTTGCTTTTTTCATCCTCACCTATCATTCTTCACTGGTGCCTCGAAGGTGTAGCCGAAAGCGCGGGTGGGGTTACCATTCCATTATCACCCATAAAAAAAAACCCGGGGCGGGTCGCTAGTTTAAATAAATAAACTTTACGGCCCTAATACGTCCCTGTGCACACCCTTTTCTCCCGCCGCCCCCCGAAGTAAGGGCGCGTACACACCGACCGCGCGGTGGGTTTTTTTTTTGATGGGTGAAAATGGTATGGTAGCCCCGCCTGCGCTAACGAGATACGCTGGCGGAGCACCAGTGAAGGGTGATAGATGAGAATGAAAACAGGCCAGTTAGCACATCATGATGAATTCATCAGGAATTAACCATGATAGTTTCCAGGGTGAACCGCGATGAGTCTCCATTACTAACAATCCCTTTCCCCCCTTGAGCAATTGTGTTTTTATGGCTGTGTTTCGATTTGAAGGATGGGATATGGCCGTGAATTTACACGGTACAGAGGAATAACACCTGACTCCTGAGAAATGGCAACGCATGGGGGGTATTATGGGCGAAACAGTATACTCAGTTATGTCTATAGGCGACGGTTACCACTTTCTATCAGGTGGGCTATTCTAAGTTTTTTTTTATGTCGTGCGGTACCGGAGAATAGGTAAAGGAAACCACTGGGTGTCATGTCGTATGGGAGGTGAGAAAATGTGGCCTGGGATAGAGCTGGTTGAAAGAGAATGCATGAAATAGTTGCACCGACAAGAGGTAACTGTTAAATGAAAAAATACCATATGCTGTTTTTTTTAATGGATGAAAATGGAATGGTACAGGCGGGGTGCCTGCGCTATCGGTATACGCTGGCGAGGTACTAGGGAAACATGATAGGTGAAGATGTAAAGGCAGGTCAGTTAGCATATCGTGACGAATTCAACGATAAATTAGTCAAGATGGTTTACAGGGGGAACCGCGTGGAGGTCGACCTGATATATTGATAGCAGTAGGGACTTACCTCCTCATTGTTACCACACTTTAATGTGAATATTTCCAGAATCGTTCGGTGTGTACGTACTCTAACCACGAGTAATCCGCCAATCCGCTGAGCCGGGCGGCTGGGTGGGTTTTATTTTCCCCATATTGATAAAGGTGATGTCCCAGCGGTGGGAATACCCCAGTAATATCATAAATGCGATATGTCAGTCTATTTGTTATGTTTTTATAGCTATCCCATTGGACTGGCAGTTAGAAATAACTGATTTGGAGGATGGCTGGTCTGATTTGTTGACCGACTTTAAAAAAAGGAGGTTTTTTATTCGGTCGATTTTTTTTCTCATTTGTTACCTCATAACTCCAGTTGTAAACCGTTTTGGTGTATTCTTTTTTTGTATCTGAGAGAAAAAGGATATTTTTTTTTTATTAAAATAAACTGAGATTCAAGCATTTTTCTTTAGGCATTTTTTTTTTCATTACCGCCCATTCGGAACGCAGTTAAGTTGTTAGTAATGAGAATCTGACGACCCCATTGCTAGCAATATACCCTATCAGGTCGATCTCCACCCGGTTTCCCCTGGAAACCGTCTTGGTTCATTGTTTTTGAATTCGCTGCGATGGACTAACTGACCTGCCTTTACATCCTCACCTATCATGTGGCCCTGGTACCACGCCAGTGTAAACCGATAGCTTAGGCGGGGTTACCATTACATTATCACCCATTTAAACTCTGAAAATCGTCGTGGTTAATTCCTCATAATGAGTCAACTGACCTGCTTTCCTCCTCACCTATCATGTGTCCCTGGTACCTGGCCAGTGTATACCGTTTTTTCTGTTGGATGAATGGTATGGTAACCCCGCCTGCGCTAACGGAATACGCTGGCGGACCACCAGTGAAGGGTGATAGATGAGAATGAAAACAGGCCAGTTAGCCCATCATGATGAATTCATCAGGAATTAACCATGATAGTTTCCAGGGGGAACCGTTAGAAGTCGACCTGGTTAGGTATATTGCTAGCAATGGGATTCTCAGTCTCCATTACTAACAATCCCTTTCCCCTCCTAGCGTATACCGTTAGCGCATGCGGGGTTACCATTCCATTAAAATACATAAAAAAAAAACTATGTCTGTAAAAGCAGTATATAACGTTTACTTCTAACTTACTGCTAACGCTTTTTACAATGTAAGGTTAACAAATTGCGTATAGTTAAACTTTAGTATTGTTTTATATTTAATGGCATACTTATGGTATTTAGGTTTGCAAACTACTATTGTAACCAATTATAAGAATGACAACTAAAAAAAAGACGAAATTTTATAAAAAACCAGAGAGAGACTGTACAAAACTCGTTTGCTTGGCCACCTCTGTCCCATTCGTGTTTCTACCGTGAAGCAGTTGTGTTTGCATGGCTGTGTTTCGGTTTGAAGGGTGCGATATGGCAGTGAATTTACACGGTACAGAGGAATAACACCTGAGTCCTCAGGAATGGCAACGCATGCGGGGTATCATGGGCGAAACAGTATACTCTGTTATGTCCACGGTACTGCTCATGTGTATAGGTGACGGTTACCACTTTCCATCAGGTGGGCCGTCAGCTTGTTTGCCATTCTAAGTTGTATAAAAAAACTTATTATTTCCTATATATAATGATAATTAAAATGACTGCCCAGTTCGAAGTGTGAATCAGGAGTGGCTTTTCAAGTCGTCACGTAAACCAGCCTCGTGGTGCAGCGTCAGCGTTTACTTAGTTTTTTTTTATGGGTGTAAATGGTATGGTAACCCCGCCTGCGCTAACGGGATACACTGGCGGAGCACCAGTGAAGGGTGATAGATGAGAATGAAAACAGGCCAGTTAGTCCATCATGATGAATTCATCAGGAATTAATCATGATAGTTTCCAGGGGGAACCGCGAGGAGGTTGACCTGGTTGGGTGTATTGCTAGCAATGGGATTCTCAGTCTCCATTACTAACAATCCCTTTCCCCCCGCGTTTACCTAGTTAGGCATCTACGTCATTTACACGAGTTTTGGACCATCCGGTGTCAGAGGTCTCGATAGTGGGTCGCTATGTAACTATTTATTTTTATACCACTGAGGTGGCAAACAAGCATACGGCCCACCTGATGGTAAGCGGTTACCGTAGCCTATGAACGCCTGCAATACCAGGGGTATTACGCGCGCGTTGCCGACCCTGAAGAAACCTCTTTACCCCCTTTTGAAGAACCCCATGCTGTAGTCTCTTGGGAAAACCTCGGCAGGGAGCTCATTCCATAACCTGAGTGTTCGTGGGAGAAAGCATCTCTGTAACTAACTTGTAAAAAATAAATAAATTGTTCCAGGACGAGGTACTAGCGATAAACGACAAGGTGGTAGTCCGGGCGGAGGACCTGCTCAGCTGGGTGTGCGCGGGCGACAGTTGGCGGTGGGGGCTGCGTGCTGTGTGGAAGGGCTCGTGTGCACCGCCAGCGGAGCCCCGCCACACGGCGCCGCTGCACCACACCAAGCTGGACTTCAGCGACATCGAGAGGGAGAAGAGTACTATAGGTCAGTAAAGGAGTACTTCTACGTACTTACAGTCCAACCTACATGGGGGGGAAAGGGATTGTTAGTAATGGAGACTGAGAATCCCATTGCTAGCAATATACCCAACCAGGTCGACCTCCTCACTGTTCTCCCCGGAAACTATCGTGGTTAATTCCTGATGAATTCATCATGATGGGCTAACTGGCCTGTTTTCATTCTCATCTATCACCCTTCACTGGTGCTCCGCCAGGGTATCCCGTTAGCGCAGGCGGGGTTACCATACCATTTTCACCCATAAAAAAAATCACTAAAGTGGGGAGAAGGCTTGTTAGTAATAGGGAGATTAGTCCCCATCGCTATCAATATACCTTATCAGGTCGACCTCCACGCGGTTCCCCCTAGAAACCATCATGGTTAATTCTAGAGGAATTCGTCGGGATGAACTAACTGACCTGCTTTCATCGTCACCTATCATCCCTCACTGGTGCCCCGCCAGCGTATACGAATAGCGCATGCGGAGTTACCAATCCATTATCATCCATTAAAAAAAATCACTACAGTGGTATTAATTTAGAGCAGCCGGAAAGCATCATTGGTGAGTGAAGGAAGGCTGCTATATGCTCATGGTCCAATCTATGTGTGTGGGATTACCTTTTAGTGAGACCTATGTTCAGCAATGAACAGTTATGATGGTGATGAGAACTGATCCTGTATGTGATATAAACGATAGTTACCATTAGGTACGCCTTCAGCTTGTTTACCATTCTAAGTTGCATAAAAGAAATAAGAAATGTCTGCATTAGGCAAAGGGAACTGGCGCATCTGATGCTGTGCGGGTCCCAGTGCGATGTGAACAGCTGCACAGCGCTGGTTTACAGCCAGTATTTCTCTTGACAGCAATAAAGAGTTTAGTGTCTCATATTAGGTAAAAGGAACTGGCTTAGCTGATGCTGTGCTGGTCCTAGTGCAATGTGAACAGCTGCACAGCGCTGGTTTTCAGCCAGTCCCTCTCTTGACAGCAATAAAGAGTTTAGTGTCTCATATTAGGTAAAAGGAACTGGCTCAGCTGATGCTGTGCTGGTCCTAGTGCGATGTGAACAGCTGCACAGCGCTGGTTTTCAGCCAGTACCTCTCTTGACAACAATAAAGGGTTTCTTTCATTGCGCAATATCTCGTTGGGCTTTATATCATTACCAGGTAAAATTTCTATCCCAGAACGTACTTTTGGTTGAAGAGTGTGTGAGATTACATAATACTAAGTTGGAAACCCTATCTCCAAGAGGGAGAAATATACGGAGAAGATTACCTTTTGTTTAAGAAGTTTGTGTATACAGACTGTTATTTAACTATCACCTTCTCTTCTTTCCCCTTCTAGCAGTGGACGCGGAGTGTCCCGGTGTGGTGGTCTTCTCGTACCCTCGATACTGCCGCTACAGGGCGCTGCTGTCCCGCCTCGAAGGCATCCAGGGGGACTGGCTGAGGGACTCTCTAGTGGCTGCGCTTGGAGGTTACGCGGCACCCACCAAGAACACCAGAATACTGTACTGCAAGGTTAGAGTAATATTAAAAAAGCTTTATGCCCTTACATTTAGTGTGATTTTGATTTAAAAACTTAATTACTGAATCGATTTTGATTAAATTTCTATTGAACCAACCTGAAAATATATCCTTTAAGATAAAAAAAAAAATTTTCAAATCGATGTGGAATTGACGGAGTTATGAGGTAACGAACATAAAAAAGGCAGCTTATGGTGAAGGGATAGGCAGCAGCGTCTCTCTTAAAACATCAGCAAAGCCTAACTGCGGTTGCTAACCCGCCTGCCAAGCGTGGCAACTACTGGTAAAATACGAGGCTACGTTCAGCAATGAACAGTTATTACAACAAACATAAAAAAGATAGTTGAAAAGTTTGGTCTTTCTAAATATTTCACTGTTTGCATAGTTCTGCAAGCCACAACCATATTAATTTACAGCTCTCTCCTTAATTCCAGGACACCTTCGAGTACCCGGAGCTGGAAGGACACGAGTTTGTGTGCAACCACCTAGCGCCTAGGTTGAAGGGAAGGCCGCGTGGCCGCCGTCGACGTCCCCCGCGCTCACGTAGCCACTCCCCCTCGTCGCCATCGCCGTCGCGCTCCAGCGACAGCGACCACGACCGCCCTCCTCCTCAGCCTAGGGTTGGTGACCTCTACTTGTCAATTTATCAGATTTCTCGTCTAATTTACAGGCTTTTTTTACAACACAAGGGGCAAACGAGCATGTAGATCACCTGATGGTAAGTGACTACCGCCGCCCATGATCACCCGCAACACCAACGGCATTGCAGGTGTGCTGCCGGTCTTTTAAAAAGAAATATGCTCTTTTCTTGACGGTTACGATGTCGTATCGGTTCGGAAATACTGCTGCTGGAAGTTGATTCCAAAGAGTGGTTGTGCGTGGAAGAAAGTGCCGCGAAAAACGCACGGTGGAAGACCGCCACTCGTCCAGATGGTTGGGATGAAATTTTAGTTTATGGCGGGTTGTACGGTGGTGAAAATCAGCAGCTGGTATCAATCCGAACAATTTCTAGGCTCTTCTAATCAAAGAGTTTTTAAAGGTGAAAGCGGAGTGTTGATCAGAAAGTAAGTGCCACAAAATCACAACAATCATCTTGCGGGATCTTGCGGGATATCAGGCAACGAATTTCTGACTGAGGTTGAAACACCCAGAATCGGTTTAGAATGATAGATGAGGATGAAGTGGAGTCAGTGGGTTCGTCGTCATAAATTCATCATCAGGAAGTATAATTACGGTGGTATTCAGATGGGTCGAGTGGAAGTCGATCTGATAATGGGTTCAGAAGTCCCCATTAATAACTCTTCCTACCCCTCTAAATTATGTGGCAAACACGACAATGTATTAGGAGAGCAGAATGTACGAAGATGTCTGCGACACTTAAATTTTATAGCATCTGCATTATTTATGATTGCCTGGTATACAACGCCTCTAAAAACGTACAGGTTGACCCAACAAATTGTTAGCTGAAAGACAGGGTGTTTTAGTAATGGGGAAGTCCGTCTCTATATCTAGCAATATACCCTGTCAGGTCGACCTCCAGGCGGTAATCTCTGAAAACCATCATGGTTAGTTTATAATGTACTCGTCGCCCTTTAACAAAGGTAGATGTTCGGCCCGTCTTCGGTCTTTTAACAAAAAAATTGCTATTGGTTCACCCTTTTAAATTTTTCATACAGGTATAATATGCGTCAAATCTCGTTCCAGATCCAAACCCCCCGGCGGCTCACACTCCGCAACGGCGATAAGCACAGCGACGAGGATGAGGGGAAGGAGGCCACCGCCGAAGACAAAGCATTCCTGATGACGCTCAAGAAGTTCTACAAGGACAGAAACGAGTCGTTCAGCGCTGCGTACACGCTCAAGGACTGTGAGTGCCCAGTTTAATATCTTCTCGGAGAATTATCTTATGGGGGCAGACAGAACCGAAACTTCCTCATAAACATACCAGAGGGAGACTATGTACAAAAGTCGTTTGCTTGGGTACCTCTGTCCCATTCGTGTTTCTACCGTGAAGCAGTTGTATTTGCATGGCTGTGTTTCGGTTTGAAGGGTGGGATATGGCAGTGAATTTACACGGTACAGAGGAATAACACCCGAGTCCTCAGGAATGGCAACGTGTGGGAGGTATCATGGGCAAAACAGTATACTCTGTTATGTCCACGGTATATTGGTTACTGTTGCCTATAGATACCTGATACTTGGATATCACAGTATACACTGTGACGCCTATAAATCTTCCTATGTTCACGGCAAATACCTTATTAATTATTATTTCAGCCCTTAACTGTCCACTGTTGGACGTAAAGCTTCGCCATAAGTGGAGTTTTGCCAGTAGTTGCCACTCTTGGCAGGTTGGTTGGCAACCGCAGTTAGGCTTTCAGAGATGTTTTAAGAGGTACGCTGCTGCCCATCCTTAGCCAGGCAAATTCCATACGGAGCACCAAATCTGGTACCTTTAAAAGTTGTTCCGAGGACTGATTCTGGTTGTCCATCTTCTCAAAGTATATGATCGCCTGGTACTTTTACAAGATAATTTAGATTTTTTTGTTTTATGCACTTGTACTTTGGATGTCACAGGATATACACTGTGACTCCCGTGATACTTCAAGTGCATTTCCACTTTTGAAATGTAATTTAAATAAATATTTGGATTAATTAATCTAATTACTTGCTACACAAAAAAGGGCGTTTGTTTTTATCAAAAAAAAAATGTGTCAGCCAATTTGACGTTTCGCTGACTGGAAATGGGTCGTGTATAAGTGTAATTGGTTGCCAATAAAGCCGGTCGTGTGTCCGCCTGTCCACCAGTGTCGCTTCGGGCGCTGTACGCGTGGGTGCGAGCGCGCGGCGGCTACGAGGCCGTATGCGGCCGCAAGCTGTGGCGGCACGCAGCCGCGCAGCCCGCCCGCGCCCGCCGCCACTACGAGCGGTACGTAGCCTTGGAGGGGGGGAGGTGAAGGTGGAACGGTACTCCCGCCCGCGCTGTCGGTATACGCTGGCCGGGTACCAGGGGAGCATGATAGGTGAGGAGGAAAGCAAGTCAGTTGGCACATCGTGACGAATTAACCACGACTGTTGCCAGGGGGAACCGCGTGGAGATCGACCTGATAGTGTATTGTAGTGTAGCAATCCCTTCTCCCCGCGCTAGCGGGGTACTAGGGAATCATGATAGGCGAGGATGAAAACAGGCCAAGTTGACTGCCATTTCGTCCCTGCACGTTTGGCAATACGTGTTTCACCTTTAAACGAGGCATCTTCAGGCAAATAAGTGGGTTAACAGTTCGGCATCCGAACTGCGAAACGAACGAAGTGTGGGAAAAAGTGCGGGGATGAAATGGCAGTAGGAGATTGACGGCTAATATGGAAGGTTTTAGCACTTCTGGTAGTAACAGTGGTGGTCAGTCTTCGAGTTTTGGCAGTCGCACGCATACTAATGGTGGCGAAATTAAACAAGATAATTCTAAACAAATAACCAGTTTGTTTTTTATTTAAAAACTAAACTGCTGGACCGATTTTGACAAAACTTCAATGCGACCAATCTGTAAGTATATCCTTTCAGATAAAAAAAAAGTTTTTTTTCGATTCGTAACATACTTAAAAAAAAATATAACCAAATCGAATACCTGCTGCTGTTTTGGTGTCAATTGAAAATATTCGAAATACCTCCTTCAGATTTCTGCTGCCCTTCGAACACCACGAACGACGGAATGGCCACAAAGTGAACGGGCGAGTGGACGAGCCCCACACCATAGCCACCATAGAAGTGGCCGACTCCCCCCTTAGGGATGTGGATAAACAGCCCAACCTCCCTGAAAAGAGACTCCGCACCCCCTCACCGAAACACGAACCTGTCAATAATGAAACATGCGAAGTCAAGGAGGAATACATAATATCCAAGCCTGCTGAAGAACTCAACAGGGAATTCTTGGAATCACTACCCAAAGAAGAGAAATTTATCAATGTAAAACCAGCGGAGAAGTTGTTTGATCAGAAAGTGGATGTGAAGGACCCCGATGCGGATGCCAAGCCGATTCTAGTGGATTCCAGCAATGTGATAGACGACAGTGGGTGTAAGGTGAAGGATGCTTCGGTGTACGGGAACGAGCTGCCGCAGAAAGTGAATTCGAGTGAGTTTTTTTTTTTTTAATAGATATGTTTTTAACTGACTTTTACCTCCGACTTCTTACGTGATTGGGATATGTTTACCGAAGTAAAAGGTAGCCTTATACCAAATTTCATAGTAATTTGGTAAACCGTTTAGACGCTATAAGGTAATAAACAAACTCATTTGCACATTTATAATATTAGTAAAAATTCAAGATTATGAATCGTGGTATTTGGAATGAATGGTCCACCTGATTGATGAACAGAAACCGTCTTTAATGGGTGATAATGGAATGGTAACCCCGCCTACGCTGTCGGTATACGCTGGCGGTGTACCAGGGACACATGATAGGTGAGGATGTAAAGGCAGGTCAGATAGCACATCAGAAACCGTCTTTAATGGGTGATAATGGAATGGTAACCCCGCCTAGGCTGTGGGTATACGCTGGCGATGTACCAGGGAAACATGATAGGTGAGGATGAAAGCAGGTCAGTTGGCATAAAGTGATGAATTTTACAAGAATTAACCAAGATGGTTTCCCGGGGAATAGCGTAGAGGTCGACCTAAAAGGGTATATTGCTAATAATGGGGATTAATGTCCCCAAATGTAATTACTAACAATCCCTCTCTCCCCCTGGACAATCACCGTCGCCTTTACACATATCATCAGTACATACTGTCACAATCATGCTTTTTACGTTTAGTACTGAGGAATGGCAACGCGTAAGTGTTACCATGGGTGTCACAGTATATCCTATGATGCCGACAGTGCTGTTCACGTATACGCGACGGTTACCACTATCCATCAGGCGGGCCGTAAGCTTGTTTGCTGTTCTAATAATAAAATATAATTTATGAATCCGAGCAGAAGGTACCAGGCTAACATGTGTTCTAAGGAGATATTATTCAGTTTGTTCTTCTGCGGAAGCACCTTTTTAAGGTTTTTAATTCGAGGAGATTTTATACAAAAGTCGTCTGTTTTTTTTTTGTATTATCTGTATTTCTTTCTTTCTTTCTTCTTTCTATGATACTCAAAGTCTACTGGATGTTTGCAGGCGGCAGCGAGGCGGTTGCGGCAGGCGCCGACGGCAGCTCGCTGTCGAGCCTGTCCGCGCTCGGAGACAAGTATGTGAACGGACACCACGCTCCGCCCGCGCACCAGGTACCAGACCATTTTACCCATTATCCGTCCACAGCTGGACATAAGCCTCCCCATAGACTGCCATAAAGAACGATACTGAGCCACCTGCGTCCACTTACTCCCTGCAATGCATTTCAGGTCATCACTCCATCTAGTAGGGGGTCGTCGTACACTGCGTTTGCCTGTACGCGGTTTATTACTTTTAGCCAAATGTCAAATTATTTTGTGATTTCGACATAGAAAGGGCCAATCCTTCCTTTCCCGCGGGTGTCATAAGAGGCAGCTAAGGGAATTAACTGAGCGAGTGACGGACAGTAGAGTCTCTCTAAAAACATCACCAAAGCCTAACTGCAGTTGCCAATCCGCTTGCCAAGTGTGGCAACTACTGGAAAAACCCCCCACACGAGTATATTCAGCAGTGGACAGTAATGTTTTTTTTTTTTAATGGGTGATCTCTGCGCTATCGATGCGAGGTACCAGGGAAACATGATAGGTAAAGATGTAAGTAGGTAAGTTGGGCTATCGTGACGAATTCAACAGGATATAAACATGATGGTTTTTAGGGGATCCGCTTGAATGTCGACCTTTTAGACCCGTGTTTCCCAACCTCTTCTGTCTCATGCCCCACTTAGACATTTCTAAAATTTTTATGCCCCCACACAATTTTTCCCGACTAAATTTACTTGACGACTCTAATCGCCCAGTTCAGGGGGGAAAGGGATTGTTAGTAATGGAGATTGAGAATCCCATTGCTAGCAATATACCCAACCAGGTCGACCTCCTCGCGGTTCTCCCTGGAAACTACCATGATTAATTCCAGATGAGTTCATCATGATGTGCTAACTGGCCTGTTTTCATTCTCATCTATCACCCTTCACTGGTGCTCCGCCAGCGTATCTCGTTAGCGCAGGCGGGGTTACCATACCATTTGCATCCAATAAAAAAAAAATCGCCCAGTTGATATTTTGGTAACGTCAAACGAAATTATACCTACCTAATAAATATTTACAGCATTGTTTAATTTACTTTTTTTTGTTAAAGTTGGCATCGATATCTGCTCGTAGCATTGCATTTAAATGGGCCGGAGCAAGAGGGTTAATACCGCTTCGAGTCCATTCTATCAAATTGCCCCCCTGTGGGGCGTGGGCCCCACGTTGGGAATCATCGTATTAGAGAGTATATTGCTAGCAGTGGGGCTGTTAGAGATCCCTAATACCATCAACAGCGATTCCTTAAATGGGTTCCGTAAAAGACACTAGGGTTCCACGAAATTATTTATACAGTGAAACAATTACATTGTTCACTTTAAAAATTAAAAGAAACTACATTTAAAGTGTTGTATTTTTAAAATATTTCTAGTAAAAGCTTTTGTTTTATGAACACTTGGCTAACAACCCCTAACCCCCCCCCCCCTCCCTGACAGTGAACGGTTGATACCGTCATCATTAAGGTGATATATGTTGATTGCAGAAGAGCAAACCGGTGGGTCGCAGCTCGCTGCGGGCCGTACGCGTGAAGCCAGCGCGGCCCAACCACGCGCCCGCAAACACACGTGAGTACCTTAATCGTTGGTGATCTACTAAACTTGGTGTTTTCTTGGTGATGTCCATACCACTGGTTATTTGTTTAGAATTATCTCGTTTAATTCCGCCACCATTAGTATGCGTGCGACTGCCAACACTCGGAGACTGACCACCACTGTTACTGCCAGAACCACACCAGTACCACAACCTTCCATATTAGCTGTAAATCTCTAACTGCCATTTTTTTTATTATATATATATATATATATATATATATATATATATATACTGGGCAAGCCCCCTGTGGGGCTTGGACCCCACGTTGGGGAATATCGAGCCAACCTGTCCCTTTCACCCTGTATATATATATATATATATATTAAAGGTTTACCAAAGGGAGACTTTGTACAAAAGTCGCTTGGGTACCTCTGTCCCATTCGTGTTTCTACCGTGAAGCAGTTGTGTTCGCATGGTTGTGTTTCGGTTTGAAGGATGGGATATGCCACTATAGTTCTCAGGAATGGCGACGCGTGAGGTATACCAAGGGTGTCACAGTGTAGCTTGAGATGTCCACAGTGCTGTTCATGTATAAGGTGACGGTTAGCGCTATCCATCAGGCGCGCCGTAAGCTTGTTTGCCGTTTTATTAAAAAAATATAATTTATATATCTGAGCAGAAGGTACCAGGCTAACATGTGTTCTAAGGAGATATTATTCAGTTAGCTCTTCCGCGGAAGCAACTTTTTAAGGAAGTAGGTTTTTAATTTGATTGTATTTTTTATTATAAAGAGACTTTGTACAAAAGTCGTTTGCTTGGGTACTTCTGTCCCATTCGTGTTTCTACCGTGAAGCAGTTGTGTTCGCATGGCTGTGTTTCGGTTTGAAGGGTGGGATATGGCAGTGAATATACACGGTACAAAGGAATAACACCTGTGTCCTCAGGAATGGCAACGCATGGGGGGTATCATGGGCGAAACAGTATACTCTGTTATGTGCCACTTTCTAATAGGGCAGCTTATTTTATTCTAAGTTGATTAAAAAATATGTAATTCTGCTGCAGCGCCCATTCCCCCCCTCCGGCCGGAGTCGGCGTCGTCATCGCCTCAGCCGGTGGTCACCACCTCCACAGTCGGGCCGCCCATCACCAACTTCGGGATCCATCATCCGCCAGCGCCTATTAGCGATGATGAAATTGTGGAGGTACATCATTTAATTCGACTACAATCTTTTCTAAGTTTTAAACTAGAGGGCGCTTTATTGTATCCAAAAGTTTATAAGAAAAACTTCCATGTAATGGCAACGCATGGGTGGTATCATGAGCGAAACAGTATACTCTGTTATGTCCACGGTACTGCTGGTGTCTATAGGCGACGGTTACCACTTTCCATCAGGCGGGCCGTCAGCTTGCATAGAAAAAATAATGTAATCACACTAGAAACGGAAATAGGTAATCTATTATATTTAAAGTGTTCCTGTGACAACTCCCAGAAGTACACGTTCTATATTAGCCAAAAATCTCTGACTGCCATTTCATCCCCGCACTTTTTGCAACACGTGTTCCATATTTAAACGGGGCATCTTCAATCAAATAATTAGACTGCTGTTTGGAGCCTTATGTTAACGTTTCGGCACCCAAACTACGAAACAAACGACATGTGGCAAAGTGTGCGTGGACGAAATGGCAGTTGGAGATTGTTAGCTAATATGGAAGTTTGTGGAACTTCGAGAAGTAATGGTGGTGATCAATTTCCAAGTATTAACAAAACTTGATCTTCCACAGGTCCCATACAAGCCAAAAACACCAGAGATAATAGATCTCGACGAGTACCCGGAGAGTCCGCAGGCCGTCAAGAAGAAGAAACTGGATATCCTCAAAGAGAGGGGTCTGGAGGTAACCGCCATACCGACGCCCGCCTGGCCCGGCCCCGTGCCCCTGACCACCATCAACCCCATCCTGAACACGGCCCCCATGACGCTAAACCCCGCTGTTCAGCACCAGATCATGACCCAAGTCCAGCTATTCCAAATGTACAACATCGTCCCGCCAAATTACGCCAACGGCGTTCGACCGCCTAAAATCACGCAGGGCACCTCGATTTTCGGATCGTCGGGACCCGAGAAAACCGTGTACGGCAATCCCAAAGATCCCTTCATGCCCCCGCCCCACATCCTACACGGTGCCCCGGTGAAACCCCAAAAGAATGTAGCCTCCTCAACACCCCAAACGCCGCCTCAAGATATCTTAGACTTAACCTGCAAAAACCCGTCCCTACCCCCGCAGAAACCAGCGGTCGAGATAGTCAGAGTTCCCCCGACACCTTCCCCCTCGAAGATCACGAGTACCCCGCAAAATTTAGCTAAAAATTACACGTTAATCGACGGGAAAGCGGTCGTAGGATCCAATTTAGAAATCACTTTAGTCAATCCAAAATCTCAACACAATTCAATGAAGAACCGAACGCCGCAGAAGCGGTCCTCCAACGGCAAATTCATGTCCACAAAGACCGTTACGCCCCCTAAAGATTACCCCAAAGCGTACACGTGTCCTTCCCCCTCCGGGGCACACAAGAAATCTCCCATAGTGGTCCCCAACTACCAAGTGAATCCCCGGGACGACCCTTCCCCAACGAGTTCGACCGGATCAAGGGACAGTCAGACGCCGCAGAACTTTCAAAATGTGATCAAAAATCATAATCTAGCGCAGATTTTGGAAATGCAAAAGACGGTGCCCACCGTCGGGCCTTTTATGGACCCGGTGTACATGAGTGCACTGTACAACAGTCTGGGCCAAATGGACCAGAGACAATTAGCCGCGTATAGAGACATGATGGCCAGCCAGTTTAGGGGTTACTCTGGCCTCCTAAACATGGGTGCGGTGACGAATACACCTACAACGAAAAATTAATATCTAGTCTTAGTTTTTTTTTTGTGATAATACAGCTATTGCACGTTACGGCGGACTTTCAAATTTGGAATGAAAAATTTAAAAGTTCGGTTAAAATTGCCATATTTAAAAATATTTGTCATTTTAAAATTCTATGCCCAAAACTTTCTTTAAACGAATTAGTCGAGTTTTGTGGAAGGATGTTTGAAAAATATATCAAAATGTTCAGAATTACTTCGGCTACAGTTTCAGTGTTTTTTTTTTCTAAATATCTGTTTTTTTTTTTTTTCAATTTTCAATTTGGATCTGTGGCCAGTTCAATAGACAAACATGTCAAGTTATAGGCTCGCCGCCATTTTTTTTTTTATTTTTAACCGGCTTCGAAAAGAGACAGTTTTCAATTCGGTTGTATTTTTACTTTTTAACGTTAATATTTATTTATTTTAATTTAATTTATATTTGATGTTAGCTTAATTGGACTAAAGTAGCCTCGTGAGCCGATATTTATATTATGTAGAAAAGACTTGATTATTTGTATGTATGTATGTATGTTTCATGCATTACTCGTTAATTGCCCACTGCTGAATATAGCCTCCCCCTATTGCACGTAGGGGGGGGGGATGCCAGTCATTATTGCCTTTTTTTATAACTAAAAATGAAATAATTATCCCTCTAATGCTATCCGTATATTACGGCAAAGTACCAGGGAAACATGATAGGCGAGGATGTCACGTCACTTAGTTGGTCGTGACGAATTTTCCACCATAGTTTCCAGGAGGAATTGTGTGGATGTTTTTTTTTTATGCAACTTAAAATGGCAAACAAGCTGACGGCCCACCTGATGGTAAGTGGTAACCGTCGCCTATAGACACGAGCAGTACCATGGACATAACAGAATATACTGTTTCGCCCGTGATAGGCCAACAAGGGAGCAATTTGACCACATTACTGACAATTCCCCCCCCCCCCCCCCCCCCCTATATATGTCGGTTTTTTTAATGGATGACAATGTAATGGTTACTTCACCTGCGCTATCGGTAACGCTGACAGGGCACCTTAATTCTTAAACAATTTACATACATACATACATATTTATTTATTTATTTATTCTTTACTATACAATAAAGCCATGTACAAGTGGCGAGCTTAATGCCGTATGGCGTTCTCTACCAGCTAACCATTAGGTAAAAACAGAAAGCGTATGAAGGGTAATGACATATCTGTCACGCCTGTCTCTCATTATGGTAGGCAGAAACAATGGAATGCCAAATGCTTCGATACAAACAAACCTCTTCCGCTTCTTCGACATTCATCGATCAATAAACTATTTAAGACAAGTATAATCCAATTATTGATCGATTAGTAAAATCAGGTGTTTTATTTAAATTGTTAAGTAATGCAAATAAATTATTTATTTATTTATTTAATCTTCAATGCACAATTATATATCGGCTGGCTCTTGGCCACAACAGAATATCAGTGTTTCGAATTGTGACCATTTTGTGTTGCGCAAATTTTGTGGCACACGTGTGAAGGAAAAAATTGTTACTTCTTTTATGTTTTGTTTTATTTTTTGTATATGCATTCTCTAATCTCTTTTCGCTGTGGCATGTTCTGTTGGTATTTGTGCGCTGTGTGTAATGCAAATAAATTATACATCTATCTATTAATTTCCTATCTGTCTGTGCAATTATAATTAATTACAAATTAATGATAATTAATTATTAATGATGTCAATTAATTAGAATTAATTAATAATTAATAATCGTTAATTACCGATAAATAATTAATAACCATTAATTAATTACTATAATTAATGAAATATTAATTACTAACTCATTTTTGACATCCGGTATCGAGTGGTTACAATAAAGCCGTAACGTGCAAGCGAAGTGAACTGTAAACTGATCTCTCGATTAAAAAAAAAAAAAAAGAATTAAAAATAAATTGGGAACAAAACGTTTCGTTTCTGCATAATGTAAATAAACTAGTTGGTAAGCATTAGTACTATTGTTTAGCTGAATTCTAGTATAAAAATTTTCCTAAATGTTGACTGTTTAATAACGGTTTTTGAATACGCATTTGTGTACAGTTAAGAGATTGTCGTACAAATAAACACAATGAAAACATTTGGTTGTTTCATTTATTTATTTATTTATTTAACTCTTTATTGCACCATGTACAAAAATATACAATGACAAGTGAATAATTCAAGTGAAGTACAGTAACGTAAATACAGATTGAAATATACACATAAAGGTATAAAAGGCGTACTAGTGGTCGGTCAGTGATCGAACGGAGGGAGACTTTGTACAAAAGTCGTTTGCTTGTGTACCTCTGTCCCATTCGTGTTTCTACCGTGAAGCAGTTGTGTTTGCATGGCTGTGTTTCGGTTTGAAGGGTGCGATATGGCGTGAATTTACACGGTACAGAGGAATAACACCTGAGCCCTCAGGAATGGCAACGCGTGGGGAGGTATCATGGGCGAAACAGTATACTCTGTTATGTCCATAGTACTGCTCGTGTCTATAGGCGACGGTTACCACTTTCCATCAGGTGGACCGTCAGCTTGTTTGCCACATAACATGTATTTTAATAAATGAATGTATTACGGTCACGTTTGACATTCAGTAGAGACTATAGGCAAATAATATTAAAGTTATAAGAACAAGGAATTACATAGAAGGAATGATAAAATAAAAACTGTAAATCATACGGTTGCCTCCTTTCTTCTTATGCAAATATAATTAGTAAAAAGAGGACGAAAGATACACCGTCAGTTGCTATTTTTATCAATTCATTGCAGGCTGGTGTATAGAGAATGTTATACGGCCGTATAACCCTACCAAATACAGATACAACCCGCTCGCATACTGTCTACATAAACTGTGTCCAATATATAATCTAGTAATGTAACATTTGTCATTGACATATCAATTTGGTTAGAATTTAGTAAATGTGTAATGTATTTATCATGTAAAACGCTGTTGTTATCCCAAATTAAATAAATAACATACACATTGGGTGCCATGTGGTCCCGGTATAGAATGGACCACCGCTTTCTTTCCCGTGGGTGTCGTAAGAGGCGACTAAGATAGGGCGAGGGACGGGCAGCAGCGTCCCTCTTGAAACATCTCTAACCTACTACTGGTTATATTAAAATTATAAAATAAAACATACAGTAAATATGTCGAAAACATTTTATTGTTAAAATTTACAATTTTAATCGCTTACAAATGGGGGAAAGGGATTGTTAGTAATGGAGACTGAAAATCCCATTGCTAGCAATATACCCAACCAGGTTGACCTCCTCGCGGCTCCCCCTGGAAACTATCATGGTGAATTCCAGATGAGTTCATCATGATGGGCATGAAAACAGGCCAGTTGGCCTGTTTTCATTCTCATCTATCACCCTTCACTGGTGCTCCGCCAGTGTATCCCGTTAGCGCAGGCGGGGTTACCATACCATTTTCACCCAACAAAAAAAAAAAAACTATTTTGACGGCAAACAAGCATACGGCCCGTCTGATAGTAAAGTCACTGTAGCCTATGGACGCCTGCAGCATCAGGAATGTTACTCGCCTTAAGAAACTTTAATACGCCCTTTTTCAAGCCACTTTCACACACAACCACTCTTTGGAATCCACTTCCAGCAGCAGTATTCCCGAACCGATACGACATCGTAACCTTCAAGAAAAGAGCATTTTCCTTTTTAAAAGGCCGCCAGTACACCTGCAATGCCGTTGGTGTTGCGGGTGATCATGGGCGGTGGTAGTCACTTACCATCAGGTGAGCCGCTTGCTCGTTTGCCCCCTGTGTTGTATAACAAACTCCATAATACGTTCTTTTTGAAGAACCCCATACTGTAGTCCAGAAAGTCTTGGCACGAAGACATTTCCACGATCTGAGTGTTCGCGGGAGGAAGCTTCTTTGAAACCGCACTGTGAGTGACCATTCCGGTTCCAAGGTGTAAGGCTGGAGTCCTTGGTGATGATGAGCGGTGCGATGGTGAAAGCTGATAAGTGTTTACACTACGCGAGCTCTGGCGCCCACAGTTTGAACGTCCTGTCGTATGAGCACGTGACTATATACTTGTTGTCGAACGATATGTCAGCGCTCATCACCTGAAATCCAATCAATACAATACATATAATAAAATCGTAACTGCTCGCTGTCTGTACATGAAAGATATATGAGAAAATCTATTTTTTTTTATACCACTGAGGTGGCAAACTAGCATACGGCCCACCTGATGGCAAGCGGTTACCGTAGCCTATGAACGCCTGCAATACCAGAGGTATTACGCGCGCGTTGCCGACCCTGAAGAAACCTCTTTACCCTCTTTTGAAGAACCCCACGCTGTAGTCTCTTGGGAAAACCTCGGCAGGGAGCTCATTCCACATTATAGGGGAATGCAATAAATAGCAATGATTTTTAGAATTTTTGTCTGTTTTCTGTACGTTTGATGGGGATGCTTGGAGTTTCTTTGGATGACAGAATCCGAAATGAGGATATCCGCAGAAGAAGCAAAGTGAGCGACATAGCCCGAATGATAAGCAATCTGAAGTGGCAATGAGCTGAGGGCCTACCATGAAATGTTTTCCGAAATTTCGGAGCCAAACGAAACAGAAATTTGATGTTAAAATTACATAATGTATGCCGTTTGGAAATATTAAAAATATTAAAATATTGTTCCTTTGGATTTTAATGATAGGATGTATGATGAAAGAAATGTTAAACTCCATGTATTGGTCCGATTTTGGTATAAACAAAAACACGAAATTGAGTCCGAAATTTCGGAATTTCACTTCATGGTAGACCCGCTGGTCACAGCTCGACAACCGAAGAAGAGAAATAACTGACGCGAAAGAAAGGTTGTTAAGTGGCGACCTCGTATAGCCAAACGGAGTGTTGAACGAATTTCCTCTCCATCTAGTACGGGGCCCACAAGATGGAGCGCCGACCTTAAAATGCATTTTCTTTTTATGGGTGATAATGAAATGGTAATCCTACCCGCGCTATCGGTATACACTGGCGGGGCACCAGTGAAGAATGATAGGTGAGAATGAAGCAGGTCAGCAGCCCAACGTGACGAATTTAACAAGAATTGTTCACGACGGTTTCCAGGGGGAACCACGTGGAGGTCGACCTGATAGGGCATATTGCTAGCAATGTCGAACTCCATTGCTGACAATCCCTTCCCCCCCCCCCTCAAATGCATTGCAGAAAGTCAATGGATGCAGGTGGCTGAAGATCATTCCTTATGGCAGTCCATGGATGAGGAATATATCCAGCAGTGGACGGATAAGGTCTTTTTATAGATGATAATGGAATGGTAATCCCAGCTGCGCTATCGGTATACACCGGCGGGGCACCAGTGAAGGATGATAGGTGAGAATGAAGCAGGTCAGTTAGCCCATCATGAGGAATTCATCAGGAATTAACCATGATAGTTTCCAGGGGGAACCGCGAGGAGATCAACCTGATTGGGACCTGAACAATTTAACAAGAATTGTTCACGATGGTTTCCAGGGGGAACCACGTGGAGGTCGACCTAATAGGGCATAATGCTAGCAATGGGTCTGTCAAACTCCATTGCTAACAATCCCTTTCCCCCGACGGATAAGGGCTGAAAGTTGACGATGATGAAATAAACGGAATACCTTGTTGTCGTGTCCGGAGAGGGTCCTGAGAGGGTGCCAGGCGGGGTTGGACCACAGCTTGGCCGACTTGTCGTATGAGGCCGTCAGCAGGAAGTGGCCGTGGCTACGCTGGTAGCGGACATCTGGAAGTACAGAGACATCATTAAACACTAGCTGTATACTGTGACTTTGCTCGCATGAATTATATAGATACATACATTTTTTTTATACAACTTAGAATGGCAAACAAGCTGACGGCCCACCTGATGGAAAGCAGTAACCGTCGCCTATAGACATGAGTAGTACCGTGCACATAACAGAGTATACTGTTTCGCCCATGATACCCCCCCACGCGTTGCCATTCCTGAGGACTCAGGTGTTATTCTTCTGTACCGTGTAAATTCACGCCATATCCCACCCTTCAAACCGAAACACAGCCATGCGAACACAACTGCTTCACGGTAAAAACACGAATGGGACAGAGGTGGCCAAGCAAACAACTTTTGTACAAAGTCTCCCTCTAGTGAATGTATAAAGCCAAGTACATTTTTTCGTTTGTGCATGTGCCATAGCAATACAAAATGGCCACAACTCAGTTTATTGGTTCGCCCTCAAAAGAGCAAAGCACTGATATTCTGTCGCGGCTTAAGGGGATTGGGTAACGATAAAACAATACTACCAGATTATCCATACAGTAAATAGACAGATATGACAGTCTATCTAGCAGACAAATGGAATTTTCTCAAACATGTTTGGAAATGTGAGCATTATTTTGACAATCTTCTTCGAGATAAATCAAAATTGCCGTACTGGCCAGATACATGCGGACAGCGGCCGGCAAAAGTTGGACGAAAATCCATATCTGTCGTGTTTTGCGGCCAGATAAATTACTATGTAAACTCATATCTGTCTCGTATATTTAAAAATGTAATGACCTTTTACTTCGAAACATGGCTACCAAGGAGGTAACTAATAAAAGGTTTTATTTAAATTTCGAACTGGCTTGCAAATAAAAAGCTGTTTATTGAAAAAAAAAAAACAAAGGACCATTATGGCGCGTGAAAAATTATTATTGTTCGTTATTCGTCATTGAACTTAAAAAGTAAAATTGTGTTTTTGATTTCCGCACATTGTTTGAGAAAAGTAATATACAAGCCTTGATGGACTCAAGTATGTGTGCCTCGGCTATTCCTCGGCCCACATTTGCACGTTTGTCCATCAATGCCTCAGTTGCTGGCCGCTGCAGTAATGTACTATATAGTAAACAAACAATATTGATAAGGATTATGATTGTCTCACCACTAAGCAGGTGCGTGTGCGCAGGTATGCTGTATATCGGAGCTCGTCTGCGTAGATCCCAGATTTTTGCCTGAAAACAAAAGACATTTAGTATTTCTTTTATTTGTTCTATTACAGCATAACATACAATTGTGTGGTCCCGGCATAGAATAGCCCTTCCCCCCTTACCTTTCCCGTGGGTGTCGTAAGAAGCGACCAAGCGACGGCGAGGGATGGGCTTTTGTACAAAGTTTCCTTATAATAAAAATCAAATAAAAAAACCTACTTCCTTAAAAAGTCGCTTCCGCGGAAGAACTAACCGAATGATATCTCCTTAGAACACATGTTAGCCTGGTACCTTCTGCTCGGATTTGTAAATTATATTTCTTTATTAGAGAACAAACAAGCTTACGGCCCGCCTGATGGACAGTGGTAACCGTCGCCTATGCGTGAACATCACTGCGGAGATCATAGGATATACTGTGACACCCATGGTATCCCTCACGTGTCGCCATTCTCAGGAACTATAGTGGCATATCCCACCCTTCAAACCGAAACACAGCCGTGCAAACACAACTGCTTCACGGTAGAACCACGAATGGGACAGAGGTACCCAAGCAAACGACTTTTGTACAATATAAATAAATAAATATTAGTTCAGACGAGTTGTCGTAGTACACACCTGGTTGTCTGCAGCGGCGGTGGCCAGTTGGTGGCCGGCCGGCGACCAGTCGATGCCCTGCACCGGACCCAGGTGGCCCTCCAGGAACATCACACACCTGCCCGTCCGTATGTCCCACACACGCCCAAACGCGTCCATACCACTGCAACCATAAGATAAAGGTATTAGCTCCCTGCCGAGGCTCTCCCTACAGACTACAGTATGGGATATGGGGTTCAAAGACCACCCTCCGAATAGTAGGAAAAGAGAATGGAACTAAGGATCTTGATTGACAATTTTACTGGAACAGATCTGAATGGATTATTATGTTATATAATTATATATATTAATACATACATACATACATACATATCTGTCACGCCTGTCTCCCATTAGGGTAGGCAGAAACAATGGAACGCCAAATGCTTCGATTCAAACAAACCTCTTTCGCTTCCTCCACATTCATCAATCTTTTCATACACGCTCGCCGGTTACGGGTACTTTTAATTTGGCCCTTCCTCAGCACGTCGCCTGTTTGGTCGACATACGTCCGTCTAGGGCGGCCCCTACCGACATCTCCATTCATTCTTGCTCGATAAATCTCTTTCGTAATTCATCTTTCATCCATCCTCTCCAAATGACCAAACCAACGCAACATTTCTTTTTCTATTTTTGTCACCGCATCGTCTTTCAGTCCACACTTCTCTCTAATCACACTGTTTCTTACTCTATCTTTTAATGTAATACCACACATACTTCTCAAAGCTCTCATCTCTACAGCATTTATCTTACTTTCTTATATATTAATAAGGAAATAAAAAAAAAAAAAAAAAAAAAAAAAAAAACAGGTATTCCTTCAATAGCAAAACTAAAATAGCAATAAAGTTGTCGCATAAAAATTAACGACAGAAAACAAAGTTTAAGAAAAAAAAAAAAATTATTGCCGACGTTTCGACGTCGGATCCACGACCTGTGTTGACCATGCTTTTCCATCCCGTTAAGTCCCAATTGTGTATTTTAAATATGTGCAAATAACGTGTAAGTTTAAGTAAAAAACTGACCCAGTGGCCGCCAAAGAGCCGTCCACTTGGAACGCGACGCTGTATACCGGCTTGGCGTGACCCTCTTGGTGTAGCACTTCCTTAGCTGCAAACAGAGAAATTACAGAGTGTCTTATTCCTCTCCATCCAAAGGTCGCCTGCAAGAGATCGCTCTCAGAGATAAGGCCAAAAGGGGACAAACGAGCATGCGGGTCGCCTGACGGTAAGTGACTACCGCTGCCCATGATCACCCACAACACCAACGGCATTGCAGGTGTGCTGCCGGCCTTTCAAAAAGGAATATGCTCTTTTCTTGAAGGTTACGATGTCGTATCGGTTCGGAAATACTGCTACTGGAAGTTGATTCCAAAGAGTGGTTGTGCGTGGGAGAAAGTGCCTTGAAAAACGCACGGTGGAGGACCGCCACTCGTCCAGATGGTTGGGATGAAATTTTAGTTTATGGCGGGTTGTACGATGGTGAAAATCAGCAGCGGGTATCAATCCGAACAATTCCTCAGAGCACTCCCCATGAGAAATTCGATAGAAGATGCACAGAGATGCAACATCTCTGCGCAGTTTCAATGGATTTATAATTAGTTTACTATTGTAATCTTATGGAGGGAACAAGAATGTCTATCTATGTTAGTCTGTTAGGAAAATGTTTTTTTTTAATTGGATGAATATGGAATAGTAACCACACTTGTGTTATCAGTATACGGAGGGCACCAATAAGGAATGATAAATAAAAATGAAGAAGTAGACCCACCATCGTGACGAATACATCGAAACGTAACCACTATAGTTTCCAAGGGGGTTTTTAGGTCGACGTGATAGGGTATATTGCTAGCAATAGGGCTAGTAGACGCCATTATTGACAATTTCTTCCCCCTGGAGGTTGTTAGTGTTTCCATTTGGGTTTGAATTGTAAAGCTGTTGTGTTTGCATGGCTGTGTTTCGGTTTGAAGAGTGAGATTTGACAGTGAAATTGCAGGGTACGTAGACATAAGACGTTAGTCCTCGGGAATAGCAACGCGTGAGGTCTACCATGGGTGTCACAGTGTATTCTATGGTATTCACAGTGCTGTTCATGAATAAATGACGGTTATCACTTTCTATCAGGCGGGCCGTAAGCTTGTTTGTCGTTCTAATGAAAAATATAATTTACAAATCAGAGCAAAAGGTACCAGGCTAACATGTGTTCTAAGGAGATATTATTCAGTTGGTTCTTTCGTGGAAGAAACTTTTTAAGGAAGTAGGTTTTTCATTCGATTGTATTTTTATCATAAGGGACTTTGTACAAAAGTCGTTTACTTGGGCACTTCTGTCCCATTAGTGTTTCTGCCGTGAAGCAGTTGTTTGCATGCCTGGAATGGCTTGAATGGTGGGATATAGCAGTGAATTTACAGGGTATAGAGACATAACAACTTAATCTTATGAAATAGCAACGCACGAATGCGCCACAATGTACTCTGTAACCACTTTCCATCAGATGGACGGTCAGCTTGTTTGTCATTCTAAATTATCTTCAGTCTTTTGGAGATAAAGATTTTTTTATTTAAAGGCTCCATTTTGAATTTGTGAAGTATGGTATGCGATAATGCTAGTTATACCTGTCTCTAAATCCCAGAGTCGCCAGGAGTGGTCGAAGACCGTTGTGGCGAGGAAACGGCCTGACGGGTGAAACTCTACTCTGGCTACACGCGACGGACTGTGACCCTCCAGAGATGCGATTGGGGCTTCGCTGAAGAACAAAAATAAATTCAATGATAATTAAAAAACTAATACTTTACTAATTACCATTGTAATATCTCATAAGAGGAGTATATTTTTCTCAAATAGTCAAACGGAAAAATTCAACAAAATCTATAAAGTGAAGAATATTAGGGAAATTATTAAATTAGCATAGTGGAACGCGTTAGTTAGATATTTTATCAAAAGGAAGCGTCGTACACAAGATTTCAAAAAATTCATAAATAAATAGGGCAGTATTATACCTGACAAAGTTCCATAAGTGGACAGAACCATCGTACGCGCAAGACGCCATACTGCAAACCGTCGTTGTATCGTCACTTGTTTCCATGGGTCCACTTGTATCGTTTTCTTCACTTTCTTTCCCCTCATTAATCTAAAAGAAATAATGGCGTTACAAAATGTGCCGCGACCAAGATAGAAATATAAATTTAAATTTTTAACACCAAATAACCAGAGGGAGACTTTGTACAAAAATCGATTGCTTGAAGACCTCTGTCCCATTCGTGTTGCAACCGTAAAGCAGTTGTGTTTGTATGGTTGTATATCGGTTTGAAGGGTAGGATATGTCAGTGAATTTACAGGGTACACAGGAATAACACCTTAGTCCTCAGGAATGGCAAATTTGCCATTCTAAGTTGTATAAAAAAAAAAACCTATATAATAACCTTGAATAATTATGTTACGTAAAAACAAACATTCCAAAACCGATACGAGGCTGTGTTTATTCATGTATTTATTCTTTATTACACAAGTTAAAGTCAACTTACAAAAAATATAAGGTTACAGTAATAAAGTACAAAATGTGATCTTATCGGTTTTCAGGATTTTGTTCAAAGTTTTTGTCTGATTTCTTTTAAAATATGATACCCTAGTTTAAGAGTTAGCTACTCAACTTTCAGCAACATTTAGTGCCACTATAACATTCGTAAATTTAAAAGATCCAATACTTGCCTTCTTGAGGAAGTGGTCAGGAATGGTGGCCGCAGGATGGAAGGTGGCCGCGCTGACGTTGCACGTATGACCCTTCAGTACTTGTAGCGGTGTACAGTCAGGTACCGACCACACTTTGCTCAGCCCGGACCTGCCGGAGGAAATGTCTAATATGTAAACTAGAATGCCAAAACAAGTGGACGAACCTGATGAAAAGTGGTAACCGTCACCTACAGACATAAACAGCAATACGGACTAACTTCCTTAGAAATATATTTCAATTATACAACTTTGGTACGGCAAATTAGCTGACGGCCTGCCTGATGGAAAGTAGTAACCGTCACACATGGATACAAACAGCACCATAGACATCATAAAATACATAGTAACGCCAATGATATTCCTAAGAACAAATTATTAGGCATAGGGATAATATATAGATTCGATATCTATATATTGGTTTCTATAGACATTTTTAGTGGAAAAAAGGCAGCACCAATATCGATATCGCCCTTATCGGACGGATATCTATTTTCGAATATGTTAAAAGTCTGTTATCCAAAAAATTATATTGGATAACAGGTTTTTAATATATACTTTATTGGACCAATAAACAGACATTGTAACAAAAATATAAAGATAATGCTATATATGATAACTTACCAACTGGATGTAAGAAGCATTTTGCTGTCGCTGCTAAATCGACAGAAGCTGATGGGACGCGTGTCGCCGATCTATAACATACACAAGGTGAAATTTTCTATATATATATATATATATATATATATATAGCCATACTTCATTTTATCATTTTAAACTAATAAATAAACAAATTACAGTTTTTGCGTGAAAGAGTAAACAGACTGAATACGTTTTCACGCAAAAACTACAAAACGGATTTGTAAGAAATTTGATACACGGGTAAGTTATATCCTAACTTATTTATTATACACGCATGAAGGAATGTTAACAAAGGAGATTGTTAGATTATGTATTTTGTTTTTGTATTTTTTTTTTTTTATTTGTGCTTTTTTTATTTTTATTCTTTTGTCTCTTTTGCTGTGTATTACGTGTATGTTTTTTTTTTATTGTAATTTGTGTGCTGTAAGTAATGTAAATAAATTGTCTATCTGTCTATCTATCTATCTATCTATCTATCCAACTATGATATGATCCCAAAGAGGGTTGACGTCAGGCAGGCGGGTGGTCGTAAAATTATAAGCCAAATCCTTTAGTAATATGGATAAAAAACATATCACACCGACCCCAAATAATAATTGGGATAAGGGTAGGAAGGTGGTGATAGGAAACAAGCATACGGTCTGTCTGATGGTAAACGGGGTTAATATGGATGCCTGTATCACCATCCCTGATGATACATAAGACCTTAATTAGACCATTTTGAAGAGCCCAATGCTGTAGTCTCTAGGGAAAACCTCGGCAGGGAGCTCATTTCACAACCTGAGCTTTCGCGGAAGCTCCTCTGAAACCGCACTGTTAGTGATCATTCTAGTTCTAAGGTGTAAGGACGGATTCCCCGCCGATGGTCTAATTAAGCTTATAGAATATGTATTTCACGCGGGTATAGCCACAGTATACAGCTAGTAAATAGATAAATATTTTTTTTATACAACTTAGAATGGCAAACAAGCTGACGACCCACCTGATGGAAAGTGGTAACCGTCGCATATAGACATGAGCAGTACCGTGGACATAACAGAGTATACTGTTTCGCCCACGATACCCCGGGGGTTGACCTGAGGGGGTATATTGCTAACAATGGTGCTATTAGACCCGCATTACTAACAATCCCTTTCCCCCCTGCTGAAGTGGTTAATTTGACCAGCTCGGTGTGACATTACCTGGCTGCAGTACGTGGAAATGGCGGACGCCCTCCGCTGCGACTCCTGCTTGGCGGCCGCGCGGACGCTGCCCGCCACCTTGAGCTCCTCGCGGGCTTTGTTCAGCCTGAGAATATTAGGCTTGTTATATATATATATTTTTATAAAACTAGGTATTATTTTGAGGCAGTCCATATCACTGGTTTGTAGATTAGTTTTTTTTTTAATTCCGCGTCCATTTATTTTAACGGATGACAATGGAATGGTAACCCCGTCTGCGCAATCGCTATACGCTGGCGAGGTACCAGGGAAACACGTCGCTATTGTTATTGTATTAAGAGGGAGAACGTAAAACTGAAACTGCTTCTCGGCGACTACTTGTTTATATTAGTGCGAGCGTCGCGTCCGAGCGTCCTCCGCTGGATTAGCAATGTATTATATTGTTCGCCTTGCCACCATCCACTGGACTAGTGGTCGCGATCCACCGGTTGGCCACATGTGATAACGGAAGAAATCTCCAAATCGGTCTAGATAGATGACAGAGTTGTGAGGTGACAAGTGTAAAAAAAGGAACTAAGTTTACATTATTACATGTACCACATCTCCATATTTAGATGATAGAATTTCCATCGTGCCTCCGATCAAACTGTTTATAACTACTCCTCTCTATCCAAATGTTGCCTGCAAGAGATCGCTCTCAGCGATAAGGCCGCCCATTGTTCTCTCAGTGCAATATTACCTTGTAATTGTTTGTATCTATAATAAGTTTACTATTGTAATCTTATGGAGGGAACAATAAAGAGTATCTATCTATCTATCTAAACTAAGAACGTCTAAATTTCAAAGTCGGTTGTAAAGTGTACCTGTGCTTGGCCCGCGGCAGTGAGTAGCGCGCGATCCACAGCCTGGCGTCCCGCAGCGCGGCGGGCCCCTCGTGGTACCAGGTGCCCTCGCGGCCGCGGTCCCTCTCTATCCGAGCCTCCTCCTCCTCCAGCTTCTTGTGGATGGCATCTTCGCCCAGGCTGGCGAGAGAACAGGTATAGGCTAACCATGTTTCTCAACAGATTGTTAATAATGCGGACTACCAGTTCCATTGCCAGCAATATACCCTGGCAGGTCGACCTCCACGTGATTCCCCCTGGAAACCATCGTGAACAATTCTTGTTGAATTCATCACGATGCGCTAACTGACCTGCTTCATCCTCACCTATCATCCCTCACTGGTGCCCCCCAGTAATATGGACTACCAGTCCCATTGTTAGCAATATATGTTACCCTGGCAGGTCGACCTCCACGTGGTCCATCCTGGAAACTATCGTGCTGAATTCCAGGTGTATTCATCATAGATGGGCTAACTTTCCTGCCTTTTCATTCTCATCTACCATCCCTGACTGGTGTTCGGCCAGCGAATACCGTTAGCGCAGGCGGGGTTACCATTCCATTATCATACTTTAAAGAACTTAAGGTAACTATGTAAGATTAGAACGTAAGGTAATTTTATATTTTTATTATATTGGCCATTTACTGTCCACTGTTGAACTTAGGCCACTATAACATTTTGTCAATGGTTGCCACGTTCAGCAGGCGGGTTGGCAACTTTAGGCTTTGGTAATATATTTCATATCTCCATTATCATCCATTAAAAAAGAAACCATGTGTCTGCCGTTGCGAAGCAGTTGGCAAAACTAATTATTTTTTGGATTTGAAACTAAAATCTTAAATCTATTTTGATAAACTTTATAAGGCACCAATCTAGTAAGTAAATCCTTTCAGAAAAAAAGCAATTCCCAAATCAGTTTACAACTGACAGAGTTATGAAGTAACAAACATTAAAAAAAAACAACAGCTGAGAACGTCCAATTTTTTAAAATTGGTTGAATAACTATATTCGTTAGCTACTTGTTCCAAGTTTAAGAAAGAATAATTGTGAACATACTAGCTGAGCAGGTCTCGCAGACGCACCCTCCTCTCTGCCGGTCCCTCGCCGAACAGGCACACGGGTTCACCCAGCTGTCGGAGACTGCGACGCACCTGAGCATAAATTAATTTATTTATTTATTTATTACATATTACAGTGCAAATTCTTGCCACTAGAGGTAGATACTTTAAAAAGAGTAGTGGTATATAATTCTTGGATGTACCTCATCATCATCAGTGGATACGTTCAGCTGGCGGGCCTTGCGTCTCCGTTCGAACTCCTCCAGTAAAGCCTTCTTGTCCCTGGACATCTCCTCTTCCAGCTCCATGTATTCTGAAAACATGGTTAGTTATAACAAAACATACAAAAGTTATTATAAGGCACATAAACTTAAAATGTAACCATACTAGTATTGGCGGGAAAGGGATTGTTAATAATGGAGACTGAGAATCCCATTGCTAGCAATATACCCAACTAGGTTGACGTGGTTCTACCTGGAAACTATCATGGTTAATTCCCGATGAATTCATCATGATGTGCTAACTGGCCTGTTTTCATTCTCATCTATCACCCTTCACTGGTGCTCCGCCAGCATATCCCGTTAGCGCAGGCGGGGTTACCATACCATTTTCACCCATCAAAAAAACATACTAGTGTTTACCTGTGACTTTGTGTAACTTGGATATGGCTGAATATTGAACATACTCAAAATACATACATAATATAAATGTGTCACCAAACATCTAAAAACTATAAACAATGATTATACAGTGAAAGCTCTATATAAGCAACATTCTTTATATTTTATTTATTCCACTCAGCTTAGTTATTAAAAGTAATAAATACCAGAGGGAGACTTTGTACAAAAGTCGACTGCTTAGCCACCTCTGTCACATTCGTGTTTCTACCATGAAGCAGTTGTGTTTGCATGGCTGTGTTTCAGTTTGAAGGGTTCCCACCCTTCAAACTGGCAGTATGGCAGTGAATTTACAGAGGAATAACACCTGAGTCCTCAGGAATGGCAATGCATGGGGAGTATCATGAGCGAAACAGTATACTCTGTTATGTCCATGGTACTGCTCATGTCTATAGGCGACAGTTACCATTTTTGCATCAGGTGGGCTGTCAGCTTGTTTGTAATTACAAGTTGTATAAAACAAAAAAAGGAGGCCAATTCTATACTGGGACCACACAGCATTCCAATATATGTGAGACAAGACATCATGAGTTAATAAACAAATTCACTGCAACAGGTGGGAGAAGGGATTGTTAGTTATGGGAACCATGGTAAGGTACTAATGGTGCTATCATTACTAGCAATATACCTTACCAGATCGCCCCCCACCTGACTCCCCCTGGAATCCATCTTTATTAATATTGATCAGTTTATCACAATGGACCAACTGGCCCGCTTTTATCCTCACTTATCAACAATTACTGGTACCCCACCAGCATATACCTATAACATAGGTGGAGTGGGGGGAAAGGAATTATTAGTAATGGAGACTGAGAATCCTATTGCTAGCAATATACCCAACCAGGTCAACATCCTTGCGGTTCCCCCTGGAAACTATCATGATTAATTCCTGATGAATTCATCATGATGGGCTAACTGGCCTGAACTCATCTATCACCCTTCACTGGTGCTCCGCTTGCGTATCTCGTTAGCGCAAGTGGGGTTACCATACCATTTTCACCCATAAAAAAAAACATAGGTGGAGTTACGATGCCATTATCATCCATTAAAAAAAAACCTCCTAAAGACGAGAGGCAGAATGGACTATGGTTGTAATCTATCCGAAGAAGCAGATTTAAAAAAAAACTAACCGCTAGAAACTTGGATATCTCCCAAGTCTTTGCCGCCAGTTTCTTCGACACCTTCCCTGGCAGCCGCGGCCAACGCCGCCAATCGCGCTTTCTCCTGCTCTTCCAAGGATCCATAATGTATTTGCTTGCTTTTCTTCACCGGAATATCTTCGTCGTCAGACATTTTGAGGTTATGAGTTAACTTAAAACGAGTATTATAACAGAATATTTATACAACTTCCTATTTTCTCAAAAACAATGCAATTATTTTTGCTTGTTTTATAATAATGTGTTGGAGAAATAAATATGAAAAAGCAAATATTATATAGGAAGTAAACAATGTGTTCGGTAAACAAAACAGAAATAATACACTGAAATTGACACTAGTGAAGTTTTGGTGTTTCAGTGACATTGACAGCAGGAATTAAAGAAAATAAGAGATTCATACATAGATTAAAGATTAAAAGTACCTATTAATCAGGGACGATTCTGAGGCGCCATTGTCAATAGTTATCTCTCAACATAATATTTTAAGCCAATTTTTTCCAAAAATCACTATTTTTATTGACAATAATTAAAATTATAATAAATTTGACATTAATATACTAGAAATTTAGTTTATATTAATTTTTAGAATAAAGATTTCGTTATAATATCTTATTGAATTTTTAATTTTTCAGCTAGTTGGAATATGTTGCTTCAGAATTTACCCTATTGTAATTTGCGAATAGAATGACGTTGACTTATGAGGAACTAGATTGACGCTAGTCTGTGTTTCTTGTCTTGTTTACGTCAAGTAATTTTGTTTAATATTGCAAAAAATACGCAAGAATAAAGCTATATAGTTATTTATCTTAATCAGTATGTGATACTAAGGATTTTTACTATATTTAAGTGATACAATGTTTATAAATGTGACACAAATTAAATTTTCTCAGTGAATTGCAACCAGAATTGAAGACATAACCTCAAAATTATTTTGGGAATACTTTAATTGACATTTTTAAGTGTTTATATTGTGATGGCGCTACAGTTATCACGGCGCGAGGTGGAGGAGCTTCGGTCGTCATTAGACCGTGCCATATACAGGACAGTTGGCAAATCGGATAGTTCTCTATTGTCGACAGTATCATCCTGCCTTACTAACGGGTAAGTTTGTTGCCTATATAATATAATTGCTAATAAATATTCTACCCAGTTACAACCTTGGAGAAACTTTCATTATGTAGATACTATCTCCATACAAATGCATCACCAAAAAGTGGTCAACTTTTTTTATCCATTCTTTTTTAAAATGTATTCATGACCATGAATACAAGCCATTCAGTTGTAAAACATAAAGAATATATACAATTGGATGTGTTATTTCTTTTTATTGGGTGAAAATGGTATGGTAACCCCACCTGCGCTATCGTTATACCTTGAAGGGGTAACATTGATAGGTGAGGATGAAAAGGCAAGTAAATGGGCTCAAAATACATGACGAATTCAATGATACAATAGTTTCCAGGAGGAACCGCATGAAGGTTGACCTGATAGAGTATAATGATAGCAATGAGGACTAACCTCCCAATTACTAAAAATCCCCCCCCCCCTGGGTGTGTTATTTTTTTGATGGGTGAAAATGGGATGGTAACCCCACCTGCGCTAACGGGATACACTAGCGGAGCACCAGTGAAGGGTGATAGGTGAGAATGAAAACAGGCCAGTTAGCCCATCCTGATGAATTCATCAGGAATTGACCATGATAGTTTCCAGGGAGAACTGGGAGGTGGTCAACCTAATAGGATATATTGCTAGCAATGGGGCAGTCAAACTCCATTGTTAACAATCCCTTTCCCCCTGGGTGTGTTATTTAACCATATCTGCATGAAAAGGATTATAATAATCTACATTTATAATTCAGTATATAGGAGAAATTTCATACCAGATGATGAATCATTCATTCATCAGTATTGCAGGCGTATAAACACCAGAGGTATTATGCGCCCGTTGCCGACTCTAAAGAAACCTCTTTACCCCCCCTTTTGAAGATAGCATTGGGGACTGACCTCCCCATTATTAACAATCCCTTCCCCTCATACTGGTGGACTTATCCCTTGAAGGGACTTCTCTCAGTCACTTTTGAGAACCTGAAGAAAGGGAGAGAGAGAAGAAAGAAACATAAAGGAGAAAGTATCTATAGGATTTATTATGTAAAACATAACATATATAGTGTAAAAATATTATGATAAATAATAAACTATTAAATAATCCATTGTTCTCTCAGTGCAATATTACCTTGTAATTGTTTGTATCTATAATAAGTTTACTATTGTAATCTTATGGAGGGAACAATAAAGAGTATCTATCTATCTAACTATATTATTAATATGTATATTTTAATGAACAGTTAAAGCCCGATATGGTGATGATGATGGTATAGATGCATTTTTTGTACAACTTACAATGGCAAACAAGCTGACGGCCCACCTGATGGAAAGTGGTAACCGTCGCCTTTAGACGTGAGCAGTACCGTGGACGTAACAGAGTATACTGTTTCGCCCATGATACCACCCATGCGTTGCCATTCCTGAGAGCTCAGATGTTATTCCTCTGTAGCCTATAAATTCACTACCATATCCTACTGTTCAAACTGAAACACAGCCGTGCAAACACAACTGCTTCACTGTAGTAACAGGAATGGAATATAGGTGGCCAAATAAACGACTTTTATACAAAGTCTCCCTCTGGTAAAACATGGCATTACTCTTATGAAGTACAAAAGGCAGACTTTTTTTTTAATGGGTGATAATGGAATGGTAGCCCCACCCGCGCTATCGGTATATACCGGTGGGGCACCAGTGAAGGATGATAGATGAGGATGAAGCAGGTCAGTTAGCCCATCGTCGAACCACGTGGAGGTCGACCTGTTAGGGTCGCTTTATTGCTAGCAATGTCAAAGTCCATTGCTAACAATCCCTTTTCCCCAAAAGGCAGACTTATCTAGCACTAAAGCAATCTTGATATGTTCTAAATTTTTAATATTGTGAAATAAAACATGCTGTGTAGCTTGAATAAGTTTATGTCATGTTAAAACATGTTCTACCTACATTAGTACACTTTATTATTTAACAAAGTATAAAAGTACCCACGAAGAAGGGGGAGAGGGAGACCGAGACATAGTTACATCAGGCAGATCAAGGAAGGAGTTGGTGTCGTGTCGTATCAAGAGGTGAAGAGACTCGCTGAAAATCGTAGTGAGTGGCAAGAGTTCCACCGACAAGAGCGCAGCTCTTAAATGGATAGATAGATAGAAAAGTACCCACTATGATATTCTTCCCAAAAATATTTGTCGCCCAGTTAACGTTAAATATCTAATAACTTTGGTCTTTTCTCCTTTGGTGTATGTTCTAGAAAAAATTCTGTCCCAAAATAATATAAAACTATAATATGTTCCTTTAACATTTAACTTTTATATACCATTCTTCCTGAAAAATCCCCAGCATAGACACTCGACGAGCACCTACAAAGAAATCTTATCGCAACACATACAACTGCAGTGTCTCTTCCAACTTTGATGTTGGCAAAAACATCGGAGCCCCAATGGAGCCATACCACTAAAAAAAAAACAAAGTATAAAAGTACCCACTTTAATATATATAACAAATCTTTTATCCAGACAACTTTTTATATATTGTAATAATTATTTCCAGATATGAACGCAGAAAATTCATAGACAAAATCTCATCACACATAGACCCAAAGAAAGCTAGCAAACTAACCGATAAGGTTCTCGCACTAGCACAAGAGCTGGTGTCGTCCTCAAAGGCGCAGAAACGTAAACACGAACCAAGCGATCGGGACAGGGACGTAAAGAAGTCACGGCACGATGACAGGGAGAAGCATGAAGAAGAGAAACGGCATGATAAAGAGGAGAAGGAGAAGAAAATCGGGAATGGAGTCGAGGTGCTGCCTTTGCCGTCAGTCATGCCTGAAGGGGAGACTGTCGGATCCAAGATCTCAGTGCTCAGTGCGGATAGGATTAAGGTAAGAGTGGCTCTTAATTAGTTTTAAAGGCACCCAAAAAAATTGGGGGTTTTCATGTACAAAGTTTTTTTTTTTATACAACTTAGAATGGGAAACAAGCTGACGGCCCAACTGATGGAAAGTGGTAACCGTCGCCTATAGACAAGAGCAGTACCGTGCACATAACAGTGTATACTGTTTCGCCCATGATACCCCCCATACGTTGCCATTCCTGAAGACTCAGGTGTTATTCCTCTGTACCCAGTAAATTCACGCCATATCCCACCCTTCAAACGGAAACACAGTCATGCAAACACAACTGCTTCACGGTAGAAACACGAATGGGACAGAGGTGGCCAAGCAATCGACTTTTGTACAGTCTCCCTCTACATATATATATATGTACAGTAGCATTTCGTTTGTCAGAATATTGGATTATTCCCATTTGCTGTGCACAGCTCTGATTACCAATTTATAAAAAAGAAACAGTATGATTAGAGAGAAGTGTGGACTGAAAGACGATGTAGTGACCACAATCGAAAAGGGAATGTTGCATTGCTTCGGCCATTTGGAGAGGATGGATGCAAGAAAAATTACGAAAGAGATTTATCGAGCAAGAATGAATGGAGATGTCGGTAGGGGCCGCCCTAGACGGACGTATGTCGACCGAACAGGCGACGTGCTGAGGAAGGGCCAAATTAAAAGTAGCCGTAACCGGCGAGCGTGTATGAAAAGATTGATGGATGTGGAGGAAGCGAAGGAGGTTTGTTTGTATCGAAGCATTTGGTGTTCCATTGTTTCTGCCTACCGTAATGAGAGATAGGCGTGACAGATATGTACATAATAAAACAGTTATCTGGTTTTATTTGATTCCGATAATGCAGATTTTACTGTAAATGTTTTTGTATGTCTGTCATAATGAATTAATTATAATTTTATTTGCTTGAATACAGATTATTATATTAAAAATGTTTGGGTAACTATTCATACTAGGGGGAAGGGGATTGTTAGTAATGGAGACTGAGAATCCCATTGCTAGCAATATACCCAACCAGGTCGACCTCCTTGCAGTTCCCCCTGGAAACTATCATTGTTAATTCCTGATGAATTCATCATGATGGGCTAACTGGCCTGTTTTCATTCTCATCGACCACTCTTCACTGGTGCTTTTTCACCCATAAAAAAAAAGCGCGAGTTCTCAGGAATAGCAACGCATGGGGTGTATCATGGGCGAAACAGTATACTCTGTTATGTCCACGGTACTGCTCATGTCTGTAGGCGACGGTTACCACTTTCCATCAGGCCGTCAGCAAAGTAGGGAATGGAGAATATCATAGGCTACCTTTTATCCCGGTCAGCGAAGGTATCCTTGGCACGCAGACATAGTCATGAGTAAAAGCTAGTAAAGACTTGGTGATGTAAACTCATAAGATTTTGCCCGTCCGAAAATACTCAACTAAAGAAGTTGTACTAAATATTCCTTTGTTTCCAGCTCATGATGGCAAACGCCCAGAAGGAGATCGAGGAGCGCAAGAGGGCGCTGATAGCGATGAAGGGCGAGCACAAGCCAGGCGTGAACGTGGCAGTGGCGGCTGCCCAGCAGATCAAAGTCCAGATGCAGCAGAATAATGCTATCCCTCCGCCCAGTGTGATCAAGCCAGTGCTGTACTCGAAACCGGGTGAGTGGTATTTGTGAATGATACGTGCAAGCTTGCAGATGACACTTAGCTGATGTACCGTTAAGAAGAACAGAGTTGGCTAAGCTAAGCTTCTCTCTCTCTTGTATTGAAATTGAAAAAGTCTAATTGAATTTGTTTTGCTTTTGTTTTTTACAGCCGCATTACCAATCAGTCAAGAGGAGTTGGAGAAGCAGAGGAAGATAGCTGAACTGCAAGCCAGGATACAGAGGAAACTAGCAGGTGTGTAACTTTAGTTAAATTTTTTGGTTATTTTTGCATAACGGTGGACCTATCCATCATAACATTGAACGCCCAAAAATTATATAAAAGACCAAGTTCACTTTAAGTTGATCGTGTCTGGATACCTTTTTAATGTCCATTGCAGAAAAAAAACACATAGCTGTCAAATTTATCTTTTTAACCATTTTTCCTTTAATTTTAAACATGAATTATATCACCTTGATTTATTTCACCAGTAAAAAAAATCACGCAAAGAAGAGTTAAATTTTAACGCATAGTGTAATTATATATATATATATGGCGGACTTAACACCGGACGGTGTTCTCTACCAGTCAACCATTGGGCGAACAGAGAAATAAGTAGGCGGTGCATTATTGTAATTTTTTGGAGGAAACAATAAAAAGTGTCTATTTGTCTGCTAGTGATGACCTATAGAACCGAAAATGGTCCTGCAAGGTTCATGAGGGGCGATCCTGTACGGGCAAACGCAGTGTAGGACGACCCTCCACTAGATGGAGTGACGACCTCAAATGCATTGCCGGAAGTCAGTGGATACAGGTGGCGCAGGATCGTTCTTTATGGCAGGTCAGTCAGCCAACCGTGACGAATTCCACGATAGTTTCCAGGGGGAACCGCGTGGAGCTCGACCTGATAGGGTATTTTGACAGCAATGGGGACTGACAATGGTCCCCTCCCCCCAAGATGTATCAGTATTAATAATTGTATTTCCCCAGGCGGAGCGTTGTCGTCGGCGGGTGGGTCTGGCCCGGCGCCGTTGATCCTGGACCGCGAGGGCCGCACCGTCGACACCAGCGGCAAGCGCGTCCAGCTCACGCACGTTGCGCCCACGCTCAAGGTATTTCTTTTTAATGGGTGATAATGGAATGGTTACCCCGCCTGCGCTATCGGTATACACCGGCTGGGCACCAGTGAGGGACGATAGGTGAGGATGAAGCAGGTCAGTTAGCCCATCGTGACGAATTCAACAAGAATTGTTCACGATGGTTTTCAGGGGGAACCGCGTGGAGGTCGACCTGATAGGGCATATTGCTAGCAATGGGGCTGTCGAACTCCATTGCTAACAATCCCTTTCCCCCACACTCAAGGTACTTACTACACTCTCCCCTTCCAGATTCAAACAAACAAACAAACAGCGTCCTTAGCAACTCTAACACTAGATATAAATTCAAACTTGCTGTACCAAAGTATCGTTTAGTTAGAAACGCTTATTGAACAAAGGCTAAGGGGTCAGCAACGCACGCGTATACCCTGCAATACCTGCAATAGCCCTGGTATTTCAGATGTTCATAGGCTACGGTAACCGCTAACCATCAGGCGGGCCGTATGCTTGTTTGCCACCTCAGAGGTATAAAAAAAAAAGTAGTTATCCTAACTTAGCATACAGGATTCTATGTGCACTGGTTGACGCGGGAGGAGACGTGGGATACTGGTAGTCTAATATGAGTGTCTGTCCACCCCCAGGCGAATATTCGCGCGAAACGTCGCGAGGAGTTCCGAGCGCAGCTGTCCGGGCAGACCAGCTCGGAGCCGCAGCCGGACGCCGGCTGGGTGGACGCCAGGCTGCAGCTGAAGCCGCCGGTGCGGGCTCGCCGCGCGCTGCGCTTCCACGAGCCCGGCAAGTTCCGCCAGATGGCGGAGCGGCTGCGGATGAAGGTGATTGGGGGGGGGGGGGGCAGCAACGGAGACAAGGATGTACTTTGATGACCTCCATAGCGCAGTGGTGGTGGGCGATAATGGAGTGGTAACTCCGCCTGCGTTAACGGTATACGCTGGCGAGGTACCAGGGAAACATGATAGGTGAGGATGAAAGCAGGCCAGTTAGCCCATCGTGATGAATACACCTGGAATTCAGCACTGTTGTTTCCGGGGCGGATCACATGGAGGTCTACTTGACAGTGTATATTGCTGGCAAGAGGATTGGTATTTTGCTTTATTAACAATCGCTTCCCCCAGTGAAAGTTTTTAGGTGATGGCAGGTCGTTCTTCGTGACAAATTTTACTAAGAATTACCACGACATTTCCCAAGGGGAAGGGTTACTCTGTTACGCCTCCGTACCCAGTAATCTCGCTGCTATATACCACTCCTCAAACCGAAACACGGCCGTTCAAACACATCTGCTCTACGACAAAAACACGAATGGGATAGAGGTACCCAAGCAAGCGATTTTTGTACAAAATCGCCTCATGATAAAAATACAGTCGAATTAAAAACCTACTTCCTTAAAAAGACGCTTCCGCGGTAGAACTAACTGAATAATATCTCCTTAGAACACATGTTAGCCTGGTACCTTCTGCTCGGATTTGTAAATTATATTTTTTTATTAGAACGGCAAACAAGCTAACGGCATGCCTGATGGAAAGTGGTAACCGTCGCCTATAGACATGAGCAGTACCGTGCACATAACAGAGTATACTGTTTCGCCCATGATACCCCCCATGCGTTGCGAAATGAGCGAAACAGTATACTCTGTTATGTCCACGGTACTGCTCATGTCTATAGGCGACGGTTACCACTTTCCATCAGGTGGGCCGTCAGCTTGTTTGCCATTCTAAGTTGTATATAAAAAAAAGTCATATATGTGTATGTATATTTGTTATTTATATATATATTTATTCGTTTATATATGTAATTTTAGTATGTATGTATATCAATAATTACTAGTACCGCATTCGTGTATTCTGCCACTTCCCTATGGTTGACTGGGAGAGAATGCTTTCAGCATCAAGTCCGCCATGTACACATATATGTACTAATGAATAAATAAATAAAAATAAATGTAATATTTCCAGGCGCAACTGGAGAAGCTACAAAATGAAATATCCCAAATCGCTCGCAAGACCGGCATCTCGTCGGCCACCAAGCTGGCGTTGCTGGCTGCCGACACGCCGGATTCAGACCGCGTACCCGACATTGAGTGGTCAGTGGTCGACATTACTTGTTTATAATATGGTCCCAGCATAGAATGGACCACCGCTTCCTTTCCCGTGGGTGTCGGAAGAGGCGATTAGGGGAGGGCGAGGGATAGCCAACAGCGTCCCTCTTGAAACATCTCCAAAGCCTAACTGCGGTTGCCAATCCGCCTATCAAGCGTGGCTACAACTGTTTAAACCCATCTTTTGGAGGCATATGATCAGCATTGGACGCTTGAATTGGGCTGTCGTGTTTACATATGAATGGTACCACGCATATCACAGAATATACTGTGTCGCCCGTGGTACCTTCTTATGTGTATCCCTTCGTGAAGTCTAAGGTGTTATGCAGTGGCGTAACAATATAGTGGCAGGGCTGGCAAAATGCCACGGGCTCCCGACCCAAAAGGGCTCAAGAGGCCGCGAGCTCAGATTTTTTTACATTGTACCTGAGTATTTTATTTTTACTGATAGGACCCCATCAGTGTGGGGATTTGCCACAGGCCCCAAATGGTATAGTTACGCCACTGGTGTTATTCCTCTGTACCGTGTAAATTCACTGCCATATCCCACCCTTCAAACCGAAACACAGCCATGTGAACACAACTGCTTCACGGTAGAAATATGGGTAGGACAGAACTATTTCCCATACGTGGATATCTACTTAAATAGACGATTTTTGTGCTAAGTCTCCCTCTGGCGAGGGATTCACATTCGTGGATTTATGAGATGCTGTTTCATTGGCGACAAAACAGCCTTGATATAGAGGGGTTTTAATGGATGATAATGGAATGGTAACCCCGCCTGCGCTATCGGTGTACACTGGCGGGGCACCAGTGAGGGATGACAGGTGAGGATGAAAAGGCATGTCAGTTGGCCCATTATGACGAATACACCTGGGATTCAGCACGATGGTTTCCAGGGTGGGACCTGACAGGGTATATTGCTAGCTGTGGTAACAATTCTTTCCTACAGGGGGGAAAGGGATTGTTAGTAATGGAGACTGAGAATCCCATTGCTAGCAATATACCCAACCAGGTCGACCTCCACGCGGTTCCACCTGGAAACTGTCATAGTTAATTCCTGATGAATTCATCATGATGGGCTAACTGGCCTGTTTTCATTATCATCTATCACCCTTCACTGGTGCTCCGCCAGCGCATCCCGTTAGCGCAGGCGGGGTTACCATACCATTTTCACCCATAAAAAAATCCTTTCTCCGAAACGAAGATGATGGTAAATAGGTACGGTGTGTGTCCCGCAGGTGGGACAGCGTGATCCTGCTGACGGGCGAGGAGCGGGAGGCGGGCGGCGAGGCGGACAGCCGCAGCGGCTCGCAGCGGGTGGACGCGTGCAACGTGGGCGCCGACGACATCGTGGACAACCTCAACCACGCCGCCATCACCAACCTCGTCGAGCACCCCCAGCAGCTGCGTCCGCCCAGTGAGTCCATCACCTATATATATACGTATACGACAACGTAACCTTCAAGAAAAGAGCATATTCCTTCTTAAGAGGCCGGCAGCACACCTGCAATGCCGCTGGTGTTGCGGGTGATCATGGGCGGCGGTAGTCACTTACCGTCAGGTGAGCCGCGTGCTCGTTTGCCCCCTGTGTTGTATATATATATATATATATATATATATAGCACTCTCTTCTCTTGAACTCTTCGTACAGTGCTTCGCGGTAGACTTTAGATCCATGCCCCATAGGGGGGCAATTTGATAGTTAAGGAGGGGGGGGGGACAAAAAATGGACTCGAAGCGGTATTACCCTCTTGCTCCGGTCCATTTAAATGCAATGCTACGAGCAGATATCGGCGCCAAATTTAACAAAAAAAAGTAAATTAAAAAAAATGCTGTAAATATTTATTAGGTATAATTTCGTTTGACGTTACCAAAATATCAACTGGGCGATTAGAGTCGTCAAGTAAACTTTGTCAGGAAAAATTATGTGTGGGGGCATAAAAATTTTAGAAATGTCCAAGTGGGGCATGGGACAGAAGAGGTTGGGAAACACTGCTTTAGACGGAGCCGACCATCTTGTTTGTTCGTTTTAAGTCAGGAGATTCGGTAGAATATAACACGATTGGAAGGAATATGTATAGGATTGTAACTTTCTTAGTTTAAAAACACCCGTGTGCAACCGGGGCGGGTTGATAGTTAAATAATAAACAATATAAAAACAAATGTAAATGTATTTGAAGTGTTTAGTACTCATTGTAATCGTTTGGTACGCAGTGGATGCCGATTTTCGTGAAGAATTTTGGACATCCAAAATCCACACATAAAAAGCATGCGCCCATGACCATCAGGCCGGGATTATTCTTGCCATATTTCTCAGTATATCTTTTGCTACGTAACAAATAATCACTGGTGACTTCATTTGGTATAACTTCATTTATTTTTTCATTATTTTCGACTTCATTTATTTGTGCAATGTTCTCGTTTAATTCGTCGTTTTTTATATTATTCTCTGGTAATTGCATCGCGCGGTATTTATTTTCAAATTCATTTATATTCGAATTCGATTCTGTATATCTTTCAATTGCGTTTAAAATATAATCACGCACTTTGTTCTTTAAAATTTCATTGTTTGTTTCGACTTCATTCATTCCAACTTCATTTATTACTTTCATATGTTTATCGTTGACTTCATTTATTGTGTCTTCGTTTACATATACACTTCTACGGACTCGTATATCCATATTTTGGTTTTTCGGTATATATATATTGTAATTGTTAACTTTGGCCAGTACGTTAACCATGCCAACGGCCAGGTACAGGGCGACGAGCATTTTTGCCTTTTTTCTGTAAATAAAAAACGAAATAAAACTAAAAAATCTGTCTAAAAACAATAATATACTATTTCTATAGATTTTAATAGAAAATATATCCTCGTCTCGTTGTAATCATCCCGGGAGCACTCTCTGATTGTAATTAGTAACGAATCGATACGTCCAGTCGATTGGTCGACGTTTTTATTTTTTTTAATGTATGATAATGGAATGGTAATATTCGAGAATTAAGTGAGATTCCGTTTCATTGGCGACAAAACAGCCTCGATATGTAGGGGTTATAATGGATGATAATGGAATGGTAACCCCGCCTTTTGTATCGGTATACGCGGGCGGGGCACCAGTGAGAGATGATAGGTGAGGATGATAAGGCAGGTCAGTTAGCCCACCGTGATGAATACACCTGGTATTCAGCGTGATGGTTTCGGTCGACCTAATAGGATGATCATGCTAGCATTGAGACTTGTACTCCGCATTACTAACAATCTAATCCCGTGTGGTCCCGGCATAGAATGGATCACCGCTTCCTTTCCCGTGGGTGTCGTAAGAGGCGACTGAGAGAGGGCGAGGGATGGGCAGCAGGGCCCCTTTTAAAACATCACCAAAGTCGAACGGCAACAATTGCAACTTTCTTAGGGATCTCTATTTTTTTTTTAATAATTTATATTCTGTGTTATTCAATGATAATGTAGCTTTCTATAGGTAAAAGAATAATTAAAATCGGTCGAGTAGTTTTAGAGTTACAAATAAAAAAACAAACATACGAAAAATTAAAACTTTTCTCTGTATATAGATTTAGTACCGTCATATCAACCTTTAACTGTCCACTGCTGAACATAAAACCCCCCTAAACCCCCCCTTGGGGGGTTTTGCCAGTAGTTGCCACGCTTGATAGTTTGACAACTGCAGTTAAGCTTTTGTAGATGTTTCATAAAGTACCCCTACTTTTTTTTAATGATGTAACCGCACCTGCGCTATCGGTATACACTGGGGGGGCACCAGTGATAGTTGACTGATGAGGATGAAATTGGGTCAGTTGGCCCATCCTGACAAATTCAACTAGAATTAATCACGATGGTTTCCAGAGGCAGCCACGTGGAGGTCGACCTGACAGGGTATATTGCTAGAAATGGGGCTATTTGACCTCATTACTAGCAATTCCTTTCCCCTCAAGTGACTCCTACTGGCCATGCCTCGACCATTAAGCTGCGTTAATCGCCTCTTACGACACCCACGGGAAAGGAAGGGGTGGCCCATTCTATACTGGGAGCTACATGGGCTCGGCACTATCAAATCTGATATGAAATTTTCTCAAACATGCTTGGAAATGTGAGCATTATTTTGACAATCTTCTTAGGGATAAATCAAAATTGCCGTACTGGCCAGATACATGCGGGCAGCGGCCGGTAAAAGTTGTATGAAAATCCATGTCTGTCGTGTTTTGCGGCCAGATAAATTACTATGTAAACTCATATCTGTCCTGTAATTTAAAAATGTAATGACCTTTTACTTCGAAACATGGCTACCAAGGAGGTAACTAATAAAAGGTTTTATTTAAATTTCGAACTTGCTTGCATATAGAAAGCTGTTTATTGAAAAAAAAAAAACAAAGGAACATTATGGCGCGTGAAAAATTATTATTGTTCGTTATTCGTCATTGAATTTAAAAAGTAAAATTGTGTTTTTGATTTCCGCGCATTGTTTGAGAAAAGTACTATACAAGCCTTGGCCACAACTAGGCATTGATGGAGTCAAGTATGTGTGCCTCGGCTACGCCTCGGCCCACATTTGCACGTTCGTCCATCAATGCCTCAGTTGCTGGCCGCTGCAGTAATGTACTATTATCTATTTATTTATCTATCCGAACGAAGCCGGGGCGCACTGTAGGTTTGGTTAATTGATACGAAACGAAAAAAATAATGAAAATAATAACTTAAAAAAATGTATGATAGTAAAACTGACCTTTGAATATAACTCCAAGACACTTTTAACTCACTAGTCTATTTAATATTAAAACTAAATAGTTAAAATAACTTATTACTTATTAGAAATTGTTTAAATAACATAAGTTTTTAACAAGTATACAAGTTTTAAACTGCTTATCGGCTTGATTCGCGGAACTTTTGTGACCTCAGATTTGTTTATAGTGAAAAAAAAAAAAACACAACTGAGGCATTGTTCGAATTGAAATAAAGTTATGGGTTCCGCAGAATGATATGTCGTGTTTCTACCGTGAAGCAGTTGTGTTTGCACGGCTGTGTTTCGGTTTGAAGGGTGGGATATGGCAGTGAATTTACACGGTACCGAGGAAGAACACCATAGACATACCATGGGTGTCACAGTGTATCCTATGATGTCCACAGTTCTGTTCACGTATATGCGACGGTTACCACTATCCATCAGGCGTGCCGTAAGCTTGTTTGCCGTTCTAATAAAAGAATGTAATTTATATATCCGAGCAGAAGGTACCAGGCTGTCATGTGTTCTAAGGAGGTATTATTCAGTTGGTCCTTCCGCGGAAGTAACGTTTTAAGAAAGAACTGCTTGGGTATCTCTGTCCCACTGATGTTTCTGCCGTGAATCAGCGACGTTCGCATGGCTGTTTCGGTTTGAAGGGTGAGATATGGCAGTGAAATTACAGGGGATGGCGGCATAGCACCTTAGTCATACCTACGTACATAAACATGGGCGTCACAGTGTATCCTGTAATGTTCACAGTTCTTTCACGTATAGGCAACGGTCACCACTATCCATCAGGCGCGCCGTAAGCTTATTTGCCGTTCTAATAAGAAAAATATAATTTATAAATCCAAACAGAAAGTACCAGGCAAACATGTGTTCTAAGGAGATATTATCCAGTTGGTTCTTCCGCGGAAGCAAGTTTTTGAAGGATGTAGGTTTTTAATTAGTTACCACGTTTGGCGGGCGTATTGGGAATCGCAATTAGGCCTTGGTGACATTTTAGGAGGGACGCTGCTGCCCGTCCCTCGCCCTCAGCCATGGGAAAGTGGCCTATTCTATGCCAGGACTGTACGGCGAGAATTATTTATATTATAAATAAATAAATAAATAAATACAATATATTTACGTCTTGACGCTTGGATATATCGTGTAATAGTTATATATTGTATGTTTACCATATATCAATAAAGGTTATCAAACGTTGGCTTCGAAGCGTAAACAATACACAGATATCGCCACACCAAGTAAATTGTTATTAAAAATGGCTACCGTCTGACTTACGTCGTCTACCAGACGGAGACTTTGTACAAAAGTCGATTGCTTGGGCACCTCTGTCCTATTCGTGTTTCAACCGTGAAGCAGTTGTGTTTGCATGGCTGCGTTTCGGTTTGAAGGGTGGGATATGGCGTGAATTTACTGGGTACAGAGGAATAACACCTGAGTCCTCAGGAATGGCAACGCATGGGGCGTATCATGAGCGAAACAGTATACTCTGTTATGTCCATGGTACTGCTCATGTCTATAGGCGACGGTTACCACTTTCCATCAGGTGGACCGTCAGCTTGTTTGCCTTTCTAAGTTGTATAAAAAAATATATATATACAGTGTTTGTATCAACAGCACCAAGTAGTAACAATACACACCTTGTCATGTTATCCTGGTATGCAACGGGCAAACCCTGGTGGGTTTTACAGGAATAAATCTAAGTATAAAAGGGACAACAACAGGATATAAAGACTCACCGTCTTGTCGTGGGCTATTTTATTACGTCCTGTGCGGGCGTCTTGATTCCTTCCGTCACTTTATCACCGATGTACACACAAAAGGTTCGAAGCCTATATTTTTTTATACAACTTAGAGTGGCAAACAAGCTGACGGCCCACCTAATGGGACGTAGTAACCGTTGCCTGTAGACATGAGCAGTACCGTGGACATAACAGAGTATACTGTTTCGTTCATGATATCCCCCATGCGTTGCCATTCCTAATTCCATATATATACCAAAAATTATGTTATTGATGTGCGTTTGCGTTTTGATGATGAACGGATGATATGATGATGATGATGATGAATAAATACACCTAGTATTTGAAGCGTTGTATTGAATATAAATTTGATGTAATGCGCTAAAAGTTGTTTTGCAAGTAAGTTACAATTTGAACTTGAATGACCTTTCAAATTCAAATTGTATTAAATTTCACCTGCGTTATGATTGGCGTTCTCGCGATGTCGCGATGAGCGACTCTTGTGACTGGTTGATGTCGTGTGTGATTGTCTATTAATAACTTAGCAGTTGTCCGTTGGTTTTATTGCTGAAACCGCGCTCATTATACGCAGGAGTGAACAATATTCCTGGCATATTGTTAATGCTTTAACATGCCCCCGGCCTTGAAAGATTCTATTTTCAAGTCTTCCTCCCAGAGAGGACATATTTTTGAGAATGCCCGCCTAATGATCGGGCATCATTAGGCGGTCATTCTTGGTCTTTATACTACTTGGTCCTTATATTTTATAAAATTAAAGGAACTCGCAAAACAATCCCATTTCCCGTGGGTGTCGTAAGAGGCGACTAAGGGAGCGAGTGTAGTCGACGCGTGGTCATCAGCGTCTCTCTCAAAACATCACCGAAGCCTACCTGCGTTTGCCAACCTGTCCGCCAAGCGTGGCAATTACTGGCAACACCCCCAATAGTGGAAGACCTACGTTCAGTAAAGAACTGCTAAACAGCTAATACGATGGTATTAACTTTCCCATCACCACACTAATAAGTGTCTCACTCAACAAACGCTGCTTGCCCTCCAGCGGAAGCCCTAAAACCGACGTACATGCCCGTGTTCCTAACGAAGAAAGAACGGAAGAAGCTGCGCCGTCAGAGCAGGCGTGAGGCGTGGAAGGAGGAACAAGAGAAGGTCAGGCTGGGCCTGGAGGCGCCGCCGGAGCCCAAGCTCAGGTGAGGTCCATTTTTCTATTTCCTATTCTTTACAAGCTGTAAAGTACAGGGTCATCAACATCGTCAAGAATATAGTCTAAATAGACAAGATATTGTTTTTTTTTTTTTAATATACTAGCAGAGGAAGAGAGTACTAAAGTCGTTTGCTTGGGTACCTCTGTCCCATTCGTGTTTCTACCGTGAAGCAGTTGTGTTCGCATGGCTGTGTTTCGGTTTGAACGGTGGGATATGGCAGTGAATTTACTGGGTATAGAGGAATAACACCTGAGTCCTCAGGAATGGTAACGAACGGGGGGTATCATGGGCGAAACAGTACATAACAAGTTGACGGCCCACCTGATGGCAAGTGGTAACCGTCGCCTATAGACATGAGCAGTACCGTGCACATAACAGAGTGTACTGTTTCGCCCATGATACCCCGCATGCGTTGCCATTCCTGTGGACTCGGGAATTCTCTACAATATTATGCATGTATTATACATATAAACCTTCCTCTTGAATCACTCTATCTATTAAAAAAAAATGTACATATAATTACTGTTTGTACAGGATATCGAATCTAATGCGAGCTCTGGGTACCGAGGCGGTCCAGGACCCGACGGCCATCGAGGCCAAGGTCAGGGAGCAAATAGCCAAGCGGCAGAAGACTCACCTGGAAGCCAACAAGGCGAGGGCCCTCACCAAAGAACAGAAGAGAGAGAAGGTCAGTCTTGTATCTTTTTTTTTTATATGTATATTCTTTATTGCACTTGTAAGTTACATACAAAATAATCTATTTATAAATGTTGTGAGCAAGGGTGGACTTATCTCTGACAGAGATCTCTTCCAGTCAACCCAGTACAGTTGGAAAGCATGTCGTTAGCGGGCAACTGAAGTGCTACAACTATTAATACATATACATAAAGGACCTATTTAACAATTCGACGCGCGTGTCTTTATACAGTTCCCCCCCCCCCCGCTCGCGGCATATACTCGCACGGCCATCGCCATCTACAATACAATTTTACCGACTTATCTACACTAATATTATAAAGAGGAAAGATTTGTATTTTTGTGTGCATGTATGTTTGTAATGAATAAACTCAAAAACTACTTTGCCGATTTCAAAAATTCTCTCACCATTAGAAAGCTACATTCACCCTGAGTAACATAGGCTATGTTTATTGCTAGAAAACATTAGGGGATCCTTACTAAAACTTTAGTAACGTAACTCGAGGTGTAGAAAAAATGCTATAAAATATCTTCGGTCGCGTGCGCTGCGGAAACTATTGGTGATAGAATAAAAGTATGTTCTACAATATTGAAGGAAATATCAATAACTACAAAAAACTTCGCGACACTATATGTCAAACTATTATCGTTATGTCACAATAGCCACTTTTTGAAACGTTGTAAAAATGTCCACCCGTGCGAAGCCGGGACGGGCCGCTAGTTGTTTATATTTTACATTATATTCTAGATCAACATTTATTAAATTAAATATTTTAATAATTTTCAGGTGGACCGCAAGATAAGAGAAGACACCACGATGGGAGTCCACGTATCCGTTTATAGGTGCGTATTTTTTTTATACCACTGATGTGGCAAACAAGCATATGGCCCACCTGATGGTAAGTGGTTACCATAGCCTATGAACGCCCGCAATACCATAGGCATTACGCGCGCGTTGCCGACCCTGAAGAAACCTCTTTACCCCCTTTTGAAGAACCCCATGCTGTAGTCTCTTGGGAAAACCTCGGCAGGGAGCTCATTCCACAACCTGAGTGTTCGTGGGAGGAAACATCCCTGAAACCGCGCTGCACGCGACCATTGAGGCTGTAGGACATGAGAATGAACTCCCTGTCGATGGCGAGCCGTACGATGGTAGAAAGTGGCTGTGGGCATCATATTGAACAATTCCTCTGAGCACAATCCCTTGTACAAGCGGTAGAACACGCAGAGTGAAGCAATGTATGTTTTCATATAATGGGTTATAAAGGCATCACATGTCGTGTGATCCTGGTATAGGACGGGCCACCCCTTCCTTTCCCGTGGGTGTCGGAAGAGGCGACTAAGGGAGCTTTATGGTCAAAGAATGGATAGCTGCGTATCAATAATTACTAGTACCGCATTCGTGTATTCTGCCACTTCCCTACGGTTGACTGGGAGAGAATGCTTTCAGCATTAAGTCCGCCATGTACACATATATGTACTAATGAGTAAATAAATAAATCGTAACTAATTATATAACAGATTAAAGGTAGTGTTTCCCAACCTCTTCTGTCCCACGCCCCACTTGAACATTTCTAAAATTTTCATGCCCCCCACACATAATTTTCCCCGACAAAGTTTACTTGACGACTCTAATCGGCCAGTTGATGTTTTGGTAACGTCAAACGAAATTATACCTAATAAATATTTACAGCATTTTTTTAATTTAATTTTTTTTTTTTTTGTTAAATTTGTCACCGATATCTGCTCGTAGCATTGCATTTAAATGGCTCGGAGCAAGAGGGTTAATACCGCTTCGAGTCCTTTTTTATTTTGTCCCCCTGTTTGCATGGATTGCATGGACCCCACGTTGGGGAATATCGAACCAACCTGTCCCTTTCACTCTGTATATATATATATATATATATATATATATATATATATATATATATATATATATCATATGTATATATTTCACCACTATGTTAAAATCGCTTCGAGTCCTTTTTTAATTGCCCCCTTCTCCATTACTACCATATTACCCCTCTGTGGGGCGTGGGCCCCACTTTGGGAAACACCGGATTAAGGTACACTGTTGTGATAAATTGAAGTAACGTTCTATCTATCTATCTATCTGTCTATTTTTGTCTGCTATATATTGCAGAGTGCGAGACCTGTTCGAGTGCGCGTCGGCCAAGTTCAAGGTGGAGGTGAACGCGCAGCAGCTGCACATGTCGGGCTGCGTGGTGCTGCACCGCGGCTGCTGCGTCGTCGTCGTCGAGGGCGGGCCCAGGCAGCGCGCCAAGTACAAGCGGTCAGTAGCCAATGGGCGTGTTTAGACAGATAGATAGATAGATAATTTATTTGCATTACTTACAGCACACAAAACAGCAATAGACATAAATGCACAGTGAAAAAACATAAAAAAAAGATATGTTCGGTGCAACTTGACCGCACGGTGAGCGTGGACTGTAGGGGTGCTGGTTCAGGCTGGAGAGAAACGATAAAATTCCTTTCTTGAAGCTCCCGGTTCCGTACTGAAGAGTCTCCTATTTCCTTATCGGTTGGGGAGTGCAGTGCAGTGCATGCCGCTCGACGGTAGGCGGCCTATCTTTATACGCGCCCGGTCGCACGACAACATGTACCAACTCACATTAGCGAGTCTGTGCGAGCGGGACGGGGCGAGTGTGACAGGGACGCGTTACTCTTCAGAGCGGCACCATTTGGCGTCTATTTATTTATCATAATTATCCTTATTACTATTATTTTTACAATCTTTTTCTTATTTCTACTTGTGGGTAATAATGACTCGACACAATGTTTTATTCAACTTACAACTATAAATACATCAGAGAAACCCTATATAAAATTAACAATTTAAACGATTAAAAAACTAATGACTTATGCTAACAAAATAACTATAAAATATCGCTATACTATACAAAATGATTACAATGTCGCGAACAAGATACATGTACAAAAAAAAATGCTTACTTTTTTTATACAACTTAGAATGGCAAACAAGCTGACGGCCCACCTGATGGAAAGTGACTTTGTACAAAAGTCGATTGCTTGGGTACCTCTGTCCCATTCGTGTTTCAACCGTGAAGCAGTTGTGTTTGCATGGCTGTGTTTCAGTTTGAAGGGTGGGATATGGCGTGAATTTACAGGGTACAGAGGAATAACACCTGAGTCCTCAGGAATGGCAACGCATGCGGGGTATCATGGGCGAAACAGTATACTCTGTTATGCCCATGGTACTGCTCATGTCTATAGGCGACGGTTACCACTTTCCATCAGGTGGGCCGTCAGCTTGTTTGCCATTCTAAGTTGCATAAAAAAAAAATTATATGAAATTATCAAATATTGCTTTACATTTCCTCTATTCAATAATGCACCGCCTACTTATTTCTCTGTTCGCCCAATAGTTGACTGGTAGAGAACACCGTCCGGTGTTAAGTCCGCCATATGTACATAGAATTACACTGTGCGTTAAAAGTTAAATAAATAAAAAAATAAATATCACCAGTGACAAATCACAGCTGAAGAGCCAATAGGCTGGTCTTATAGTTTGAAGAAACAACGGAATGTTATGCATCTTAACTCATGTCTCTGTCTGACCGGTATTTTTTTCATTCCAGCCTGATGCTACACCGCATCAAGTGGGAGGAGGATCTGGTGAAGGATGCAGAGGGCAATGAAGTTCCCAACTCGTGTCAGCTGGTATGGGAGGGCGTTACCAAACAACGGTCCTTCGGGGAGATCAAGTTCAAGGTACGGGTTCTCAGTCCTCAGGAATGGCAACGCATGGGGGTATCATGGGCGAAACAGTATGCTCTGTTATGTCCACGGTACTGCTCATGTCTATAGGTGACGGTTACCACTTTCCATCAGGTGGGCCGTCAGCTTGTTTGCCATTCTAAGTTGTATATTAGAATCTTTACTATTAGTAAGGTTTAAATGTTGAATTCGCTGTATGGTCCCGGCATAGAATAGGCCATCCCGTTCCTTTCCCGTGGCTGTCGTAAGAGACGACTAAGGGACGGCGAGGGACGGGCAGCAACGTCCCTCTTAAAACATCTCTAAAGCCTAACTGCGGTTGCCAAGCGCGGCAACTATTAGCAGATCCCTTCAAAGGGAGGCATATGTCCAGCAGTGGACAGTTAAAGAACGAAATAATGATAATCATGTACAACTCACAGGTGCTACCAACAGAGAAGCAGGCAAGAGAATTGTTCCAGAAACATGGCGTCGAACATTACTGGGATTTGGCGTACAGCGGCGCCGTGCTGGGCTCCGGAGTTGACGACGTGTAGACAGACAGACAACACTACCGATCACAATGCGACATTAATTAGGCGTGGGCAATATGGGTACCGATCCGATATCTATATATTGGGTTCCTCTGGACACTGATGGCGGGAAAAAGGTCGTCAGCCATTTCGATATCGCCCATCTCTCTCTCTTCGTCCTCTTCATTACTGAAGGTGGTGTCCTTGAAAGGTGTCTGTTGCCTCTCTTATGATGTTATTCCATTGTGCCCGGTCTGCAGCTTCTCGCAGGACAGCTGCGATTGACAGTCCCGTAACGGCGGTTATTTGGTCCGACCATAGATTAGGCGATCGTCCGCGTGGTCTTTTTCCCTCCATCTTGCCAACAACCATTAGTTTGTCCAGATTGTCGGACTGTCGTCGAGCGACATGACCGAAGTATCCAAGAATCCTCCGATAGCAGACTGTCGAGAGCCTATCTTTTATGCGGAGTTGCGTCAGGATAGATATTTTGGAATATGTTAAAAGTCTGTTATCCAATATAATTTTTTGCATAATACACATTTAACATATACGTTATTGGATCAGTATATAGGATATTGTAACTGAAATATATAGATATTGCTATATATTATCCTCGCCTAATAGTAATATTAAAAATATGAAAAGTTTGTAAAAATTGAGGTTTAAATGTTTTTTGCACTTTGACCCTTAAATGGCTGAACGGATTTTGATGAAATCTTGTACACGAATAGCGAAACAGTATACTCTGTTATGTCCACGGTACTGCTCATGTCTACAGGCGACGGTTACCACTTTACATCAGGTGGGCCGTCAGCTTGTTTGCCATTCTAAGTCGTATTAAAAAAAAAAAGGTTATATCCTACCTAAATTAATATTGTAAAGCAGTGTTTTTCAAAGTGTGAGCCGCGACCCCTTGGTGGGTCCGCGATCCTCTACAAGGGGGTCGCGGAAGGTCGTGAAGCAGTGAAAAATCAACAATTCCGCAAATACATCAATGAATCAAAAATACATAATGAAGTATCTGTAACCGACATCGATTACATGTCCGTTTTAGATGCTTTATTATGTATTATTTATTTTATTTTATCGATACCCAACTGTAAGTATAAATACAACTGTACGGATTTCATAATTGTACTATGATAAAACTCATACATATTCGAAAACGTGGAGGGCAGGGGGTCGCAAGATATTTATACATACTAAGGGGGTTGCAAGACTCGTTTGCATATTAAGGGGATCGCAAGATATTTATACATACTAAGGGGGTTGCAAGACATGGTTACATATTAAGGGGGTCGCAAGATATTTATGCATATTAAGGGGGTCGCAAGATATTTATACATACTAAGGGGGTCGCAAGATATTTATACATACTAAGGGGGTCGCGTCATGAAACAGATTGAAAAACACTGTTGTAAAAAGTATTTTATATTTACTGATTCACGCGGGCCAAGCTGCAGGGTAACAGCTAGTCTATACGTGAAGGAAATCCAAGATGTTCAGTACTTGATTGCGGATAGATTGCTAAACTTATTTGAATGTAATTTATCGCAAACGATAGATCATTTATTGGATTATAAAAGACGCTTATACTTATTCGTTAGTATTTTTTTTTATTGGATGAAAATGGCATAGTAACTCCGCCTGCGCTATCGGTATACACTGGCGAGGTACCAGGGACACATAGATAGGTGAGGATGTAAAGGCAGGTCAGTTAGCCCATTGTGATGAATACACTTGGAATTCAGCACGATGGTTTCCAGAGCGACCACGTGAAGGTCGACCTGGTTCAGTATATTACTAGCAATGCGGCCCTCAGTCTCCATTATTAACAATCCCTCTCCCCAGGTAAACATGATAGGTAAGTCCGCCATTGTATACTAAATCATTTACTAGTATTTAATCTGACTTATGTACAATAAAGATTTTTACAATACAATACAATACATGATAGGTGAGGATGAGAGCAGACCAGTTAACCCATCGTGATGAATACACCATGAATTGTGTTATGTTTTCCAGGGGGTGGGCATGGGGATGTCGACATAACCCTATATTGCCAGCAATGGGGCTGGTAGGTCGCATTACCAACAACCACTTACCTTTCCCTGGTGTATGGGTAGGTTATATCCTAACTTAAAAAATAGATACTATATGTACTGATTCACGCGGGCAGAGCCGCAGGACAGAGCTAGCCAAATGTTAATAAGGCACGCCGTATGCATGTCACGTACGTATGAAACGTCACGAAGAGTTCTAAATATTGAATGTTGGAATATTTCTAAAATACCATTTATTTGAAATAATAAATTCGTCTGTAAGTGAGACGAGAAGAAACAACTGTAATATAGTTTGAAATTTAATAAATATATATTGAAAATAACCGTATTTTATTACCCCCATAGATAGATAGATAGGTACCCTTTATTGTTCCCTCCATAAGATTACAATAGTAAACTTATTATAGATACAAACAATTACAAGGTAATATTGCACTGAGAGAACAATGCGCGGCCTTATCGCTGAGAGCGATCTCTTGCACGCCACCTTTGGATGGAGAGTAGTTTTTTTGCGCGAGCGCGATTACCATTCCATTAGAAAAAAAAACACCTTAATCCTCAGAAATGGCAACGCATGGGGGGTATCATGGGCGAAACAGTATACTCTGTTACGTCCACGGTACTGCTCATGTCTATAGGCGACGGTTACCACTTTCCATCAGGTGGGCCGTCAGCTTGTTTGTCTTATTATTTTTTATTAAAAAAAAAATAAAAGAAAATACAAATCGTCATCAGCAATTTATTAATAATTATTATAATTATGTATACAAGTGTTCCCCCACATCGTATAACCACTAGGACATCCAGCAAAGGAGCAAGTAAAGCAGCGGTTAAACCTAAACTTTACCGAACCTGAATTCAATATGGGCCGGTCATAAGCTCTTTTAATTCTAACCAAGTTATCATTGGTAACATCTGTTGGATCAACTTCATTTGACAGTATTTCATCACTTACGACTTCATACTCATTCACTTGTAGCATTTTCTCATTGTGAAATTCATTTATATTTGAATCAATCTTTTTATATTTTTTAATCACATCAGCAATATGATCGTGTACGTTGTTCATTATGACTTCATTATTTGTTCCGACTTCATTTATTCCATTTTCACGTTCATTTATTTTCTTCATATATTCATTGTTGACTTCATTTATTCTATATTCATTTACATTTGTGCCTTCATTGACCGTATTGTGGTGATTCGGTATATATATATTATAACTATTGTCTTCAGCTAACACATTGACTATGCCAACAATTAGATAGAATACGACGAACATTTTATTTTTTATTACTGAAAATATATAAAAAAAAAAACATATATAATCTGACTAAGTACGAAAAAATTAAAAGAAAAATATTGTGACGTTTTCAATCGACTTCAAAAAGAAGGAGAACTATTAAGAAAACTATTTTTAAATACACAAATGGGAAAAGTGGACAATAAAGAAGCAGGTAAGTATGCAGGTACTATTTACCTGTAAAAAAGCTTTTTCATCGCGTAAAGTCCCAATTGTGTATATAAAACATATGTGTAAATAACGCGAATGTTTAAAATTAAACTAATTTAACCATAAAACTAACCTGTCAGTGTGACTTCAGTCCCAAGTGAGTTCAAATTATCAACTAAAATGATTAATTTAATACCATTGACATATAACTATCAGCTTGTAACATAAAAATGGTAGAAAGTAATAAAATAAATATACTTCTTATCTGCGTACTTAATTGTACTCTGTCAAATGGTTTATATAAAAAAAAAAGAGTCGGGACTCTTGGTACGAGTTGCAATCAAGACGTGGATTCCGCAAGAGTTAACGTCCATCTACATCTACACTAATATTATAAAGTGCGAAAGATTTGTATTTTCGTGTGTATGTATGTTTGTAATGAATAAACACAAAAACTACTTTGCCGATTTCAAAAATTCTCTCACCATTAGAGAGCTACATTCACCCTGAGTTACATAGGCTATGTTTATTGCTAGAAAAGATTTTGGATCCTTACTAAAACTTGAGTAACGTAACTCGAGGTGTAAAAAATGCTATAAAATATCTTTGGTCGCGTGCGCTGCGGAAACTATTGGTAATAGAACAAAAGAATGTTCTACAATATTGAAGGAAATATCAATAACTACAAAAAACTTCGCGACACTATATGTCCAACTGTTATCGTTATGTCACAATGGTCACTTTTTAAAATGTTGTAATAATGTCAACCTGTGCGAAGCCGGGACGGGCCGCTAGTTATATATAACTAGTCTGGCCATAAATACTGTCACATAAAAACTTTTTTACAACTTTTTAATTATTTTGAATTTGGAACATGTCTATTATTCAAAAACTTCTTTCGATTTCGCGCCATTTCACATATATTTTTGTATTCATTACCAAATTACAATATGGAATTAATATAGGAAATTGGTAGTAGCACTCACCAGTATTAAGCAACGCCGGGATCAGGATCAGTATTAAGGAAAACCAGGACTAGGATTTTAGTTACCTACACTAGTTAATATTAGTCAGTTAGAAAGTTCAGTCAATGTTCATAGTATATAAGACAAAAGGGTAATCTGTCATATTTATTCAAATATATTTTTTCTTTATTTTACATTGACAAGCGCTGCTAGAATGCATATCGCCTGCCATTGAACCAAGAAGGTTCTTAACATCTTCTCTCGATGTGTAATCCTAGCAGCTTACTAATCTTCTCTAACCTTGGCTTTGGTAAAGCTTTGGTAAAAATATCCGCAAGCTGCCACTCACTGCTAATTTTCTGAACCATGAGATCACCTTTTGTCACAAGTTCTCGAACAAAGAAGTGCCTGATGAGAATATGTTTTGTTCTCTTGTGAAACTCAGGATTTTCCGCTAGTCTCACCGCGGCTTCATTGTCCACTTGTAATACAGGAGGATACTGTATTTCAGTAAGTTCGCTTAGTATACTAGTTAGCCAAATGCATTCTCGAGCTGCTTCACTGGCTGCAACTATTTCTGCTTCAGTGGTTGAAATTGCAACACTTGCTTGTCTTTGACTCATCCAAGATACAGCACCACCAGCAAACATGCACAGTACTCCAGAAGTTGACCGTCCAGTACCAACGTCTCCTCCATGGTCAGCATCACTATAACACTCTATGATGCCCTTTTTATAGTCCTTTTGATACAAAATACCCATATCTTGCGTATGTTGTAAATAACGCAGAATCCGTTTCAGCTTTACACAATCGTCTTCAGTTGGATTTTCCAAATTTCTTGAGACGACACTAACAGCTAATGCAATGTCAGGTCTCGTTCCAACCATGAGATATGCTAAGGCTCCAACAATATGTCTATATTTCAACAACATATTACTCATGTCGACCTTATCCCGGTTTTGAGACATGTCTCTAACAATTGGTGTATGCACCGGTCTGCAGCTGTCCATCCCAAACCGTCGAAGAACTTTGTTCACATAACACTTCTGATGAATTTTTATGCCGTCTTCTCTGGTTATTATCTCTATACCGAGAAAGTAGGATACAGACTTCGTTGTGATTTTAAATTTTCCCATTAAATCTTTTAGGAAATTTTCGATCAGTTTCTGATTAGACGCAGCTACCAAACCATCATCCACATAAAGAGCCACAATGAGCTTCTCGCTAGACTCCTTTCTTGTGAAAAGGCATGGATCAGCATCAGATACTTTCAAACCGATTTCCTTGAAAAAATCTAATATACGCTTGTTCCAGCACCGAGGTGCCTGCTTCAAACCATAAAGACTTTTCTTCAGTAAACAAACTTTACCAGAGTTATCTTCATAACCTTCCGGCTGTCGCATGTAGATTTCTTCATCAAGATCGCCATACAGAAATGCAGTGGATACATCAAATTGCGCCATATGCATCTGTTCACTAGCGGCAACAGCTAATACACTTCTAATGGTCGCCATTCTTGCTACAGGACTGAATGTTTGATAATAGTCCACGCCTTTCTTCTGACTATATCCCTTAATAACAAGCCTAGCCTTGTATTTGTCGACATTCCCGTCAGCATTTAATTTGACCTTGAAAACCCACTTGCAGGGTATGACTTTCCGACCTTTCGGGAGATCTACCAACACCCAAGTTTTATTTTCCTTCAGAGAATTAATTTCCTTATCCATTGCCTTTCTCCAAAGTTTACTTTCAGCACTTCTTACAGCTTCCTTGTAGCTATTAGGTTCCAGTTGATTACCAGTGCTCTCTCCATTTATATTATATAGAACAAAATCATTGAATTTCTGTGGTAGACGAAGCTATGACCTATCTCTAAGAATACGACTACTTTCCTTTATAATCTCATGTTCATCCATAGTTTCGTGAAGCTCGGCTTCGTCATTTCCTTCTAATACTCCCCCACATTCAATAGTTTGTTCTAGCGTATTACTTCTTGCATCATCAAATATATCTTCATTAATAACAGAAGTGTCTTCTCTATCAATAAACTAATCATTGTTTACAAGACCTTCAATTTCATCATTACCAATTACAATATTCTGAGCATCAGAAGATTCTACATGAGGTAATTTTTCATCATTCCTCTGTTGAGTTATCTCTTGTAATGCTAAAGGTTGCAACTCAATTACATTGCTAGAAAATTCTGCTTGCATGGGTTCAGACACCTTCAGTGATTCACCTCTAAGTAGAGACATATCATCAAACGTCACATCTCTTGACCTTACTAAACCATTAGAACCATTCCAGAGACGATATCCATCATCATTATCATACCCTATTAGAATACATTTCATAGCTTTCTTATGTAATTTTTTCCGAGTCTGTTTAGGCACGTGAGCATAACATGATGACCCAATGATCCTCATGTGTTTAATCCTTGGCTTTATACCAGTCCAAAGTTCTGAGGGTGACTTGTGTTCCACTGACGTTGGCCCTGTCCTGTTTAAAATATATACAGCAGTATTCACCAATTCAGCCCACAAAGTTTCAGGTAACCTTTCATGTGCATGCATCATAGCTCTAGCACATTTCACGATCGTTCTATTATCTCTTTCGCTATTCCCGTTTTGTTCCGGTGTATACGGCATCGTCAGTCTTTGCTTTATTCCATTTTCCACCAATATTTTCCGTACTTGTGCATTGTCGAATTCACCACCATTGTCACTCAATAGTTCCTTAACAACATGACCAGCTACTTTAGCTTCAACTAAAAACTGTTTCAATTTCTCGTGTACTTCCGACTTATTCCGAAGAAAATACACAAAACGATGACGTGTATATTCGTCTTTGAAAAGTACAAAATATCGTAATTTGGAATAACTAGATGGAAAGGGCCCGCAAACATCCGAATGTATGCGTTCTCCAGGTTTCGTAGCTTTATCTCGTACACCAAACTTTTGTCTGTGAGATTTTCCAAAGATACAACCTTCGCATAATTCTTCACTATCTTTTGTTTTTATCCCCAACTCTCTATCTATCAGACTTCTTATATGTCTTTTATTTTGATGACCAAAACGTTCGTGATAAAGTTGCAATATATCAACTTTCTGTACCAAATTTACTGACATATTAATAGGCGGTACGACTCTACAATTCAGCTTGTATAATCCTCCATACCTCTCCCTATTTCCTGTCACAGTAATCATTCCTCCTATTTTCATAGTACAAGTAGTGACCCGTGATTCAAACACGCTACCTGGATTCCTATCTTGCGTCGATAATACAGAAAACAGATTTCTACTTATCTGAGGAACATACCAAACATCTCTCAAAGTCGATCTCACAGTATGTCCATTAACATCGGCCTCAATACAAACTGAACTTTGCCTTGATCACATTTTTATCTGCCGTAGTTACAGTGTGACCTTCACTGAAGTATTCGAAATCTTGAAAGATATCATTCCGCATTGTAACATGATTCGTAGCCCCATTATCCACATTCCAATGGTCACGATCTACAATACTACTTTCAGCCGAATTCACAGTCAGTAACATCATGTTAATTCCCTTACTACTGCAATCTTTTCGAGAAACTACTTTCTTAGGACAGTCTTTCTTAAGGTGACCAACCTCTTTGCAACCAAAGCATTTAAACTTTTTGCTACTGTCCTTGTTATTACTACCTTTGTCTTCACACTTACTAGGTTTCTTCTTGATTCCTTTGACAGCAAAGGCCTTGTGGGCGATATTATGGACTGTATATTGATGTATATGTTGTAATCAAACAATGGGTTTAAAAGGAAAATAACTATAATACAGAAAACTACGAAAAATAGACTACGACAGCAAAGAGCAAAAGTGACAATTGGTGGAAACAAAAGTATAAAAATACAATAAAAATAAAATCTTTAAAAATAACTAAGGAGTTCGCAACATTACCGACCCCTGGTGCAGAAATGCACAAATTCGATAGCAAGCCAGGTTAAACAAAAAAATGAAAACTTAGGGGTTTAACCTGACTAACTTTTTGGAAGGTCGGCGAAGCAAACCGCCTGCTGTCGCTACGTCCACCACCCTAATAACGCCATCGTTGCCTGGGAAAGTTGCTGTGACACGTCCACGGGGCCACGTTCCTCTTGGAAGATTCTCGTCTACGATCACAACCAAATCGCCAATGTTCAAATTACGATCTCTTCGACCGTTTAGACGAGGCTGCATAGTAGGTAATATTTCTTTCACCCACCGATTCCAAAAGTGATCAGCCAGACGAAGCGCCTTCTTCCAATCCGCTCTTCGGACTAAATCAGTATCATCTAACACTCCGGCTGACATCTGATTGGAAGATGAACCGATCAGAAAGTGAAATGGCGTTAAAGTTTCCTCGCTATCGGATTCAACCGAGACATAAGTAAGAGGTCGTGAGTTAACAATTGCTTCGGCTTCAGTCAACAACGTAAGTAGTACCTCCTCTTTAGGTGACCTTTCATGTAGTGTAGCTTTTAATGCAACTTTCACACAGCGAATAAGTCTCTCCCAACAACCTCCAAAAAAAGGCGCAGCAGCTGGGATGAAGCTCCACTTTATGCCTCTATTGGCAGCAAAATCTGGAACCGCAGGTTGGTAAAATTCTCTTAATAAGCGATTGGCTCCTACAAAGTTTGTGCCATTATCGGAGTAAATTGTTTCAGGCGTGCCTCTTCTTGCTATAAATCTCCGTATGCTCATAATAGCTGAATCAGCAGAGAGGTTGTGGACAAGCTCTAAATGGACAGCTCTAGACGTCAGGCAAGTAAATAGCGCAACATAGCGCTTGTCATGTCTTCGACCAATAGTGACGTTAATTGGTCCGAAGTAATCCAATCCCGTGAAAGTAAATGGACGACGATGGTGAGCAAGCCGGTGTGGAGGAAGATTTCCGGTCACTGGATTCAGTGGTTTAGTTTTTCTAATGCGACAGAAGCAACATTGATAAGCCACGCTTCGTACGGTGTTGCGCAAGTGAAGTAACCAAGACCAATATTGTTGTCTGATTTCATTTATAACCGTTTCGTTATTAGCATGACCTGCCTTTCTGTGGAAATATTGAACGAGTAAGCGAACAACGGGATGGTGACCATCTAAGAGTATGGGAAATCTTACATCAGTGTCAACATTTTGTACGGCCTTAATCCTACCATACAGTCGTAAAAGGTTATCTTCTCCCATCATTGGCGACAATTTGCTGAGGCGACTCGATTTTGCGATTGGTTGTGATCTCGTAATGCACTGGATCTCTTCTCTAAAACTGTCTTGTTGAACACGTTGCAAGACATGTCGTTCTGCGGCTTTCATTAGTTCTGCTGTCAAAGATATTAAAGTGGTGGACGCAGAAGAATTACGATAACGAGTGTAGATAAAGTTTTTAGTGCCAGAAATAGATCGATCCAAAAGTGAACGAAATTTTGAAACAACCTGCAAAACGCGAGCAGTGACGCGAAGTAATCGGAGCCAGTCACTGAATCGAGTAAAGTCAGCAATAATTAACACATGAACAGCTAATGGATCCAACTGCTGTCTGCGTTCCTCTTGAACCATGGGCTGACCAGCTGGTTCAATAGGCCAATCTTTCGGGGAACCAAGAAGAAATGGGGGTCCCGTAAACCAACGGTGGTTTGAATTCAAATTAAGGGGTTTCGTGCGTGTGGCATCATCAGCAACGTTCAAGCTAGTTGGAACCCATCTCCAATCCTGAATACGAGAATTCTCAGAAATTTCACCGATTCGATGGGCTACAAATGGCTTGAATGAACGCGCGTCGCTTCTAAGCCAACTAAGAACAGTTAATGAATCCGTCCATAAAACTGTACGGATGGGTTTCTTTTTATGAGATTCCTTGATGGTCACAGCAAGGCGTGAAGCAATCAAAGCAGCTTGTAATTCTAACCGCGGAATTGAAGTTGGTTTTAAAGGTGAAACTCTTGTTTTACTAGCGATGAGAGCGAGCTTGACACAACCATCTGGATACAAAAATCTCCAATAAGCCACACACGCATAAGCAAGCTCGCTTGCATCTGCAAATACATGTAACTCCCTATGCAGAGGTTCACCATTTTGTTTAGCATACCAACGTGGAATTTTGATGGTTGATACATCAAAAAGTTCTTTAAACCATTCGGTCCACTTTGATACTTCTGAAGGAGAAAAGGGCGTATCCCAATCAATATTTGATCTCCACACGTCTTGGAGTAATATGCGACCTTTTCCTACAATTGGACCCAGCAAACCTAACGGGTCATAGACTTTCATAAGGTGTGATAATACCTTACGTTTATTAAGATTGGTTCCCAAAGTAAAATTTTCCAAACCGGTCCTAAAACCTATAAGGTCTGTTGAGGGATCCCAAGAAACGCCTAATACTTTAATACTAGATGAAGTATTACCGAGTGGAACCTCCTCAGCGTGCGCGGCGCGAAGTTCCTCGGGAATTAGTCTCAACGCTTCTTTATTATTAGACAGCCAACCACGCATTTCGAAGCAAGCTTTACTATGGACAGTAACTATATCAAAAGCAAGCTGTGCGGCCTGATCCTCATTATCCAAACTACCAAGATAGTCGTCCATATAATGGTCATGTATAATTGCATCAACCGCTTCTGGATACCGATCTTGATAAAAAATTGCGTTTTTATTTTTGATATATAGAGCGATAAATGGACTAGAAGTCGCTCCAAAAATAACCGCACACATTCTATATTCTTTTAAAGGTGCATCTTTAATTGAATTGTCACGCCACAAGAAGCGTAAAGCATCTCTATCCTGCTCTCTAATGCGTATTTGAGGGAACATTTCTTTGATATCTGCCGTCAAAGCAATGCGACCTTCTCTAAATCTAAAAAGGATACCAACTAAATTTTCTAAAAGATCAGGTCCCTGAAGAAGAAGAGAATTCAATGAGACGCCTTGATTTGTAGCCGCTGCATCATGCACGACTCTAAGCTTACGCTTTTGTGGGTGGTAAACCCCAAAATGTGGTAAGTACAGTCTATAATTTTGCGTAGAACTATTCTTATAATGTAAGGAATCAGAGGTACTAATACGCTTACAATTATAGTAAGTAATAGGCTTACATTCCTCTGCATACTCTTTAACTATCATATTATCTATGAATTTTCTATATGCTTCAGCAAAATCACGCTCACGATTCATTCGTCTTTCCAAAGTTAAGAAACGTGACATAGCTTGTGAATAGCTATCTGGAATTTGTTTAATATTGTCACGCCAAGGAAGACCTACCTCAAATCTGCCAGTCGGTAATCGTTTGGCAGTAAATTCTAAAATCTCTAAGGCGCGTAAATCCTGTTTGCTATGTAATGTTTCACGTTTAGAAATACCTAATGAGTCTATTTTATATTGCTCTTTAACAAGGAGCTCTAATCGTTCATCGTCAGAAATATCTGTTTTATCTAAAAATTGACAATGATTAATAAATTCAATAGGTTTAGTTTTACTACAACTTATTCCATATAATGTCCAACCTAACAAAGTACGACAAGCCACAGGTTCATTGCGTTTTCCTATACGAACTTCACGAGTTATTGACAAATGCCAATCTTCGGCACCGATAAGTACGGTCGGTGTAGCATTATTATATGTTAAGAAGTCAGCTAAATCACATAAATGACTATAAGATGTCAAAGTCTCTTTTGACAAGGATTGCGCATGTAAACTAAGTGACACCATAGCTCTGGCTCGTTTTACTAAATAAATGTCAGACATAAACTTACCTTTTATATGGAAATCTACGTAACTTATAGTAGTGTTCTTATGTAGACCACCTATGCCATTAACAGTAATAGGTTCCTGAGGACCCGATAATCCAATTTGAGTGGCAACACTAGCATCAATCAATGTAGCCGTGCTACCATCGTCTAGCAAAGCGTATGTGTCTAAGCTACCAGTTGGACCGAAAATAGTAATAGGTAATACTTTTAATAAAACATTAGAAGTTGAAGGAGAATGTTCAGTTTGCCATACGCCGGTATTACTAATAATAACCTTATCCTCCAAAGGTGCAGTGGTAGAAGGTGAGGATACGTCTTGAGTCGCAGTGGCACACACTGTGTCATTTATATGCAGTGTATCAGGTGCAGGTGGTGATATTGACATATCCTGTCTACCATGAAGTAGAGGATGATGCCGAAAGGAGCAGCCATTAATACCACAAGGATTTACCTTACACGTCTTCCATAGATGTGAAGAGCGACGTAGACATCTGTAGCAAACCTTGAACTCTCGCAACCAACTCCATCTTTCATCGACTGTCAAGATTTTGAATTCCTCACAAGATGTAATGTTGTGATTCTTCTTACAATAAATACATTCTATCTTAGAATTTGTTTTAATTTTAGATTGAGAAGTAGAATGAATAATTTCACGTCTGAATTGTTTATTAGCAACTTGACCTACGTGCAATTGTTGTGTTGCTAAAGAGAGAGCCAATTCAGGAGATAAAGCGAAGTTAGTATGACGCTCGTGTTCACGCGTCAAAAATTGTGACAAAACTTCTAGCTTAGAAAGGTGCGGGTTCGACCTACTAAATTCTGATGCATAATCACTCCATCTCATTTTAGTGTTAGGGTTCAATTTTCCTAAAATGACATGAAATAATTCTGGTGAATGTAAATATTCACTATGATTGAGTAGTTTTATAGTAGAAAGACTATTCCGTACTTTATTAGCAATAGTACTTAACTCTTTAAGATCGTTACCTAATCGAGGTAGCGACTTCAATAATTGTACCTCACTGAAGACAATCATTTCTGGTGACGCAAAACTTCGTTCGAGTGCGCACATGATCTCTTCTGGATCCTCTGCAGAGACGAGAAGCGAAGCGACGGCTTCTCGTGCGGGTCCACGAAGCGCATTTTGTAAACGCGCAACGTTCTCTACAGGGGAATAAAATGATTTAGTACTAGCAAATATTTTTTTGAATTGTAACCACAGTAATGGACTGCCTGTAAAAGGGAACAACTCTATCCTAGAATGTTTAGGCATGTTGTGAGCTGTGGCTAAGGCTTTCGCTGCGTCTGCCATGTTGGCCGTAATTTGTAAAAATAACTGAGAATTGACATCATTGTTACCAACGGTCACGTGGTCACGTTCCCCTACGGGATGTACCAGAAAGGGTGGCGATACACTCGCCTGTACTGGTACATGAGAAACAGAACCTACGCTCGTTGAACAGGTGAGGTGTGCTGCTAATTGTGGAGCAGCAGCCTGAGGAGCTACTGGCGCGATGGCCGAATAACTAGGCTGTGAGACCTCATGACGTTCATCTCTAGTGTCGTGTATTTCAATATTACAATTATTTTTTACCCATTGTTCCGTTCTGGTCATACGAGTAGAGTTGCTCCTACTTCGCCTGCTACCTTTGGAGTCTGCTTCAGCACTAATTTGCTCCAGCTCGGCACGGTATTCAGCATCTTCGACTTCCGCAAGATGTCGTGCGAGTGCGGCCTCACGTTCATACTGGCGACGCTTGTGGACAGCTTCAGCAGCAGCCATCCGCGCTTTCACGCTCAAAGACGAAACACGAGATTTCGACTGCGCGGATCGCAAGCTGCAAGCTTGATCACCTTCATCTGCACAGACTCTATCTAAGCCTACATGAGACGGCTCGGCGTGAGATGTAGTAGAAGCGACGTTATGCGATGACATGATTTTACCTTTACTACGCGTGATCATTATATGAACTATACGATACTGCTATGTATGAACACTACTACGTACGAAACTAAATACGGAATGAAAATGTTAGGTGTGATAGTTTACCGAAGAAGGACCAAAAATGTGGGCGATATTATGGACTGTATATTGATGTATATGTTGTAATCAAACAATGGGTTTAAAAGGAAAATAACTATAATACAGAAAACTACGAAAAATAGACTACGACAGCAAAGAGCAAAAGTGACAATTGGTGGAAACAAAAGTATAAAAATACAATAAAAATAAAATCTTTAAAAATAACTAAGGAGTTCGCAACAGGCCTCACAACTAGATTCACTGTCTACATTGTTACCGAGTGCCTTTTCATGCGCACACAGCTGACTTGTGATATTCTCTATATTCCTATCCTTCTTAGACATTAACAGCCAACTTGACTTGAATGAAAAATATGTTTCAGGTAAAGTATCCAAGATTTTACAAATTAATAGAACTTCAGGTAAATCCTTACCTTCCTCTTCTTTCATTAATTCTTGCTTGAGCTTATACCACAGATTTTTCAACTTCGAGATGTGTGAAGCTATGTCATCAGCAGGATTTTTCTTATATCTGAAAAGAAGAAGCTGATCAAGTGGTCGGAAAGGCACAACGTGGTCATCATCCTGCGTGAGTGATGGTTTAATGGGGGCGTGTCTTATCAAGGAGCCACAAAACTATTTTTTTTTTTTAAAAAGGTGTGAAAACTTCAGCCAAAGTGTATTAAGGTACAATTTTGGATCATATTGTGAAATCTTTCAGTAATACACTTTAAAAATATACCGTGGACTTTCCAGCAGGCCTCTGCACCTGGTCACAAGGCACGAATTACCCAAGCCTGGCTTGAAACCAACGTTTCGGACTTTATAAGAGCTGAAGACTGGCTTTCATCTAGCGTAGTCCTCAACCCTTTAGTCTTCAAATTATGGTCAGTTTTAGAGGACATGGCCTGCTCTAAAAGACACGGCGATATTGAGTCTCTTAAAAAATTTTTGGAGCAAACAGTGGCGAAATTTCCCTAAAGAAATAGTGAGTAAATCTATAGATTCGTAGCCAGACAGATTAAAGGCCTGTATAAGACCCAAAGGTGGCCATTTCGAAGTTTTTTTATTTTGTACAGAGACTTTAATAAATTCATAGGTATAAGTTTTATCAAGGTATATTACATGACTTCATAAAAAAAAAATGCATTTTCATTTGTATGTATCATCATTGTATCAGCATTTAACTGTCCACCGTTGAACCCCTGCTGCCTTCCCCTTGGGGAGTATTGCTATCCTTCTGTGGCGTCTGTAAATAAATATTGTAAATATTCATCTCATAGCCACTTGTCAACATCATTACTTTCTTCTCCATCAAGTAGGTTAATTTAATTGTACATAGATATTTCACCTCTTTCTATCTTTCGCACTGGACGTACAGACATGACAGCGACGTTCACTTCTCACATTCATTTCTGCTGTCATTCTCTCATTATATGAAAATCAATAATATAATCAAGTTGGTTGTTACTTATTTCGTCCAAACAACTACATTTCCACCAAAAGCTCCCTTTCTCGCCTCTTACGACGGGGGAAAGGAAGGGGTGGCCCATTCTGCGTCGGAGCCGACACGGCAAGTTATTACTGTGTGTTTAAGTGCAATAAAGAATATATTTATATATATATATATATATATATATATATATGTATGTATAATGAACCGTTCGCCACGGAACCCTAATAAATTCCGCAACAAACAGCACAGCTTATCACCCAGTGACATGATATTACACTCGGTCAAAGTGGCAGCACGAATATCGCCTCAACTAGACGAGGTCTTATTTTCCACGGACACTTCAGACTACGTCTTCCGTTTACGTAAACTCGCGGTGACTGCAATCTCCCGCGTCGCGTCGCAATTAGAGATATTTTTCATGATTAATGACTTTCATTTACAAAGATCTGCCATCATCTAGTCACGTCTCCTTACGAGACGCTTCAGTTGGTGGCGCTTTACAACCTCCCTATACCGGGGAGAAAGGGATTGTTGGCAATGGAGTTTGACAGCCCCATTACTAGCAATACGCCTTATTAGGTCGACCTCCACGTGGTTCCCCCTGGACATCGTGAACAATTCTTGTTGAATTCGTCACGATGGGCTAACTGACCTGCTTCATCCTCACCTATCATCCTTCACTGGTGCCCCGCCGGTGTGTACGATAGCGCGGGTGGGGTTACCATATCATTATCATCCAATAAAAAAATAAAAAAAAACCTCCCCATACCGGGTCATACGAAGTGGTCGAATGTAACGAACGTAACGTAAAGGTAAATCAGCCACGTTATCCATAGACCGCCTTAAACCGGCCTACATACCGACAGACCCATCCCCTTCGCCACAATCCGTATCTATTCTCAGTCCCAACCATACACCTAACACCTAAACCTGCTCAGGGCACCATTAAAAAGACTCGATCGGGACGCGTACTTCTATTTCCTGACCATAATTTCCATTTGTCCATAATTTTTCTGGCTACCCGATCATGAAATGTGGCCGTGAGCATATTTTTCATCGCCCACAGTTACGATCTTTGGAGGGGAGTTTTTTTTTTTTTTTATAAAACTTAGAATGGCAAACAAGCTGACGGCTCACCTGATGGAAAGTGGTAACCGTCGCCTATAGACATGAGCAGTACCATGCACATAACAGAGTATACTGTTTCGCCCATGATACCCCCCCAGTGATATAGACTACTCATAATTATGCCTACATAATTATTATATTATTATAATTATAATAAATACAAACATACATAATTTATATTTATCCTAATGTATAAATACCACATAAATATATACATTTTTTTTTTGATGGGTGAATATGGTATGGTAACCCCGCCTGCGCTAACGGGATACGCTGGCGGAGCACCAGTGAAGGGTGATAGGTGAGAATGAAAACAGGCCAGTTAGCCCATCATGATGAATTCATCGGGAATTAACCATGATAGTTTCCAGGGGGAGCCGCGAGGAGGTCGACCTGGTTGGGTATATTGCTAGCAATGGAATTCTCAGTCTCCATTACTAACAATCCCTTTCCCCCCTAAATATATACATTTGTATTATTACTAAATCTTTCTATTTAAAATTACAACTATTATACAATACATATTAAAATTGGGGGGAAAGGGATTGTTAGTGATGGAGACTGAGAATCCCATTGCTAGCAATATACCCAACCAGGTCGACCTCCTCGCGGTTCTCCCTGGAAACTATCATGGTTAACTCCTGATGAATTCATCGTGATGTGCTAACTGGCCTGTTTTCATTCTCATCTATCACCCTTCACTGGTGCTCCGCCAGCGTATCCCGTTAGCGCAGGCGGGGTTACCATACCATTTTCACCCAGCAAAAAAAAAAAACATTAAAAATATCTACAATAAGATATCTTTCACTAGGTGTCATGTCGTATAGGGAGATCAAGGATATGGCCTGAGATAGAGCTGGCTGGAGGAAAATTCATGAATTAGTTGCACCGACAAGAGGAAACTCTTAAATGAAAAAAAAAAAAGATATCGTTAAATATTAATTCTGCACCCGACAAAAATGTCTGATCGGACGGTTGTGCATTGGAACTCTGCGCAAAACCGATTCTTAGCTGCTATTCCGGGGCTACTGCGTGAGCACTGTTTTTTTTATATGGCCCCGCTCCCCTTTTAGCATTTAGGTGATTTTCAATTAGGCTGTGTAACTTGGAGAAAAATGATCGTAGAGACATTTAAAAAAAAAAAAGCAAATCGTAACTCTATGTGTCTAATTTGTCTAGTTTTTCGATCTAAACTCGAAAAATTTTCGAGTGAGGCACAACAATCATTTTTTTTATTAAAAAATCTTGTATTTTTTTTTTGGACTACATTTAAACGCATTTATTTTACTCATGCTATAAATAAATTATTTCATCACTAAGTACAGTTTACGTAGACAATATTTGGTCTTTTAATGATTAAAATTGGACGTTTTGTTTTGAAGTTATGGCGAAATTAAAATAGTAAGATTTTTTTTATACATCTCAGAATGGCAAACAAGCTAACGGCCCACCTGATGGAAAGTGGATCCACGCGGGCGAAGCCACGGGCGAAAGCTAGTTGTAATATAATGTAGATTAAATACAGTTTAACATTTGTATACCTCTGCGGGGTGCTGCATGTTGTGTACCTACTTGTATATGTAACGTCTTATTTTATCATGTAATAAGGAATACATGTGGGAACACACACATACAGGTGAATAGCCATACAGTTGTGATGTGTGTAAGAAACGTTTTAGTATAGGAGATGACCTGGATTCTCTTTACCTCATTATAGAAATAAAACAAACCCTTATATAATTAGATAATGCTTTAACAAAAAAATTTAAGTCCCCTTGAGAAAGAGTGGACCCTTTTTTAATCCCCTTTCTCCGACCCCCTTTAATCTCTTCCTCTTTTAATATTTTATTCACTGCTGAAGAGCATACCTCCACACAATGCATAAAATGTGTATTTATACAATTTAGACTTTGGTGATGTCGTCACAAATGTTCAGAAACTTTTATATTGTCTATGGGTCTTGACGCCAAAAATATTTCTTCACAAGTAACACATTCATTATATTGGATGTAAATTTCATATGTAAACCCACATATACACATGCCTGAGCTTCACCAGATATGATGATGATCATCATGGTGTGTGAATCTGTACCGAAATTAGAGTAATTTAGATTATATAGATAGTCTCCATAGAAATGCTTGTAGAAAAACGGGTCAACTTTTTCATACAATTTTGCGTGATAAATAGTTATGAGTGTTTCCGGAACTTCTTCTATAATTTCTATATTTATTTTTTATTTTATAATTTTTGCATAATTTTAATGCATAAACACTCATTTTCAAATTTAATTTCAAATGAAATTCAATTTAGCCAGAAAACCTCCACGGCCGTATTAAAGATTCCCGCGCTGTTTTGTAGTGTTGCCAATACCTTAAAGTTAAAAGTGACACTCTAGACTTAGAACAAGTAATTACATAAAAGGAATTACAAAATAAAACTACAAATCATATGGTTGTCTCCTTCTTCTCCTGCATATATAACTAGTTAAAGATGGACGAACGATACACTATCTATTGCTAGTTTTCTCAATTTAATTTAAAAAAGAAAGGAGGCAACCATTGATTTAAAATTTTTATTTTTCATTATAATTCGTTGTAAGGTCGAAAGTCTCTTTAATCTGTGGTGTCGATTTGACAGCTGTCGCATGACAGAGACTAACCATATACAAAATCAATTTTGCTTTATCTATTCCATTTATTTTATTTACATATTAATTAAAAATACTTTACATATTAACTAAAAGAACTTTATTTGGCATGTTTTAAAATACAAGTAATCATCAGTAAAGTTGAGCAAAATATCGGTAATATTTAACATATCTGTAAGAACAGTCCAACCGCCGAGATGTATTGTGAAAGTGTGGTCCAGGAACACACAGTGAGCCAGCCGGATGTGACCGCCATACGTGTCAAGCAGGAGGCTCGGGAGCCACAGTCGGATACTGATACAGTCATTGTACCAGGGGCTGGTGCACATGTCTGTTGCAGAATTAAACAAGAGATCCTCCCCATATTTTACGAAAAGACTCCAGAGTCCAGAACAGAAGAAGACACAGTGCTGAAACAATCGATTAAACAAGAAATCAGCGAGTACGATGTAGATATAACTGGAGTTGTGAAGACAGAGTGTGTTGCCACTGAGGAAACGGCACATATAAACATATTCTCTGGTGAAGACAGTCAGCCACCTACAAAACAGTATGAGAGTTGTAGCACTGAACAAGAGACGAGTGAACTTGATGTCGTTCAGTATGGAGTAGACGGAGCTGGAGTTGTAAAGTCGGAGTGTGTTGACGCAACTGAGCAGTCAGCAGTAGGCCACCACACATGTTCAGGCAAGGAAAAAGATAATCTCATAAAACTGTACGAGGATCATGAAATAAAGAGCGAGTTGGTTATAGGACCAATGCTTGTACAAACAGAGACAGCATCTGGAGCTGTAAACCATTTGTCACATTCAAAAGATGGTTGTCAAAATGTGCTGTATACTGAGGATGATGTCCACATATCCAAGCACCAAGATAGGACAGTGGCAACTGGTACATTGTACTCATGTGATATATGCAGAGAGACATTCAAATCCTATAATGCAATAGAACACCATATGTCAGTACATACTGGCCAGAAATATAATAATTCTAAAAATACTTCAAATGATTCTGAATTTAGTAATGGCGGAAAGCCACACAGATGTGAAGTGTGTAAGAGGTGCTATAGTTTAATTGGACATTTAAAGACACATATGCAAATACATACAGGAGAAAGACCATACAGTTGTGATGTGTGCAAGAAATGTTTTAGTAGACATGAACATTTGAAGGTACATATGCGAACACATACAGGGGAAAAGCCATACAGTTGTGATGTGTGTAAAAATTGTTTTAGTACACAGTCACAATTTAAGAGACATGTCCGTACACATACGGGAGAGAAGCCATACAGTTGTGATGTATGTAAGAAATGTTTTAGTGCACATGAAAATTTGAAGATACATATGAGATCACACACAGGAGAAAAGCCATATACTTGTGATGTATGTAAAAAATGTTTTAGTACAAGTGGAAATTTGAAGATACATATGCAGACACATACAGGAGAAAATCCATACAGTTGTGATATGTGTAAGAAATGTTTCAGTACACATGAACATTTGAAAGTACATGTCCGTACACATACAGGAGAAAAGCCATACAGTTGTGATGTGTGTAAAAAGTGTTTTGATACAACTGGACATTTGAGGATACATATGAGAACACATACTGGAGAAAAGCCATACAGTTGTGATATATGCAAAAGATGTTTTAGTACACATGATCATTTAAAAACACATAAGCGGACACATACAGGAGAAAAGCCATACAGTTGTGATATATGTAAGAAATGTTTTAGTAGACATGGACTTTTGAAGATGCATATACGTACACATACAGGAGAAAAGCCATACAATTGTAGCATGTGTAAGAAATGTTTTAATACAAAGGCAGATTTGGAGATACATATGCGATCACATACAGGAGAGAAGCCATACACTTGTGATGTGTGTAAGAAGTGTTTTACTGCACATAGATATTTGAAGCTACACATGCAATTACATACAGAAGATAAGCCATACAGTTGTAATGTTTGTAAAAAATGTTTTAGAACACAGTCATATTTGAAGAGACATATGAGTGTACATACAGGAGAATAGCCATATAGTCTACAAACTACATAGAGATGCTAAGAGGAACAGCTTAGCTACATTGAAATTGGCCAATAGTGGGACTCTAGAACTATGTATGACAATTTTTTTTTTAATTACAATGTAGTAAGCTCAAAAAAGTATCTAGCTCCCATTTTTGTAATTTAAACGCGAGGAAAATTCATAAAAATAAAAGCCAAATAAATTATTTATTTATTTTAATTTATTAAATGGTTTCTGCTTATTTGGCAATTTTATTACTAACCTAATCCTCCAAGTAGCCATATCTGTGCCTCTTAATATATATGAATATTTTTTTGTTATTATTAAAAAGGCCGGCAGCACACCTGCAATTCCGCTGGTGTTGTGGGTGATCATGGGCGGCGGTAGTCACTTACCATCAGGTGAGCCGCATGCTCGTTTGCCCCCTGTGTTGTAAAAAAAATAGTACAAAAAGACTTTCATATATAGACAAATTGAGAAAGTTAAATGAATACATGGCAGCACCAAATTACTCCAAGCCCATTTCACTTTTCGCCAAACATTTCCCCAACAATTATATTTCTCCAAAATGAAAATGTTTACCCAAAGCTGGGGGAAAAATATTTAGTCTGGCAATGTGGGCGCACACTGAAATGTTGCAACATTTTTTTGTGCCAAACCTAAAGACGAGTAGAACAATAATTATAATATTGTATATAACTATAGTTATATTTAATAAAGAAATATAATTCTAGAACCACCTTTATTAGTAAACAGTTATGACAAATATACCGTTCTGGGGAGAAAGGGATTGTTAGTAATGGAGACTGAGAATCCTATTGCTAGCAATATACCCAACCAGGTCGACCTCCTCGCGGTTCTCCCTGGAAACTATCATGGTTAATTTCTGATGAATTCATCATGATGGGCTAACTGGCCTGTTTTCATTCTTATCTATCACCCTTCACTGGTGCTCCGCCAGCGTATCCCGTTAGCGCAGGCGCGGTTACCATATCATTTTCACCCATCAAAAAAAAAAAATATATACCGCTCTATCTGCCCCTAGCACCGTATTCCGGACGATCACCCGATTATAGTGTAAATAGTGATATTAAAATAGTTCATAGAATAGTGTTCAAAAACATTGTTAACCAATAGGAAAAGAAACAATTTCGCTTCAATTTGTAAATTACTGTAATTCGTTGACTGGCCAACCTTGGCTAGTACACAGAGCTAAGTTGCACCTGGGGGAGCGGCTGGTGAATAATGTTTCTCTTCACCAAAACAGCCAACCAGCGATATGACTTCTGGCTGTCCGACGTCTCATCTTTGCGGTATATGTGGTATCCCAGTATGTGGAGTATGTCGACAGCCCCTAATAATGTCTCTGATATGAGACATACGTTGAATCTACACCCCACAAGCAACAGTCTTAGTATAACTTTCTTTAGGCCAACGTATCATCCGCATACCAGTTAGATAGATTATTCTTGAGCTAGTCTCACTAAACACGCGGTGATAGCCGTCAGAGGATCTGCGCCTGACTGCATCGCAAGGAGTATCTCAAGATCATAATAATGGTTTTAATCAGGTCTCCTGAGTTGTCAAAGATACTATCCTTAGTGGGCTGCTTCGACAACTGCGCGTAAAATATGCATCACGGGCGACCCTGGCGGGCTTTTATTTGTCGGACGTATTCGGGTTCATATCCGAGCTCCATCAAGGCTTCTGAGATCTCCTCTACAGGTGTGTCCGCTGGGAAACCGGGGTGGCCACTTTCAAACTTTTTTACCTGGTAACTGGTGCGAGAACCAGCCGATCTTTTCGCTCTTCTTCAAGTCAGAGAGGTATCTCTGGATGATGTGGTACTCTTTTTCTGACTTGGAGGAAAATCTCATCCCCTTTCCATACGGGCGTGCGTACGGAACGTATTGTAATTTTTGCTTCAACACTCTGCAGTGATGCACCCAATCCAGCAGGTGTTCTACTATGAGCGGAGGGATTCTATTATGTTTCGCTGCTGTTTTCGGCGATGATATCGCAGGTGCAGCGGACGCGAACATTACAGAGAATAGTGTCGGTGCTCTCGTCGCGTCTGCGTATGAGTGGGCTGACTTGCTTGGGTCGGTGAGCTCCGTGATTCTAGGCCTGTGAGGCATCGGTGTGGCTGGAGCGAAGGTGACGGCATCCTGACAGGGGCGCTTGTGTCCTTCCTCCGATCCATGTGAGCTCCTGGTTCTACAGGCCGTTCCTGTTAGTTGAAATCGCCGGCCCATGCTTATAGTCAACTCCATTTCCTCTATAGGGAGCGATGGCCCTTAAGGCATGCAGTTTCATCCTCCACCTAGGCAGCGATTCTCTCCTTCATGTCTTGAGAGAGAAGGTCTGTGGCCAGCACTTGCCCCAAGATTCGCTAGACGAATTCGGAATGCTAGACGCACCCGGGCGCCGCGCGAGCGGTCTTTCCCCAGCGGAGGGCTCTCGTGCTCGTACTCGTGCCGTGTAACAGCGGACATTGTCGTGCATTAACACGAAGTCTTCGCCGACAAACCCTGCGTAGGGCACAACATGATCGAGTAGGATACCGCTAGAAGAACTGCCGCCATACGCCACTGTTTCAGCAAAACAGCATTGGGAAAATAGTTCCTCCGGCCAAATGCCCCCCCCCCCCCATGAACAAAACAATCTACCATCTGATTCTACTATCAAAAAAATGATTTATTCAAAATAATAGGCCCTGTTACACAATAATACAGAACATTTAGAAAATTAAAATAATTAATTTATTTTAATTTTCACACACACGCAAACATTTCACTCAATACACATTATTCATACATTCATTTTTAAAATATAAGAAATACCAAGAATACTTACCTCACAATACTTGTACTGATATAATAATGTAGATGTTCAGTACTATATTGTAACACTCCGGAGAGAGCCTGCAGATCTGTAGTACAGGTTTCGACCTAGTTCAGACTCCAGACTCTCACAAGGATAATAATTTTAAGTTAAAATACTAAATACAGTCACACAATGTAAAATATTCCTTGTGAGTAGAAAATAAAGATTATTATTTATTTATTTATTTTAGTTTATTTTCATCAATTTTTCTCTCATTTCCCTACATAGTAATTAAAAGATAAACTACTGTCATATAGGATCTAGAATCCCACCATTGGTCCATTTCAATGTAGCTAGGCTGTTCCTCTGATACATTAGCATTTCTATGTAGTTTGTAGACTATATGGCTATTCTCCTGTATGTACACTCATATGTCTCTTCAAATGTGACCGTGTTCTAAAACATTTTTGACAGACATTACAACTGTATGGCTTATCTTCTGTATGTAATTGCGTGTGTAGCTTCAAATATCTATGTGAAGTGAAACACTTCTTACACACATCACAACTGTATGGCTTCTCTCCTGTATGTGTACGTATATGTATCTCCAAATCTGCCTTTGTATTAAAACATTTCTTACACATGCTACAATTGTATGGCTTTTCTCCTGTATGTGTACGTATATGATTCTTCAAAAGTCCATGTCTACTAAAACATTTCTTACATATATCACAACTGTATGGCTTTTCTCCTGTATGTGTACGTATATGTACCTTCAAATTTTCATTACTATTAAAACATTTCTTACACATGCTACAATTGTATGGCTTTTCTCCTGTATGTGTACGTATATGTATTTTCAAGAGTCCATGTGTACTGAAACATTTCTTACACATATCACAACTGTATGGCTTTTCTCCTGTATGTATTTGCATATGTCTTTTCAAATATCTACTTGTACGAAAACATTTTTTACATACGTCACAAGTATATGGCTTTTCCCTTGTATGTACACTCATATGTCTCTTCAAACTTTCATTGGTACTAAAACATTTCTTGCACACATCACAACTGTATGGCTTCTCTCCTGTATGTGTTTGCATATGTTTCTTCAAATTTCCAGATTTATTAAAACACTTCTTACACACATCACAACTGTATGGCTTCTCTCCTGTATGTAATAGCATATGTTTTTTCAAATCTCCGGATGACTTAAAACATTTCTTACATACAACACAACTGTATGGCTTCTCTCCTGTATGTGTTTGCATATGTTTCTTCAAATTTCCAGATTTATTAAAACACTTCTTACACACATGACAACTGTATGGCTTCTCTCCTGTATGTGTTCTCATATGTCCCTTTAAATATTCATTTCTACTAAAACATTTCTTACACACATCACAACTGTATGGCTTTTCTCCTGTATGTGTTCTCATATGTACCTTCAAATGTTCACTTTTACTGAAACATTTCTTACACACATCACAAATGTATGGCCTTTTCCCTGTATGTGTACGTATATGCATTTTTAAATATATATGTGTATTAAAACATTTATCACACACATCACACTTGTATGATTTTTCTCTTGTATGTGTTTGCATATGTACTTTTAAACAACCATGTGAACTATAACACTTCTTGCATTCTTTACATCTGTATGGCTCTCCACGAGTATCCAATTTAGGTTTAAAAGCAGTTTTGCAATTTTTATATGATTTCTGGCCCATATGTACTGACATATGGTGTTCTATTGCATTATAGGATTTGAATGTCTCTCTGCATATATCACATGAGTACAATGTACCAGTTGCCACTGTCCTATCTTGGTGCTTGGATATGTGGACATCATCCTCAGTATTCAGCACATTTTTACAACCATCTTTTGAACGTGACAAATGGTTTGCAGCTCCAGAAGCTGTCCCTGTTTGAACAACTGTTGGTCCTATAACCAACTCACTCTTTATTGCATGATCCTCATACAGTTTTATGAGATTATCTTTTTCCTTGCCTGAACATGTGTGGTGGCCTACTGCTGAATGCTCAGTTGCGTCAACACACTCCGACTTTACAACTCCAGCTCCGTCTACACCATACTGAACGACATCAAGTTTACTCGTCTCTTGTTCAGTGTTACAACTCTCATACTGTTTTGTTGGTGTTTTAGCAGTGGCAACACACTCTGTCTTCACAACTCCAGTTATATCTACATCGTACTCGATGATTTCTTGTTTAATCGATTGTTTCAGCACTGTGTCTTCTTCTGGTCTGGACTCTGGAGACTCTTCGTAAAATATGGGGAGGATCTCTTGTTTAATTCTGCAACAGACATGTGCACCAGCTCCAGGTACAATGACTGCATCAGTATCCGACTGTGGCTCCCGAACCTCCTGCTTGACACGTACGGCGGTCACATCCGGCTGGCTCACCGTCTGTTCCAGGACCACACTTTTACAATACATCTCGGCGGTTGGACTGTTCTTACAGATATGTTAAATACCAATATTTTGCTTAACTTTACTGATGATTATTTGTATTTTAAAATATGTCAATTAAATAGTATTAAAAGTATTTATAAATATGTAAATATATAAGAAAGTTATTGTTGACAGCTGTCAACTCCCCACCACAGATTACAGAGACCAAAGAGTATATAACTAAGAGAAAACTGTCTCGACAGCATTCTTTTTTTTATTAATATTTATAACTTGTTTGGCGTATTACTGACCATTTAGAGATGGGCAATCCACCTGGGTGGGTTTAAAGTCTGGTGGGTAAAAACCGGGTGTTTTGGGTTTATTGGGTTTAAACCCCATAAACACCCAAATTTTTGGGTGTTTATGATTTTGTACTTCATCATCGTCATCTCAGCCGCAAGACGTCCACTATACTGGACATAGACATATTATTATTATGCAGGACATATTATTATGCAGCCTACAGAATAAAAAACTTTTAATTTGATTTTGAGTTTATTAAGAAAGAGATGAAAGTAAAATGTAAAACTACAGTCAATCACTGTCAGATTCAGAGTTATTACAAGCGATGAATTGTATAGGTTCGATAGGCTCTATTTCGTCTAAACTGTTATGTTCATTTACTTGCTCAATGAAAGCTTCTAAGGTATTTTCTTCATTAAACTGAATGTCCTCGCATTCAGCTTTATGTTTAAGATTCCAGTTATAACAAATGAATGAAATTTTTTCAGTTCTTTCAGTTGTAAGTCGATTTCTTTTGTTATTATGTATGTAGCCTTGGATACTAAAGGAACGCTCAGTGGCTGCCGAAGTACAGGGAGCTGATAGAATACGAATCGCTACTTTGCTTAACTCAGTGGAACCACAAATACCTTTCCACCATATTAGGGGCTCAATGCTATCTAATGAGCTCCATACAAATCCTCTGGCCCAAAAGTTTTCTTTAGCTTTATAACACGCCAAATCTGCCATTACATTTGACAAACTTAAGTGTTGGCTTAAATTGTAGATAAACTCCATACCCTTAAGTTCTTCCTCTTGAGTAAGTTCGACTCCTAGAGTCCTGGGGTCTAGAATATATGCTGCAAAATGTATTGGCCTCATTGCCATATTGCATCTTGAAGATACTGATGTTAGAATCTGCTGTTTGCTTTCTTCGCTCAATGTCGAAATCTCATTTAATGCAAAACGTATCTTAGCTTGTACATCTCTAAATGTAATGTATGTGCGATGCAAACGATTCTGGTCGCTCTCTAAGTAAAATATGCTTTCAGTGACTGGTTCCAAAATACTTATACATTCCCCTGTCTTCGTCCAGAAATCATCACTTAGAATTAAATCTTTAATATCTCTTGAAATTACCACATCTTCTCTAACTGTTAATATTTGCAAAGCTATCTTATTTGCTTTCAAACTTTTTAACGAAGTAACATGACTTCCCCATCTTGTAGCACAAGGCAATTTTAGTGTTTGTGTAGAATCTTCACCCTGCCTTGATTTTATCAACAAGGAACTTAATCGTTGACTCCTTTTAACAGTTTTTATTATATTTATGGCTTGCATAATAAACACAGTTACTTCTTGTATCTTTACAATATCTTGGCACAACAAGTTAAGGATATGTGCACAGCAACCGAGAGGAACAACATGTGGATATTTGAGTTTTGTTAATTCGAATGCCTTTTGTATATTTCTAGCGTTATCGCCAATAAGTACAAGAAACTTATTTGCTCCATACACTTTCATTACTTTTTCAACTTCTTGGCTAAGGTATTCACTAGTGTGAGGATTACTTTCTGTATTCAAACTTTTAACGTATGCAGGTTGAGGTTTTGATATAAGAAAGTTTATTATTCCTTCATTTCTTAAATTAGACCAGCCATCGCACTGAAGGTGTAAGTAACTACAAGCATTTAGTTCCTCATTTAACTCAAAACGCATTTCTCTATATATTTTATCTAAGTATTTTGTCGCTAAAGCTTTACGTGAAGGTATTTTAAATTTTGGTTGCAATTTTTCGAAAAATTGTATCCATAAAGGATGTTGCACCATCGATAATGGCGTCCCTGTTACAAATATAGCTCTCGCTAATTCTGTTTTTATATGATCATCGGTGTCTTGAAACTCAGCATTTATTGTAGTGTTAGCAGACGACGAGGGGCTTATAAAAGAATCATTTGTCTCTATCTCTGACAGTCCAGACATTTTGGTTTTGGACGAGCTATCTTTTATAAGTTTCATAGAGTCTTTTAATGTTTCTGGAGATTTTGGACAAGTGATAAGATGTTGAAGCATTTTGGCAGCATTACTGAATTTGTAGACCTTATTACAAAGCTTGCAAGAAACAGACTTGTTTGGTAAAGTACGGTAGTGCTCCCATATGCGTAAATCTTTAGGTCTCCCCATTGAACCTAAAAAAATGAACGATGATTAGTTGGTCTGACGAAAATTCAACAATAGAGTGCCTATTTTTTTACAATGATTATTTCTTGTTATTTACAATAAATTTATTAAAAAAATAATAAAATAAATACAAAAAACCTTTGTAAAATTACATCTCCTCGGAGGATTAAACGCAGACGCTAGTTTATTATCGTATTGTTCTGTATTTTTCTCAGCAACTTCTTTAATTCGATTAGGTACTTACGCATATTATGTTAAAAATAAATATCTAGTACACATCTTAGGCTATCCACCATTATTATCCAATGACGACTCTCAGCTAACTATGCACTATCATCCAAAATAAACGTGTATGGAAAATTTTATCCCAGTCGGTTGAGGATTGAGGATAATTGCATCAACATACGAACATACCTACATACTTTTATTTACATAACGCAAGCTAAATAAAAGCTTGTAATAATACATCTAATTTTAAGTTAAAATTGTTAAGTGATCATGATATAATTGTATCATTCAAAAATCCACTTACCTTTAATTATTTCTTGTTAAGTATAAATATTATTTCAAATCTGCTCCCTTAATATGCACTTTTTTACTGCTTTTCCTACCTAACACGTTACCAGGAAGTCACGTTACCAGAGTCAGAGTAATAGTGAACACGTTTGACAGTGATTGTCGTCGCCTCATATTCAGCGTCGACGAATAGGGGAATCCCCAGTCATAATGTATTGCATGCGTGGCGGTCTTACTTCAAATCCATAAACAAAGAGAGAATTACAGAACTCGATACTAGATGGCGCTGTTTTTGTTTGAAGAAAGTTTGCGGGCTAAAATACATAGAATTTCATCAATGACTTCCACAAAGAACAACATTTCTGTTTTTTCTAAGTCCGTATCTCTTCCGTATATTTCATAAGATATAAGCTTGGGCTACATTGTTATGCAACGTGATTTTGTCGCTGTCTTGCTAGCAGGGTTGACAGATATACGATTTAAATCGTACTCATACTATTATTTGTCTATTTTTTAATGTACGATCGTAAAGATTATGATCGTAATTCGCACAAAAACATACGACTTTTTGGTTACCTGGCAACATTTTTATTATGAAACGAACATGCTCACATCATCAGTCACATGCAACAATTTATTGGGGATTTCCCCTTCACATCTGGCAGTCCTGCTTGCTAGAATATAGGTAAGTCAGCCACAGTTACTGACGATCGATATTTAAAGGGTATTGTTTTTGTGCTAAATATTTCATAAAAACGTTATTTAATACTTTGTGGATTATTAATTTAGTTGATAATCACTGGAAGTAAAATGGATGCTAATTTGAGAGATCAAGATCTTCGTATAAAACAGTTAATAAAAGAAAATCTACGTAAGTACTCTTTTTATACCTAGGTAGGTAAGGTATAATAAACACAAAAGGTACTTAGATCGCGTGTGTTCGAAGCATTTATTCTAATAAATTTAATTTAAAATTGTAGAAAGAAAAAAATGTCTGCCAAGCCGTAGCCGAAGCCGATCTCCAAATATATTTGGCGATAGTGAGACCCAGTGTCCAGATGATTTACCCAGCGTCGTCGCAACAAAGAAAAAAACGAGGATAAAGTAAAAGAAAATTTACTGAAAGAAGAAACAAACTGTTCTAAATGCTTAATTTATGGAGAAGAGGATAAAAGAAATGAGTATTTCGGACTGTTAGTGGCTCAAGAATTTAAATATATACGGCCATGTGTGCGAACGAGGTGTTATGAAGAAATTTTAAAGTATCTATGGGAAGCAAAAGGCCAACATGTTGATCAACTGCAACATGAAAACACTGAAAATTAATTACTTTCATTTTATTATATATAGATTTTTAAAATTTCCTGAAATATTATTAGTTAACGTTTTATTTAATATTGTAGAATTGATCAATACAATTTATAAAAATAATTTATTGGTATTACTTACATATTTTCAAAAAAATACGTAAAAACCTATTTTTTTGGGTGATTATGGGAGTTTATGGGTGTTTATTGGGTTTTTACCAAAGCACCGGGTTTAAACCCGGTGCTTTGCCCATCTGTATGACCATTATAATACGCCTTTTAAATTATTACAGTGATTTTCTTTTGTCTAATGTTTTTACAATTCTGTCATTCATAATCTTTATATTTTCCTACTGATGAACGTATGATAAAAGAGAACTTATACATACATATTTATTTGGCATTAACAACTTAGGATCATTCTATTCCACAAATCAGTGTACACATATATAATTACATAGAACCATATTAAATTATATATATACATCCAACACAAAAACTGGTCCACTGGTTTTTACTGGACCTTCCACATAGGCCAATCATTTTTCAATGTCAGGCGTTAGATATTTTGTATTTCTTCCAAACTCTCCATTTTTACATTTATTCAACATAAACTAGATCCATAACTTTCTAGTTTGTTTGTGATTGCGATGGAAACTTAAATGAAAAATTTTCAAGTATTTTTTTTTTTCTTTTGTGGCGTTCACCCCGATATTAGGGTATTTTGCCAAGAACAAAACGGGGAAACGATAATAGTAATAAAAATACCTAACACAAACGAATTTAGAAAGGATAAGAATTAGGTCTAGGATATTTATAGGATATGAAGGATATACTTGTACATATGAGAATATACTTATAAATATATAGGAAAAGCAATTGATGCAACTATAAATGTATTCATGTAATATAACTAAATCTTAATATTGTTATCATATATATATGAAGATAGTATTTTATAGATAATAGGATCATTGGAAGAAAGTAGAGTAAGAATAGAAGTTGGGAATGGAACACGGATGGATCGGAGATGATTAAAAAGGGAGGTGTGGTCAAATTTAGAACATGAGAAGAATATATGATTCAAGTCCGCCACTTCAGCACCGCAATTACACGACGAACTTTGTACAATACCAAGCTTGTATAAATGAGAAGGTGTGCATACGTGACCTAGACGCATACGAGTTATAATAGTTGTTGCGGTCTTTCCAAGCTTTAATTTACAAAACCATGGTTTGAAAGGAATATCGGGTTGTATAAGGCGATAAAATCTTCCTTTTATTGTACTTGTTTTTTCCCAATATTCCTTCCAGGCATACCTTAAATATATTTTTGGGAGACAAGCTAGGTCACTACAGTAATTATGATACGGATACATATCACCACAAGTTACAGCCTCTCTTGCAATAAGGTCAGCTTTGTCATTGCCGCTAATACCACTGTGTCCTGGTAACCAGGCAAAAGAAGCGGAATACCCTCTCAACATGCAAAGATAAAGACTTTGTCTTATGTCACAAATAATGGGATAAACTGGTTTTGATTTAAACGGATATTTGGCTAGAGCTTGCAAAGAGCTCATAGAGTCAGTGAAAACTATTGCCTTGTGTAATTTCATTAAAAGTATATATTCTACAGCTTTTAAAATACCATAGCATTCCCCGGTAAAAACTGAAGATTCCGGTGGAAGTTTAATTTTTTGAACGATATTAAATTGTGAATGAAACACACCCACACCTACACAACCGCTATTGTCTGGTTTTGATGCATCAGTAAAGATGTAGTGCCATTCATTCCATTCAATGTCAGTTATAAACATAAATTTGGCATTCAATTCTGAATCATTTTTTGATAACCCAAAATCATATTTAATATTAGGAGATAAAACTAAAGATTGATATGAGCATTTATAAATGGGAAAACAGGACGATGTAAAAGTGGGAGATTCTATGGATTTATATTTTTCATAACTTTGTATTAAACATGGAGGTTTTTTAGATTCGAGAGGTGGTGGTATTTTAGATTCGAGACCTTTGGTGTGCCTCCTTCGTTTTTTATTGCAATGTTTGCAAATGCGACGTTCGCCACGTACTCGCTTACGTTTAGAACTTGCAACGCTAGAACCATCTGTGTCCATACCAGATTCACCCAATATATCAAAACTATTATTAAATGGGATAGTTATATTTGCAGACACCTGGGGGGTTGTCCCCCCAGGGTCTATAGGTGGATCCATAATGTCTAGTTAATATAGGTAATTTACTTACCAATATTTACAGCAACAAACACTATTACTACAAAATATACAATTATATATACAATCTAATACACAATATATAAATAAGACTAATCCTTATATAATTAAAAATTAAATTAATTTAAAGAAGATCAAAAAACACTCCCGCTTTTTTAAACGTTTCCCGCGCTTTTTTTCAAAAGTATATTTTTAATTTTAATGGTCACTTTTTTAGTACCTACGTTTGTTTCGTTATAGAACAGGCTAAGGTCGGGGACAATGCTGCCTAGTCTTTAGTATGATAATTTGTCTGGAATGGTCACGTTTTTATTACACTGACAAATTACAATTTTTTTTAGCAGAATAGAACTATTACCAAGAACAAGGAATTACATAGAAGGAATGACAAAATAAAAACTGTAAATCATATGGTTGCCTCTTTCTTCTTATGCAAATATAATTAGTAAAAAGAGGACGAAAGATACACCATCATTTGCTATTTTTCTCAATTCATATCAGGCTAGTGTATAGAAAATATTTGATATGTCAAGTATTTGACAATAATAAATTTTACATGACTACATTATATATTCGACACAGTTTATGTAGAAAGTATGCGACATGTCAAACCTTAGAAATATAGTGATCATTTGACAACAGAGTCGTATTGTTACAATCACGATAGTCGTGATAAAAAAAATTTTGTTTGTATTCCAACAATAGACAGTTAAATACGTAACATAGTTTTTTTACTAATAAAATACACATCCATTATTACAGATGTCTATTCCTCTTGTCAAGCCTAGTAATGTCATTGTGTCAATGACATCGACATCAGTCGCTTGCACGTCTCGAGTTGATTGAATCCATTATTTAGGTATTTAATGCAAATTATTTTGAATTTATGTTTCGAACATTTTTGTGATCAGTGATCTGTATGAGTTCTCATTGGACATATAAGTGCCGTTAAACCTTCAATCACATTCAGGCGGTGGTGTTAACTTATCACGCCTTGATTTAGAACTATCTTAATCCGATAAGTATTATTTATTAGTGTAATTGCTCCTTTGGCCGTAGGACGTAAAAAAAAAAAAAAAATTTTTTAAAATGGTGATCGAGAAAATTTGCTGCTTGGGTGCGGGATACGTTGGCGGTCCGACATGCAGTGTTATTGCATTAAAATGCCCTGATATAACGGTGACGGTCTGTGACAAGAGTGTGGATCGAATTAACCAGTGGAATTCTGATAAATTGCCAATATACGAGCCCGGTTTGGACGAAGTGGTGAAGCAGTGTAGAGGTAGGAACCTGTTCTTTTCCACAGACATCGCTAAAGGCATTCAGGAGGCCGATTTAATATTTATATCTGTTAATACACCAACAAAAACGTTCGGAAACGGTAAAGGCAGGGCTGCCGATTTGAAATATATCGAAGGAGCCGCCAGAATGATAGCCGATTTGGCGACAAGCAATAAAATCGTGGTCGAAAAGAGTACGGTGCCGGTGAAAGCGGCTGAAATTATTATGAAAATACTCAGGGCGAACACGAAGCCCGGGGTCAATTATCAGATCCTTTCCAATCCTGAGTTTTTGGCCGAGGGAACGGCTATCGTCGACTTGGTGGAGGCGGAACGCGTCCTGATCGGTGGGGAAGACACACCTGAAGGCCAGAAGGCTGTGCAGGAACTGTGTTGGGTGTACGAGCACTGGATTCCCGCGAAAAATATCCTAACAACTAATACTTGGAGTTCAGAGTTATCCAAGCTAGCGGCAAATGCGTTTCTAGCTCAGCGTATATCCAGTATTAACTCGCTGTCTGCAGTCTGCGAAGCGACTGGTGCGGACGTGTCAGAGGTCGCACGTGCGATCGGTCGCGATTCCAGAATCGGACCCAAGTTCTTGGAGGCGTCTATCGGTTTCGGCGGCAGTTGTTTCCAGAAGGATATTTTGAACCTTATCTACTTGTGCGAATGTCTCAATTTGCCCGAAGTGGCAGCGTACTGGCAGCAAGTGGTCGATCTGAACGATTACCAGAAGCGTCGATTTACGCGGAAAGTGATCGAATCGTTGTTCAATACGGTGAGCGATAAGAACATTGCAATATTAGGGTTCTCATTCAAGAAGAATACAGGCGATACGCGGGAATCGCCAGCCATTTCCGTATCGAAGACTTTGCTCGACGAAGGCGCAAAACTCCATATATACGATCCTAAAGTGGAAACGGAACAAATATTTTATGAATTAACTAGTCCGTACGTAACTGCAGAGCCAGAAATTGTTAAGAAGAATGTCGAGATCCATGATTCAGCATACTCCGCAGTGACCGGAGCACATGCTATAGTGCTGTGCACAGAATGGGACGAATTTAAACAGTTGGATTTTAAGAAGATCTACGAAGTAATGATGAAGCCCGCATACATCTTTGACGGACGGAAGATTTTAGATCATGAGGCGTTATTGAATATTGGTTTCCATGTGCAAACTATTGGCAAAAGGCTCTGCAGGACAGGCAGCATCCGAGCACAGGGCAGCCAAACATTGCCTTAACAAGTTAATACAACAAAATGTAAGTATTTTTTTTTTCTTTTTAAAGTACATGCAGAGGCATACAAGCATACAGCCTGCAGACAGGCAGGACAGGTAAACAGTCTATGGACGCCTGCAACACAACTACCAGGGGTGTAATGTGCACATTGCTAACCCTGAAGCAACCTTAATATACCTTCCTTAAAGAACCCCATACTGTAGTCTCTAGGGGGAACCTTTGGAGGGAAATTATTCTACAGTTTGAACCTGTATTTTTTTTTTTATTAAAAAGGATGTATCTTTGACACAAGAATCTAATGCTGTTGTCTGCATTATGTAGTAAATTTTGAAAAAAAAAAAAAATTATTGTCAATGTTAACATAATTTAAAATTTTCTTCAAAAAAAAAAACTTGTGACAATTCAATTGTGACAAAATCGGTTATTTTGGTTTAAAAAAGAAACAATGGTCGCGTACAGCGCGGTTTCAGAGATGCTTTCTCCCACGAACACTCAGGTTATGGAATGAGCTCCCTGCCGAGGTTTTCCCAAGAGACTACAGCGTGGGGTTCTTCAAAAGAGGGGTAAAGAGGTTTCTTCAGGGTCGGTAACGCGCGCGTAAGACCTCTGGTATTGCAGGCGTTCATAGGCTACGGTAACCGCTTACCATCAGGTGGGCCGTATGCTTGTTTGCCACCTCAGTGGTATAAAAAAAAACATTTTGATTTCAAAACTAAATTACTAAGTTGATTTGAAAAAAAAAACATATGATTGACACATGATTGAAACATGAGATTGTTCACATGTTTTTTCTGTTATGTCCTCTCTGATTAAAGAAAGAATTTACCAAATCCACGTACAACCTGATGGAGTTACGAGGTGATTACCATAAAAAAAAAATACAACGTGCCGTGAATTTACTGGGTACATAGGAATAACACCTGAGTCCTCAGGAATGGCAACGCACGGGGCGTATCATGGGCGAAACAGTATACTCTGTTATGTGCACGGTACTGCTCATGTCTATAGGCGACGGTTACCACTTTCCATCAGGTGGGCCGTCAGCTTTTTTGCCATTCTAAGTTGTATAAAAAAAAAACCTAATCGAGTACGATTCCTTCTCTTTGAAGTCTCTTTAAAAATTAATACATAAGAGGCCCCAATTTACGAAAAACAATATGTATATAAACCAATGCGTAAAATATAAATGAGCTATTTAGAATCCATTTTTTATTTTGTTATTTGCTGGCGGATCTATAGGCGGAACTCTGTGTTATAACATACGTATGTATATGTATAAAGTTGTACTTGTGTATATCCGTGTTTTACTATATTGGTAGCGTTGCCCCTTTCTATTTAGTTCCCATACATCATTCCCATCGGAACTATTCATGAATCCGGTCTTATATTGTATTATATATTTAATTGATAATTATTGTACGTATCTAATACCTTTATAAAGGGGGGGGGGGGGGAAAGGGATTGTTAGTAATGGAGACTGAAAATCCCATTGCTAGCAATATACCCAATCAGGTCGACCTCCACGTAGTTCCCCCTGGAAACAATCGTGAACAATTCTTGTTGAATTCATCACGATGGGCTAACTGACCTGCTTCATCCTCACCTATCATCTTTCACTGGTGCTCCGCCGGTGTATACCGATAGCGCGGGTGGGGTTACCATTCCATTATCATCTGTTAAAAAAAATACCCCCCCCCCCCCCCCCCCCGAATGACGCTGTTGCTCAACTAATGCTAAAGGAATAAATAGAGTTACCGAAATATTTTTAGCATGACCGCTGTTTTGGTGTGAGGTAATTTTGGCAGACACGTGCGAGGTCACGCGTGTACCGATGGACCTTCAGTCACTTCCCTGCACGATAACATAGTATTGATGGCTGTGTGAGGTCATAATCGTGTCAAGGCATTGCATACGCGTCATCGACATTGTTTTTTGTGCAACTTAGAACGGCAAACAAGCTGACGGCTCACCTGATGGAAAGTGGTAACCGTCGCCTATTGACATGAGCAGTACCATGGACATAACAGAGTATACTGTTTCGCCCATGATACCTACCTAATTAAATTGACAAAGTTTTATATATATATATACACCAGCTGACCCCGTAAACGTTGTTTTAGCACTTATTGCGTAATATAAAAATCGCGATTAAAATACAGGGGTTGATCGTAAAACGATGAAAATTTTAAGTTGTACGAGGTCTGTCCGGAAAGTTCGTATAAAAGTGTTCTGGAATGCGAGAAAGAGGAGTGGGGAGGCCAGGTAAGCGCAGGACCCCTTCCTTATGTCCCTAACAATGCTTCAGTTCTGGTCTGACCGCCGTGCGGTGCGAACTGGCTTGTCACGCCATCTGTGAAGTTACCTCTTAACGAAACCCCGTCGGCATGGAGCCCGCTTCCGTTGAAGAGCAGCGCGTCGTAATCAAGTTTCTCTCGAAACTCGGCAAGAATGGCCGTGAAATTTTTGCCGATCTCAGAACAGTTTATGGGGATGATGCTGTGAAGGAACCAACCGTCCACAAGTGGCTAAAAAGATTCAGAGAGGGCCGAGACAATGTTGATTGTTTTTTTCGATGTTCGGGGGATTGTCCATCAAGAATTCGTCCCTCCAGGCCAGACAGTTGATGGAAAATTCTACGTCGATGTGCTCAGACGCCTCAAAGCTCGTGTGGCACGAGTTCGTCCAGAATTGGCGCGAGAGGGGCGTTGGATTCTTCACCACGACAATGCCCCTGCCCACACCTCTCTTGTTGTCCGTGAGTTTTTGAGTAAAAATTCCATTACGGTGACCGAACACCCCCCTATTCGCCGGATTTGGCCCCGTGTGACTTCTTCTTGTTCCCAAAAACCAAATTGGTACTTCGGGGGCGGCATTTGGGGGACATAAATGAGATAAAAAAAGCTACGACGGGGCAGCTGAGAAACCTACAACCAGAGGACTTTCAAGGAGCCTTCTCACAGTGGAAACGGCGTTGGCACAAGTGCATTATGTCACAGGGGGAGTACTTTGAAGGGGATAAAATTGATTTACCTGAATAATTGTAAAATAAAATTTTTAAAAAACTTTTATACGTACTTTCCGGACAAACCTCGTATGTATTTTTCAATGCTAAATCATAATAAAATAAAAATAAAAAAAAATGTCATAAAAATAAAAAAAAAAAATTTTAGGGGTACCCACCCCTTATCAGTGATGGGTATAAAAAATAGATGTTGGCCGATTCTCAGACCTATCGAATATGCACACAAAATTTTATGAAAGTCGGTAAACACGTTTCGGAGGAGTTTGGTAACAAACACCGCGACACGAGAATTTTATATATTAGATATATATATTTATTTATATATGAATATACCTACGTTTTAAAAAATTCAAAAAGTAATCTGCAGGTGTTGATACAATTTTGAATACAAAATAATTTATTTGGATAAGGATTAATAAATAGGTATGAATAACATGTACAACGCGACAGCGTAATTTTTTCTATTTCTATGACTTATTAAATTCGTAATATCTATTTTTTTTTATGGGTGAAAATGGTATGGTAGCCCCGCCTGCGCTAACGGGATACGCTGGCGGAGCACCAGTGAAGGGTGATAGATGAGAATGAAAACAGGCCAGTTAGCCCATCATGATGAATTCATCGGGAATTAACCATGATAGTTTCCAGGGTGAACCGCGAGGAGGTCGACCTGGTTGGGTATATTGCTAGCAATGGGATTCTTAGTCTCCATTATTAACAATCCCTTTCCCCTTTGTATTATCTATTGAATGGAATAGCCGATTTGAACAATTCAAAAAGTAATCTACGTAAATTGAAAAAGTTTTGAAAACAATATGATTTAATTGGATAAGGATTTAAACAGAAGTATGAATAACATCAACTTTTAAAATGTAAAAAGTGCTTATTGTGACATAACGACAATAGTTGGACATATAGTGTCGCGAAGTTTTTTGTACTTATTGATATTTCCTTCAATATTGTAGAACATACTTTTGTTCTATCACCAATAGTTTCCGCAGCGCACGCGACCAAACATATTTTATAGCATTTTTTCTACACCTCGAGTTACGTCACTAAAGTTTTAGTAAGGACCCCTTAATGTTTTCTAGCAATAAATATAGCCTGTGTTACTCAGGGTGAATGTAGCTTTCTAATGGTGGGAGAATTTTTGAAATCGGCGAAGTAGTTTTTGTGTTTATTCATTATAAACATACATACATACAAAAATACAAATCTTCCCTCTTTATAATATAAGTATAGGTGTAGACATGCAGTGTTAGATATTTAATAATGTATAATCATTAATAATTAATTCATATGACAAATTACATGTATGTTATCATTAATAGGAAATATTATAAGCTGATAAAAGAATTAATTTACTATGTACATAGGCCTACAGTTACCGCGTGTTTTGTTACGTAGATTACTTACTGCTCTCACGTACTTTTTTTAACAAATGATAATGGTATGGTAACCCCGCCTGCGCTGGGGGGAAAGGGATTGTTTATAAAGCGGTCTAATAGCCCCATTACTGGCAATATACACTCTCAGGTTGACCTCCACGCGGTTCCACCTGGAAACCATCATGTTTGTTTCTTGTTGAATTCATCATGCTGGGCCAACTGATCTACATTCATTCTCAACTATCATCTTCCACTGGTGCCTCGTCGGTGTATACCAATAGTGGGGGCGGGGTTACCAATCCATTTTCACCATTGGGGGGAAAGGGATTGTTAGTAATGGAGACTGAGAATCCCATTGCTAGCAATATACTCAACCAGGTCGACCTCCTCGCGGTTCCCTTTGGAAACTATCATGGTTAATGCTTGATGAGTTCATCATGATGTGCTAACTGGCCTGTTTTCATTCTCATCTATCACCCTTCACTGGTGCTCCGCCAGCGTATCCCGTTAGCGCAGGCGGGGTTACCATACCACTTTCATCCACCAAAAAAAATAGGTTAACCCTTTCTTTGCATGATTTTTTTTATTGGTGAAATAAATCAAGGTGATATAATTCATGTTTAAAATTAAAGGAAAAATGGTTAAAAAAATAAATTTGACAGCTACATTTTTTTCACTGCAATGCACATTAAAAAGGTATCCAGACACGATCAATTTAAAGTGAACTTGGTCTTTTGTATAATTTTTGAGCGTTCAATGTTATGATGGAAATTTCCACCGTTATGCAAAGAAGGGTTAAGTCGTTTCTAAGATTATCGTGCACAAACGTACAGACAAACAGATAAAAATAAAAAAAAATCGTTGTTTTTAGTACTGTTGCGTTTGTAAAGTCTCCTTATTGTAGTTTTTCTTATATATCTTCCATGTACAGACAGCGAGCAGTTACGATTTTATATATATGTACAAGAAATTGAATGATTCCGACATAGAAAACTTTGAGAACCACTGTTTAATATATGTTTTTTTTTTCTTTCCAGGTAACCATCACATTGAAACCAGCAGTCACAAATTAAGCTAAAGTATTATTAAAATAAACGCTTATTCCGAATTGTTAAAGGTGTTACATAAAAACAATACATACTGAAGCATATTACAGTGTAGGAACATAATGGTTATCTGTTAATACATGCCAGGAATTCAGCACGATGGTTTCCAGGGGGAACCACGTGGAGGTCGACCCGACAGGGTATATTGCTAGCATTGGATAGCAATATATATGTATATATATAATAGCAATTTCAATGGCTGATAATGGAATAGTAAGTCCTGGTATACGCTAGCGGGGCACCAGTGAGGAATGATAGGTAAGGATGGAAAGCAGGTCAGTTAGCACATCGTGATGAATACACCAGGGATTCAGCACGATGGATTCCAGGAGGAACCGCGTGAAGGTCGACCTGACAGGGTGGGTACGTATGGGACTGGTAGTCCGCATTGCTAACAATCTCTTTCCCCCAGTGAGTTTTACAGTACCCGAGAAAGTAAATAATCGAATTAAACATAGAAACAAAATGTATATCCATATATTTAAGAGATTAATAATAATAAGAATATTTTTATATGCATATTTTAAGCGTATTATAAGATTGCGTATTACTTTAGCTTTATAAATTGTTTCCTTTGCCATGGAAAACGATGAGCTTTGAAAAAGTAAAAAAAAGTTATTTGGCCTTAAAGAGAAGAAAGTTTAAAAAAAAAAACATTGTAAAATATTATTATCTGCATTTTACCGCTCTTTTTCGCTGCATATCTGAATCGTTAACTACTACACTGTACCGACAATGTCGTCAATAAATTAAATTTAAAAAACGAACTTTATTTTTTCTTCAATAATAAAAATCAATATGTACTCTGTAAATACTCAATTATTTATCTTTAATTATTAAGGCATCTGATCGTTATAAATGAATAAGTCGACAATTTCACAATTTATTTATAGAATGTCTACGATAACATGGCGCGCCGTTCCAAAATCTAAAGATATAGAAATGTGTGTGTAAAAAACATTTACAAGGTTTAGGTCGAACAATATACCACTCGCGAACACAGAGTATATAGGCGCACACGGTAAAGTGAAAAAAAAAAAGAAATGAGTGTCGTGCCATGTTAAACCTTCTTTGCATGTTTTTTTTTTATTGGTGAAACAATTCAAGGTGATATAGTTCATGTTTAAAATTAAAGGAAAAATGGTTAAAAACATAAATTTGACAGCTATGTTTTTTTATCTGCGACAGACATTAAAAAGGTATCCAGACACGATTAACTTAAAGTGAACAGAACAACTTTTATAAAAATTTTTAGACATTCAATGTTATGATGGAAATTTCCACCATTATGCAAAGAAGGGTTGACAATCTTTATTTATATTCATAACTGAAGTGCTTTAAATTTAATTTTTAATACGACAAGATCATCGTTTTCCGCCATTTTGATAATTTTATTATTATATCAGCCGTTAATTGTCCACTGCTGGGCATAGACCTCCCCTATAAGGGGGGTTATGCCGGTAGTTGCCACGTTTGGCTGTATAATTATTTGATTTAATATTGTTTTGATATAATGGAATGAAATTGTACATTCATAACACTACTACTTGGTCGTCACAACGTTTATGCTTATTTCAACTTGACCGGTTTTTGCGTGCATTATGCGTTTTTTTCTATTTAGATATAAGATTTCATTGGAGTCGATTCTGAATCGTCATTCTCGTAGGTTTAAAATTGATTTTTTTATTTGTATTACTAGTATTACTTTATTGGTAATGACAAAGGCAATGAAACTAGGTTATACAGCCTAATCTTAAAATTTCAATTTGATTATTACCATTTTTTTTTTTTAACTTATTCCCCGAAAGATAAAGGACTTACCTATTTTTTTTTTATAGACCATAATAGTTTTGTTAAACTGTCAAATTAGAGTTAAAATCCAATTTTAGACATAAGTTATAAGGTATACTACCTCAGAATCGACTCCATTGTACTAATATGATGTTTTGGTTTTATTTTATGTAAAAGTGAAGGTAAGTACTAATTCATCGTGCTAGAGGCGCCATTGTATAATAACATAGATAAAGAAATCTCTGCATCTCTTGCTTTAGTCTATATCAATAAGCGGGAAAATAAAATATTAAAAAAATTTCCCGCCATAATGTATTTTTTTTAAATCACTGCCTGTATTTTGCTATTATTTATGGTATAATACGGTGGCGCCACCTTTACAGCGTTTTGCGCGAGCTTCTTTATTATATTGGGATATGTTAAGTTATAAACAGATATTTTTAATTATATAAATATATTGTTATTTCTTATTCTATGATACAAAGTACATACGAATAATGTTTGGGTGGGTATTTAAAATTGAGTGTTTGATGTTAAATATGTTTGGTTTACTAAAAATCAGTATTTTTTATTTCGTTTTGGGTGAATTTAACATTTTATTACCGTTATTATTATGTACATATCACGTTGTGAACGCTAAAAACTGGTCGACTTTTTTTTTTAATTTTAAAATGTCTTTTCTAACAATGTGTAGAGCACAAGTTATGTTTCTTTTTTTTTTTGATTATAGAAACATTTATTTTTTTATAAATGGAATTATTTTCGAATTTATTCAATTATTTTTTAAGTTACTATATTTTCTTAAGAATCCTTTGTCAAGAGTATTATTTTCATGTAAGACTTGGTTGTCATTATATTGTGCCACCAGGATTATTTTATCAAATGTATTCCCAGTTTAGTTTAAAAATTAATATATTTGTCTCATAATATGTTGTTTTATTGAACGAAAGACGCTCGCTACATCGAAATACTGTTGTTGGCAACAGAAAAAACTTATATTTTAAATACTCGACCGGGACTTTACGCGATGTAAAAGCTTTTACAGGTAAGTACCTACATACCTGCTTCTTGACGACGTTTCGAAGTGGATTCATCTTCCATTGGACCCTGTCGGTGTATACCGATAGCGCGGGCGGGGTTACCATTCCATTTTCATCCATTAAAAGTGTGTGTGCTCGAAGACACTCGAAGACTGACCACCACTGTTACTGCCAGAAGTACCACAACCTTCCATATTGGCCGTCAACTGTATTGTAATGTAATAATTGTTTTTCTATCTAATGTAATGGAAGCGTAATAATTTAATAATGAATCATCTGTAATACCCATATTTCAGCATTTTTTTATGCAACTTAGAATAGCAAACAAGCTGACGGCCTAACTGATCGAAAGTGGTAACCGTCGCCTATAGACGTGAGCAGTACCGTGGACATAACAGAGTATACTGTTTCGCCCATGATACCCCCCATACGTTGCCATTCCTGAGGACTCAGGTGTGATTCCTCTGTACCCAGTAAATTCACTGCTATATCCCACCCTTCAAACCGAAACACAGCAATGCGAACAACTGCTTCACGGTAGAAACACGAATGGGACAGAGGTGGCCAAGCAAACGACTTTTGTACAATCTGATATTATTATTAATCTCCGACTGCCATTTCGTTCACGCACGTTTTGCGATACGCGTTTCACTTATAAACGAGGCATCTTCAAGTGAATTGTTAGATCGCTGCTAACAGCCGTTGCGTTAGATAGTTCGGGACACAAGCTGCCAATGAGTAATTTTCGAAACAACATAATTTTAATAAAATAACCAGCGATAAAGACTTCCGTAAGATAACACCTAGTGTTCAGTAAAATAATATCTTTCTCGGACTCTCAATATTGAAGATTCCACGAAATTATGCTTTATAAAAACACTAGCGACCCGTCCCGGCTGCGCACGGGTGGACATTTTTACAACGTTTCAAAAAGTGCTTATTGTGATATAACGATAATAGTTGGACATATAGTGTCGCGAAGTTTTTTGTACTTATTGATATTTCCTTCAATATTGTAGAACATACTTTTGTTCTATCACCAATAGTTTCCGCAGCGCACGCGACCAAAGATATTTTATAGCATTTTTTCTACACCTCAAGTTACGTCACTAAAGTTTTAGTAAGGGTCCCCTAATGTTTTCTAGCAATAAATATAGCCTATGTTACTCAGGGTGAATGTAGCTTTCTAATGGTGAGAGAATTTTTGATAACGGCAAAGTAGTTTTTGTGTTTATTCATTACAAACATACATACACACAAAAGTACAAATCTTTCCTCTTTATAATATTAGTGTAGATTTACGCTAAGAAACAGCCGGGTAAAACCCGATGACTTATGTTTCCGCCGTCCCTACTCGGAAACCATATGTGTATGCGTGCACAACGCTTTGCTGTTTCATTCTCCATGCATGGATGTAAAATCTCGTCGTGTTTCAAAAAAAAAGACCGACTTCAATTAATTCAAAATCGGTTATTTTAATACATACACACACTTCCAAATACTATATAATTAATACTAGTTCCTTTGCATGCTATATAACTAAACTAATAAAATGTAAAACTAAATGTCTAAATGTATGTTGGGCACATATATATGTGCTACATGTAGGCACATGCTTTTTCTTTGTTTAATTAACAGATTTATTTATTGCACTGGAACGCTAGCGCCCCTGCCTTGAGGAGGTGGGCGTTGACAGCCGCGACACAGTTATTTTTAACTAATGCGGCCGTTATCGTACACTAGCCTACAATTGTAATTTTTTATGGTTCTAATAAATACATTGTAATTTTTTTTTTTAATCTAAAAACTAAACAATTGAATCGATAATAACTTTTCACGAAATACGATTTTTTATTTTTATTCATATGCGAAATATTTTTCCTCTGTATCAATAAATTTTTTTTTTTATACGACTTAGAATGGCAAACAAGCTGACGGCCCACCTGATGGAAAATAGTAACGGTCGACTATAGACATGAGCAGTACCACGGACGTAACAGAGTATACTGTTTCGCCCATGATATCCTCCCCATGCGTTGCTATTCCTGAGGACTCGGGTGTTATTCCTCCGTACTCAGTAAATTCACGCCATATCCCATCCTTCAAACCGAAACACAGCCATGCAAACACAACTGCTTCACGGTAGAAACACGAATGGGACAGAGGTGGCCAAGCGAACGACTTTTGTACAAAGTCTCCCTCTGGTAAGATTTCCTTCACTTTTACCTAATCACAGCCTTATGTTGACTAACACTATATACAGATACAGGCATCGAGTCTCAAAAACGGGTCAACTTCTCGTCAACTAATTATCAAATTGGCTGACTCGTTCCCTTATCAGTGTTCTATATACTTACGCACACAATGCACCTTGACGTATCTATATTTAATTGTTTAATAAATAAAATGACTGTTTACGCAATAAAAAGATGCAGAAATTATAAAACAAAACAAATATACAAGTTATAAAGGAATCGCTCGTAACAATTAATACGTGAAATTATATGAAAAAGTTGAGCCGTTTTTCTCGAAGCGTTTGTATGGAGACACTCTATCTATATAATCTAAGGATTTACATGACGATTTCCATTTACACTATGTCACATGAGTGAGCTACGAAAGGAAAATAAAAGGATATCTCGTCATTGGCCTCTGTTTAACTACCTTTATTAGGGGGGAAAGGGATTGTTAGTAATGGAGACCGAGAATCCCATTGCTAGCAATATACCCAACCAGGTCGACCTCGCGGTTCCCCCTGGAAACTATCATGGTTAAATCCTGATGAATTCACCATGACGGGCTAACTGGCCTGTTTTCATTCTCACCTATCACCCTTCACTGGTGCTCCGCCGGCGTAGCCCGTTAGCGCAGGCGAGGTTACCATACCATTTTCACTCATCAAAAAAAAAAAACTACCTTTATTATTATTATATATACATATTATACAGTACTTTCTTACCTACTTGTACAACAATTAGTCCCTCACCCTGAGGTCGTCCTGTAAAGATCGCTCCCAGCAATAAGACCGGCTCACTGTACTCATACAACTGTGTCGTTGCATTTATTAATCGTCTTGCTTGCTCCCTATATTGTATAATGCAAATAAAGTATGCTCACTCATTTATTTATTATCAAACCGGCTGTCAACTGTCCACAGCTGAACATAGTCTTCCTCCATAAAGCGGGAATTTGCTGGTAGTTGCCACGCTTGGCAGACGGATTAGCAATCGCAGTTACGCTTCGGTGAGGTTTTAGAGACAGTTTAATGGAATGGTAACCTCGCCTGCGCTAACGGTATACACTGGCGGGGCAGCAGTGTGGGATGATAGGTGAAAATGAAAAAGCAGGCCAGTTAGCCCATCGTGATGAATACACTTGGAATTCAGCACGATAGTTTCCAGGGGGAATTGCGTAGAGGTTACTGACAGGGTATACTGGTAGCCAGCATTACTAATAACCCCTTTCCCCCAAGAGAGTTTTTTTAATGGGTGAAAATGGAATGGTCTCCCCACTCGCACTATCGGTATACACAGACAGGGCACCAGTGAAAGATGGTAAATGAGAATGAATGCTGGTCAGTTGGCCCACCATGATAAATTCGACAAAAATTAACCATGATGGTTTCCAGGAACCGCGTGGAGGTCGACCTGAGAGAGGCCAGCAATGAGGCTATTAGACCACATTACTAACAATCCCTTTTCCCCCCAAAAAAAATAGTGTTGTCAATCTCTCAACCATTAAGTTTCTCTAGTCGCCTCTTACGACACCCACGGGAAAGGAACGGTGACCTATTCTATGCCGGGATTGTACGGCGAACATTTTTGTTACTACATTTTGTTATATATATATATATATATATATATATATATATATATATATATATATATATATATATATATATATATATATCTTTAAAAAAAATCCATCTTTATCTCCAAAATTTCGCAAACAGAAAATTCTTTAACCTTAAAATTGCAAAAAAAAACATCTAATCTGCCAACGTTGTCTACGACCGTAACGTCCGCGTCTTTAGATCTAGTATCTCTGATTGTTGATAATATCGAGCGGTACTGCTACTCGATCATTGTACGTCGGATCATTGCCCTCGAAACTGGTTATCTGCGTATGTACAGCATTCTAATTAGATATAAACGATGTGTAGTTGAATTATCTAAGTATTTAATCTGTTATAATTGATTATTGTTATGACAATTACTTAGGTATTTTGCAATCTACGAATTAATATTATCTTATTTGTATGTGACATTGTTAATAATTATGTAAAATTGTTTTTCTCAAACATGCTTGGAAATGTGAGCATTATTTTGACAATCTTCTTAGAGATAAATCAAAATTGCCGTACTGGCCAGATACATACGAGTAGCGGCCGCCAAAAGTTGTATAAAAATCCATATCTGTCGTGTTTTGCGGCCAGATAAATTACTATGTAAACTCATATCTGTCCTGTAATTTAAAAATGGAATGACCTTTTACTTCGAAACATGGCTACCAAGGAGGTAACTAATTAAAGGTTTTATTTAAATTTCGAACTGTCTTGCAAATAGAAAGCTGTATATTGAAAAAAAAAACAAAGGAACATTATGGCGCGTGTAAAATTATTATTGTTCGTTATTCGTCATTGAATTTAAAAAGTAAAATTGTGTTTTTGATTTCCGCGCATTGTTTGAGAAAAGTACTATACAAGCCTTGGCCACAACTAGGCATTGATGGACTCACGTATGTGTGCCTCGGCTACTCCTCGGCCCACATTTGGACGTTCGTCCATCAATGCCTCAGTTGCTGGCCGCTGCAATAATGTACTATTATGTTTGTGATTTTTTTTTGATGGGTGAAAATGGTATTGTAGCCCCGCCTGCGCTATCGGTATACACTGGCGGGGCACCAGTAAAGGGTGATAGATGAGAATGAAAACAGGCCAGTTAGCACATCATGATGAATTCATCAGGAATTAACCATGATAGTTTCCAGGGAGAACCGCGAGGAGGTCGACCTGGTTAGGTATATTGCTAGCAATGGGATTCTCAGTCTCCATTACTAACAATCCCTTTCCCCCCTAAGTTTGTGATTTAGCACTTGTAGTCTAAAAATCCTATCATATTCAATACAATGTACTTACTTACTTACGTACTTATACTGTCTCACTTAGAAAAAATATAGCAAGCAGTTGCTTCTTGGTAAAAACACGAGTGGAACAGAGGTACCCGTACAGAACACTTTTTCACCGGGGGTAAAGGGATTGTTAGTAATGGAGACTGAAAATCTCATTGCTAGCAATATACCCAACCAGGTCGACCTCCTCGCGGTTCCCCTTGGAAACTATCATGATTAACATACATACATATCTGTCACGCCTGTCTCCCATTAGGGTAGGCAGAAACAATGGAACGCCAAATGCTTCGATTCAAACAAACCTCTTTCGCTTCTTCCACATTCATCAATCTTGTCATACACGATATATCATATCATGATTAATTCCTGATGAATTCATCATGATGGGCTAACTGGCCTGTTTTCATTTTCATCGATCACCCTTCACTAGTGCCCCGCTAGCGTATACCGTTAGCGCAGGCGGGGTTACGATTTCATTTTCACCTATCAAAAAAAAAAACACTTTTCACCAAGTCTCCCTCTTGTTAAAATTAAAAAAAAAAAGCTATTTGAAATAAAACTCACGCATAATTAGAAAATGCTATTTCGTTTATTAAAAATTACATGTTATAAACATTATAACTACATAATATATCCAAAAATAATTGTTTTAAATATACAGAAGACAAAAAACATACACAAGTAAAACTTAATTTATTTTAGGCTGCCACTATCACAACATAACGTGTCTTTCATGTTCATATTGGCAATATTAAGAAAATAAATTGTAATATAATAGCACCTAACATTGTTATTATAAAATTGGCATTAGTAAATCAATAACCTTAATTAAAAAAAAAAAAACACCTATAAAGTGTAAAACAAAATGTAAAACATTCTGAAGATAAGGCTGTATGACTTTGCAACTGTGTCTTTCTGAAACGTATAAAAAAAAACATTTCCCGCCACAAATCTGACAAGCATGAAATACTTTTTTTTATACAAGGCAGTACTATGCAATAAATTTTTTGCACCATAACAAAATAAACGAGTTGTTTTATGACCTAGATGTGGGTCAATGCCGCTTCGTAGATGATCCACACGTGTCCCAAGAAGACTATTTTGAATAATAACAGAAATTTCGTTTAATAGCTACTATAGTGCGATCAGTATGTACAAACCTTTAAATAAAAAAAATGTTTAATATTATTTATATTTCCATAGAAAATGTTTCATGTAGATTCATACAATCTCCTTTTATTTCAATAATTACTTTTAATTTTATTATAGTATATTAACTAAAATATATAACTTATTTTTTTAAATATTTGTAATGGGCTAGTGTTGCCCAATATGCCCCTTATAATAAATGGAAAAATGAAAAAAAAAATATCTTTTTTTACTTAGATATAAAACAATTTTAATCGCATTAGTAATACGTCAATTTTCCGCCATTTTTAAGTCATATCTGTTTTTTTTTCTTTTCTTATGGCACGGCACAATGTGCATCCGCCAAAAACAAGTCATCTGTTCAAAATTATCAAATTGCTTTCCCTTAAAATCGTAATTTCTTAATATTGCCAATATGAAATGATCACAAATAAAATAAATGCTTACAATGTGACTGTTTCTCGCATGATTATTATTGAGTATTTTTTTTATTATATGTTAAAAAAACATAACCATGCAAGTACAGAGTAACATTTGTACAGAGGCTCCATCGAGAATTATTATTTCAATTGATTGCATTTTTTTTAATAGATTATATAGATCTTAGATTCTATAGATAAAGCATCGAACCTTAAAAACGGGTCAATTTTTTGTCAACTAATTCTGTGCCTCTAGTGAGAAAGGGTTCAATTCAAAATGGTCACTTTTCAGGAGAGCCAAAAAACTATTTTAAATAAAGAAAAAAAATTCTGCTGCTTTTATTATTTGCTAATTGAACAAGTCAATGATTGCATTTATAGTCATTTTTTCTCCTCTTTCTTATGAAATTGTCGGTTTTTGTGTAAAACCTATAGTTTTAAAAATAATTCTATTATACCTAATCACACTTAACAAAAATATTAAAATTATGATGTGAAAATAGTTTTAAGTTGAATTAAAACTATTTTATTGAAGTATTGAAGAAAAACAATGATGTGTATTTTACGCTATAAAAAAATAATCGCTATTAAATGGTGTAAAAGGGTTCAAATCGAACTGATTCATTTTACAAAAATAATTTTTGTAAAATATTGTAGTTTTATTTCTAATTATGACTTTTTTACCACAAATATTTTGTTACTTGTAGCCTTTTACATGTTTACTATCTCTATTGTTTTTAAAGATATCGTTACGATTCTTATACCATTCGAAAGAGAAAAATTTGCTTTTTTAAAGTAGCCTAAAAAAGAAAAAGGCTATAACTTGAGTTATACCCTTTCTCACTAGAGGCACAGAATTGACAAATTTACTGGCACGTTTTTTTTATTAATGTTCTATATAGTTATGCATACAATGTATCTTGACGTATCTATATTTAATTATTAAATAAATGAGTTTTTGCTCATTAAAAAGACGCAGAATTTATACGACAAAATAAATATAGAAGTTATGAAGAAATCACTCGTAACTATTTATCACGCAAAAATGTATGAAAAGTTGAACCGCTTTTATCGAAGCATTTGTATGGAGACATTCTATCTATATAATCTAAGGTTATAATCATTGTGCATAGACATAACATGGCAGAGATTTTACGATAAAGTTTATACCTACAAAAAAGTATTACGTGGATTATTATATATACCATGTAAGATAATAATGAAGATCGCAATAGACAAATAAAAAAAAAATTAACGACAAAATATTGCCAGTGAAAAAAATACTAGAAAAGATCAGTTTTTTCTTTTTCGTCACGTTATAAACTTCAGGTAATTAAGTAGAATTTAGTTAGATTAATATGTAACATACTTCAATACATTTTTACTACGCATTACTTTATTATTAAGAAAAAAATCTCGATGGGCCTCTTGAATATAAAAAATATGGATTATCAAAAAGTAAACTTTTTTCATTTTTAATAAAGAAAATTGTATTCATTTTAAATTATTACAAATCACTGTACTAGTATAATAAATAACTTTTGCTTATAAAATAACTTAGGTAGTGTTTTAATTGGTTTAAAGTTATCCTGAGAAAAAAAAAAAACAAAATATCCGATAACTTATTTTAATCTGTGAAAATAAAAGTCTAAAAATGAGTTATATACAATTTAATATAAATAAGTTTATGATTTTTTTACTCTTCACTTTGTAAAATAAAAATATGGATTTAAGGAATAGAAATAATAACTATACGAATAATTACTCTCAAATAGACAAAGATTTATTGTATATTAAACAATAAAAATAAAATGGCGCCACTGTCAATTATTATAAAAATAAAACAAATCATTTGCGTACATTTTTTGCACAAAAATCTATTTGTACGTAATAATTTCTTTTTAATATTTGTACACGGGAAGCTATAATTATTATAAATAAACATTTTGGGGTACTCAGCATAATTCAAGCACTGATATGTTTAAAGTAAGTATTAAATATTATAAAATAATTATATTTTACATAATATGGCAGTATATAATTGTGTTCCAAACATTTGGAATCCAAGCCTAGTTCGGTGGAAAAAAAAAACACTACTCCTGTATTTCGCGCCAAATTTTGACAGTTCGGGTTAACCCTTTGCCTGCCTACATTAAACGATTACACATCCTTAGAGGTTAGGTTAAATAAATTTGGATATCTGTCATAAATTTACTTATATATTCTAATACATTCGATACAATGTACGATACCCTCATATGATTATGCACCGTTCCAATCGGTTTACTTCGCAATTTTTATTATTATTCGTTGGAAACGAAATATCATTCAAGCGCATTTGAACGAGTTTTTTGTGGATTCTGTCAACTCGATTGGAACGGTAGCGTTAATTTCTTTTTAATAGACAATTTCTACGTATACATTCCTTTTTTTATGTGCCCTATTGTTTTTTTTTTAACCATAGTTTATCCTAATTTTACTCACTTTTCTTATACGCTGCGGTTACACTTGACGTAACTTATAAAATAGTTTAAACAATTTTAATGGAGTATTTTGGAAAAAACAGTTTAGATGTTTCTGTGTGTCTTCGCCTCACGTTTCAAGTCTAACCACAGACTAATCAATAATTCTAGTATAGGACATAATACCATTTTAAAATATAATCGAAATAATTTAAAAATAAATAGAAGTTACAACCATACAAGGGACAACCCTAGTTTTTAGAGCATTCACGACGGGACGATATGTAAGGTATTGCCAATATGTTTATCCTTGTGTGAGTATATATATATATATATATTGTTTTTTGTGTGTGTATAAATAGAGATACCATAATATTTTTATTGTTCACTTTTAAACGTTAACAACTACATTTGCAAATATAGAAAGACCGCCAATGTTAAATTTAATTTAAACTATTAGATTCTTTTTTTTTTATCGAAAAATATGCAGGAAAATTTCTTTTCAGCCAGTATTTTTTTTTTTCTGTAAGAACAAACAACTATAAAAAAAATATTATTAATTTATATTTTTAATTTATAGAGAGCAAACGGAAGAAATTAGACTTTGCAAAAATCACTAAAAGATTTTTATTTATAATAAGTCCATTACATATCATCCCATCTTACTCCTACGTCACAAGGACATACAAATCTTACACTAGTCCAATCGATTATTCGTTAAAGATTTATTATATACATTTTACATGATTATAATAATGTACAATTGTAAAAAAAAGGACTTGTAGTCTATGGCAATCGTATTCTTTACATAAAACCTTATTCGCGTAACGTACCATAAAGAATTACATTAACGAAACAAATAAAAAAAAAAAAATACAATGCCGTCAATTCTGACGCGCCATTTCTCTAAACTTGTCATTAAAATTAAAAATTCAATTGACGTCACAGCGAAATCTTTAGATTTATGTTAAAATTATTCCAAATCTAGTTTATGATGTCTCATTAAAACTGTTATTTCGTGGAACTGTCAAATTATAATATTTAAGATATGGCGCTTCAGAATGGACCCCAATAGTTGTCGACATAAAATTTGTTTTAAAAAGTACGAATTGTTCAATCGTACACAAAGGACATGGCCCATACATCCGAGGAATATACTCGCATTTACAATAATTTGGTAATGCAGAATGCATCCACTATTGGTTAGCGTAGATGATAAATGACGTGTTCTGTCTTCGAAGTTTAAAGGTTTCGATCCTAAACGTGCATTTGTAAGAACTAGTATGGGTTACGCAATTTTGGAGGGAAAAAGGGTCGACTGAATTTTAATCTGTGTACGTATAACCTAATTCATAAATACTAAAACAACCTAAATACCTATTTTAACTGTATTTTTTTTTATTTGAGAAATTAAAAGACAAAACCTCTTTTAAAAACAAAGCAATAAACTGAGTCGTGACCATTTTGTGTTACTGTGGTACACGCACGAGAAATTGTGTTACCTTTTTTATGTACTTTCTTTTTTTTTTTTAAGTATACGTTTTGTTTTATTACTTTTTAAATGTGTACCAATGGCTAATGTTATTTGTGTGCTGTAAGTGATGCAAATAAATTATCTATTTTTTTTTATTAGCTGTTTTTTTGTTCCCGCCAATTCACAATTTCTATCAGCCATTTAACCCTTAAAAGCCTGATTTTTTTAAATCAAATTAAAAAATATACAAGTGTACCCTTTACTGTGTTTCCTAATGGGGAAAAATAGTATAAAAGAGTCAAAACGATATTTTTATATATTTATTTTGAAAAAAACATTTGGTAACATGTGAACAGCCAAATATTAAAATAAAATCGATTGTAGGCGCCCAATGCGATTTATAAGCCCGGTATCAAATTTGAAACTTGAGGTAATTAAGGGTTAAAGGTTGACTGGTAGAAATCCCTTTTATGGCATACGTCCGCCATTGTATTAATTCTTTTTTAAGAAATCTGTATCCTACAATTTTAGACTTTGTTGTACAATAAAGTGTTACAAACAAACGAACGAACACTTCAGTAGCTAAAATAGGCTTTTGGAGGTTTGACATTTATGAATAAGGGAGTGGGGGAGAGGTTAGGTTGTAAATTTTATGACCCCCATACACGCGTCAACATTTTTATTTAAAAACTCAATCTGTCAATATGTGATTATAAAAAAAATTGGTATGGTAATACCAATTTCACACTGTTTACATTATGCAATAAATACGATAGCCCGATCCTCTCATTGTGGGTCAAAATTATTAATGGGAGCAATAAAATGAATTTTGTATTTTTTTTCTACTACTAACATAGTTTAAGTCAATTGTTACTAACAAGAATGGATCTTTGTAATCTTTAAATAAAGAAATTTTATTATTATTAATACAGTGAACGCCCTCTATAAGCAACATTCTTTATATTTTATTTATTCCACTCAGCTTAGTTTGTAAAAGAAATAAGTAAAAATATTTTCCAGACGGCAAACTATTTTTATACTCCTTTTTTCCTCTGTAAGCAACTTTTCCCAATAAAATATATATATTTTTTTATTGAAATCGGTTCAAATGAATTGCTTATATAGAGCGTTCACTGCGTTAGAATCATTTCGGAATGTTCTGTCGGCAAAGTTGAATTGAAAAAATCGATTCTACCATATACCATACCATACCTTCAGTAAAACACTGCTCTAAATGTCATTTTCATCACCATTGACATGGAATCCATCCTCACACGCTTGACCCTAAATGGTCGCGTACAGCGCGGTTCCAGAGGAGTTTCCTCCCGCGGACGCTCAGGCTGTGGGATGAACTCCCTGCCGAGGTTTACCCTACAGACTACAGCGTGGGGTTCATCAAAAAGGGTATATTAATGTAACTTTTTTATTCCTTTTTTGAAGACCCCATGCTGTAATCTCTTGGATAAACCTCGACAGGGAATTAACTCCATGACCTGAGCATTCGTGGGAGGAAGCATCTCTGAAACCGCGCAGTACGCGACCATTGAGGGTGTAGGAAATGAGGATGAACTCCCTGTCGATGGCGAGCCGTACGATGGTGGAAAGTGGCCGTGGGCATCATATTGAACAATTCCTCTGAGCATAGTCCATTGTACAGGCGGTAGAACACTTACAAAGTGACACTTCCATTCCAAAATACATTTTCATTAATTAAAATACGCAAAAAAAAAAATGTAATGGCACAATATCGTGTAATTTTGAAATTTCGTACAATTTACTGCTTTATAGCCAAGGTAATAGAGTCCGTTATACAATGTTCAACAAAACACTGACATGTACGTCTAAAAAAAAGCCATCTAATATATAAAATTCTCGTGTCGCGGTGTTTGTTATCAAACTCCTCCGAAACGGCTTTACCGATTTTCATGAAATTTTGTGTGCATATTGGGTAGGTCTGAGAATCGGCGAACATCTATTTTTCATACCCCTCAATGATAAGGGTGACCCACCCCTAATAATTTATTTTTTATTTTATTATGATTTAGCATTGAAAAATACACACAACTTCAAATTTTCACCCTTTCACGATCAACGCCTGTTTTTTGATCGCATTTTTTAAATTCCCCAATAGGGTTGCAAGATGGCAACCGAATATAATTTTCATGTATAGTTTATAACTACAATTTGCTTTAATTATATCTTTTTTCTTAGTTTAAATTAATCATGAAACCTCACCGGTCGATATTTGATCAACTACCAATCGATCAGTTACATTACGGAGTAGGGATGGTGACGAAGCCGGCCTCCTTTCATGTATATGGCGAAACAACGTTTGCGGGGTCAACTAGTAATGTCACTTGCCTACGGTTGACTGGGAGAGAATGCTTTCAGCATCAAGTCCGCCATGTACACATATATGTACTAATGAATAAATAAATAAATAAATAAATAAAATAATTCAATAGATATGAATAATATTTGATTATTTATACATTGAGTTCTGTATATTGATGACTGTCCATACATTTTGGCAGTGAATTTACACGGTACAGAGGAATAACACCTGAGTCCTTACGAATGGCAACGCATGGGGGGCATCATGGGCGAAACAGTATACTCTGTTATGTGCACGGTACTGCTCATGTCTATAGGCGACGGTTACCGCTTACCATCAGGTGGGCCGTCAGCTTGTTTGCCAAGTACAAGTCTGATGTCTATACTGATTACGAGCGGATTCTTTTCTATATTACCAGCGACCCGGCCCGGCTTCGAGTGCAAATGCCGCACCGCTATGTCCCCGCATTTTAAATCTGTAACATCTTCGGAAATATTCATTTAAATTACATGCTGTAAAGGGCCATATTGATCTATATTAAATGGACAATGTATTTAAGGTACTTAATAGGATAAAAACTAATGTTGTATTGCTTAAAATCACTTCGTAAATACGCCATTTTTCCGTAAAATGTAAAGGATAAAAAAACGGTTATTGCGGGTTATCCTTAAGAGATAGACATATGCCATCGCGGAGTTTTTTGTTGACCTTTCTAAGGCGTACAATACTGTAGTACATTATTTTGATTTATCACGTGCGGTTCAGGCAGCGTTTGCAATGTAAGCGCAACAAAATGTGTTTATTTACGACATCACATTAGAAACCTCTAAATTTACCAGTGTACCTCTACAATATTATGCATGTATTATACATATAAACCTTCCTCTTGAATCACTCTATCTATTAAAGAAAATACGCTTCAAAATCCGTTGCGTAGTTTTAAAGATTTAAGCATACATAGGGACGGACAGACAGCGACAGCGACTTTGTTTTATACTATGTAATGATGTTAAAATATTGTTCCTTTGGACTTTTACGATAGGATGTGAGACGAACGAAATGTTTTACACCATTTATTGATCCCATTTTGGTATAAACAAAAACACGATATTGAGTCCGAAATCTCGGAATTTCATTTGGTGGTAGACCCGCTGTTTATTTTTGAAGTCGGTTAAAAATGGACACAGTACCTTGGGCTATAAAGTGTAAATGTAGCAATTGTACAAAATGCCTCAAAGTGTAAATTTGTTTTTAAATTTTTAATTCAATAAATACAATAATGAAAAAGTTCATCAACTTTTGCTAGTCATTTCTTGAAACCATTTCAGCGATATATATATATATATATATATATATATATATATATATATATATATATATATATAAATATATAATATTATATACTACACTAGTACTAAGTATATACACGTCCTGTAATACTCCATTCACTGTTACACCGTGACAGACAGACATACGATTGGTTTTATTTTTATATTACTTAAAATTCGGCACTGACGTGGCACTGTGACGGCATCCTGACCGTTCAGTTTACGAACACATCTCAACTCTAGTTTTTATTGAAATCGCTTATTTAAAATATCTTTTTTTTTTTTTAAAGGAAAAAATAATGAAAAAATTGCATCAATAAATTCCAAATTGCAGAGTAGCTTTTATGATACTCAGACCGGCAAACAAGCTGACAGCCCACCTGATGGAAAGTGGTAACCGTCGCCTATACACATGAGCAGTACCATGGACATAACAGAGTATATTGTTTCGTCCATGATACCCCCCATGCGTTGCCATTCCTGAGGACTCAGGTGTTATTCCTCTGTACCCTGTAAATTCACGCCATATCTCACCCTTCAAACCGAAACACAGCCATGCGAACACAACTGCTTCACGGTAGAAACAATAATGGGACAGAGGTGCCCAAGCAGACGACAGGGAAATCACAAAATATACAGGCATCACACCTTAGTTCTCAGAAAGGGCGACATATGTGGGATACCATATCACTATCCCTTTTAAAACATCACCAAAGCCTAACTGCGGTTGCCAACCCGCCTGTGCCAAGCGTGGCAACTACTGGCAAAACCCTCCTTATAGGTGAGGCCTATGTCCAGCAGTGGACAGTTAAAGGCTGATATAATGGTGACGTAGGATACCATGGGCGTCACAGTGTATTTCATGTTATCCACGGTACTGATCATGTGTATAGTCTACGATCACTACTTATCACTCTATCATTTCGTTAGCCATTAAATTTTATAAAAAAAACTAAAATTGAATGCTATGCATGATTCATTTTCATACACACCTCATTTATTTCGGTCTAAATTGGTTTGTTTACCCAAAAATCAGATTTATTCACACAAATTTTGTGTTCACGTCACAATTCGGTCATCAAACTCGCCTACGTCAGCACCGTGACGTCACCCTGACGTCACCCCGAACGGTTCACAATTCACATTCGGAATGCGTTTCGTCTCCAACGTTTGAAATTTCAAATTTAGAACGTGGACGACCGCGTCCACGTCGGCGGTACGTCACCGCTGTGACGTCACAGGTCGCGTCCGTGAAGTCGTTTGGACGCGTCGCAAGTGTACATACAAAATGTATACAAACACATACACCGGTAATTACCTAGGGATATTTGGCAGTTATGACATGCTGAGCGCGCTCACAGTTCCGTCCTGAAAGGAAAATAAAAACAAAAATTAAAAAAATATACATATATATTAATTTATTTTACACTTTATTGCTTCATTTATAATATATATATATATATATATATATATATAGATACCAGAGGGAGACTGTACAAAAGTCGTTTGCTTGGCCACCTCTGCCGCATTCGTGTTTCAACCGTGAAGCAGTTGTATTTGCATGGCTGTGTTTCAGTTTGAAGGGTGGGATATGGCAGTGAATTTACAGGGTACAGAGGAATAACACCTGAGTCCTCAGGAATGGCAACGCATGGGGGGTATCATGGGCGAAACAGTATACTCTGTTATGTCCATGGTACTGCTCATGTCTATAGGCGACGGTTACCACTTTCCATCAGGTGAGCCGTCAGCTTGTTTGCCATTCTAAGTTGTATAAAAAAATAAATGGTGGGCCGTATGCTTGTTTGCCACCTCAGTGGTATAAAAAGAAATATATATATGAATGGGAAGTTGGCTGCCACCGACTGACCGTTAGAGGAAGAGGACGGGCCTGTCGCCGGCTCGCGACGAGCCGCTGGAGTGCGAGCGGTCGCGGCGGGCGGCTGTCCCCACCGTCCCCGGCGTCCCCGCCGCCTCCGCCGCCGACGACCCGCTGGATGCCGACTGCGCCTCGCCCTCCCGACCTGGAAACCAAGACCGTCACATTCACTGCCGGCTGATCAACATACGCTTCACTTAGTAATGGGTTCTGGGGAGAAAATGGCATGGTAACCCCGCCTGCGCTATCGGTATACACTGGGCACCAGTGAGGAACGATAGGTGAGGATGATAAGGCAGGTCAGTTAGGTCATCGTGATGAATACACCTGGAATTCAACACGATGGTTTCCAGGGGGAGACCAGGTGGACGTCGACCTGACAGGGTATACTTCTAGCAACGGGACTGGTAGTCCGCATTACTAACGATCCCTTTCCCCCCTCCCCTATAGACTGCCGTACAGAACAGTGTGGAGCCACCTGTGGGACCACTGTCTGCCTGCCATCCATTTGAGATCATCACTCCATCTGGTGGGTGGGTCGTCCTACATTACATTTGCTTGTAAGGCTTGAGTCACCACTCGAGAACATTTCTTCCCCATCGGTTGTTGGTTCTTCGAGCTATGTGACCAGCCCATTGCCTCACCAGCTTACTTATCCTTCGGGCTATGTCGGATCACTTCGTTCATACAGTTAAAGGTGATTACATATAAATTATAAACATAGATAGTCTCCATACTAATGCTTCGAGAAAGAGAGGGAGACTTTGTACAAAAGTCGTTTGCTTGGATATCTCTGTCCCATTTGTGTTTCTACCGTGAAGCAGTTGTGTTTACATGGCTGTGTTTCGGTTTGAAGGGTGGGATATGGCGTGAATTTACAGGGTACAGAGAAATAACACCTGGGTCCTCAGGAATGGCAATGCATGGGGGGCATCATGGGTGAAACAGTATACTCTGTTATGTCCATGGTACTGCTCATGTCTATAGGCGACGATTACCACTTTCCATCAGGGGGGCCGTCAGCTTGCCATTCTAAGTTGTATAAAAAAAAAACTTTTTATACAATTTTGCGTGACAAATAGTTACGAGCGATTCCTTTATAACTTGTATATTTATTTTGTTTTATAATTTCTGCATCTTTTTAATGTGTAAACACTCATTTTATTTATTGAACAATTAAATATAGATACGTCAAGGTGCATTGTGTGCGTAAGTATATAGAACACTGGTAAGGAAACGAGTCAGCCAACTTGACAATTAGCGAGGGGAAAGGGATTGTTAGTAATGAAGACTGAGAATCCCATTGCTAGCAATATACCCAACCAGGCCGACCTCCTCGCGGTTCTACCTGGAAACTATCATGGTTAATTCCTGATGAATTCATCATGATGTGCTAACTGGCCTGTTTTCATTCTCACCTATCGCCCTTCACTGGTGCCCCGCCAGCGTATCCCGTTAGCGCAGGCGGGGTTGCCATATCATTTTCACACATAAAAAAAAAATTGACAATTAGCTGACAAGAAGTCGACCCGTTTTTGGGGCTCGATGCCTCTACCCGTATAGTCTTAGGGTACACAGTACTCACCGCCTAGCTCTTTAGCGGTGAGGTGGTCAGATCCGGCGCTAGAGCCCCCGCTTCCTGACAGTACGCTCTCCTCGCGGTTGTATCTGAAATCAGAGTTATTTAAACTTGTTAGTAATTGTTAATTTATTTTTATTTATTTATTTCTTTATACAAAGATACATTTTATATTATTTATTAAGATACCAGAGGCAGACTTTGTACAAAAGTCGTTTGCTTGGCCACCTCTGTCCCATTCGTGTTTCTACCGTGAAGCAGTTGTGTTTGCATGGCTGTGTTTCGGTTTGAAGGGTGCGATATGGCAGTGAGTTTACATGGTACAGAGGAATAACACCTGAGTCCTCAGGAATGGCAACGCATGGGGGGTATCATGGGCGAAACAGTATACTCTGTTATGTCCACGGTACTGTTCATGTCTATAGGCGACGGTTACCACTTTCCATCAGGTGGGCCGTCAGCTTGTTTGCCATTCTAAGTTGCATAAAAAAAAATTAGGTAAAGTTACATTACAGGGTTTGGTATTTTTTGTTAAGCAAAGATAGCTTGTTTTTTTTTATACCACTGAGGTGGCTAACAGGCATACGGCCCACCTGATGGTAAGCGGTTACCGTAGCCTATGAACGCCTGCAATACCAGAGGTATTACGCGCGCGTTGCCGACCCTGAAGAAACCTCTTTACCCCTCGTTTGAAGAACCCCATGCTGTAGTCTCTTGGGAAAACCTCGGCAGGGAGCTCATTCCACAACCTGAGCGTTCGCGGAAGACAACACCTCTGAAAGCGAACTGTACGCGACTATTTAGAGTCAAGCGTGTGAGGATGGATCCCATGTACTCTAGGCTTGTACTACCGCCGCCCATGATCACCCGCAACACCAACGGCACTGCAGGTGTGCTGCCGGCCTTTTAAAAAGGAATATGCTCTTTTCTTGAAGGTTACAATGTCGTATCGGTTCGGAAATACTGCTGCTGGGAGTTGATTCCAAAGAGTGGTTATGCGTGGAAGAAAGTGCTTCGAAAAACACACGGTAGAGGACGAAGGAAGACGGGACGGGCCATCATTACATCACTGCTGAACATAAGCCTCCCCCTTGGCAGGGGTTGGCAGCGGTTGCCAAGTTGGCAGCAGTACTTTAAACAACTGTAGTTAGGCTTTAGACATGTTTTAAGAGGGACGTTGCTGCCCGTTCCTCGCTCTCCCCTAGTCGCCTCTTACGACACCCACGGGAAAGGAAGGGGGTGGCTTATTCTATGCCGGGACCACACGGCCAATATATATATAATTATAATAGTTTATTACAATTTATTACTCACCCATATATGGTGTGTTCACTGGTGATGCAGGACGTGTACTTGAAGGGAATCGGCTGATAACCATACGAGCCCGCGTAGGGCATGTAGCCGGGTGCCATCATGCTGCAACAAACGTGTCTACCGTTAAACTGACATGCTCACAGTAATTTTTTATAGCACTGTGGTGGTAAACAAGTATACGGCCCACCTGATGGTAAGCGGTTACCGTAGCCTGTGAACGATGGCAATACCAGGGGTATTACGCGCGTGATGTCGAAATGCTATGACATATGGGAAGTGTTTAATGGACGATAATGGTATGGTAACCCCGCCTACGCTGTTGGTATACGCTGGCGGTGTACCAGGGAAACAGGATAGGTGAGGACGAATGCAGACACCATGGGCCAATGGTGACAAATTCAATAACAATTAACCATGGTGGTTTGAAAAATATGGACTTGACATGATATATATTTATTTATTTAACTCTCTACTGCATCATAAACAAAAATATACAATGACAAGTAAATTTTTTTTTTATACAACTTAGAATGACAAACAAGCTTACGGCCCACCTGATGGAAAGTGATAACCGTCGCCTATAGACATGAGCAGTACCATGCACATAATAGACAATATTGTTTCGCCCTTGATACACCCCTATGCGTTGCCATTCCAGAGGACTCAGGTGTTATTCCTCTGTACCGTGTAAATTCACTGCCATATCCCACTGTTCAAACCGAAACACAGCCATGCAAACACAACTGCTTCACGATGTGTACTTCTCGTTTCTTCGTTTCAATTCTGTAGAGATTTTTTTAGAATTAACATTACAATGTATTTATTTGCTAGAATGAGGTACATTAGAATACAGAGGTACATATATAATATATACACAATTAAATACATACATAACATACACATACTTAACAGCACACATACAACAGAAAAAAAAATGACGAAGGAAAACGAAGATGGAACACAGGAAAATAGTACTAAAGTGAGAGGTAGAGAGTAGAGAATATCAGTGTTTTGCTCTTTTAAGGGCAAAGCAATAAACTGAGCTGTGACCATTTTGTGTTACTATGGCACACGCGTGAAGGAATGGTAACAAAGGAGATTGTTAGATTATGTATTTTGTTTTTGTATTTTTTTTTTTTATTTGTGCTTTTTTTATTTTTATTCTTTTGTCTCTTTTGCTGTGTATTACGTGTATGTTTTTTTATTGTAATTTGTGTGCTGTAAGTAATGTAAATAAATTGTCTATCTATCTATCTAGTAAGATTTAACAGAGGTTTTGAAGCCAGTAACAGTTTGAGCGCACCGAATAGAGGTAGTTAGTGAGTTCCATAGACGAACTGCCTGAACAGTAAAGGATTTAGAATAAAAGGAAGAAGAATGAGTGGGAAATTTGAGTCGGAGGTTATTGACACTGCGTAAAGTATGATCATTAGCCTCACTGAGAAACAAGAATCGGTCTTTTAGATAATCAGGAGCAGCAGGATTAAAAAGGATTGCGTAAAGAGGAGACAATCTTCTGGGCTTTCTTCTTTCTTTGGCCGAGTAGCCTTTTGTGTGAATTTAGTTAGTAGTAGTGTGTGTGGTAGTAGAGAGCGTCGCTCTGGTGAAGTACCTGGGGTTGGGCAGCGGCGCCAGCGTGTCGCTGAGCAGGCTGTCGGCGTCGCCGGGCCGCAGCCGCAGCGCCGCTAGTTAGTAGTAGTGTAGTAGTGTGTGTGGTAGTAGAGAGCGTCGCTCTGGTGAAGTACCTGGGGTTGGGCAGCGGCGCCAGCGTGTCGCTGAGCAGGCTGTCGGCGTCGCCGGGCCGCAGCCGCAGCGCCGCTAGTTAGTAGTAGTGTAGTAGTGTGTGTGGTAGTAGAGAGCGTCGCTCTGGTGAAGTACCTGGGGTTGGGCAGCGGCGCCAGCGTGTCGCTGAGCAGGCTGTCGGCGTCGCCGGGCCGCAGCCGCAGCGCCGCTAGTTAGTAGTAGTGTAGTAGTGTGTGTGGTAGTAGAGAGCGTCGCTCTGGTGAAGTACCTGGGGTTGGGCAGCGGCGCCAGCGTGTCGCTGAGCAGGCTGTCGGCGTCGCCGGGCCGCAGCCGCAGCGCCGCTAGTTAGTAGTAGTGTAGTAGTGTGTGTGGTAGTAGAGAGCGTCGCTCTGGTGAAGTACCTGGGGTTGGGCAGCGGCGCCAGCGTGTCGCTGAGCAGGCTGTCGGCGTCGCCGGGCCGCAGCCGCAGCGCCGCTAGTTAGTAGTAGTGTAGTAGTGTGTGTGGTAGTAGAGAGCGTCGCTCTGGTGAAGTACCTGGGGTTGGGCAGCGGCGCCAGCGTGTCGCTGAGCAGGCTGTCGGCGTCGCCGGGCCGCAGCCGCAGCGCCGCTAGTTAGTAGTAGTGTAGTAGTGTGTGTGGTAGTAGAGAGCGTCGCTCTGGTGAAGTACCTGGGGTTGGGCAGCGGCGCCAGCGTGTCGCTGAGCAGGCTGTCGGCGTCGCCGGGCCGCAGCCGCAGCGCCGCTAGTTAGTAGTAGTGTAGTAGTGTGTGTGGTAGTAGAGAGCGTCGCTCTGGTGAAGTACCTGGGGTTGGGCAGCGGCGCCAGCGTGTCGCTGAGCAGGCTGTCGGCGTCGCCGGGCCGCAGCCGCAGCGCCGCTAGTTAGTAGTAGTGTAGTAGTGTGTGTGGTAGTAGAGAGCGTCGCTCTGGTGAAGTACCTGGGGTTGGGCAGCGGCGCCAGCGTGTCGCTGAGCAGGCTGTCGGCGTCGCCGGGCCGCAGCCGCAGCGCCGCTAGTTAGTAGTAGTGTAGTAGTGTGTGTGGTAGTAGAGAGCGTCGCTCTGGTGAAGTACCTGGGGTTGGGCAGCGGCGCCAGCGTGTCGCTGAGCAGGCTGTCGGCGTCGCCGGGCCGCAGCCGCAGCGCCGCCAGCTCCGCGCACAGCTCGCCCGCCACGTAGTAGCACTGCTCCGAGAACGTGATCTTGTTCACCGTGTGCCGGATGAAGCCCGCCTGCAGGGGGGAAAGGGACTGTTAGTAATGGACACTGAGATATACCATTGCTAGCAATATACCCAACCAGGTCGATCTCCTCGCGGTTTCCCCTGGAAACTATCATGGTTAATTCCTGATGAGTTCATCATGACGGGCTAACTGGCCTGTTTTCATTCTCATCTATCACCCTTCACTGGTGCTCCGCCGGCGTAACCCGTTAGCGCAGGCGGGGTTACCATACCATTTTCACCCATAAAAAAAAAAGCCCGCTTGCAACACCGTACAGTATCCGTATCCTCTTTTTTTAACGTCAGGAAAAATGCATCATGCAGACCCACACAGGTTAGGGCCCGTGTGGGTACTGCCGGACTCCTACCGGCTAAACAACCTGACGATATACCTCCTAGTCTCTTTAACGAGGGGACCCTTTCGTAGTCTACCACGACATTGCCAGAGACCCACCAAAGGGTAGCTCTGCTCAGGTGTGCAGGGTAGTCACAGTATATCCTACCATCACCATACTTCATACACCTAGATGACCACAGACCATAGTTCAGAGATAGATGACCTAGACCCGTGTTTCCCAACCATTTGTCCCATTCCCCACTTGAACAATTCTAAAATTTTCATGCCCCCCACACATAATTTTCCCCGACAAAGTTTACTTGACGACTCTAATCGCCCAGTTGATATTTTGGTAACGTCAAACGAAATTATACCTAATAAATATTTACAGCATTTTTTTCAATTTACTTTTTTTTTTGTTAAATTTGACACCGATATCTGCTCGTAGCATTACATTTAAATGGCCCGGAGCAAGAGGGTTAAAATCGCTTCATTTTTAATTGCCCCCCGCTCCATAACTATCAAATTGTCCCTCTGTGGGGCTTGGACCCCACGTTGGGGAATATCGAGCCAACCTGTCCCTTTCACCCTGTATATATATATATATATATATATATATATATATATATATGTATGTATATCATATGTATATATGTCACCTTGAGCATATGTGAGGCGTATTTGCGAGCGTCGCGGCGGTCGTTGATGCCGGCCACGTGCTGCAGGATCCACTCCACCACGTCCGCGCCGATGAAAGCATTCGGGATCGTGATCTTCAGCCACATGCGGTCGCGGATCTCCAGGCCTGGAGCATTTATTTATTTATATATTTATTTTACTTTCTGTTTAGCTCCACTGCTGCCCTATTTCACTGCGTTAGGTTGACTGGATGAGATCTCTTTTAGAGATAAGTTCGCCTTTGCTAACATTGTTATTGACTTGTTACTGTATGTTTTAGTGTATATATATATATATATATATATATATATATACACTAAAACATACAGTAACAAGTGTCCCCTGTACCCAGTAAATTCACGTCAAATGAGTCCTCAGGAATGGCAACGTATGGCGGGTATCATGGGCGAAACAGTATACTCTGTTATGTCCATGGTACTACTCATGTCTATAGGCGACGGTTACCACTTTCCATGAGGTGGGCCGTCAGCTTGTTTGCCACTCTATGTTGTATAAAAAAAAAAGAATTAAACTCGTATGTCGAGGTAGCACTGTATATATTTATTTATTTAAAAAAAATACATCAACAATGTAAATACAGACTTTAATTTTGATTGATGTACAGGGCTTGCATCTTGCATTTACACCACACACAGACGTACACAACATTTTTTAAAACATCGATTTGACATTAATAAAACTGACACTAACAAAAAGATAAAAAAAAAAATACCAGCGATAACATAAGAATACGTGGTAGAATTATTAAAACACTAGCGGCCCGTCCCGGCGTCGCACATTTTTACATATTAAAAAGTGGCCATTAAGGCTGCACACGCGACGGAAGCTTAAAAATGTAGTAACTTCTCCCGTTTTCCCAACATTGCCCTTCACTGCTCCGCTCCCATTGATCGTAGCGTGATGAAAAGTATACTATAACCTGCCCGGGAGTATGAAGAATAAATGTACCGAGTTTCGTTAAAATCCGTCGAGTAGTTTTTGTTTCTATAACGAACATACAAAAATTTTACTGATTGCATTTTTGGCATCAGTATCGATCACTAATCACCCGCTGATAGTTATTTTGGAAATATATTTCATGTACAGAATTGACCTCTCCACAGATTTATTGTAAGTATAGATAGATAATTATTAGTTAAAGAAATTATTGTAAGCATTATGGGAGTGGAGGAGGAGGGAGGGAGTCATTCGGAAGTTATCCTGAATCACTTGACTTGAAATAAACAGTCGGGTGCTATTCTGGCCGGCGGATGGAGGCGGGCAGGGGCACTCAGTTTAGTGGGTCTGGCCGAGGGTTTCATCCTCACCTATCATCTGTTTCTGGTGTCTCGTCGGCGTATACCAATAACGGGTATGGGGTTACCATTTCGTTCTCACTTATAAAAAAATAGACTAGCGGATATTTTTTTTTATACCACTGTGGTGGCGAACAAGCAAACGGCCCACCTGATGGTAAGTGGTTACCGTAGCCTATAAACACCTGCAATACCAGAGGTATTACACGCGCGTCGCCGACCCTGAAGAAACCTCTTCACCCCCCTTTTGAAGAACCCCATGCTGTAGTGTCTCGGGGAAACCTTGGCAGGGAGGTCACTCCACAACGTGAGTGTTTATTTATTTATTTTATTTATTCATTAGTACATATATGTGTACATGGCGGACTTGATGCTGAAAGCATTCTCTCCCAGTCAAGGAAGTGGCAGAATACTCGAATGCGGTACTAGTAATTATTGATATACATACATACTAAAATTACATATATAAACGAATAGATATATATAAATAACAAATATACTTACACATATATGACATATACTATATTGTACACGAAATTGAGAATAATATAAAGTACTTACTGCTCGGATAAAAATAAAAAGTGTGCGTTAACGCTTTTTTTGAAAGATGGTTTAGTCGGTAGTCTCTTAATGGCATCAGGAAGCGCGTTCCAGAGTCGTGAAGAATGTAAAAGAAAAGAGTTTGAAGCGTAACCAGTACGGTGAGAGGAGAAAGATAATTGGAGAGTATTATTGGAACGAAGGTTACGTTCGTGAGTTTCAAAAAGATAATGGAATTTACTCCTTAAGTAGTTAGGAGACTGGGGGTTTCGAAGAAGAGTGTAGAGGGTACAAAGAGTTCTAACGTTTCTGCGTTGACGAATGGAAAGCCACTTGAGCTGAGACCGATATAAAGAAATGTGATCGAATTTGCGGAGGTTGAAGATAAAGCGTATGGCTTGGTTATACACGGTTATATTATACACGAATTTGGGAATAATATAAAGCACTTGAAACCTGAAGAGTGTTCGTGCGTAGCGCGTGAAGGAGGACGGGGAGCGTGACTGACCTGAGTCGGGGCGTAGCATGGCCCGCACGACGAGCGCCATGTCCATGCCGACGGACAGCGCGGCGTCGGCCGCCAGCGGCAGCGTGGACGCGTCCGACGGCGGCACGGGTGGCGCGGGTGGCGCGGCGGCCGCTGCCGGCGGCGGCGGGTACGCCTCGCGCAGAGCCTGCGTGTGCGCCACCCACGCGCCTGTCGCACAACCCACCGCTTCACATTAACCCCCATACCTCTATAGAAAACTCTCCTAGTACTCATTCCCCTGGAAACCGTCCCGCCTTTATCCTGGCGCATTCGTACACTGTAAGCCAGTCGACTTGACTACATACTCATCTATCTTCATTGACTGATACTCCACTAGAGTGGGGGGGAAAGGGATTGTTAGTAATGGAGACTGAGAATCCCATTGCTAGCAATATACCCAACCAGGTCGACCCCCTCGCGGTTCCCCCTGGAAACTATCATGGTTAATGCTTGATGAATTTATCATGATGGGCTAACTGGCCTGTTTTCATTCTCATCTATCACCCTTCACTGGTGCTCCACCGGCGTATCCCGTTATCGCAGGCGGGGTTACCGTACCATTTTCACTCGACAAAAAAAACTTGACTAGAGTAGGGAGAGGAGAAAACGGATTGTTAACACATTGACCGCTTTGTCAGTCACGTGTGACTGACACATAAAAATCCTCATAATTTCTCATAAAAATACATCGAAGTAAATAATCATATCTTTACATAATGTATTCAATATACCTTAAAAACAAAGATTTTTTATGAAAACAACTTGTTGACAGAGAATGTGTTAATAATGCTAGCAATACACCCTATCAGGTCAACCTCCACGCGGTTCCCCCTTGAAACCATCATGGTTAATTCTTGTCGAATTCTTCACGATCGGCCGACTGACCTGCCATTTCCTCTTCACCTACCATGTTTCCCTGGTACCTCGCCAGTGTATACTGATAGCGCGTGTGGGGTTACCATTTCATTATCACCCATTAAAAAACTCCACTAGAGTATACTGAAATTATACACTATTTTACCATTCTATTTTCACTTCACAAAAAAAACTAACATACATCCGAGAAGTATAGGAGATCTGGTGATCCTATTGCTAGCAAAACACTGGCTGTTTGTTTGAAAGGTGGGATATTGCGTGAATTTACTGGGTACAGAGGAATAACACCCGAGTCCTCAGGAATGGCAACGCATAGGGGGTGTCATGGGCGAAACAGTATACTCTGTTATGTACATGGTACTGCTCATATCTGTAGTCAACGGTTACCACTTTCAATCAGGTGGGCCGTCAGCCTGTTTGCCATTCTAAGTTACCTTAAAAAACTATCAATATAATCACACTGGCAACGTTGCAACCAGAGACTCACCAGGGTCTATGGGCCGGACGGGCTCCGTCCGGGGTATCGTGAAGTAACCCTTGGGGTTGGGGTCCCAGCACTTGGCGACCACTAGCTTGATAGGGCCGGGCTTCTGTACCACTTCGCGGAGAACGCGTACCGCCTCGTCGTTTGTCATGTCTTCAAAGTTTACATCGTTCACCTGTAAAACACGAGGCAAATATCAATGTTAACAAATTCATAAGCCATTACAAGCAATAATTTTTATTTTCTATTGACCATATTTTCAGTTTTTTTTTTTAAAAGTTAATATCATTTAGTCCCTTTTTTATGCAACTTAGAAAGCTGCAGCCCACCTGATGGAAAGTGGTAACCGTCGCCTACAGACATGAGCAGTACTACGGACATTCCTGAGGACTCGGGTGTTATTCTTCTGTACCCTGTAAATTCACGCCATATCCCACCCTTCAAACCAAAACACAGCCATGCAAACACAACTGCTTCACGGTAGAAACACGAATGGGACAGAGGTATCCAAGCAATCGACTTTTATACAAAGTCTCCCTCTGGTGAGGGTGGCAAGAACCCATTTCATTTGTGAAAATATCGCCTATAATTTATCTGTGAAATATAGGGCACTGTAATTCTCTCTGCGACCAGAGCACCTCCTCGCGGTGATGGTGGTAACAGTAAAAGTTTAAACTTTGATCCAAGTCTCTGGAAATATGTTATGGCAAGGAGATTTAGTGATATAATGCGTTCTGATACCTGCAAAAATGGGGCTCGAACCGTAGGCTGTTGCGATCGCATAGCAACTATTATTTGGTATTTAGGGTATACAAGACATCTGACACAGCCAATAAAGCTTACATCAACAGAAATGGGAGACATATTTTTAAGATATGACAGTTTTTTTTTGATGGGTGAAAATGGTATGGTAACCCCGCCTGCGCTAACGGGATACGCTGGCGGAGCACCAGTGAAGGGTGATAGATGAGAATGAAAATAGACCAGTTGGCCCATCATGATGAATTCATCGGGAATTAACCATGATAGTTTCCAGGGGGAACCGCGAGGAGATCGAACTGGTTGGATATATTGCTAGCAATGGGATTCTCAGTCTCCATTACTAACAATCCCTTTCCCCCCAAGATTTGACAGTTCTGATGAAGAATCTTCACAGATATAAATGTCAAGGAAGTCATCAATGTTGGGTTGCCCACTTTCAATAACAATTAAACTATTTTTCCATAACTGTACTCGTGAACCCGTAACCGTTATTACGCGATTTATCAATGGACACACCATGGCCCAAATCGGTACACGGTTCTTTGGGTTCTTTTTTTTTTAATGGGTGATAATGGAATGGTAACCCCATCCGCGCTATCGGTATACACCGGCGGAGCACCAGTGAAGGATGATAGGTGAGAATGAAGCAGATCAGTTAGCCCATCGTAACGAATTCAACAAGAATTGTTCACGATAGTTTCCAGGGGGAACCACGCGGAGATCGACCTAATAAGGCATATTGCAGCAATGGGGCTGTCAAACTCCATTGCTAACAATCCCTTTCCCCCCCCCCCCCCGTTCTTTGGGTTGGCAATAGTTCTCATTTCTTACTGAATTGTACATTTTATTCTTCTAATATTAAATAATAAAATAATGTACAAAATACACGTATGAAAAAGACTGGAAATCTATAGACAATAGGGAAAGTTTAAACAATCTTGAGAGATTCCAAAAGTAAAGAATGTGTATATTTTATATATATATATAAACATGTGAACTCTGTATTAATTGTAATGTATGAAATATTACATTTATTTATTAATTTATTTTATACAACTTAGAATGGCAAACAAGCTGACGGCACACCTGATGGAAAGCAGTAACCGTCACCTATCATGTAGTAGTACCGTGGACACAACATGACCTGATGCTATATACCCATATTGCTAGCAAAGGGACTGGTAGTCCAAATTATTGCCAATCTCTTTCCACATGGCTAAGTATTATTATATTTATTTTTATTAATAGAGTAAAAGATAGATTTTTTATTTTTATTTTTTTAATTTATTTTATTATTATATTTTTACATATATTAAATGAATAAGTGGTTGAGCAATTATAATAGTTTATATGTTGTAATGTAAATAAGTGACTGTTACCCCTTAGTGAAGCCATCAGCTGGTGACTGTTACCCCTTAGTGAAGCCATCAGCTGGTGACTGTTACCCCTTAGTAAAGCCATCAGCTGGTGACTGTTACCCCTTAGTAAAGCCATCACTTGGTGACTGTTACCCCTTAGTAAAGCCATCAGCTGGTAACTGTTACCCCTTAGTAAAACCATCAGCTGGTGACTGTTACCCCTTAGTAAAGCCATCACTTCATGACTGTTACCTCTTAGGAAAGCCATCAGCGTGTGTGCCATTGAATGCCCAAAATACACAGTTCATATATTGATCTTATTTTTTAATGAGTGATAATGGTTTATTTTGTATGGTCCCAACATAGAATATTACATATTCTATGTCACCCCTTCCTTTCCCATGGGTGTTGTAACTATAAGGCAACTAAGAGAACTTAATGGTCCAGGGATAGACAGCAGCATTCCTCTTAAAACATCACTGAAGCCTAACTGCAGTTGCCATTCTGTCTGCCAAACGTGACAACTAGTGACAAAATCACTCTTAGGGGTGAGACCTATGTCCAGCAGTGGACAGTAGATGACTGATTTAATGATGATAAAGGTTTAGTATGAGTTTCAATGAGTGGAAAGGAATTGGAACTGAAAGGGAATATTGACAGTGATGGGGCTGCCAGTCCCCACAGCCAACAATCCCTTCCTCTCGAACTTCTATATATTTTAACACAACTGGTAAACATCCATATCTGACAAATTAAACAATCAATGACCATGTTAACAGTGGATTAATTTGGCCCCCCTGAGCAGCCCTGATCGTAATATAGGAAATTGGTAGTAGCACTCACCAGTATTAAGCAACGCCGGGATCGGGATCAGTATTAAGGAAGACCAGGATTAGGATTTTGGTTACCTACACTAGCTTATATTAGTCAGTTAGCAAGTTCAGTCAATGTTCATAGTATGTAAGACAAAAGGGTAATCTGTCATTCTTTATTCCATTATATTTTTTATTTTAGCAGAGTAGTATTTTAGTACCAAAGGGAGACTTTGTACAAAAGTCGATTGCTTGGGTACTTCTGTCCCATTCGTGTTTCTACCGTGGAGCAGTTGTGTTTGCATGGCTGTTTCGGTTTGAAGGGTGGGATATGGCAGTGAATTTACTGGGTACAGAGGAATAACACCTGAGTCCTCAAGAATAGCAACACATAGGGGGTATCATGGGCGAAACAGTATACTCTGTTATATCCATGGTACTGCTCATGTATATAGGCGATGGTTACCACTTTCCATCAGGTGGGCCGTCTGCTTGTTTGCCATTCTAAGTTGTATAAAAAAAAATTTTTTTACATTGACATGAGCTGCTGGGATGCATATTGCCAGCCATTGAACCAAGGAGGTTCTTAACAGATTGTACTAGTAAAAATGACTTACCTGTAATATCATGTCTCCAGGTTCTATCCTGCCGTCCAATGCCACAGCACCACCCTTCATTATACTTCCAACATATATTCCACCATCACCACCCTTATTCGACTGTCCCACAATTGATATACCTAGAAAATTCACTGTGTCCATATTCAAAGTGACAGTTATTATATGCATAGACATCGTCGAGTCGGTTATAGAGGAATATGACGAGGTCCTGGACATCACTTGAGGCCTTTTCCGTCTTCGTTGCGGTCTCTTTCGAGAGCTGACTTGCAAATGAGACACACTACTGCATTCTGTTAGTGCTCTGTCCACAGACGCGTTGGTATGCCGGCCGGTGGTCGTGGTAATCTCCGACTGACTGTCAAACAAGCTCGTCGAGTCCAAATCCGAACTTAGAACTGACGCAGTCTCGTACTCCAGCCCATGGTTCCCGTATTTGGAGTGACCGTTTATCCGTAATCCTCTATACTTGTATTTATCACAGGACGCTCTGTGGCCTGGCCGCGAGCTGATCGTGCTGTCCGTATCCGTGCAGGTATCCCTGGTGAGCGGCGCGGTCGCAGCACCATGGTTGTTTTGTTTAGTTTTCCCCGGATTACTATCGGTACATTGCGACGCGCCGTCGGACGGGTTCGAGCCCTCAGCAGACACCAGCCACGACACCACACGACCGTTGAAACACGGCAGATGCGCATTATCATCCACTATCTCCTCTTTCACTACACCGAAATCATCGTCCATGGATTTGAAGAAAAATTTGTAGTTCGGCCTGTTTAGCTGATTCTTAAAGTCTAACAACGTCACTTTCTCCGGCGATATGGGGATCTTCACTAAATACGGCGTCTCCTCGTCGTCTATATAGTAAATAACTTTCGTTTCCTCCATTTTAATGCATTTAATAATAAATAACAACACCCTCAAGATCTATAAATATCAGCCGCCATCACAAAAATGGCGATAAAACTAGTTCTCAAAATTGACAGTACGTGGCGACACTGCTGCTTTTGTTTTCAATAGTGTTCGGATATGTTATCAAATAAATATTATAATTATTTAGAAGGTACTATTGTTTTATTATTATAATTATGTTCCATTCATTAAAAATATACAGTATTAAAATAATTAAACTTACTAATTACTTTAATTTTTTATTAAATTTGAGCAATTTAAAATTTTATTAGAAATACCAAACTAAATACAAATATGTTTTGGAGCAGTTATAAAAATATGTAATCAATTAAAATTTTAACATTAATAATTTTGTAATTATTAAATAGAAAATGATATTTTGTAATGTTAGGTTCTTTGTTTCTGTTTACTATGCATTGTATCGGCTTTTATTTAATCTGTCATTACATCATGAAATGTCATAAGATTTATGTTGTTGCTTGGTACCCAAAGCCGTAAACGTTTCCAAATAAGAAAAAGAACATTCGAAATTTGAAATTTGTCGTTGTTTTGTTTGCATTTTTTAAACGATTTATCCGGATCATTTAATCCTAAGTTTAATGATATTATAATTTTTAATAAACTAAAATGGGAGGTGATATAAAAGAACAGTGGTTTTCACTCATTGTAGAGCAATTAGATGCTTTCTGTAACCGCGTCGATGGTATTTATTTTCCATTTATTTGTTTTACACTAACTTTTAACGCATACTTTGTAACAATATTTTTAATTTTTAGAGAAAATAGCTAAAGAACAACAGCAATTGAAAGAATGTAAAAAGAAGACAGAATTAGAAACAAAATTAGCTCATGAAATGAAGCTGAACGTAAGTATTAAAGATAAAGATAAATTTATTTGCAAACATGTGTACATAGTAAGTGCAAAGACATACTTGTTGTTCATTGTAGGATTTGTATAGTCCTAACATGTTTTGCTAACATTAGCGTGCAAAATATTATTTCAAGGACAGTGGCAATTTCAAGTGCCTTATAAAGCAAATCCATGCCTTCTATCTATCCATGCCTTACAAAACATATTAATATTTTGTGAAGATTAGATATAAACTAAATAAAAAGTCAAATGGAATTACAATGTCAATAGCAAATGTCGAAAGAGAAACATATTAAAGGTTGTCATTTAAAAATTCGTCAATATTATAATAACATTTGTCAATCAGTAGCATTTTAAGTTTTTTTGTTCTGAACTGGCTGATAGAATCATGGGAAATGACTATTCAAAAATGCTTAAAAATATGTTTTATATCAGCCTTTAACTATCCATTATTGAACAGAAGCCCCCTTAGGGGGTTTTGCCACACTTTGCGGGCGGGTTGGCGACCGCAATTAGGCTTTAGAAATATTTTAAGAGGGACGCTGCAGCCCATCCTTCGCCCACCCTTATTCGATTCTCACGACATCCACTGGAAAGAGGGGTGGCCTATTTTAGCGGCGACCACATGGCCATTTTTTATTTTATTAGGAAATTTATATAATAATAATATTTCTTTATTTATAGATTACAAAGATCCATTTTTGTTAGTAACAATTGACTTAAACTATGTTAGTAGTAAAAACAAAAATACAAAATTCATTTTATGGCCCCTATAATAATTTTGACCCACAATGAGAGGATCCGGCTATCATATCGACCACCGCCGCCAAACTAAAAAGCTTTCAGAGACTGTTTTGCTCTTCTGTCAGCGGCTGCATGAAAACAGCTCCTACAACAGCAATAGAGTTGGCCCTCAACATAACACCCCTAGACCTGCACATACAGCAGGAAGCGGCGTTAGCCGCTATCCGACTAATGCATCTGGATCTATGGGGTAAAAATCACTACAGTCCCCACACTTCTATTCTGAACCAGGCAATCGAATATGAACCTTTGATTGCGGCTCCGTGCGACAGGACTCATAATCATTATATATTTAACAAAAAATACCAAATACAAATTCAAGAAGAGGAAAAGGACCAATCCGGTGTACATGAATTACGCATATACACCGATGGCTCCAAAACCGAGAACGGTTCAGGAGCCGGAGTCTTTTCCTTAGACCTGAATATAAACGTGCACATACCGCTTGGCGTACACAGCTCAATATTCCAATGCGAATGTGTTGCAATAACCGAGGCTGCTGCAGCTGTACATAAGCTAGGAATAAATGGTTTTAGCATTAGATTCTTATCTGACAGCGCAGCAGTACTAAAAGCATTACGAAACAACAAGACAAACAACAAATTGATAATTGAATGCCACCATTCACTGGATAGGATATCTTCCAATAACCGAGTTATCCTCCAATGGATAAGAGGGCACAGTGGATCTTATGGTAACGATGCCGCAGACGAACTGGCTAGAAGAGGCTCAGGAACGAGGGTGGTAGGCCCGTATCCACTTCTTCCTCTTCCGTTCTCGCAATTTCGAATGTGGATTCGTCAAAGATCCGCTGACATACAAAACCAAAGATGGATACAGGCTACTGATTGCAGACAATCAAAATTGGCCGTACCTACGTTGAATCAACGACTATCAAAACGTTTATTACATCTAGATAGAAAAAACCTCAAAATAATGATAGGGACAATAACGGGTCATTGTCCATTAAACAAACATTTATACACAATAGGAGCCACAGACAGCCCTCTATGTCGAGGCTGTTTCGACGCTGAAGAAACGGCTGCTCACGTAATCCTGGAATGTGAGGCTGTGGCCCATCAACGTTTAGAAATCCTCGGAACGGTGAGGTCGCTCTGTGAAGCCTGTGAAGAACCCAGGAAGCTTCTGCGCTTCTGGGCGGAGCTAGGTTGGCTGTACTAGCCACGACTCACACGCACAACGGCCCAAATGGGAGGCTAAGTGCGGAAAACAGAGTCTTTCTTACATTACATTATTACATTCCGGCTATCATATTTATTACACAATGTCCACAGATCGATCCGTTTGCGTCTGATGGCATAGAAGTCATCTGTCCATGCCGCTGCAAACATTGTGGATGCACTACAAAAATGTGGCAGCCGTAACAACACCCTGAAAACATTATTGTATTGATTATTTATGTTTATTTGACTGAAATCTTTGTTTTCCGTTTCAGTTGGAACTCACTGAGAGGCTAGCGGAGCTGTCCCGCCGCGGGGGCGAGCTGGACCGTGTGTGCGCCACTCTGAGCACGCTCTCCATCACAGACAGCGACAGACACCGTCTGGAAAATGCCAGGTACACCTCACCAACTATACCTAACTCAACAAGCTGGGGGGAAAGGGATTGTTAGTAATGGAGACTGAGAATCCCATTGCTAGCAATATACCCAACCAGGTCGACCTCTTCGCGGTTCCCTCTGGAAACTGTCATAGTTAATTCCTGATGAATTCATCATAATGGGCTAAGTGGCCTGCTTACATTCTCATCGATCACCCTTCACTTGTGCTCCGCCAGCGTATCCCGTTAGCGCAGGCAGGGTTACCATACCATTTTCACCCTTCAAAAAAAAAAACTCAACAAGCTGTAGGGAAAGGGATTATCAGCAGTGGGGTTTGACAGCCCTATTTCTAGCAATATGCCCTATTAGGTTGACCTCCACGTGGTTCTCTATGGAAATCATCGTAAACAATTCTAGTGGAAATCGTCACGGTGGGCTAACTGACCTGCTTTCATTGTCACCTATCACCCCTCATTGGTGCCCCGCCAGCGTATATACTGTTAGCGCAGGCGGGTATGAATAAATATCTTTTCAAGTCTATTTGCAGGTGGCTCAGGACCGTTCTTTATGGCAGTCTATAGGGGAGTCCTATGTCCAGCAGTGGACGGATAATGGCTGATATTTTTTTTATACCACTGAGGTGGCAAACAAGCATACGGCCCACTTGATGGTAAGCGGTTACCGTAGCCTATGAACGCCTGCAATACCAGAGGTATTACGCGCGCGTTGCCAACCTTGAAGAAACCTCTTTACCCCCCTTTTGAAGAACCCCACGCTATAATGATGATGTTGATTTTGTCCCCAGGGAGACACATGAGCTGGCGAAAGAACTCACCAGCATTCGACTGGACTTCAGCGCTCCACCGCACATAGCGAAGGGATGTATCCTTTTTTATTTTTTGAAGGAAAAAATATTTACAAGTCACATGGCGAGGCATGCAAAGTTTCAAAAGCTAAAAAGTGTAAATGTTGATTGAATTATTAATTTAAAACGTGTTTGCGCGTTTCTTTAATTTTATACATTTTTCGTAATTATATTATTATAAATTTATTCTTATTAATAATACGCTAGTTCAATAAACATAATAATAATCGGTACCTAGTGCTAAATTCATTTCCCTTGATCCTATCCTATCCAATCAGCGTCAACGTCTTCACCTCCGAGTTACAACAACCAATGAGGACGCTGGAAGATTATAAGAAACTTCAGAGCTGTCTTCAATCCTAACCGTCAATGTGACCTCCGCAATCGATGAGCAACTACGTGTATAAAAAAAAATATTAATAACATTGTTGTGCTGTAAACTGTAAACATTTGAAGTGTTGCCGCTTACATAATTTGAAGTGCTGGGTGTATAGACAATATTTTAGTGTGTGTACATTGGTGACAAAGTGACGGAAGGAATCAAGGCGCCTGCACAGGACGTCATATGATAGTCCACGACAAGACGGCGAGTCCTTATATCCTTTCGTTATCCCTGCCACACCTAGACTTCTCTCCTATAAAACCCACCAAAACAGTTTGTAATGTTATATAAAAAATATACATTTAAAACTTTTAAGTAATATTATAAAGACATAAAGTTTTTTTTTTATGTAATTTATAATGGCAAACAAGCTGACGGTCCACCTGATGGATAGTGGTAACCGTCGCCTATAGACACGAGCAGTACCATGGACATAACAGAGTATACTGTTTCGCCCATGATACCCCCCATGCGTTGCCATTCCTGAGGACTCGGGTGTTATTCCTCTGTACCCTGTAAATTTACTGCCATATCCTTTCAACTGAAACACAGTCATCCAAACAACTGTTTTGCGGTAGAAACACGAATGGGACAGAGGTACCCAAGCAATCCACTTTTATACAAAGTCTCCCTCTGGTTAGTTATTCATAACAAAAGAATCTACCTTGATCTATAAGAAAAATAAAGAATATTTATTTATTCATTAGTACAAATATGTGTACATGGCGGACTTAATGCTAAAAGCATTCTCTCCCAGTCAAGCGTAGGGAAGTGTCAGAATACACGAATGCGGTACTAGTAATTATTGATATACATACATACTAAAATTACATATCGCATGCTTAATGTAATACTGACTCTTTAGTAGATAGGTCAGAATTGAGTTACTTACAGATGTAGGCTTCTGTTACCACTATCTACCGTCTACCTTTTGAATTATGTTGAAATTACGCATTGTTGCCACCCCTGCAATATATCCGTCTCTTTCACATTTGTGGGATCTCTCTTCGTATTTTCGTCAAACAGAGACTCACGCCAGTTTGTGTCCAGCACTTGTAGAGAGAGGTTATTATAGTTTTATTGAACGAAGACCCAATCATTATTGAGTGTGTTTACGACTAAATTTGAAGTAAGTTTTATCCAATTTTGTAATCTTATATTGACAGATTAAATTTGAGGTCAGTTTAATAGATATTTTACTAATATATTACGTGAAACATTCTGTTTTAAGACAATTTAATATTATACGTTATTATATCTTTTGGGAGCTATTAAGATTTAAGTCAGTTTACTATTAAAACAATCCATTACTTGAGGTAACACTTTATAGCATTCGAGTATAAGTCTGTTTACCACTGAAAGTTATTTTTACTTAGGGGCCATAATATTAGTTTAGTCTTTGTTTGAAAAAAAGAATGGAATATAATGCGTAACTTTTTGCTTTTCCTGTAAATATTTTATATTAAGTCATTGTTGATCTAAAAACTACTTACAAAAATTTTTTATTGTCCCAGAGGCATAATATGACTATTTATATTTTAGGTTGATAATGTCGCTGAATAGCTCGAAAAAGATAATAGAACTTATTCGGACTCGAAATCCGGCGCCACTATTGGCAACACAAGATAAAGGACACGAATCAGTGCCATCAACAGAAGTGACGGTAACAATTTTAAAGAACTTTAAAAATTAGGTTCGTATATTTCTTATTTATTTTAATATATTACTAAAATACGTTTTATTATTGTAGATGTTAACTGATATAACAAACAATCCCGAAAATCAGCATTACTCAAACGTACAGGAATATTTTGAAGTTTTGGAATCACCTTCAATTAACAATGAAAATGACTTTCATAACATCACAGACATCCACGATTGCACTGATGAAAAACATTCCAAATCTGAAAATAGCGATGTCGATTTGAGCGATCAAGATTCGACATACATTCCAACTAAAAAGAAAAAGCAAATACCAGTATATCCAAGTCGATCAAGATCATCAGGGAGCTCCTCATCTTCTACATGTTCTTCATCCTCATCATCTTCAGGATCTTCGAGTGATAGTTCCGATACAGACTCCAGTAATGAACAAAACAAAATAAAAAATAACATTATTCAGCAATCAGCAAAACAATCGGAGCAAAGAAACATTAATGAACCTACAATAACCGAAGTTGCGAAAAATCAGGAAATCAGACAATATACTACATTACTAGAAGAAAATGAAGGCGAGAAGAAGGGAAGGAAACGTAAACGGAAAGAAGAAAGCTGGAAACAGAATAAAGCTAAAAGTCTGAGAAATGCAGGAAAATCATACATCAATATGAAAAATAAAACAATTAATCCTCGTTCTGTTCAACTACCCTGTGGTATTCAATGTAGACTCAAATGCTGTAAAAAGATAACTGCAGATCAAAGACAAACAATTTTTGATATGTATTGGAATCTCGGCCAGGTTGATGCTCAAAGATCATTCATTATGTCTTGTATGACTAATATAAACCCAAAATATAAATATACAAATGCTAGTAATCCAAGAAATTGCAATAAAGCTTTCCATTTCGTAGTAGAAGGGCAGTCTGTTCGAGTCTGTAAAACGTTTTTTATAAAAACCTTAGATATTTCTGATCGTGTTATACGAACTGTCAGAAGCAAAATAGATGAACATGGAATTCTAGCACAAGATCTGAGAGGACAGCACAACAACCATGCAAGAGTTGATAAACAACTACTAAACGATATTAAAGAGTTTATAGATTCGATACCAAGAATTGAATCCCATTACATTAGGCAATATTCTACTCGTGAGTATATTGATGGCGGGAAAACAATTTCAGATCTTTTCAGAGACTTTAAAGTAGCTCAAAATGAAAATAACAAAGCAGCTGGTAGATATTGTACATTTTATAAAGTATTTACACAAGATTATAATATATCATTTTTTCGTCCCAAAAAAGATCAATGCGATTTATGTTTGCAATATAATAACACGACGCTTCAGCAAAAAGTATTACTTAATGATTTGTACAATGCCCATTTAGAAGAAAAAACATTGAGCCGCCAAGAAAAATATAATGATCGCTGCAAAATAGATGATGGAAATAAAGTTCTTGTGTTTGATCTACAAGCTGTTTTGCAATCTCCTAGAGGAAATAATTCAGCATTTTATTACAAATCAAAATTTGAAAAAACTTCAAGAAGATTGGGGTGTTAACTTTAATAAAAGTAAAAACGGGACTACTGTTTTATGGAATGACATAAAGGTGATAATGGTGAAAAAAGATACACCTTTTTCATTTTTCATTAAAACTTCGTACAAACATAACGTATACCAGGAAGTAAGCATCAGAAATACAAGGAAGAAAATGCTTCCTCTGCTTCTAATTAAACTAACTAATGCCTACATACAAAAGAAAGAGCTAAGTGAGAACAAAAAGAAAGATCTGAGAGAGCTTTTATCAAAAAAAATTATTCCAAATTTTTATTTAGATTTTTATAACTCTATTCTTTAATAGTGTACCCACCTTATAATTAATAAATTAACTTAAGATTAATAAAACAATGATTACATACCAAAGTTATTTAAAAAAATCTAAAAAGTTTAATTATGTTTTCTTTATAAGTTTTGATTTTGTTTTATAGTAATTTAACTAAACTTGATTAATACATTGATTTATTTTATAGGTTTAATAACCAAAGTGTGTATATTTTTTAAGTTTGTTAAAACTTTTATGTTCTAATATAGAAATTTTGTTTTATAATTTCAATTCAAACAAGCAATTCTTTTGCTTTTTTTTGCATTATTTTTATGTTGATTTATAGAACCAATAAATAAAATTGAGACGTCAAATTTGTTATTTGTATGTGCTACTGATAAAGAATATTGCAATAAAAGTTTATTATTTATATTAATGTCTTTTAATAATTTGAAAATGGCTGGTATTAAGTTTATCGACAGTCTGCTAATTTGAATAAAATGACCCATTCTCTAAATATGTTTTCCCAATGTAATCATATATAGACTAAATCCTAAATTAGTTATTATAAATAATTAATAATTTAAAATGAAACAGGCTTAAAACCTAATAGAATACTTGCATTTAAAAATGTTTGCTTTACTTTTTATAAAAAACTGACTTAACTTAGAATGTACATTTTACATATTTTTTTTTAAATAGATAGAAATTATTTTCGGCATTTGTTTTTACTTGGTATTGATCAATAGTTAATCATATTTTTAAAATACAATCATTCATGGTTAATTAATAATCCGTTTTAATGTTATTCATCAACAAGTAGGCTAAGTCCTTATAGCAAAATCTTCTTTTGCGATTTCCCAACAATTGTATTTTTTGAGTTAGGTCAGTCTTTCATTAGGCATGCGATATATAAACGAATAGATATATATAAATAACAAAAATACACAATAATATGCCTTAACTGAATAATCAGATATAAAAAACGAAGCACGCAAACTACTCCAGCCGTTTGAGATCGACATGTCAGCAGGGGGCGACAGCGAAGCCCTATGGAGTTTGCTGCACATGACCTCGACTCCCGGCTGGCCCCAGCTCGGCGATAAAGAAAACCGGCCAGTCAATTATTAACATTTAGCAATTAGGGTATCGTAAAATCATATGCAAATAATGGGGGGGGGGGGGAGGTATGTCCATCCTAGAACAGTTTAGTGCCCACCCCATGATTTGGGGAAAGCTTTTAGGGAATGTTCAAGATTGGTAACCCCGCCTGCGCGAACGGTATACGCTAGCGGAGCACCAGTGAGGGATGGTGGTGAGAATGCAAACGCAAGTCAGTTTGCACATCGTTCACCACAATGGTTTCAAGGGGGGCACGTGGAGGTCGACCTGACAGGGCATATTGCTAGCAATGAGATTGCTAGTTCGCATTGGTAACAAATCCCCTCCAGACTTTTTGTTTAGTTTAGTGGTAGCCTCGCCTGCGTTACTGGTGTACACTAGCGGGGCACCAGTGACATATAATGGGAAAAAGGGATTATGTATGGTATAGAATATGGTAGGTCACGGTGATGGCAAGAAAACGAAGACTTACAATTGGATTTTATTTTCGTTAATTACAGATAATAAATAGACGTGTGATGTCGATCGCTTCTAGGTGCAGACTGGGCGTGGCCTCCGTTGCGCCAATTATAAGTTTAAAAACGACTGCACGCAGAGACAATGACATAGACAAACTATTTTATTAATAATTGAGTTTTGAGGCACAGAACGCGTCGCTTACAGGGATTATTAGTAAAGAAGTTGATTTTCCCTATTACTATCAATACACCTTATCAGGTCGACCTTATGAGGTTTGGTATCATTTTTGATACTTTAGCCATTACGAGAATAAAAATATTTAAATTCATTTAACAATGAAACGATGCAAACCCCGGTGTCACATTTGAAACTTCAGCTATTTAAGGGTTAACATATAATCCTAGTGTTATTTGTGAAAATAAATATATTGAAATAAATTGTTTATTATTTTTATATTATGCCCCCTCTGCTTCGTCCACGTGAATAAGTACATAATGGGTTACTATGTGTTTATGTGCAATATTTTAAATAACGCGACATTGCATTGTCACAATTGTACAACGCACACACACACACACACACACACATATAAATAGAAAGAAAGAAAGAAACTTTATTCTACAGAAATATGCGATTACACCCACACAGGGGTTAAAAAAAAATAATAATTATAACAACAAAAAACGACATATAAATATATATTGTCCTTGTAAATGATTCACGACGGGTAGGTATGGAGACGCCTGCCCTCTGGTGCGGATGCCGTGTAACCACAGTGTGATTTTGACGCGGGTAAAGACACGTCTACCTTTTTTTTTAAACGTCTGGAAAATGCTTTATACAGACTCATGCACCTTGTGGGAGGTAAATGGGTACTCTGTATGAGTACTCTGAACCTAAGTGTAAATGAAGTAGGTGGTGAAAGTCAATACACCACCAAAATTCCTTTAAGTTACGATTTGCAATTGAGTGAGGATAAAAACGAATTACAATTTACCTAATTTCTTCATGCGAGGAGCCCTCATTAGTGTATTAGTGATAAGTAATTCTCTTTTAGACGACGCTTAAACATGCCTATACTTGTCGATTCCCTTATTTCGGATGCATTTTTTATGTAGGTAATACAAGTAGTATTGCGACATGGCAAGATGGAAACAAAAGAATAATGGAAAATAAGTAGAGACTATCATAGTTTTACGACTCGAGGACGGCAGCGGACATAAAAGTAGTATGAGGCAGTGGCGGAGACATAAAATGAATTCATAATTTCAACTAAATCTACAATTTGCAATATTTCATTTGGATCTTGAACCGGAAGCGCCAACTATTCTTAATCTAAGAGTTCGGTGACTCTGTAACGTTTATTTATTTTTTACCTATTGTCGTGTTACTTTTTGGCTGATGGCTTTCGCCAAAGTCACAATAAATAAAAAAAAAATCTATTGTCGGATTGATCATGTTGTCATTCATTTATGTAGACAGTAACGTCAATCACTGACATATAATGACAGATTTGACACAAAAACAAACGTCTTTCACGTGTTTTTTGTTGTCCTGGAATTAATTTTCTATTTTAATGAATAATAATATATGTATAATAAAAATAAATTAATAACTGAATTACACAATGTTGCTTACAGAAGACAAAGAGATCGATATATTTGTCGCAAGTAAAATAGGCTCTTTCAAGCGTAAGTGTAAACAAATAATTTCAGTGGAACTACAAAATTATACGTTTTAATTAGTTATTAATTAATTGTAATTTATTTTTTATAAGAAAATAAACATAAATCAATTAATGTGAAGGCATCAAAATTAATATAGGACTTGCATTACGTATAAAAATAACCCATTTATGGTTGCATGGTTGCTTATTTCTAACCTTCGTACATAATTTTGTGCGAAATGAACCTCAGGTGTGTTGACCACTGTTTATACTTGGTTTACTATTTAAATTATAGATAAGGGCGGCCGGATTTCATTTAAGTATATATAGAAGTGGGTAAAGATAGTAAAAATCCTTTATAATCTCATACCATCTTCACACAAATAAAATATGTGATAACATAAAAAAATATGGCTAATATCTGTTTGACTAATATATTATTTCTGAAAAGATCGCTCCCAGCAATAAGACCGGCTCACTGTACTCATACAACTGTATCGTTGCATTTATTAATCGTCTTGCTTGCTCCCTATATTGTATAACACAAATAAAGTACTCATAAATTCTTTCATTCATATTATTTATTTATTACATCCACTGGGTGAGCCTTACAGTCTTCCAATACGCTCACCCAGGAAAGCATGAGTACAATAACATATAAAAAGGAATGTTACACAAAAAATAACAAAAATAATATAAAAAGATTTAACTCAAACAAAAAACGTCTGAACACAAATACTCTGTGGTCACCCGATGAAACTCCAGCAAGTTGGAGGCAAATACATCCAATTGTGGATATTGGCGAAAAATATCATTGAGTAGTTTCAATGCAAGAGATAGGGGAGCTTGTTTAGCAAACTCTGTTCTTTGTAATGGAACATAGAATAACATGCTTGTACATAGTTACTGTACGCTCCTATTGATATTGATTCCAGTACAGTTTGGTTACATATTATTTTTGAAATTGAAATAATTTCAAAAATAATATGAATTTTGAAAAAATTTAGATTTATTTTTCTATAAAACTTTATTTTTTTTTTTAGATATAAAGTACCATACAGACAACACAAAGAACAGTAAAAAATGTATTGAAAACTTAGTGGATATAAAGAGCTTGCAGAAGGATGACAGTATCACGTGTATGGTGTGGGGCAACCCGGAACAAACTGAGATTATCCTGGGTAGGAAAAATCAACAGGTGTGTTTTTTATTAGCATTTATTTCACTTGTAATAAATGTAAATTTTCTTTTTTATACAACTTAGAATGGCAAACAAGCTGACGGCCCACCTGATGGAAAGTGGTAACTGTTGCCTATAGACATGAGCAGTACCATGGACATAACAGAGTATACTGTTTCGCCCATGATACCCCTCATGTGTTGCCACTCCTGAGGACTCAGGTGTTATTCCTCTGTACCCAGTAAATTCACACCATATCCCACCCTTCAAACCGAAACACAGCCATGTAAACACAACTGCTTCACGGTTGAAACACGAATGCGGCAGAGGTGGCCAAGCAAACGACTTTTGTACAGTCTCCCTCTGGTATCTATTTATATATATATATATATATATATATATATATATATATATATATATAAATGAAGCAATAAAGTATAAAATAAATTAATATATATGTATATTTTTTTAATTTTTGTTTTTAGAAACACGAATGGGACAGAGGTACCCAAGTAATTGACTTTTGTACAAAGTCTTCCTCTGGTAATAGCATCTGGTATAGAGATGGCTGGGTGGGTTGTGCACAATGTAGAAATAGGGTCGTAGTTAGACCCAAGTTTAAGGTAGTGCAAATAAAGTTTTTGGTAGGGCAGAAGCCATATTTTTAAAGAATTAGGGCCCTTCATTTTAAGGCAGAGCATAGGGCCTTTTAAGGTAGGGCATTGCTCCTCAATGCCTACCCTGAAGTAGTTGTGTTTGCATGGCTGTGTTTCGGTTTGAAAGATGGGATATGGCAGTGAATTTACAGGGTACAGAGGAAAAACACCTAAGTCAGGAATGGCATGACATGGAGGGTATGATGGGCGAAACATTATACTCTGTTAAGTCCGTGGTACTGCTCATGCCTAGGTGATGGTTACCGCTTTTACCGTTTATACACACAACAGCCCAAATGAGAGGCTAAGCGCAGAAAATAGAGTCCTATTTACATTTACAGGTGGGCCGTCAGCTTGTTAGCCATTTGAAGTTGCATGAAAAAATTATATATTATTATATAATAAATAAAGAAATAAAATAAAAATAGTCTTTATTCCTGAATTACAGATTCTTTTTTAAATTGTAAATATGTATAAATATTCTTTATTGCACTAAAACATACAGTAACAACAATAAGTTAATAACAATGTTAGCAAACGCGAACTTATCTCTAAAAGAGATCTCTTCCAGTCAACCTAACGCAGTGGCATAGGAAGTAGTGAGTGGGCAGTAGTAGTGCAAGACAGAAATTAAAATAAATATTTACATAAATAATGTAATAAATAATTAATGTTGACATCAGCAACATCTTATTTTTCAGGTTGTTCTAGAACATAGGCCTCCTCCATATTTCTCCATTGGTAACGATTCCTTGCAGCTTGTCTCCAGCCTTTGGGCAAATCATCCTCCCATCTTCTCATTGGCCTACCTCGGTTTCTTTTTCCATCACGCGGGTACCACTCAATTAAATCTTGGGTCCATTTATTTTTCGCCATTTCATATTATTTTAATACAAAATGCTATTTTCTCGAAATTAGAATAGAAAATGGCAAATGTATAATGAGACTGTCATAATTAACTGAAACTGAACTTGTAAATTTTTTAAATTATCAATAAACGATCTGTATTTCATTTTATTTCATTTCAGATAGAAGTATACAATACAGAGAAAAGTGAAGTTGTCAAAGCTTACACGGCGGATTTTTCAAGTGGTCACCTGGTCGGGCTGGGGCGATGCAAGCGGAAATACTTAGCGGCGCTGTCAGGGGGTGTCGTGAAAGTGTGGAGCAAGAAAATGGATTTCACGGTGGAGACAGGGAAGCTGGACCGGATGAGGGTCTGTGAGGATGAACCTACAATGTTTGCTACAGGTATTTAAAGTTACATACATACATACATACATATCTGTCACGCCTGTCTCCCATTAGGGTAGCGCAGAAACAATGGAACGCCAAATGCTTCGATACAAACAAACCTCTTAACCTCGACGTGCTGAAGAAGGGCCAAATTAAAAGTACCCGTAACCGGCGAGCGTGTATGAAAAGATTGATGAATGTGGAGGAAGCGAAGGAGGTTTGTTTGTATTTAAGGTTCTATTATAGATTTACCTTTGCCTATAAGTGACGGTTTTTTTATGGATTTGTTTGAATTGTTTAAGACCTAATTCTTTAAATTCTTTAGGGATTGCATTATACAGTTTCGTACACATATAATAACAATTTTTTTGATAGACTGCTGTTTTTGGAATACAATTTAAAACTAATCTGTTTGGCTGTCTCGTATTTTTTGGGTATTGTTGTACAGCAGTAGTAAATTTGCTAAAATATTTTTTAACAAATACTGCTATTTCATATATGTACATACATGGTAAGGGAAGAAGGCGAAGTTTTTTGAATAAAGGCCGAATGAATGAATGAAAATGGAATGGTAACCCCGCCCGCGCTATCGGTATACGCTGGCGAGGTACCAGGGAAACATGATAGGTGAAGATGAAGTAGATCAGCTGGCCTATAGTGACGAGTTCTACAAGAATCAACTACGACTGTTCCCAGAGGGAACCGTGTGGAAGTCGACCTGTTAGGGTATATTGCTAGCAATGAGGCTGTTAGGTCTCATTACTAACAATCCCTTTTCCTCTATATAAGCGACGGTTACTACTTCCCATCAGGCGGGCCGTTAAGGCCAAAGGGAGACTTTGTACTTTGGGTACCTCTGTCTCATTCGTATTTCAACCATGAAGCAGTTGTGTTTGCATGGTTGTATTTCGGTTTGAAGGGTGGGATATGGCGTGAATTTACACGGTACAGAGGAATAACACCTGAGTCCTCAGGCATGGCAACGCATGTGGGGTATCATGGGCGAAACAGTATACTCTGTTATGGCCATGGTACTGCTCATGTCTATAGGCGACGGTTACCACTTTCCATTAGGTGGACCGTCAGCCTGTTTGCCAAAAAAAAACCTTTTATATTTTTATACTAAGCAATTACAATTAATATTTTAAATTTTGGCCAGGTGGTGAAGAAAACGACCTAAAAATCTGGCAGATAGGTGAAGCAGCCCCCTTGTTCACCGCCAAAAACCTTCCACACGATTGGCTGCAGTTGCGCAGGCCTGTTTGGGTGTCAGACCTGACCTTCCTGCCTGGTGAGGGGGGAAGACTAGTTGCTGTCTGCTCCAGGCATGGATATGTTCGGTAAGTACCAGTTTTACCATAGGGATTTTTTTCTATTTATTTTTTATACACGCCGAAAATATAGATTTCACACTCAGATTTATTTTTTTTTAGATTTTTTTTCATACCTTGATTTTTTCCGCTAGTGTCTTATTTTCCCAAGTTCTCTCTTCATCTGACACTTTCATTCTCGCCTATTGAATGTGTGCCATTAAGTATATGTACGTTTATGTATACATTTGTTTATATATATATATATATATATATATATATATATATATATATATATATATATATAAATTCTCGTGTCACGGTGTTTGTTACCAAACTCCTCCGAAACGGCTTTACCGATTTTCATGAAATTTTGTGTGCATATTAGGTAGATCTGAGAATCGGCCAACATCTATTTTTCATACCCCTCAATGATAAGGGTGACCCACCCATAAAAATTTATTTTTATTTTTTAGACAAACTTTTCCATTTTTATTTTCCAATTTAGCATTGAAAAATACATACAACTTTAAATTTTCATCGTTTTACGATCAACCCCTGTATTTTAATCGCGATTTTTATATTACGCAATAAGTGGTAAAACAACGTTTACGGGGTCAGCCGGTGTATATATATAATAATATTTATATAACGGTGCTCCACCCACCCTTTGTCTTTTTCCCAATGTCCTCTACCCAAAGGTTGTCTGGAAGAGATTGCTCACCGATAAGACCGCCTTTTGTATCATTTCTCATTACAATTAACTGTATTTATTATTTCTATTTCTATAAATGGTACAATAAAGTGTAAAATAAATAAATAAATGGTTTAAATAAAGAAGCAAATACAGTGGTACCCCGCACTTTGGTTGTATTTTGTCAAGAGAGGTACTGGCTGAGAACCAGCGCTGTGCAGCTGTTCAGATTGCACTAGGACCACTACAGCATCAGCTGAGTCAGTTCCTTTTACCTAATATGAGACACTAAACTCTTTATTGTTGTTAAGAGAGGGACTGGCTGAGAACCAGCGCTGTGCAACTGTTCACATTGCACTGGGACCCGCACAGCATCAGCTGATCCTGTTTCTTTTGCCTAGTATGGGACACTTCTTGTATATGTATTTTCTATATTATATACTAGCGGCCCGTCCCGGCTTCGCACGGGTAGACGTTTTTACAACATTTTAAAAAGTGGCTATTGTGACATAACGATAATAGTTGGACATATAGTGTCGCGAAGTTTTTTATAGTTATTGATATTTCCTTCAATATTGTAGAACATACTTTTGTTCTATCACCAATAGTTTCCGCAGCGCACGCGACCAAAGATATTTTATAGCATTTATTTTTACACCTCGAGTTACGTTACTAAAGTTTTAGTAAGGATCCCCTAATGTTTTCTAGCAATAAATATAGCCTGTGTTACTCAGGGTGAATGTAGCTTTCTAATGGTAAGAGAACTTTTGAAATCGTCAAAGTAGTTTTTGAGTTTATTCATTACAAACCTACATACATATACAAAAATACAAATCTTTCCTCTTTATAATATTAGTGTAGATTGTGATTTACTGGCAATAAATATTTTCTCTTCTATCCAAAATTGTCTTCTCTCGAGGTTGTACGACACGCGTGCGCAGCGGCGACCCGTCTGCAACGTGGACTTCAACGCCATGGCTGCTGTGTGTATAGCGCCCAGCTTCGACCAACGGTGGGTCCAAATACCATAATATGTTACATAACATTTTTTACTGAGTATTTTTAGTTTATCTTAAGCTGCACGGTTTTTACCCTTGTAAGCTTGACGTTAATAGATCCCTCTATGGCAGCCTTTCCCAGAGTGGGCGATAACGCCTCGTTATGGGCGCTGCAGGTCTAAAGTGGGGGTGAGAGGCCCAGAAAAAAAATGGGAGCGTTGTGTAGAGGTTTGGCGGGTGATTTGTTGATCTTGAAGTAATAGTGGTTTTTAAGTAGGTGAAAAAATGAGGGCGCTAAATAATAATTTATTCTCAAAGTGGGTTACAGAATAAGTTTGGGAACCCCTGCTCTATGGGATAAGTCCGCCATTGTATATTAGATCTTTTAATGTATTCAGTATGATTTTTTGTTTTTTTGATGGATGAAAATGGTATGGTAACCCCGCCTGCGCTAACGGGATACGCTGGCGGAGCAGCAGTGAAGGGTGATAGATGAGAATGAAAACAGGCCAGTTAGCACATCATGATGAATTCATCGGGAATTAACCATGATAGGTTTCCAGGGAGAACTGCGAGAAGGTCGACCTGGTTGGGTATTTTACATAACATAACAGAGTATACTGTTTCGCCCATGATACCCCCATGTGTTGCCATTCCCGAGGACTCAGGTGTTATTTCTCTGTACCCAGTAAATTCACGCCATTCCCTGTTTTAAGAGGGACGCTGCTGCCCACCCCTCGCCCCCCTCAGTCGCCTCTTACGACAGCCACGGGAAAGGAAGCGGTGGTCCATTCTATGCCGGGACCACGTGACGCTTATTATGGTATGCAATAAATAATTTATATAAATTATTCTAGAAACGTCCTAGTTGGCTTCGGACGAGGTCAGCTCCACCAGGTGGACCTTCGGAAGAGTCGACCAGACAAAGGCTTCAAGGGTGCCGCCGGGGCCATCACAGACGTTCTAGCTGTTCCCGGGGAGCGGCTCATCTTCAGCTCCAGCCTGGACAGGCATATAAGGGCACACAAATACGACTCCAAGGAACTGCTGTACAAGGTAACTAACTGTTACTCTTCTTAACTGTAACCAAAAGTCGTTTGCTTGAGTACCTCTGTCCCATTCGTGTTTCAACCGTGAAGCAGTTGTGTTTGCATGGCTGTGTCTCGGTTTGAAGGGTGGGATATGGCAGTGAATTTACACGGTACAGAGGAATAACACCTGAGTCCTCAGGAATGGCAACGCATGGGGGGTATCATGGGCGAAACAGTATACTCTGTTATGTCCACGGTACTGCTCATGTCTATAGGCGACGGTTACCACTTTCCATCAGGTGGGCCGTCAGCTTGTTTGCCTTGTAAGTTGCATAAAAAAATTTTTACCTCCTTATAATTTTCTCTTATTTTTTGAAATGTTATACTTAATCTATGTTTTGAATCTAAATGTTGTTTTTTGTTTTTAAACCAATACATATATATATATATATATATATATATATATATATATATATATATATATATATATATATATATATATATAAAAATCCTAACTGCTTCCTGTCTGTACATGGAAGATATATGAGAAAAACTATTATAGGGGGGGCTTTACTAACGCAATAGAACCCACAAACAATGATTTTTAGATTTTTTTTCTGTTTGTCTGTACGTTTGTGCACGCTAATCTCAGAAATGGCTAAGAAATTATGAAATTGCATTCCGAACTGGGCGGTAGATTCATAAACAAAAATGAATTATTATTATTACAATCGTCATGTAGTCCCGGCATAGAGTAGGCCACCGCTTCCTTTCCCATGGGTATCGTATAAGACGACTAAGGGACGGCGAGGGACGGGCAGCGGCGTCCCTCTTATTGAGTTTAATTGTTTTGTGTCTCCAGCCTCCACAATTATTATTTTCAATAATACATACATTATAATTTAATTGCTATCTATTTGTATATAATTATTATTTTCTTTTGTTTGTTTTGTTTTTGATTTCTTTTGTTTTTGTTTTGTGCGCTACTGTGTGGGCCGCATGTTTCTTTTGATTAAATTATTTCTTTCTTTCTTTCTTTCTTTCAATAATTGCAGCATTAGGCATAGACAACGAAAGAGTAGTTACGGTAGAGTAGGCCAGAGGGCGCTGCATGATGGTCTTTGGTGTGTGTGTGTGTGTGTGAAAAATGGCTGTAGGCATGTGTCAATGTGTGAATATATGGCTGAGGGAATTGTTGTAAAATATAAAAGAAATGAAAGTATAAGCGGATTTAAATACGTGCTTTTTATTGCTTGGCGCAAGTGCTCATGTTTCGTTATATCAAATATTAATAAAAATATCAATACCTCTTAAAACATCCCTAAAAGTCGACAACCCCTTGTGGAAAGGCTCATGTCCAGCGGTGGACAGTTAACGCCTGGGATTGTATTAATAATTGTGTATGCCTTACAGCAATATCTCACCTCAAAGTTGTCCAGTCTGCTGGTACAAACCGCCACCACTACTCCGCTGAAGAACGAGCCAGAAGTAAAGGAAGAGTTGAAAGAAGAGAAGCCAGAAGATACAGAATATAAAGATGACGACATGGACGAGTTGTTTAACAGTATGGAGACAGTAGGGTGAGTTTCTAGTATTAATTGTAGGGCTGTTTTAATTGGTAATGTTTGGAATAGTAACCCCGCCTGCGCTATCGGTATACGCTGGCGAGGTACCAGGGACACATGAGTGGTGAGGCTGAAACCAGATTAGTTGGCCCATAGTGACGAATTTCACAAGAATTAATCACAATGGATTCCAGGGGAAATCGTGTGGAAGTCGACATGATAGGGTATATTGCTAGCAGTGGGATAGTTTTGGTACAAATAAATAAAAAATGTCCAATGTGCCACACATGGCAACTTGCTTACATAGAAGTCTTTATTTTTGTTTTAAAAGTTGGTAGGCACTGTATAGAAGTTGGTAGACTATTCCATAGTCGAACAGTTTGCACCGTAAACAATTTGTCGATTCTGAATGTCAAAACTTCTAAAATGTACATTTTTTTAATGGTTGATAATGGAATGGTAACCCCGCCTGCGCTATCGGTATACGCTGGCGGAGTACCAGGGACACATGATAGGTGAGGATGAAGCAGGTCAGTTAGCCCATCGTGACGAATTCAATGAGAATTGTTCACGATGGTTTCCAGGGGGAACCACGCCTAAGTCGACCTAATATATTGCTAGCAACGGGGCTGTCAAACTCCATGGTTAATAATCCTCCCCCCCCCCCAATGTCCCTGTGTTTTCAAAAGCATCATCCTGTCAGCCGTTATCAATACAATTTTGAACATAGACATATTTCTTTAGTATAAATTATTTTGCCTTTCAGTGAGAAACCGAAAAGGAAGAAACTACCCACAGAGCCGACAGAAGCAAAGAAGCACAAGTTGGACGACCCAGAGGATGCGATCAAGCAACTTCTACGAAGCACAGAGAAGCAGAAGCGAAAACGCGAGAAGCGGAAACGTGAAAAGAAGGCAAAGAGCGTGTTCCATAATGCTTAATAATAAAACCATAAATAAGAAAGCAGTGTTTCATTTAATATTGTAATTTTCTCTCAACATCTTCATCAATAATCACTACATATAGTAGTATAAAACAAAGTCGCTGTCGCTGTCTGTCCGTCCCTATGTATGCTTAAATCTTTAAAACTACGCAACAGATTTTAAAGCGGGTTTTTTTATAGATAGAGTGATTCAAGAGGAAGGTTTATATGTATAATACATGCATAATATTGTAGAGGTACACTGGTAAATTTAGAGGTTTCTAATGTGGTGTGGTAAATAAACACATTTTTTTGCGCTTACATTGCAAACGCTGCCTGAACCCCACGTGATAAATCAAAATAATGTACTACGGTATTATATACCTTTAGGTCTACAAAAAAGTCCGCGATGCTATTTTTTTTATGCAACTTAGAATGGCAAACAAGCTGACGGCCCACCTGGTGGAAAGTGGTAACCGTCGCCTATAGACATGAGCAGTACCGTGGACATAACAGAGTATACTGTTTCGCCCATGATACCCCCCACGCGTTGCCATTCCTGAAGACTCGGGTGTTATTCCTCTGTACCCTGTAAATTCACTGCCCCATCTCATATCGCACCCTTCAAACCGAAACACAGCCATGCAAACACAACTGTTTCACGGTTGAAACACGAACGGGACAGAGGTGGCCAAGCAAACGACTTGTACAACGTCTCCCTCTGGTAAACCCTTGTTTTTACTAAACCCACTTTAGGAATCGCTGCTATAAGGGTAGAACTATAATAAAACTAATAGTCTTTTGGAATTAGGGAGCTTTAACCCTTAAAAGCCTGATTTTTTTAAATCAAATTAAAAAATATACAAGTGTACCCTTCACTGTTTTTACTAATGGGGGAAAATAGTAAAAAAAAAAACGATATTTTTATATATTTATTTTGAAAAAAAAAAAAAAAAAAACATTTGGTAACATGTAAACAGCCAAATATTAAAATAAAATCGATTGTAGGCGCCCAATGCGATTTATAACCCCGGCATCAAGTTTGAAACTTCAGGTGTTTAAGGGTTAAAAACGGTTGAAAGGGTAAATAAATGAAAATACTTTTTTTTTTTTTAATCAAACACGTGTATTTCTCAATTAATCTTGAGCCTGTCGACGTGGTGCGCGTCCGGCGGCAGGCCGTGCACCCGCTGCAAATGTCGCGCGACGTTCCTCCGCCGCGCGAAGCTGTTGTCGCACACGCGGCAACGGAACGTGTACTGGGGCGCGCGGTGGCGGTTTTTGTGTATCCGCATCAGGGTGACCGATTTGAACCGGGCCGGGCACTGGTCGCACTGGGGGAGTGTCAAAACTCTTCAAGCTGGATTTTTTTTTTGATAGGTGAAAATGGCAACCCCGCCTGCGCTAACGGGATACGCTGGAGGAGCACCAGTGAAGGGTGATAGATGAGAATGAAAACAGGCCAGTTAGCGCATCATGATGAATTCATCGGGAATTAACCATGATAGTTTCCAGGGGGAACCGCGAGGAGGTCGACCTGGTTGGGTATATTGCTAGCAATGGGATTCTCAGTCTCCATTACTAACAATCCTTTTCCCCCCACACGAGTGTACGAGAACTACCTGCGAAGAAGCGCCACTGACCGCGCGCTGTAGGTATCACGCGTCGTGTGGGTCGTAACATTTCAAATACATTGCGCGGCGTCGACACTAAGAATTGTTAATAAAAACGAAGTAACGTGCAATAAAATTCCCTCTTGCGCCACCTGCCCACTTCTATCTGTTCTCCTTTAACCAAACGTTGTCTGTAAGAGATCGCCCTAGCGATAACACCGCCTTTTGTACCTTTATGTGTATATTTCAATCTGTATTTATGTTACTGTATTTCACCTGAATTATTCACTTGTCATTGTATATTTTTATTTATGGTGCAATAAAGAGTTAAATAAATAAATAAAAATAAATAAAATACTAGGCCAATTAACCTGTACATTCTTGTCTGGCAAGTGTATGGCAATGTGCTGGAGGTAGCTGCTCTTCCGGTGGAAGCCAGCACTGCACTCCTTGCATACGTACGGCTTCTCGCCAGTGTGCAGGCGCTCGTGGATCTGGTTGGAGACGAGAAGAAAAAATCAACTTTTGTTGAACAAAGCGTCAGTTGGAGTATCTTGGCACGCTTGGCAGGCGGTTTTTTTTTATTGGATGAAAATGGTATGGTAACCCCGCCTGCGATAACGGGATACGCTGGCGGAGCACCAGTGAAGGGTGATAGGTGAGAATGAAAACAGGCCAGTTAGCACATCATGATGAATTCATCAGGAATTAACCATGATAGTTTCCAGGGAGAACCGCGAGGAGTTCGACCTGGTTGGGTATATTGCTAGCAATGGGATTCTCAGTCTCCATTACTAACAATCCCCTTTCCCCCCTGGCAGGCGGATTGGCAACCGCAGTTAGGCTTTGGAGATGTTTTAAGAGGGACGCTGCTGCCCGTCCCTCGCTCACCCTTAGTCGCCTCTTACGACACCCACGGGAAAGGAAGCGGTGGCCTGTTCTATGCCGGGACCGTACGGCCAAGTACTTTACATTTCCTCTATTCAATAATGCACCGCCTACTTATTTCTCTGTTCGTCCAATGGTTGACTGGTAGAGAACACCGTCCGGTGTTAAGTCCGCCATATGTACAAAGAATTACACTGTGCAAGTTTAAATAAATAAATTTACCAGAGGGAGACTTTGTACAAAACTCGTTTGCTTGGCCACCTCTGTCCCATTCGTGTTTCAACCGTGAAGCAGTTGTGTTTGCACGGCTGTTTCGGTTTGAAGGGTGGGATATGGCGTGAATTTACACGGTACAGGGGAATAACACCTGAGTCCTCAGGAATGGCAACGCATGGGGGGTATCATGGGCGAAACAGTATACTCTGTTACGTCCACGGTACTGCTCATGTCTATATGCGACGGTTACCACTTTCCATCAGGTGGACCGTCAGCTTGTTTGGCATTCTAAGTTGTATAAATAAATTTATCAACTTACCTTTACTTGTTCCGCGTTGGACGCCCTGTAGTCGCAGTAGGAACACTTGTCGGTCTTCTCGTAGCCATGTTTGGCGCGACAGTGCATCAGCAGGAGCCGCCTCGTTATGAATCTCTTACCGCAGTGCTGCCAGAAACAGCCAGTTCAGTCACGCTCATCTGCATCACCTATTGCAATGTACCGGGGACGGGGGGGAAAGGATTGTTAACAATGGGAGTCTAAAAGCGCCCATTGCTAGCAATATACCCGATCAAGTCCACTCAAACTCGACTCCCCCTGGAAACCATCGTGGTTAGTTCTTGGTGAACTCGCCAGGACGCGCTAACTGACCTGGTTTCGTCTTCACCTATCATGGTTAATTCCTGATGAATTCATCATGATGGGCTAACTGGCCTGTTTTCATTCTCATCTATCACCCTTCACTGGTGCTCCACTGGCGTATCCCGTTAGCGCAGGGGGGGTTACCATACCATTTTCATCCACCAAAAAAAAAATCGTCTACTGGGGGGAGTGGGGAAGGGATTGTTAGTAATGCAGACTACCAGTTCCATTGCTAGCAATATACCCTGTCAGGTCGACCTATATATGGTGCCCCCTGGAAACCATCGTGCTGAATTCCAGGTGTATTCATCAGAATGTGCTAACTGAGCTACCTTTTCATTCTCACCGATCATATCTCACTGGTGCCCTGCCAGTGTATGCCGTTAGTGAAGAAGGGTTACCATTTCATTATCAGCCATTAAAAAAAAATGCCCAAAACACCGAGACACGAGTCAATTCAGAAAAGTATGTTTCTCATGTTGGTCACGTCGAGATTCGAACTCGTGAAGGGTACAGAACTGGGCAGTGGATTTTTAAAAAAATAACCATACAAAAATGCAAAATTGATTCACACATGCAAAGCAAAATATTGTAGTTTGTAAAAAAAAAAAATATAATCCTCACCTCGCAAACAACATCAAAACCTGTATGTATTTTATAATGATTTCTTAGCGACAATCTGGACGTTAATATTTTATGACAATATTCGCATTCAATCTCCTCTTTGACCCTCTCTATCTTTTTCGTTTTGATTTTGTTACTGTCCTTTTTTCTTTCCCCTTCCGTTTTCTCTATAGTTTTTTTTCTCTTCGTCGTCGACCTCTTTGCAGTTTTGTCCTTTGCACAATTTTGTCTCAATCTGTATTCTCTATCTACAGGTTCATCTGTGCTACGAACTTCCGTCTCGTACTTTAATTGTGTTGACACATCGTTACCTTTATCGTTACAGTATTGGAATGTATCTAACGTCAAATTGTCATCGTGATCTTTAAAATCATTGTCCACTTCATTTGATATGTCAATAAACAACTCCGTTACATTAGTATCGTTCTCCGTTTTACAAATATACGGACTCTCAACTTTAATATCGTAGAGTCTATTGTTTTTTAATCTGTCCACTAGAGTCCTCTGTGCTTCTTCAGCCTTTTTACGTATTTTGATGGATTCATTGATGAAATTTATACATGTTGAACACATTTCTTGTGGTAATTTATCATCGATTTGGACCTGAAATAGGAGAAGTAATAAAATTATGCACATAACTCTCAGATTGTAAATACTACAAGTCTCTTGCAGAACTTAATGATAAAGACACCAAGTTTTATTGAAATCATCAGAAAAATATATTAAAAATGTAAATTAGTGACAAATCATAACATTCAATACTTTAGTTTTTTTTTTTTTTTATTTATACTAAATTCAAATTTAAATCATCTCTATTCAAATACACTTGTTTACAAGCACTTTTAAATCATAATTTTTTTAATATACTGCAGGTTTCGGAAGGTTGTTATCTGTTGTGAACAGCCCGCGAGAAACTCAACAGTTACTCTTTTAAATCTCTGTTGACATTATGTGTGTTTATTTAAATGTACTATGTCTAATATTACACGGTCGTTACAAACCCGCGCATGATCTACTAACACCATGCACACTTGTCATTCAAGTAATCATTTAGTGGCTTTGTTCAATAAGTGTTTTTTAATAACAATTTTAAACTTGTTAAAAGGCAGATCCAAAATACCCTTCCATATCTTAATATAACATTTAATGCCCATTCCCTTAAAAGACCTATTTAACTTTTTCTAAACAATATTTTGGAACGGCAAGTTTGTATTTGTATCTAGTGTTAACATTATTCGGATCGCTGTTTTTATGAAACAGTTGAAGATTTCTATATATATATATATATAAAATGTTTGCATATATATCATTGTGAATGGATGACAATGGAACGATTACCCTGCCTGTGCTATTGGTATACATTGGCAGGGCACCAGTGAGTGGAGGATGAAAAGGCTGGTCAGTTAGCCCATTGTAACAAATTCAATGATAAATTAGTCATGATGGTTTCCAGGGGGCACCCACATGGAGGTTGACTTGGTAGGGTATATTGATAGCCATGGGGACCAACCTCCCCATTACTAACAATCCCTTCCCCCCTATGTTATTGTGAAGCTATGGTGAGAAAATATTTGCTTCCTTAAATTTCTCTCTTACAACTACTATTAAACACAGTCCAACTGATATATGGTTGGGGGGGAAAGTTTTTTCATATGACCAAGCTAAAAAATAGCCTATGCACTTCTCAATACTAAATTTTAAATGAGTAGGTAGCAAATTTAATAAGAATTACTCGAGTCGTTAACATTACAAGAGGTAATGTGAGAATCGTCGATTAAGTTTTAGTTAAAATTTGTTTACACACAAATGATAAATAGAAACGGTATATACCTTAATTCCGGTAGCTATAAAAATAGTATTTGAATACTTTTCACTGTGTTCGGGAAGCAGAAATATAGGATTTAAAGTTTGTAAACTGAGACATATTCTACAGCAATTCCACGAATACATGGCGGCAAGTTGTTTATTATATTATATTATATTAGCATAAAAATTGTTTTTATTAGTTTACTTAAACTTTTTAATTTGTATTTATTATCAGTCTAAGAGTAGCAATTTACTGCGAAATGTAATTAACAAAAATATCTGGTAATACAGCCAAAACTGACGAAAACAAACAAAAAAAAAATAACAATTTCCACAGAGTCCACAAATGCGCAAAAAAAGCAGAACACCAAAGATCCAAAACACGCACGAATCGTAAAAAATTATAATATATTTTTGTAGAAAACCACAGAACAGATTTGTCTTTCTTCATTTAAATATTTATTAGTGGGCATTTTTAAAGCACTAATGTAAGTTTTTTATTAAGCCCATATTTGTGGTAAAACAATCTTTATATTTTATATAACCACGTCCTTAATGTTAAGAGAAATATTTCGTCTTATTTGTCTTACATAAAAGTAATAAATACTAACAGACATATATGTCTGTGGGTTTTCTGCAAAACTACTTCATTGTTATACGTCCGTAAATAATAATGATTATCTACGGAGTCAGAAATAATTCAACTTAATTTGTGCTGTGTCTGTGACATGGCTAAAAAAAGGAACATAACAGTTTCTAATATATTCTGTATAAATGCTGTATGCTGTTATGTTTGTCTTTCTGATTCAGTAAATACGTTTTATTTGTTTACTTAAATTTATTTTTTATATTAGCTGATGTATTTCGCTTCAATTGAAATTAAATAAATAGAAGAATACGGTGTAATTATATTTCGTTAATATGGAGTGGAAATGCTGCAGGACATGTTTAAGTTCACAATCACTGAATCCCATATTTCAAATATCTAATAGTTGCGCAAAATATACAAATGCGTTGTTTTTGGTCACAGGTTTAAAGGTAAATACTTAAAATAATAAAAAGAATATTTTTAATCTACTACATTCAATTTTCGAATATTTTTTTTCTATATAATCGTAATATGTATTTTGTTCTAAGAAATACCGGCAAAAAATTAACAAAATTTGCATGGATAGAACCAATATGTCGTACAAACTTGAACAGCACTATGTATATCGCAGAATACACTGATACTTCTCATGTGTTATCATTCATGTATATTATATTTTTGTATCTATATATTTGCTGTTCTGTCTTCTCATATATTTTTTTAATTGTTAATACATTGAATTCCAAATATAAATCTTTTCAATTGGAATGTGTATGACAAGGCTGTCTGGTGGATAGACTCACAGTCAAATATTTCATGTTTTTTTTTATACCACTAAGGTAACAAACAAGCATACAGCCCACCTGATGATAAGTGGTTACCTTAGCCTATGAACACCTGTAATACCAGAGGTATTACACATGGGTCGTTGTCCCTATAGAAACCTCTTTACCCCCCTTTTGAAGAACTCCATGCTGTAGTCTCTTGGGAAAACTCCGGCAGGGAGCTCATGTATGCCACAAATCTTTGGTATAAGGCAGTTTTACAAACAATGTGACCCATACAGCTCCATACAATAATATAAGCAATTTGATACTTAAAAATTATATGTTTTTCTTGAAAAAAATTGCCTTTTTAATGATTTTATTTAATCCTATATGTATATATCTACACTGCCATGGACAGTTTTATTTCCACCCCCCACTAGATGGAGTGACAATCTCAAAACACATTGCAGAGAGTCTGTCAACGCAGGTGGCTCAGGACCCTTCTTTATAGCAGTCTATGGGGGAGTCCTATGTCCAGCAGTGGGCAGATAATGGACGAGATTTTTTTTCTACCACTGAGGTGGCAAACAAGCATACGGCCCACCTGATGGTAAGCGGTTACCGTAGCCTATGAACACTTGCAATACCAGAGGTATTACACGCGCATCATTGTCCCTGAAGAAACCCCTTCACCCCCCTTTTGAAGAACCCCATGCTGTAGTCACTTAGGAAAACCTCGGCAAGGAGCTCATTCCACAACCTGAGTGTTCAGTTCAGTGTTATCACACTTGACAGGCAGGTTGGTAACAGCAGTCAGTCTTTTAGAAATGTTTTGAGAGGGACGCTGCTGCCCATCCCTTGACTATTAAGTTCTCTTAAATGCCTCTAATTACACCCACAGGAAAAGAAGGGCTGGCCCATTCTATTATTATATTGTAATTGAAGAATATGTATTTGTAAATTAAATTTATTATATTAATTATATTATGATATTTATACGCATATAATCTGTAGTCAATGTTGTGTACGCCTGCTACAGGTATTCATACCAGCGTGCTACACAAAAGATGTTATTTAATTTATGTATAACATGTATAAATAAATATAAATATATACGGACAAATCACACAGATTGAGCTAGCCCCAAAGTGAGTTCGAGACTTGTGTTATGGGATACTAACTCAACGGTACTATATTTATAATAGATACATATATAGATAAACATCCAAGACCCAGGCCAATCAGGAAAAGATCGTTTTCCATCATGACCTGGCCGGGGATCGAACCCGGGGTCTCCACGTCGCAGGCAGGCGTGTTGACCGCTGCGCCACGGAGGACGACTATTATATTTATATTTATATTTACCTAATTCGAAATAAATAAATAAATAAATAAATACAATTATTAATCAATTCCTACTTTTTTTTAGATCGAAATCAATGATAGACTGCCCCAACAGTTGTGCAGCAAATGTGTCGACTTCATAAACCAATATTTGGACTTCAGGGACATGTCGCGACGTGTACATAAAACTCTAATTGGCAAGTTGAACGCTGTACACGATAAAAATACCAGTTTGGACATTGACAATGATAAATTAATCAACATCACAAATGTTAAAGTCGAGATGTGTGACGAATCCGGTTCCAATGATGCTCCAGATACGGATAGAGCGAGTTGTGATGAAAAAGTTGATAGTGTTAAAATGAAAGATTCCTTCAAATACGAGACGACAGTCGAAGAATTGTTGAAGGAGAAAAAGGAGATCGTTTTTAAGAATGTATATTTTAAAAAGAGAATAACTGGCGGTAAGATTAAAGTGGAACATAGCATGGCATTAGAGGAGATAGCCAGAATAGACGAGAAGAAGTTTGAGAAGAAAAAAGAAGACAGCGGTCCAGTGGAATGTAAATATTGTCACAAACTGTTTCAGAGTAAAGTAAAAATGTACAACCATTATAAAACTCATAATGGACTCAAGTTTGTATGCGAGGTAAGTTAAATTAATCAATCAATACATATATATATATATATATATATATATATATATATATATATAAAATCGTAACTGCTCGCTGTCTGTACATGGAAGATATATAAGAAAAACTATTATAGGAGGGCTTTACGAACGCAATAGAACCCAGAAACAATGACTTTTAGATTTTTTGTCTATTTTTCTGTAGGTTTGTGCACGCCAATCTCAGAAACGGTTTAACCGATTTAAATACAGTTTTCACTAACGCGTCGCGGTTTGCCCCACTTAACATTTAGTGTTTGTTTTATTTCAATCGGTTCATAAATAAAAATGTTATATCAATGTAAAGAGTCACATATGAAATGCTATAAAATAACCGATCAGTTGAATTGGCTGACACTTTACGAAGGTATTAGGTACGTAATTATCATTTAAGTATATAATACAATATAAGGCCGGATTCATGAAGGGGTCCAATGGGAACTTTAGATTTTTTGAATTTTGAATGGGATATTTTTAACTTTTTTTTTTATTTATGCAACTTAGAATGGCAAACAAGCTGACGGTTCACCTGATGGAAAGTGGTAACCGTCGCCTATAGACATGAGCAGTACCGTGGACATAACAGAGTATACTGTTTCGCCCATGATATCCCCTATGCATTTCCATTCCTGAGGACTCGGGTGTTATTCCTCTGTACCGTGTAAATTCACTGTCATATCCCACCCTTCAAACCGAAACACAGCCATGCGAACACAACTGCTTCACGGTAGCAACACGAATGGAACAGAGGTGGCCAAGCAAACGACTTTTGTACAAAGTCTCCCTCTGGTAAATTTCTCTCGATCATTAAGTCCCTTACGACATCCACGAGGAAGGGGCCCACATTATGCCTACCTAGAATAAAAATTTTCCTCCAGCACTGCGGCAGGAAGTTCATGAACAGACGGCGCCTGGTGATGCACTGCAAAGCGAAGCATGGCTACGAGAAGACTGACAAATGCTCGTATTGCGATTACCGAGGGTCCAACCCGGAGCTGGTCAAGGTGAGGGAGCATTTAATACTGGTATTGATTATAGAAACTGGCTACCACGATATTATACCTATATTATACCTACTCTCCCCCCCCCCCCCATTATGGCGAGTCCCTTGAATGGATTTGGCCACAACAGAATATCAGTGTTTTGCTCTTTAAGGGCAAAGCTGAGTTGTGACCATTTTGTGTTTTTTTTTTTGATGGGTGAAAATGGTATGGTAACTGTAACGCCTGCGCTAACGGGATACGCTGGCGGAGCACCAGTGAAGGGTGATAGATGAGAATGAAAACAGGCCAGTTAGCACATCATGATGAATTCACCGGGAATTAACCATGATAGTTGCCAGGGGAAACCGCGAGGAGTTCGACCTGGTTGGGTATATTGCTAGCAATGGGATTCTCAGTCTCCATTGTATAAAAAAAATCTATTGTAGATCCACGAGCGAACGCACACGGGTGAGAAGCCGTTCGTGTGTCCAACATGCGGCAGCGGTTTCCACCGGCGGAGTACGTACTTGCAGCACGTGGCCATACACCTGCCTCACAAGACTGTGCCGGTTAGTATGCGCGCATTATCCTTTTTATGGATGATAAATTACGCCTTGTGGTCCCGGCGTAGAATGGACCACTGAAGGGGTGGTCTGGTTGACTAATATCATTATAGAAGTATTATATATATAGTAGTATAAAATGCACCGTGGTCCCGGCATAGAATGGGCCACTGTAAGGGCCTGGCTGACTAATATCATTATAGAAGTACAATACATATTGTAGTATTATATAATGTGCGCTGTGGTCCTGGCATAGAATGGGCCACCGAAGGGGCCTGGCTGACTAATATCATTATAGACGTACAATACATATAGTAGTATAATGTGCGCTGTGGTCCCGGCATAGAATGGGCCACCTCTTCCTTCTCCGTGGGTGTCGTAAGAGGCGACTATGGGACGGCGAGGGATGAGCAGCAGCGTCTCTCTTAAAACAACACCAGATGGAGACTTTGTACAAAAGTCGTTTGCTTGGCCACCTCTGTCACATTCGTGTTTCTACCGTGAAGCAGTTGTGTTTGCATGGCTGTGTTTCGGTTTGAACGGTGGGATATGGCAGTGAATTTACATGGTACAGAGTCAAAACACCTGTGTCCTCAGGAATGTCAACGCATGGAGGTGTCATGGGCGAAACAGTATACTCTGTTATGTCCACGGTACTGCTCATGTCTATAGGCGACGGTTACCACTTTCCCTCAGTTGGGCCGTCAGCTTATTTGCCATTCTAAGTTGTATAAAAAAAAAAGGTACCAGGGACACATGATAGGTGAGGATGAAAAGGTAGGTCAGTTAGTCGTGGTTGAATACACCTGGAATTCAACACGATGGTTTCCTAGGGGGACCGCGGGGAGGTCGACCTGATAGGGTATATTGCTAGCAATGGGATCTTCCCTTCCCGATTATATTAAGACTATTTCGTTCACAGTGCGACGAGTGTCCGGCCCTGTTCAAATCGGTGACACTTATGCGAATACATAAGAATCGGCATAAAGTGCGCCGCAGGAAACGCGAGATGAGGGACAAGATGGCGTCCGCGCGTCAAACATGAGGAATTGTTCGGATCGATACCCGCTGCTGATTTTCACCACCGTACAACCCGCCATAAACTAAAATCTCAACCCAACCATCTGGACGAGCGGCGGTCCTCCACCGTGCGTTTTTCAAGGCACTTTCTTCCACGCACAACCACTCTTTGGAATCAACTTCCAGCAGCGGTATTTCCGAACCGATACGACAACATAACCTTCAAGAAAAGAGTATATTCCTTTTTAAAAGGCCGGCAGCACACCTGCAATGCCGTTGGTGTTGCGGGTGATCATGGGCGGCGGTAGTCACTCACCGTCAGGAGAGCCGCATGCTCGTTTGCCCCTTGCGTTGTAAAAAGAAAAGAAAAAAACAGTCGAAATGAAGCCGCGAACGACAATTCCCATAATAAAACATAATTGCAACCTCTTTATTTCCTATAACAACAAATAATGCACGAATAGTTTGTGAAAGATTGTAAAGAAATAGTATTACGTAGAACGGTTGCTTACTGATCGCTGAATAGGTTTCAAATAGGCTTTGGTAAATGGATACTGATCCAGTATCTATATATTGGTTTCCTCTGTTGATATTGACACTGATGGCGGGAAAAAGGTCATCAGCCATTTCGATATCGCCCGTATCGGTCGGATATCTATTTTCGAATATGTTAAAAGTCTGTTATATAATATTATTTTTTGGATAACAGACGTTTAATATATACGTTATTATACCAGTATATATTTATTGTAACTAAAATATATAGATACTGCTATACATCACGCTCACCTATTTCCAGCGATGAGGTAGCAACACGTAATATTATGTCTGTGATTCTAACCATAGGAATAGTACATTCACTTCCCTGCTCATTATATGATCATTCCTTATACATTCAAGTCTTTTATTTAATAAAAAAATCCTTTTTCTTCCTTCATCCGTTTGATCCCTGTTAGCTCATTCTGACCCTTTGATGTATAATTCCTTAGTTTCCTTTATTTCTTGTAATAACATTAAACTATTAATTATCATTAATATCAAAATGTACCGTTTCTTTTCAATATTCTAGCTGATTTTCTGTTTGTTACTGGCATAATGGGCAACACTAATCGTTTGCCAAAATAAAAAAAAAAAAAAATTACACTTCAAAAGTAAGTATTTTATTTTGTTCATATTCCCGCCAAATCGGTTTCGGGCAATCAAGTTCGGGCGAGCAAAGTCGTAGGCAAAGGTAAGTGTTGATCAAAATTGGAAGATTCATAGATTTATTGACTTTGTACAAAACTCGTTTGCTTGGCCACCTCTGTCCCATTCGTGTTTCTACCGTGAAGCAGTTGTGTTCGCATGGCTGTGTTTCGGTTTGAAGGATGGGATATGGCGTGAATTTACAGGGTACAGAGGAATAACACCTGAGTCCTCAGGAATGGCAACGCATGGGGGGTATCATGGGCGAAACAGTATACTCTGCTGTGTCCATGGTGCTGCTCATGTCTATAGGCGACGGTTACCACTTTCCATCAGGTGGGCCGTCAGCTTGTTTTATAAAAAAAAATTAGATTATTTAGAAGTAAAAAAACCAAGTAAAGTAAATTTTTTTTTAATACATTTTGTACAATAAAGATTTATAATGTAATTCAAAATTACAACATAATTACATTTCATTAAAAAAAAATCTATTTATACTTAAAAAAATCATTATCCATCTTATAATTTAAAACACAATTGGTCGTTTAATTAAAATTATTTTGTTTAATTTCCCTACCATTATTGTCTGACTGCCAACACAAATTCCCACTGCCATTTCGTCCACGCACGTTTTCTTTGCTAATATGGAAGGTTGTGGCACTTCTGGCAGTAACAGTGGTGGTCATTCTTCGAATGTTGGCAGTCGCACGCATACTAATGGTGGCGGAATTAAACGAGATAATTCTAAACAAATAACCAGTGGTATGGACATCACCAAGACAACATGTAGTTTAGTAAAATATTAATATAGTACATTTAAATATACATTTTTTATTATTAAAATAATAGGTACACGAATAATACTGTAATTTAAATCAGTGTTTGTTACCAAACTCCTCCGAAACGGGATTATCGATTTTCATGAAATTTTGTGCGCATATCGGGTAGGTCTGAGAATCGGCCAACATCTATTTTTCATACCCCTCAATGATAAGGGTGACCCACCACGCCTAAATATTTTTTTTTTATTTTTATTTTATTATAATTTAGCATTGAAAAATACATACAACTTTATATTTTCATCGTTTTACGATCAACCCCTGTATTTTAATCGCGATTTTTATATTACGCAATAAGTGGTAAAACAACGTTTACGGGGTCAGCTAGTATATATATATATATATGTATATATATATATATATATATATATATATATATATATATGTATGTATATATATATATATATATATATATGTCTCGTTGTGATCATCCCGGGAGCACTCGCTGACTGTAATCAGTAACGAATCGAAACCTCCAGTCGATCGGTCGATGATCGATTCGTACTACTATCGGTTTAGTAAAGTACCAATTGTGGCCATCCATCCTAGTTCCTGTCGCAGTTTTAATACTGGCTGTTGACACTGAGGTTTTTTAGAACAATGTATTATTTTTAAGTTGGTTCTTTGTCAGATTTTTATAAGACATGTCTCGTATTTCTTTCACTAAACTTTTCATTTTATATCTCGAATACTGTAAAGTTTTATTACTGTATCCTGCTATTTACAACAGTTCCCACTAGCGCTACCATTTCTTAACCCTTCTTTGCATAACGGTGGAAATTTCCATCATAACATTGAACGCCCAAAAATTATACAAAAGACCAAGTTCACTTTAAGTTGATCGTGTATGAATACCTTTTTAATGTCCATTGCAGAGAAAAAAAACATAGCTGTCAAATTTATTTCTTTAACCATTTTTCCTTTAATTTTGAACATGAATTATATCGCCTTGATTTATTTCACCAATAAAAAAAAATCATGCAAAGAAGGGTTGATTGCTTAAGCAATCACTTAGGCTTCATTGTATTATATACTTAAATGATAATTACGCACCTAATACCTTCGTAAAGTTCCAGCCAATTCAACTGATCGGTTATTTTATAGCACTTCATATGTGACTCTTTACATTGATATAACATTTTTATTTACGAACCGATTGTAATAAAACAAACACTAAATGTTAAGTGGGGCAAACCGCGACGCGTTAGTGAAAACTGTATTTAAATCGGTTAAACCGTTTCTGAGATTAGCGCGCACAAACGTAAAGACTAACAGACAAAATTCTAAAAATCATTGTTTCTGGGTTCTATTGCGTTCGTAAAGCCCTCCTATAATAGTTTTTCTTATATATCTTCCATGTACAGACAGCGAGCAGTTACGATTTTATATATATATATATATATATATATGTATTAAAAATTACAATAATTTTTAAATGCTATATAATTTACAATAATTTAAACATATTTACATAAAAACATTTTTTTTTCCATTTAATAGTTCCCACTTGTCGGTGCAACTAATTCATGCATCTTCCCCCAGCCAGCTCTATCCCAGGCCATATCCTTGACCTCCCTATACGACATGACACCTAGTGTTTCTATTATCTGTGCCATGTAGTTATTCCTCGGTCTTCCTCTTTCTCTTTTGCCTTCTGTTATAATATTAAAAATCGGAATCCATTTACAAACGATCAAACCCGTGATGGTAATCCTCCCCCATAAGGGGGGAGGCTTTGTTCAGCTGTGAACGGTTTTTTTAATGGGTGATAATGGAATGGTAACCCCGCCCGCGCTATCGGTATACACCGGCGGGGCACCAGTGAAGGATGATAAATGAGGATGAAAGCAGGTCAGCCGGTACCCCATCGTGACGAATTCCATTAGAATTCACCACGACGGTTTCCAGGGGGAACCGCGTGGACCGACCTGACAGGGTATATTGCTAGTAATCGGTGAGTTTTTTTGATGGGTGAAAATGGTATGGTAGCCCCGCCTGCGCTAACGGTATAGGCTGGCGGAGCACCAGTGAAGGGTGATAGATGAGAATGAAAACAGGCCAGTTAGCACATCATGATGAACTCATCTGGATTTAACCATAATAGTTTCCAGGGAAAACCGCGAGGAGGTCGACCTGGTTGGGTATGTTGCTAGCAATGGGATTCTGTCTCCATTACTAACAATCCCTTTCCCCCCAGTAATAGGTCAGTTAGACCCCATTACCAACAATCCCTTTCCGCCCAGTTAAGTACTAATATGACTTCTTCCATGGTTTCTTGTCTGAGATCTACAGCTGTACGCGTGCGATGGGTCCCTGCTGGTCGTCAGGCAGCCCGTGTACCCGGCGCGTGTGGGCGCGTACCTTGTTCGGCTTCTCGAAGCGGTGGTCGCACACGGGGCACAGGTAGCCGTACCGCCTGCCAGTATGCGCGTTGTGCTTGTGAATTTGAAGGAACTTCCGGGACTTCAACCTCTTCGGGCACAAGTCACACTGGCCGCGAAATCGAAAAAAAAAATTAGCTCTAAAGTATGTATATATATATTATGTTTTCTCAAACATGCTTGGAAATGTGAGCATTATTTTGACAATCTTCTTCGAGATAAATCAAAATTGCTGTACTGGCCAGATACATGCGGGCAGCGGCCGGCAAAAGTTGGATGAAAATCCATGATAAATTACTATGTAAACTTTACTTCGAAACATGGCTACCAAGGAGGTAACTAATAAAAGGTTTTATTTAAATTTCGAACTGGCTTGCAAATAGAAAGCTGTTTATTGAAAAAAAAAAGGAACATTAAAAAGTAAAATTGTGTTTTTGATTTCCGCGCATTGTTTGAAAAAAGTACTATACAAGCCTTGGCCACAACTAGGCATTGATGGACTCACGTATGTGTGCCTCGGCTACGCCTTGGCCCACATTTGCATGTTCGTTCATCAATGCCTCAGTTGCTGGCCGCTGCAGTAATGTACTATAGATAGATAGATAGATAGATAATTTATTTGCATTACTTACAGCACACAAATTATAACATATACATAAAAAGCGAGATAAGAGTAATGATTAAAAACAAAATACATAAAGCCAAGTACAATTTTTCTGCTTCACGGTAGAAACACGAATGGGACAGAGGTGGCCAAGCAAATGACTTTTGTACAAAGCCTCCCTCAGGATTCACTACTATTTACATGTTTCGATCGCAGCGCGCCTCATCGAGGTTACTGATGACCCAAGAGCTGGTAGCTACTTTGCCCAAAAGATAAGTTTGGCAATCCAAAGAGGTAATGCTGCCAGTATCTTGGGTACGCTGCCTCGGTGTGGTGCGTTGGGAGATTACTTTTAATTGTTATTAGTATTTAAGGAATTTTGTAAAAAAAATAAAAAAAAATATGTTGAATCTAAATCTAGTCTGTATATATGTCTGGTATAGTCTGCCATCTTAATTTATATAACATTTTTTTTTATATATATTTTTTTTATTTCATATTTTTTAATAACATTTTGAATTTTAATGACTTATTTAACATTTATTCTTTTTAAGTTTTAATATTTACACGCCTAATTATGGCGAAATATGTGAACTTTTACTTATTGTTAACATATATACACTTACCATGTTTCTTGTAAATAAATAAATAAACAAACTATGGTGTTATTCCTCTATACCCTTTAAATTCACTGCCATATCCTACCCTTCAAACCGAAATACAGCCATGCGAGCGCAGCTGCGTTACGGTAGAAACACGAGTGGTACTTGTCGTTGGTAAAAGACGTTGTTGTTACCTGGAAGTTCTTGTCGGGCAGGTGTATGGCGATGTGCTGCACCAGGTTGGAGCGGCGGTGGAAGGTGGCGCCGCAGTGGTCGCACACGTACGGCCGCTCGCCCGTGTGCCGCCGCTCGTGGATCTGTTCACATCATGGATATAGACATATTTAAAAAAAAATATCGTTTTTAATTCTTTATTTATAATTATTGACCGCGTCATACACACACGGACACAACACACACGTGCACACATACACGCTCACACACACACGTACAAACACGCACGCACGCCCGCACACACACATACTCACATGCACACATACTCACATGCACACGCACACACGTACACACACGCACGCACGCGCGCACACACACACTCACACACACACACAGAGAGAGAGAGACACGCTCTCACACACACACAATCACGTAGGCACGCACACACACAAACACATGCACGCAGGCCGCGTACGTACCGTGAGCGCCTCCTTGGTGGCGGAGCTGTAGTCGCAGTACGCGCACGTGTGGATGCGGCCGAGCCCGTGCCGCGCGCGCTTGTGCTCCTGCAGCTGGTTGTTGTTGCGGCACCGCTTGCCGCACGACTGCACGCGCACACACAATGATCAACATCATCGACATCATCATCATCACCACCTTCCCACCCTTATCCTATTTCTTTACAGAAATCTGATAATAATATTGTAAGCTGACGATTCACCTTATGGAAAGTGGTGACCGTCGCAAAACCCCCAAGAGGAAGGTTTATGTTCAGCAGTGGACAGATAAAGGCTGATATAGTAAATAATTTAACATCTGTCCCATTCGTGTTTCTACCGTGAAGCAGTTGTGTTTGCATGGCTGTGTTTCGGTATGAAGGGTGGGATATGGCAGTGAATTTACAGGGTACAGAGGAATAACACCCGAGTCCTCAGGAATGACAACGCGTGGGGTGTATCATGGGCGAAACAGTATACTCTGTTATGTCCACGGTACTGCTCATGTCTATAGGCGACGGTTACCACTTTCCATCAGGTGAACTGTCAGCTTTTTTGCCATTTTAAGTTGTATAAAAAAAAAATAACTGGTTTTGACATGACTGAAGTTGGTTTTTTGTGAAATACAATCTAATAATATTCTTTGAGGCACAATGGCAGACCCTAATCAGGGAATCATCACCATGCTCATCTCTGCTTACCTCGCAGACGCAGTAGTTGGTGTGGAACCTCATGTGAGCCTTGTATGTGGCCTTCATCCGGAACTCCTTGCTGCACGTGGTGCATTTATAAGATGCAGCATTGGGTATCATGCAGCGTTTCTTCTTTGTACCTGTTGTTTGCTTCTAGAACAGAAGAGCAACATTAGTCTGTATAGAAAATATTATGTCCAAAAACATAATCTAAACATAAATTAATATTATAAAGAGGAAAGATTTGATTTTTAGTTTTTGAAATCACTTCAAAAAGAAGGAAGGTTTCTATTCAACATATATGTGTGTGCGTGCTTGTGTGCGTGTGTGCGTGTGTGTATGTGCGCGCGAGTGTGCATGTGTGCGTGTGCGCGCACACGTGTGTGCGTGTGTAAACTATTAATAATGTAACTAAACCAAACCTGTTTAAATTTTGGTTTTACATCTTTCTTTGTGAGATCATCAAAATCATTGACAATACCAGCTTGATAGTCATCACTGTAGTTGTGGGAATCGTCATTCTGAAAACCGTTGTCGTAGACCTCATAATGAACATCATTGTCCTTTATATCAGGCTGCGACTTTGTCACTTTTTTGTCTTTGTAAACTTTCTTTTGTAACCTGGTGTTGTACTTCTTTTTGGGTTTCCGTCCGGACACCATGTTCAGCAAGGTCTTCTCCGCTTTTCGACTTGTTCTTCTGAATTGTAATGCTGTATTCATTAAATCTAAACATTTCATACACATTTTTTGTGATAACCCATCGTCCATTCTGATCTGAAATCAGGGTTTCAATCTTTTAACTGACCTAGTTAGAGTTAACCAACAAATTCTACCTGAGGGAGATTTTGTACAAAAGTCATACGCATGGTGAATATATAATATACTATACTACGCATTTATTTGTAATTGTATTTATTTTTTTATACAACTTAGAATGGCAAACAAGCTGACGGCCCACCTCATGGGAAGTGATAACCGTCGCCTATAGACATGAGCAGTATCATGGACATAACAGAGTATACTGTTTCGCCCATGACCATGGCGAAACAGTATACTCTGTTATGTCTACAGTGGTACTGTGGATTGTGGATTCATATCTATAGATGACGGTTACCACTTTCCATCAGGTTTTTTAATAGATGATAATGAAATGGCAACCCTACCTGCACTATCGGTATACTCTGGCTAGGCACCAGTGAAAGATGACAGGTGAGGATGAAAGCAGGTCAGTTAGCCCATCCTGACGAATTCAACTAGAATTAACCATGATGGTTTCAAGGGGGAACCACATGGAGTTCGATCTGACAGGGTGTATTGCTTGCAACAGGGCAGTTTGATTCCATTACTAATAATCCCTTTCCCCCAACTGCAGGGAAAAACTGTGAGCGGTGACAGGTGAGCTTATCACCGCTCACTGGTGACCCGCCAGCGTGCACCGATAGCGCAGGCGGGGTTGCCATTCCATTATCATATATTAAAAAAAAATTAAATTTTATTATATTAAAAAAAATTGTTCAAAACTTACATCTAAACCCGTGACTAATTTCAGATCTTCCGTCCTCTTTTTCTCCGTATCTTTACTGATGAATATAGAAACCAAGTCCTGTGTGCTCAGACATGTTCGACAGTACAATATTACGGGAATCTTCTTTTCAATTCTTATAGGTTTAATGACTTTTTGTTTTTTGGCATTTCGCTTTCTCATCGCAATATTATTTAGTAACAATACGGCCAACATTTTCTCTCTTTTTGATTTTTAAACTATATAAAAATAATTACACTGTCTATTGGAAATTATTTTATATCCAATAGTGATTAATTCATCGTCAGACATTTAATGATATTCTTATTTTAAATGAGAATTTAAATTTAAAAAAAATAAACGCCCGCAATTATAGGTGCGGAATGAATTTTTATTTTCATCGGGCGGGCGTCACTCGGAGGAATTTTTATGTATGAAACAATGTTACCGTTTTAGTCTGTCAAAAGTTTAACCTAATAAATTTGAGTAGAACTTAGTAAAAGTATATACATATATTATTTTATTAAAATATATATATGTATGAAATAGACCTTTTTGTAGTTGACTATATTATTTTTATTTTAAATGGTGACATTTTAACAGGAAACCGCATACTACATATCTAATTAATTAATTAATCATACATAAGTAATATTTATGTTTGTAATCATCACTACTTATAATTCAATTTTAGTTCATATCGATAAATAATAGGAACCATGGTAGGAATAACACTAATGGATTTTGGTTAATTTTACAAGTTCATCAAAATTAGTAATATTGCATAGAAAATATATAATATATGTTTCTATATGAACGAGTTACCTTAGTTAGTTAGTTAGTTAATTAACTTAATTATATAATATATTAAATTTGTTGTATTTTTTTTATTTTAGTTACCTTATAAATCTGTTATTTCTAAACCAATTTGGGACATTCTTTTTTATTTGAAAGATACATATCATATACTTACAGATTGGCCGCGTAGAAATGTTATCAAAATCACTTCAGTAGTTTAGATTAAATTAACTAGTTTTGTCATAAATAAAGTCGGTTTTTCTTTGTATAAGACAATCTTTAATTATTGTTTATAAATACATAATTTATTAAAATACCTATTAGTTATTTTAATATTTAAAAAAAAATATAAGTGAAGCATTGTTTTTGTAATGGAACCATACGGCTATTCTTGTTGGATATGATCTGCCATGATGTAACATAATAGTTTGGTAACATAGCTTCATACAAAAACGTCATATCAATAACAATGTCCCAACTGTCGTAAGCCTGTAGCTATCTGTCATCTTCACTTATGTGTTTCATTATATGCAATAACAATATTGCTTTTTAATTATTGTCTTATTAAAAATATAATAATTGACTATCATGCAAACGCCAGGTAGATTTTCGAAAGACATTTCTAAACTGCATTCTACCTATTTATAAATGAGAATTAAAATTTTTATAAAATGAAATTTAATTTTAAACTCGTCGACACATATTTTTAATACCGATAAATTTGATGAGGTTCGATCGGGACCTAAGAACAAGGAAATCTTTATTCGGGACTTAACGTGAGGCAATTGCAGGTAAATAGTTTGAACGTGTATGTCGTAATGACGAAACGTAGGCAATAAAAATTAGGTACGTAGGTAATATTTACAGTTAGTTGCATGACCCGATCATTATCAACATCATTTCAGCCATTATACGTCCACTGCTGGACATAAGCCTCCCCCACAGACTGCCATAAAAAACAATCCTGAGCCACCTGCATCCATTGACTCCCTGCAATGCATTTCAGGTCGTCACTCCATTTAGTGGAGGTTCGTCCTACACAGCGTTTGCCCGTATGCGCCACTCATCTTTCTTCCCCATCGGTTGTCGGTTCTTCGAACTATATGATCAGCCATTGACACTTCAACTTGTCCTTCGAGTTTCAACCGTGAAGCAGCTGTGTTTCGGCTTGAAGGGCGTGAATTTACTGGGTACAGAGGAATAACACCTGAGTCCTCAGGAATGGCAACGCATGGTGGGGTATCATAGGCGAAACAGTATATTCTGTTATGTCCACGGTACTGCTCATGTCTATAGGCGACGGTTACCACTTTCCATCAGGTGGGCCGTCAGCTTGTTTGCCATTCTAAGTTGTATAAAAAAAAAAGAGCTATGTCGGTTATTTTTGTTTTTTTTTTTTTTGCGGATATCCTCGTTTCGGATTCTATCACGCGAAGAGACTCTGAGCATAGCCCTCTCCATAGCCTGCCGAGTAATTTGAAGCTTTTGCATACGGGCAATCGTGTAGGAGCGTGTTTCGGTTCCATGACTCATCAGTGGCAACACGCACTGATTAAAGACTATTATCTTAAGCCCCGATAGTGTATTTAAAATAGATATATAAATATGATATAAAATTACTTTTTCTCAAACATGCTTGGAAATGTGAGGATTATTTTGCCGTACTGGCCAGATACATGCGGGCAGCGGCCGGCAAAAGTTGTATGAAAATCCATATCTGTCGTGTTTTGCGGCCAGATAAATTACTATGTAAACTCATATCTATCCTGTAATTTAAAAATGGAATGACCTTTTACTTCGAACCATGGCTACCAAGGAGGTAACTAATAAAAGGTTTTATTTAAATTTCGAACTGGCTTTCACATAGAAAGCTGTTTATTGAAAAAAAAAACAAAGGAACATTATGGTGCGTGAAAAATTGTTATTGTTCGTTATTCGTCATTGAACTTAAAAAGTAAAATTGTGTTTTTGATTTCCGCGCATTGTTTGAGAACAGTACTATACAAGCCTTGGCCACAACTAGGCATTGATGGATTCACTTATGTGTGCCTCGGCTACTCCTCGGCCCACATTTGCACGTTCGTCCATCAATGCCTCAATTACTGGCCGCTGCAGTAATGTACTATTATTGTATTTCTCATTTAAAACATACCTTCAAGTTATTATTATTGATAATACAATTTTTTATTTTATATTTTGAGCTAAGCATACACACCCAGAGAAAAATCAAAACACTCCTTTTTGCTTCGTCGTAGTTGGGTAAAAGTATTAAATCGAGCAGGTTATTTTATGAAAGGGCTTTATTGGCACATATTAAAACCGATTTCTTGTTTTAAGGTTCCGTACCACCAAAAGAATTACTAATGAATACTACCGACAAAGATTTGCATGCTATTGAATATGGCGAAACATACTAAACGTTAAAAAACAAAATATCCTATTATGAAACTGTTTCTGGCGAAAAAAAATATTATTAAGGAAAAAACGGAACCTTTATAGGATCACTTCGCTGTCCGTCTGTCTGTCAAGACCCTTTTTCTTAGAAACGCGTGGTGGTATCAAGTTGATATTAATATCATATAATCAGGTCTGCAATCTCTTGAAGCAGTGAAAAAATCAAGCTTCTAAATCGACGCAATCGAGAGATATGGCCGTTTATGTTCCAATTGTGTCGCACATTTTGACATTTGCAAAGAGAATCAAAACCTATTGGGTACTTCCCGTTGACATACAATCATGAAATTTGGCAAGAAGCAATGTCATGTAGCACAAGTGAAGGGAAAAATTCGAATACTGTAAATATGTAGTTATTTCACAAAAAAAAAAATTCAATTTGTTACGGAACCTTCGTTTCGCGAGTCTGACTCGCACTCGACCGCCTTTTTTTCAGCGTACTGGATGAATTGACATGAAGAAATAAAAAAAAAAACATAAATAGTTTGTAATGACATTGCATAAATAAAAAATTGGTTATAAACTTTTTAAATTTTGACGTATAATTTTAATAAAAGAAATAATAAGGACATCCTTGCCTAATATCCTTGTTAACAAACGTGTAACAATTATAAAATGTTAAACTTTATTGTTTAAATTAGGAATGATCAAATATCACTATCTTTCATCACTTTTCCACCAATATGCCTCTATGATGTCTATGATATATATATATATATATATATATATATATATATATATATATATATATATATATATATATATATATATATATATATAGACTTAGGGGGAAAGGGATTGTTAGCAATGGAGTTCGACATTGCTAGCAATATGCCCTATCAGATCGACCACCACGTGGTTCCCCCTGGAAACCATCGTGTACAATTCTTGTTGAATTCGTCACGATGGGCTAACTGGCCTGCTTCGTCCTCACCTATCATCCTTCACTGGTGCCCCGCCGGTGTATACCGATAGCGCGGGTGGGGTTACCATTCCATTATCAACCATTAAAAAAAAAATATATATATATATATGTAGGCTTGATAGTGGTATTTTTTTTTGATGAGTGAAAATGGTACGGTAACCCCGCCTGCGCTAACGGTATACGCTGGCGGAGCACCAGTGAAGGGTGATAGGTGAGAATGAAAACAGGCCAGTTAGCCTATCATGATGAATTCATTGGGAATTAACCAGGATAGTTTCCAGGGGGAACCGTGAGGAGGTCGACCTGGTCCTGTGGTTTCCTGTGGTCTCCATTACTAACAGTCTCTTTCCCTCCTTGTTTAGAGGGTTGGTTCTTAGTAGTTATCTAGACAGAAAAACCAGTACGTAACATTCCTTCGCACTCTAATCGCAGCTCTGTCCAACAGCATGGACGCACAAATATTTCCCAATGGTGTGTATATGAAGGCAGACATGTTTCTTCAGTTTGGGTTTCGTTTTGAAACATTTTTTACACACATTACAAGTGTACGGCTGTTCACTGCCATGATTCTCCAAGTGTAGTTTCCAATTGTACTTCCTCGTGAAGCACTTCTTGCATATGTCACAGCTGTACGGCTTCTCCTCAGTGTGGGTGGCCAAGTGTGCTTTTAAACTTTGCTTCGAGTTGAAACATTTTTTACACACATCACAACGTATTTTCTCATCCGTGTGTATATGCGAGTGGTGTTTCAAACGTTTCACCGTGAGGAATCTTTTCTTGCACACGTCACAACTGTACGGCTTCTCACCCGTATGTATGTGTGAATGCTCTTCTAAGTGTGCCTTTATTCTGAAACCCCTTTTACATACGTCACAGCTGTATGGCTTTTCACCGGTGTGCGTGGTCAAGTGCTGTTTCAAGTACGCTTTCGTTTTAAATGACTTTTTGCACAAATCGCACGTGTACGGTGTCTCGCTGCTGTGTGTGATCGTGTGCTCTTTTAAATGTGCCCGCGTGTTAAAGCATTTCTTACATATGTCACAAGTGTACGGCCTTTTACCAGTATGTATGTTGGCGTGGTCCTCCAAATGTCCTTTTATCCTGAAGCCTCTTTTGCACACGTCACAACTGTACGGCTTTTCACCGGTATGTATATAGAAGTGATTTTTCAAATATGCTTTTGTTTTGAATGACTTCTGACACACGGTGCACGTGTACGGAGTTTCTCTACTGTGTATACGTGTGTGTTCATTCAAATGCGCTCGTGTGTTGAAACATTTCTGACATACATCACAGCTGTAAGGCTTTGCAGCAGTAGGAACTAGTACATTTTTATTTTTTAAACTTGTTTCAGGCTTGTAAGGTTGTCCAGTATATACTGGTGATGACATATGACATTCTAATGTACCATTTGACTTTGTCTCACATGTACCACTGTCTTGGTGCTTAGAGTTGTGGACATTTTCAGAGTCGATCTCTGGTTTTGAATCACTAGGTTCTACGATCAATTCAGTTTTTATATCATAATTCTCACATTCTTTTGTTGATGGCTGACTATCTTCACCAGAGAATATGTTTATATGGGCCGTTTCCTCATTGGCAACACACTCTGTCTTCATAATACCACTTGTATCTACATCATACTCGACGATTTCTTGTTTAATCAATTGTTTCAGCACAGTGTCTCCTTCTGTTATGGACTGTGGAGACTTTTCGTAAAATATGGGGACGATCTCCTGTTTAGTGCTACAATAGACATGTACACCAGCCCCTGGTGCAATGACTGCATCAGTATCCGACTGTGGCTCCCGAGCCTCCTGCTTGACACGTACGGAGGTCACATCCGGCTGGCTCACCGTCTGTTCCTGGACCACACTTTCACAATACATGTCGGTTATTCGACTGTTCATTAAAGTTGATAATTACTATTAGTAGAATATTCCAAATTTGAAAAATCCTCGACGTTGGCATTTATCACAGAGATTTTTATAAATATCTAAGGAGTGTAAGGCCAGGGTTTTCGAAACAATTCATAAGTAGATTGTTTGATTGTTCACTATAAACGTTTTGTAATTGTTAAAGTAATATACGAATGAGTAAAGTAATAATTTTGCTGGATATTTTCGGCATATAAACTCGTTGAAACAGCCAATAATCGATACAATTAAATAATACAGCTATTAGTTTATTGATTAGATAAGGAAAGGATAAATTGATAGAATAACAGAACCCATTGACACACCTTTACAAATGACAGTTTACAGATGACAGAGTCGTGATAAATGAACGTAGTGCTCTGTATGACAATGACATTAGACATTATCTGTGGAAAAGAGTCCAAACTATCTCAACTCAACAAACGTGGATAAGTCCAAAACAAGTCCGAAAATTAACTATTTGTGATAAATTTCATTATTTATTTCTTTATCAGACAAAAGACCGACATTCTGTATAGACATATGCTTTTCCGTATTTTATCTGGATATGGGAGTAAAATAAGATCTAAGTTTCAAGTTTTACAGTACATAATTTCTAATTGCATAAAGGCATTAAACAACTATAATCTAAGGAAATAACGTAGATAATATCAAACTGCAATAATTTCGGCTTATAAGTTTAAATTATGGCTGACAGTCTCCCTAATCTATGGAAACCATTTGTAACACAACAGAATTCCCGCGAACCCTTCAGAATTATTAGAAAACGTTAAAACATTATCTCTCTGTCTATATTTTCATTAAAAATCAGGTTAAGATTTAATTTCTTTCTCCTTTTTAAAAAAATGCCATATCAGATTAGGCTGTATGGGCTTCGTTCTCTTTGCCTATCCTTGTATAAAAAGGATAAATAAGAAAAAGGCTGGAAGGCGGGAAATGTATTTGGCGAGCGCGTATTTTATTTTGAATTAATTAAAATATTTATTTCTAGGGCTGATTTGGCGTGGCAATTAATAAAATAATATCTTAAATTTTTAAACTTTGAAATGTAACTAATTTTAAGACAATATAGTTGGTTAGAATAAAATGTGCTGTACCTAAATATAACATAAATCAGGGTACATTGTTAGCAATGGGACTGATAGTTCATATTACTAACAACCCTGGAAAGGAAACCGTCGCCTATAGACTTGAGCTTGTTTACTACTCCTTCACATATAATAAAATTAAACACAACACTTGTGTCTGTATATGAAAAATTTGTCGAAATTTTACTCGGTGTATGTTTTTTTTTAAATTACGACTTCATCGTGGCTCGAAGAACGGCTGAAATAATAATAATAGTTCGTTTTGAGAACTGACATGTCATTGTGACGTTGCCATAAGGTTTTTTTTTTATCATATCAGCCAATTAACTGTCCAATGCTGAACATAGGTCTTCTCTTGTTGGTTTTGGCAATAGTTGCCACGCTTGGCAGGCAGGTTGGCGACCGCAATTTGGCTTTGGTGATGTTTTAAGAGGGACGCTGCTGCCCGTCCCTTAGTTGCCTCTTACGACACCCACGGGAAAGGGGTGGCCTATTCTATACCGGGAGCCACATGGCAATATATATATATACATATATATATATTTTAAGAGGTCGGTAGGTTATGAAATTAAACTCGTGTCATTATAGGGGAATCCAACTCATGTATTAACAGTTTCACAACTTTAAAATTAAAATACATTTGTATTAAAGCGACTCACCAAATTATACGTCTTTACTGATCAATGTTCAATCCACAACTGTCAACAGTTGGTCGTTACTTCTAGTTTTTATGTCGACTATTTTGGCGGGTAAATAATTATTCCGGAAATGACAAATAACCATTTTGCGGTTAAATCAAATCAGCAACGGTGGCATTTGACAATTTGTTGTGTTATGATACAAATATAATAAAATATTGACATACTAAATGTATATACATATATACACACACACGCACGCATGCACGCATGCACGCACGCACGCACGCACGCACTCACACACACTCACACACACACACACACACACACACACACACACACACACACACACACACACACACACACACATATATATGTGTAATCGTATTGACGTCTTTTTTCGCTCCAACCTTTTGTCAACGTTTGCCGCCATTTTTCGAGCTTGTGTCTAGAGTCAATAAAATGTCTTTTTTTTTACAAACACATATATAAATTATTTTTGGTGATCGTATTGACGTTCTATTATGAAAATAAATCACATTTTTACCAAACACAACCAATCGATAATTTATTTTGTGATTTAAAGATACATACATATGATTTGGCGGGAAAATACAATGTGTTCCTCTATTATAAACATATCTGTCATGTCTATAGACATACAAAACATAAGTTCCTTTCTTCGAAACATGAAGGGGCACCAGCAAATCCTAAATTTTTCACATATTATTATTATTTGGAAAACCTGCCACTGGATAATTTTGACAACAAAAAATTTTTAAGCCACTACGCCTGCCCATATTCATATTTTTTTTTTACCATACCATTATCACCTAGATAATGGTATGGTAACCCCGCCTGCGCTATCGGTATACACCGGCGGGGTACCAGTGAAGGATGATAGGTGAGGACGAAGCAGGTAAGTTAGCCCATCATGACGAATTCAACAATAAACCAATCAAGATGGTTTCCAGGGGGAACCGCGAGGAGCTCGACCTGATAGAGTTTATTGCCAGCAATGGGATTGATAACCCCCATTACTAACAACCGTAATTGAGATGGTTTGCTAGTAGTTGCCACGTATGGCAGGTAGCAACCGTAGGCTTCAGAGATGTTTTAAGGGGGACGCTGCTGCCCGTCCCTCGCCGTCCCTTAGTCGCCTCTTACGACAGCCACGGGCCCGTTCTATGCCGGGACCACACGGCAGACTGTACACTACTACAGAGTAACCATTATTTACAATACTGGTGCAGTATTTCGAGTCAATTCATTAAGAAATACACTTCTTGTACATCAGACGGACGAGTTTCCTCACCGGGCGTCGCCTGCGGCTGTACCTGCGAGAAGAAGGGTGATAATGGAATAGGGGAGACCAGAAGGAGACTTTGTACGACAGTCGTTTGCTTGGGTACCACTGTCCCATTCGTGTTTCTACCGTGAAGCAGTTGTGTTTGCATGGCTGTGTTTCGGTTTGAAGGGATGGCATGGCAGGATTTGAAGGGAAGGATATGGCAGTGAATTTACAGGGTAGAGAGGAATAACACCTGAGTTCTCGGGAATGGCAACGCATGGGGGGTATCATGGGCGAAACGGTATACTCTGTTATGTCCATGGTACTTTTTTAAATTGATAATTATGGTATGGTAACCCCGCCTGCGCTATCGGTATATACTAGCGGGGCACCAGTGAGAGGTGATAGGTGACAATGAAAGGGCAGGTCAGCTAGCCCATCGTGACGAATTCAACGATAAATTAGTCACGATAGTTTCCAGGGGGAACCGCGTGGAGGTCGACCTGATAGTAATGGGGACTAACCTCCCCATTACTAACATATTAGTATTATTAAGTGACCACACCTCAAACTTGTCTATGACGCCCTGCTCCTGCCGGGGCACCGCATGAGTCCTGGTCAGGTGGCGCCGCACTGTGGCGGGGCTGCGGAACACGTCCCGGCACACCGGGCACACGTACCGGTGGCGCTTCTCGCGGTGCACCTTGAACTCGTGATGCTGGAGTAGACGTTTGGACTTCTCGCGTTTGTTGCAGATGGTACACTGTTGGTAAACACATACATAATAAGGGGGAAAGAGATTGTTACACCCTATCAGGTAGACCTCCATGCAGTTCCTGGAAATCACAACGGTTTCCAGAGGGAACCGCGCGTAAACCATCCTTGTTTAATTGGCCATTAGGGGCCTACTAACCTGCCATCATCCTCACCTGTCACCTCTCATTGGTACCCCGCCAGCGTATACCGATAACTTTTTTTTATACAACTTAGAATAGCAAACAAGCTGACGGCCCACCTGATGGAAAGTGGTAACCGTCGCCTATAGACATGAGCAGTACCGTGGACATAACAGAGTATACTGTTTCGCCCACGATACCCCCCATGTGTTGCCATTCCTGAGGACTCAGGTGCTATTCTTCTGTACCGTGTAAATTCACGCCATATCCCATCCTTCAAACCGAAACACAGCCATGCAAACACAGCTGCTTCACGGTTGAAACACGAATGGGACAGAGGTACCCAAGCAATCGACTTTTGTACAAAGTCTCCTCTGGCATGATGGGCTAACTGGTCTATTTTCATTCTCATCTATCACCCTTCACTGGTGCTCCGCCAGCGTATCCCGTTAGCGCAGGCGGGGCTACCATACCATTTTCACCCATCAAACATATGGGTTCAGGAGGATGTGTGTGTGTGTGTGTGTGTGTGCGCGCGTGTACGTGCGTGTGCGTGTGTGTGTGATATTCTATCGGTATTTTGTTCAGAGGCAGACCGTCTAGAATACTTACTTGGTAGTTACTCTCAGGCAGGTGTATGGCCATGTGTTGAACGAGATTCGAGCGCCGGTGGAATGCGAGCCCGCATTGGTCGCAAATGTATGGCTTCTCGCCTGTATGCCGTCGCTCGTGGACCTAGTGGTTACATTGAATTTTTTGGTTATATACATGGAGTGTATCAATAACAGAGGGTTCACCATGAAATGAAAATCCAAAATTTCGGGTCCGAACGAAATTACATTTATATGTATTTTTGGCCGAGCGGTCCCGGCATAAAATAGGCCACCCCTTTCTGTCCCGTGAGTGTCGTAAGAGGTGGCTAAAGAAACTTAATGCTCGAGAGATAGGGGGGATGGGAGAGCGTCCCTCTTAAAACATCACCAAAGACTACCAGCGGTTGCCAACTAGCCTGCCAAACGTGACAACTACTGGCAAACCCCCCACATGGAGGAGGCTATGTTCAGCAGTGGTCAGTTATTAGCTGATACAATATAAAGAAAGTGACGTGGTCCCGGCATAGAATGGACCACCCCCTCCTCTCCCGTTGCTGTCTTAAGAGGCGACTGAGGGGTCGAGAGATGGGCAGCAGCGTCCCTCTTAAAACAGGGAATGATACAATATAAAGGAAGTGAGGGGAAATAGTGACTTCTCCTATGGTTAAACCATGCAGATGATTTTGAGAATAAACTAAACTACTTTGAGGGCCATGCAAACTCCTTTAATTATACAGACGATTTGATAGTTCATTCAAATTACTTTGAGAATCATGTGAACTACTATGAGAACCATGTGGGTGATTATGAAAGGTAGGCAAAGTTTTTATATACAACTTAGAATGGCAAACAAGCTGACGGCCCATCTGATGGAAAGTGGTAACCGCCGCCTATAGACATGAGCAGTACCGTGGACATAACAGAGTATACTGTTTCGCCCATGATACCCCCCATGCGTTGCCATTCCTGAGGACTCAGGTGTTATTCCTCTGTACCGTGTAAATTCACGCCCTATCCCACCCTTCAAACCGAAACACAGCCATAGTTCATTCAAATTACTTTGAGAAACATGTGTACTACTTTGAGGACCATGCGGATGACTATGAAAGACATACAAACTATTTTGAGAGCCATGTAAGAAGCGACAGAGTTCACGATAGTGACTTACCACTAAAGCGTCCTTCGTGGCTGAACTGTAGTCACAGTATACGCAAAAGTGGACCCGCTCGTGTCCGTGCCGCGCTCGCTTGTGTGCCAGCAGCAAGTGATAGCTGAGACACCTTTTACCGCATGTCTGTATAGGACCACATATCCTTAATAATATAAGAGAGAAAAAGAGAGAGAGAGAGAGAGAAAGAGAGAGAGAGAGAGAGGAAAGAGAGAGAGAGAGAGAAGAGAGAGAGAGAGAGAGAAAGAGGAGACAGAGAGAGAGAGGAGAAGGGAGAGAGGAAAGAGGACAGAGAGAGAGAAAAGAGGAGAGAGAGAGAGAGAGAGAGAGAGGAGAGAGAGGGAGAGAGAGAGAGAGAGAGAGGGAAAGAGAGAGAGAGAGAGAGAGAGAGAGAGAGAGAGAGGAAAGAGAGAGAGAGAGAGAGAGAGAGAGAGAGAGAGAGAGAGAGAGAGAGAGAGAGAGAGGAAAGAGAGAGAGAAAAGAGAGAGAGAGAGAGGAAAGAGGAGAGAGAGAGGAAAGAGGAGAGAGAGAGAGAGAGAGAGAGAGAGAAAGAGAGAGAGAGAGAGAGAGAAAGAGGAGAGAGAGAGAGAGAAAGAGGTGATAGAGGAGGGAGAAACAGATAGGAGGGAGAAAGAGGGAGGAGAGAGAGGAGGGAGAAAGAGAGAAGAGGGAAAAAGAGACAGGAGAGAAAGGTAGTAATAATTTAATTAAAGACTCGTGCAAAAAAGAGATATAATAAAATTGTAACTGGACGATATCTGTACATGGGAGATATTTGAGAAAAATTCATATGAGGGTAGACGGGGGGGGGGGGATAAGACTAGAAGAAATTAAAACCTTACTTTTTAACATTTTTGTCTGTCCCTTTATCTGTATGATTGTTCTGGCATCACGCAAACACTAATGCATCAAATTGGATACAGTTTTCACAATGAAGAGACTTAATGAAAATCATGGTGAGCGGCAAGAGTTCCACCGACAAGAGTGCTGCTCTTAAATATAATGAAGTAATATATCCTTGTGGTCCTGACATCATATCCTAATAGACCACCCCTGGGGGGAAAGGGATTGTTAGTAATGGAGACTGAGAATCCCATTGTTAGCAATATACCCAACCAGGTCGACCTCCTCGCAGTTCCCCCTGGAAACTATCATGGTTAATTCCTGATGAGTTCATCATGATGTGCTAACTGGCCTGTTTTCATTCTCATCTATCACCCTTCACTGGTGCTCCGCCAGCGTATCCCGTTAGCGCAGACGGGGTTACCATACCATTTTCACCCATCAAAAAAATAGGCCACCCCTTCCTTTCCCGTGGGTGTCGTAAGAGATGATTAGGGGAAGACGAGGGATGGGCAGCAGCGTCCCTTTTAAAACATCTCCCAAGCCTAACTAATGTTGTCAAGTGGCAATTACTGGGAATTCACATTTTATGGAGAAGACTTATGTCCAGCAGTGGACAGTTAACGGTTGGTGATGATGTGACGACTTCAAATGCATTGCAGGGAGTCAGTGGATGCAGGTGGCTCAGGACCGTTCCTTATGGTAGTCTATGGGGAGGCTTATGTCCAGCTGTGGACGTTACCTCACAAACACAATAGTTTGTATGGAAGTTGATGTGCGCGCGCAGTGTATGTTTATTCTTGTATTCCTTCTCACACATATGGCACTTGTATGTACCATTCTCGGTTATTATAGTTGGGTTTCTTTGTATGGATTTCTGGAAATAAGTAACACGTTTAATTCAAGATGTAATTAACACATTGAGGTTGAGGTTGGCCATGGTTTGCCGGATCAGCTAGTATTACATATGTTTAGATAAATAGATAGATAGGTAATAGGGTATTTGCATTACTTCAAGCACACAAATTAAAACATATACCAGAGGGAGACTGTACAAAAGTCAATTGCTTGGGTACCTCTGTCCCATTCGTGTTTCAACCGTGAAGCAGTTGTGTTTGCATGGCTGTGTTTCGGTTTGAAGGGTGGGATATGGCGTGAATTTACTGGGTACAGAGGAATAACACCTGAGTCCTCAGGAATGGCAACGCATGGGGGGTATCATGGGCGAAACAGTATACTCTGTTATGTGCACGGTACTGCTCATGTCTATAGGCGACGGTTACCACTTTCTATCAGGTGGGCCGTCAGCTTGTTTGCCATTTAAGTTGTATAAAAAAAAATAGATAATACATAAAAAGCGAGATAACATAAATGATAAAAAAAAAATACATATGTAAAGCTAAATACAATTTTTTATTACAAAATGGCCACAACTCAGTTTACTGCTTCGCCCTCAAAAGAGCAAAGCACTGATATTCTGTTGCGGCCAAAGGGGATAGGGTAACGATAAAACAATACTACCAGATTATCCGTACAGTAAACAGACAGATATGACAGTCTATCTAGAGCAGTGATTCTCAACCACTGTGCCGCGGCACTTTTGTGTGCTGCCAAATTTTGCAAGTATTTAAAATTTTTGTCATAAACTATTTATGCAGTGTGTTGTAGTAAGTAAATAATTTTTAACTTTTCCTTTGTGTGCCGCCAAATTTTGAAATCGTTAAATATGTGCCGCAACAAAAGAAGGTTGAGAACCACTGGTCTAGAGCATACCTTTTTAAACTTCTGCATGAGCTCATCATGTTTAACTTTTATATAGTCATGATCATTATGAATTTCATGTTGATAAAGCCCATAGTCAAAGCCCACGCTTTGGTTGCTAACTGGGGGGGCTCCACCAATCTTCCGGGCTTTCTTCTTTGACAGCATGCCGAGCAGCCTTTTCTCTGCATTTACACTCTTGAACCTGAATTCCAATGCTGAATTCATAATTTCAATACATTTTGTACATATTTTTTGTGGGAGACCATCATTCATTTTTATCTGAAAATATTATAGACATACAATTAAATTTATTTCATAGTAATATAACATATAAAATGTATGGCTGGTTTTAAAACAAAACTTAAGAACTTTTATTTGAGCAAGTTGTCATCTTCTTAATATGTTTATATGTCTGGTTAGCATACTTATTTCTTGCATATTTTTCGTGAACAGTATTTATATATTTTTATGTATTTGTGTAGGCGTTTATATGCATGTATGTATATGTGTATATGTATGTATGTGTATGTATGTATATGTGTGTGTAGGTGTATATGTGTATATATATATATATATAATGAGTAGGGATAATATTTATATTATTACATGTATCACATCTCCCATATTTAGAACTGACAAAATTTTTCATCGTGCCTCCCAGCAAATTGTTTATAATTACTCCTCTCAATCCAAAGGTTGCCTGCAAGAGATCGCTCTTAGCGATAAGTTCGCCCATTGTTTTCTCATTGTGATTATTTCTTGTAATTGTTTATATTTATAATAAGTTTACTATTGTAATCTTTTGGAGGAAACAATAAAGTGTATCTATCTATCTATAACATTTTTTTCTACTATTGAAAGGGTTCTGTGACTGATTACAATCTCACATAATGGGAAGTGATAAATGTGGCCTAAGATGGAGCTCTCAGGCCCACGAATAGCCTATTCACATTTTCCTTAAATTTGTGCAAGTTATATTTAGTTGAAAAAACATAAAAAGGGAGAGAGTTCCCCGCCTTGGCTGTACACATGATGAAAGATTGTATAAAATATGATATTTTTTTAAATTATATAAGTAAAAAAATTATATAATCATAAATATACAACAAAATAACAAGTCAATGATAATTTTTTTTTGATGGGTGAAAATGGTATTGTAACCCAGCCAGCGCTAATGGGATACGCTGGCGGAGCACCAGTGAAGGGTGATAGATGAGAATGAAAACAGGCCAGTTAGCACATCATGATAAATTCATTAGGAATTTACAATGATAGTTTCCAGAGGGAACCGCGAGGAGGTCGACCTGGTTAGGTATATTGCTAGCAATGGGATTCTTAGTCTCCATTACTAACAATCCTTTTCCCCCTACTATATATATATTAAACGCCTGAACCAATTTAAATTTCGTACACGAATAGATTATATCCTAACTTAACATATAGGTCACTTTATATATTCATGGACAGGTGTAAAACCGCGGGAAAAAAGTAGTAACATAATTATTTTGTAATAAGACAAACTATGTGAACGGATTTAATATCAAGTTTTTACCTCTAATCCGGTAAGCATTTTCAAATCCTCCGTTCTTTTCTGTTCTGTTTCCTTACTGTAGAAAAGAGACACCAAGCCATCAGTACTCAAACATGTTCTACAAATCTCTGTATTAGATTTTTTCTTTTTTCTTCTCGTAACAGGCACTTTAGGGGCATTCCTTTGCCTAGTATTCATACGGTTTAAAAATAAGACGGCAAGCATTTGAAAAATGGAGAACAAATTGTTTATGTTACGATTATTTTAACGTATTATTAATGCTTAATTGTAAATGTAAACAGTGGCAATTGTAGGTACAATTGTTCCGAAGTTGTACATTAACGTGGAAATAATTTATTTTACAAGTCTAAAGTCTATGTAATAAAATATATTTACTAATTTGTATTTAAATAAAGATTTTATACACTTTTAATCGTTGTTTACATTTGTTGTTGTTTTATTTCTCCTAATTGTCACTCGTAGTTGTCAATTTAGTGCCAACCGTAAGAAGAAGGAATCTTTGTGCCAACCTCACTCAAGAAGATGTCATATGCCATAGATAGTAGAAATAAATAAGCTGAATATTTTTAATGTAAATTATAGACAAAACAGGCATCTTGTATCTACAAAAACAGTCAGATAGGCATCTGAGAATAACGAGTTCTAATCAGGTGCTTCGATTTATATATCTGTCAAGCCTGTCTCTCATTATGATAGGCAGATACAATGGAACGCCAAAAGTTTTGATCCATTATAAACAAGACGTTTTTTTAATGAGTGAAAATGGAATGGTAACCCCGCCTGCGTTATCAGTATACGCTGGCGGGGTACCAGTGAGATAGATGAGGATGAAAGCAGATCAGTTAGCCTATTGTAAAAAATTCCGTGAGAATTAACCACGATGGTTTCCAAAGGGAACCGCGTGGAGATCGACCTGTGATAGGGTACATTGCAGGCAATGGAACTGTTAGATCCCATTACTAACAATCCCCTTCCCCCAAACAAGACATTGTATTAGAATTACAATATCCTCTTCAGTGCATATGCGAGCACAAAATGTTTAAGATTAGAACAGTAAATTTAAAGTTCTCTGCTAATTCTAACCTCTATACCAGTGTTTCTAGCAATGCTGTGTTTCGGTTTGAATATGATAATTGTAACAGACCGTTGTTGGAAAATGTTTTTGGTGTTTATCAAAATGAAACGGACACTGGCAAGACACTCTTTTTTATTCAATTCACAAAACAACTAACAACAACTAACAACTCGTGCACACACGTGTCACAGGGCATTCGTTCGGCGCATGCGCGCCGGCATTAATTCAATCAAATACTAACAGATGGCGCTAGTGGTTACAATTATAACATTTTACGAGGTGCGAGGTGCATCGCTTACAATAATGAAATTACACAGTAAAAGCATAACACCAGATAATTACCAGTAGGAGACTTTGTACAAAAGTCGTTTGCTTGGCCACCTCTGTCTCATGCGTGTTTCTACCGTGAAGCAGTTGTGTTTGCATGGCTGTGTTTCGGTTTGAAGGGTGGGATATGGCGTGAATTTACACGGTACAGAGGAATAACATCTGAGTCCTCAGGAATGGCAACGCATGGGGGGTATCATGGATGAAACAGTATACTCTGTTATGTCCATGGTACTGCTCATGTCTATAGGCGACGGTTACCACTTTTCATCAGGTGGGCCGTCAGCTTGTTTGCCATTCTAAGTTGTATAAAAAAAAAACCTTCAGTTTGGAGGAAGAGAGGATTGGTAGTAACTTGAATTAACAATCTCATTGCTAGCAATGTACCCTATTAGGTAGACTTCCACGCGGTTTCCCCTGGAAAATATTGTAATCGATTTATTGTTAGTCACGATGGGCTAACTGACCTGCTTCATCCTCACCTTATCATCCTTCACTGGTGCCTCGCCAGTTTATATCGTTAGTATAGTGGGGTAACCATTCCATTATCAACCATTAAAAAAAATTCTTTCAGTCCTCAGGAAAATGGCTATATGTATCATGGGCGAAGTACTTTATACTCTGTTATGTTCATGGTACTACTCATGTCTACAGGCGACGGTTACCGTTTTCCAGCAGGTAGGTCGTCATTTTGCTATTCTAAGCTGCATAAAAAATAAATGTATTGATATCAGACAAGATGGAAGCGTAATCCAAAGAGAATCAGAACCCTACAATCAGGTACTATAAACGAAAATTTGTTTAAGCAAAAACTATATGAAATTGAGATTTGTTAAGGAAATTAGGTACATGCGTACCATAGGACATTGGCGGGGAAGGCATTCTTAGTAAAGAAAACTATTGCTAGCAATAAACCTAACCAGGTCGACCTCCACATGGTGAATTTATCGTGCCGAATTCAAGGTATATTCATCACGATAGGTTAATTGACCCTATTTTTCCATCATTAGCTATTATTTCTAATCATTAATCATATAAATGGAAATACTGTTCACATACATACAAAAACACACACACACACACACACACACACACACACACACACAGAGAGAGAGAGAGAGAGAGAGAGAGAGAGAGAGAGAGAGAGAGAGAGAGACTGAGACACACACACAGAGAGAGACACACACACAAAAAAACACACACAGACACACACCACACATACGCATGCACACACACACATATTCATAATACTTATTTATACATGTGTATTGGTGGCGAGATCTAAATGAAATAATTGCATTATACAAATTAGTTACACAATTGTCAGTACTGCTAAAAAGCCTATGTTTAATATCTATATGCATGTATATGATAACGCGAGTACTGCTTCCTACAGGACAGGCTTGGCCTAGTGTAGGAAGCAATTATAAATTCAGTGCAAATACAAACATACTTTGTTAAATAAATATATCTTTATCTTATTTATTTCTCACTGGTGCTCCACTGGCGTATATCGTTAGCGTGGGTGGGGTTACCATTCCATTATCATCTCAAAGACAGATTTAGACGGTCGAAGCTGTGGAAAAAAATCTGAAATAATACTTCGAAATAATGTTATTTACCTTCCCTTTAATATGCTTAGTTGCTGATAGTTAGATTTCACACATTTTTAATCACAATTTGTCGATTATTATATTTGATTATGCCGATCGCGGTCGATACTTCTTGTAGGAAACATATACCTTTCTCATAATCTCCGAACAGGGCTTCGGTAAATGTCTGGGGTAATTCAGAGTAATCAGATATAGCCCGTTTACAGAAATCATTGCTACGTCTTTACCTCTTTCATTATTAGTCAGTTTGAACTTGCAAATTTCTTTATTGCATTCCGCAATTTCTTTCAGAGACTTACGAGGCATAAACAATGGGTTCAGTTTATGCACATTGCTCGAATCGTGAATTCGGGTTGAAGATTTAGTCTCGTCGCTTGATTATTTGGCGTCAAAATTCAAATTGGCCATAGTCGAATAGTAGCAAGCCAGGATCGTGTCCATTGGTGGACAGAAACGCCTTTGGAGATTCGGTTTCGGTTTGTTAAATGGATTTGTTTGGACTAAATTTGAATTGACCTCGTTTGTGAACGCTGGAGCTGCTGGTGTGAATCTAGAGGTGTGGATTTTAGAATAGGCGCTACTAGTTTGGTCTTTTGAGTTAGCTGCTCTTGCGGCTCGACAATTCGTACAGAAGCAGGTCGGGTTTGCATCTTTGAAGGAAAGTGGGGGGACAACGTAGCATTTGGAACAGGAGCTTACCGGTCCTAATGGACCCGACTGTATGCAGGGGCCGCTTGGTTTTACAGAGCTGTACATGGGGAAGGGAGGGCATGGGCAATTGTAGCAGGGCCGGAGGGACGGACTACAAACAGGGCTGTCTGTAGCAAGAATCGTATGGGCCACAAGGACAAGATGGGCTGTAGAGTCCACATGGGCCGCAGGGACCACATGATTCGCAAGGACCATAAGGTCCGCATGAGCCGCAAGGACCACAAAGCCCACATGGGCCGCAAGGACTACAAGATCCACAAGGCCCGTAGGGCCCATATCCACATGGTCCACATGGCCCACATGGCCCACATGGCCTACATGGCCTACATTCACAAGGTCTGCATGGTCCACACGGTCCACATCCACAAAGTCCGCATGACTCACATGGGCCGCACACACATGGCCCAACACCGCATGGTCCACAAGGGCCATTTTGTTTCTTCGGGTTTGGTCTGCACGGCCCACCAGGAGTGACGGGGCCTCCACAACTACTAGGTCCAGTTTGTACATGATAAGGTCCACAGAACCAGAAACCGTAAGGATAAGAGTAATAACCAGTCATATACTGGATGCAACGTGCTGGAGTATTACACGGAGCAGGCAGGTAGCATCTACATGGGAATGGACAGCCGCATATACTGCAAAGTTCTTTGAGAATATCGGCAGTGCTCTGTTTTCCTTCTGGAGGTTTCGATGCGTCTATAGATGGAACGAACGCAGTACTCTTAATGGGGTAACAGCACTGCTTGACTGCGAACGGTGTATGTCTGTGATGAGAACAATTCCGATTGGGGAAGATGGCAGACTGCGTCCGAGGCAATTCGTAAAACATTTTTTCTTCGCTAGTTTGGGATACGTCGTGTTGATGATACAAGAAGCACGGGCAAGACATGCTTTTATATAGCCGATTTGTCTTTGGCGGTGTCTCCTCAGTTTTTGGCGTGCGCTTCTTCACTTTCAACAGCGGTATGTCAAGAAATGCTTTGTTTAGATGCTCTCGTAAGCCCATCTTCTTGGTGGCATTTGCTGAAACGACGAGCGGTACTGTGATCACAATCCTAAAGAATTTTAAGAGGGAGTGGTAAAGGTAAATAAAATAAGATCAACGGATTATTGTTTATTTGATTATGATTCAAAGTGCTTAGTTTTTACAAGATAATCGTACTGTATCTAAAAATCTATTACAATTTGACTTTTGTAATTTATATTTCCAAGTTTCGTTTCCATTTTGAACAAGCCTTATAATGTTAAATAGGCTATAAGATAAATGTCATTTAAATTTTGCGTCTTCCGTCGGTTGGGGATTTCTATAACGTGGCACAGAACTGTAGTCAAATGTTCCAGACTTCATCTGTGGGTTATCCCTTTGTGGCTTAGTCTTGATTCCTCTAGGCTGTGTCAGTGGTGGGCAATGCTCATAGATATATCTCGTTGATCTTTTATGACAAATTGGGCTCCTACTGCCGTTTAATTTGTGATCTGAATATTTTGTGAAAGTAGGAGATATTTTAGCAGTAGGCGAAGAATGACTTTTGGCGGGGTTTTGAGTATGTTTTAGACATGGAACAGGATTAGAAGACGAAGGTTTCGTGTAAAACGCTTCTAAAGGGCTATAAAATATATCAGGTTCATATTTCAATTGAGCTTTCGTACTATATGGACAAAAAAGTGAGGACATAGTTGGAGTACTAGGCTTCTTTGGTTCATTGCTCTTGCCGACTGGGCCCGGGGACATGGCCGAATTAAAGGGGAAATATTTGGAAATACCAGCACGGCCTTGTTTAGAACTATCTTGGGGGAGAGGACAATTGATCTGGTTGGGGGGAACTATACCGGATCTAGGTTGATCTTTAGAAGCTTGAGCTCCCATGACGGCTGCTGTTGCCGGGCAAACGCAATACGGCCCGCATTTTCCACATGGCCCACATGATCCACATGGCCCACAAGGTTTACATGGGCCACACGGCCCACAGGGCCCACATGGCCCACAGAGCCCACAAGGCCCGCTAGGCCCACAAGATCCACAAGGCCTGCATGGCCCACAGGGTCCACAAGGCCCGCATGGTCCGCACGATCTACAAGGCCCTACAGGACAACAGTTGCCCGCAACATGATATGGACCGCAAAACCAAAAACCATACGGGTAGTAGTAATAACCTGTCATGTATTGAATACAGCGGGGTGGGGTATTGCATGGTGGAGGAAGGCAGCCACAGCCGCTAGGTCCACCACATGGTCCGCAAGGAAATGGACTGGGGCAACCGCAAACGTTAGGCTTGGAGTAAGCCCTCTTCGACAGAACTTGAGGGAGGTTCGACTGCAGTAGACCAGTTACAAGGGGAAAGGGCGACTGCGTGTATTTCTTAGGGTAGCTGGTATCGGAGAAAACTGGCTTAGTTCTGGGGGGGCTGAGATGTCTTAGAGGTAGATGGAGTCTTGATCTTGTCTCTGGTACGAGGTTCGGACACGAGATGCAGAACCGTAAAGATGGAGTCTTGCACAGCCCGGAGCGGTTTAGTGGTGACAGCTGGCGTGACTTCCCAATCTTCGCGTACCGGAGGAGCAGCGTTTGGGGCTCGTCTCTCGCACGGTTCAGCGCTGCCTTTGCTGCAAAGGTATGTTACGCTATTGACCTCGATTAAAATTCACGTAACTTTCAGATTCAAAGACATCTAAGTGTCTGAATAAAAACCAATGTTAGGGATACAAATTTATTGAATAGCGCATTGAAATACAATTATAAAAATGTGTATAGAAATAAAAATATTATAATAAAAGAGCAAGAAATTTTTAACCGAAAGAAACATGTTCAGGGAAATGTCATGGGGTTACTTTCACGGCGCCTGCGGTTGTGATACGAGAAGGCATCTTCTTATCGTCTTTTTTGCACTCCTCCGGTCTCGGGGCCATTGCCATCGGATATTCTTTGCACATGGGACACGTGCCGCATTCACATTTCTTCGGTTTCGGGCAGGGGCACGGGCAGGGACATGGAGACGGGCAGCAGGGTCCACACGGGCCGCAGGGTCCGGCCGGGCAGGGGCCACACGGTCCACATGGTCCACAGGGGCCACATGGACCGCAGGGACCACACGGTCCACACGGTCCGCAAGGTCCACAGGGGCCACATGGTCCGCAGGGGTACGGGCACCGGCATGGGCCACAGGGGCCGTAGGGGCCGCACGGTCCGCAGGGGCCACACGGTCCGCAGGGGCCACATGGTCCACAAGGCTTTTCACAAGTGGGACAATCATCTTTTTTGTCGTCCTCCTTTTTCTCAGCGAAGTAGCGCAGCGAGCCGCGCTGGTCCCCGCAACTGAGAAGGGTGGTGCGCGCCCAAGGGCCAAGAGACGAGGCCCCGCCGTGGACTGGTGCTGAAAAGGACATCCAAGCTTTATACTCGGCAAGGAGTCAGCTGACGAATGCTATTGAGAAGAACGAAGTCGGTTCGCTCGCCGAGTATTAAAGCGTGGATGTCAGTCGGCGGCGACCACCGTTCTCCAAAATAACACGCGTGCTTTGTGTGTGTTTGTATTTGACGGGGCTTATTTGCCACCATCGTGGTATAAAAAAAAAAAAAAAAAGCAACAGCCGAGTTTCTCGTCCGTTCTTCTTAGCCGACATTGCGTTCCGAATAAATAATAAAAAACATGACTATTCAGAAATGTTTAAATCTAAGGTTACTTGAATGCAACCACTCTTTGGAATCAACTTCCAGCAGCGGTATTTCCGAACCGATACGACATCGTAACCTTCAAGAAAAGAGCATATTCCTTTTTAAAAGGCCGGCTACACACCTGCAATGCCGCTGGTGTTGCGGGTGATCATGGGCGTCACTTACCATCAGGTGAGCCGCGTGCTCGTTTGCCCGCTGTGTTGTAAAAAAAAATTTCTTTTTTTCTATCAACTAATATTACGAATATTTGAAACATATACCTAATTTAGTGCGTTATACATATGACTAATTAAACAATATTGACTTATCTATCTATCTACAAGTATACTTATAATAAATCTGTAGAGAGGTCAACCAGAGGGAGACTTTGTACAAAAGTCGTTTGCTTGGCCACCTCTGTCCCATTCGTGTTTCAACCGTGAAACAGTTGTGTTTGCATAGCTGTGTTTCCGTTTGAAGGGTGGGATATGGCGTGAATTTACACGGTACAGAGGAATAACACCCGAGTCCTTAGGAATGGCAACGCATGGGGGATATCATGGGCGAAACAGTATATTCTGTTATGTCCACGGTACTGCTCATGTCTATAGGCGACGGTTACCATTTTCAATCAGGTGAGCCGTCAGCTTGTTTGCCATTCTAAGTTGTATAAAAAAAAATCTGTATATAAATATATTTCTAAAATAACCATCAGGCGGTGATAAGTGATTGATATTGATGCCAAGAATGCAATCAGTGAAATTTTTGTCTGTTTGTATGTTCGTTATAGAAACAAAAACTACTCGACGGATTTTAACGAAATTTGGTACTATTATTCTTCATACTCGTGGGCAGGTTATAGTATACTTTTCATCACGCTACGATCAATAGAAGCAGAGCAGTGAAGGGAAATGTGTCTGTTACATCAAAACCACTGAACCGTGAGGAAGGACATAGGCTACCTATTTTACAAAAAACGACAGAAACGCGGACGAAGTCGCGGGGAACAGCTAGTTTACAATAAGTCCCTACACAAACAGAGTTAATTAAAAAATACTCGCTCTGCCCATTGTCCAGTCCGCCGTTGTCCAACAGTAGTAGGAATCAAACGTCGACCAATCGACTGGACGTATCGATTCGTTACTGATTACAGTCAGAGATATGTTGGCAACCGTATTTAGAGGGGGGAAGGGTTGTTAGCAATGGAGTATGACAGCCCCATTGCTAGCAATATGCCCTATCAGGTCAACCTCCGCGTGGTTCCCCCTGGAAACCATGAACAATTCTTGTTGAATTCGTCACTATGGGCCAACTGGCCTGCTTCATCCTCACCTATCATCTTTCACTGGTGCCCCGCCGGTGTATACCGATAGCGCAGGTGGGGTTACCATTCCATTATCATCCATAAAAAAACCGTATTTAGACTTTGGTCATGTTTTAATATGTTTTGCCCATCTCTAGTCCATTTAGTAACCACGGGCAAGAAAATGGTGGTTTATCCTAGGCCGGGACCACACAGCAACGAAATCACTAGTGCTAATTATTTTAGTATTAAAATTGTTAGATTTTGTAAAAACATAATCAAAGCGTATTATGTTAAAATTATCATGTTACCAGTAAAAACTGATTATTGTTGAAATGAGTGGGAGACTTTGTACAAAAGTCGATTGCTTGGGTACCTCTGTCTCATTCGTGTTTCAACCGTGAAGCAGCTGTGTTTGCATGGCTGTGTTTCGGTTTGAAGGGTGGGATATGGCGTGAATTTACTGGGTACAGAGGAATAACACCCGAGTCCTCAGGAATGGCAACGCATGGGGGTATCATGGGCGAAACAGTATACTCTGTTATGTCCATGGTACTGCTCATGTCTATAGGCGACGGTTACCACTTACCATCAGGTGGGCCGTCAGCTTGTTTACCATTCTAAGTTGTATAAAAAAAATGTACTCGAAAACTACAAGAGAATGACAAAAATTATGATAAAAATATTTATTTAAGCCTATTTTATAATAAAATTATAATGTACAGGATTCAGTATATTTGATGGATACTAACTATAGACATTTGCATGCTATTAAACATGGCGGAACATGGAGGGAAGGGATTGTTAGTAATGCGCATTACCACTCCCATTGCTAACAACAGGTTGACCTCCCCGAGGTCCCCCTGGGAACCATCGTGCTGAATTCCAAATGTATTCATCACGGTGGGCTAACTGACCTGCCTTTTCTTCCTCACCTATCATGTGTCCCTGGTACTCCGCCAGTGTATACCGATAGCGCGAGTGTAGCTATCATTCCATTATCATTCATTAAAAAAAATCATGGCGAAACATACTAAAGATTAAAAAACAAACTGTAACATCTATGGTTCTGGCAAATAAATTATTATTATTATTATTGATATATATATTTTTTTTATTATATACTAGCGGCCCGTCCCGGCTTCGCACGGGTAGACATTTTTACAACATTTAAAAAAGTGGCTATTGTGACATAACGATAATAGTTGGACATATAGTGTCGCGAAGTTATTTGTAGTTATTGATATTTCCTTCAATATTGTAGAACATACTTTTGTTCTATCGCCAATAGTTTCCGCAGCGCACGCGACCAAAGATATTTTATAGCATTTTTTCTACACCTCGAGTTACGTTACTAAAGTTTTAGTAAGGATTCCCTAATCTTTTCTAGCAATAAATATAGCCTATGTTACTCGGGGTGAATGTAGCTTTCTAATGGTGAGAGAATTTTTGAAATCGGCAAAGTAGTTTTTGAGTTTATTCATTACAAACGTGCATACACACAAAAATACAAATCTTTCCTCTTTATAATATTAGTGTAAATATAACATACATATACGAGTATAGTTCACGCGACGCGAAGTCTCCCTCAGGTATATATCATAGTCACAAAAAAATTCAGACAAGTTGCTCTGTATTTTGAAAATCGCTTACAATAAAAAAACTCCAATTTTATAGCCATTATAGTAAGTATGGTTTTTATACAATATTTATATACTTATTTATATAGGCTTAGTGCGGAAAATGGAGTCCTATTTACATTTACTTATTTATAAAACAAAGTTTCCTCGGTTTCTCTCTTGTTTCAATCGTGAAGCAGCTGTGTTTGTATGGCTGTGTTTCGATTTGAAGGTCCCACCCTTTGGATTTATTTATTTATTTATTCATATAGTTGTGTTTGCATGGCTGTGTTTCGGTTTGAAGGGTGGGATATGGTGTGAATTTACTGAGTACAGAGGAATAACACCTGAGTCCTCAGGAATGGCAACGCACGGGGGGTATCATGGGCGAAACAGTATACTCTGTTATGTCCATAGTACTGCTTATGTCTATAGGTGACGGTTACCACTTTCCATCAGGTGGGCCGTCAGCTTGTTCGCCATTCTAAGTCGTATAAAAAAAATACACAGCATTTTTAGGAGACTATGCAAAATTTGTTTTTATGGGCACCACAGTCCCACTCGCGTCTCTACCGCCAAGCAATCGTGTGAAAAATCTAATTTCGTATCTATATACGATTGTTTCACAAAGACACCGACCTTGATGATAGCAAAATCAGTTATTTTCACTTCAAAACTAAATTATGGGAGTCGATTTAGAAAGATTTTCTTCAAGATCAATCTGTAAGTACGCCATTTTAAATAAATCGCCAAATAAGTTCACAACAAGTTATTAGGTAATAAGCAAAAATAAACAACTTTTTTGAAATCGATTGTAGGTTATTTTACGTGAGATACTTATTTATTTTTATGTATTTATTCATTAGTACATATATGTGTACATGGCGGACTTAATGCTGAAAGCATTCTCTCCCAGTCAACCGTATCGAAGTGGCAGAATACTCGAATGCGGTACTAGTAATTATTGATATACATACATACTAAAATTACATATATAAACGAATAAATATATATAAATAACAAATATACTTACACATATATGATATATACTATATTATACACGAATTTGGGAATAATATAAAGCACTTACATAGTGGCAGTGTATTTTTCTTGTTAACAGTTGTCGCTAGTGGTCGTTTCCATGCACATTTTAGCATGGACACGTTCTTGGGCTGCACCGCCTTCCTCAAAACTAGAGCCATGTTTTATATATATTTTTTTTATTTTTATTAAGCTTAGCCGGCAATGGAAACTTGGAAATTTACTATATTTTTATTGATTTTTTTTTATTGTGTTACTTGAAAATTTGACCCATTGTACGGAGTTTGAAAGAATTTGGTTTGTCAAAACAATTGCTGCGTAAAATTATGTTACGAAATTCAAATGTTGTATTCTTCTTTTTTTTTAGTTCTTTTTATGGTTTCACCGAAGGGGTCGAAGTGTTTTTCCGTGGAGTTTTAATTAATTAATTTATTTATACTTTTGCACGCATTAAAATATGTGTACAGGGCGGACTTAATGCCTGATGGCATTCTCTATCAGTCAACCGTTACGATAAACAGAGGAAGAGAGAGGGTAATTTTTTTTATACAACTTAGAATTGCAAACAAACTGACGGCCCACCTGACGGAAAGTGGTAACCGTCACCTATACACATGAGCAGTACCATGTACATAACAAAGTATACTGTTTCGCCCATGATACCCCCCATGCGTTGCCATTCCTGAGGACTCAGTTGTTATTCCTCTGTACCGTGTAAACTCACTGCCATATCTCACCCTTCAAACCGAAACACAGCTGATTCACGGTAGAAACACGAATGGGACAGAGGTACCCAAGCAATCGACTTTTGTACAAAGTCTCCCGTGGGACTGATAGTCCGCATTACTAACAACTCCTTTCCCCCGTACCCTGTAACTTCACTGCCATATCCCATCCTTTAAACCGAAACACAGCCATGCAAACACAACTAAAACAGCAGTAATAAACAGATACGACATCACAACCTTCAAGAAAAGAGCATATTCCTTTTTAAAAGGCCGGCAGCACACCTGCAATGCCGTTGGTGTTGCGGGTGATCATGGGCGGCGGTAGTCACTTACCGTCAGGTGAGCCGCGTGCTCGTTTGCCCCCTGTGTTGTAAAAACAAAAAAAAAACTGCTTCACAGCAGAAATGCGAGTATCGATGTGGTGAGACGATACTCACCAATATTTATTATATAATTGAATTATAGTATAAATAGATAGATAAACACTTTATTTGAGCCATTTACGACACACGACAAATTAACAAATGAGTTTATACAATCAGATTATTTACACTTTTTCAAATATAAAATAAAACATGAAGTATGGAGATATGTTTTCACCAAGTGTGTCGCAGCGACCCAAACAGGCTACAGCTCAGTGATAGTTTTGCTTAAAAGCAAAGCACTGATATTCAGCTACAGCCTGAATTCAGGCTACACGGACGCGTGCAACAAACCCAGAGTGTAACCTGTGTTAATTTAACAGCCAAAGGTAAAATTGTATTATATAGATACATACCTACATAAATGATGCATAAATAATATAATATATATCAACTTTTATAATATAATTGAATCTTAAAAACAAGCAGTGAAGCAAACATTTTGTTATATACATATTTATAACATGGCGCTTGGTCACGGGACTCACTCGCAAGATGCGCGCGCAGGTCGCGCAGGCGCTTTGTGATTGTTGCCTGCGCGCGCAGAGAAAAAAATACCGCGCACGGGCCAGCGACCAGAGAGAGTGTTTGTTGACTTGGACAATTTTAAAACGTATTTGTTTTATTATAAATTAATTCATGTATTTTAATTATTAATTAAACATATTATAAAGATGAACGCTACAAACAATCCTACATCCAAATAGACGAATTCTAATTCCTCTGGTGGACGTAAAATTTAATAAAAAAAATAAAAATAAATTAATATAATATATAGAGTAATTTATTTATAAACAACACTTGTATACACATCAAAGTGAATTATAAAAACATATTAAATATAAACAGGACTGTATTTAAATGTAACGAGAATTAAAAACAAGCTCACCGCCCGACTGATAGACAGTGTTAACTATTGCCTAAAGACATGAACTACGCCGCACGCTACTACGTCAAAAGTGGTAACCGTCGCCTATAGGGGGGAAAAGGATTGTTAGTAATGGAGACTGAGAATCTCATTGCTAGCAATATACCCAATCAGGTCGACCTCCTCGCGGTTCCCCCTGGAAACTATCATGGTTAATTCCTGATGAATTCATCATGATGGGCTAACTGGCCTGTTTTCATTCTCATCTATCACCCTTCACTGGTGCTTTCACACATAAAAAAAAACCGTCGCCTATAGACATGTACAATACGTTGGCCGTTACAGAATACACTGTGACGCCCATGGAACCTTTCATGCTTTGCTATTCCTGAGGACTATTATGTCATGTCTCCGTACCGTGTACTTTTTTTTTAATGGATGACAATGGAATGGTAGCCCCGCCTGCGCTATCGGTATACGCTGGCGGGGTACCAGGGAAACATGATAGGCGAGGATGAAAAGGCAGGTTAGTTAGCTCATATATATATATATATATATATATATATATATATATATATATATATATATATATATATATATATATATATATACATATCGTAACCTTTGCAATGTCAATGTCATATCCCACCCTTAAAACTGAAACACAGTCATGCGAGCACACGTAGCCGCTTCACGGCGGGAACACGACTGGCACAGAGGTACCCAAGCAAGTAAATATTTATTTTCGCCTAGACACCTTCAGATGTCATCTTCCTTCTTCTAATCTTCATTAAAGCTAGGAGGTTCTACTGCAACAGCCTCGCCAACTACACAAAAAGAAAAAGAAAACTTTAAGCGATTAGTATTTAGAAGCGATTTATCGAAGATTGTTGAGTTTTGAATTACTCGATTAAATAGCGGTGGTCGGTCTTCGAGTGTTGGCAGTCGCACGCATACTAATGGTGGCGGAATTAAACGAGATAATTCTAAACGAATAACCACTTAAAATCCTTACTAATAATTATTAATTACTAATAAAAAATATTTTTTCCCATCTTGCGCCACCTGCCCACTTCTATCTGTTCTCCTTTAACCAAAGGTTGTCTGTAAGAGATCGCCCTAGCGATAACACCGCCTTTTGTACCTTCATGTGTATATTTCAATCTGTATTTATGTTACTGTATTTCACTTGAATTATTCACTTGTCATTGTATATTTTCGTTTATATTATATATATATATATATATATATATATATATATATGAAAGTGTGTTTGTTACCTTATAGCGCCTTCAGGTTTTTTTTTAATGGACGATAATGGAATGGAAACCCCACCTGCACTAACGGTATACGCTAATGGGGCAACAGTGAGAGATTACAGGTGAGAATGAAAAGGCAGGTCAGTTAGCCCATCGTGATGAATACACCTGGAAGTTAGCACGTTGGTCCTCCAGGGGGGAACAGGTCAGTTAGCCCATCGTGATGAATACACCTGGAAGTTAGCACGTTGGTCCTCCAGGGGGGACCAGGTGGTGGTCGACCTGACAGGGTATATTGCTAGTAATGAGACTGATAATACCCAATCCTAACAACCTCAACGTATAAAACAATCACTATAAGATTTGATATACATATGGGAGAGAGAAGCCTTACTATCTATCTTGGTACAGTAACCATATCTCGGTCACGCAAAGTCGCGAGTAAAAGCTTGTGGTTCCCTACATAAATAAATATATTTTGATGAAAAATTATCGTGCCTGAGGGGTCAGGATTTTGCTGGGGATATTGCCCAGGATTTTGTCCAGGAAACTGCTCGCCTCCATGGGAGCCCATGGCCATGCCGAGGGCTTGGCAGCACGAACACATGAGACAGGTCATGCACGCCAGGAAGCCCGCCATAGTGCATAAGCCTGGCTGCGCTCCTGTTAGCATGCGAATGGTAACATAACAAGAAAGAGAGAAATAAATATTTATTTATATAAATAGATAGATAGATAGGTACTCTTTATTGTTCCCTCCATAAGATTACAATAGTAAACTTATTATAAATATAAACAATTAAATATCACACACACACACACACGCACACGCACACGCACACGCGCACGCGCACGCGCACGCGCACGCGCACTCGCACGCGCACGCGCACACGCACACGCGCGCGCAATCACACACACACACACACACACACACACACACACACAAATACCCAAACTCACATGAAACATTATATAATTAGATTATCCCTGTTCGCCGCACCATAACTGTAAAATTACTCGCTTTGACTTCCACGAGACAGGCTTTGCCTAGTGTGGGCTCATAGCTATATTGTACCATAGGCTAATTTTGTTAAAGGAAATAAAGATATTCTATTCTATTCTATTCTATTCTATTCTTATAGTAAGAACTAACCTACTTCATCACGCTCTCTTAACTCAGTACGGTAATATTATAAACATCACTGATATATTTAGTAGCAGCCTGCCAGAGATATTGGAAGCGGCTCACACATATCTCGAGTCGGGGTTAAATACATTTCTTATAACTTTGTATGTTGGCACACTAGATTTATAACATTGATTGGGCTTTTGCTGTTATAATGGTATAATTAATTGGCCACAGCAGAATATCAGTGTTTTGCTCTTTTGAGGGCAAAGCAATAAACTGAGATGTGACCATTTTGTGGCACACGCATGAAGGAATGGTAACAAAGGAGATTGTTAGATTATGTATTTTGTTTTTGTATTTTTTTTATTTGTGCTTTTTTTATTTTTATTCTTTTGTCTCTTTTGCTGCGTATTACGTGTATGTTTTTTTTTTATTGTAATTTGTGTGCTGTAAGTAATGTAAATAAAAAAAAAATTATGAATAAATGAATAAATAAATATTTAATACTTACAATTATTTAGTGATTAATTTTACATTTAAATATAAAAAAAATATTTGACAATAAACAAAAAAATAAACAAGAAGGTGTTTAAAAATTGTGTCCCACATAGACACGACTGGAATTCTGACAAAACCAGTTTTTTTTATACAAGAAAAAACGTTTTTTTTTTCTTGTATATACACGTATATGTATGTTTATGTAACTATGCCATGTTTTATACCTTGTTGTAGTTGTTGCGGGAACCCTCGTGGCGAGTTCTGTTGCGGCGCGTACCCTTGTGGTGGGTACCCTTGTTGGTAGTACCCCTGCGGCGGATACCCCTGCGGCGGATACCCCTGCGGTGGGTACCCTTGCTGTGGATAAGGCTGGTACCCCTGTTGGTAATCCGGAAACACAACAGACTTTGTGGAAATTAACAAATTTGAAATATGTTAATAATTTGCAACTTAAAGTGGCTAACAAGCCAAGGCCCACCTAATAGAAAGTGGTAACCGTCGCCTATAGACATGGTCAGTACCGTGGACATAACAGAGTATACTGTTTCGCCCATGACACCCCCCACGCGTTGCCATTCCTGAGGACTCAGGTGTTATTCCTCTGTACCCTGTAAATTCACTGCCATATCTCACCCTTCAAACCGAAACACAGCCATGCAAACACAACTGTTTCACGGTAGAAACACGAATGGGTCAGAGGTGGCCAAGCAAACGACTTTTGTATAAAGTCTTCCTCTGGTGTTATGTGTATTTATTTAAATGTACTATGTCTAAAATTACATGGTCGTTCAAAGCACGTGCATGGTCCACTAACACCGTGCACGTGTGTACAAATAAAGTCTAATTATTGTATTTTAGTAATACAGTGGTACCTCGACATAAGAGTTTAATTCGTTACGTAACTTCGCTCGAATGTCAGATTGCTCGCATCTCAAAGCAATTTTCCCCGTTGAAATTAATCGAAATACCATTAATCCGTACTCCCATAAAACCACCTTAGTTGTTTTTGTTAAGTGTTAGCCAGAGGTGGGAGAAACTGTTAGACACCAACGTCCAGCCCGCAAGTTGGGCTCGTGTGCAGCGGTGTAGTGTGCGATCCCTCGCATCTCAAATCTTGCTCTCATCTCGAAACAAAATATCGCTCGCTCGGCGGCTCGTGTCTCAAAACACACATATTTTTTTGATGGGTGAAAATGGTATAGTAACCCCCGCCTGCGCTGACGGGATACGCTGGCGGAGCACCAGTGAAGGGTGATAGATGAGAATGAAAACAGGCCAGTTAGCCCATCATGATGAATTCATCAGGAATTAACCATGATAGTTTCCAGGGGGAACCGCGAGGCGGTCGACCCGGTTGGGTATATTGCTAGCAATGGGATTCTCAGTCTCCATTACTAACAATCCCTTTCCCCCTACACACGTATATTAGGGCACTCGTATATCGAGGTACCACTGTATAAGATATTTACCTCATTGTAACCCTGGCCATAAGGTGGTGTCACATTTGCATATTGCCCCTGGGGTACACCGTCCGCCCCTGGTGGGGGATAGCCCCCATGAGGGGTCTGGGAGTATTGGAAGTTAGGGGAAAAGCTGGTAGGGGCGCCGCCAGGTCCGTGGTATGGCTGCTGTGGGCCTTGCCCTGCCTATGTATAAAAATAATTGTTTTTTTATACAACTTAGAATGGCAAACAAGCTGACGGCCCACCCGTTGGAAAGTGGTAACCGTCGCCTATACACATGAGCGGAACCATGGACAAACAGAGTATACTGTTTCGCCCATGATACCGCCCATGCGTTGCCATTCCTGAAGACTCAGGTGTTATTCCTCTGTACCCAGTAAATTCACTGCCATATCCCACCGTTCAAACCGAAACACAGACATGCGAACACAACTGCTTCACGGTAGAAACACGAATGGGACCGAGGTACCCAAGCAATCGAGTTTTGTACTAAGTCTCCCTCTGGTGAAAGAATAAGTCAAGTGTGAATTGAATTCAGACACTGAGGGTTCTGTACAAAAAATTAACTAGAATAGAAACTCTATTTGGAGTAAGAGGAGTGATCGTTGGTAATGGAGTCTAACAGCTCCATTGCTAACAGGTCGACCTCCACGCGGTTGCCCCTGGAATCTATAGTGATTAATTCTTGTTGAATTTAATACACGATGAGCCAACTGATCTGTAGATAACTCATCCATTTAACTACTCATTAACCTTTGGTTCCATTTGGGAAGGGTTTGTTATTAATGGGGAGTTTAGTATGGTCCCGGCATAGAGTAGGCCACCGCTTCCATTCCCGTGGGTGTCGTAAGAGGCGACTGAGGGACGGCGAGGGACGGGCAGCAGCGTCCCTCTTAAAACGTTTCCAAAGCCTAACTGCAGTTGTCAATCCGCCTGCCAAGCGTGGCAACTACTGGCAAAACCCCCCAAGGGGGAGGCTTATGTTCAGCAGTGGACAGTTAAAGACAGATATGAGTGAATGAAACAATGAAAATGTGAGCTTGTTCATCACAATGTTCAGATAGATAGATAGATACTCTTTATTGTTTCCTCCAAAAGATTACAATAGTAAACTTATTATAAATATAAATAATTACAAGAAATAATCACAATGAGAAAACAATGGGCGGCCTTATCGCTAAGAGCGATCTCTTGCAGGCAACCTTTGGATGGAGTGGAGTAATTATAAACAGTTTGGTGGGAGGCACGATGAAAAATTTTGTTAATTCTAAATATGGGAGATGTGATACATGTAATAATATAAATATTATCCCTATTCATTATTATATATATATATATATATATATATATATACACCTACACACACATACACATATATATACATATTAACACATATATAAATACACATAATTTTTCAGTTTTATCAGTTTTAATCATTTCAGTATTATTTATTATTAGTAACGGCTACCATTTCTCATAAGGCGGGCCGTCAGCTTGTTTGCTTTTATAAATTAAACAAAAAAAAAATCTTACCATACCACTTTGATGTTTAAACAAAATACAATATTATTAAACAAGGTAATAAATTTATGAATTACATTATAAAATCACTATTAATAATTTAATAAATAATCGTTTTAAATCCATAATCATTCGCTTGACAGAAGTATATTTTGACAAATGTGACAATAGCTCTGTCATAGACAGAAGAAAGAAGTAGAGTCTTTATCAAAGATTTCGGAATAGAATAGATGGAATGCATAATTCACATAGTGTGCTGCTCGTTGTATTTATGACATTGCCAATGCGTTAGAGAGGGATAGACGTATACAACAGGGATAGACGTAAACACATCTGCCTTTTGACTAGTTCGTAAAAGTCGAATTTGTCAAGTTATGTCACTTTTTTTTCTTGGTCGTAAAACCCTAATTGTTCTTAGGTATAAATCTACCATTAACACAATTTTGTCAAATGTGACAATAACTCTGTCATAAATAGAAGAAAGAAGAAGAGTCTTCATTCCTAGTACCCTAAGATCCCGACGTTTAATTCTGCATCATATCAGCCATTATCCGTCCACTGCTGGACATAAGCCTCCCCCATAGATCGCCATAAAGAACGGTCCTGAGCCACCTGCATCTACTGACTCCCTGCAATGCATTTCAGGTCGTCACTCCATCTAGTGGAGGGTTGTCCTACACTGCGTTAATCCGTACGCGGTGGCCACTCAAGAGCCTTTCTTCCCCATCGGTTGTCGGTTCTTTGAGCTATGTGACCGGCCCATTGTCACTTCAGCTTGCTTATCCGGCTATGACAATCACAATGAAATTGACAACTTAATATTAGAAAATAATCGTCTACGAAAAGTCACTGAAGAACAGAAGAATACTATAATTAATTTAAAAAATATATATACGAAGTCTCCATCAGTATCTCAAAAAATTAATATGACACCAAAAATAAAAAGGTGTATTAATACACAAATCAATTTGGATCTTGGAAAAACTGAACAAACAGAAATAAATCAAGAACTTATAAACAAAACAAAACTCAAAACACAAAACTCTGTCTTATCTATGACCCATATGTCTACTACTCAACAGATATGTCATAAAAAACCATTGGCAATGCCTAATGAAAATAAAACTAAGTTTACTATTCCACTGGATGAGGGCGCTTGCAATCAAAATAATAAACAGATATTTACTCGTATATTTGGAGCACAACAATGTATTAATCTAGCTTCACGTTTAATTTATTCTAGACGAAATACTCAATATAAGAAATACAAAATAACTTCAGTGACACAACCTCTTGCATATTCAGAAAGAATACTCCAAGATTGTAATACCATCATAGATTCCTCAGATAACTATCTTATCCTTGGCCTTGGTGAAAATGATAGCGACCCTATGAAGTTGCAAATAGAATTAATATCAACATTAAGTAAATTCAAAAACGTAAATATTTTAATATTAAGTGTTAAGTATAATAAATATCTTGACGAACGTCGAATGAATTATATGTTTAAAAATACTAGTCGATACTTTAATAATTGTACTTTTATTGACTTAACAAATTGTTATTCTAATATCAATTATCTATCTATAATATGTCAAAGAATAAATTTTACAATTGACTGTAATGACTATGACAGGGAATTCATAACTTGTAAAAAACGAATTATTTCTAAACGATGTATACAAAGAAACATAGAAAAAAAGAGTACAATACCTTATAATTTCCGACGGGATAATCTAAGAAAGAACAGCTATACACCCACATCTCACAACATATCACAAACAATAAATTCATTGCCACCAGTAAAGGGGACCATTCCTTATTATTTCTCTAAAATCCCAAAAAGACCATCTGGCCATGACACGATAGATAACCGCTGTGTTAATGACATCTGTCATCCAACTACCCCCTTTTTTCGACAATAATAATAGTTATGATTATTGTGAAATAAACTTACTACACCAAAACATTGCTGGATTAATTAATAAGAGTAGCTACTTAGAATTGAGTTTAAATGAGTTAGCGCAAAATAAATCATGCATCGATATTATATGCCTTTCAGAAACATTCGTAAAAGCAGGGGATGAAATTAATATAAAAATCAAAAACTTTAATGTTGTGAGTTCATTTTCTAGGAAAGCTGAGAAACGTGGTGGTGTATGTATCTTGTTACGAAGTACAATACGGTGTAAAACTATAAATTTATGTGATGAATTTTCTGAGGAAAAGACTTTTGAGTGTTGTGGTATCAATATTCCTCTTTTGGACTCCATCATAATCTGTTTATATAGAATACCGAACTCCAATGTATCAATTTTTTTGGACAAATTTGAATTGCTTCTACACAAACTGACCAAGAAAAGTAAACACATAATAATTGCCGGGGATATAAACATTGACATTTTAAAAGATAACAATTCGACATCGAGACTAAATGACATACTTCTTAATCATAATATTAAGCTTCATATCAAAGAACCAACTCGAAAAAATACATGTATCGACAATATTTTTAGTAATATAAAGAACGCAGTAGGCAATGTACATAAACTGGAGCTATCTGATCATGACACAGGAAAGACATTAACATTTTCAGGAAAAAAAATAAAAAAAATTGATTACTGGTATATTAAAAAAAGAGACTACTCTAAGATTAATATATCCAAGTTTCAACAATGTATGTCAAGTCTTTCGTGGTATGAAGTCTTTAGTGAAAAGGATACAAATAAGTCATTTAATAGATTTCATGACATTTTTGTTATGTTTTATGACTTGTGCTTTCCTACAGTACGCATAAAAGTTAATGCTAACACATCATGTCCAAAATGGTTTACTAAGGGAATTAAAGTATCTTGTATACAAAAAAGGAAACTAAGATACATGGCATATAAAAAAAAATCTATTAAAAATAAAATAAACTTTATAACTTACGATAAAATATTAAAAAAATGCATAAATACCTCAAAAAGACATGTTAACAATCACTACATAAGTAACTCCAAAAATAAATGTAAGGCATCTTGGGACATTATTAAAGACAAAAACGATACAGGAAAAGGTTACCAGGAAATTGAAGCTGTACAAAACCATGGCAAAATAGAAAAAGACCCAATAAAGATAGCTAATATTTTCAATAATTTTTTTAATTCTGTGGTTGATAATTCCAAAAATTCTCACTTACATCGCAGTAATAAAAACGCCACAAACCAATTGGATAAAACTATATTCCTGGAACCTTGTAGTAGTAATGAAACTATTAAACACATATCTTCACTAAAAAATACAAAGTCCATAGGATTTGATGAGATATCAACCACTATCTTAAAATCCTGTGCAGATATTATTGCACCTGTATTAACCCACATTATTAACAATTCTTTTACTCAGGGTGTATTCCCAGAGAGATTAAAAACAGCTATAATAAAGCCCTTACATAAAAAAGATAGCAAACTTGAACTAGGCAACTACCGACCTATAGCATTAAACTCAAACTTGTCCAAAGTATTTGAAAAAGCCATGCATAAACGCCTCACGAATTTTTTTAACCGATTCGATGTGATTAAACAATCACAAAACGGATTTCAGAAAAATAAATCCACAACATTGGCAGCTTTCACTTTAGTTAGTTCCGTCACAGATTGTATAGATAAAAAAACACCAGTTACAGCTATTTTCTTAGACATGAGCAAAGCCTTTGATGTAATTAATCATGACGTACTAAAGGACAAATGTGAATTATTTGGTATCAGGGGGTTAGCCTTAAAATGGGTAGAGAGCTATCTACGTGACCGATATCAGTGTGTAGAAATTAATCGCATTGATAAGAATTTAAATTCCTCAGCATATAGATCCACTTTCCTTTGTAACAAAACAGGTGTCCCTCAGGGAAGCGTTTTAGGGCCTCTTCTGTTCTTAATAAGTGTAAATGACCTACCTGATACAACTCAAGAACAATGTATATTATTTGCGGATGACGTCTCGATAATAGTACCACATAATGATCCAGCTATTAATTATAATGATAGGATCAATATAACACTTACGCAGATTGCGGACTGGCTTGATAGAAATCAACTATGTATAAATACAGAGAAAACAAAATATGTCCAATTTTCTAATTACAATTCCACAAATAAGAACCTAACAGTAAAATATCGAAACAAATTAATTTCCAAAGATAATGTAGTAAAATTTCTAGGTATTACGTTAGATGAAAATTGTAATTGGAAGATCCATATAAATGTGTTATGTACTAAAATTAATAAATTTGTATATGCACTCAGACGTCTACGCAATACAGCCAGTAAAAATGCAGCTCTTACCGCGTATCATGGCTACGTTGGATCTATATTGCGATATGGAATCTTACTTTGGGGTAAAGCAACATTGATTAACAAAGTATTCATTTCACAAAAGAAATGCGTTAGAGCTATCTGTGGATTAGCGCCTATGGAATCATGTAGAAACTATTTTAAAGATATAAAAATATTAACAGTTACGAGTTTATATATCTTAGAAATTGGAATCTTTGTTAAAAAACACCCACAGTTATTTAATAAAATTTGTGAAATTAATAAATTTATCAAAAGGGACCCTACCAAACTACACATGCCTATATGTAAGAGTAGCCTTTATCATAAAAATTGTTTTGTGATGTGCATAAATATTTACAATAAGATACCCCAGTCATTTCGTGAAATGCCCTTTGAAATTTTCCGAAGAAAACTACGAAATTGGCTTAATGAAAAGTGTTTTTACACGATAAAAGAATTTGTAAGTCTGAATGGCAGATTAGACTAAGAATGCATTTTACGTAATAATATTAATAATATTACATGTACAATTTTAATGCTTTATAACTATAATATCGACTATTTTTAAATGTTGACATAATTAACTAATTCAATGTAACAATTAATATGTATTTAGAATAATTATTTGGACATACATAATTGATAAACTTTTACTTAACATGTGCTAAGACAAAATTTGCATGCCTTTAGATAAGGCGAAATGTGTAGTTCAGTTACCATTTTAAGACCTTTGTACCACATTTCGAGCAAATAAATTATTCTTATTCTTATTCTTATGTCGGTTATTTCCGAATTGAATTCTGCATATATAAAACTGTTTAAACTTTATATTAAGGTTGGATAACGCTAGTAGACCCGAGGGAGACTTTGTGCAACAGTCGTTTGCTTGGCCACCTCTGTCCCATTCGTGTTTCAAGCGTGAAGCAGTTGTGTTTGCACGGCTGTGTTTCGGTTTGAAGAGTGGGATATGGCGTGAATTTACAGGGTACAGAGGAATAACACCTGAGTCCTTAGGAGTGGCAACGCATGGGGGGTATCGTGGGCGAAACAGTATACTCTGTTATGTCCATGGTACTGCTCATGTCTATAGGCGACGGTTACCACTTTCCATCAAGTGGGCCGTCAGCTTGTTTGCCATTTTAAGTTGAATAAAAAAAAAGTAAAAGTCTATGAGTGGTTACTATGGTTACCATTTATCATCCGTCATCTCTCTGCCAACATAAACTGTTGTATTTTGTAAATCGTGTAATAACAAGTGTACATGTCTGCTCCTGCGGACTGTGGAGATGGTTATTTTTTATGGGTGAAAATGGAATGGTAACCCCGCTTGCGCTAACGGGATACGCTGGCGGAGCACCAGTGAGGGGTGATAGATGAGAATGAAAACAGGCCAGTTAGCCCATCATGATGAATTCATCAGGAATTAAACATGATAGTTTCCAGGGAGAACCGCGGGGAGGTCGACCTGGTTAGGTATATTGCTAGCAATGGGATTCTTAGTCTCCATTACTAACAATCCCTTTCCCCCCTATGAAGAGGGCTATGCCCGGAGTCTCTTTGCGTGATAGAATCCAAAACGAGGATATCCGCAAAAGAACCAAAATAACCGACATAGTCCGAAGGATAAGCAAGCTCAAGTGGCAATGGGCTGGTCATATAGTTCGAAGAACCGACAACCGATGGGGAAGAAAGGTATGTGCACAGATATTCAAATCCTAAGAACAAGGAATTACATAGAAGGAATGATAAAATAAAAACTGTAAATCATACGGTTGCCTCCTTTCTTCTTATGCAAATATAATTAGTAAAAAGAGGACGGAAGATACACCGTCAGTTGCTATTTTTCTCAATTCATAGCAGGCTAGTGTATAGACTAGACAATGTTATACGGCCGTATAAGCCTACCAAATACAGATACAACCCGCTCGTATACTTTCAACATAAACTGTGTCCAATATATAATCTAGTAATGTAACATTTGTTGTTGAAAAATAATTGAATTTAATATATATATATATATATATATATATATATATATATATATATATATATATATATATATATATAATACATAAGAAGAAAGAAGGCAACTATATAATTTACACTATCTATTTTATCAATCGTCTCTATTCAAATACACTTGTTTACAAGCACTTTTAAATCGTCATTTTTTTTTTAATCTACTGCAGGCTTCGGAAGGTTGTTATCTGTTGAGAAGAGCCTGCGAGAAACTCGACAGTTACTCTTTTAAATCTCTGTTAACATTATGTGTGTTTATTTAAATGCACTATGTCTAATATTACACGGTCGTTACAAGCCCGCGCATGATCCACTAACACCGTGCACGCTTGTCATTCAAGTCATTGTTTAGTGTGTAATAGGCTTCGTTCAATATTATTATATCCATTCAGTTAAAAAAAAAGAATTTACCAAATTTAGGTTCTTTTTTTATACGACTTAGAATGGCAAACAAGCTGACGGCCCACCTGATGGAAAGTGGTAACCGTCGCCTATACACATGAGCAGTACCGTGGACATAACAGAGTATACTGTTTCGCCCATGATACCTCCCATGCGTTGTCATTCCTGAGAACTCAGGTGTCATTCCTCTGTACCCAGTAAATTCACGCCATATCCCACCCTTCAAACCGAAACACAGCCATGCAAACACAGTTGCTTCACGGTTGAAACACGAATGTGACAGACGTAGCCAAGCAAATGACTTTTGTACAAAGTCTCCCTCTGGTAAAACCTTCTTTCCCTTTGCAATATAATATGGGGAATTTCAAAAAAGGTGCCTACAAACATTTAAAAGGTCGGCAAAGCACAAGCAACTCCTCTCGTGTTGTCAGCCGCTTTCTATCAGGTAGACTGTCCGCTTGTTTATCTCCCTAACAAGAAAAAATAATCTAAAATTATCGCAAACGAAGTCGCCGGCGAAAGCTAGTATATTCGTATCTATTGTTAACCCTTCTTTGCATAATGCTGGAAATTTCCATTATAACATTGAATGCCCAAAAATTATACAAAAGACCAAGTACACTTTAAGTTGATCGTGTCTGGATACCTTTTTAATGTCCGTTGCAGAAAAAAAAAACATAGCTGTCAAATTAATTTTTTTAACCATTTTCCCTTTAATTTTGAACATGAATTATATCACCTTGATTTATTTCGCCAATAAAAAAAAAAATCATTCAAAGAAGAGTTATGCCATAGATTATCTGTTAACGATGTTGGTATAGCAGTATAGTATTAGATTATCTGTGGTATAGCCTTGTTTTGTCGTAATCTCACGACCATAAACTCATGGGTTTGCACAAACGAGATAAGTTATTTAAATAACCTTGACAAATTAAATTTATTGGTTAAATTAGCTACTGGATTTAGTAAATTTAGCTTTCCAATTTTTTTTTTGAGAACATTAATAAAAACAATAGAGAATAGAAGAGGCAAAATGCTGGGCCATCTTATACGACATGACGATTTTTTAAAGAGTATAGTAGTAGGAAAAATAGAGGGTAAAAGAGGAAGTGGAAGACGGAGGAATTACTATATGGGACAGATGAAGCAAACACTAGGTGTCATGTCGTATAGGGAGGTCGAAGATATGGCCTGGGATAGAGCTGGCTGGGGGAAGATGCATGAATTAGTTGCACCGACAAGAGGGAACTGTTCACCGTGAAGAAGAAGGTTTCTGACCAAAGTTATATCCAAATTTAAAGTTAAACACACACATTAAACGTCTTTCAAAAAAAATAAAAACGTTCACGCTCACTTTTTTACTTTATCCGAGCAGTGAGTACTTTATATTATTCTCAATTTCGTGTACAATATAGTATATATCATATATGCGTAAGTATATCTGTTATTTATATATATTTATTCGTTTATATATGTAATTTTAGTATTTATGTATATCAATAATTACTAGTACCGCATTCGTGTATTCTGACACTTCCCTGCGGTTGACTGGGAGAGAATGCTTTTAGCATTAAGTCCGCCATGTACACATATATGTACTAATGAATAAATAAATAAATTAAAGAAAAATGTATATATCAGTCATAATTTCGTGTACGAATTTTGAAAATCTATGCATTGGTTTGGACGAAATATCGATTTAGAAAAAATTGAAGACACTTTTTTTGATTAAACTTATGTATGTATTATGTATGTATAACTTACAATTTAAACGAATTAATTTGAAATACGCAGATTGTAGTTTAAACATCGAATTTGGATTTTTTTTTTCACATTTATTACTTTTTCACAACACAGGGGGCAAACGAGCATGCGGCTCACCTGGTGGTAAGTGACTACCGAACCTAATCTGACAATAACGTTCCAGAACTGATCTTCAATGTGATGAAGTGCTTAAAATTTACGATCAGACATAACGCGATGTATATATAGATAAATAGTAATAACCATTTACCATTTTACATATTTACCAGAGGGAGACTTTGTACAAAAGTCGTCTGCTTGGGTACCTCTGTCCCATTCGTGTTTTACCGTGAAGCAGTTGTGTTTGCATGGCTGCGTTTCGGTTTGAAGGGTGCCATATGGCGTGAATTTACAGGGTACAGAGGAATAACACCTGAGTCTTCAGGAATGGCAACGCATGGGGGGTATCATGGGCGAAACAGTATACTCTGTTATGTCAATGGTACTGCTCATGTCTATAGGCGACGGTTACCACGGTTTTTATATATATTAATAAAAATAAATCGACCACTTTTTGTGTTAAATACCAGAAATATGTAGCAATAATCACAAACTGTTTAACATTATACTCATTAGAAAACTCCTTGTTCAGTACGCCGGTAGCAATTAGTAATTTATAATGCCTACGAGACAGCTCAAGGTCTTAATCTTAGTCAGCGGTTCCCAAACTTATTTTATCTACTGCCCACTTTGAGAATAAATTATTTTTTAACGCTCCCATTTTTTCACCTACTTTTTTTTATGCAACTTAGAATGGCAAAGCCCACCTGATGGAAAGTGGGAACCGTCGCCTATAGACATGAGCAGTACCATAGACATAACAGAGTTTTCGCCCATGATACCACCTATTCGTTGCCATTCCTGAGTACTCAAGTGTTATTCCTCTGTACCTAGTAAATTCACGCCATATCCCACCCTTCAAACCGAAACACAGCCATGCAAACACAAGTGCTTCACGATAGAAACACGAATGGGACAGAGGTACCCAAGCAGACGACTTTTGTACAAAGTCTCCCTCTGGTAAAATACTTGAAAAACTTAAAAATCACTATCACTGCAAGATCAACAAATCACCCCCCAAGCCTCTACACAATGCTCCCATTTTTTTTTGGGTCTCTTACCCCCACCCTTTAAGCCTGCAGCGCCCACAAGGGGGCGTTCTCGTCCACTTTGGGAAAGACTGAATTATATTATTGACTAGCCGACTTGAGGTTTCTGATAACAGTTTTAAATTTATAAAAGGCAGATACAAAATTATCTTCGGTATTTCATTATAACATTTAATGCCCATTCCCAAAAGACCTATTATTTTTTTCTAAACAATGATTTGGAACAGTAAAACGGAATAGAAAATACGCACATTAGTGTAAACTTTTTATGGTGGTTTTGTGTATGCTAGTGTTATGTTTCGTTTTGTTTTTATGCCCCATACATCCATCCGAAACATTCCCATCTCTGCCAACCGGAATCGTCTTTCATTCATTACCTTTAAAGACCAACTAGCGGCCCGTCCCGGCTTCGCACGGCTAGACATTTTTATAACATTTTAAAAAGTGGCTATTGTGACATAACGATAATATTTGGACATATAGTGTCGCGAAGTTTTTTGTAGTCATTGATATTTCCTTCAATATTGTAGAACATACTTTTGTTCTATCACCAATAGTTTCCGCAGCGCACGCGACCAAAGATATTTTATAGCATTTTTTTTACACCTCGAGTTACGTTACTAAAGTTTTAGTAAGGATCCCCTAATGTTTTCTAACAATAAATATAGCCTATGTTACTCAGGGTGAATGTAGCTCTCTAATGTTGAAAGAATTTTTGAAATCGGCAAAGTAGTTTTCTGACTTTATTCATTACAAACATACATACACACAAAAATACAAATCTTTCCTCTTTATAATATTAGCGTAGACATACCTACAGATCTATGCTGTGTGCTCAAGGCATAGAATGGACCACCATTTCCTTTCCCATAGGCGTAGTAAGAGGCGACTAGTTGAATATAATCGTCGACGGATGGGCAACAGAGTTTCCCTTATAACATAACCAAAACCTAACTGTGGTTGTCGATCCACCTGCTAAGCGTGGCAACTAATAGCAAAACTCCTTAATAGAGGCAGGCCTATATCCACCAGTAGACAGGTAATGGGTGATTTAATGACGATTTAAATCCATGTATAAATACTCCACCTTGTTTTACAACACACGGGGCAAACGAGCATGCGGCTCACCTGACGGTAAGTGACTACCGCCGCCCATGATCACCCGCAACACCAGCGGCATTGCAGGTGTGCTGCCGGCCTTTTAAAAAGGAATATACTCTTTTCTTGAAGGTTAACGATGTCGTATCGGTTCGGAAATCATTATAAAGTACTTGTCTTGACATAAATATTGCATCTAATGCGAATTGTATAAATTATATTAATTAATTAAGCTTATAATTAAGCTTAGTAAATGGACTTAATAAGGCTTATATAAGTGTATAATAACTGTGTTTTTTATTTACTTATTACTCATGACTTCATGCTTTTTTTATTCAACTTAGAATGGCAAACAAGCTGACGGCCCACCTGATGGAAAGTGGTAACCGTCGCCTATAGACATGAGCAGTACCATGGACATAACAGAGTATACTGTTTGCCATTCTAAGTTGTATAAAAAAACAATTTATAATGTACATTTTAGACAGTTCTGTTTCAATTACAGTTGTAAATTAACAATGCTAACGTGTTAATTTTAAATGGGCTGGCAGTGTGCGTTGTGGGAGTTCACACGGATAAGCACGGTACTTTAAAACTTTATCAGTGTGTTACATTAAAATTTAATGGAAACTTAACCAGGCTTTTTCCCGTGGTGGGAGGGAGGAGGAACGGTTTCTTTTAATAGTTGATAATTGAATGGCCTGCGCTATTGGTATACGTTGGAGAGGTACCAGGCAAACATGAAAGGTAAGGATAAAAAGGCAGGTTAGTTAGCCCATCGTGACGAATTCAATGATATTAATGAATGATTTTAAAAAAAAAATTCTATATGGAACAATCTATAAGTAAATCCTTTTAAAAAAAAAAGGATTTTCCAAATCGACTGTTCACAACTGACGGAGTTATGAGGTGACAAACGTAAAAAATAGGCGTGTAGGTCCCTGCGTAGAATAGGCCATCCCTTCCATTCCCGTGGGTGTCGTAAGAGGCGACTAAGGGACGGCGAGGGATGGGCAGCAGCGTCTCTCTTAAAACATCACCAAAACCTAACTGCTGTAGTCAACCTGCTTGCCAAGCGTGGCAACTACTGGCAAAACCCCTCTTATGGGGGAGACTATGGATATATGCATTGGAGAATACCAGAGGGAGACTTTGTACAAAAGTCGATTGCTTAGGTACCTCTGTCTCATTCGTGTTTCTACCGTGAAGCAGTTGTGTTTGCATGGCTGTGTTTCGGTTTGAAGAGTGGGATATGGCAGTGAATTTACACGGTACAGAGGAATAACACCCGAGTCCTCAGGAATGGCAACGCGTGGGGAGGTATCATGGGCGAAACAGTACACTCTGTTATGTCCACGGCACTGCTCATGTCTATAGGCGACAGTTACCACTTTCCATCAGGTGGGCCGTCAGCTTGTTTGCCATTCTACGTTGTATAAATAAATAAAAAAAAAAAAGAATCAAAGACTGGTACAATAAATATTAAAAAGGAAAATATATATATATATATATATATATATATATATATATATATATATATATAATTGAATCGGGACCCTCCATTTTTGAAGTCGGTTTAGAATGATAATGCCTAGCGCTGCTGTATGCAGCATCACGCTTTATTAAGTCACCCCAGTAGTTGTTAAAATCATTCAAGGTCGAGGACCATATTTTTCCATAGTATGAAATTTGTATGTACTTGTATGAGTCAACTAGTGATGTAGGTAAACATTTAAGATACGGTTCCATTAATGCGACTTTACAAACGCTCCATGCATTATTATTATTATCTACACATATAAATAAAATTAGACCGTCTGTTTGTAATATTGAAATAAACGTTTTTTTACTACATCTATATGAATATATATACGGTACATACACCAAAATAATATTTTTTACAATTTTTGTCTGTCTCTCTGTTTGTTCCGGCTAATCTCTGAAATGGCTGGACTGATTTTGACGTGACTTTTATTGGCAATTGAAAAATTCTTTTATTTTAGAAAAATAATGTTGCAATGTCCAAGTAATGCCTGGTACCGCGCGCAGTTTACGCGCATGCCACGCGGACGAAGTCGCGGATACAGCTATTGTCAATAAAAATATAACTTAATTTGGAATAAGTAAAAATAAAATTAAATTAAGTAGGTATAATAATAAAAAATATATTAAAAAATTAAAGAATCGACTGTTAGGCGGAACGAAGTTCGCCGGGTCAGCTAGTTATTTATATATGTAAGAAAGAAAGAAATGTTTTTGTTCAAGTTAACTTAGAGTTAAGCGTTTCTGAATAGTCATTTTTCATTACTTACTTACTTATAACGTTGTTTCTTTTTTTTATACAACTTAGAATGACAAACAAGCTGACGGCCCGTTTAATTATTGTGAACATATCGTTGGTGTATCTTTTATAAATAAATAAATGTAGGTGTATAGAATTAGTTTATTTGCATAAAAAAAAGTTAGTTTTTTTATGCAACTTAAAATGGCAAACAAGCTGACGGCCCACCTGATGGAAAGTGGTAACCGTTACCTATAGACATGAGCAGTACCGTGGACATAACAGAGTATACTGTTTCGCCCATGATACCTCCGCACGCGTTGCCATTCCTGAGGACTGAGGCGTTATTCATCTGTACCGTGTAAATTCATACCGGAATATGTTTACTGACCATGTATGACAAATTTTTTAGTGATTGGTTTAAACCTTAAAGGCGCTATAAGGTAATAAACAAACAAAAAACTCTTCACATTTATAAAATTAGCCCATTAAAATAATAAGAATTATGGTCTTTCTGTTTTATATTGTTTTATTAACTATATATAGTCTAAGCTTCTACCGGACGCGCCAACGAAAACTCAGCTTAACACGCGTACCGGGCTTAGATATAGAACATGAGACCGCTTCAGTGTCCAGTTTGTGGTGAGTTTCATAGCTGATTAGTCGCTTGCTGAGATCGCCAATTTGTGAAAAGTTTCAATTAAAAAAAAAAATAATGCCAGTGGTACCAGTCGTCAAATTCGAGAATGGCTACACTTGTCCCGTCATCGGACTTGGCACATGGAAAGTGAGTACTGCCAACTTATTTAAGCAATTTAAAAAAAGAAAAAAAAATATTTTTGTATTTATTTATTCTTTATTGTACACAAAAAATTACAACATATAATACATATAAAATAAAGATGTACAACAGGCGAGCTTAACTCTGTAAGAGTTCTCTTCCAGCAAACCCTGAGTGGAAAGGAGCATTAATTACTAGCGGGCAGTGTGCGTACAATAATAGGAGGAAATATTATAGATGTTTCTATTAAAAAATAATAAATATGTTGACATATATAAGAAGTTTATATTAGGGTTATAAAAAAAAAGTCAAACGGCGGGAAGAGAAATGAATAGCTGTTTATATTTTAAAGAAATGTCATAATTTAGAGTCTTAAGTGAGGTGAAAGCCAGCCAGTATTAAAAATTATAGATAAAGGTCAAAATACAGGTCAAATCGAAATTGCTTTTTTTTTTAATGAGAGAAAATAAAATTGTAACTTCGCCCGTTCTATCGATACACGCTGGCGGGGCATCAGGGATGATAGGGGAGAACGAAAACAGGTCAGTTGACCGTCTTGACAAATTTATCAAGAATGGTTCCAGGGCGAACCACGTGTTTTTTTTTTACAATCCTCCCCCTAGTAGGACGTGCGCCTCGACCGGATATTAAGTTTCTGTTTGGAAAAGGCCGACTTGTTACGGTATATTACTAGCTATGGGGCTATTGGACCCCATTATTAACAATCCCTTTCCCCCTTGCTGTATACGAGTATACTGAGTTACACGGGCGAAGCCATACGATATTACAAATGTAAACAAGTTTGTTACCTCTTCTTCCGAGAAGGAAGCGCTTCGATGGCTTAATCCGTCGTTTCAGAGGGAATCATGATCATTTGCTGAATGGATTGATACGACGAGCTCACGATATTGGGGTCGCTTCTGAAGCTGAGGCCATTTCTCCAAAACAAGATTTCCTAAATTTTTTGCAGTCACGGACCATTTACATAATTGAGATAGTGTTAAAAAAGATTTCGCAACAGAAATTTTTGCAAATAGAAAAATGTTTATCCAATATTAGGGGGAAAAAATTGCATCAGGGGTGTTCTTCTCTAGAAATCTGTCCGACTCTAGAATAAAGGCATACGCCCATATACGCGAGTATGGGACCCCGGCCTCCCGAGCCGCTGCAGTGTCCCAGTCCTTTCCGCAACTGCAGTGTCCCCTCTACTTTCCTTTTCCACATAAATCCCTTGTTCCTCTCATTTACCAAATTCCTTTACGCATTTCCAACGTTCCCTTCCTTTTTTCCTCAATTCTTCCCTCCATACTGTAGGTGGCGCAAACCACAAACAAATGTATTCCCAAAGAGGGTTGACGTCAAGCAGGCGTCCGGTCGTAAAACTGTAAGCCAAATCTTTTTGTAATATGGATAAAAAATATATCACGCCGACCACAAATAATATTGTATTGTATTGTAAAATCTTTATTGTATATAATGCATACTGAATACATTAAAATATTTAATATACAATGGCGGACTTATCCCATAAAGGGATCTCTTACAGTCAACCTTTGAGAAGCTGAAAGAAAACTGTTGAATGTACAAGGGTAATAACCGTACAGTTAAAGATAAACTAAATAATACCAAGTAAAAAATTGAATATATAATACAGTAAAGAAATAATTATATATACCTACATATGTAATAATTGGATTAAAGCTAAGAACAAGGAATTACATAGAAGGAGTGATAAAATTGTCACTTCATAGCAGGCTAGTGTACAGAAAATGTTATACGGCCATATAACCCTACCAAATACAGATACAACCTGCTCGCATACTGTTTACATAAACTGTGTCGAATATATAATCTAGTAATGTAACATTTGTCATTGACAAATAATTGACATACCAAACATTGTCTATACACCGGCCTGCTATGAATTGAGAAAAATAGCAACTGACGCTGTATCTTTGGTCCTCTTTTTACTAATTACATATGCATGAGAAGAAAGGAGGCAACCATATGATTTACAGTTTTTATTTTAACATTCCTTCTATGTAATTCCTTGTTTTTAGGGAAAAGGGCAGGAAAATGATGATAATTGGGGGGAAAAAATACTTAACCTGGCAACACTGCTCTTCAACCTGTCTAATATTGTTCTAACCATCCAATTGCAGCAAAAGAATACGTAAATAGTTGATAATTGATAACACCTTGGTAATTTAGTATATCAGTGTTTCTAAAATTAGAAATTGCTAACTCAATTTTAAACCTTGCAATGTTATTATTAACTATTAGATACTAGTTCTATCATGCGGTTTAATTTGCTAAATTGGGGGGTGAGGGGATTGCTAGCAATGGAGTTTGACAGCCCCATTGTTAGTAATGTGCTCTATTAGGTCGATTTCCGCGTGGTTCCCCCTGGAAACCATCGTGAACAATTCTTGTTGAATTCGTCACGATGGGCCAACTGACCTGCTTCATCCTCACCTATCATCCTTTACTGGTGCCCCGCCGGTGTATACCGATAGCACAGGCGGGGTTACCATTCTATTATCATCCATTGGAAAAAATACCTGCTAAATTTGATATTTTTTTATTTATTTATACTACATAGAAAAAAAAAAAACGCTAAAAACGGAGTCAGAAGGATGTTAGAAGTAAAATAGAACACGTCCAGATTTTTCCAAATTATTTGTTTCTCTATTTGTAAGTTTGTACGGGCTAATCTCCAAAACTGTTGGAGCGATTTAAATGAAATTTTGCATGGTGGTACCTTACATCCCCGGTCAACATTTTAGATACTTTTAATTGCGGAAAATTAAAGTGTTCCCGTGGGATAGTTAAAAAACTATAGTAACTTGTACAGCTTAGTACACGACCTACTTAGGTGAAGTCATTTCGAACTAAGGCAAAGAGTGAGAACGACACGTCATTTGTTAATTTTGGTCCAGTGTTCCCGGACATAATGAATAGGTAGGTACATACATCGGTACGTATTAAACAGGAGTACCAAATAGCGAACAAAGTCGCGGGCATGAGCTAGTTTATAACAAGGATAGGTATTGTAAATGTCGTGTGGTCCCAGCGTAGACCAGGCGATCATTTCCTACCCCGTGGCTGTCGTAAGAGGCGACTAAGGGAGGGCGAGGGACGTGCAGCAGCGTCTCTCTTAAAACATCACCAAAAACCAAACTACAGTTGCCAACACGCTTGCCAAGCGTGGTAACTACTGGCAGAACTCTTAGGTTATGGAATGAGCTCCCTGCCGAGGTTTTCCCAAGAGACTACAGCATGGGATTCTGAGAGGTAAAGAGATTTCTTCAGGGTCGGCAACGCACGCGTAATACCCCTGGTATTGCAGGCGTTCATAGGCTGCGGTAACCGCTTACCTTCAAGCGGGCCGTGTGCTTGTTTGCCACTTCAGTGGTTTAAAAAAAACCCTTATGGAGAAAGTCTGTATTCAGCAATGGACTGTTGACAATGCATGTCATATCCTTAGCTGACACATAAAATAGGAGCCGCAGAATCATCGTCTTCCTACCTTAATTTATTTTATTTTGATACTAGCGGCCCGTCCCGGCTTCGCACGGGTGGACATTTTTACAACATTTTAAAAAGTGGCTATTGTGACATAACGATAATAGTTGGACATATAGTGTCGCGAAGTTTTTTGTAGTTATTGATATTTCCTTCAATATTGTAGAACATACTTTTGTTCTATCACCAATAGTTTCCGCAGCGCACGCGACCAAAGATATTTTATAACATTTTTTTACACCTTGAGTTACGTTACTAAAGTTTTAGTGAGGATCCCTAATGTTTTCTAGCAATAAATATAGCCTATGTTACTCGGGGTGAATGTAGCTTTCTAATGATGAAAGAATTTTTGATAACGGCAAAGTAGTTTTTGTGTTTATTCATTACAAACCTACATACACATAAAAAATACAAATCTTTCCTCTTTATAATATTAGTGTAGTTTACATCTGTAATCAACAGCTTATGTCTAGAATAATTAAAAATATAATAGTTACACCATACATTAGACAATTACAGATTACTTTTATTTCAATTAATATTTGGATTCGCTGTAATTTGTTTTTTATTCATAGTACAAAAAGATTTGCCTTATAGTTTTACAACCGGCCGCCTGTCTGACGTCAACCGGATAGGACTCGCAGGGTATAGCTAGTAAATTAATATTAAATCAATAAATTAATATTTAAAAAAAAAAATATTAATTCCCTCTTGCGCCACCTGCCCACTTCTATCTGTTCTCCTCTAACCAAAGGTTGTCTGTAAGAGATCGCCCTAGCGATAACACCGCCTTTTGTACCTTCATGTGTATATTTCAATCTGTACTCCATGCTACTGTATTTTAGTTGAATTGTTTATATGACATTGTTTATTTTTATGTTTTTTGGTGCAATAAAGAGTTAAATAAAATAATAATAAAATCTTTTCAAAGAGATTTCACGCCGGCTGGTAGAAACCTCTGGCGACAAGACGGCTGGCCTATACTTTGGTCAACGCATTTCCATAGCTATTCAGCGTGGAAATGCAGCAAGTTACCTAGGTACCCTACCAGCTGGCAGTGATCTTAAGGAAATTTGTTATCTTAACTATTTAAATTTATAAAAAAAAATATTGATATTTTAAAATAAAATCATTGAGTATATATTAAAGAGACGGATAATAAAATTTAACTGTCAAATCTTAAAATCATTAAACTAAATTTCTAATGTAAGTAGTATATTCATTTATTTTAACATTTATTATATAAGTAGGTAGGTATTGTATGTATTTATAGTGTATGTATTTATGTAATATTTATATATATATTTTAATATTTTATTTAACTGTATATTTGTTTATGTATTCTAAATATTAATAGTTGTAGCACTTCAGCTGCCCGCTAACGAAATGCTTTCTCACTGTACTGGGTTGACTGGAAGAGATCTCTGTCAGAGATAAGTCCACGCTTGCTCACAACATTTATATATATATATATATATATATATATATATATATATATATATATATATATATATATATATATATATATATATATATATATATATATATATATATATAATTGTCAATTGTCCCCAGTCAGCACCAGGCCAGGTGACGCAGGCGGTGAAGGACGCCATCGACGCTGGCTACCGGCATATAGACTGCGCCCACATCTACCTCAACGAAGCGGAAGTGGGCGCCGCGCTCAAGGCCAAGTTCGAGGAGGGCGTCGTGAAGAGGTAAGGCTATTGCGACCAGGGGAAAGCTGATACTCAGTAATGGTCGAGTAAACAATACTGAATGGTTAGTGGGAAAGGGATTGTTAGTAACGGAGATTGAGAATCCCATTGCTAGCAATATAACCAACCAGGTCGACCTCCTTGCGGTTCTCCCTGGAAACTATCATGGTTAATTCCTGATGAATTCATCATGATGTGCTAACTGGCCAGTTTTCATTCTCATCTATCACCCTTCACTGGTGCCCCGCCAGCGTATCCCGTTAGCGCAGGCGGGGTTACCATACCATTTTCACCAATCAAAAAAAAAACACTGAATGATCGGGGGGGAAGGGATTGTCAGTAATTCGGACTACCAGTTCCGTTGCTAGCGAAACACTTTATCAGGTCGACCTCCACGTGGTTCTTCCTGGAGGCCATCGTGCTGGATTCTATATGTATTCATCACGATGCGCTAACTGACCTGCCTTCATCCTCACCTGTCACCACTCACTGGTGCCTCGCCAGCGTATACCGACAGCACAGCCGGGGTTAAAATTTCATTATCGCACATTAAAAAAAAAATATACATGTAGGCAAAGCCGCGTGAGGCAAATTTTTCCATTTTTATTATGATTTAGCATTGAAAAATACATACAACCTCAAATTTTCACTGTTTTACGATCAACCCCTGTTGTTTAATCGCGATTTTTATATTCCGCAATAGTGTTGCAAGATGACAATCGAATATAATAATTGTAGTACGATATATTTTCATGTATAGTTCTAGAAATAATGTATATGGTAAAACAACGTTTGCCGAGTCAGCTAGTATATATATATAAAATTGGCAATATTTAAATTGTTATCAATGCTTATTAATGGAAAAGTTAAAAATAAACAAAATGCAATTTTCGTGAAACGACGATAAAAGAAAACATGTTCAAGTTGATGTTACATTTAAATGTAATTAATTGAAAAACCAGTTTATTTTATCGTAATAAATTTAAGATGTTACCCGCGGTTTTGCTAGCGTGAATCCTTACTAATAGTACATTACTGCAGCAGCCAGCAACTGAGGCATTGATGGACGAACGAGTAATGTGGGCCGAGGCGTAGCCGAGACACACATACGTGAGTACATCAATGCCTAGTTGTGGCCAAGGCTTGTATAGTACTTTTCGCAAACAATGCGCGGAAATCAAAAACACAATTTTACTTTTTAAGTTCAATAACGAATAATGTTCCTTTGTTTTTTTTTCAATAAACAGCTTTCTGTTTGCAAGCTAATTCGAAATTTAAATAAAACCTTGTATTAGTTACCTCCTTGGTAGCCATGTTTCGAAGTAAAAGGTCATTCCATTTTTAAATTACAGGACAGATATGAGTTTACATAGTAATTTATTTGGCCGCATAACACGACAGATATGGATTTTCATACAACTTTTGCCGGCCGCTGCCCGCATGTATCTGGCCAGTACGGCAATTTTGATTTATCTCGAAGAAGATTGTCAAAATAATGCTCATATTCTAAGCATGTTTGAGAAAAATATATATATGTATATATATGTAATTTTAGTATGTATGTATATCAATAATTACTAGTACCACATTCGAGTATTCTGACACTTCCCTATGATTGACTGGGAGAGAATGCTTTCAGCATTAAGTCCGCCATGTACACATATATGTACTAATGAATAAATGAATGTGTTTATTATTTTATATCGCCATAACTGCTAAACAGAGATGAAATTTGGTATAATATTAATACGAATGACCGAATTCGTCTTTATCCCTTCAACTGTGTCATGCAAAATGGTGGAAAATCCACATCTGTGGCGTCCCATGAGCGGACTTTACACAGACTAGATATTTTTAGCGTATAGGTTTAAAAAAACCTGATTTTTCCCGAAGTCTAATTGGATTTATACAAAATTCAAATTAGATTTATATTCCAACTAGATTCCTTGTGTAATTTCTTACACTACACTCGACTTTGAATTGCATTGCAACTGTTCTATGAGAAATAAAATGGGGTCACCTGTAACTTACCTTTTTGTTTTCAATTATTAAAAAAACTAAGACGTTGCTGGATGTAAAATATATATTTTTTGTACAATATTATATACTTGATAGAATAAAAATAAAATGGCTTATGTCCCAATACATTTTTTGATATAGCACTTGTTTATAAATGTGGTGCTGGAGAAGGATGGAGAAAATTAGCTGGAGGGATCGAATTAGCAATGAGGAGGTCCTGCTTGAGGTTAAGGAAAAAAGACAAATTATTAGAACTATTAAGGACAGAAGGGGAAAAATGTTAGGACACTTGATACGACACGACGAACTTATGAACATTATAATAGAAGGTAAGATAGAAGGAAGGAGGGGAAGAGGGAGACCGAGACATAGTTACATCGGGCAGATCAAGGAAGCAGTTGGTGTCGTGTCGTATCGTATCGAGTGAAGGGACTCGCTGACAATCGTTGTGAGCGGCAAGAGCTTCATCGACAAGAGAGCAGCTCTTAAGTATAATAGATAGTTTATAAATATGGACCAAAAAAGTCCCTCTTCAATTGACACTTAAGTGGGTCTCATATTTCATTATTTTACGTACATCCTTGACGTCAGGGAAAAGAGGTGGTTTGTTTACAATAATTTAAGCTTGTCGCCAAGCTAGTTTAGACGAAACAGTATATATGACATTATTATCTATATGCCCGCTGAGCGGACGCGACACAGTTGAGAGGATAACGTACTTTTTATTTCGATGGGTGAAAATGATATGGTAACCCCTCCTGCGCTAACGGGATACGCTGGCGGAACACCAGTGAAGGGTGATAGATGAGAATGAAAACAGGTTAGTTAGCCCATCATGTTGAATTCATCAGGAATTAACCATGATAGTTTCCAGGGGGAACCGCGATTAGGTCGACCTGGTTGGGTATATTGCTAGCAATAGGATTCTCAGTCTCCATTATTAATAATCCCTTTCCCCCCAGGTTAACGTACTTTTACTGGTGCCTAAGAGGGGGAAGGGACTGTTAGTAATGGATAGTCCCCATTGCTATCAATATACCCTATCAGGTCGACCACCACGCGGTTCCCCCTGGAAACTATCGTAACTAATTTATCATTGAATTCATCACAATGGGCTAACTGACCTGCCTTTTCATCCTCACCTATCACCTCTCACTGGTGCCCTGCTAGTGTATACCGATAGCACAGGCGGGGTTACCATGTTATTTGCACCTATAAAAAAACCTTATAGCGAACATATGTAAACCATATAACGACGCTCATCAAGCCGACCTTGATATATTTAAATTCAGTTACAATCAATAAGGCAGACAATTGTAAAAAAAAAATATATTTGAATAATGTAATATTTAGATGCTTCTTAATTAACTTTTGTTTTGTTTTTTATTTAACTTTTTTTTTTATGTTCAATTTTTATCACTAATAGTTGCAACCGAATGGTTTCGTCGCAGTCGCGTTTATTATTGGATCGTGCTGTGCGCACATGTTGTGGCAAGTTTACATGATCAATACATTAATGTACTTGCATGTTACAGTTTAAGTTTGTATTTGTTAACTTCTGTTATATGCGCCTAATAAATAAAACAAAAATATATGTGAGGGAGAAGGGTATAGGCTACTTTTTTTTTAAATGAATAAATAATGAAAAAACAATAACGAATATTTTTTTTACAATTTTTTTATTTTTTATTTTTGTTTTTTATTTGAAATGTTTATTCTTTTTACTTTCTTTTACTTCTATTTTATTCACTTGAAAAGGTTTACTGGAAAAAATAAACTCTTATTAGAGATAAGCTCTCCTTTGTAAATGACGTTTAAAATAAATTGTTCTTAACATTATGTTTGTGTACAATAAAAACCAAAGAAAGAAAGAAAAAATAATAATGAATAAAAGAACTAATAAAGGAACGAATGGAAACTCCATCGTTCCCTAACAAAAAGTTCCATGATTTATTTGTATATTTGTTACACACTTATTTCGTTAGATACTGATATATTTTATTGTATTTATTTATCATTGTATACTATACAAAGACTGTTACAAAAAGTCCATTTTTGTTTTTAATTTCATTTCTTAAAAATTTTCCCGTACAAAATTCTTTACCTAAAACTTGGGGGAAAATACGCAATCTGGCAACACTGTTCGCGAGCTATGACAAGGTTAATTAGTACAGACGATGTTTGTACAGACGGACGCCATGACAGACATGCTTCTGTTTATTTATCACTCGACGAATACGGAATAGATTCAGTCATTTTTAGATCAATTAGAACGGTTTTTTTTTTACAACACAGCGGGCAAACGAGCATGCGGCTCACCTGACGGTGAGTGACTATCGCCGCCCATGATCACCCACAACACTAACGTCATTGCAGGTGTGCTGCCGGCCTTTTAAAAGGGAATATGCTCTTTTCTTGAAGGTTATGTTGTCGATGTTTGTTGTGGATACGTAATATTGGTCAGATCCTGCATTATTTATTAAACTACTATACATATATCGTCATAGTGGTAGAATACTGACGGATCTTTATACGTAATATTCGTCAGATCCGTCGGTATTCTACGACTATGGCGATGTTTTAGCAATGTTTCATACAATCGACCGGATATTTGATATTTACAACCGACTACAAAAAAGAAGGTAGTTTTCAGTTCGATTGTATTTTTCTCATGTTTGTAATCTCGTATCTCCGTCAATTCTAAACCGATTTGGATATTTTCTTTCATTTTATCTTAAAAAAAAAATACTTTCAGTTTGATCGTATGGTAATTTTAACAAAATCACCTGCGAAAAAGGATGGGCTGGCTCATTCTATGGCGGGACCGCACTGCATTGTAATATTAACAAAAAGAGTGATTATTTTTGATGACCAGGGAGGACGTGTTCATAACGTCCAAGCTGTGGTGCACCTACCACCGGCCGGACCTCGTGGAGGGCGCCCTCAGCGTCACCCTGAAGGACCTCGGTCTGGAGTACTTGGACCTTTACCTGATACACTGGCCACAAGCTTACAAGGTAATAACATTGCATTGCGCAGAGATATTGCATCTCTGTGCATCTTCTACCGAATTTATCATGGGGAGTGCTCTGAGGAATTGTTCGGATTGATACCTGCTGCTGATTTTCACCATCGTACAACCCGCCACAAACTAAAGTTTCATCCCAACCATCTGAACGAATGGCGGTCCTCCACCGTGCGTTTTTTAAGGCACTTTCTTCCACGCACAACCACTCTTTGGAATCAACTTCCAGCAGCAGTATTTCCGAACCGATACGACATCGTAACCTTCAAGAAAAGAGCATATTCCCTTTTAAAAGGCCTGCAGCACACCTGCAATGCCGTTGGTGTTGTGGGTGATCATGGGCGGCGGTAGTCACTTACCATCAGGTGAGCCGCATGCTCGTTTGCCCCCTGTGTTGTAAAAAAATTCTGCTTTCCTTTATCTCTGAATAAAACAGCAAAGTGACTCAAAATTAAGTTTGGCAAAGGTATTGGGGTTGTTTCTGATCTCTTTAATTAATATTTCATTTTGATATCACAGCGAAATCTTTATTATAAGGACCAATATGAACTAATTTCCCAATAGATTTAAGTCAAAATTAATATAATTTTCTATCTATCCTATTTAAAAGCTGCTCTCTTGTCGGTGGAGCTCTCGCCACTCACTACGATTTTCAGCGAGTCCCTTCACTTTTTAATACGACGCGACGTTATAATTTTAGTTTATAAAATCCATAAAACAGTAATTTCACAAAACTGTCATATCGTCATAGTCGTAGAATACTGACGGATCTACGTATGTAATATTTGTCAGATCCGTCAGTATTCTACGACTATGACGATATTATTACGTTTAACTGTCTCTTAATCGACATATACTTTAAATTACATCAAAAATATAGAATATTACCTAAGATAGAATTAAAATAGAGTTAGAAGATACAATTAGAAGAAGTTAAAATGTTATCTACTAATCACATTTTGGAATGCAATAAGAAATAAATAAAGATTTTTAGGTACATAAACGGCTTGTTCTAGAAATCTTATTAGTTTCTCCGACTATTTCGTGATTATAACATTTTTTCCTTTGAAATTCTAGGAAGGAGAAGAAAACTTGCCTTTGGATGAGGACGGCAAAGTCATACCCTCGTCCGTGGACTTTGTGGACACGTGGAAGGCCATGGAGGGGCTGGTGGAGAAGGGCCTGGTCAGGAGCATCGGCGTCTCCAACTTCAACAAACGGCAGATCGATAGGCTGCTCACATTGGCCGATATTAAACCCGCTGTCAACCAGGTGAGGAAAAACACTTTCTAGAAGCTTCTAGGCATAGTACGTTACAATGGAACTGAACAAAAAAGCGACTAAATTGTGTTGGGGATGTTCATAATGGGGAGATTAGACTTTATTTATTTATTTATAGGATCACCAACATAAGATACAGCGAAACATTTCAATACAATACACTGGCAGATTAGATCTAACTGTTCTTACATTTATAGGCGACCACAGCGTGCCTTGTGTTTGATAAACATTAAAACATATTATTATACCATATTGCTAGCAATATAGCCTATCAGGTCGACCTAAATCGATCCTCTCTGGAGACCATCCCGATTAATTTAGGTTAATTCGTCACAATGGACTAACTGACCTGCTTTCTTTTTTAATGCATGATACGCATGATGCGGTTACCGCAGCCTATGGACATCTTTGATACCAGGGGTAATACATGCGCGTTATCGACCCTGAAGAAACCTCTTTACCCCCCTTTTGAAGAACCCCATGCTGTAGTCTCTTGGGAAAACCTCGGCAGGGAGCTCATTCCATAACCTGAGTGTTCTTGGGAGGAAACATCTCTGAAACCGCGTTGTACGCGACCATTTAGGCTGTAGGGTATGAGGGTGAACTCCCTGTCGATCGCGAGTCATACGATGGTAGACAGTTGTCGTGGGCATCATATTGAACAAGAGTTTCCTCTTGTCGGTGCGACTAACTCCTGCATTCTCTTCCAGCCAGCTCTATCCCAGGCCATATCTTTGACCTCCCTATACGACGTGACACCTAGTGTTTCCTTTATCTATCCCATGCAGTTATTCTAGTCTTATTGTTGTATATTGGTTTATAATTTACAGATCGAGGTGCACCCGTACCTGAACCAGCAGAGGCTGATTGACTACTGCATGTCCAAGGGGATCGCAGTCACCGGATACTCGCCCCTCGGCTCCCCCGACAGGCCCTGGGCCAAGCCCGACGACCCTCAGTTGTTGGAGGACCCCAAGTTGAAGCCCATCGCCGAGAAATACGACAAAACTGTTGCCCAAGTGTTGATCAGGTATGATACGTCACCAATTGTCCTACTCTGTAAAGATTGGGGGGAAGGGATTATCAATAATGCGAACTACCAGTACCATTACTAGCAATATAGACTGTCTGGTCAGTCTCCACATGGTCCCCCCTGGAAACCATCGTGCTAAATCCCAGGTGTGTTCATCACGATGGGCTAACTGACCTGCCTTTTCAAAACATCCATTCATTGTTTCTAAATTATATGTTTGTATACATTTTTCTTGAGGAAGAGGAAGACCGAGGAATAACTACATGGGGCAGATAAAAGAAACACTAGGTGTCATGTCGTATAGGGAGATAAAGGATATGGCCTGGGATAGAGCTGGCTGGAGGAAGATGCATGAATTAGTTGCACCGACAAGAGGGAACTCTTAAATGGAAAGAATACATTTTTCTTAAGTTCCATTATACAGTTTTCATCCTCCATCATGCGTTTTTCAAGGCACTTTCTTCCACGCACAACAGCAGTAACTTTCCAGAAAAGAGCATATTCCTTTTTAAAAGGCCGGCAGCACACCTGCAATGCCACTGATTTTGTGGGTGATCATGGGCGGCGGTAGTCACTCACCATCAGGTGAGCCGCATGATAATTTGCTTGTTGTTTTTTTTTATGGGTAAAAATGGTATGGTAACCCCGCCTGCGCTAACGGGATACGCTGGCGGAGCACCAGTGAAGGCTGATAGATGAGAATGAAAACAGTAGTGCTATTCTCTAAACAAACAGCCTAGAGATCAGCCTTGGCGCAGCGATGAAATATTGAAATGGTATTCACTAATTCCTAAGACGCGACACTAGCGCCCAAAGACGAGCTCAAAGACGAGCGGCGTAAACGGGAACTACTCAAGGCTGTGCGATTTGACATTTTGTCATAGTATTTGGTATTCACTAACAAAAATCAGCCTCGCCTTCGCCGACAGCCTAGCCTACAGCCTCGATTTCTTATGTCAAATTCAAAAGCTTTGTTTTCTACGCTGTTTACATAGTATTCAACTAATATATTTCTTTCTTTCTTGAATTCTGTGATATTTAATAGCATTGAAATTATCAATTTGTGTATAAAAACGATGGCTGCTCGTTTATGTATAATGATCCATTTGTTAGAAGAAACTAAAAAAGAAGATGATTACAAAAAACGACAACAAACAAGGCAGTTGCGAAATACACGCACAATTTTACGTGATGTGGATTATATTCGACATTACAGACTGTCTGAAGACCTAATTAATATGTTGGAAAGTGAATTAGCACCATATATGCCTGTGTGCCGCCGTTCCGGAGGTTTGTCACTCAGGCTAAAGGTTTGTAATTTCAACTTTACTGTTTGATATTATTATGTAAATAAAATAATAATCATTAATTTTTTTTGTAGATATTATGTACTTTGTCATTTTTGGGTAATGGAAGTTACCAAAAACTTATTGGAAATAATTTAGATACTTTAATCTCTCAACCCTCAGCATCCAGAGCAATTCATCAAGTTATAGATGCGTTAAACAATATAAATATTGTCCAGAAATATATAAGATTTCCACAAAATTCTCAAGAAAGGCAAGCTTTAAAACAAAGGTAGTAAGAAAGAAAGAAACATAACAATCCCTAAGTGCATAACAAAAAGTATATTTTGTTAAGAAATTTTTAAATAGTTTATGATTTTTTATGTATATGAATTATATATTGGTATTATTTTCAGTTTCTATGAAAAATTTAAGATCCCTGGTGTATTGGGTTGCATTGATGGTACACTTGTATCAATGGTTCGACCTCATCAACATGAAGAACGTTATTATTGCCGAAAAGGCTATCATGCAAGAAATGTCATGATTGTAAGTTATTGGCAATTATATTCAGAATAATTTTTGATATTAATATTTGTTCTACTATATATGTAAGTGCATTTCTTTATCCAGATAAATGATGCTGATCTGAATATTTTACATGTAGATGTGACATTTGGAGGAGCAACCCACGACAGTTTTGTTTTTACAAATAGTATAATTAAAGATCATCTAGAAAAACTTCATAATAATGGGGAAGTAGTATACCTGCTTGGTAAGGTTCCAATCTTTGAACTACTTTGTGGAATATTATATATTACAAATAATGACTATTCTTTATTTTTTTTCAGGTGATTCTGGATATGCTCAGAGGCCCTACCTGATGACCCCTTTTAATAACCCAAACCCAGGAACGCCTGAGGAACACTACAACACTATGCATAGCACTGCTCGAAACAGTGTGGAAAGAACAATAGGCATTCTAAAAGGGAGATTTAGATGCTTATTAGTTCATAGAGTGTTACATTATGACCCCACAACAGTTTCAAAAATAGTAGTAGCTTGTTGTGTCCTACACAACATTTGTAACCGTGCAGGATTATCTTCTCCAACTTTAGCCTCCACAGACTTAGAACAGGAAAAAAGAATACTTGGCACATTGAGACAAGCTCAGTTGTCTCAAGACAATGTAGCCACTGGGCGCTTATGTAGAGCACAAGTAGTGCGTCAATTATGGCGTGCTCGTCATATGTAACAAAGTTTTTGTATGCATAATGACACCACTGGTATTGTAGGTCGGTATAAACTATAGTAACTATTTCCTATTATGTGGTCCATGCACCTGATGACTATTGATGTATAAAAATAATTAAGTGTTAAAATATTATAAATCACTCAATTTGACTCAATTACCCATGCAATAAGTTACTTATTCATGTCAATTTATTATTGTTAAATTAATCTAATACAGTTTAGGCTGACAAACAATAATCTCTTTCACAATCATGATTGTAAAACTTAAGACCTTTATGATATGGTCATTAGATAAAAATGTAATGAAAAAGAAAATAATTTCATGTTCTTTTATTTTTCAGGTGACTAGAACCCTTCTAATAGTGTAAACCCTTGGACTCTCACCATAATATCAAAATCCACTGATTGCTGTCTTATTTGTGATATGCATATTCATCTATACCATCTCACAGATCAAAGAAGCAGGAAAGAAAATGCAGTAGTCTTAAGACTATTTATATTATGTTTTTTGTACTTTATATTACATACTTTTCATTTTTATTGTAGCTTTTTTGTCTAATCGTATGTTAAATATTAATAATAAGTAGTAAAATGTACATCCATTTCATAGTACAGCAAATTAAATTTAAACAAGCTGACATACTTTTACATTTATAATATTATGTACATATGCAATAGGGAATATGTATAAATATTATTTATATAAACTTAATTAAAGTACTTTATTTTTCAGTTTCATTGAAATTCTGTACTTTTTGTTTATTAATTTATTACATGATATATATATTAAATTTCCATTCAATTCAATTTATTTATTTGCTACAATACTTCATAGTGTTGGATATTTTTTATATGTTATAAATGACTAGATAATAGGTTTAATGATGTTTAATGACATGAATTAAGTTAATTTCAAATGACTTTCATGTTTCATGACTGTCAAAGTCTGTATTTATACAAATTTCAATTGTAAAATTTCCTTTGTTTAAAAAAAAGCAACAGTTGAGTTTCTTGCCTGTTCTTCTCAGCTGAAATTGCATTCCGAATGGGTGGTAGAATCATAAATAGTGACTATTCAGAAACATTTGTAAGTTTACTTAAAATATTATTCATATTCTAAATGAATAAATAAATTAAGTTGAAATAAAAATGCTTTACCAAAGATTTATTTTTTTATTTTTTGAACTAAATCTGACAGGGATTGACTTTGCCTTAGCCATGCGTCACTTATTTGTTGTAAGGCATGAACTAAGGCTCGCTGGTTCTCTGCCAAGATCCTTTCTGTCTCTACTCGGCGCTCTTCTATAGCGACAAATCTCTCTGTAAGACTTCTCAGTTGAGACTGCCGCTGTGAAGGAGGTGAGCGCCGGAGTAAGCGTCGTCGTGGTGCAGTTAAACGACGGCGTGGAGCTAATAACAACAAAACCAATTACACATATAATTCCAAAATATATAAAGTAGTTATGTATTTACAATACCCAGTTTAATTTTGTCCACTATTATGATTAATTACTTACATAAAGTAGCACTGCGTCTTGAAGTGGTGGGTGGTGGTGGTGGTTGTGGTGGTGGTGGTGGTGATGATGGTGGCGGTGGTGTAGGTCTATTGTCATACTAAAAATAAATAAAAAAGAACTAAATTTAACGGACTAAATCTAATACCTAACACATTATTAAATGCAGTTTTACCATCTGTTGTTCTGCAGGGTATTGAGGAATACTCTCCAGATTATCCCTCCGCCATGATGGTCCTGGCTGTGGATCCTGCAGACAATAAATATAAGTTACATTACATGCAATATGTAATTAGAAAATTTTTGTTACATATACATACTGGTATAGAAGGTGTAGACTCTTCAGTTCCTGTGGCTAATATAGGTATAGTCCCAGGCTCCACTGTTATTGACTGTACAACCAAAATTAAATTTTATATTAAAAATTTAAATATTATATGTACTGTTAGTGTACAGTTATATTAAATTTAATTGTATGTAATACCTGTAAGATACTTATAGATGAATCCACATCTGATGTAGAAGCGCTGGGTATATTCTGTATAAAAAATATATATAATTAAAAAAAAAGATATTATAAAAAATAAATATGTAATATCTATGCTGCAAACTATAATATACACACCAAAGAAATAGCTTCTTCAAGCTCTTTTCTGTTAGGATGATCTTCACTGGATTCCTATAAATGAAATATTTTACTTAATATTTTTTTTTGTACAATTTATATGAAAATTATAAATTAGGTCATGATGGTTAAAATAAAATAATAATTATTATTATAAAAAAGCCAATAAATAAAAAGAGAACATACATGGAAAGGGTTAATTTCTAGTTCACGATCCCCGTGAGCAAAGCCTTCTCCACCCATTATATTTATAATGCGTTCTTCTACAACAGAAAGCGCTAATTCCTCCACCGCACCACCACCAGTTTTTTGTCTTGCCACCCTTAGAAGGCTGGCTTTTCTTTTTGTTGCAGCCTTCTTATCTTTCCAGTACTATAAAATATTAGTATGAAAATAAATACTTATTAGAAATGCATAACATTTTATACATGCTTACTTATGTACTATAAAAGGAGGTAAAAACAAACCTTAGACCATTGCTGCCATGTTTTTAAACAGCCACGGCCGTCGCTGTTTAGTTTAACAGCAATGTCTCCCCAAGCGACTTTAGTACGGTCCCTAGCATTGGCTGTTCGTGCATGGCCTGTCGCAAGCCATCGCTGCTCCTCCATGCATTCCACCAGCATCTCCAACTGCTCTTGAGAAGGAACCGCACTTCTTGACATGCTACGAAATAGTTATTTATTTTAGTTATTAGAAATATAATAGAACTCTATTTAAAAGATCACACAAATAATTAAAAAGTACTACTTACCTATTTGATAGATAGATCCAAAGTTATGAATTTCAATTAATTTAAAAAAAGAATTATCTTAGTGTAGAAACTAAACAAGACAAATACAAAAAACGCGCGTCTGGAATGTTGTTTGGCGTGGCGTGACATCTTAGTCTTTTTTACGGCCATGGAAACAAGCTTATTCAAATTCAAGTTAAAAGACAAAATTAAATGTTTAGTGAATAAATTTATATTTATTTTGCTAAATGTTTATTCAGACAACATTATTAACTCAATAAAACATTTTCTTTACTAATAAAACACTATATTTGTTTAATTACCGGTTTCAATTTACGGTTTTTGTTGCAAGCCCTATCTCGTCCGTGCGCGCAGCCTCGAGTTATCACAGCCTACAGTTCGTCGATGAGGTTTGACACGTTAGTGAATACCAATTACCGCAGCGCTGTAGCCACGGTCGTTCGCAAGGCTGATCAGCCTAAAGCTCGTCGGCGGGCGCAGCGTTGCGGTAAATTTTTAGTGAATAGCATTGCAGGCCAGTTAGCCCATCATGACGAATTCATCAGGAATTAACCATGATAGTTTCCAGGGGGAACCGCGAGGAGGTCGACCTGGTTGGGTATATTGCTAGCAATGGGATTCTCAGTCTCCATTACTAACAATCCCCCTGCTTGTTGTGTTATAAAAAAAAAACTGATGCAAATGTTACTTTCAGATATGCAATCGAGCGAGGTCTGATCGTGATACCCAAGTCGGTCACCAAGAGTCGTATTATTGCCAACTTTGACGTTTTCGACTTCAGCCTCACGCCTGAGGACCTCACCCAGATCTCCACGCTTGAGTGTAACGGACGCTTCTGCAATATGGGCGAGTAAGTATAGATAGATAGGTCTCTTTATTCTTCATCGTCGACACCGTATCAGCCGGTCAACTGTTGCTGAATACCTTACCCATAAAGAGTTTTTGTTTTATACAACCTAGAATGGCAAACAAGCTGACGGCCCACCTGATGGAAAGTGGTAACCGTCGCCTATACACATGAGCAGTACCGTGGACATAACAGAGTATAATACTGTTTCGCCCATGATACCCCCCATGCGTTGCCATTCCTGAGGACTCGGGTGTTATTCCTCTGTACCGTGTAAATTCACTACCATATCCCACCCTTCAAACCGAAACACAGCCATGCAAACACAACTGTTTCACGGTAGAAACACGAATGGGACAGAGGTGGGCAAGCAAACGACTTTTGTACAGTCTCCCTCTGATTAATGCTTACTCAAATATACAACTTTTTCGTACTATGTATTATATTCTTATATTATATAGATAGTATGTCTCTATACAAATGCTTCGAGAAAAACGAGTCAACTTTTTCATACAATTTTTTACATCCTTTATAACTTGTATATTTGTTTTGTTTTATAATTTCTGCATCTTTTTAATGCGTAAACACTCATTTTATTTATTGAACAATTAAATATAGATACGTCAAGGTGCATTGTGTGCGTAAGTATATAGAACACTGATAAGGGAACGAGTCAGTTAACTTGACAATTAGCTAACAAAAAGTTGACCCGTTTTTTGAGACTTGACGCTCTATCTATATAATCCAATATATTATATATTAGTATAGTTTTTTATTTAAATATAAACGATACAGTACTCATGTTCTTTTGTTTCAGCACACACCACCCGGACTATCCATTCCATGATGAGTATTAAATATACTTCTGAAAAAACACATATTCAAATACCTTCACAGATGTCGTGAAAAACGGGCTGTATGAACAAATTCCTTTGACAATATTTTTTTTCCTTAGCGCGACCATAATGCTGTCAATGTTTTTTTTTTCTCTGGGAAAATAAAAAAGCAATAATTGGAAAAAAAAAACAGCGGTTTATTTTTTTATTTTTTATTTATTATCATACACTTACATATGTAGTATGCACAATAATGAATTGCACAAAAATTGCATTCGCAAAAATACTTAAATAATGTAAAACAAATTGTTTCGTATTGTTATTTAATTGTTAAATTTAATAAACTTTAATATTATACTTAATTTGTTTTTTATTTATCTTTTTAATTGACTCAAGTTGACATTGTCTACACAGTCGTCAACACTGTCTACCTGCGTCATGACTGTTTACAGCCGTCATCACTGACTGCATACGTCATCACTGTCTACATACGTCATCATCATCTACCAACATCAACACTAGGATAAATGATGTGGCACTATTTAGCGAAATAACTGTTTTATAGACTATCATTACATAAAATTATAATAATTACGACAAATTTATTAGAAAATTACTTCAAATTAGTCCTTACAATAAAGTTTTATGTTGTGTAGAATTATAGATACGAGTACTTGTATCTCTATTTTAAATGCTTGAAGGAGTGTATAATACTCGCCGAACGATTTATGGCCGATTATAAATTCTAGGCTTACGTACACTGGAATTTATTATATTTGTAATCACTTATGATAAATAAAGAACTTTTGAAAACAAACAAAACAATAAAGTTTTCGTTGTGATATCAAATTGAAATTTTAACTTTAGAGATAGGTTTACAGTAATGGTGCTTCAGAATTGGCCCCACTGTCTACAAACATCAACACTATCTACAGACGCCTTTACTATCTAGAGACATCGTCACTGTCTATATATGTCGTCACTATCTGCAGATGTTATCACTGTCGACAGACATAATTACTGTTCACAGACGTATTCACTGCCCACAGACGCCATCAATGTCTACAGACGTCGGCACTGTCTATAAACGTCATTACTGTCTACAGACACCTTTACTATCTACAGATATCTTCACAGTCTGCAGATGTCATCACTGTCTATAATCGTCATCACTGTCTACAGACGCCTTCACTGTCTACAGACGTCGGCACTGTCTATAAAACGTCAGTAATGACAGTAATGTCTACAGACGCCTTTACTATCTACAGACATCGTCTCTGTCTGCAGATGTCATCACTGTCTACAGTCGTCATCACTGTCTACAGACGTCATCACTGTCCACAGACGCCGTCATTGTGTACAATCATGATCACTGTATACAAACGTCGGCACTGTCGTCGGGAGTGAATAAATTAGGGTGTTGCTTGGCGACGTGCGCGCGCAAGTACTTGCGGCTGTAGACGCGGCCGCACGCCGGGTGCGGGCAGGCGGCGCGCGCCCGCGCATGCGCCGAGTAGCGGTGGCGGGCAAGATGGCGGCGCGACTTGAACAGCTGATCGCACTCGGTGCACTGTTTTTTTTTTTTTTTTCTTTTTTTGTGGCGTTCACCCCGATATTAGGGTATTTTGCCAAGAACAAAACGGGGAAACGATAATAGTAATAAAAATACCTAACACAAACGAATTTAGAAAGGATAAGGATTAGGTCTAGGATATTTATAGGATATGAAACATATACTTGTACATATGAGAATATACTTATAAATATATAGGAAAAGCAATTGATGCAACTATAAATGTATTCATGTAATATAACTAAATCTTAATATTGTTATCATATATATATGAAGATAGTATTTTATAGATAATAGGATCATTGGAAGAAAGTAGAGTAAGAATAGAAGTTGGGAGTGGAACACGGATGGATCGGAGATGATTAAAAAGGGAGGTGTGGTCAAATTTAGAACATGAGAAGAATATATGATTCAAGTCCGCCACTTCAGCACCGCAATTACACGACGAACTTTGTACAATACCAAGCTTGTATAAATGAGAAGGTGTGCATACGTGACCTAGACGCATACGAGTTATAATAGTTGTTGCGGTCTTTCCAAGCTTTAATTTACAAAACCATGGTTTGAAAGGAATATCGGGTTGTATAAGGCGATAAAATCTTCCTTTTATTGTACTTGTTTTTTCCCAATATTCCTTCCAGGCATACCTTAAATATATTTTTGGGAGACAAGCTAGGTCACTACAGTAATTATGATACGGATACATATCACCACAAGTTACAGCCTCTCTTGCAATAAGGTCAGCTTTGTCATTGCCGCTAATACCACTGTGTCCTGGTAACCAGGCAAAAGAAACGGAATAACCTCTCAACATGCAAAGATAAAGACTTTGTCTTATGTCACAAATAATGGGATAAACTGGTTTTGATTTAAACGGATATTTGGCTAGAGCTTGCAAAGAGCTCATAGAGTCAGTGAAAACTATTGCCTTATGTAATTTCATTAAAAGTATATATTCTACAGCTTTTAAAATACCATAACATTCCCCGGTAAAAACTGAAGACTCCGGTGGAAGTTTAATTTTTTGAACGATATTAAATTGTGAATGAAACACACCCACACCTACACAACCGCTATTGTCTGGTTTTGATGCATCAGTAAAGATGTAGTGCCATTCATTCCATTCAATGTCAGTTATAAACATAAATTTGGCATTCAATTCTGAATCATTTTTTAATAACCCAAAATCATATTTAATATTAGGAGATAAAACTAAAGATTGATATGAGCATTTATAAATGGGAAAACAGGACGATGTAAAAGTGGGAGATTCTATGGATTTATATTTTTCATAACTTTGTATTAAACATGGAGGTTTTTTATGTTTCCAATAAGATGAAGACGAAATAAAGATATGTAGTTGAGATAACTTTTGAATAAGCGGATGATCAGATAATTGTAAACAACGAAAAAAGAAGCGATCAGATAGATATTGTCTTCTTAAAACCAAAGGTGGATCACCGACTTCGAGCTGTAAAGCATTGATTGGACTTGATTTCATTGCTCCAGAGATAATCCTCAAGGCCTTTGATTGAATTAAATCCAATTTCTTAAAAGCAAATGAACTTCCTGGAGCTAACAAAAAAGTTCCATAATCAATGACACTCCTTATAAGACCATTATAAGCAAGTTTTAGTGAAACGGGATGTGCTCCCCACCAAACTCCAGCAAGGCACCTAAGAATGTTGAGGTTACGCTCACATTTCGTAGAAATATAATTACAGTGGGACAGACCTGTTAATTTATTATCTAGCACGATACCTAAAAATTTAATTTCAGTCTTTATAGGAATGTATGAGTTATCATAAAGCACCTTAATTTGTTGCGGTGATCTCATTCTTGAAAACAAAACTACACTACTCTTGGTTACAGAAAGATTAAGACCATTTGCATCTAACCACGTTTTTAACAAATCTAATGAATCAGATAATTTGGCAGAAGCAGATTCTATGGACTTCGCAATAAAATATAATAAAAGATCATCAGCATATTGTAAAATTTTGACGGATTTATCAAGGAATAATTCTAGATCGTATGTGTATATGTTAAATAAGATTGGACTGAGAACAGATCCTTGTGGAAGGCCTTTCCATACTGTTCTAGATAATTTGGTATCTTCATCTAAATTCATATATATTGTTCTTTCTGATAAAATATTAATAATGAAATTAGAAAGCATTACCGGTACATTTAGAGCTTGTAATTTAGTTTTTAAAATAGAAATTATTACATTATCATAGGCAGAATTTATATCTAAAAAGGCTGAGAGGATTGACAAATTTTGTGAGAAAGCTATATGAATATCTGAAATAAGAATGCTCACATTATCTAAGGTGCTCTTACCTTTCCTAAAACCAAACTGGTTCGGGGATAGTAAGTTATTACTTTCTAAAAACCATTCTAGACGGTTTTTCACTAAATGTTCAGCTAGCTTTAGTAAGACAGAGGAAAGTGCAACAGGACGGTATGATGATGGTTCAGAAGGTGGTTTATGAGGCTTTAGAAATGGTATAATAATCTGAGACTTCCATGAAGTAGGTATATTTCCCGAAATAATTATGGAATTAATTATATTTAAAAAGTAAATTAATGTCGCATCGCTAGCATTTTTAAAAAAGGAATACGGTATACCGTCTTCTCCCGGTGCAGAGTCTTTAATAGAAGCTAGAACACCTTTAAGTTCTACTAGAGTAAAAGGAGAGTCAAGTTCGAATAATTCGTCAGAGACGGATAGAGAAATATTGTAAAGGCATTCCGGCACATAACTAGGAGCAAGACGATCTAAAAATTTATTCGCTAAAGTTAAATCGAGTGCAGAACGTGATGTATGATCACTAAAGGCAGATCTGAATCTTTTAATATTATTCCAAACGACTGATGAATTAACTTCTGGACAGATAGAAGAACAAAATCTTCTCCAGCCTTCTAATTTCTTTTTTTTCATTAGTTTTCGAGTAGAACGTGAAACTGCGGTGTAAATTTCAAAATTTTCTGGTGTCATGTAATTATTATAATTTTTTTCAGCCTCTTTACGATTTTTAATTGCTTCCGTACAATCTTTGTCCCACCAAGGTGGCGAGGGAATTTTCCCTGAAGCACTATTTTTAACAGGAAATAATAAATCAGCAACCTCCTTCATATTTATCATCAAGTCATTACAACATTGATGTTCATTTCCATGGTAAACAATAGGTAACTCCGATATTTTATTATCTAAATATTGTTTGTAAATATTCCAGTCTACATTTGATAAATTATATTTAAGCCGAGGACCACTCTTTCGACTTGAGGGAATGGAAATTGGAAAAGAAAGAATGAGGGGAAAGTGATCGCTTCCGAAAGTAGAGGAATGAGGATACCACGACAGTGAAGAAGCTAAATCAGAAGAACATATTGAAATGTCAGGAGCACTAAACCCTTCATTCGGTGCAGTTCTACGTGTTGGTACATCTGAGTTAATAATACATAAGTTGTAAGTGTCAATTATCGTCAGGAGTTTTCCACCATAAAAATTAGAAGTAGAACTGCCCCACGATTGGTGTTGAGCATTAAAATCGCCCATTACGAGAAAAGGTTTAGGTAAAATTGAAAATAATTGTTCTAGTTGTGAATATATTTGGCATGTAGGATCAGGAATATATAAAGTAACAAAACAGATACCATTTATAATTATAGCAGCTGCATTAATGCCGCTATATACAGGAAGCGAAAAAGAAGAAAAAGGAAGGGAGTTTTTGACCAATATGGCAACACCGCCATATCCGTCAGCTCTATCATCACGGAGACTTATAAAGCCTGAAATCCTAAAAGGATATCCTGGCTTTAACCAAGTCTCTTGGAGAGCTATTATAAAAGGATTATATTTATTAATCAAATAAAATAAGTCTGATTTCTTGTTTGTTATGCTACGACAGTTCCACTGAATTATTAGGACTTTGTAATCCATTGTGAGAAGTTAATAATTGAGAAAATACATTGTAAATGGCATCGTTGGACGGTGGTAAAGTTGTTTGTATCATCTTCGATTGCGATAACACTTTAATAAGCATGAGAATAATATCAAAGATGGATTGATTATTGTCAATATTATTTGATGATAATGCACAACCATTAGAGGGAGCAGGAATATTATATTCCTTAACTATGGCTTCATGGGCAGAACGATCATATCCTTGTTGTGCTTTTTGAGGAGAGCGTGGTTTAAGTGTAACTGTTTTTTTATGTGATGATTGAATATGTGGTAATGATGATTTCTCTTTGAGGAAAGAAGATTGAAAATGAGATTTATTGGACGGAGATGATGATGTTAATACATCTGAATATAGTTTAGAAGTGGGAGGATGAAATTTTGATGCTTCAGCATAAGAAACACAACTGTGGGCCATTGTTTCTTTAATGGCTTTCTGACGTGCATATTCAGGACATTTCTTACTAATTGCTGAATGAGAACCATTACACAAGATACAAGAAACATTTTCCTCATCTACTTCACATTTATCACCTGTATGATTTTGCCTGCATTTATAACACCGAGGATTTGAACGACACTGCATCTTGACATGTCCGAACCTACAGCAGTTATAGCATTGGATAGTGGGGTAAATGTACAAATCTACAGTTAATGATGTGTAAAACATAAATACTCTTTTTGGTAATATTTGTCCATCAAAAGTAATAACAATGGTTTCAGTATTAATAAAACTTGGTTGTCCTTCATTAATGGTCTTTTTCTTAATTCTTCTGGTTTTTAGAATTCTCCCACAACCTATAGGTACTGATATATTTTGGATTACTTCCTCTTCTGTCCAATCTTTAGGAATACCCCTCACAATTCCCATACGGGTTACATGGAAAGAAGGTATAAATGCCTTAAAATTATGTGTTTCTAAGTGACTATTATTTAAAAATGCATTTGCATTTTCAAAATTTGAGAAAGAAAGCGATAAACGGTTTCTTCCTATTCTTTTGAGGCTACCATTCACTATATTATTTATCTTATTAGTGTGTAAAAAGCGACCAAATGCAATAGGATGTAATGTAGTGTTATCATTAGGATGTGTTTCATTTTTTTGTACATGAACGACATAAGGAGCTACATCCTCGGCATTGTACAAAGTTCTGCTTAAAGTACTGGGTGGAGAAGCAGGTTTAACAGACTCGGTATTATTTACAACTGGTATTGATACTAGAGTTTGATTCTCATCCTCAATACATTGACAATCACTATCTTTAATTTTAGATTCGAGACCTTTGGTGTGCCTCCTTCGTTTTTTATTGCAATGTTTGCAAATGCGACGTTCGCCACGTACTCGCTTACGTTTAGAACTTGCAACGCTAGAACCATCTGTGTCCATACTAGATTCACCCAATATATCAAAACTATTATTAAATGGGATAGTTATATTTGCAGACACCTGGGGGGTTGTCCCCCCAGGGTCTATAGGTGGATCCATAATGTCTAATTAATATAGGTAATTTACTTACCAATATTTACAGCAACAAACACTATTACTACAAAATATACAATTATATATACAATCTAATACACAATATATAAATAAAACTAATCCTTATATAATTAAAAATAAAATTAATTTAAAGAAGATCAAAAAACACTCCCGCTTTTTTAAACGTTTCCCGCGCTTTTTCCGGTGCACTGTTGACGATACAATGCAATTTGAAATGGCATCATGTCTATTAAAAACAAACTTCTATAATACAGTTCGACATCTTGTGTTTGCGGCGATTTTAAAATGATGTAATTTATTTTAACTCATATTAACACGGTTGATAAATATAAATAAAGATTGTTAGTAATGGGGAAATTAATACCCACTATTAATATACGCTGTGAGGTCGGCCTCGATCGAATTAATCTTGTTGAATCCGTCACGATGCGCTAACTGACCTGGTTTCATCCTCACTTATCACCACTTATTAGTGCCCCGCCAGCGTATATCGATAGCATAGGTGGGGTTACCAGTGCATTACCGTACATTAGACAAATAAAAACTTTCCGCCATTTTAAACCGGCGGCCATTTTGGAGGGTTTGCCAATAATTGCCACGCTTGTCAGACGGATTGATAACCACAGTTAGGCTTTGGTGATGTTTTAAAAAAGACGTCCATCCCTCGCTCTCCCTTAATCACCTCTTACGACACCCACGGGAAAGGAAGAGGTGGCCCATTCTAAGCAAGGAGCTACACGGTAAAAACTACTATATGCAGTGACAATTTTAAAATTCCGCCAAAGGTACCAAAGGGAAACACAGAAGTCGTTTGCTTGGCCACCTCTGTTCCATTCGTGTTTCTACCGTGAAGCAGTTGTGTTTGCATGGCTGTGTTTCGATGGCGATATGGCAGTGAATTTACACGATACAGAGGAATAACACCTTAGTCCTCAGAAATGGCAACGCATGGCGGGTATCATGGGCCAAACAGTATACTCTGTTATGTCCACCGTACTGCTCATGTCTATAGGCGACGGTTACACCTACGTTGCATAAAAAAAGGTACATACTTGTACAGTGCCGATGTCTCTATGGCTCTCTAGGTGCTGCACCAGGCATCGTCTGCTATAGTAAGACGCCCCACAATGGTCGCACACGAATGGCCTTTCACCGGTGTGCACTCGCCTTTCATGTAACTACAATTTTTAGGTCTTCAAAAAGAACTCTTCTCGACTCGGTTATATATTTTTTAACTTATCATTATTTAGCCTTATTTAATATAAAATTGTAACTCATGATTATAAAAAAAAACCTACCTTAAAACCCTATTCCTTCATTATTTTCCCGCCCCGTTTTCCATCTGTTATAAGTGACATATTGGCATTTAAAAAAAGAGTATATTTTGCTTCGAAATGCAGTTTTTTATCACACAAAGAGGAACGACAGCTATAAACGTAACAAAATCGGTATAGAAATAAGACCAACACGCGAGTGAATACCTCTAATCTTAGATTTTCTTGGCAATTTGAATTAATTGACAATGGACTAGTGTTGCCCTATATGTCACTTATTACAGATGGGTAAATATTTATTACGTTTAAAGAACGTTTATTTTAATGCAAATAAACAAATATGAACTACGGAAAAAAAAAATTGTGACAATGAACCATAATGGTATATGTATTTTCTTCTATTATTACGTAATTGGGAGGGAGACTTTGTACAAAAGTCGTTTGCTTGGCCACCTCTGTCCCATTCGTGTTTCTACCGTAAAGCAGTTGTGTTTGCATGGCTGTGTTTCGGTTTGAAGAGTGAGATATGGCAGTGAATATACAGGGTACAGAGGAATAACACCTGAGTCCTCAGGAATGGCAACGCATGGGGGTATCATGGGCGAAACAGTATACTCTATTATGTCCACAGTACTGCTCACGTCTATAGGCGACGGTTATCACTTTCCATTAGGGGGGCCGTTAGCTCGTTTGCCATTCTAAGTTGTAAAAAAATGTCATAATTTTAACAGTATTACTGTACAATGCTTGGGCCGAAAAGAAAACATTACGCACTTCAAGTATTTAATAAGTAGTAGTAAGTATTCAGTAGCTATTTCAATGTCCTGTCTCTCTCACTCACCGCTAGTTGAGCGTTATCCAGAGCGAGATAGTCGCAGTGTTTACAGGCCAGCTCTCGTCGCATACCGTGATAGGAACGACAGTGGCGCTTCAATTGTGTGGAAGATATGAAACTTTTCCCACAATACTGTAAAATAAGTGGCATCGATAGTTACTCATTGAAAAAAAAATACTTAATCGTGTTTTAAATAATAATGATAATTAAAATATATAAAAAGGAACTAACTTCACACATAAATTTGAAGCCCAAATGTAATTTCGCGTGACTGATAAAACACGACCATTTACTTACGGACTTCTTGCAAACTTTACATTTCACAGGACCGTTCGCGTCGAAATCACCATCGACTAAACTCAAATACCTGTCCCTTTTCTCTTTCCGTGTCACTTTTTCGCCTTTTACATTTTTTATTTTAGATTGCACAGTTTGTTCCTTAGCCTCATGCGGTTTTGGCGGGAAACCGTCCTGATTTTCCTCTGTCAACCTGTCAAATTCTATTTGAACGTTGAATTCTTTTAATCCACTGTAATTATTGTAATCTTCCGATGAATTATAATCAAATGTATCAACATTGTTTAAGAGTGTTTGTACTTCATTGTTCGTTCTATATTTTTGTTTCCTCAGCTTTGTATCACATATGAAACTTCTGTTCCGGAGGCGCAATGCACAGTTGACTAAATAAGTGCATTTCTCGCATATATTTTGCGGTAAACCATCATTGGGTTCGATCTACAATACAGTGGTAAGAAATAATTAATATACAGCTAGAAACTAGTCTCTCTTCATAACGTAAGCTATGGGGTGGGTTATTTTCTTCGTTTCTAACTTAACCTAACCTGTCACTCGTTGGGCGAAAGGGATTGTTAGTAATGGAGACTGAGAATCCTATTGCTAGCAATATACCCAACCAGGTCGACCTGCTTGCGGTTCCCCCTGGAAACTATCATGGTTAATTCCTGATGAATTCATCACGATGGGCTAACTGGCCTGTTTTCATTCTCATCGATCACCCTTCACTGGTGCTCCGCCAGCGTATCCCGTTAGCGCAGGCGGGGTTACCATACCATTTTCACCCATCAAAAAAAAAACCTGTCACTCGTTGGGGGAAAGGGATTGTTAGTAATGGAGACTAAGAATCCACGTCGATCTTCTTGCGGTTTTCTCTGGAAACTATCATGATTAATTCCTGATGAATTCATCATGATGGGCTAACTGGCCTGTTTTCATTCTCATCGATCATCCTTCACTGGTGCTCCGTCGGCGTATCCCGTTTTTTTTAACGGGTGATAATGGACTGGTAACCCGACCGCGCTATCGATATACACCAGCGGGGCACCAGTGAAGGATAATATGTGAAGATGACGTAGGTCAGTTAGCCCATCGTGACGAATTCAACAATAATTGTTCACGATGGTTTCCAGGGGAAAACAACGTCGAGGTCGTCCTAATAAATTGCTAGCAATGGGGCTGTCAAACTCCATTGCTAACAATCCCTTTTCCCTAGCGTATACCGTTAGCGCAGGTGGGGTTACCAGTCCATTTTCACCCATCAAAAAAATCTGTCACTCGTGGAGGGGAAGGGATTGTTAGTAATAGTTCCCATTGCTATCAATATACCCTATCAGGTCGACCTCCACGCGGTTCCTTCTGGAAACTATCGTGACTAATTTATCGTTGAAATCCTCACAGTAGGCTAACTGACCTGCCTATTCATCCTCACCTATCATCTCCCATTGATACCCCGTAAGTGTATATTGATAGCGCAGGCGGTGTTACCATTCCATTATCATACATTGAAAAAAAAACACGTAACTGCTTCACAGTAGAAACACGAACGGGACAGAGGCGGCGAAGCAAACGACTTTTGTACAAAGTCTCCATCTGGTAATGGTCTTCTATTTGGTTCGTCGTTACATATATTTTTTTAATTTTTTTTTTATTAAAATATTTTTTTAATTTTTTTTTTTTTTTTTATTTTAATCTATTTTCAACTTCTTTTTTAATAGATATCTACATCTAGATGTTATTCTCAAATAATGTGTTGCGGATGGCTTTATTGACATCTGAACTCTATTATTGACAATGTTGCTGTAGTTTTTAATAGTATTGTTTAATTTTATGTTTCCTTCACTTGTATGACACATTTGTGCAAACTTTAGGGGCTGTTAAGTTATTATTTAATTATGTATTGTTATAGCTGTCTGCCTTAAATAAATAAATAAATTACTGAGATATAGAAATGAGTATAGAAAAATTTAAAGTTCATAGCTTATGTTTAACATTTAGATAATATAGTATATATAATATATTATAATTTTCGTCAGCTAATTGTCAAGTTGGCTGACTCGTTCCCTTATCAGTGTTCTATATACGTACGCACACAATGCACCTTGACGTATCTATATTTAATTGTTCAATAAATAAAATGAGTGTTTACGCAATAAAAAGATGCAGAAATTATAAAACAAAATAAATATAGCAGTTATAAAGGAATCGCTCGTAACTATTTATCACGTGAAATTGTATGAAAAAGTTGATTGTCTTTTCTGGAAGTATTTGTATGAAGACTATCTATATTATCAAAGGTTTAACAATACAGTATAGTATAAAAAAAACTCACTTTGAGACCGGTCGTTAGTGACAATACAGTGGTGTATCTCTCACTACGTTCCGTATCACTAAATATTGGGCCCAAATTGTTCTCAGCGAGACATAACCTACATACGTCTTGACATTCGAACATAATTTCTTAGTTTTAATATTGTTACGTTTTCTATTCGCTTCACGGTAACACAAGTAAGCGAAAATTCCAAAAGTCGAGTATAGCCTGACAACTTGTTTATGAATTTTTTTTTGTGATATATTTACGGCTTTGGATGTATCCTTTTAGTCCATGTTTAATTTCTTTTACTTTCATTACAGTGCTTGTTTATGACATGTCAAATAGTGATGCGCCGAGTCCAGCAGATTCGAATACTGACTCGATGGGGGGAATGGAATCGTTAGTAATGGAGACTAAGAATCCTATTGCTAGCAATATACCCAACCATGTCGACCTCCACGCGGTTCCCCCTGGAAACTATCATGGTTAATTCCTGATGAATTCATCATGATAGGCTAACAAGCCTGGTTTCATTTTCATCGGTCACCTTTCACTGGCGCCCCGCCAGCGTATACCGTTAGCGCAGGCGGGGTTACCATACCATTTTCACCTATCAAAACAAAAATACTAACTAATCGAGTTAGTATTTTTGTTTTGATAGGTATTTGATACTCAGTATGGAAAGTCGTTATTCGAATACGACAACATAACCTTCAAGAAAAGAGCATATTCCTTTTTAAAAGGCCGGCAGCACACCTGCAATGCCGTTGGTGTTGCGGGTGATCATGGGCGGCGGTAGTCACTTACCGTCAGGTGAGCCGCATGCTCGTTTGTCCCCTGTGTTGTAAAAAAAAAACAGGTTTTTAGTACTGTATGTGAATTCACTACATGTTACTACATACGAATAGTATTCTTGTACATAAGCTTTTTTTTATCTTTCTGCTTCATCGATGCAGGTAGTGAATTTACACGGTACAGAGGAATAACACCCGAGTCCTCAGGAATGGCAACGCATGCGGGGTATCTTGGGTGTAACAGTATACTCTATAAGCGACGGTTACCACTTTCCATCAGGTGGGCCGTCAGCTTGTTTACCATTCTAAGTTGTATAAAAAAAAAACTGAGACAAGGAGATTGTCACGAACGTCACTATTTACTTTCATACAACTACGAAGGTTTGAAACAGGTTGATAGCCTACAGGACAAATACGGAATTTAAGTACATATTTTTTTTTACTGAGGTAGTTTCCTCGAACCCCCTATAGAAGCTTCTGACCCAACACATTGAAAAACACTAGACTTTTTTAACATGTGCGAGCTGTGACAGACCGATCGTGAACGACAGTGTTGCCAGACGTAACTTTTAAGTTATCTTATTTTTTGTAAACAGTATATATTTATTATATTTGCAATAACGTCGTCGAAGATATTAATGCAGTGTTTCCCAACCTTTTCTGTCCCATGCCCCACTTAAACATTTCTAACATTTTTATGCCCCCATACATAATTTTTCCCGACAAAGTTTACTTGACGACTCTAATCGCCCAGTTGTCGGGAGGAAAGGGATTGTTAGTAATGAAGACTGAGAATCCCATTGCTAGCAATATACCCTCTTTCTGGAAACTATCATGCTTAACTCCTGATGAATTCATCATGATGTGCTAACTGGCCTGTTTTCATTCTCATCTATCACCCTTCACTGGTGCTCCGCCAGCGTATCCCGTTAGCGCAGGCGGGGTTACCATACTATTTTCACCCAGCAAAAACACTAGGGGTGTCACGTGCGCATTGTCGACCCTGAAGAAACCTTAATACAACCTTTTTGAAGAACCCCATACTGTTGATAATGGTATTGAAACAAAACCAAATATTTCATTTAAACATTTTATTTTTAAGTTAATAAATAAACTATATACATATCTAAGAATTAAAAAAATGACAATTTAATAAATAACTTATTCACAATCTATAACTTCAACCCGTGTCTTGTGGAGGCTGGCAGAGGAGTGACACGCCGGCATCGAGTCCCACATTTTTCTTTTTTATACAACTTAGAATGGCAAACAATGTCTGAATGAATGTCTATACGCGACGGTTACCAGTTACCATCAAGTGGGCCGTCAGCTAACAAGCTGGCGGCTAGCTGGCTTTATACCATGGTAAACATGCCATTCTAAGTTGTATAAAAAAAAAATACATTATGTTTAAAATGAATTATTCTTAACATTGTGTTTGTGTACAATAAATAATAAAGAAATTGTTTTTTTTTTTTATATATTTTGCTTTTTTTTTTATTTTCATTCTTTTATCTCTTTTCACTGTGCATGTCTGTTGTTATTTGTGTGCTGTGAGGAATCCAAATAAATTATTTATCTGTCTATATTTCTATATTAATTAATTAAAAAGTACTTGTACCATCCATATTGTTTTAAACAACGGCATAAATCTTAGATTACAAACTATATATAGATTGGTAATGTAAAAGAGAAAAGAACATAATGAGTCACATGTTAGAGCGAGATAGAAAAGTAGGGCATTCAACTGCACAATATAAGCTCGATCGACCACCCCGTGGTCCCCCCTGGAAACCATCGTGCTGAATTCCTAGTGTACTCGTCACGAGCTGACCTGCCGACATCCTCACCTATCATGTGTCCCTGGTACTCCGCCAGCGTATACCGATAGCGCAGGCGGGGTTACCATTCTATTATCATTTATTACAAAAAAAAAAAATATATTAGCTCGAAGCTGATTTGACAAGAATATGAACAAAATAAATTCTTGTTATTTTTAAATTTGGAACAATAACTAGTTTTAAGCGGTTAAAGCGTGTTGTGCCTGGATATTAAATACATTAGGCACATTTTATTCTCTGCCAGCCAGCAAGTGCTGTGAGTCTGTAATGAATCTGACATCATTCCAATTTACTTGGCAACAATAATTATTTAGACAGTACTCCACAAAAAAAAAAAAAAAAAAAAAAAAAAAAAAACTCGAATTTAATTGTAGAAAGACCGGTTACTTTTTATTTAAAAACTAAACTGCCGAATATGCTATGATATAATTTTTACAGGAACTATAAGTATATCCTTTCAGATACAAAAAAAAAAAAAAAAAATTCGTTTAGAAACTTACAGATTAGATAGAAGAAACAGATATATTATAGATGAGATGACATAAAAGAAAAAAAAAATAAGTCAAGCACTTCCTTCTTGCAGTCATGGGCGTTGGTTGTAAAAAAATACCATAACATTTTACGATTTGTTACAGCGTTTCGCCCTTTTGATGGCGAAGCAATAAACTGAGTCGTGACCATTTTGCGTTACTGTGGCACACTCACAAGAAATTGTGTAACCTCTTTTGACCATTTTTTATTTTAATTTTATAATTTTTTTTTTACCATTACATAACGGTAATGTCAATTTAATACTGGGTCAACCTGGCAGTCGCAATGCAAGACGACTATATCCGTGGGTAGAGGTGTCCCTGACGGACTGACAGATTGACTTTCAGACAATCTCTATGAGGCTGGCATAGTCACTCCGGTGTACTAAAGCCTCGACAAAAATTTGATTAAAAAAAAAAAAACCTCTTTTTTTATGTATATCTTATATTTTATTTCTTTAAATAAGTACCAGTATCTATTATTTGTGTGCTGTAAGTGATGCAAATAATTTATCTATCTATCTATCTATCTATTTAATAGTTAATCACTGAAATAATTTCAAAATGCTGTCATTGTGAGGTGCGACAATTTATTCAGTTTGTTCTTTTCGGTTTTGGTTGTAATGTTTTGTGTATTTGTTTGTAATGTTTTATGTATTTGTTGTAATGTTTTATGTATTTGTTGTAATGTTTTGTGTATTTGTTTGTAATGTTTTATGTATTTGTTGTAATGTTTTGTGTATTTGTTTGTAATGTTTTATGTATTTGTTGTAATGTTTTATGTATTTGTTGTAATGTTTTGTGTATTTGTTTGTAATGTTTTATGTATTTGTTGTAATGTTTTGTGTATTTGTTTGTAATGTTTTATGTATTTGTTGTAATGTTTTATGTATTTGATGTAATGTTTTATGTATTTGTTGTAATGTTTTGTGTATTTGTTTGTAATGTTTTATGTATTTGTTGTAATGTTTTATGTATTAGTTGTAATGTTTTATGTATTTGTTGGTAAGCGTGTTGAGTCTCCCATCCGAGAAATAGGTATTGGCGACCCGCGCGCATGCTAAAGGTAAATAAATTAAGGGCCCGCCTGAAAATCAGCGCTATATAAGTACATCTCGCTGGAGCTGTACATATATATAGCAACAGCTGAGGCGGCTCCAGCGACCAGCAACATTAATTGTTCTTTTTTTCTTTTTGTTGTTTTAATTTTTTATTTTCTTAATACTGGTGATAAAGGTTATCTATCCATCTATCTGTATAAATTTACAAGCAATCGTTCTGCCGATGCAATGACTTATTTAAAAAATCGGCCACAATAAATTGGAATTTGGAGCTGCTGGGTGTACTTAAAAAAAAAAAACAAAACATATTGCTATAGTATTTATAAATTTAGAACTCAACAGTCGAGGGATGGGTTGCAGCGTCCCTCTTAAAACATCACCAAAGCCTAACTGCGGTTGCCAACCCGCCTGCCAAGCGTGGCAACTACAAAGCACCCCAAAGAGGAGGCTTACGTCCAGCAGTGGACAGTCAACGGCTATTATAATAAATAATAATTTATAAATGTACACAACAAATTATGAATAAGCGTATAAAACAAATCATATAAACACTAGTTGTATCTCGCGACTTCACTCGTGTGACTCAGTACATAAAGTATCCTGTGTACTGAGTTAGGATGTAACCTATCCTCGTGCCAAACTTGTTATTTTTATTGTTTTATACAACTTAAAATGGCAAACTAGCTGACGGCCCACCTGATGGAAAGTGGTAACCGTCGCCTATAGACATGAGCAGTACCATGGACATAACAGAGTATACTGTTTTGCCCATGATACCTCCATGCATTGCCATTCCTGAGGACTCAGGTAATGTGGTCAATTCAACCAATGCAATGTATACTGTATTATTATTTATACCTAATCCAAAGGTTGCCTGCGAGAGATCGCTCTCAGCGATAAGGCCGTCCATTGTTCTCTCAGTGCAATATTTCCTTGTAATTGTTTGTATCTATAATAAGTTTACTATTGTAATCTTATGGAGGGAACAATAAAGAGTATCTATCTATCGAGTATCTAGCCCGTATCAAGATCTGGGGCGTGATTTTTGATACGGGATTTGAGGATTTGCATTAAATTTGGTACACGAGTAGGTTACATCCTTACTTAACACATAGGACACTTTATGTACCAATTCACACGAACAAAGCCACAGGAAACAGTTTACTATAAATAAATTAACTACATTTATCAATTTACAAACCAAGATTCCTATTTCCTTATATATATATTCACTTCAAACGTTTTCTTCATTCCGATATTACATATTGGATAACAGAAATATCTGTTATACCCGCCAATATATAGATATTATAACTATATATTCTTTAAATCGTCTATCCTTAATTAGCAGTAGGTGGAGGGAAGTGCTAATACTTCAATACTTCGGTACAGTAGCTCCATTGCTAATTATATGTAATTAGTCAAACTACCCCCTACCCCCCTCACCCCTCCAACACCACCCACCACTAAGAAACTACCGTGGTTTATTCGCCACGAGGAGCCAACTGACTTGATCCTCACCTATCATTGCTGGTGGATCACCCACTGGTGGTCCACCAGCGTGTACCGATAACGTAAGTGGGATTACCGTCCCATTTTCATCCCATTAAAAAAAATACAGTTCTGATTAGATGCAAGTCTATGATTGTAAATATTTTATTTTATACTACGTCAGGAACCTAACATTAATAAAATATGAACATAGACAACGTTTTAACCTGTGACGGGTGTGTAGTGCCCCTGGTGACCCCATGCCCCTAATGACCCTGGTAATTTAATACCCCTTGTGATACCATGCCCCTAGGAACACTGGCGATTAAGTGCACCTGGTGATCCCATTCTTCTAGTGACCCTGGTAATTTAATGCCCCTTGTGATTCCATGCCCCTAAAGATCCTGGTGATTTAGTGCCCCTGGTGACTCTGTGCCCTAGTGACCCTGGTGATTAGTGCCCATAGCGACGTATTCACTGTGTCTTACAGAAACATCCCATATGGTTAATTATAATCCACATACTATATTTATTAACAATTCATTTGTGTACAAAGTATATTTAGCAAACATGCCCGCCCCTAGTGACTAGTGCCCCCGTGATTTATTGCTGCTACTGATAGAATTCCCGGTGGCGTTTCCCTTGGCAACTATGCCCTCGTCGACCTATGCCCCCGGCGACGTTGTCCCCAACGACTTCTGCCCTTGGTGACATCGTCGCCGGTGACTTTATGCCCTTAACGACAGTACCCCCGTCGATACCGTCGCCAGCTCCTCGCGTCTGCTGCGTGGTGTCTAGGCGCGCAAATCATGCAGCTTGTCGCAGCTGGGCGTGCGCAGGCGCTGCGCGTCCGCGTACTGTTTCGCGTCGCCAAAGTTTCGCGCCTTCCACGCCGCGCTGTCGCGGTAGTTGCGCTCGCGCTGGCACGCGTGCCGTAGTCCCACTGTGGGGACACATGTAACACATTCAAATAACTACTGACAACCAGGGGGAAAGGGATTGTTAGAGAAACCACCGTGAACAATTCTTGTTAAATTCGTCACGATGGGCTAACTGACCTGCTTCATCCTCGCCTATCATTCTTCACTGGTGCCCCGCCGGTGTAAACCGATAGCGCGGGTGGGGTTACTATTCCATTATCATCCATTAAAAAAAATACGCATGGGTTGCCAGTGATGACCTATGCAATTAAAGCAATCTGTATCCACTCTACCCATGCGCAGTAGTTATGGAAGAAAGCTCACCAATATATTCCTCCTCGATGGCCATTTCCAGACGCCGCAGCGAGCCCTGATAATCCGTGTGGAAATTCTCCTTCACATAATACGGGACCTGTAACATTTGCATAAGTGTTTTTTGTAATTGGTATATATGTACATACTTAGAAGCATTTGGCGTTCCATTGTTCCTGCCTACCCCAGTGGGAGACAAGCGTAATATTACATTACTAGGAATGGCAACGCATGGCGGGTATCATGGGCGAAACAGTATATACTCTGTTATGTCCACGGTACTGCTCATGTCTATAGGCGACGGTTATCACTTCCCATCAGGTGGGCAGTCAGCTTGTTTGCCATTCTAAGTTGTATAAAAAAATTCATTCATTCATACTTATGGCCTTATTCATAAAAACTTGAAATCTATGCACATACACCGGGCCGGGGGGAATTGTTAGTAATGTGGACTACCAGTCCCATTGCTAGCAATATACCCTGGCAGGTCGACTACCACGCGGTTCCCCCTGAAAACTGTCGTACTAAATTCCAGGTGTATTCATCACGATAGGCTAACCGACTTGCCTTCTCTCAATCTCCCCTCAATTCCCCCACTGGTGCCCCGCCAGCGCATACTGATAGCATAGACGGGGATGGCATTTCAATTTGGTCTATTAACATCATCTAGACTAGTGTTTCCTAAACTTTTCTGTCCCATGCCCCACTTGGACATTTCTAATATTTTTATACCCCCCATACATAATTTTTCCCGACAAAGTTTACTTGACGACTCTAATCGCCCAGTTGATATTTTGGTAACGTCAAACGAAATTATACCTAATAAATATATACAGCATTTTTTTAATTTACTTTTTTTTTTGTTTTTTTTTTTTTTTTTTACAACACAGGGAGCAAACGAGCATGCGGCTCACCTGACGGTAAGTGACTACCGCCGCCCATGGTCACCCACAACACCTACGGCATTGCAGGTGTGCTGCCGGCCTTTTAAAAAGGAATATGCTCTTTTCTTGAAGGTTATGTTGTCGTATTAGTTCGGAAATACTGCTGCTGGAAGTTGAATTTGGCGCCGATATCTGATCGTAGCATTGCATTTAAATGGCCCGCAGCAAGAGGGTTAATACCGCTTCGAGTCCATTTTTTTATTGCCCTCCCCTTAAGTCACTAATTGCCCCCTTGTGGGCCTCACGTTGGGTAACACCGATCTAGATTCTTCCAGATATGATGATAAGGTAACGAGGCTCACCTTCAAGTTGACAGTCTCCCTAGGCACCGGGTACTTGGAGCTGGGCGTGAGGCTGAACACCGGCTCGCTGATGAAGAAGCCCGACATCATGGAGAGCAGCACGAGCACCAGCACGGGCAGCAGCTGCACGAGCCCCGCGTGCGCCTCGCGCGGCTCGGGCTCGCGCGCCCGTCGTCGCGCGTACACCGTCGGGCCTCCGCCGGGGAACGCTGGAACCAAGCGAACAGGTCGGATCATCGTCACCCACCAGTGCCTCATTAGTGTGTACAAGTTAGATTACCGGAATGGTAACCTATATTTACTTTACCTATTCCAATAACGAAGTATCAAGTTCACGATTTTCTGTTCATCCCAAAGGTTGACTGGTAGAGAATGTCGCCCTTCTTTGCATAACGGTGGAAATTTCCATCATAACATTGAACGCCCAAAAATTATACAAAAGACCAAGTTCACTTTAAGTTGATCGTGTCTGTATACCTTTTTAATGTCCGTTGCAGAGAAAAAAATACATAGCTGTCAAATTTATTTTTTTAACCATTTTTCCTTTAATTTTGAACATGAATTTTATCACCTTGATTTTTTTTTATACAACTTAAAATGGCAAACAAGCTGACGGCCCACCTGATGGAAAGTGGTAACCGTCGCCTATAGACATGAGCAGTACCGTGGACATAACAGAGTATACTATTTCGCCCATGATACCCCCCATGCGTTGCCATTCCTGAGGACTCGGGTGTTATTCCTCTGTACCCAGTAAATTCATTGTCATATCCCACCGTTCAAACCGAAACACAGCCATGCAAACACAACTGCTTCACGGTTAAAACACGAATAGGACAGAGGTGGTCAAGCAATCGACTTTTGTACAAAGTCTCCCTCTGGTTAAATATAGTTTCAGAAAAGTTTGTTTCCTAAATTTGCCCAACCAGAAATCGAAACCAAAACCTTATTTATTTTTATTATTGAAGGACAATCTTTTTTCAAACACAAAAACCTGTGAACACTGGTATCTTTCGACGATCTTTTGTGCTCGCCCTTTTAAAGTTCGCTGCTAATTCCCTATAAGTAATAGGAATGGTAACATGTTCTCTGTAGCGATGTTTTTATCTCCTCGCGATACAGAGTGTGTTTTCCATAGGAGATATATCGTGTATGTACAAGTGGGCTACAGCGACACATCCAGTGCTGCGGCGTTTCTTCCTCGTTGTGACAAAATCTGCAAACACTATTTGGGCATAAGCCTAGTTGGACCATGTGCTTGTTTAGTTTGCAGTGTCCAGCGAGAGCCCTTGTTAAGTAGCTTTATTTACTAACAGAAACATGTTTGCACTCACCGGTCGCTCCAAAGAACATGTTGAAGAGCTCCTCAGCTGTGAGATCCGATTCGAACCCTCTGGCATAATACTGGTGGTGGGTGTGCTGGGGCTGGACTGGCTCCTCGCCCCGCAGGTCGTACTGCTTCCTCTTCTCAGGGTCTGTGAGGATGGCTGCTGCATTTCCGATTGCCTGTGAAGACATTAATATGTTTTTGTTTTTCAATGGGTGATAATGGAATGGTAACCCCGCCTGCGATAAGCGAGAATGAAAAGGCAGGTCAGCCCATCATGATGAATACACAGAGAGAGACTTTGTACAAAAGTCGATTGCTTGGGTACCTCTGTCCTATTCGTGTTTCTACCGTGAAGTAGTTGTGTTTGCATGGCTGTGTTTCGGTTTGAAGGGTGGGATATGGCGTGAATTTACTGGGTACAGAGGAATAACACCTGAGTCCTCAGGAATGGCAACTCGTGGGGGGTATCATGAACGAAACAATATACTCTGTTATGTCCATGGTACTGCTCATGTCTATAGGCGACGGTTACCACTTTCCATCAGGTGGACCGTCAGCTTGTTTGCCGTTCTAAGTTGTATAAAAAAAAATGCTCAGCAGTGGAATGTTAAGCTGATATGATGACGATGTTTATGACTGATGATTGTTGACATGACTGAATAAATTCCTTAGTTTTTAATACCTGAATCAATACATAATGTATCCTATGTGTGAAGTCAGGATATAATGTACCCCAGTTGGGGGAAAAGGGACATTTAACAGCCCCATTTCTGGCAATATACCAGAAACCACATGAAGGTCAACCTGACCTCCAGGAGGGAAGGGATTGTTAGTAATGGGGAGGTTAGTCCCCATAGCTATCAATATACCTTATCAGCTCCACATCCACAGGGTTCCCCTGGAAACCATCATGACTAATTTATTCTTGAATTCATCAGGATAGGCTAACTGACCTGCCTTTTCATCCTCACCAATCATCTCTCACTGGTGCCCTGCTAGTGTATACCGATACCGCGGGCGGAGTTACCATTCCATTATCATCCATCAAAAAAGGCACCTGATCTCCACGTGATGTCTGCTGGACACCATCCTAATTAATTCTTATTGAGCCAACTGATCTGCTTTCATCCCTTACTGGTGTCCCACTAGGGTATACCGATAGCTCAGGTGGGATTACCACTTCATAAACAAAATTAAAGCTAGTAAATAAAAAAATAAAAAATACCTTAAAGGCCTCAGCGGCGCCGGGCGCATGGTTCTTGTCGGGATGAAGCTGCAACGCCAGTTTCTTGTAGGACTTCTTGATGTCAGAATCAGTGGCTTCCTTTGTTACTCCTGCAGATTTAAAAAATAAATATCACTTGGTTATATATAATAATTAATGTATAATATAGTAAGTAAGTAAGTAGTATAGTAAGTATAATAAGTAAATACTATTCCAGTACATCTATCTATCTTATATATTAATTTTCATTTAAGAGTTTCCTCTTGTCAGTGCAACTAATTCATGCATCCTCCTCCAGCCAGCTCTATCCCAGGCCATATCCTTTATCTCCCTACACGACATGACGCCTAGTGTTTCTTTTATCTGTCCCATGTAGTTATTCCTCGGTCTTCCTCTTCCTCTTTTGCCCTCCATCTTTCCTTCTACTATGCTCTTAAAAAAATCGTCATGTCGTATAAGGTGGCCCAGCATTTTGCCTCTTCTATTCTTTATTATTTCAACCAATGTTCTCTTCTCGTTTACTTTTTTTAGGACTTCCTTGTTCATTAGTTTTTCTGTCCAACTTATCCTTTCCATTCTCCTCCATGTCCACATTTCGAATGCCTCAAGCATCTTATATATGTGTAAGTATATTTGTTATTTATATATACAATGAATGCTCTATATATAATCAACTCATTTGAACCAATTTCAATAAAAAATTAAAATTTTCTTATTGGGAAGTAAAGTTGCTTATAGGGGAAAAAGGAGTATAAAAATACCATGTGGAAAATATTTTTACTTATTTCTACACAGTGTACTCAGTACTCATACCATTTTCACCCATCAAAAAAAATAACATAGGATTATTAAAAATATATTATTTTAATATTGGCAAAATTATGGGAACCCCGATAGAACCATAAAAAAAAATATGAAAAAAAAAATTACCGAGTATTTCGTAATAGTCCTTGCATTTAGTATTGACGCGTCGGACGGCCTCCAACTGCTCCTGTGTATACTCCCGCTGCGGGGGCTGGTGGGACGGGGTCTTCCTCTTCCGTACATTTTCCTCTGTGCTAGAACTCGGAGTGCTCGGTGGTGTCCGTTTACTTGCATTTCCCGACGACCCAGCGGCTCGGACGCGCGTCAACAACTCCTTAGCCCGCGCTGAAGGGTACAAACGCTCCGCTTTTAACAAAAATCTCTCAGCTTTCTCCGTGTCGCCAGCGGAAAAAGCATTTTGAGCTATATCAATGCACTTGTCAGCCTCGTCCTTGTTCCCTTCGATCGTCATTTTCGTGTTATTTTACGGTTTTCCCGCTGTATTCTATTGTGAAACTCGTTATTGTATGACGTGGTATACACTTTTAAGTTTTCTGCGCAAATCCAATTAACGTAAACAGCTTTGTGGACATTTGCAAGAGAGAAAATAAAAATATTAATTATTCAGCAACTAATGTCGAAAGAATTACGTAGGTAGGCACTGACTAGTGACAGACGAGGTGAGCTGATTCGAATACCTATTTTTTTTTTTTTTTTTTTCTTTTTTTGTGGCGTTCACCCCGATATTAGGGTATTTTGCCAAGAACAAAACGGGGAAACGATAATAGTAATAAAAATACCTAACACAAACGAATTTAGAAAGGATAAGGATTAGGTCTAGGATATTTATAGGATATGAAACATATACTTGTACATATGAGAATATACTTATAAATATATAGGAAAAGCAATTGATGCAACTATAAATGTATTCATGTAATATAACTAAATCTTAATATTGTTATCATATATATATGAAGATAGTATTTTATAGATAATAGGATCATTGGAAGAAAGTAGAGTAAGAATAGAAGTTGGGAATGGAACACGGATGGATAGGAGATGATTAAAAAGGGAGGTGTGGTCAAATTTAGAACATGAGAAGAATATATGATTCAAGTCTGCCACTTCAGCACCGCAATTACACGACGAACTTTGTACAATACCAAGCTTGTATAAATGAGAAGGTGTGCATACGTGACCTAGACGCATACGAGTTATAATAGTTGTTGCGGTCTTTCCAAGCTTTAATTTACAAAACCATGGTTTGAAAGGAATATCGGGTTGTATAAGGCGATAAAATCTTCCTTTTACTGTACTTGTTTTTTCCCAATATTCCTTCCAGGCATACCTTAAATATATTTTTGGGAGACAAGCTAGGTCACTACAGTAATTATGATACGGATACATATCACCACAAGTTACAGCCTCTCTTGCAATAAGGTCAGCTTTGTCATTGCCGCTAATACCACTGTGTCCTGGTAACCAGGCAAAAGAAACGGAATACCCTCTCAACATGCAAAGATAAAGACTTTGTCTTATGTCACAAATAATGGGATAAACTGGTTTTGATTTAAACGGATATTTGGCTAGAGCTTGTAAAGAGCTCATAGAGTCAGTGAAAACTATTGCCTTATGTAATTTCATTAAAAGTATATATTCTACAGCTTTTAAAATACCATAACATTCCCCGGTAAAAACTGAAGACTCCGGTGGAAGTTTAATTTTTTGAACGATATTAAATTGTGAATGAAACACACCCACACCTACACAACCGCTATTGTCTGGTTTTGATGCATCAGTAAAGATGTAGTGCCATTCATTCCATTCAATGTCAGTTATAAACATAAATTTGGCATTCAATTCTGAATCATTTTTTAATAACCCAAAATCATATTTAATATTAGGAGATAAAACTAAAGATTGATATGAGCATTTATAAATGGGAAAACAGGACGATGTAAAAGTGGGAGATTCTATGGATTTATATTTTTCATAACTTTGTATTAAACATGGAGGTTTTTTATGTTTCCAATAAGATGAAGACGAAATAAAGATATGTAGTTGAGATAACTTTTGAATAAGCGGATGATCAGATAATTGTAAACAACGAAAAAAGAAGCGATCAGATAGATATTGTCTTCTTAAAACCAAAGGTGGATCACCGACTTCGAGCTGTAAAGCATTGATTGGACTTGATTTCATTGCTCCAGAGATAATCCTCAAGGCCTTTGATTGAATTAAATCCAATTTCTTAAAAGCAAATGAACTTCCTGGAGCTAACAAAAAAGTTCCATAATCAATGACACTCCTTATAAGACCATTATAAGCAAGTTTTAGTGAAACGGGATGTGCTCCCCACCAAACTCCAGCAAGGCACCTAAGAATGTTGAGGTTACGCTCACATTTCGTAGAAATATAATTACAGTGGGACAGACCTGTTAATTTATTATCTAGCACGATACCTAAAAATTTAATTTCAGTCTTTATAGGAATGTATGAGTTATCATAAAGCACCTTAATTTGTTGCGGTGATCTCATTCTTGAAAACAAAACTACACTACTCTTGGTTACAGAAAGATTAAGACCATTTGCATCTAACCACGTTTTTAACAAATCTAATGAATCAGATAATTTGGCAGAAGCAGATTCTATGGACTTCGCAATAAAATATAATAAAAGATCATCAGCATATTGTAAAATTTTGACGGATTTATCAAGGAATAATTCTAGATCGTATGTGTATATGTTAAATAAGATTGGACTAAGAACAGATCCTTGTGGAAGGCCTTTCCATACAGTTCTAGATAATTTGGTATCTTCATCTAAATCCATATGTATTGTTCTTTCTGATAAAATATTAATAATGAAATTAGAAAGCATTACCGGTACATTTAGAGCTTGTAATTTAGTTTTTAAAATAGAAATTATTACATTATCATAGGCAGAATTTATATCTAAAAAGGCTGAGAGGATTGACAAATTTTGTGAGAAAGCTATATGAATATCTGAAATAAGAATGCTCACATTATCTAAGGTGCTCTTACCTTTCCTAAAACCAAACTGGTTCGGGGATAGTAAGTTATTACTTTCTAAAAACCATTCTAGACGGTTTTTCACTAAATGTTCAGCTAGCTTTAGTAAGACAGAGGAAAGTGCAACAGGACGGTATGATGATGGTTCAGAAGGTGGTTTATGAGGCTTTAGAAATGGTATAATAATCTGAGACTTCCATGAAGTAGGTATATTTCCCGAAATAATTATGGAATTAATTATATTTAAAAAGTAAATTAATGTCGCATCGCTAGCATTTTTAAAAAAGGAATACGGTATACCGTCTTCTCCCGGTGCAGAGTCTTTAATAGAAGCGAGAACACCTTTAAGTTCTACTAGAGTAAAAGGAGAGTCAAGTTCGAATAATTCGTCAGAGACGGATAGAGAAATATTGTAAAGGCATTCCGGCACATAACTAGGAGCAAGGCGATCTAAAAATTTATTCGCTAAAGTTAAATCGAGTGCAGAACGTGATGTATGATCACTAAAGGCAGATCTGAATCTTTTAATATTATTCCAAACGACTGATGAATTAACTTCTGGACAGATAGAAGAACAAAATCTTCTCCAGCCTTCTAATTTCTTTTTTTTCAGTAGTTTTCGAGTAGAACGTGAAACTGCGGTGTAAATTTCAAAATTTTCTGTTGTCATGTAATTATTATAATTTTTTTCAGCCTCTTTACGATTTTTAATTGCTTCCGTACAATCTTTGTCCCACCAAGGTGGGGAGGGAATTTTCCCTGAAGCACTATTTTTAACAGGAAATAATAAATCAGCAACCTCCTTCATATTTATCATCAAGTCATTACAACATTGATGTTCATTTCCATGGTAAACAATAGGTAACTCCGATATTTTATTATCTAAATATTGTTTGTAAATATTCCAGTCTACATTTGATAAATTATATTTAAGCCGAGGACCACTCTTTCGACTTGAGGGAATGGAAATTGGAAAAGAAAGAATGAGGGGAAAGTGATCGCTTCCGAAAGTAGAGGAATGAGGATACCACGACAGTGAAGAAGCTAAATCAGAAGAACATATTGAAATGTCAGGAGCACTAAACCCTTCATTCGGTGCAGTTCTACGTGTTGGTACATCTGAGTTAATAATACATAAGTTGTAAGTGTCAATTATCGTCAGGAGTTTTCCACCATAAAAATTAGAAGTAGAACTGCCCCACGATTGGTGCTGAGCATTAAAATCGCCCATTACGAGAAAAGGTTTAGGTAAAATTGAAAATAATTGTTCTAGTTGTGAATATATTTGGCATGTAGGATCAGGAATATATAAAGTAACAAAACAGATACCATTTATAATTATAGCAGCTGCATTAATGCCGCTATATACAGGAAGCGAAAAAGAAGAAAAAGGAAGGGAGTTTTTGACCAATATGGCAACACCGCCATATCCGTCAGCTGATAGAGCTGACGGATATGGCGGAGCTCTCTTGGAGAGCTATTATAAAAGGATTATATTTATTAATTAAATAAAATAAGTCTGATTTCTTGTTTGTTATGCTACGACAGTTCCACTGAATTATTAGGACTTTGTAATCCATTGTGAGAAGTTAATAATTGAGAAAATACATTGTAAATGGCATCGTTGGACGGTGGTAAAGTTGTTTGTATCATTTTCGATTGCGATAACACTTTAATAAGCATGAGAATAATATCAAAGATGGATTGATTATTGTCAATATTATTTGATGATAATGCACAACCATTAGAGGGAGCAGGAATATTATATTCCTTAACTATGGCTTCATGGGCAGAACGATCATATCCTTGTTGTGCTTTTTGAGGAGAGCGTGGTTTAAGTGTAACTGTTTTTTTATATGATGATTGAATATGTGGTAATGATGATTTCTCTTTAAGGAAAGAAGATTGAAAATGAGATTTATTGGACGGAGATGATGATGTTAATACATCTGAATATAGTTTAGAAGTGGGAGGATGAAATTTTGATGCTTCAGCATAAGAAACACAACTGTGGGCCATTGTTTCTTTAATGGCTTTCTGACGTGCATATTCAGGACATTTCTTACTAATTGCTGAATGAGAACCATTACACAAGATACAAGAAACATTTTCCTCATCTACTTCACATTTATCACCTGTATGATTTAGCCTGCATTTATAACATCGAGGATTTGAACGACACTGCATCTTGACATGTCCGAACCTACAGCAGTTATAGCATTGGATAGTGGGGTAAATGTACAAATCTACAGTTAATGATGTGTAAAACATAAATACTCTTTTTGGTAATATTTGTCCATCAAAAGTAATAACAATGGTTTCAGTATTAATAAAACTTGGTTGTCCTTCATTAATGGTCTTTTTCTTAATTCTTCTGGTTTTTAGAATTCTCCCACAACCTATAGGTACTGATATATTTTGGATTACTTCCTCTTCTGTCCAATCTTTAGGAATACCCCTCACAATTCCCATACGGGTTACATGGAAAGAAGGTATAAATGCCTTAAAATTATGTGTTTCTAAGTGACTATTATTTAAAAATGCATTTGCATTTTCAAAATTTGAGAAAGAAAGCGATAAACGGTTTCTTCCTATTCTTTTGAGGCTACCATTCACTATATTATTTATCTTATTAGTGTGTAAAAAGCGACCAAATGCAATAGGATGTAATGTAGTGTTATCATTAGGATGTGTTTCATTTTTTTGTACATGAACGACATAAGGAGCTACATCCTCGGCATTGTACAAAGTTCTGCTTAAAGTACTGGGTGGAGAAGCAGGTTTAACAGACTCGGTATTATTTACAACTGGTATTGATACTTGAGTTTGATTCTCATCCTCAATACATTGACAATCACTATCTTTAATTTTAGATTCGAGACCTTTGGTGTGCCTCCTTCGTTTTTTATTGCAATGTTTGCAAATGCGACGTTCGCCACGTACTCGCTTACGTTTAGAACTTGCAACGCTAGAACCATCTGTGTCCATACTAGATTCACCCAATATATCAAAACTATTATTAAATGGGATAGTTATATTTGCAGACACCTGGGGGGTTGTCCCCCCAGGGTCTATAGGTGGATCCATAATGTCTAGTTAATATAGGTAATTTACTTACCAATATTTACAGCAACAAACACTATTACTACAAAATATACAATTATATATACAATCTAATACACAATATATAAATAAGACTAATCCTTATATAATTAAAAATAAAATTAATTTAAAGAAGATCAAAAAACACTCCCGCTTTTTTAAACGTTTCCCGCGCTTTTTTTTCCGAATACCTATTGTCTACTAATATAATATTATATTATCTGTGGTATTGTTAAGACTAAATAAGAATTTAATAAATTATCATTATAACCAATGTACAGAATTCGATTACTACGTATTTAAATATAGGTTTCAAGTACTTCCGATATTTAAATACTTTTTTACCATTTCATATTACAATTTACTGTATTTTTTATTTTGATAAATGGTGTTATAAAGTATAAATAAATAAATGAATACCACTCGCGTATACCTAATTTTTTTATTTTTGTTTTATAGCTTTACTAAAAATTTCTGTTGGTTTAGTCATTTGAAGAGGATAGATAGAAGAAGAATTATAAAAGAGATTTATCAAGTACGAATAAATGGAAATATCTGTGAGTGCGGTCCTAGACGGATGCATGTTAACTAAATAAGAAGGGGCAATTATATAATATATAAAAGTACTCATAATTGACGATTTTGTATAAAAAATTGATGAATGTGTAAGAAGCAAAAGAGATCTGTTTGAACCGGAATATTTGCCTTTCCATTGTTTCTGCCTACCCCAATGGGAGACAGGTATGAAAAATATGTACATAGTTTCATTAATTTCTTCATTAATTACCAATTGAAAAATTATAATAAATGACAGAATATTTATCATAAATTACAGTAAATTATAGAAAAAAAATATTGAATCCGATGAGGTATTGAAATACCTATATATATATATATATATATATATATATATATATATATATATATATATATATATATATATATATATATATATATATATATATATATATATATATATATATATATATATATATATATATATATATATATATATATATATATATATATATATATAGGTTTGTCCGGAAAGTACGTATAAAAGTTTTTTAAAAATTTTATTTTACAATTATTCAGGTAAATCAATTTTATCCCCTTCAAAGTACTCCCCCTGTGACATAATGCACTTGTGCCAACGCCGTTTCCACTGTGAGAAGGCTCCTTGAAAGTCCTCTGGTTGTAGGTTTCTCAGCTGCCCCGTCGTAGCTTTTTTTATCTCATTTATGTCCCCCAAATGCCGCCCCCGAAGTACCAATTTGGTTTTTGGGAACAAGAAGAAGTCACACGGGGCCAAATCCGGCGAATAGGGGGTGTTCGGTCACCGTAATGGAATTTTTACTCAAAAACTCACGGAACGATCTTGGCGCAAATTTTTTTCATTTGAAGTTCGTTTCTTAGAATTTCGTGGACCACGGTTTTGCCCAAATTAAGCTCTTCAGCCACCTGTCTGACCGTTAAACGACGGTCCCCATTAACACAAGTTCGAATTCTTTCCACGTTTTCGTCGGAATGTGAAGTGGAAGGACGTCCTGAACGTGGGTCATCTTGAACGCTTTCTCGGCCCTCTCTGAATCTTTTTAGCCACTTGTGGACGGTTGGTTCCTTCACAGCATTCCCCATAAACTGTTCTGAGATCGGCAAAAATTTCACGGCCATTCTTGCCGAGTTTCGAGAGAAACTTGATTACGACGCGCTGCTCTTCAACGGAAGCGGGCTCCATGCCGACGGGGTTTCGTTAAGAGGTAACTTCACAGATGGCGTGACAAGCCAGTTCGCACCGCACGGCGGTCAGACCAGAACTGAAGCATTGTTAGGGACATAAGGAAGGGGTCCTGCGCTTACCTGGCCTCCCCACTCCTCTTTCTCGCATTCCAGAACACTTTTATACGAACTTTCCGGACAGACCTCGTATATATATATATATATAAGTAGTCTAAATTTTCAACTAAATCTTGATACACAAGTCATGACACGATTATTTTTTAATGAATACCAAAGTACTCGAATACATAATAGACATGAATGAGACATCACTACAAGGTCATACATCATAGACTAAGAATACTACCTGACAGCTGATATACCAAGTCTATGCTACTACGTCGTTTCTGTTATTGTCACTAGTTAAATGTCACAAGTCATTGTTGTCATATGACGCATGACGCATACGGCGTAATCAAGGATTCGCAATTTTGTATTTTTACCTCCTTGTTTTATTCTCATTCTGTAAACGTTTGTAATTTGCGAAACTGTGTTTACGATTGTCTCAAATATAAGTGTACTACAACGAAACAATTTAATTCGTTGTACGGACGTTATATTGTAAATTTGACCTTTCAGCCGCTGGAAAAATCTGAAAACTGAAATGACAGCGCCACCGATCTACAACCCTGTGAGTATTATTAATCATCATTTTTAAATACATAGGAATCATAATTTCGTCAGCAACAATGATTAAGCGGTCATTTCTGAGTAATATTATCCACTAGTTTGCTTTTTAAAAGTATATTACAAGAATATTTCATTAAAAAAATGTTATACATAATATTCTACAATATTTTCGTATTGTCTTAGCAAATTCAAGGGCGTTCGGTACAGTACGATGTTATTTACATTGTACTATCAATAAATAGGTATTACCGAAATTAGAAGGTTGGATAACCTAATATAGTGTTAGAAACAGCGCGGCGTTCCAAGGCCGGCTTTTTCATGATAGGTAGCTGCGAATTTATGAGAAAACATTTAGCGTATGTTTTTTTTTTCAGTATGAATTAATTCAACCTCGTTATTTGCCCTTCCAGTGTGTTCAATTCAATATAACATAAGATTTATAATAGTATGAATTGATATTATAAATATAATAAAATCTTTTATATCGTACTAGTTACTTAACCCGGTTTCGCACAGTCCTGTATTTTCCATCTCTCTCTCTCTTCGTCCTCTTCATTACTGAAGGTCGTGTCCTTGAAAGGTGTCCGTTGCCTCTCTTATGATGTTATTCCATTGTATTTTCCATATGATTTTTCAAATGTTTCATCCTATATAAATCTTGTCATGAAAATTATGAACATCACAAAAAAGAATCATTACAATTTATATTTATATAGATGAATAAAAACATGATGATGCTTAGTTGGCTAATGCTTTATGCCCATGGGATCCCTAAAATAAATAAATCCCTCATACTGGACTGTGGTGGCCTTCAAGCCTTGTAATTTCACTGCCATATCTCCATCCTTTGGACTGAAACACATGATTTCACTCTATTAACATAACATCTAAAACATTTATCTTAGTCATTATCTGTCCACTACTGGACATAGACCTTGCCCATAGACTACCATAAAGAATATTCTTGAGCCACCTGCGTCCACTGATTACCTGCAATGCATTTAAACTCGTTACTCCGTCTAAGGAAGTTCATCACACTATATTTGCAAATATAGTGTTGTTTACAGGGTACAGAGGAATAACACCTGAGTCCTCAGGAATGGCAACGCATGGGGGGTATCATGGGCGAAACAGTATACTCTGTTATGTCCACGGCACTGCTCATGTCTATAGGCGACGGTTACCACTTTCCATCAGGTGGGCCGTCAGCTTGTTTGCCATTCTAAGTTGTTTAAAAAAAACCGGCCTATTGCCACTTCATCTTCATCCTTCCATAATATAACTACAGTGTAACTATCATAACTGCACATACTTTATGTGTGATTTAGAAGCATCTATCACTGTATATTGTCATAATCACAGGCAGGAGTGTCCTCTGATAATAGGGGTTCATTGACTTATTATCACACACACAGTAAGGTGAACATGTGTCATATAGATAGATGAAATAATAGATAAGGCAGCCAAACAGGCTGTTGAGGATGTAACAGAAATCCTATGTAAGCTGTATGCAATTGAAGTTATTTGTAAAATTAAGATTTACTGTGTCATAACTTGAAGAAACTGGGGGGGGGGAAGGGGATTGTTAGTAAAGGGGATTAGCAACTCGATTACTAGCAATATACCCTGTCAGGTCGACCTCCACCTGATCCCCCCTGAAAACCATCGTGGTGAACTCCAGGTGTATTCATCACGACGGACTAACTGACCTGCCTTTTCATTATCACCGATCACCCCTCCCTGGTGCCCCGCCAGTGTATACCGATAGCGCAGTTAGGGCTACCATTCCATTATCCTCCATTAAAGAAAAACCGCTAATTATCATTATTCTGAGAATTTCCTCAAGATGTCGCGTCTCGTGTCGCCAGGTGACGTCACTGTGACGTGAACACGTCACCAATTAGTACCGCTGACTTCCTCAAACCACATATGGCAGACTTACTTAGCAAGTTTGTTTTAAAACATTTTTAATAATTTACTAGCGACCCGCCCCGGCTTCGCACGGGTGCACATTATATTACATCACATTAGAAACCTCTAAATTTCTCAATGTTCCTCTACAATATTACGCATGTATTATACATATAAACCTTCCTCTTGAATCACTCTATCTATTAAAAAAAATCCGCTTCAAAATCCGTTGCGTAGTTTTAAGTATTTAAGTATACATAGGGACGGACAGACAGCGACAGCAGTTAAAGAGCGGTTTTTTTTTTGATGGGTGAAAATGGTACGGTAACCCCGCCTGTGCTAACGGGATACGCTGGCGGAGCACCAGTGAAGGGTGATAGGTGAGAATGAAAACAGGCCAGTTAGCCCGTCATGATGAATTCATCGGGAATTAACCATGATAGTTTCCAGGGGGAATCGCGAGCAGGTCGACCTGGTTGGGTATATTGCTAGCAATAGGATTCTCAGTCTCCATTACTAACAATCCCTTGCCCCCCACACTACTGATGTATTACCAATGTGTACATCATATCTGCCTTTAACTGTCCACCGCTGAACACAAGCCTCCCCTTGGGGGGTCCTGTCAGTAGCTAGCAAGCTTGGCAGGCGGATTGGCAACCGCAGTTAGGCTTTGGAGATGTTTTAAGAGGGACGCTGCTGCCCGTCTCTTACCCTTCCTTAGTCGCCTCTTACGACACCCACGGGAAAGGAATACTGTGCCGGGACCACACTGTGAACATCAATGTTTATCATACATTATACACTATTATGGGTTATAATAGACAATCCTGCAACTCTCAGCCGTTGTTCTTTGTACGCGCACCAACGCTGCATGCGATTGCGTGCACGTCGATTGCTGTCCGCACCGCCGGTTCGCACCTGCACTGCTCAGTTTGCTTCCACTTATCAGGCTATTTCTCTGCTCAACTCTCTGATTGCTCGGCAGCCAGATATTGACATATTTAATGACAAAATAGATATATTTTTAAAATGTTGTACAAAATTTGTAAGTTTGTTAAGTAAACCTATGGCTCACTACACGTTTTGGGAGACTGTAAGTGTGGTGAGTAAGTTATAAATAAATAAATAAATACTTCTTGATGTTACTTGTTATTTAAAATGTTCACATCCATTATCAAATTGATAGTTAAATTATTACTGGATTTAACCAATCAATGAATAATTGGATTTAAATTATCTTAAATGGACAATAATGCGGATTGTTAATAATGCGGACTACCAGTCTCATTGTTAGCAATATGTCCAAAAAGGTCGACCTCCACGTAGTTCCCCCTGGAAACCAAGCTGAATTCTAAGTGAATTCACCACAAGGCTAATTGACCTGACTTTTCATTCTCACCTATCATCTCTCACCGGTGCCCCGTCGGTGTATACCGATAGCGCGGGCGGGGCTACCATTCCATTCTATTATCATTCATTAAAAAAAATATTATATTGAATTAATAAGCAATTAGAAATGGGTATTATTCTATGTCTATATGGAAAGATATATAGAAAGATACTCCCTTATTGTTCCCTCCATAAGATCACAATAGTAAACTTATTATAGATACAAACAATTACAAGGTAATATTGCACTGAGAGAACAATGGGCGGCCTTATCGCTGAGAGCGATCTCTTGCACGCCACCTTTGGATGGGGAGGAGTAAGACATTCTGTAATTTCTCTGCAGCTAAGGAAGTGCTACGCCAAGAGGGTCTTTTTTTTTCAATAAATGATAATGGAATGGTAACCCCGCCTGCGCTATCGGTATACGCTAACGTGGCACCAGTGAGGGATGATAGGTGAGGATGAAAAGGCAGGTCAGTTAGCCTGTCGTGATGAATACACCTGGAATTCAGCACAATGGTTTTCAGGGGGGATCAGATGGAGGTCGACCTGACAGGGTGTATCGCCAGCATTGGGACTGGTAGTCCATATTACTAGTAATCCCCTCCCTTCCCACTCCAAGAGGGTCATGCCAAGTATCCTTGCTTGTGGCAAGAAATGTAAACAACTAAAAACAATTTTAAATTTATTGTTGCGTTTTGTGTTCCAGATCATACCATGCGTGCACCCGATCCCCGGGGGGATATTCCCCGGCCGCATGATCCGGTTGCAGGGTAACACCCCACCCGGCGCTCAGAGGTATGTCCTGCTAAACCTACCTTTTCCTACATTTTTTCAACGCATGATAATGGAATAGCAACCCTGCCTGCGCTATCGGTATACGCTGGCGAGGTACCAGGGACACATGATAGGTGAGGATGAAAAGGCAGGTCAGTTAGTCCATCGTTATGAATAACACCTGAAATTCAGCACGATGGTTTTTAGGAGGGACCACGTGGAAGTCGACCTGGTTGGGTATATTGCTGGCAATGGGACCGGTAGTTTTTTTTTTTATGAGTGAAAATGGAATGGTAACCCCGCCTGCGCTAACGGGATACGCAGGCGGAGCACCAGTGAAGGGTGATGGATGAGAATGAAAACAGGCCAGTTAGCCCATCATGATGAATTCATCAGGAATTAACCATGATAGTTTCCGGGGGGAACTGTGCGGAGGTCGACCTGGTTGGGTATATTGCTAGCAATGGGATTTTCAGTATCCCAACACTCCCTCCCCCCCCCCCCCCGGGACAGGTAGTTCGCATTGCTAAAAATCCCTTCCCTCACCTTTTCCTGCAAACTTCAGAATGATTTTGATCGATATTTGGTACACGTGTAGATTGTACCCTTTTTCGACCAAAGGATATCGACTCACTCGAATGAAGCCACGAGATTCAACTAGTTTTATAATATGGAATGGTAACCCCGCCTGCGCTGTCGGTATACGCTGACGAGGTACCAGGGAAACATGATAGGTGAGGATGAAAGCAGGCCAGTTAGCCCATCGTGACGAATTCCACAAGTATTAACCATGATGGTTTCTAGGGGGAACCACATGGAATCGACCTGACATTTATTGTTAGCAGTAAGGCTGTTAGACCCCATTACTAACAATCCCTTCCCCCCTTCATTGGGGTATTACCTTACTTTTGAAGTCGGTTAAAAATGGAATCTGTTCCTTTTTAAATTCGTAATATTACTTAAATTAGATAGGCCGTGTGGTCCCGGCATAGAATAGGCCACCCCTTCCTTTCCCGTGGGTGTCGTAAGCGACTAAGGGAGGGCGAGAGATGGGCAGCAGCGTCCCTCTTAAAACATCTCCAAAGCCTAACTGTGGTTGCCAATCCGTCTGCCAAACGTGGCAAGTACTGGCAATAGAGTTCATGTTCAGCAGTCAACAATTAAAGGCTGGATATGATGATGATACCTTGGATTCTTTTTTTTATACCACTGAGGTGGCAAACAAGCATACGGCCCACCTGATGGTAAGCGGTTACCGTAGCCTATGAACGCCTGCAATACCAGAGGTGACTTGTTTATTTCAAATCCCCAAATTCGTGACCTAATTTCCAGGTTCGCAATCAACTTGCAGTGCGGTCCCAACACGGACCCGCGCGACGACATCGCCCTCCATCTCAACTTCCGCTTCGTAGAGATGTGCGTTGTACGTAACCACCTCACCGCCATGGAGTGGGGCGTGGAGGAGCTCGGCGGCGGGCTGCCGCTGTCCAGGGGCGACCAGTTCGAGGTGCTCGTGCTGTGTGAGCCGCAATCGTTCAAGGTAACTACAGTTATTTACTATATTCCATAGTAAATCCAGGGGTGGTCGGCTTCACCAGACCCAAGATTGTTTACCGACGAGACCCTGTGCGATCTACCAATTGCATACTTCATGAGATCACAGATGTAACGGCACAGTTCAGTACACGAGCGTGTAGCGTTGCAGTATTGTTTGTTGTATTAAGAGGGAGAACGTAAAACTGAAACTGCTTCTCGGCGACTACTTGTTTATATTAGTGCGAGCGTCGCGTCCTAGCGTCCTCCGCTACATTAGCGATGTATTATATTTTTCGCCTTGCCACCGTCCACTGGACTAGTGGTCGCGATCCATCGGTTGACCTTTCTATCGTGTATATAGTATAAGGCATGTTACCATCATCGCCTGGGTACGGAGGAATAACACCTGAATCTTCAGGAATGGTAACGCATGGGGGGTATCATGGGCGAAACAGTATACTCTGTTATGTCCACGGTACTGCTCATGTCTATAGGCGACGGTTACCACTTCCCATCAGGTGGGCCGTCAGCTTGTTTGCCATTCTAAGTTGTATAAAAAAAAATCGCCATATTGACCTTTAACTGTCCACTGCTGGACATAAGCCTTCCCCATAAGTGGAGTTTTGCCAATAGTTGCCCACGCTTGGCAGGCGGGTTGGTAACCGCAGTTAGCCTTTTAGAGATGTTTTAAGAGATGCTGCTTCGCATATATAGTATGTATACATATATATATATATATATATATATATGTAAATGTTAAACGACATACAAATATAAAAAGAAATTAAAGACGTACCCTGCAGTCCATAAGTAAGAGTCGACACCCCTGTCGCGGGCTTGGAGTTTTTTTTTTAATGGGTGATAATGGATTGGTTACCCCGCCTGTGCTATCGGGATACACTAGCGAGGTACCAGTGATGGATGATAAATGAGGATGAAGTAGGTCAGTTAGCCCATCGTGACGAATTCAACAAGAATTGTTCACGATGGTTTCCAGGGGGAACCACGTGGAGGTCGACCTAATAGGGCGTATTGCTAGCAATAGGGCTGTCAAACTGCATTTGCTAACAATCCCTTCCCCCCACACGGTCGTGGTTTAATTCTCTGCTGCTAATTAACCTTTAGGTTTCCTTTTTTCATTCAAAATTGAATATTATATACGATGTATGGAAAGTATCGATATTTTTAAAGGATATATATATATAATACCGATAACAGATTTTGATATATCGAAAAATATCGGTCTATTTTTTAGGCGACATCCCTAGTTTAAGTGTGCACTTTGCCACGACTAGATGTCGTGAGAAGGCACTACGCAAAAATATTCTCAAAAACTACTGAACCGATTTGTCCGCCACCCACCGCACGTTTACACTTAGCGTGCCGTGCGCAACGAAACCTTAGTGCGTGCTAAAATGACACTGGCGCCATCTAGTACGCGCAGTGGGAACTAGAATTTAATTCGATGAATCCCCTAAGCAGATTTTGGGTGGTTTTATACAGTACTAGCGAGCCGCCCCGGCTCCGCTCGGTTTATTTAATAAAGTACTTTTTAATATAGTTTTCTATAGGTGAAAACATAACAATGTATGCAAGGAGCTTGATATCTTCCAACAATCCTTGCAATGTTACATTGAGGCTGCCAATTTGTTACTTTAAATCTATAGCCGTCATTCTTTTAATGTTTCTAATATCGAATGTTACGCAGAGCAGTTGTTGAAGTGCAAATTTGATGCTGTTTTATGTAATATTTATTTTATAAATGTATTAATTTGTAATCTGTCGCCTTGCTATAAATAAATAAATAAATAGGTGAAAGAATTTTTGAAATTAATTAAATAGTTTTGTAGAATTTGTGCATTAAAGACGAACTATGGATTCTTTACACGTTATATTTACCTTTAAAAATATATATATTTTCTGTGTATATATTATATAGTTTGATATTAATTATATATATATATATATATATATATTTTATTATCTTCTTAACCGACTTCGAAGAGGGAGTTCTAAATTCGGTTGTGTTTTTGTTTGTTTGTCACCTCATAACTCCGTCAGTTGTGAATCGAATAATAGATTGTTTTTTCTGAAAGGGCATACGTACAGATCGGTCGTGTAGAAACGGTCACAATTTAAGTTTTTTTTATTTTATTTTTTATTTTTACTAGTTCTACCTCACGGCTTCGACCGTGATAGCATTTTACGCATAAAAAATATTGTTTTTTTAAATAATAAACCACGATGATTTGTCTGTCTATACTTATAATAAATCTGTAGATAGGTCAATTCTGTACATGAAATATATTTGCAAAATAACTATCAGGCGGTGATTAGTGATCGATACTGATGCCGAAAATGCAATCAGTAAAATTTTTGTCCCTCTGTATGTATGTTCGTTATAGAAACAAAAACTACTCGACGGATTTTAACGAAACTCGGTACAGTTATTCTTCATACTCCCGGGCAGGTTATAGTATACTTTTCATTACGCTACGATCAATAGGAGCGGAGCAGTGAAGGGAAATGTTAAAATAATGTCCACCCGTGCGACGCCGGGACGGGCCGCTAGTTATTAATAAATTCGTCATTGCGTGCAAATTGACCCGCTTTCGTCCTCACCTTTCATGTGTCCCTGGTACCTCGCCAGCGTATACCGATAGCGTAAGCGGGGTTACCATTCCATTATCACCCATTAAAAAAAACAATCCCCCCTCCTAAGGGGTACCATATACATCCCCGGCTACGGGGGGAGTTGACCCTGTCAGGTCGACCCCCACGTGGTTCTCCCTGGAAACCATCATGACTAATTTAACTTTGAATTCGTCACGATGCGCTAACTTGCCTGTTTTCATCCTCACCTATCTATGTGTCCCTGGTACTCCGCCAGCGTATACCGTTAGCGCAGGCGGGGTTACCATACCATTATCACCCATTAAATATTTTTGCATCAGACGGGACGTATGCCTGTTGGCAATTCAAAGTAAAAAAAAAATCTGATTTAATTCCAGATTGCGCTGAACGGCGTCCATTTCACGGAGTTCATGCACCGCATTCCGTTCTCGAGGGTCTCCCACCTGACCGTAGACGGCGACGTTGGCGTGCAGTTCATAGGCTTCGAGGGGGCGCAGCCAGGACCACAGCAGGTCTACATGGTGAGTCAGCGCTTCTCTTTTAATAGCTCTTACCAGATGGAGACTGTACAAAAGTCGTTTGCTTGGCCACCTCTGTCCCATTCGTGTTTCTACCGTGAAGCAGTTGTGTTTGCATGGCTGTGTTTCGGGTTGAAGGGTAGGATATGAGATGGGGCAGTGAATTTACTGGGTACAGAGGAATAACACCTGAGTCCTCAGGAATGGCAACGCATGGGGGTCTCATGGGCGAAACAGTATACTCTGTTATATTCACGGTATTGCTCATGTCTATAGGCGACGGTTACCACTTTCCATCAGGTGGGCCGTAAGCTTGTTTGCCATTCTAAGTTGTATAAAAGATAGATAAATAAACACTTCATTTGAGCCATTTATGATACGTAAATTAACAAATGAGTTCGTACAATTAAAAAAGTGCCCCTCTGGTAAAAGTTTTGAAGAACCCCATGCTGTAGTCACTTGGGAGAACCTCGGCAGGGAGCTCATTCCATAACCTGAGTGTTCGTGGGAGGAAACATCTCTGAAACCGCGTTGTACGCGACCATTGAGGCTGTAGGGTATGAGGGTGAACTCCCTGTTGATGATAGAAAGTGGTCGATGCATACTAAACAGGAATGAGAAACTATAAGCTAGTGTACAGTAATATACATGTTTTGCAGGCGGATCCGCCCGCGTACGGGTCGTACGGAGCCCCCCCGCCGGCTTATGGTGCCCCTGGGTATGGAGCCCCGCAAGGTAACTACCATGTACTAGCTTACTTACTAACGTAATGTAGATTTAACTCTCTTTTCCGCGCTTAGCCTCTCATTTGGGCCGTTGTGCGTATGAGTCGTGGCTAGTACAGCCAACCTAGCTCCGCCCAGAAGCGCAGAAGCTTCCTGGGATCTTCACAGGCCTCACGGAGCGACCTCAGTTCCGAGGATTTCTAAACGTTGACGGGCCACAGCCTCACATTCCAGGATTACGTGAGCAGCCGTTTCTTCGGTGTCGAAACAACGTCGACATAGCGGGCTGTCTTACCTATTAATGCAATGATGCCTTCAGGGCACTTTTGGGGCTACGCCATCGCTGTAATGTCTTTTTTTTTAATGGATGATAATGAAATGGTAACCCCGCCTGCGCTGTGGGTATACACTGGCAAGGTACCAGGGACACATGATAGGTGAGGATGTAAAGGCAGGTCAGTTAGCCCATCGTGACGAATTCAACGATAGTCACGATAGTTTCCAGTGGGAACCGCGTGGAGGTCGACCTGATAGGGTATGTTGATAGCAATAAGGAGTAACCTCCCCATTACTAACAATCTCTTCTCCCCCGCTGTAGTGTGTCTCCATGTTTGCACCAGGGTATACTGATGATTTCTACGCAATACGGCGCAAACAGGGGGGAAGGAAAGGGATTGTTAGCAATGGAGTTTGACAGCCCCATTGCTAGCAATATGCCCTATCAGGCCAACCTCCGCGTGGTTCCCCCTGGAAACCATCGTGAACAATTCTTGTTGAATTCGTCACGATGGGCTAACTGACCTGCTTCATCCTCACCTATCATCCCTCACTGGTGCTCCGCCGGTGTATACCGATAGCGCAGGTGGGGTTACCATTTCATTATCACCCATTAAAAAAAAATACGGCGCAAACGAATTGTTTCGCTGTTGGGTAGGGTGCGTGTTAGATCAAACAGTGTCCTGAAGACGATTGCTGGTAAAATGGACTGTTCCATCCTGAAATATTGGGTGGGACAGGTTATCAATGCAAGAATGTTTTGACCGCTCATTTACTAACATAGGTTAAATAAATTTTAACTAACAAAATGGGCGTTATGACGACTGAATTAATAATAGTATATTACTGCAGCGGCCAGCAACTGAGGCATTGATGGACGAACGTGCAAATGTGGGCCGAGGTGTAGCCGAGGCACACATACGTGAGCCCATCAATGCCTAGTTGTGGCCAAGGCTTGTATAGTACTTTTCTCAAACAATGCGCGGAAATCAAAAACACAAATTTACTTTTTAAGTTCAATGACGAATAACGAACAATTATAATTTTTCACGCGCCATAATGTTCCTTTGTTTGTTTTTTTTTTTTCAATAAACAGCTTTCTATTTGCAAGCTAATTCGAAATTTAAATAAAACCTTTTATTAGTTACCTCCTTGGTAGCCATGTTTCGAAGCAAAAAGTCATTCCATTTTTAAATTACAGGACAGATATGAGTTTACATAGTAATTTATCTGGCCGCAAAACACGGCAGATATGGATTTTCATACAACTTTTGCCGGCCGCTGCCCGCATGTATCTGGCCAGTACGGCAATTTTGATTTATCTCGAAGAAGATTGTCAAAATAATGCTCACATTTCCAAGCATGTTTGAGAAAATATATTTTATTATTAAAAATAATTAAGTTGTACCCGGGCGACATCTGTACGTGGAGGGGTTTTCAAAAAAAACTCATATAAGAGTTCTCAGACCTTAGATAGAAGTCAAAATAATGATTTTTTTTTAGAAATTTTGTCTCTCTATTATGTTTTTGTTTCGTAAACAACCGCACCAAATTGTATAAGTCTTTCTCGCTTGTATACCTGAAGGTCCTGAAAATTTATGTCTACAGGCGACGGTTACCACCCTCCATCAGGTGGGGCGTTAGCTTTTTTTTTATACAACTTAGAATGGCAAACAAGCTGACGGTCCACCCGATGGGCAGTGGTAACCGTCGCCTACAGACACGAGCAGTACCGTGGACGTAACAGAGTATACTGTTTCGCCCATGATACCCCCCATGCGTTGCCATTCCTGAGGACTCGGGTGTTATTCCTCTGTACCGTGTACAGCCTCATAAACTCTAAACTCTCTACATTACAGTTCTATAAATATTCCACGTACAGACTGACTGTAATTATGTATATACACAATTACCTTCACGCCTACAATTCAATAGGAGGTAGACATAGGCATTTTATATTCACTTACCATTTTATCTTTGATTAAAAATATGCAGATCTATTTTTTTTATAAACCTATTAAAATCTATGGTTTACAAGGAGATATATATATATATATATATATATATATATATATATATATATATATATATATATATATATATGACTAGCTTTTACCCGCGGCTTTGTCCGCGTGACCGGGACATGTACATACACTAATATCATAAAAAGGGGGGCGGGGAAGGAATTGTTAGCGATGGTGTCTGACAGCCCCATTGCTATCAATATATCCTGTCAGGTCGACCTCCACGTGGTCCCTCCTGGAGACCATCGTATTGAATTCCAGGTGTATTCACCACGATAGGCTAACTAACCTGCCCTTTCATCCTCACCTGTCATCACTCACTGGTGCTCCGCCAGCGTATACCGTTAGCGCAGGCGGGGTTACCATTCCATTATCATCCATTAAAAAAAACAACTAGTGTACCAAATTCCATTCAAGTCCATTCAACTGTTTGATGCTGATTGTTCAACAAACATACATATATTTTAATATTACGTATTTTATTAAATATTTAAATGTAATAAAAATATACTTACAACAGATTTGAAAAGTTTTTAACGCCAGAGGGAGCCACCCTCACACGTACACTAGTAGTTCCGACGTAGTAAGGGAATGTTTTCGTAAAAAAAAAGTTTTTTTTTTAAATTAAAACAATAACTCGGGAGTGTTGTGTGTATATATATATATATATTTTTTCTATTAAAGGTAAGTTCTCTATGTATTAACAATCACGCATTGTTCCTAACGCACTAACCTGTACCTAACTTCACTGTCTACTCTCGTACCCTAAGAACAAGGAGTTTACATAGAAGGAGTGATAAAATTGTCAATTCATAGCAGGTGTAAGCGACGCGTTCTGTGCCTCAAAACTCAATAGTTTGTCTATGTCATTGTCTATGCGTGCGGTCGTTTAAACTTATAATCGGCGCAACGGACGCCACACGCCCAGTCTGCACCTAGATACCATCGACACCATACGTCTATTTATTTATTACCTATAATTAACGATATTAAAAACGTAAAATAATATCCAATTGTTAAAGTCTTCGTTTTCTTGCCATCATTCGTGACCTACCATATTCCATACCATACAGCAGGCTAGTGTACAGAATATGTTATACGGCCGTATAACCCTACCAAATTCAGATGCAACCTGCTCGCATACTGTCTACATAAACTGTGTCCAATATATAATCTAGTAATGTAACATTTATCATTGACAAATAATTGACATATCAAACATTGTCTATACACCAGCCTGCTGTGAATTGAGAGAAATAACAACCTGACGGTGTATCTTTCGTCCTCTTTTTACTAATTATATTTGCATAAGAAGAAAGGAGGCAACCATATGATTTACAGTTTTTATTTTAACATTCCTTCTATTTAATCCTTGTTCTTAACTTGTACCTATCTTGCTTTAAACATTTATTGCATGGCAACACTGAGGCCTGTTCTGAGGCGCCGATCCACTAAATCTATCTCTTAATGTATTAATTCAATTTGATAATAGGCTTGTCTTTGTACATAGATACATAGATAGATAGATTATTTACATTATGTTTGTATACAATAAAGAATTTTTTTTTATACAACTTCGAATGGCAAACAAGCTGAATTTTTTTTAATGGGTGATAGTGGAATGGTAGCCCCGCCTGTGCTATCGGTATACACCGGCGAGGTACCAGGGACACATGATAGGCGAGGATGTAAAGGCAGGTCAGTTGGCCCATCGTGACGAATTACACTAGAATAAATCGTGATAATTTCCATGGGGAACCGCGTGGAGGTCGACCTGACGAGGTATATTGCTAACAAGGGAGCAGCTAATGCCGATTACTAACAATCCCTTTCCCCCTCCCAAGAAATATTAAGGTTTATTCGAACTCGGTTCATTCGGTTAATTCGACAAGAATTAACCATGATGGTTTCCCAGGGGGAACTGCGTGGAGGTCGACCTGATAAAATATAATTGCTAGTAATTGAGCTGTTATAATCCATTACTAATAATCCCTCTCCCCCCCCCAGTCTTCAGTAATACAACAGGGTCTTAAATCAGTGGGAGTAATATTGCTCAGAGAGCAAAATGCAGGTTTTCAAATAAAACCTATGGGCAAACTACCCATACGTACGAAGAGTCCATTTTGGCGGCATGATACAAAGATTTGCATTTTTTTTTTATATACAACTTAGAATGGCAAACAAGCTGACGGCCCACCTGATGGAAAGTGGTAACCGTCGCCTATAGACATGAGCAATACCGTGGACATAACAGAGTATACTGTTTCGCCCATGAGACCCCCATGCGTTGCCATTCCTGAGGACTCAGGTGTTATTCCTCTGTACCCAGTAAATTCACTGCCCCATCTCATATCCTACCCTTCAACCCGAAACACAGCCATGCAAACACAACAGCTTCACGGTTGAAACACGAATGAGACAGAGGTGGCCGAGCAAACGACTTTTGTACAAAGTCTCATTAAAAAAAAACATTGTAACATCTTATTATGTAACTATATATTTGGTAAATAAATTATTTTTATTAATTTATTAATTAAATTGATGAAAAACATGGCTTTAATCGTGAACAGAGACGTACATATACCAAAAGATGAGTTGTTCGGTAGATTTGAAATTAGAATTAAAATAGTTTTTTTTTTAATAACACCTCTTGGCTATATTCGACAATAGACAATCCTGGCAGGCTGGTTAGAAATGTCTGTTTTTGTTTTTTATTCATTCTATTTTTAATTTCTGTGCATATATATATATATTTTTTTTTTTCATTTTTTAAATCTGTAATACGTCTACGCTATTCGTGTTCTCATTAGCTTTTATGTTTGTGTCCTGTTTATTTTTTTTTTATTGGCATAACTTTTTGTAATGTTTTTTTTTTGTCCGTTTGGCGCAGGCTTCTACTGAGGCGTACCGTAGTGAATGCTGACGAAGAAGTAGTAAAAGTAGGTAACTTTTTTTTCTTATTGCTTTTTTTTTCTTTATTGAGACGTTGTTGTTGGTGTAGTAATGCCATATATTTATTTTAAAGAGACAGTATTAATTTTAATGCGTAGAAACAGATATTTTAATTGTTTTTATAGAATTTTCTTTTAAAAGAAATTTATATTTCATGATTTACTTTTTTCAATCATAGATGTCGCTCGCACGACTTTAGCAACTAGAAAATAACATGTCAACGAAGTAATTGAAAGAAAAACTAAAAAATATAAGAATTTACAGGGTACAGAGGCATAACACCTGAGTCCTCAGGAATGGCAACGCATGAGGGGTATCGTGGGCGAAACAGTATACTCTGTTATGTCCACGGTACTGCTCGTGTTTATAGGCGACGGTTACCACTTTCCATCGGGTTGGCCGTCAGCTTATTCATTACTAATTATTATTGACAAGGAATAAATTTTAATTTTAACACAATTAGACTATATTCGCATGACTTTTTTCTTCTTTACACCAACATTCGTTTAAATTCGAAAATATTTGACAATTTTAACCCTTCGACCGTTCCAGTCAAATTGGCGACTTCATGTTGCACCTGAGAACATAGAAAATGTATAGGAAATGTAAAATTTTTGTTCATTCACATTACTAGATTATATATTGGACACAGTTTAGTGGAAAGTATGCGAGCAGGTTTTTTTTTTTTATGGGTGGAAATGGTATGGTAACCCCGCCTGCGCTAACGGTATACGCCGGCGGAGCACCAGTGAAGGGTGATAGATGAGAATGAAAACAGGCCAGTTAGCCCATCATGACGAATTCATCAGGAATTAACCATGATAGTTTCCAGGGGGAACCGCGAGGAGGTCGACCTGGTTGGGTATATTGCTAGCAATAGGATTTTCAGTCTCCAATACTAACAATCCCTTTCCCCTCTATGCGGGCAGGTTGTATCTGTATTTGGTAGGGTTATACGGCCGTATAACATTGTCTATACACCGGCCTGCTATGAATTGTGAAAGATAGCAACTGACGGTGTATCTTTCGTCCTCTTTTTACTAATTATATTTGCATGAGAAGAAAGGAGGCAACCGTATGATTTACAGTTTTTATTTTATCACTCCTTCTATGTAATTCCTTGTTCTTAGTATTGCACTAAGTTTTTTATTTGTTTTTTTTTTAATGGGTTATAATGGAATGGTAACCCCGCCTGCATTATCAGTGTACACCGGCGGGGCACCAGTGAAAAATGATAGGTGAGGATGAAGCAGGTCAGTTAGCCCATCGTGATGAATTCAACAAGAATTGTTCACGATGGTTTCCAGGGGGAACCACGCGAAGGTCGGGATCATCTCGGGAGCACTCTCTGATTGTAATCGGTAACGAATCGAGACGTCCAGTCGATCGTTCGACGGTCGATCCGTACTACTGTCGGACAGCGGCGGAATGGCTTACGGGCGGATGAATTTGACAGTAGCCGGTTGAAGGATTAAAGATGATAACCGAATGTGTGTAATTGTTGTTTTAACCGACTTCAAAAATAACGAGTATTTCAATTCGGTTGTTTGTTTTTTTACGTTTGTAACTTCATAGCTCCGTCAGTTGTGAGCCGATTTGGATAATTCTTTTATTTATCTGAAAGGATACATTTACAGATTGGTTTCATAGAAACTGTATCCAAATCGGTTCAGTGGTTTAGTTTTTTAATGGAAATAACTGTTTTTATCACAATTGAAGTCGGTTTTTTTGTGTTTTTTTTTTGTAAATCACTATTTTTCCCCATGTGTAAGCGATTTTCCATTATTTTCAGGTGCCTTCTAGAAAGGGAATGGATGTCGCGGAGTGGAAACATTTGTCCCAAATATTATTTTGTTACTGGATCATAATATACTAGTTTTTGCACCATTACCTTGTTATTTTAGCGTGTTTTTAATTTTTTTTTTCTATATATCTTTATGTGTGTTTTTTACTTGACATATCTAGTAAGTAATCTTGGTAACAGTTTTTGCTTGGATAGAATGAAAGGGGCAGATTGGGTAAAAGGGAAAACAGCTGATTCAGACGAATGTTCTGAAACAGATGGCGGATTGTTTTCCCACCGGAAATGCATCACAGCCGTATCCCTTTCAGACCTGAACGATACGGGCGTGAGTTGTAACTTTAGAAGATTCTAAAACCGCGCGCAATTCATTTTAACGCACGAAGCTGAGATAACGTGATAGTGAGATTCTAAACCAGCCAATAGGAAATCGTTTTAGCGGTTAGGTGGTGCAGTAGTCTCGTGCGTGCCGACAAGATGGCTTGACTCCATAACACGAAAATATATTTAATGCGAAAGAAAAAAAATCTTGGGTCTGAAAGGGATATATATATTAACAATTCTTAGTGTCGACGCCGCGCAATGTATTTGAAATGTTACGCTCGACACGACGCGTGATACCTGCAGCGCGCGGTCAGTGGCGCTTCTTCGCAGGTAGTTCTCGTACGCACGTGTCGTTGACCTCGCACAGCTGATTCCGCGCGTCGCGGTAGGATATTTTTTTTTAATGGGTGTAAATGGTAATGGTAGGATATATGACGAACGAAATGTTAAACTCCATTTGTTGATTTGATTTTGGTATAAACAAAAACACGAAATTGAGTCCGAAATTTCGGAATTTCTTTTCATGGTAGACTTGTTGTTTAGCGTGTGTGGCGTGGCCAAAAAGTGGCCGGTGGCCCGCATGCGGTCCCCGGCCTATATTCGTGTAGACCGCAGCGCGTTTTCGATAAATTTTTGGACAACTATTTTATGAATGAACTTTATTTACATTTTGTTCTTCAAAAAATATGGTCTTTGCAGATCTCGAATATATTTTGTGGGTTATATTTGCCTGAAATCTGCCCAAAAGATGTCTCTTTTGTACAAAATTTTTCTCTGTGTGTTTTATTTTTAAATAATTACTTACTTGAATTGGGAAGTGATGCCAAGATGGTTTACTAAATGTGCCAAGTATATACTATTTTTACTTGGTGTATTTTTATATATATATATATATATATATATATATATATATATATATATATATATATAATTATTGTAAGATTAATTTAGCAGATCATGTTATGTTATATAATTTACTATTTTCTACACTGTCAAAGTAGTTTTAAATAATTAAAAATTTAACTATGGCTTCCCATGGTCGTAGCTACGAGGGAGAGGGCATTAAGGAGCAATGATTTACCTTAAAATGAATGGCTCCAAAAAAATTTGATTCACTTTTTCGAAGTCACTTATTTACGGCTTCTGCCCTACCAATTATTTCTTTTGCCCTACCTTAAACATGGGTCTAGCTACGGCCCTGTAATATCCTCTATCGAAAAGTCCTATTTCATTTATAATTGTTTTTTTTTTTTTAATTTACTCGCCCATCAATAGAGCAGGCTAAAGTCATTAAGACCATATTGCCTTGTCTTTATGTAATATACAAATATTGGAGGGAAAATCTAATTTCTTTTTTTATTAGCTTTTTTTTTTAACTGGCTATGAGCTAGTGTTGCCCAATATGCTACTAACAACAGACGGAATTCGGGATAGGTTTAGCTATTTCATTTATAAGTGTCAACATGAGAGTTAATCTTTTATCCACGTCTGTGGCAAAGGTAGCAATTCATCGGGAATTAACCATGATAGTTTTCAGAGGGAACCGCAAGGAGGTCGACCTGGTTGGGTACATTGCTAGCAATGGGATTCTCAGTCTCCATTACTAACAATCCCTTTCCACCGTATTTTGTATATTATTATGTACAAAATATTTATGTACAAGTATGTACTTTACTTTGATAAGAAATTAAAAAAACATAAATAAAATTGAGCTGAGGAATGCATTCCTTGATTGTTGATTTTAAATTAATTCATTTTAATTTACTTTTTTTTTAATTTAAAAGAAAAGAGAATCTATATTAATCTAATTTATTCTCTGAACAACTTCTCAAAATTGACAACGTGTGAGTAAATTGAACATGTTTGATTGTATATAATTTAAAACGAAACGACTTTTGCTTCGTTTTCATGCCACATAATAATTTAAATTCTCTGTTGAGATTTCTCTTATCTTTTTTTTAACTTATCCCTTTTAAATTACTAATACTGTAGGCGACAAAGGAAATCAGGAAGGGAAATTGGAAATATATGTATATTTTATTTATTAGGCGCACATAACAGAAGTTTACAAATACAAACTTAAATTATAACATGCAAGTACATTAATATATTGATCAGGTAAACTTGCCACAACATGTGCGCACAGCGTGATATTGGCGAAAGGAATTTAGAAGACTAGGGCCGTGAAGGCAAGCCAAAAGGAAACGATGGAGATGCGTGTCAATTTCGTATTTGGTAAATAATTATAAAAGAAAACTATGAATAATATGGCAGATATGGCAGTGAATTTACTGGGTACATACAGGTACATACAGAGGAAGAACACCTGAGTCCTCAGGAATGGCATCGCGTGGGGGGTATCGTGGGCGAAACAGTATACTCTGTTATGTCCACGGTACTGCTTATGACTATAGGCGACGGTTACCACTTTCCATCAGGTGGGTCGTCAGCTTGTTTGCCATTCTAAGTTGTAAAATATATATATATATATATATATATATATATATATATATATATATATCTGTTTTCTTTTCGTACAACCAACTATAGGAGTCCAATACAAAATGTAATCATCAAATTATGGTGTCCATTGCTGAATATAAGCATTTAATAACATATTATTAGCTGTAAACCATTGTTAAACTGGAAAAAATGTGCTATTCTAAGCCTTCCCCATAAGGGCAGTTTAGTAGTTGCCACGTTTGGCAAGCGGATTGGCAACCGCAGTTAGGTTTTTAGAGATGTTTTAATACAAAAAGTATTATTTTGAAATTATAATAAAATTAAATAAATTAAAAGTTTCCAAAGATTTTATCTGTGGCCAAACTTGGCTACCATATTATCCTCTATATAATATGTATTTAAAAACGAACAGAGTTCCATGCCTCCCATCAAACTGTTTATAACTACTCCTCTCCATCCAAAGGTGGCCTGCAAGAGATCGCTCTCAGCGATAAGGCCGCCCATTGTTCTCTCAGTGTAATATTTTCTTGTAATTGTTTGTGTCTATAATAAGTTTACTATTGTAATCTTAAGGAGGAAATAATAAAGAGTTGTCTATCTGTCTATTGAAGCGATAGATTATATATTTTTAATTATAACTTTATTTAAAGTATTCACTATTGTATTGTGTATAAATCACGCATGTTTAGTTAAAAAATCAAAAAGTATTTTTGTATTAAAAATGTCGCCTAAATTGAATCTTTAGTATAGTAAATGTTATTAAATATAATTAAGTACAATTGATTGTCAGCGAGACAATTTTAATTTGGCCTTGTTATTTTACTTTTGGCGAAAATAATTTAAATTTAGCCGTGTTAATTTAGTTTTGATCAAGTTAATTTACATTTGGCTTTGTTAATTTACTTTTGGTGGAAATAATTTTAATTTGACCATGTTAATTTAGTTTTAATCGAGTTAATTTACATTTGACTATGTTAATTTACTTTTGGCGAAAATAATTGAAATTTAGCCGTGTTAATTTAGTTCTGGTCAAGTTAATTTACATTTGCCCGTGTCAATTTGCATTTGGCGAAAAAAAAAATTAAAATTGGTCGTGTTAATTTACTTTTCGTCACGTTGTTTGCATGTGACCTAATTATTTTATAAGTAAGTTAATTTTAACTTGAACGTGTAAAACCAAATTTAGATTTGACCAAGATAATTAACGTATGGTCAATTTATTTGGGAAAATATTGGCTGATTATTAGATTATATATATATATATATATATATATATATATATATATATATATATATATATATATATATATATATATATATATATATATATTTTTTTTTTTTTTTTTTTTTTAATTGTAATTGCATTTTATTTTTGTTGGCTAAAACTAAGCTATTAAATATAAGATAATAAATTGTTTAACTTAATTTCTCTGTTTAATAAAGAACTGTAACCAAAAATATGGATTTAATTTTATAAAAATTTCAATATCCTATTGGTTTGTTTGAATTCGTGTATTCTAAGTCTCTGGTGATAGAAAGCGACGAGTGGCGGTCCTCCACCGTGTGTTTTTCAAGACACTTTCTCCCACGTACAACCACTCTTTGGAATCAACTTCCAGCAGCGGTATTTCCGAACCGATACGACAACATAACCTTCAAGAAAAGAGCATATTCCTTTTTAAAAGGCCGGCAGCACACCTGCAATGCCGTTGGTGTTGTGAGTGACCATGGGCGGCGGTAGTCACTTACCATCAGGTGAGCCGCATGCTTGTTTGCCCCCTGTGTTGTAAAAAAAAGCATCTTTGAATCTTGAACGGTCGACTTTAACTTGTACTGCGAAATGCAGTTATGTCCGACATATAAAGTTATCAAGTGTTACGTTCCCCGCAGTAGCTACAGTAGACAGTCTTTTTTTAATGGATGATAATGGAATGGGTACCCCCGTCTGCGCTAATGGTATACGCTGGCGGGCTACCAGGGAAACATGATAGGTGAGGATGGAGTGATATCAGCTGGCCCATTACGACGATTTTGACATTAATCACGATGGTTACCAGGAAGAACCGCGTGGCGGTCGACCTGATAGGGTATATTGCTAGCAATGGGGCTGGTAGTCCGCATTACTAAAGCTTTTCCCCCCTGAATAACAGGTCGGTTAGTCCATCGTGGTAAATACACCTGGGATTCAGCACGATGGTTTCCAGGGGGAACCGCGTGGAGTTCTACCTGATAAGGGTATATTACTAGCAATGGGACTGGTAGTCCATCTTACTGACAGTTTTACAAGGATTTTTAAATCAGTTATATAGTTTTTTTAATTTTTTTTTTTTGCAAAACGTACAGCTGAATTACGAGAGGGAGACTTTGTACAAAAGTCGTTTGCTTGGCCACCTCTGTCCCATTCGTCTTTCTACCGTGATGCAGTTGTATTTGCATGGCTGTGTTTCGGTTTGACAGTGAATTTACAGAGTACAGAGGAATAACACCTGAGTCCTCAGGAATGGCAACGCATGGGGGGTATCATGGGCGAAACAGTATACTCTGTTATGTCCATGGTACTACCCATGTCTATAGGCGACGGTTATCACTTTCCATCAGGTGGACCGTCAGTTTGTTTGCCATTCTAAGTTGTATATAAAAAAATAACCGGCTGCGCTATCAGTACATGCTGGCGGGGCACCAGTGAATAAATTATTCACGATGGTTTCCATGGGGAACCGCGTAGAGGTCGACCAGATAAAATATTTTGATACCAATGGGAATCGAGGAATCAAGGAACAATCCTTGTAATGCGTTAGAAAGGGATAGACATATAAAAACGCATTTGCCGTTTGACTAGTCCGTAGAAGTTAGTTCATCAAAATATGTCACTTGGTTTTATTGGCCGTATAACCCTACCAAGTTCAGATACAACCTGCTCGCATACTTTCTACATAAACTGTGTCCAATATATAATCTAGTAATGTAACATTTATCATTGACAAATAATTGACATATCAAACATTGTCTACACACCAGCCTGCTGTGAATTGAGAGAAATAGCAACTGATGGTGTATCTTTCGTCCTCTTTCTACTAATTATATTTGCATAAGAAGAAAGGAGGCAACCATATGATTTACAGTTTTTATTTTATCATTCCTTCTATGTAATTCCTTGTTTTTAAAATGAAATAAAAATATAAAACCTTAAAGTCTTATGTATTTAAAATGTGCTGGTTCTTGTTATTATATATTATTATTTATATTATATTAATTGGAAATAAAATTGCCGTCTGTTGACTTGAAGTATTGTATGTATTTTGTTCTTTTTCAATTGTTTATCAATTTTCTTTTTTATAAAAAACTACAATTGTCAATATATAAAAAGGTTAATTTTGAACAACTTATATAAAGATCTTTAAGTCCTTCTTCGCCATCAGTATTCCATTTTATTTAATACCTTTATTTTTTTTATTGTTGCAGGATTCCCGTCTGGAGCGGTAAGTAAGAGAAGTCCCGTCTGGTTGGGTATATTGCTAGCTATGGGATTCTCAGTCTCCATTACTAACAATCCCTTTCCCCCTACTACTTCACGGTTGAAACACGAATGGGACAGAGGTACCCAAGCAATCGACTTTTGTACAAAGTCTCCCACTGGTAATATATACTTACAGATAGGTCACGTAGAAATTTTACCAAAATAATTTCAACAGTTTAGATTTTAAATCAAAATAATATGAAGTCGATTTTTTTATGGGATACAATTTTAAATTAGTAACGGGTGGTAATAGAACGATGACCCCGCCCGCGCTATCGATGTACGCCGGCAGGGCACCAGAGAGATAATAAGAAAGGATGGATATAGCTCAGTTGACTCATCGAAGATGTCATCAAGACAATAGGCAAATAAATATTTAATAATAATAAATAAGTTCCAGACTAAGTAATTATCACATCGAATACTAGGCAGCATGGTCTCCGACCTTAGCCTGTACCACAACGGAACAAACATACTAAAAAAAAAAAATTTATTCAAGTAAATTTAATCAGAACCATTAAAAAAAAAAACAACCATTTTTGAATAGCCATGTTTTTTATAAATCTACCGCCCAGTTCGTAATGCAATGTCAGCTGAGAACTGGCGAGGAGCGCAGCTGTTGCTTTTTAAAAAGCTAAGTTTACAACAAAAAAAATATGAATGGATAAAATATATAATTGTGTATATATTTTATATGTATGTGTATGTATGTATCTATATATGTTTGTATATGATAATATTCATATAATAGTGCGCCACCTACTCTTTGTCTTTTTCCCAATGTCCTCTACCCAAAGGTTGTCTGGAAGAGATTGCTTAGCAATAAGGCGCGTATTTGGTATTTCTCTTTTTACTTGGTGCAATAAAGTGTAAATAAATAAATAAAATACCAAGCAACAATCAGCTACGTCGAGTAGGACACCGAGCTACGATCAATCACAGATTCTTAAACAGACCGGGCCCAACTGTTATTTTGCTCAGTTTCATAAAAAAATCACCGATCTAAAAAAAATCTCTGATAAAGCTGTCCTCTATTTTTTTAAATTTGATATGGCCTTGTAGTAAATAAATGAAAGTTTTTTTTTTTCCTTTCTTATGGCACGGCACAAAGTGAAGTTTTTTTTTTTAATAACTACACATATTGATATCGCTGTTCCCTATTTTTTTTTTTTTTGTATATATATATTTTTTTTTATAACTATTAATTAATATAGCCGTATGAGGCGGGTGCACCGTACGTGGCTCAACAAAGGAGAGGCCTCGGCACGGGAGCCGCGGTCGGTCTAGGCGTGGGCGCGCTGGCAGCCGGCGGGCTGGCTGGGTACGCGCTCGGCGGTGGCTTCAGCAGTGACAGTCCGCCGAGAGAGGAGGTGGGTGTTGTGTAGTTTGAAATTTAAGTATAATAGAATTTAACCCTTCTTTGTATGATTTTTTTTATTGGGGAAATAAATCGAGGTGATATAATTCATGTTCAAAATTAAAGGAAAAATGGTTAAAAAGTAAATTTGACAGCTATATTTTTTTTTTCTGCAATGGACATTAAAAAGGTATCCATACACGATCAACTTAAAGCGAACTTGATCTTTTATATAATTTTTGGGCGTTCAATGTTATGATGGAAATTTCCACCATTATGCAAATAAAATATAAATAATTGAATATCAAATTCAAATTTAAATTATGTTTTTCGAAATAGACCTGTTTACAAGCACTTTTAATTCGTCATTTTTTTTTTGAAAGCTTGTTATCTGTTGTGAAGAGCCCGCGAGAAACTCAACAGTTACTCTTTTAAATCTCTGTTAACATTATGTGTATTTTTTTAAATATACTAAGTTTGTCTAAAATTACATGGTCGTTATATTTATTTAAATGTCTGTGTCTAAAACTATGTCTAAAATTACATTGTCATAGTAATTAAACTGACCATAGACAGTCTGCTGTTTTTTTAATGTATCATAATCATAGTATGGTAACTCCGCCCGCGCTATCGATATACGCTGGCGAGGTACCAGGGAAACATGATAGGTGAGGATGAAAGCGGGTCAGTCAGACCATCGTGACGAATTCACTAGGAACAGCGTGGAGAGCGACCTGACCAATGCACCATGCATTGCTAGCAATGGGGCTGTTAGAAGCCAATAATTTTAAAAATTGAATATTAATTTAAAAAGCGAATAGTATAGGCTATATCTTATTTTCGTAAATTCTAATTATAAAAAAACTTGTAAACTCGTTTTCAGGTAAACGTGGTGGAATTCTCCGAGAGCGCCGACTTCGGGGGCGACGACTGGATGGACTGAAACCGGGGACACAACCTTCACAATGTTTCCATAATCGTCACCCTTGCGATCCTCTTCGTACTCATTGTCATTAAGTTCACTTTAATAGCATTTACACAGATTGGATTATGGCTGTTTGGATGAACGACTCGGTTGTTCATATCCCTATCAATTTTTTTTTAACCACAGAGAATTATTCTTTAGAGCGCTCGTAAGTTTTGCTTATGCTTTTTTTTTAATGGATGAAAATGGAATAGTGACCCCGCCTGCGCTATCGGGATAAGTTGGCAGGGCACCAGTGAGGGAAGATAGGTGAGGATGAAGCAGGTCAGTTGGACCATCGTGATGAATTCATCAGGAATTAACCATGATAGTTTCGAGGCGAAACCGCATCGAACTCGACTTGTTAGGGTATGTTACTACTAATGAGTCTGTTGGATCTCACTGCTAACAATCCCTGTCCCCCCTTTGCTTATGCACTTTTCCAAGCTTTGTTTTTGGTTTTACTTATGGTAGTGGTATAATACTGAAGACTAGGCAGCATGGTCTCCGACCTTAGCCTGTTCCATAACAAAACAAACGTACTAAAAAAAAGGAAGTGTGGCGATGTCGGAATTATTTGTCAATGTTAAAAAAAATTAATTATTTTCATTATTTCTGACTAATTATTCAAAAAGAGCTATGCTAAATAACTTAAACGGTAATCATAGAATGCATTGCATATAAATCTACCACTAAACTCTTTACACCAATTTCATATTTTACTCCGACATTTTTTAAATACATTATTTACCATCAAAATCCAATTTTACAATTACAACTTAATAAGAATATGATTGCTTAAATAACGTTTCAATTCGTTTGTAGAAAACTCTTAAATAATCTACCAGAAAAATGTTCAGTTGTTTTAAACCAATTTCAAAAACGAGTATTTTTCTTCAATGGATGGAATGGTAACCGCGTCTGTGCTATCGATAAACGCTGTCGGGCCACCAGTGAGGGATGAAAGGGCAGGTCAGTTAGCTCATCGTGATGAATACACCTGGAATTCAGCACGATGGTTTCCAGGGGAAACCACGTGGAGGTCGACCTGATAGGGTATATTGCTGGCAACGGGACTGATAGTCCGCATTACTAACAATCCCTTATTAAAGTGGAGAACAGAAAGCGATATTAAATATTAAAATACGTATAATAAGCAGAACAATATGTTACAATCAACAAGATGCTTAGCAACGAACATTGTCATCGATAGACACAGATAATTAGGTCGTATATCTACAACTCATACTGCTAACATCCCTTTCCCTCCAAAAGAAAGAGGTTGTCTATTTTTTTTTTTATATATATATATATTTGTTACCTCATAACTCCGTCAGTGGTAAACGATTTGGAAAATTATTCTTTATCTAAATATTGGTCCCATAGAAGATTTATTAAAATCCATTTGGTATTTTAGTTTTTAAAACAAAATAATTTGCCACAATAGAAGTCGGCTTTGTTTGTGTCAATCTAATTGTTATTGAAAAATTATATATAGTTATAAAGTAGCCAGACTTCGTTATGAACGCTATACTCTGTTATGTCCATGGTACTGCTCACGTCTATAGGCGACGGTTACCACTTTCCATCAGATGGGCCGTCAGCTTGTTCGCCATTCTAAGTTGTATAAAAAAAATCTATTCTCTACGACATATTTATTACTAAAATGCAGATCTGTGTTTTTATAATACAAATAAAATTAAATGGAGTTTCCAACGCGTACATAAAATTGTAAATTTTGACCGTGTAAGATCTCAGTCTTCTATAAGCCAGATAAAAGACAACGCCGAAATTTAAAAAAAAATTAAAATAATATATCGGTTTTCCAATCTCCATTAATTTTTAAGCGTCTTGAAGATAAACAAGTAGTAATCTATTTTTTTTTGATGGTTGAAAATGGAATGGTAACCCCGCCTGCGCTAACGGGATACGCTGGCGGAGCACCAGTGAAGGGTGATAGATGAGAATGAAAACAGGCCAGTTAGCACATCATGATGAATTCATCAATTAACCATGATAGTTTCCAGGGGAAACCGCGAGGAGGTCGACCTGGTTGGGTATATTGCTAGCAATGGGATTCTTAGACTCCATTACTAACAATCCTTATCCCCCCAGTAGTAATCTATTAAGTATTAATTTTCCATTTGCAATATAAATTAAATAAATATATTACATATTTTTCAACGAATGGATGCGTTGTGATACGGGATTGTTCTTTGTGCCAGCTATGGATTAATTTATTGCTCATAATTATGATTTTTTTTTTTGTTATGCATGACCACGCACGGCGGTACGATCGTACCGCCAAACCACGATAGTACTTGTTTATTTAAAATATTTCACTGTAACACATTTTAATATAATCAAAATCGTGTAATAAATTGTTGAAATTAATGATAATAATAAATTTTATCTAAATGATAAAGGTTAAATAAAATTATTCAAATATTTAAAATTGATATTGATCTATTTGGCGCGATTTTATTACGTAGCAGTATTTTTAATGTATCGATTTAGATACTAGGCCTTTGGCCATATCCTATGAAAGTTGCCATTATGAAAATTTAAAGAACGCGACGGATATATTTGCATAAAAATAACCGACCAAAATAATGGGTACGTAATTTGTAAGTGTCTACCTATGTATACTTTGCCCTGCTTTTATAAAATTAAATGTTCAATTAAAAAAAAAAAATCTAGTGTAGCTAGATTAAGGCTTCAGCGAAATTAAACAACAATGCTGAAAGTTGTCGGTAACTAATGTTCTTTAAGAAAAAAATAATATTTTATCTAGATAAAGAAAAATTGTTAGTCTGTGATTTGTACCAGTATTAAAAAAAGTAATGGTATTTTTGTTTTTACAAACATGCGATTTCATAAAATAATAACAACATTTTCACAAAATAATAACAGTACAAGAAGCGATACCGCCGATTTCTGTTTTGCAATTTCTAAAAGTTTTTTTTAGGTAGGCCTGGTATTGCAAATTGTGCCTTAGTTATACTGGGGTTGAAAATCGTATATTTCACAAATTATGGATAATAATAACACATCTGCAATAAGTCATAAGGCAGATAGCATCTATTAGATATTGGACTAATATTTATACTTATTCTGAGGCAACATTTCTCTAATCTGAATCTATCTTTTAACTATCTATATTTTAACTTGATTATTACTCGGTGTTGCTGTTTTGTGAACTATCATAAACTAAATAATAATTATGACCTAAATCTATCAGAAATTTAGTTATTGATTTTTAAAATAAAAAGATTTTGCTGTGATGTCAAATTGAAATTTTAATTTTAAATACATGTATAGAGAAACGATGCCTCCTAAACGGTCCAATTATTTCTGTTAGTAGGTGTTTTACGTTACCTATATATAAATATAATGGGATTATATATCGCTGTTAGCGATTAAGTATTACTTGTTAGTTTTCTAATTTATTTTTATTTTTTTGTCATATTGTTGATTGTTGATTATTTTTGTAATATTAATATCATTTTCTAATCATTTGTACATTAATCTTTATGATAAAGATATGAGGAAGCAAGTACAGATTATTAGGTGCTAGAAATGTAAAGTGTGTATTTCAGATTTAAATATATAGAAATTGTTGTTAAATATATATAGTATGTAAATTTTAAATAAATTATATCACTTGTGTGGCTTAACACGTTTGATATTATTTCTTGTGTACGATTGTAAAATAAATACGATGCAAAATCTACTATTTTATTAATTTCAGTCAACTCCTCTCCTTAAATATACTATTATAATATCACTGTTGATACAAAACGATATAAGCTATTAGGGAAAAATTGGTTTTAAAACAAGGTTTAGTTTAACTAAAAATAACTGTATATTGGTATTATGACAGACATTAGTAGTTAGATAGGTAATGTCACAATCTTAAGTCAATAATGGAAATACAAACCACTATTTGTAAAGAGTTTCGTATACCACAACTGATTTCTAATATAAACTGTATTAAGTTTTGTAGATAGATACTTGTAAAAGATAGAATAAAAGAAAAAAATAATTAAATTTTGGATGCGACTTGACACGTCGTAACATTCCAGTTTGAAAATCCAGGAATATGGGACAAGGATTGCTCTAATATGAAAACCGTGATTATGAATGTAATTGTGCAACCAAAATGTTATGGTTAATTTGGAATAATAATGTTTTCGTGACGATAAACTGATGAGATGCAGGCAGTCAATATTAAATACAAAATATGTGGTAAATGTAATTGGTATTCTTATAAATTTTTATTCTATTAATTTAGACCATTTTTTTTACCATATTTTATATATGTCAACACAAAGATATGGAAACTAAACATCCAAAGACGCAATAAAATTTAAAAAAATGGTTAGTGTTGCCAATTTAATATCTATAAACTAAATTGGCTATTTCTCTCCTTATCTAGCGCTTTATATTTTTATTTCACTCCTATATTAAGAACTTTTGAAACAATATGAAACGTTTTTATTTACAGAACAATTACTAACTATTAATATCCTAATATATTTGGCAACAAAATTAATGTTTTTAAATAGTTTATCAAAAACTATCCTTTTTTAATATTTGTACAAATAGATATGTTCTAGAATTCTATACTTTATTATACAAATATACTAAATAGACAGCAATTCAGTAAATTATTGGAACACTCTACCATTTTAAATTCAATTTAGCTAGAAAAATTCACTCAGAATTAGCAACACTCGTCCTATAATAGCGGCAGCTCGGTGTTGTCCATCGGCCATTTTGTTGCTTGATCGATGTTGACTGGTGCTGAATTTTGTTTTTCGTTGCAAATATTTACAACAGGCATGAGGACTTAATTGTGTCGTGTACGTTATAATATTCATTCAAAATGGAAGAAGACTATATGAGCTCACAGGACTCGCAACTTTTGTGCGATAATATTAATCGGAACGATGGAAGTGATATTGTTGGTGACGCCTTGAAAGAATTCAATGATTCTTCAGGCTACGACGATGGTTATGAAGAGGATGATGGAGGCAACAGTTTCAGGGGTCGCGACAACCGTGGACGCGGCAATTTCAGGTACGATAGTACTTTAAAAACATATGTAAACATTTATAAAGTCATGAACGCATTTTCGCGCTACGCGATGTCTTATATCATTTATTTTTAATGAATGTCGTATTTTAGCAGACTGTTTAATCGATTTTCCACTTGTTCACCGTCATTTTCTTATTATCGAGAAATTTCCATAGTTTTAACACATATTATCATTTATTAGGTTTCCAATGATTAATAAAAAACACATTAAAGATACAAATGGATTTTAATGCAATAGACAATTAGTCAATCACGTATATTTGATAAACTTCAAGTTTATTTATTCGTTAACGTAAAACAGTGATAAAAAAATATTTTTAAGCATTTTCAACTCGTGTTACCGGTATTGAACGGATTTTGATGATACTTTTCTCAAATTTGCTCCCATGTTGGTCCCATATTAATTTTGTGACTATTAAGGATATATTTTACGGAGCAAAAATATGCCTGTTGCGAAACAAACTACTCTTAGATACAACATTTCATGTATATTTTAATTGAGCGACCAATAAGACATCTGCTGTGTATATAATTTGTATTTCATTCAAATAGTTATATTTTCTAAGTATATAAAATTAATTATCATCATATAACATACCATTGTTCGTCAAGCTGCCACCATGGACACCACATTACACTGCAAGACAAATAGTACCCATGTGGTGGCATTTCCGAGTATTATATTTATATTTCTCTGTAATGTAATTTAACTATTTTAAAGTATTAAAGCTGTTGCGAAATCTGTTATTATAGCACAATAAAAATTAAATATTAAACATATGTGCACAAATATTAGAAAATAATAAAAAAAAAAAAATGTGCTATGATTAATTTCTTGTAGTAACAATTGCTATAGTAACTGTGCAGGACCAAATATTCTCATTTTTTAACGGCATATTCTAAATACCATACCATATAAGCCGTTAACTGTCCATCGCTCCCATATATTTCCCCTTGGGATTTGTTCAAGTAGTTATCGTAACTGTAGTTCGGCTTTGGCGATGTATTAAGAGGGACGCTGCTGCTTATCCACCGATTTTTAAATTCCCATAATCGCCTCTTACCAGACTTGCGGCACAGGAAAGTGTAGTCCGTTCTATGCACGTACCACACGGCTTACATAGATTTAAAGATTTTAAATACAGTGAACACTCTATATATTTTTTATTTATACAACTTAGAATGGCAAACAAGCTGACGGTCCGCCTGATGGAAAGTGGTAACCATCGCCTATAGACATGAGCAATACCATGGACATAACAAAGTATACTGTTTCGCCCATGATACCCCCCATGCGTTGCCATTCCTGAGGACTCAGGTGTTATTTCTCTGTACCCAGTAAATTCACGCCATATCCCACCCTTCAAACCGAAACACAGCCATGCAAATACAACTGCTTCATGATTGAAACACGAATGGGATAGAGGTACCCAAGCAATAGACTTTTGTACAAAGTCTCCCTCTATATAGTAAAATTGAAGGGACTGCATATTTTAATGCCTTATAAAGTGTTTCCATGAATGGGAAACTAAAAAATACAATATTATTTTATTAAGAAGTACATTTTAATTTTGATTAAATTAGATTATAATTTAAAAAAATTTGATAAACGTTATGATAAGTTATCTTTGTTTGTAATTTTTAACTATGCCAGTATTTTAATTATATCATTCATTGTATTTTTTTTATAAACTTTACTTTGCAAACAACTTTACTTTATAAACTTTACTTTATTTTGCAAACAAGCTGCAAGCTGCCCGCCTGATGGAAAGTGGTAACCGTCGCCTATAGACATGAGCAGTACCATGGACATAACAGAGTATACTGTTTCGCACATGATACCCCCCCATGCATTGCCTTATATGAAATAGACACCTACTTTATTATTATTATTATATTGATATAAATTTTGGTATTTCAAACAATAATTGTGATTATTAAATTAGACAATGTAATAAGAAAGATTGTTTTATATCTCCTGTAACATTTATATATTTATATACTGTCATTATTTCAGATTAATCACTTCACAAACTTCCCAGATATGAGGGGTTGGTTTCTTTTTCTCACATATTTGATAATAGGTTAAAGTCTACACTGTAGTGAAATAAATAAAAATTAGTTTTAATATATACGTATATATATATATATATATATATATATATATATATATATATATATATATATATATATATATATATATATATATATATATATATACTAGCGGACTCGGCAAACGTTGTTTTACCATATATGTTATTTTAAGAACTATACATGAAAATTTATCCTACTACAATTATTATATTCGATTGCCATCTTGCAAGCCTATTGCTATATAAAAATCGCGACTAAAAAACAGAGGTTGATCGTAAAAGCGTGAAAATTTTAATTTGTATGTATTTTTCAATGCTAAATCATAATAAAATAAAAATAAAAAATATTATCAAAAAATTTAAAAAAAAATATTTAAGTGTGGATCACTCTTATCATTGAGGGGTATGAAAAATAGATGTTGGCCGATTCTCAGACCTACCCGCTATGCACACAAAATTTCATGAAAATCTGTAAAGCTGTTCCGGAGGAGTTTGCTAACAAACACCGCGACACGAGAATTTTATATATTAGATAAAAAAAAATTTTAAGATGAGAATGCTACTTTAAACAGACTTTTTTTAATTGTTTTTTTCTACAACTTAGAATGGCAAACAAGCTGACGGCCCATTAAGTGTATTTTCTGTGCTATGTATGCAAAATAAATTCCGTAGTGTTTAAATATTAATTAAGCAAATAGTAAACATTGAGAATATAACAATATTAACAATATCGTTAATTGTTGCTGAGATGTAGCACTGTGACAGACAGACAGACGGTCGGAGGTACAAAATGACACCATAGGGTATCCTTTGTTTGTTTGTACAAGCTTAATTATGCATTCATATTTGATATTAATGTCAGGTTACGTAGAATGTGATAAGCTACACAGACATACTTATCCTTTGATGGGGTTTCATAAAATATGTGGTGAATTAAGTGTTCGCAGCAGCAAGCGTTTACCATCAGACGGGCTGTATGCTTGTCACTTTTGTGGTATAAAAAAAAAGATTAAAAAAAACTTTTATAAATTACATTATTGAAAATTATATTTATGATTAATCTTCTTGAAAAAAAAGGAATTTCTCAATTTAGTTGTATTTTTTTTGTTTTTTTTTTTTTTTTACCTAAAAACTCGTCAGTTGTAAAGGATTTGGAATTTTTTTTTTATATGGAAGTATATCTATGTATATATATTGGTCCCATAGAAATTTTACTAAAACCGATTCAGTAGTTTAGTTTTTATATCAAAAAAACTGGTTCACCACAATTGAAGTCGGTGTTCTTTTTTTTTTTTTGATCTTTTATTATTAAATAATTAACACAGTTAAGTTTTAAAAAAATGCTACCAATACAAGAGCGTCACGACCGCTCATTTACCAAAGTAGATTAAGTGAATTTGTTACTAACGGGATGGGCCTTATGTTGTCTGAATAAATAAATTATTTTTATTAATTATTTATTTATGGATACAAAAGGGTTTTTTTTCCATTTTTCGGTTTTAGACCATAGTTTCTCAACTGTATTTTGCCCACAGCTCACTTTGTCAATTTTTTTTATACTCGCTTGTCTTTATTTCACTCACAACCTGTCGGGGGGTGGGGAAAGGGAAGGGATTGTTAGCAATGCGGACTATCATTCTCATTGATTGCTATCAATATACCCTGTCAGGTCGACCTCCACGTGGTCCCCTCAGGAGACTAGCGTGCTGATTTCAAGGTGTCTTCATCACGGTGGACTAACTGACCTGCCTTTAAGCGGCAGGTCACCTGTCATCTCCCATTGCTGCTCCGCTAGTGTATACCGTTAGCGCAGGCGGAGCTACCATTCCATTATCATTCATTAAAAAACCACCACCTGTCTTTTTAAGACTATTTTTTTTTATACAACTTAGAATGGCCAACAAGCTGACGTTCCACCTGATGGAAAGTGGTAACCGTCGCCTATAGACATGAGCAGTACCGTGGACATAACAGAGTGTACTGTTTTGCTCGTGATACCCTCCATGCGTTGCCATTCCTGAGGATTCAGGTGTTATTCCTCTGTACCGTGTAAATTCACGCCATATCGCACCCTTCAAGCCGAAACACAACTGCTTCACGGTAAAAACACGAATGGGACAGAGGTGGGCAAGCAAACGACTTTTGTACAAAGTCTCCCTCTGGATCTGCGCTATCTAAATGATGCATCCCCCTTTACCACGATACGCAATCTTTATTTGTTCACATTTGAACCTAATGATACCGAGGCGCCGAAACAGTGTTTGCATTGTAGGCCGCGGTGTCGTAACGCATAGATTGGGCGCTTCAGTTACTGGTTGGGGTCATTGAACGATATGTGTACATAGTCTACCATGTTCCTATGATTTGTCTCTAATATATAAAATTCTCGTGTCGCGGTGTTTGTTACCAAACTCCTCCGAAACGGGTTTACCGATTTTTATGACATTTTGTGTGCATATCGAGTAGGTCTGAGAATCGGCCAACATCTATTTTTCATACCCCTCAATGATAAGGGTGACCCACCCTTAATTTTTTCTTTAATTTTTTTTGAGAATTTTTTTTATATTTATTTTATCATGATTTAGCATTGGAAATTACATACAAATTCAATTTTTCACGCTTTTACGATTAACCCCTGTAGTTTAATCGCGATTTTTATATACCGCAATAGGCTTGCAAGATGGCAATCGAATATAATAATTGTAGTAGGATAAATTTTCATGTATAGTTCTCGAAATGATGTATATAGTAAAACAACGTTTGCCGAGTCAGCTAGTTTATGTATAAATATTAAAGTAAAATAACCCTTACGGTGTAATTTAAAAAAATAAAGTTAGTTTTTTGATGATAATGGAATGCTAACCCCCAGTGGTGAAGATCGAACTGATAGGGTACCTCTGTCCCATTCGTGTTTCAACCGTGAAGCAGTTGTGTTTGCATGGCTGTGTTTCGGTTTGAACGGTGGGATATGGCGTGAATTTACTGGGTACAGAGGAATTACACCCGAGTCTTCAGGAATGGTAACGCATGAGGGGTATCATGGGCGAAACAGTATACTCTGTTATGTCCACGGTACTGCTCATGTCTATAGGCGACGGTTACCACTTTCCATCAGGTGGGCCGTCAGCTTGTTTGCCATTCTAAGTTGTATAAAAAAAAAATAGGGTATCTTGGTAACAATAGAGTTGTTGGAGGCCCACTATTAAGATATCCTTTCAACGTGCACTGTTGTCTCCGACTTGAGTGATAGGACAGTTGTAACTCTGATAAGAAAGAATGCAGCTGATAGGGGGCAAAAAATAAATAAATAATGTCTGTCTATCTATTTGTTTATATATAGATTTTTTTTTATGAGTGATAATGGAATGGTAACCCCACCCGCGCTATCGGTATACACCGGTGGGGCACCAGTGAGGGATGATAGGTGAGGATGAAGCAGGTCAGTTGGCCCATCGTGAGGAATTCAACGAGAATTGTTCACGATGGTTTCCAGGGGGAACCGCGTGGAGGTCGACCTAATAGGGTATATTGCTAGCAATGGGGCTGTCATACTCCATTGCTAACTATCCCTTTCCCCCCTATATATAGAATTACCAACTTAAAATACAATGAAGAATTTCAATACACTATTAATCAGAGGGTATTGTACAGATGTCGTTTGCTTGGCTGGCACTGTAGATTGTTAAATTTTTTTATTGGGGGGGGGGGGGGGGGTTATGGATGACAATGGAATGGTAAACTCGCCTGCGCTAACGGTAAACGCTAGCGATTCACCAGTGAGGGATGATAGGTGAGGATAAAAAGACAGGTCAGTTAGCCCATCGTGATGAACCTGGAATGGGGGGAAAGGAATTGTTAGTAATAGAGACTGAAAATCCCATTGCTAGCAATTTACCCAACCAGGTCGACCTACTCGCGGTTCCTCCTGGAAACTATTATAATTAATTCCTGATGAATTCATCATGATGGGCTTCACTGGTGCTTCGCCAGCGTATCCCGTTAACGCAGGCGGGGTTACCATACCATTTTCACCCATAAAAAAAATACACCTGGAATTCAGCACGATGGTTTCCAGGGGGGACCACGTGGAGTGTCGAGCTGACAGGGTATATTGCTAGCAATGGGACTGCTAGTTCGCATTACTAACAATCTCTTCCCTCCAATATTTGATGGGGGAAGGTGACCTGTATGACTTTTGGAATTTTATTTGTATGTATATTCGTACACATAGAATGGTTATATTTAATTCATTGGTCTGGGCAAGCGATCTCACTTGTATATATTAATATTTTCTTATCTTTTTGACTATTGTTTCAACCGTAACCGTCACCTATAGACATGAGCAGTACCATGGACATAACAGTATACTGTTTCGCCCATGTAACCCCCTATGCGTTGCCATTCCTGAGGACTCGGGTGTTATTCCTCTGTACCGTGTAAATTCAGTGTCATATACCACCCTACAAACCGAAACACAGCCGTGCAAACACAACTGCTTTACGGTAGAAATACGAATGTGACAGAGGTACCCAAGCAAACGTTTTTTGTACAAAGTCTCCCTCTGGTAAAATTAAAATAACCGATTTTGTTATGGTTGGTTTTTTTTTGTTGTTTGGGACACAATAAATACGTAAAGGTACAAAAGGCGGTCTTATCGCCTAGGGCAATCTCTAGGGCAAAGGACAACCTTTGGTTAAAGGAGAACCTTTTATCTGATTTGAGCAAGTCGCTAGGAACGCAGCCATTGATACAAAGACGTGCAGTCAAAAGGTTAAGTTAAAAAGAGCGTTCAAGTTTATTTTTAAACACATTTATGAATCGTTAGATTAAAATTGTCATGCATAATTTATTTATTCAAGTAAAGATAAGACAGACGTACTTTCAAATGTGTATTTGTATTGACATATTTCTACGTCTGTATTTATACTTATATTTAATTGTACAGAAACTTAGATCGGTCCCATAGTTATTTTATAGAAATTTGTTAATTCGTTTTAGATAAAAAAAGGCTAGTTTTGTCACAACTGAAGTAGGTTTAGAGGGAGACTTTGTACAAAAGTCGTTTGCTTGGCCACCTCTGTCCCATTCGTGTTTCAACCGTGAAGCAGTTGTGTTTGCATGGCTGTGTTTCGGTTTGAAGGGTGGGATATGGTGTGAATTTACTGGGTACAGAGGAATAACATCTGAGTCCTCAGGAATGGCAACGCGTGCGGGGTATCATGGGCGAAACAGTATACTCTGTTATGTCCGCGGTACTGCTCATGTCTATAGGCGACAGTTACCACTTTCCATCAGGTGGGCCGTCAGCTTGTTTGCCATTCTAAGTTGTATAAAAAAAATATTCTAAAGTAGTGCTGCGCTGCTTTCGGGATTGACCTCTACGCGCCACCCGCGAAACCATTGGCCCAACATGTTTACGGCCTTTTGTAGTCGAGTGTCGTCGATGTCATGTGGCCCAGGGTAACTGATGAGGGTACTGTCATCTGCGAAGAGATATATATCGATCTTTGAAATTGAGGCTCGAGGGATGTTAGTGTACAGCGAGTACAGTAACGGAGATTTTGAATGTTAGTTTAAACAGATTTTAATATGGAAATAGTCTGACGCGAACTTAAATATTGGTAAATATTGAATGTTATAACTTTACTAAATTCGATACTAGAACAATTATTTAAATATGGAATAAACATTTAAATGTGGAATATTTTTAAAATTTAATTAAAAATAGAATCTACGAGTTAGATTTTTAATTTATTTGTGGTAAGGGATTTCTTGACACACTGGTTACAGGAATGGCAGGCTGCTTGATCGTTCACCATTAGTTATTAGCAAAGGATTTTGTTTAATAGTTAGTAAATCGAATTACTAATTAGTAAAGTATTCTAAAATTAGTATATTACTAATTATTTGAATAACAGAATCATTCAGATTCTGGTTAGGTCCTAGATTTCTTTTATGCGTGAAGATGGAATGGTAACCCTGCCTGCGCTATCGGTATACGCTGCAGGGTACCAGTGAAGGGTGACAGGCGAGATTGAAGGCAGGTCAGTTTTTTTTTAATGGGTGATAATGGTATGGTAACCCCGCCCGTGCTATCGGTATACAATGGCGGACCACCAGTGAAGGGTGATAGATGAGAATGAAAACAGCCCAGTTAGCCCATCATGATGAATTCATCAGGAATTAACCATGATAGATTCCAGGGGAACCGCGAGGAGGTCGACCTGGTTGTGTATATTGCTAGCAATGGGATTCTCAGTCTCCATTACTAACAATCCCTTTCCCCCCAAACGTCTCTACTGTGGATCATAGGTCAGATTAGGGTATTACATTAATTAAATAATATCTAATTACTTGCTGCTATATAAGGGGGGGGGGGATTGTTAGTAATAGGGTCTACTGTGGTGTAATTTGACTTTACTATGGTCCTGTTGCTTTGCTCGGTTTTATATTTCCGTTTAAACATATTTACTTTACATTATACATAATATCAGGTAAAGCAAAGTGTCTAAAACATATTACGAATCTAAAGAGTCTACGGTTATGATATGTCTATGCGAAGTCGGGCCGGATCGCTAGCAATATATAAAAGGGGCCCGGTATGTGACAGTGGGCGGAAATCAATGTTCGCTGTATCGATTCTGCGACGCCATTCCTCTAAACCAGGGTGTCCCAGACTTTCTCACAGACCACTTTCAGAATTCAGCTGGTTCCGGTGGAACCCTTGCAGTTAAATTTTGTACCACGTTCCCAAAACTCAACAAAATATGTGAAGATTAGGTCTGACTATGGAAATTTGTTTTGCAGCCGAGTTCCAACCACGAATTTTAATAGATTTCGAAAAAAACAAGTGTGAATTCATTGGTTAAATAACTTATTGATTGTGCTATGATTGGATGTCAAAGATTTTTTTTTTTACAACATAGCGGGCAAACGAGCATGCGGCTCACCTAATGGTAAGTGACTACCGCCGCCCATGATCACCTACAACACCAGCGGCATTGCAGGTGTGCTGCCGGCCTTTCAAAAAGGAATATACTCTTTTCTTGAAGGTTATGTTGTCGTATCGGTTCGGAAATACCGCTGCTGGAAGTTGATTCCAAAGAATGGTTGTGCGTGGAAGAAAGTGCATTGAAAAACGCACGGTGGAAGATTGTGCTGTGAGTGAGTGGATGTCAAAACTGTAAATTTGGGATGGAATTAGAAATTTTTTATTAAAAACTGATCCCATCCAACTTTACGGTTTTGACATCCACTCCACAGCACAAGGAACCGATCAATTCTCACTTAAAAAACTCCCCATTCGGAATGGTACGGATAAAAAGAGAAATTAGTATTTTTTTTGCGTTGTATTTATTTATTTAAAGAAATACCAACTGCATATTGCATTATAACATATATAAGAAACATTAAATACAATACAATATTAATGCACACGCCTATTATAGGTATTCACAGCATTTACTTTAACATAGTTATACAGTGGCGAGAAAATGAAGTAACAATTATAATGAATTAAATAACACTAGATTACAAATATTGTAAAAGTTGCGTTGTTAGTTATAGAAATATACATGTAACCTGAGTTGTGAACAATATCAGTAAATACGATTATAAGTGAATTACATTAACAAATATATATATACTCTTTATTGTTTCCTCCAAAAGATTACAATAGTAAACTTATTATAAATATAAATAATTACAAGAAATAATCACAATGAGAGAACAATGGGCGACCTTATCGCTAAGAGCGATCTCTTCCAGCCAACCTTTGGATGGAGAGGAGTAATTCTAAACAATTTGGTGGGAGGCACGATGAAAAATTTTGTTAGTTCTAAATATGGAGATGTGATACATATAATAATATAAATATTATCCCTACTCATTATATATATATATAGGTTTTTTTTCTAATGGATGATAATGGAATGGTAGCCCCGCCTGCGCTATCGGTGTACGCTGGCGGAGTACCATGTGCATTCACTTGAATCTATTTATTTATTTGTGAAAATAAATACATGATGCACATGACATTTCTAATACTTGTGTCCAGAGTACTTTTTAAATAGTCAATCGGAAATTTATTTATTTATTTATTTAATTCGAATTAGGCATTCCAACAGTATACATGTTATACATAAATTAAATAACATTTTTTGTGTAGCATGGTGACATGCATACCTACCTATAGCAGGCGTACACAACGTTGACTACAGATTACATGCATATAAATGTCATAATATACATACGTACATATCTGTCACGCCTGTCTCCCATTACGGTAGCGCAGAAACAATGGAACGCCAAATGCTTCGATTCAAACAGACCTCCTTCGCTTCCTCCACATTCATCTATCTTTTCATACACGCTCGCCGGTTACGGGTACTTTTAATTTGGCCCTTCCTCAGCACGTCGCCTGTTCGGTCGACATACGTCCGTCTACGGCGGCCCCTACCGACATCTCCATCCATTCTTGCTCGATAAATCTCTGTCATAATATAATTATTATATTAAATTAAATTTACAATTACATATTCCTTAATTAGAAAATTCAATTAAATATGAAACAAGACTGAAAAATGTTCAAACTGATTTTGGAAATTGATAGATAATAGGGTATTTGACTGGGTTTTTTCTAATTCAATTTTATATTATTTTAGTACAGTTTAAGGAACCCAGTAAAAGTTGTGTCATAAAAGATAGAATTTATGTCCTTGTGTCATACTTCGTTGTGGATGTTCTGAAGACCCGTTCTTTTATTTAAATATATAGGTACTCTGTTATGTCCACGGTACTGCTCATGTCTATAGGCGACAGTTTTTTTTTTTATGTGTGAAAATGGTATGGTAACCCCGCCTGCGCTAACGGGATACGCTGGCGGAACACCAGTGAAGGGTGATAGATGAGAATGAAAACAGGCCAGTTAGCCCATCATGATGAATTCATCAGGAATTAACCATGATAATTTCCCGGGAGAACCGCGAGGAGGTCGACGTGGTTGGGTATATTGCTAGCACTGGGATTCTCAGTCTCCATTAGTAACAATCCCTTTCCCCCCTATAGGCAACGGTTACTACTTTCTATCAGATGGACCGTCAGCTTGTTTGCCATTCTAATAACTGTATATCTAATGAATAATGTGATGAAAACAGGGGCAGAGGTCGCGGCGGCCCCCCTCCCGGGTGGATGCCGCCGCCGATGCGGTTCCGCGGGCGCGGCTACGGTCCCGGTGGACCGCCGATGCGGGGCCGCGGCTTCTTCCGCGGCCGGGGCGGCCCCCGCTTCGGGCCCAACAACGGGCCGAACTTCGACAACAACTGGGGACCGATGGGCCCACCGCCCGGTATGATGGGCGGCCCGCCTCCGTTCGGTCCCCCGCCCGGTATGATGCCGCCGGGCGGGCCCATGGGCCCCCCACCCAACATGATGGGACAGCCGCCGCCGTTCGGAGGCCCGCCCGGTATGCCTCCACCGAACATAGTAAGTATTTTTTATTAATTAAATCTAGCGACCCGCCCCGGCTTCGCACGGGTGCACACTACATCTCATCACATTAGAAATCTCTAAATTTACCAGTGTACCTCTACAATATTATGCATGTATTATACATATAAACCTTCCTCTTGAATCACTCTATCTATAAAAAAACCCGCTTCAAAATCCGTTGCGTAGTTTTAAAGATTTAAGCATACATAGGGACGGACAGACAGCGACAGCGACTTTGTTTTATACTATGTAGTAATTTGTTGAATATATTACAAAAAAAAATTTGTTTGGTACAAATGGCGGACTTGTTACTATATAGCATTCTCTCCCAGTCAACCTTTGGCAAAATAGAAATGTAACTATGCGGTGGAAAATATTGTAAATTATTGTAAATAAACAGTTGCAGACGTATGTTTTTTTTTTATACAACTTAGAATGGCAATCAAGCTGACGGTCCACCTGATGGCAAGTGGTAACCGTCGCCTATACACATGAGCAGTAGCATGGACAAAACAGAGTATACTGTTTCGTCCATGATACCTCCTCACGCGTTGCCATTCCTGAGGACTCGGGTGTTATTCCTCTGTACCGTGTAAATTCACGCCAATGTAATTTATTTGCATTTGTTTACAACATACGAAAACAAAAGGAAAGTTCAAATCGTCTCTATTCAAATACACTTGTTTACAAGCACTTTTAAATCGTCATTTTTTTTTTATCTACTGCAGGCTTCGGAAGGTTGTTATCTGTTGAGAAGAGCCCGCGAGAAACTCGACAGTTACTCTTTTAAATCTCTGTTAACATTATGTGTGTTTATTTAAATGTACTATGTCTAATATTTTTTTTTTGTCGAGTGAAAATGGTATGGTAACCCCGCCTGCGCTAACGGGATACGCCGGCGGAGCACCAGTGAAGGGTGATAGGTGAGAATGAAAACAGGCCAGTTAGCACATCATGATGAATTCATCGGAAATTAACCATGATAGTTTCCAGGGGGAGCCGCGAGGAGGACGACCTGGTTGGGTATATTGCTAGCAATGGGATTCTCAGTCTCCATTACTAACAATCCCTTTACCCCCTATGTCTAATATTACACGGTCGTTAGAAGCCCGTGCATGATCCACTAACACCATGCACTATTGTCATTCGAGTAATCGTTTAGTGTGTAATAGGCTTTGTTCAATAAGTGTTTTTTAATAACAGTTTTAAACTTATTAATAAGTAAATAAAAGAAGTAATATTTATTTTGCTTTCGCGCGTGTGCCATAGTAACACAAAATGGTCACGACTCAGTTTATTGCTTCGCCATCAAAAGGGCGAAACACTGATATTCTGTTGTGGCCTAGAGCAGTATTCTATATTGACTCATTAATGTTATTATACAGTAGAGAACTAATGTACATAATGATCATACAAACATACATACATATCTTTCCTGCACTAGTTTACCCGCCAATTCTCTTTTAGAGATAAGCCCTCCCTTGCTAACAAGTTGTTAAACTAATGATTATATATATATATATATATATATATATATATATATATATATATAGCTTACATCTATTATTAAATGCTTAACAACCAACGACTAAAGCCACCATATCCACAAGCAGATCCAGCAGCACGACTCATTTTATATATCTATAGATATTTCGTACAAAAACAATTGGAGTATCAAAAATAATTGATTTATAAAAACAGGTTATATTGATTGTAAATATATATATATATATATATATATATATATATATATATATATATATATATATATATATATATATATATATATATATATATATATATATTATACACTTTATTGCACCAAGTAAAAAGAGAAATAACAAATACAGTAAATATTAATGAGAAATGATACAAAAGGCGGCCTTATCGCTGAGCAATCTCTTCCAGACAACCTTTGGGTAGAGGACATTGGGAAAAAGACAAAGGGTAGGTGGCGCACTATTATATGAATATTATCATATACAAACATATATACATACATACACACATACATAACATACACATACTTAACAGCACACATACAACAGAAAAAAAAATGACGAAGGAAAACGAAGAGAGAACACAGGAAAATGGTACTAAAGTGAGAGGTAGTAGGATTTAACAGAGATTAAATAGAGGTATTATATGTATGTACTTTTTACCCCATCGGTTGTCGATTCGACTGCTGTATGACCAGACCATGCTCAACTATTCTAAGATCAGTAAGCATGTTTCGTTTTAAAGTCGCTTCTCCTGGTACCTTACTGTATTATGATTATTGAGAGATTGGCCTTTTCAGGTAGATAAACATGTGACACCGCGACCTTTCCACGATCTATTGTGCTCGCCCTTTTTAAAATGCCCTCCTGATTCCAATCAGTGAGAGGAATTTTAAGTTGTTCTCTGTAGCGATGTTTTTATCTCCTCAGGATACAGAGTGTGTTTTCCAAAAGGGATATATCGTGTATGTACGAAAGGGCTACAGCGACACATTCGGTGCTGCGGCGTTTCTTCCTCGTTATGACAAAATCTGCAAACACTTTGGACACAAGCCTAATGTAATGTAAATTGGACTCTCTTTTCCGCGCTTAGCCTCTCATTTGGGCCATTGTGCGTATGAGTCGTGGCTAGTACAGCCAACCAGAAGAAGCGCAGAAGCTTCCTGGTACCTTCACAGACCTCACCGTTCCGAGGATTTCTAAACTTTGACGGGCCACAGCCCGTTAACTTACATTACAGGATTACGTGAGCAGCCGTTTCTTCGGCGTCGAAGCAGCCTCGACATAGAGGGCTGCCTGTGGCTCCTATTGTGTATAAATGTTTGTTTAATGGACAATGGCCCGTTATTGTCCCTATCATTATTTTGAGGTTTTTCCTATCTAGATGTAGTAAACGTTTTGATAGTCGTTGATTCAACGTTGGCACGGCCAATTTTGATTGTCCTAGAAGCCTAGTTGAGCAATGTGCGTGTTTAGTTTGCAGTGTCCAGCGAGAGCCTTTGTTAATACACACATATTATTCCACATACAAGAGAATCCTTTTATTATCTCTTTTAAGAAAAGGTTGAAATTACATTTTTTTTTATCATAAGAACCCTATCCGATGGTTGCATAAAAAGGGGGAATCATAGCGATATTAAAAACTCAAAAATTTTCCAAGTCCCATATTTTTTGGTAAAAGTGAATAATTCTTTTCGGCTTTTCAATAGTGTCCCCCTATCCATACATCCCAACTCCAACAACCGCTATTTTACCAGTGGGAGACTTTGTACAAAAGTTGTTTGCTTAGGCACCTCTGTTCCATTCGTGTTTCTACCGTGAACCAGTTGTGTTTGCATGGCTGTGTTTCGGTTTGAAGGGTGCGATATGAGATGGGGCAGTGAATTTACTGGGTACAGATTAAGCTGAGTCCTCAGGGTTGGCAACGCATGGGGGGTATCATGGGCGAAACAGTATACTCTGTTGTGTCCACGGTACTGCTTAATTCTATAGGCGACGGTTACCACTTTTACCAGGTGGCCCGTCAGCTTGTTTGCCATTCTAAGTTGCATAAAAAAAAAGCTGTGAAAAACACATTAAAAAAAATAGTTTGTATATAAGTGGACATAATATTGTTAAATGATGCATTAAATATAATTTTAAAAAATTCCTTCCAGCCCAATCCGGAGCTGTGGATCGAGACCAAGTCCGACGAGGGCAAGTCCTACTATTACCATTCAAGGACTCGCGAGACCACGTGGAACAGGCCACAGGAGAACGCCAACTGCAAGGTCATCACCCAGGCCGAGATGGAGGTGCTCACCGCTGCGGGTGAGTAGTGCCTCCCATACAGCTCCCGTACAGTAGCGTTCGTCATCAGATCAGCGATACTGTCCACTACTGTACATAGGCATATGGGTAGTTGTATACCAAATTTCATAGTGATTGTTTAAGCTATTAAAGCACTTTTTTTTTTGATGGGTGACAATGGTACGGTAACCCCGCCTGCGTTAAAGGGATACGCCGGCGGAGCACCAGTGAAGGGTGATAGATGAGAATGAAAACAGGCCAGTTAGCCCATCATGATTAATTCAACAGGAATTAACCATGATAGTTTTCAGGGGGAACCGCGAGGAGGACGACCTGGTTGGGTATATTGCTAGCAATGGGATTCTGTCTCCATTACTAACAATCCCTTTCCACTATAAGGTAACAAACAACAACAACACATGCGTGGACAGAATAACGGTCGGAGATTGGTGTCATAGTCTATGTTCAAATGTTGACAGTCGCACGCATACTAATGATAGCGGAATTTGACGAAGAAATTCTAAACAAATAACCTTCCTCCCAGGTCAAATGCCAGGAATAAGCGCTCCACAAACGATGCCTATGAACGGTCCCATGGGCGGACCGATGGGCGGACCCGGCATGGGTGGCCCACCGATGGGCATGATGCCGAACGGCATGATGGGCATGATGCCGCCCGGCGTGCAGCCCGGCGCCGGACCCCCGGGACCCGGCGGCCCGCACGTGCCGCCCTTCATGACGCAGCCGCCGCCCTGGATTAAGGATGGTAAGGTTTTAAAATTCTATTTATTTAACTCTTTATTGCACCATGAACTAAAATATACAATGACAAGTGAATAATTTAAGTGAAATACAGTAACGTAAATACAGATTGAAATATACACATGAAGGTACAAAAGGCGGTGTTATCGCTAGGGCGATCTCTTACAGACAACCTTTGGTTAAAGGAGAACAGATAGAAGTGGGCAGGTGGCGCAAGATGGGAATTAATAATTTTTCGTGATTAAATGTACAAAAACCTTTTTTATATCTATATTATAAATAAATAAATAATACAAAAACGTTTTATTTATTTATTTATTTATATGCTTTTGTAGATTCACTTGTAGTATAGATATTAGGTTGTAACAAAAATGTACACAGGCGGAGTTATCCCTTGAAGGGATCTCTTCCATGCAACCTTGAGAACTTGACAGGAGAAAGTGTATAGGGTTTGTTTTTTTTTTATACAACTTAGAATGGCAAACAAGCTGACGGTCCACCTGATGGAAAGTGGTAACCGTCGCCTATACACATGAGCAGTACCGTGGACGTAACAGAGTATACTGTTTCGCCCATGATACCCCCCATGCGTTGCCATTCCTGAGGACTCAGGTGTTGTTCCTCTGTACCCTGTAAATTCACGCCATATCCCACCCTTTAAATCGAAACACAGATTTGCAAACACAACTGCTTCACGGTTGAAACACGAATGGGACAGAGGTACCCAGGCATTCGACTTTTGTACAAAAAAAACTATTGTTATGTATGGTAATAATATATATAAAAAAATTCATTAATTTGCATGAATGTATTAAATAAATGGTTTGTTTGTGAACAGGCGGCGGCAAGGACAAGCCGGAGCAGAGTCCAGCCGACGGCGACGACATGCCGCCGGGCGAGCCGCCCTCCATGCATCAGCCGCCACCCAACGGTGAGCATTCATTCCTTTATAGAAGGCCGCCAGCACACGTGCAATGCACCTGCACCTTTTACAGTTTTTGATTCAAGGTTCAAGATTTATTTATTTGTAAAACATGCGTATAAATACATGCATATGTTGACAATATAATAGCGTTCGACATGTTTAGCCTGTACGGCATACAAACCCTTGAAACCGAAACACAGCCATGCAAATACAACTGCTTCACAGTTGAAACACGAATGGGACAGAGGTACCCAAGCAATCTACTTTTATACAAAGTCTCGCTCTGGTGAATCCTATAAAGGGATGCCTTACAGTCACTTAGAGTAATAAATGTGAAATCAACGTTTAACGGTGCAATTGGTTTCCAGGCAACATGGTGGGCGGCTTCCCGGGCCCGGGCGGCGGCGCGTGGGGCGGCTGGGGCTGGCCGCCGCCGCCGCTGGGCTCGCAGCCGCCGCCCGCCGCGCAGCCGCCGCACGCGCACCTCGCCGCGCAGCCGCCGCTCGCAGGCCTGGCGCCCGCCGCGCCCGCCGCGCCCGACCACGGTAATGCACTGCTACCGCTACACCTGCCCACTCGGCTGCACCACAGCCCTCATAATGTATGTATACACTGGCAGCGTACCAGGCACACATGATACGTGAGGATGAATGAACCAGGCCAGTTAACATATCGTGACGAATTCAACAAGAATCGTTCACGATGGTTTCTAGGGGGAACCACGTGGAGGTCGACCTGATAGGGCATATTGCTAGCAATGGGGCTGTCAAACTCCATTGCTAACAATCCCTTTCCTTCCCAGGAAAGGAGTGTTAGTAATGGAAAGGTTAGTTCCCGTTGCAATCTATAAACCGTATCAGGTCGATCTCCACGCGGTTTCCCTTGGAAACTATCATGACTAATTTATCACTGAATTTATAACAATGAGCCAACGGACCTGCTTCATCCTCACCTATCATCCCTCACTGTTGCCTCGCCAGTGTATACCGATAGCGCAGGCGGGGTTACTATTACATTATTATTAGCGATAAGGCCGCCTATTGTTTTCTCATTGTGATTATTTCTTGTAATTGTTTATATCTATAATAAGCTTACTATTGTAATCTTTTGGAGAGAACAATAAAGAGTATCTATCTATCTATTATCCATAAAAAAAAAACAATGCGAACTATTGTAAACCGATCCCTGTTCTAAGCTAATCCCTAACTGTTGTTACATGAGCGCAGTGTAAAATTGTCATTGGCAACAGACTGGATCGATACTGATATTGGATTCAAGAGTAGTTCTGGTCCTCAAGACCAAGTGGCAAGCGAGTTTGTCGACAGAATTGACATCGCTAGCGAGTCCGTGAGATAGAATGAGATAGCAACGCCGGATGTCTCTTTCCAACTTACGGACTCGCTAGCGATGACGATTCCATCGACGAAATCTCTTGCTACTTGTCTAGAGGGCCCGCTGACCAGTGGTTTAGTTTTTAAATTTAAACAATTGGTTTTGTTAGAAGTTAAAGACGATACGACAACTTAACCTTCAAGAAAAGAGTATATTCCTTTTTAAAAGGCCGGCAGCACACCTGCAATGCCGCTGGTGTTGTGGGTGATCATGGGCGGCGGTAGTCACTTACCGTCAGGTGAACCGCGTGATCGTTTGCCCCCTGTGTTGTAAAAAAAAAATTAAAATCAGTTTTTTATGAAATACAATTTTAATAATCGCTTTTTTTATGTGATGCAGGGTCACAGATGGCGGCGGGCGCGGGCGCTCCGCTGGCGGCCGACGGAGCCCCCGGCGACTGCGCGCCAGTCAGCTCGCACACGCAGCTCTTCAGGAAAGACGACACGGTTAGTATTCTGTTTAATCTTGGGGCTTCACTTTTTTTTTATACAACTTAGAATGGCAAACAAGCTGACGGCCCACCTGATGGAAAGTGGTAACCGTCGCCTATACACATGAGCAGTACCGTGGACATAACAGAGTATCCTGTTTCGCCCATGATACCCCCCATGCGTTGCCATTCCTGAGGACTCGGGTGTTATTCCTCTGTACCCTGTAAATTCACTGCCATATCCCACCCTTGAAACCGACACACAGCCATGCAAACACAACTGCTTCACGGTAGAAACACGAATGGGACAGAGGTACCCAAGCAATCGATTTTTGTACAGTCTCACTTTGGGTTTTACGCCAATTAAAGGGGACAAAGGTGGTCATGTGGTCTCATTATAGAATAGGCCATCCCTTCCTTTCCTATGGGTGTTGTAAAAGACGACTAAGGGAGCACGAGGGACGGGCAGCAGCATTCCTATATAAAACATCTGTAAAACTACTGCGGCCGTCAAGCAAACCAACTGCTGGCAAATCCTCCAAGTGTTTTTGGCTGGTTGTACTAGTCATGACTCATACGCACATACATACATATAATCTTGGCAAGATATATTTTCACTTTCTATTGATTAGGGAGGGAGACTATGTACAAAAGTCGATTGCTTGGTTACCTCTGTCCCATTCGTGTTTCTACCGTGAAGCAGTTGTGTTTGCATGGCTGTGTTTCGGTTTGAAGGGTGGGATATGGCGTGAATTTACACGGTACAGAGGAATAACACCCGAGTCCTCAGGAATGGCAACGTATGTAAAGTATAATGGACGAAACAGTATACTCTGTTATGTCCACGGTACTGCTCATGTCTATAGGCGACGGTTACCATTTTCCATCAGGTGGGCAGTCAGCTTGTTTGCCATTCTAAGTTGTATAAAATAAAAATTCTCAATTCGGCGTGCCTCCTGGCATAGTCCTCCTCCAGCTCTCCTACTCTATGTACTGTACTCCTGCACCAGGGCCCGTCAGCGGCGGCCCCAGCGACAGCCCCCGTGGCGGCTGTGAGCAGCAGCGCGCTGGCGGCGGCGAAGGCGGCGGCCGCGGAGTGGTCGACCCACCGCGCGCCCGACGGCCGCCCCTACTACTACCACGCGCAGCGCCAGGAGAGCGTCTGGGAGAAGCCCAAGCCGCTCAGGGAGCTCGAAGGTCAGTATACCTCTCTTTTAACCCCTACAGCTTTAAGCCTCATACGCTGTACCGAACATAAATGTGCAACAGCGTCTGTTGCATAACTGCAATTTGCAGCGTCGTTTTCATTAAATTTACGTAGGTCATTAATTTATGTAGGTAATAGATCCATTTATCCGGGGGGAAGGAATTGTTAATAATAGAATCTAACAGCCCCATCGATCGATCCCCCTGATCAGGTCGACCTCCACGTAGTTCCCCCTGGAAACCGTCGTGGTTAATTCTTGTGAAATTCGTCACGATGGCCTAACTGACCCGCTTTCATCCTCACCTGTCATCTATCACTGGTGCCCCGCCAGCGTATACCGATAGCGCAGGCGGGGTTACCATTCCATTATCATCTATAAACAAAAAACCATTTATCCATAACCTCTAATCGAAATTTGGTAATTTCAAAAATCGATGATGCAGTGGATGTAGCGAGCTAGCCTAGAACCGTTTCTTTCTCGGGTTAACCGAACGTATAACGAATAATAACCCCGCTAGCACTAACGGTATACGCTGGCGGGGTACCAGGGACACATGATAGGTGAGGATGTGTAGGCAGGTCACGAATCAATCGCGACGGCTTCCTGAAGAGGTGTAACTTTTACAGTTTATCGTCACCAGAGGGAGACTTTGTACAAAAGTCGATTGCTTGGGTACCTCTGTCCTATTCGTGTTTCAACCGTGAAGCAGTTGTGTTTGCATGGCTGTGTTTCGGTTTGAAGGGTGGGATATGGCGTGAATTTACAGGGTACAGAGGAATAACACCTGAGTCCTCAGGAATGGCAACGCATGGGGGGTATCATGGACGAAACAGTATACTTTGTTATGTCCATGGTACTACCCATGTCTATAGGCGACGGTTATCACTTTCCATCAGGTGGGCCGTCAGCTTGTTTGTCATTCTAAGTTGTATAAAAAAAAAAAAGAAAATCGCAAATAAAGTTTACGCGACTTGTGATTTATCGCCTCTTACTGTAGCCTCTCATGGACCACCAAAAATAATGCGAAACCAGTATATCCTATCTTTCGTTGGATTGTAATAAACGCTAGAGCAGATTATTCATTGTAATTCTTTGAATGACTTTAAAAATTTATATTAGAATAGGAATTTCCAATATTTTATGTCATTTCTTAAAAATTATGTTGTATTCCGTTCCAGTACTGCAAGCGAGAATCGCCGCTGAAAAGGGAGAGAAACCGATCAACAAAAAGATCGAGAGTATCGTAATTGACGACAAGATTGAAGGTAATTCTTTATAATACATACATACATACATACATACATATCTGTCACGCCTGTCTCCCATTAGGGTAGGCAGAAACAATGGAACGCCAAATGCTTCGATTCAAACAAACCTCTTTCGCTTCCTCCACATTCATCAATCTTTTCATACACGCTCGCCGGTTACGGGTACTCTTAATTTGGCCCTTCTTCAGCACGTCGCCTATTTGGTCGACATACGTCCATCTAGGGCAGTACCTACCAGTCAACCGTAGGGAAGTGGCAGAATACACGAATGCGGTACTAGTAATTATTGATATATTATACATACTAAATTATATATATATATATATATATATATATATATATATATATATATATATATACACGTGTACTGTTACAACCCTAAAATGTAACTAAAAATGCTGAGTGTTGCAATACTCAGTTGCAACTGGATGACTCGGTTAAAGCGCAAAGGCAGTTCAGGTTCAGACTCCATCTTGGATGGTCGCATCAAATAATCAATTATATTATTTCATTATCAAATACTTTCTATTACAAATTATATTTTTAAAAGCAATGTTCTAATGTCAATATAACAGTACGGTAATTATATATACTGTGTGAATCGCAGTGATCGACGTGGACGCGCACGACGAGGCGCAGACACAGGCGGCAGCGGCCGCGGCGGCGGAAGCGGAGGCGGAACGTGCGGCGGAGGCGGAGCGCGCGCGGCAGGCGGCCGCCGAGGCCGAGCGCCGCGCCGCCGAGGCCGAGCGCGAGCGCGCCGACAAGGACAAGGCCGACAAAGACAAGGCCGCCAAGACCGACCGCAGCCGCCCCATCATCAGCACGCCCATCGCCGGCACGCTCTGGTCCGTACCACTCGCCACCATTATAATGTATCAAACTGCTTATAATTATTCCTCTCCATCCAAAGGTGGCGTGCAAGAGATCGCTCTCAGCGATAAGGCCGCGCATTGTTCTCTCAGTGCAATATTACCTTGTAATTGTTTGTATCTATAATAAGTTCACTATTGTAATCTTATGGAGGGAACAATAAAGAGTACCTATTTACCATATTTTTAGCATTAGAATATATACATTGATACATGTGTATAAGGCGGACTTAAAGTTAAAAGCATTCTCTCCCAGTCAACCAAGACAAATTTTTTTTTTAATGGATGATAATGGAATGGTAACCCCACCTGCGCTGTCGGTATACATTCGTGAAGTACCAATGCGGGATGATAGGCGAGGATGAAGTCAGGCCAGTTAAACAACAATGGTTTCCAGAGAAGAACTGTATGAAGGTTAATCCTAATGTGTGTGTTGCTAGCAGTGGGCCGGTTAAATTTTTTTTTTTTTACAACACAGGGGTTAAACAAGCGTGCGGCTCACCTGGTGGTAAGTGACTACCGCCGCCCATAATCACTCGCAACACCAGCGGCATTGCAGGAGTGCTGCCGGTCTTTTAAAAGGGAATATGCTCTTTTCTTGAAGGTTATGTTGTCGTATCAGTTCGGAAATACTGCTGCTGGAAGTTGATTCTAAAGAGTGGTTGTGCGTGGAAGAAAGTGCGTTGAAAATCTCATCACTAATATTCCGTCTGTCCCCTCAGGTGCGTGGTGTGGACGGGCGACGGCCGCGTGTTCTTCTACAACCCGACGGCGACCACCAAGTCGGTGTGGGAGCGGCCGGCCGAGCTGCGCGGCCGCGCCGACGTCGACCGCGCCATCAGCAAGCCGCCGCAGCAAGTCGTCGAGCTGCAGGTCATTGTCATGCAACTTACAATGCCAAACGAGCTGACGGCCCACCTGATGGGAAGTGGTAACCGTCGCCTGTAGACATGAGCAGTACCGTGGACATAACAGACTATACTGTTTCGCCCATGATACCCCCCATGCGTTGCCATTCCTGAGGATCCTCTGTACCGTGTAAATTCACTGCCATGTTCCACTCTTCAAACCGAAACACAGCCATGCAAATACAACTGCTTCAAATTTCTATATATTTTTTTTACTGTAAATGTGACATTGTTATATATATATATATATATATATATATATATATATATATATATATATATATATATATATATATATATATATATATATATATATATATATATATATATATATATATATATATATATATATATATATGCGAATTTGTATACCTCGATAGATGGGGTTGATCATAGAGGACTCATATTGTTATACCATCCATTGTTACCTAAATAAATAAATAAAATATTGTTTGTGCGGCGCGTGCGCAGCGCAAGGAAGGCGGCGCGGAGGCCGCGGCGGCGGCGGCGGCGGCGGGCGGCGACCGCAAGCGCCGCGCCGGCAGCGACTCGGACGACTCGGACGCCGCGCCCAGCAAGAAGACCGCCCTCGACGAAGGTACACCACCCTACATCCTACCCTGTGTCTCTATAAGGGAACATACCAGTATATCACCATCTTCCTTCCCTTATCACAATTATTATTTGGGGTCGGCGTCATATGGTTTTATCCATATTACCAAAAGATTTGGCTTATAGTTTTACGACCGGCTGCCTGCCTGACGTTAGCCCTCTTTCGTCTACCCTCGACATATGTAATATATATAAATAAATGAAGATTTATTAAAAAAAAAAAACTTACTTATTTATTTAGTTTATATGGGACAACAACAGCGTTTTACAAAATTAAATACTATGTGTAATACACATTTACTAAATGCTAGCCAATTATAGTTATCCACAGCATAAAACATAAGCTAACTTAACAAATAAGCAAATAAAACCATACATTACCTTATATTTATTGTTATATCTTAAAAAAAAAGTTATTAGTCCAATATTTTTTTTAATTTGTATTACTATAAACTTTTACGAGTCGTACCGCTTTCTCTTTTATTTTAATTAAACCCTATTTGTATGTTATCGTTATCATTCTCGTACGTCGAGTATTGAATTTGTATGAATTTTAATGTTTGTTTGTATAAAAAAAAAAATGGTTTGAACCATCAAATGGAAAAAGGAATTTTGTTATTGTTGTTAAATGTTTGTATATAAAAATCCGGCTCGAAGGATCAAATAAAAATTTATAGAAAAATCTATTATACATATAAACAACAATAACAACATAATCTTTAAAATTATAGCTGAGGATGTCCATGCACCTGTGATGGAGCATTTCGTCAGGACAGGGACTAAAACACAAAACCATGCCCTGGTTTGTCGCCGTCCTGACCGAATGCCTGTCAGGTATGTGGTTCAGTAAATTATAACCTTTTTCACTAACGTGATTTCTAAACAAAATAGATCTCGTTGTCTGGCATTAAGTGAATTTGAATAAACAGTCCTATAAAAGATTTACCTCGAAGCACAAAAAAGGCACAAATTTGCGTTAATGTGGACAGAACGCACGTCAGCGGCCGCGGCGACGGCGGGCAGCAAGAAGACGAGCAACGGCACGAGCGGCGCGGCGGCGCTGGAGGCGGGCCGCGACGCCGCCGTGGAGGCGGAGGTGCGCGCCGCCCGCGAGAGGGCGGTGGTGCCGCACGAGCTGCGCGTGCGCAGCTTCCTGCAGATGCTGCACGAGAAGGACGTGTCCGCCTTCAGCACCTGGGAGAAGGAGCTGCACAAGATCGTCTTCGACGCGCGCTACCTCATGCTCAACTCCAAGGAGAGGCGCCAGGTACCTATCTATCTACTTATTTTTTTTTAATGGGTGACAATGAAATGGTATTCCCACCCGCGCTATCGGTGTACACCGACGAGGCACCAGTAAAAGATGATAGGTGAGAATGAATGCAGATCAGTTGGCCCACCATGATGAATTCGACAAGAATTAAACATGATGGTTTCCAAAGGAAGCAATGGTGCTATTACTACCTATCTACTTTTTTTTTTTTTAATGAGTGACAATGAAATGGTAACCCCACCCGTGCTATCGATATACACTGGCGGGGCACCAGTGGAGGATGATAGGTGAGGACGAAGTAGATGGTAGGAGGTGCCCAAGCAAACGACTTGTGCACAAAATCTCCCTCTGATAACTAAAGTTATGAATTTTCGTAAATTAATTTTCCCTTCGGTTCTTATCTGAAATGATAGTATTTTCCTCTTGTCGCCACAGATATTTGACCAGTACGTGCGCGAGAGGGCCGAGGAGGAACGCAAAGAGAAGAAGAACAGGCTGCAACAGAAGAAGGTGGCCTACAGACAGCTCATGGAGGAGGCCAAGGTGCATTCCAAGTGAGTACTTCGATTTATTTCACAATGGATTGTAAATCATAAGATGGTGACAGAATAGTAACCTCGCCTGCACTATCGGTATACGCTGGCGAGGTACCAGGGAAACATGATAGGTGAGGATGAAAGCAGGTCTGTTATCCCATCCTGACGAATTCAATTAGAATTGACCATGATGGTTTCCAGGGGAAGTGCATGAAGTCCGCCTGACCATATTGCTAGTAATGAGGCAGTTGGGAGGAAAGGGATGGGTAATAATGAGATTTAGCAACCCCATCGCTAGCAATATACCCTATCAGGTTGACCTCCACGCAGTTCCCCCTGGAAACAATAGTGGTTAATTCTTGTTCAATTGATCACTATGGGCCAACTGACATGCCTTTATTCTCACCTGTCACCCTTCATTGGTGCCCCGCCAGCGTATACCGATAGCGTAGGCAGGGTTACCATTCCATCTTCACGCATAAAAAAAACTGGGGCGGTTTAACTCTTTACTAATAATCCTTAAACCCCGTGTTTTATACAGAACATTTTAACCAAAAAAAACATGGGTTGAAAATTAACAGGAAATGTTAAGTCTCCTGTATATGGTGTTTTAACGGATAGAAAACTTTTTAAAAACGGCTTTGCTGTTTCAGCATAACTCTGTATGTATTAATGACACCATGAGGTGATTAAGTATACTCTATCACCATTCTTCATCATTGGAATGTCGTAAGAGACTACTAAGGGATCACAGCACAATACGCTCTCATTTTTGCTCCTTTGTAAGATGTGGGAGAATGAAGCTACATGTTTAGCTATAGTTTTTGGTGGTCTGTGGGAGAACGAAGCTACATGTTTAGCGATACTTTTTGGTGGTCTGTGGAGGATGAAGCTACATGTTTAGCGATAGTTTTTGGTGGTCTGTGGGGATGAAGCTACATGTTTAGCGATAGTTTTTGGTGGTCTGTGGGAGAACGAAGCTACATGTTTAGCGATACTTTTTGGTGGTCTGTGGGGATTAAGCTACATGTTTAGCGGTAGTTTTTGGTGGTCTGTGGGGATGAAGCTACATGTTTAGCGATAGTTTTTGGTGGTCTGTGGGAGGACGAAGCTACATGTTAGCGATAGTTTTTGGTGGTCTGTGGGGATTAAGCTACATGTTTAGCGGTAGTTTTTGGTGGTCTGTGGGAGGATGAAGCTACATGTTTAGAGATAGTTTTTGGTGGTCTGTGGGGATTAAGCTACATGTTTAGCGGTAGTTTTTGGTGGTCTGTGGGGATGAAGCTACATGTTTAGCGATAGTTTTTGGTGGTCTGTGGGAGGATGAAGCTACATGTTTAGCGATAGTTTTTGGTGGTCTGTGGGAGGATGAAGCTACATGTTTAGCGATACTTTTTGGTGGTCTGTGGGAGGACGAAGCTACATGTTTAGCGATACTTTTTGGTGGTCTGTGGGAGGATGAAGCTACATGTTTAGCGATAGTTTTTGGTGGTCTGTGGGAGGATGAAGCTACATGTTTAGCGATAGTTTTTGGTGGTCTGTGGGAGGACGAAGCTACATGTTTAGCGATACTTTTTGGTGGTCTGTGGGAGGATGAAGCTACATGTTTAGCGATAGTTTTTGGTGGTCTGTGGGAGGACGAAGCTACATGTTTAGCGATACTTTTTGGTGGTCTGTGGGAGGATGAAGCTACATGTTTAGCGATAGTTTTTGGTGGTCTGTGGGAGGACGAAGCTACATGTTTAGCGATACTTTTTGGTGGTCTGTGGGAGGATGAAGCTACATGTTTAGCGATAGTTTTTGGTGGTCTGTGGGGATGAAGCTACATGTTTAGAGATAGTTTTTGGTGGTCTGTGGGAGGATGAAGCTACATGTTTAGAGATAGTTTTTGGTGGTCTGTGGAGGACGAAGCTACATGTTTAGCGATATTTTTTGGTGGTCTGTGGAGGATGAAGCTACATGTTTAGCGATAGTTTTTGGTGGTCTGTGGAGGATGAAGCTACATGTTTAGCGATAGTTTTTGGTGGTCTGTGGGAGGACGAAGCTACATGTTTAGCGATATTTTTTGGTGGTCTGTGGAGGATGAAGCTACATGTTTAGCGATAGTTTTTGGTGGTCTGTGGAGGATGAAGCTACATGTTTAGCGATAGTTTTTGGTGGTCTGTGGGAGGACGAAGCTACATGTTTAGCGATATTTTTTGGTGGTCTCTGGAGGATGAAGCTACATGTTTAGCGATAGTTTTTGGTGGTCTGTGGGAGAATGAAGCTACATGTTTAGCGATAGTTTTTAGTTGTCTATGGAGCTGTCTGGATAGCGATAACTTTTTTTGGTAATTTTTTTAAGGGATTTCAAATTTTAAAACTAGCATGCAATTACTTTTTATTTTAATATTGATTGACATATCCCACCCACCAAACCGAAACACGAGCTGCTTAGCGACAGAAACCCTAATGGGATTGTAGTACCCATGTGAGCGACCTCTTTTAGCTATTAATACTTGTTACGTTCCCACCAGATCGTCGTTCAGCGACTTCTCGTCTAAGCACAGCCGCGACGAGCGCTTCAAAGGTATAGAGAAGCAGCGCGACCGCGAGACGTACTTCAACGAGTACCTGGCCGAAGTGAGGAAGAGGGAGAAGGAGGACAAGGATAAGAAGAGAGAGCAGGTAAGGTCGCGGGCGTGGCACCAGCGGGGTGCGGGGGGATGGGGGGGAGCGATATATCCGTTTACTGTTACGGGCGTGCACACAAGTTATTGTAAATATTTATTTGTACTTGATTTGAAATTGTCTTTATTCATATTTACTTCTTACAAATGTAGTAAAGTCTTGATTGGATGTCTGTCTGTACATGGGATGTGTTTTTTTTTTCAATGGGTGAAAAGGGGTATGGTAACCCCGCCTACGCTAACGGGATACGCTGGCGGAGCACCAGTGAAAGGTGATAGGTGAGAATGAAAACAGGCCAGTTAGCCCATCATGATGAATTCATCGGGAATTAACCATGATAGTTTCCAGGGGGAACCGCGAGGAGGTCGACCTGGTTAGGTATATTGCGTACATTAAGGGTCTTATAATAAGATTTGTTGAAGCCGAAATAATATTTTTTTTAGTAAATTTGTCTCTCTATATGTTTGTTTCGATGTAACACAAAAACTACTGCGCCAAATTGGATGCGTTATCGCAGGTGTATTCCTGGAGGCGTGTCTTAAAAAGTGATCTTTTTCATTGTATTTCCTATTAACACCAAAGTCTAACTGCAGTTGCCAATCCGCCTGCCAAACGTGGCAACTACTGGCAAAACCCGCCTTATGGGCTAGGCCTATGTTCAGCAGTGGACAGTCAACAGTTATAAACCGTGGTGACAGTAGTTGTTCACTTAATGGTCGAGCGATGGGCAGCAGTGAGCGTCTTGAAACATCACCAAAATTCAAACTGCGGTTGCCGATCAGCCTGCCACGCGTGGGTACTGGAAAAATCGGTTCCAATGATACACTGCCATAAGGAACGGTCTGGTTCCTTGTGGCAGTCTATGGGGGAAGGCCTATGTCCAGCAGTGGACAGGTAATGGATGAAATGACGATAATCATGATGGTATACGTAACATTTAAAGATTGTCCCCCCCTTCAAAAAAACTACTTTTGTTTTAGCAAAATCAGTTTTTTGTTCTAAAAAGTAAATTGCTAAATCGACTTTCATAATATTTCTATAGGACCGATCTGTGAGTGTAGCCTTTCAGATACAAAAAATAATTTTTCTAAATCGCTTCACAACTGACGGAGTAATGGGGTGGCAAGCGTAAAAAAAAATATAATTTACTTGGGAATCTCCTTTCCGAAGTTGGTTAAAAATGGGAAAGCTTTTACAAGCCTATTTTTACTATTACACTGTTTTGTCGCTTCACTCTAAATTGGGAGTTTAGTGTGAAAGAAGGAGACAAAATATTTTAATGGTAGAGTTATGTGTGATGTGTGGTCTGGTGATTGATGGCGAGGAGATGAGATACCAGAGGGACACTTTGTACAAAAGTCGTTTGCTTGGCCACCTCTGTCCCATTCGTGTTTCTACCGTGAAGCAGTTGTGTTTGCACGGCTGTGTTTCGGTTTGAAGGGTGGGATATGGCGTGAATTTACACGGTACAGAGGAATAACACCTGAGTCCTCAGGAATGGCAACGCATGGGGGGTATCATGGACGAAACAGTATACTCTGTTATGTCCACGGTACTGCTCATGTGTATAGGCGACGGTTACCACTTTCCATCAGGTGGGCCGTCAGCTTGTTTGTTTCAATTTAAAATGTTCAGAGAGATTTTAATGTAATATCCAAAAATGATATGACAGAATGGGCGTGTATGCGGAATGGACAGTGAATGAATAGAATGGAAGAGAAAAATTTAATACGCCCCCCCTTGCTTAGTACTCCTTTCCATCCAAAGGTGGCGTGCAAGAGATCTCTCTCAGCGATAAGGCCGCCCATTGTTCTCTCAGTGCAATATTACCTTGTAATTGTTTGTATCTATAATAAGTTTACTATTGTAATCTTATGGAGGGAACAATAGAGAGTATCTATCTATCTATCTAAGTCGACACGAAATAATAATTAGAATAAGGATAGGATAGTGTTGATGTTTTTTTTTTTCATGCTATAACCTCTTTAACCGCTCGATTTTAACGGATATTTGTAAATGTATACTGCTCGCTACGACTTGAAAGATGGCACAGTTTTGTTTTATTGGATGGAAATAGTATGGTAACCCCGCCTGCGCTAACGGGATACGCTGGCGGAGCACCAGTGAAGGGTGATAGATGAGAATGAAAACAGGCCAGTTAGCACATCATGATGGATTTATCAGGAATTAACCATGATAGTTTCCAGGGGAGCCGCGAGCAATTCGACCTGGTTGGGTATATTGCTAGCAATGAGATTCTCAGTCTCCATTACTAACAATCCCTTTCCCCCCCCAGATAGCACGGTTAGAGAATAAACCCAATAAGTGGCAGTACATCCTTAATAATAAAATGAGTTTGTTTGTTTGTTGCCTTATAGCGCCTTGACGGCTTAACCGATCATGCAATGTGGTACGCACGTACAATAGAACACGGAGCAGGACCTAAACTTCTTTTGTCCCGCTCAGTGAACGAATCCCGGTCGCGCGGACGAAGCCACGGGTAAAAACTAGTATATTATATTACATATATTGTGATATTTTATATATTTACAAGTACTTTGTGTGCATGTCCGTACAATATTGTTCGTGAAATTGTTAATTTACTGAATAATTGATTTAAAAAAAAAACAGTATCTATCCAACTCGTCAGTGTTGCCTGAGTGTGATCTTGTCATCCGCATGGCTACGTCTGTCCCCCATTTGTGTTCAAGTGGACGTCTCGCCGTGATCCGGCGAGAAGGGCGAGATGAGATTGTGATATTACTGTGTACTGCGGCTCGGGCCTGACAGTTTCACGCCCGAGGGAAGCTGTGACGTGCCCGGGTATCACAAACGTTCTGTGGACGTTTCTGTGCCATCAGGCGGGCCGTATGCTCAATATTTTCAATACACTATAACTAGGCACAGTATGTTGGATAGATAAATAAATAATTATACATTTATAAAATAAAATGAAAGTTCATTTTGAATTTCGAATCGTAAGTTCAAATTTAAAAATATATATATATATATATATATATATATATATATATATATATATTTAAAATTAATTTTGAACACATTTTCATTATTATATCATGATTTTAATGATTTTTTTACAGGATTATCATTTGTGATGTGTTAATGTCGTACAGGTTCGATTCCTGTAACCAAAAGTGCACACGGGTTCGATTCCTGTGTTGCTCACACACGTGTGCTTGCGAACTGCTATGCGACAATTGCATGTTTTCTCTAATTTTAAAATTACATTTCAATTTTAATATTAATTATAAAATGTCATATTTTAATATTAGTTCGTTTTTGTCTTTGTTGTGTTCATGTAATTAATTTTTTTTTATAAATGGTAGAATTTTAAATTTTTCACATGGCAACATTTGTAGTGTTAAAACGGAACGTCATTCACGTTTAAAAAATGAACGCACCAAAAACAATGTTTTCGAAAAACGAATCACTTGGATCCTAATTGTTTTTTAATAGAGATTCCATTTTTAAATAATGGCGGACGTGTGCTTGGTGTTTAAAAGTGTACAAAATGAATTGTAGTTTTGACACCATGCCGATACCGCGACAGACGTCAATACCCGAAGTCTAGACTAGGGAGACTATAATGTAGAACTGTCTAGACGCTCCGTAGGTCATAATGTCCCGCGTGTGGTATAGACAACTAGATGTTTGTGGCTAGCGGAGCGGAGGCGGGCGCGGCGGCGGCGGCGGCGGGCGGAGCGGCGGCCGGCGCACGGGGTGATCAATTGACGATCTCTATGGTACGACCGGGGCATAGACTGTAATAGATGTTTCGTTTCTTTTTTTTTATTTTGAAAATTTAAAAGTATAAGACTAATAATAGTCTAAGAGAGTTTTTTAAAGTTTTAAAAATTAAATATTTAAGAGAAATAATAGTCTATTTTTTTTTTAAATCGATCGAGCATAGACTATTTAGAATTGTAATTTTTAAATTTTTAAAATTTAAATATTTGAGAGCAATGATAGATTTTTGAGTCAATCAGGCACAGACTAATGGAATATTTATATACTACATATATAGTATGTTAGAATTATTATTAATCTATGCTACTGATAAGATATTGGGATATTTAATTTACAAATACAATACGTCTCTACAACAGTTGGAAATAATTTACTTTTATTTTACAACAACTCACATTACAGTATTATTAAATTTTTTGTTATTTATTTATTTATTTCCTAAACATTCATAAGAATGTTGCTTAATTTAAATAAATTAATACTTACAAAGATGTGAGTAAAAAATAGTTAGAGATAAAGAAAAGAAATATAATGTTCCCAAACTTCTTTATCTAAAATACATAAGAGACATTATCGTTGCATTATTTTTGCAGGGAGTCTGTTATCAAGCGATACATAAATATATAAATATATATTGAATTATCGTCAAATGATCACACCTATACGCCACAAATATATAAGGTTAGATTTACTATAAGCAAATCAAAATTATAATATTATGAAATTAAATTAAAATTTGAAAATTTAAAAAAATAATAACGGCCAATTAAATTTTGAAACTGAGGCCGCCCCAAATTTGTTATTATATAAAGTAACACACCCCCCACCCAGCTGTGATCACTGCATGCGGAGATTCCTGTGCAATGGTAGAAAAATACTACCATTTTAGTAGATTTCTCGGAACTTGGTGATGGGTTCATGAAAAAGTAAACGAGTTAAAGACTTACAGAGTATTATATAAAGTTGTTTTTTTTTTTTTAAAGAAATGTAGATAGTTTCCGAACGACTAATAATAATTTTTTTTCAGGTGCTTTTTTTTTTATTAATGTAAAATTAACAAAGGCGTCATGTCTTTTAATATATTGCCTAATTTTTTTTTTTTTTGTATTATCTCAAACAGCTACTGGACCGCGTAAATGTATATATTTGCTATAATATTTTTTTGTATATAGTATTATATAAGGTATTCTAATACGATTCTTATATGAAAGGAGAAGATAATTTATTGTCAATGTTTTTTTTTTTTTTTTTTTTTTTTTTAATTAAGTAAAAGTATACAATGAGATACGAACAGAAAGATTTATAATTATATTATTATATCAGAGGTAAATTTATAAAAAAAAATTGTTTTTGAATAATTGTCTAAGTAATTATCAAATATTGTTGTTAAAATTTGAATATAAAACAATTAATTTTCGTAATAAATTGTAAAATGACAATAATACTTGTAGAATCGAGCTGAAATAGAGAGTATACCAATATTGCAAGCGGATGTTGAAGCGAAATGGCAAATTGTTTACAAGTTTATCACTTGCGTGTAAATTGAAATGTACAACTTGTACACCGGTCTGTGTTACTTGTAAAATGTACAATTTGCATTTATTTATTCATATAGGTATAGTATATTTCAATGGAATTTAATGTAAATGTATCCTCGTCTCGTTGTAATCATCCCGGGAGCACTCTCTGACTGTAATCGGTAACGAATCGACACGTCCAGTCGATCGGTCGACGTTTGATTCGTACTGCTGTCGGACAGCGGCGGAATGGCTTACGGGCGGGACGACTGTTTATTTGTTTACATTCACTTCATTAGGTTTTTTTTTTTTTTTTAAAGGCTGTTATTTCAGTAATTTTTGGTAATCAATTTTGTCTCTATAACAATATGGGTATGTGTACAATTTATGCAATGTATCAAATTACTTGTAAAATGTACAACTTGTATGTACAGAGTTAAATACAAGTTGTACACTTTGCAAGTTTGATTAAATTTATACATTTTATTTTTACAGTTTAGTGAAACTTTGTTTTAATTTAACTAGATTTTTGCTTGTATATGGATGAGTGTTTGCAACAACTAAACGACTGAATCGATTTTGATAAAAAATAGTAGAATTTTATTTTTAATATTACCAGATTTATTTAATTAATTTTACCAGATATTTATTTAATTTTACCAGAGGGAGACTTTGTACAAAAGTCGATTGCTTGGGTACCTCTGTCCCATTCGTGTTTCAACCGTGAAGCAGTTGTGTTTGCATGGCTGTGTTTCGGTTTGAAGGGTGGGATATGGCGTGAATTTACTGGGTACAGAGGAATAACACTCGAGTCCTCAGGAATGGCAACGCATGGAGAGTATCATAGGTGAAACAGTACACTCTGTTATGTCCACGGTATTGCTCATGTCTATAGGCAACGGTTACCACTTTCCATCAGGTGGACCGTCAGCTTGTTTGCCATTCTAAGTTGCATAAAAAAATATGTAAATTGGTTACATGAAAAATAATTAATGCATGGTCGTACCTTATATTTGTTTTTAGTAATCAATTAAAAAGTTTTTTTTTTTTTGCATGAATTACCGATTGAATTTTTTTATTTAAATAGACTTGTTTACAAGCGTTTTCTTTAAATTTTCATTTTTTTTTTTTTTATGAACGAAGATTCGGTTTACGAAAGTGCTTCTTCTTGAAATGTTACTTATTAAAGTAATTAATATATATTAATTTCAAGCTAAGTCCCTCGCGGGGTAGGCAGAGAGAACCGAGTACCGAATGCCTTTGTCCCTACACCTGCTTGCTGCGTGTGAGACTCGCCTCATACTGGCATGTTGACTCCAGAAACTGTTGACTCCTTCAGAGCGAATACGGTCTCTCCGTTCATTATCAGGATTATATTGCAAGGAGTAATGACTTTAAATTGGGTTACACTAGCCGTAACCCATGGGTTTACTCGCCTTAATTAAAGTAAAATGTACACATACGTATATATAGTTTTGAGATATATATATATATAATTCCTCCAAGTTCCGCCAAGTTATTTGCGGGGTAGGCAGAGAGAACCGAGTGCCATGACCTTGATGATTGACCTTGGGGGGGATTGTTAGTAATAGCGATCTAACAACCCCATTGCTAGCAATTATACCCCATCTGATCGACCTCCACGCGACTCCCACTAAAATCTATCTTGTTTTTTTTTTTTTTTTTATAAATTCGTCACTATGTATCAACTGACATCACTGGTGCCCCGCCAACCTACACCGACAGCGCAGGCGGGGCTGGTGCCCCGCCTGCGCTGTCGTTACAATTGGTCTCACTGGTGTGAGAGTTGATAGGTGAGGATGAAAGCAGATCAGTTAGCCCATCGTGATGAATTCATATAAAATCAACCATGATAGTTTCCAGTAGGACCCGCGTGGAGGTCGACCTGTTAGGGTATATTGCTAGCGATGGGAACTGTTAGATGGCCATTATCACCCATTAAGAGTACCTCTAATCCCCATACATACATCTCTGTACTGTTCATGCTGTGTTTCGGTTTGAACGGTGGGATATGGCGTGAATTTACAGGGTACAGAGGAATAACACCTGAGTCCTCAGGAATGGCATCGCGTGGGAGGTATCATGGGCGAAACAGTACACTCTGTTATGTCCACGGTACTGCTCATGTCTATAGGCGACGGTTACCACTTACCATCAGGTGGGCCGTCAGCTTGTTTGCCATTCTAAGTTGTATGAAAGACAAAAAAGGCAAGCCGGTTTCGTTGTTGAAAATAACACTAGTCCAGTAATATTGGTTTGCTCTCTACATGTTAGAGTCAAGTATGTAGGCGTGCGGTCACCGAGAGTAAAGGTATCTAGCGGTGGATTCCCACTGGTATATAAAAATAAATACAAATGTCTTTATTGTGGTATCATAGAGGTCGAATTAAGGTATTACATTAGTGTAACGTGGGAACACGTTATCTGTTATGAAATTGTGTGTGTAACAATAAAATTTGACAAGAAACAGTATTATAACGATGTTACTGGGACACTCGTCGCCTTGCTACTGTATCGTCCAGGGGGGAAGGGATTGTTAGTAACGGGGAGGTTAGTCCCCATCGTTATCAGTATACCTTATCAGGTCGACCTCCACGCGGTTCCCCCTGGGAACCATCGTGACTAATTTATCGTTGAATTCTTCACGATGGGCTAACTGACCTGCCTTTTCATCCTCACCTATCATTCCTCACTGGTGCCCCGCTAGTGTATACCGATAGCGCAGGCAGGATAGGGTTATCATTCCATTATCCATAAAAAAAAAAACTATGTCGTTCGTTAGCCGCGAACTTTCTGGAAGCGCGAAAGGCGCGATCCTATTGGTCGGTCGCGCGGTTTACTTCGCGACGCGCGTGCGCTGTACTGTTTGTTTAGATGCGTCTCACAGCGTAGGTACTTCCTATACATACGTATTACGTTTCGGTGTTACATCAGTTAAACAGTATCTCCACGTCCTGCTATATAAAGGGTCACAATATATGAAATAATTATTTATTTATTTATAAAAGACACGCCAACAATATGTTCACAATAATTAAGCAGACAATGTACCAGAGGGAGACTGTACAAAAGTCGTTTGCTTGGCCACCTCTGTCGCATTCGTGTTTCTACCGTGAAGCAGTTGTGTTTGCATGGCCGTGTTTCGGTTTGAACGGTGGGATATGGCAGTGAATTTACTTGGTAGAGAGGAATAACACCTGAGTCCTCAGAAATGGCAATACATGGGGGGTATCATGAGCGAAACAGTATACTCTGTTATGTCCATGATACTGCTCATGTCTATAGGCGACCGTTACCACTTTGCATCAGGTGGGCCGTCAGCTTGTTTGCCATTCTAAGTTGTATAAAAAAAACATAGGAAATCCATTTACTAGTTTTCTTCACTAGTAGTTTTTATTGAAAATTCGTGATAGATTATTTTTTTTTATACTCAGTTGTTTTTTTCCCCATAAGGTGCCATGCTTAACTGGCATGTTAGAAACCGCAGTTAGGCTTTAGTAAAGTTTTACAAGGGACCCTGCTTCCCATATCTTATGTTATATTCGCATATGGGGTCAGCTAAGCCGTTGCACGTCGACCCATCGGGATCTGTTGTGCTTCCCCCTGCCTTATACCATCATTTTATAGATCCTATGTGTTACCCTAACGATATCCCGCGGTTTAAGATATCTGTAGTCCCTTGGCTCCGGATAAGCCGTTCCCAGTAGACTCATACGCATGCTCGCTAAGGAATCGCAATTGCACATCAAATGTTCCATGGATTCCGATTTCTCCCCGCACAGAACCTGCTGCCCATAACCTCGAGTATTAAGGTCCTCTCGTCTCTTACGAAGCTCTGGAAAGGAAGGGATAGGAGTCAATAAGAAATGGGTAAAATATACTTAGTTTCGGGAATCGAACCCGTGACCGTTGCAAGGTAAAACCCAGTGGAGTAAGCGGTTAAATTAATTTGTTAAAAATACCTTTACTCTCGCGACGCCGCCACCAATAATCGACACTTCTCTTCCAGGAACTAATCATATTTCTCTTCACAGCCATAATTTGAAATGTTTTACTTTTCAGCAGCTAACTACCTTCTTTTTTTCAGGCGCGAAATTCAGATTAGGGCTGTTTTTTAAGGGTCGGCCGACGGCCACCGGCAGGCTTCTGGGCTATGCGAAATATTTTGAAACTAAATTTTTTCAAAATTTTTTTTTAAAGCTTGTCTCTGTTGGTATTAATTATGTTATTTGGAAACTAGAGTCCGAAATTTTGTTTTAAAGTTTATATTCGAAATAACTTTTTTTCTTTGCCCTTTTAAATTCTAATTTGGAAATTGAGACGGTGATCGTCTAAAGGTTATCGTGTATGCAGTAAAGAAAGCGTGCCTACAGGTAGATTTGTTTGCACGTCTTTTAAAAGGAATTTAAATAAATATTTTGATGCGTTAACTATTTTTCAATCTACCCTCCAATTTCAAAAGTTGTGAAAAATGTACGAAAACAACTCGGCTATTAATTATATTATATTATATAAAATATAAATTAAAAAAAGGGGGTTTTGGTAATTTTAATAAAAAATTATTATTATTATTATTATTGCTCTTTTCAAATAAAAATTTAATTTATAAATTTCATAATATTTAGTTTTTTTTTTTATTTCATAACTAGTATAAAAATAAAAATTTTTTAATCTATTTGTCTTACGTCACTTCATATTCGATACTAATATGGATTTATATAATTTCTACCAACACAAACACACACAATAATAACATTTAAAGTCAACTGTTTAAAATTCAAATTGTAACGGAAGCCCCCGGTAGCCGTCGGCCGACCGACCCGCCGTCGCGCCAACCATCTACCGGAAATGACGTCCCCTCTCTCCCCAGGTGAGGACAGAGTTCATCGCCCTCCTCAAGGAGAAGCTGATTGACCGCCACGCCCGGTGGGCGGACGTGAAGAAGAAGATGGAGTCGGAGCCCAAGTACAAGGCGGTGGAAAACGGCGCGCTCAGAGAGGACTACTTTAGGGAGTACTGCAAGATGATGAAGGACGAGAGGAAGAAGGAGAAGGAGACGAAAGAGAAAGGTAAACTGTATTCCTTGGCGTATTTTTTTTTACAACACAGGGGGCAAACGAGCATGCGGCTCACCTGATGGTAAGTGACTACCGCCGCCCATGATCACCCGCAACACCACCGGCATTGCAGGTGTGCTGCCGGCCTTTTAAAAAGGAATATGCTCTTTTCTTGAAGGTTACGATGTCGTATCGGTTCGGAAATACCGCTGCCGGAAGTTGATTCCAAAGAGTGGATGTGCGTGGAAGAAAGTGCCTTGAAAAACGCACGGTGGAGGACCGCCACTCGTCCAGATGGTTGGGTTGAGATTTTAGTTTAAGGCGGGTTGTACGGTGGTGAAAATCGGCAACAGCAGCATTTGATGTTTTTTTTTTTTTTTTTTTTTACAACACAGGGGGCAAACGAGCATGCGGCTCACCTGATGGTAAGTGACTACCGCCGCCCATGATCACCCACAACACCAGCGGCATTGCAGGTGTGCTGCCGGCCTTTTAAAAAGGAATATACTCTTTTCTTGAAGGTTATGTTGTCGTATCGGTTCGGAAATACTGCTGCTGGAAGTTGATTCCAAAGAATGGTTGTGCGTGGAAGAAAGTGCCTTGAAAAACGCACGGTGGAAGACCGCCACTCGTCCAGATGATTGGGATGAAACTTTAGTTTGTGGCGGGTTGTACGGTGGTGAAAATCAGCAGCAGGTATCAATCCGAACAATTCCTCAGAACACTCCCCATGATAAATTCGGTAGAAGATGCACAGAGATGCAACATCTCTGCGCAGTTTCAGTGGATCAAGCCGGACAGTAAGGCGTTGACTATCGATAATTCGAGCCGCCCGACTCTGAATGCGGTCTAACGGAAGGAGTTGGTACTGTGGCGCTCCTGCCCACAGGTGAGAACAGTATTCCATATGCGGCCTGACTTGGGCTTTATATAATTTCAGGCGGTGTTCTGGCATGAAATATCGTCTCACCCTATTGAGCACTCCTAACTTTTTGGAAGCTATCTTAGCCTTCTCCTCCAGATGACCGCAAAACTGGACGTCGCAAGATATATCAACGCCCAGAATTCCTAGACTCGACTTTTTATCAAGGGAAGTGCCCTGAAAGTGAGGAGATACGACAAACGGCGTCTTTTTTGCGGTAAACGCGCAGACTTGTGTCTTTTTGGGGTTAAATTGGACAAGATTTTGTTCACCCCAGATCGAAACTTGATGGAGTGAAGTTTCGATTTCAGACACAAGTCTATTCCGGCACTCATCGGTATGTGCCCGCGAGATCTTTGCATGACCGGTATATAATGTATCTCCTGTACTGTCGTCTGCATAGCAATGAATATTACTTATCTGTAACATATCATTGATATGCAGAAGAAACAGAGTCGGAGATAGTACACAGCCTTGCGGGACACCAGCATTCAAAGGTTTTAAATCAGAGCATGCTCCGTCGACTACGACCTTAATGCTACGTTCCTTGAGAAAACTGGCGACCCAAATGCACAGTCTCGCAGGCAACCCAAATGAAGGTAGCTTTGAAAGCAGCGCTCTATGCCACACCCGATCAAAGGCCTTCGCGATATCCAGACTAACTGCTAAGGCCTCTCCCTTACTCTCGATTGCCACTGCCCATCGGTGTGTTAAGTAAGCTAAAAGATCACCAGCCGAACGTCCCTGTCGAAAGCCGTACTGGCGATCACAGATCAGCTGGTGCTCTTCTAGGTACCGGAGCAGTTGACGGTTAATGATGGATTCCATAACCTTCGAGAATAAGGAAGTGATAGCTATGGGCCTATAGTTAGCTGGATCTGAGCGATCTCCCTTTTTAGGGATCGGATGCACCAGAGCAGTCTTCCAAAACTTTGGGACTATGCCCGATGAGTAGCTAAGCCGGAAAAGACGCGTAAGAACCGGAGCCAACTCTGGTGCGCACGTCCTAAGCACAATTGGAGGAATACCATCGGGCCCACTCGACTTATGGATTTCGAGGGAGAAAAGTGCTCTACGCACTGAGCTATGCGTGAATTTAATGTCAGGCATAGAGCTCCTACAACACGTGATGGTCGGTGGTGATTTCTCCCCGTCATCCAATGTCGAGTTTGACGCAAAGATGGATCCAAGAAGATCGGCCTTTTCCTGTAATTTTCCAGATAGGGGTCTCAAAAATAGCTCAAAAAATACATATCTGAAAGCACATATACATTCAAATATGTATTATTTGTGTAATTCAAAGCTCTTGCTTGCACGGTGGGTAGCTAGTAGTGTTGCCAGGTGTCCCGAATTTCAGGGGTCTGAGGACGCGTCCCGATTTGTACCTGATCGTGACGCTAAATGTCCCGATTATTGTTAGTAATGGAGACTGAGAATCCCATTATTAGCTGGGTATATTGCTCCAGGTCGTCCTCCTCGCGGTTCCCCCTGGAAACTACCATGGTTAATTCTTGATGAATTCATCATGATGGGTTAACTGGCCTGTTTTCATTCTCATCTATCACCCTTCACTGGTGCTCCGCCAGCGTATCCCGTTAGCGCAGGCGGGGTTACCATACCGTTTTCACCCATCAAAAAAAAATAGGTAAACGTGTATTTCCGTGTGTTCTCTCTTCATTTTCCTTCGTCATTCTCTCTTGTTATGTGTGCTATTAAATATGTGTATATAAACATACATTATAGCACATTATTAATTTATTTATTTATTCATTAGTACATATATGTGTACATGGTGGACTTAATGCTAAAAGCATTCTCTCCCAGTCAACCGTAGGGAAGTGGCAGAATACACGAATGCGGTACTAGTAATTATTGATATACATACATACTAAAATTACATATATAAACGAATAAATATATATGAATAACAAATATACTTACACATATATGACATATACTATATTGTACACGAATTTGAGAATAATATAAAGTACTCACTGCTCGGATAAAGTAAAAAATTGAGCGTGAACGTTTTTTTGAAAGACGGTTTAGTCGGTAGTCTCTTAGTATCTACATAACAGTGCGCCACCTACCCTTTGTTTTTTTTCCCAATGTCCTCTACCCAAAGGTTGTGTGGAAGAGATTGCTCAGCGATAAGACCGCTTTTTGTATCACTTCTCATTACAATTTACTGAATTTATTATTTTTTTAAATAGTGCAATAAAGTGTAAAATAAATATTTTGGTAATAGTGCAAAGAATTTAGAAGAGCAGGGAGTTAGTGCTTTATCTCAAACGAAATCGCGTGCTGTAACTAGTAAACGGTACTTTTAAATTTGATGTGTAAACACGACCATTCCAGAGCGAGAACGGAGCGGCAACAAGAAGGAGAAGAAAGACAAGGACAGGGACAAAGACAAGGACAAGGACAAGGACAGGGATAAGGAGTCGAAGAAGGAGAAGAAAAAAGAGAAAGAGGTACGTAAGCTAATTGAGAATGCAGTGCGGAATAACAATGCGTGGTTACGTCCGTTTCTGTTTTTAGTTTGAAAAAAAAAAATTAAAAAAAAAAACATTTAATAGCAACTTTTAATAATGCAATCCGCCATATTGTGGCTGTGAAATGACTTTTAAAATGTAATTTATTTTATCGTTATGGACTCTCTGAGCTCTCATTTGATATCCATATTCTCTAGGCTCTTCATTAGGCTCCATTCGTCTAAATGTGTCTCTAAAAATTTTAATTCGATATTACAGTGAAATCTGTACTGTAAGAACAAATATAGACTAATTTTCTAATATATTTAAGTCCAATTTATTGGAATTTTAGTTTATATTAGTCTATAAAACAATAATTTCGCTAAATTATCAAATTAAAATGCTTATATTAAGAGATAAATTTAGACAAATGACGCTTCAGAATCAACCTCAATTTATAAGCCGTCCGCCATCTTGTGACGGGCGGCCATTTTGTAAATATAACAATGTGGAGTATTGCATATAAGTATTAACTGCAGAACTAAAGGTGTTTACAAAATTTCAACTAAATCGAATGTCAAGATCTGTAAAAAACTTTTAATATTTTTTTTTATACAACTATGGTGGCAAACAAATATACGGCCCGTCTGATGGTAAACGGGGTAACTGTGGACGCCTGTAACACCAGGGATATTACACGCGCATTGCCGGCCTGAAGTAAAAGCTTGCAATGAGTGCTGTAAATCCATTTGAAGGTGAAGATATGATGATTAAATTACTGAGTACCATATCTCAATCTCTTATTACGTTTGCGTCCTCCCAGGCTTATAAAATTTTGAATTTTATCAAATAAACAGTATTGCAATACCATTTTCCTTAAACTCGACACTGTCTCTACTTAATTTCATCGTTATTATAATTAGGATGTATTAAGTGTTGCCAGAAAATACAATAATATTTTAATAAATTCAATATTTTAACAAATTTGCCTCTATCGTCTTTTTATTTGCTCAAGCGAATTGTTTTTGTGTTAACAAATTATTAAAGTCAATCTGCTTCGGACACGCGTTGTGTTTTAATATTTTATATTGTTGAATGTCTGTATGTCACAGGAAAACTGTGTAAAATCTAACAGGTTTAAAATTTTGACCGTTCCGACCATTGGTTCCAGCTACCGCGAGGTTTAAATTTTTCAACCTAGTAGATTTTAAGATTACCAAATAAACTATTGGTTTATTTTTAACTATGACACCTTATCGGAGTTCGAATCCGGCTCGAAGGACCATTGCTGATGTCGAATATGCAGCATACAAGGATCCTCAGACAAACAAATTTTTAATTATTACAAAACTACAATTTTATGGTCGACTTAAAAGACGATTGATGGGAAGAGAGGTTAGTATTGAGGAATAATGGCCCCAATAACCACATCATCGTGGTTATTTCCTGGCGAATTCGCCTATCATCCGCTATTGGTGTCCCACCAACATACACTGATAACACAGCCTTCTTTATGGGTTACCATTCCATTATCATCCCATAAAGAAAACATATCACTTGAAGAAGATGGGAGAAAGAGGCAGTCATTAACGTTTCCACCATTATCCGTCCACTGTTGGAGATAAGCCTCCCCCATAGACTGCCATAAAGAAAAGAGGCAGTGTTGCCACAAAATTTATAGCAGTTTCCAACATACACTCATACGAATTTTAGTGTACCTTGTAACAGCGTAGCTTCCCTCCTTTTTGAGACTGAATATCTATTTATCCATCTGTCTATTTAACTCATGTCCCACTGTTGGGCAAAGGTTTTCCCCTAATCAGCGCCACCTCGAACCAGCCCCTTTTAAATGTGTCTAAATCGTCACGACATCATTTCCTAGGACGGCTACAGCCACGCTGTCCATCAATGGGTACTTTTTTTTCTTGTCTAATCTACTCATTGCCAATCTATTCCTTATAACAGGGGTCCTTAAACTTTCAAGATAACGGAACGCCCACCAAATACCTTTTAAGGAATCCCATATCAAACGGTTACAAGTCAATAACACTGTAATTGAAAGAAGAACGAAAGCTTTTATTAGAAATATTTTAAAAGTACAACACTTTACAAGTTCCCTTTATATTTTTAATGTGAAAAATGGAATGGAATGGAATCCTAGTGACTTTTTAGGAATCGCTTCCTTGTAGAACAATAATCCAACATGCTGTTTGGATGTCAGGTTTGAATTTTCCCATTCTATCGTCATAGTCGTAGAATACTGACGGATCTGACAAATGTTATATATAAAGATTCGTCAGTATTCTACGACTATTTTATACGACTTAGAATGGCAAACAAGCTGACGGCCCACCTGATGGCAAGTGGTAACCGTCGCCTATAGACATGAGCAGTACCGTGGACATAACAGAGTATACTGTTTCGCCCATGATACCCCCCATGCGTTGCCATTCCTGAGGACTCAGGTGTTATTCCTCTGTACCCAGTAAATTTACGCCATATCCCACCCTTTAAACCGAAACTGAAACACAGCCATGCAAACACAACTGCTTCACAGTTGAAACACGAATGGGACAGAGGTGGCCAGGCAATCGACTTTTGTACGAAGTCTCCATCTGGTATGACGATATGATGAGACCAATCCAGTAATCAGCTCTCAGTCTCTGTAAACCTTTCTATCAGGATCTTGGATGGGGTGTTTTTTTAATCGAGAGAAACTAATACTTCCCGATCCTTGTAAATTGAGCAGCCAATTCATTCCTATGTCTATTCAATCTGGATTGACAGTAGGTACTCATCATTTCAGCCATTATCCGTCCACTGCTGGACATAAGCCTCCCCCATAGACTGCCATAAAGAACGGTCCTGAGCCACCTGCATCCACTGACTCCCAGCAATGTATTTCAGGTCGTCACTCCATCTAGTGGGGAGTCGTTTTACATTGCTACACAGTATGTACTCACCGGGAAATATTAGCCCGTCTGTAGGAAATATATCTATTTAAGTCCAACCTTCATTTTTAACGCCAGTTTGGGAGCAAAATAAGATGTTGGATACACCATCCGTCCTCTTTACCCCTTAAACACTTCATTCCATTGCTCTCTGGCAACCATTGAGTCTGGACTTCTGCGTCTATGAAATGAAATTCCGAATTTTCGGACTCAATTTGTTTTTTTTTTCCATTTGGCGTTCCATTATTTCTGCCTACCCTACTGGGAGACAGGCGTGACAGATATGTCATTTCGTTTATTTCGTGCTTTCGTTCATACCTTCATATAAAAATCCAAAGGATTTATCTAAAGGATATTTTTAAATAGTTTTATTTTTATTATCAAATTTAACAAATAAGACAAAAATATATAGTTGACTTAAATCCCCCCTTCCCCTCCCCCTTTTAGTTATCTATATACAACATTTGATTTCAATTTACCAGATTCAGCGTTGAAGTAGTTAACACCCGTTTTCTATTGGTGAGATTTTAAACCAATTTGTCAGACCCCAACACCTTCTTGAAGTAACCTAACTACATTCCGGTGCCTCGGCCCGAAACCGTACTTCCTAATTATATATATATCTCTTGGAATGGCAAACAAGCTGACGGCCCGCCTGATAGAAAGTGGTAACCGTCCCCTATAGACATAAAGACCATCGTTGACTTCACAAAATACTTAAGCGTTGCCATTCCTAAGAACTGTAACTGTTATATCCCTCTCCTTGTCCCACTCGTGTTTCTACCGTGAAGCAGTTGTGTTTGCATGGCTGTGTTTCGGTTTGAACGGTGGGATATGGCGTGAATTTACAGGGTACACAGGAATAACACCTTTTTTTTTTTAACGTCTGGAAAATGCTTTATGCAGACCCATACACCTTGTGGGAGGTGAATGGGTACTGTGGGAGTCCCCCCGTAAGGTGGGGGTGTACCCACCAAAAACCAGACGATATACCCTCGAGGTGCCATATGTCGGAGACATGGGTTCGCTTTCGCACTCACCACATCTCTGACGGCAACAGGAATAACACCTGAGTCCTCAGGAATGGTAACGTTTGAAGGGGATACCATGGGTATTCGTAGTTCTACATATATGTAGCGCCTCTCATAGTGAGCTGTCTATATGTTTGCCATAATCTAAACACACTGAAATATAATTCTCTAAAAAATATTTCCAATTGATTATAGAATTTTGAATTTAATATCCATTTGAATAATAATTTACATTTATGAACACGTAATTTTTTCACGCTATTTCAGAAGCGAATTTATACGCTGGCAACACTAGCAAACGAGGTGTGAAAGTGTCACGGTGTTGCCACTTCGATTGTGACTGAACGTTTTACTAAAGAAACTTTGCGATACTGCCGATTGTCATGATCTGCGGGGTGCTAGCATAGACCCCACGCCATAGAGTTTAGACCGTTAACTCTATGGTTACGTTTTTATCATTACCCTATACTTATACCGCGGGATAGTGTCGTCTGTAGATCAAATTTGAAATTATCGTCGTGAAGTTTTTAAAGTGTTTGTGTAGTGAATTTTTTTTTAATCATTAGTGGGATTGATGTATGTGTTTTGGATGAGAGATTCGCTACCATCCAATTAAGTGGCTGATCTGAAAAAGAAAATTTTCGAAAACCATAGATCAGACATGGAGATACCGGGTGGGCTGTTCCACTGTGTTCATAGTTTGGTGTTGCAGTGGTAAAGTATTGGGGTTCGACCCCTGCGGAGTGACGGCAGGTGAGCTGTATAGCGGCGGCGGCCTGCCTTGGACGCGCTCCGCAGATATGACACACGGCCTTAGGAATTTGGAATGTTCTATAAAAACACGACGACCATTTCCCCGGTCTTGAAATAGCTCTGTTAGTTTTGTGATTCAAAATTAAAATATTAAATGGTGTTTGAATGGATTTATTTACACTAGTTTTATGGTAATGTATAGTTGAACGGTTAGATGGTACTAAATTATCTGTAAGACAACTCTGCCTATCTTTTGGAGGAGTTACCGTGAAGATATGTCTTGAAAAGTCATCGTACTTTATACTATACATTGAAATTAAATTAATTCTATTTATTTAAATAAAAAAGATGTATAAGTGACTGATAAGAGAAAAAATATAATTATTTAATTAAAAACATGTCTTTTTTTATTTGTTTTGTTTTATTTTTAAATTATTTATTTGTTTTTTTTTTTTTTTTTACTAAAAATTTTTTAGAACATTCCAAATGACACAAAAAAGAGTTATTTACAATTAAAAGACGTTAAATGTGACTTTGTAAATTATACGCACACTACGTATATGTATGTTAATTGTAATTCTATGTACGCTGGCTATGGTTGCCTATAATATTATGGTGTATTAAATATACATATTACTCCTAAGGCCGTTACAGTCAAGTTGCCAGTATGTCCGATGCAGGTTCGCTTTAAAATCGTGTGGTTGCATCCTTTGTAGAAGGTCTACGTTAACACAGCACCCCCCCCCCCCCCTCCAACTGTCCACCACCCCCCCCCCCCGGCCCCACGCGCGCACGTATACCGAGTCGGTGCTCTGTTCGTGTTTGCGAGGAGATGTCGCCAGCAGCGGCTCGGCCCGCAGAACGGTTGTATTCCCTGGTGGAAACTTAGCAAAATTTTTTTACTCATTTTTAATTCTTTGTATTTTGGAGGCGCGTGCCGTGTTATCGTAGACAGTCTGTATATACTAAAACTTACCAAGTGATTTGTCAATTTTCAATGTTTTTAACTAAATATTAAAACAGTGCTCTGCTACCAATCTGTAACGTTAATCATACACTATATTGCATATAAATTTACTACAAAATTTTTCAAACACTTTACTTGCTATAAAATTCCAAATTCTCACTGACTATTTTATTAGAATTTTGTAGTATTTTTTTTTTTTAATATTTGAAATCGTTAACAGAGCATTTTTTTTTTTTTGAATAATCGAACAAAAATATTGAAAATTGTTAAATTTTTGTTTTTAACCTGTCAATTTTCGACTCTAACGTTATCACATTTTCGGTAAGTGGATGTAACTGCACAGGAATAGATAATAAAAACATTTATTGCACGGTCGTGCAAGTGTCCGGGTGGCGTCGAAGCCGTCAGCGTACGGAGGGAGCGTTCAAGCAGGCCGACTGAACATTTACGACGAAGGATTGTGGCTTGATTAGTGAGATATTGGAGCCTCCCATACTGTCACGTCTAGCTTTCACAGTAGTGTTTATTCACTTGAATCAGACAATACGTATCCAAATTTTTTACTTTGACTCCCGCCCCTCTGTCCCCTCTAAACATTGCTTACACCCAAGTGACCATTTCCACGTAAAAGTTACGACACTAACGAATACTGCCAACGAAAACAAAATAAAAATGACGTGCAACACAGTCGAGGGACTCCCCGTGAAACAGAAAGGGGGGAAGTGTTGCCAACTTGGGAGATTTAAATTCCCTAATTTTAGATTTTCATTTAAATAAATAAAAAATGCTATATAATCTAATATCTATATTATAAGTGAATGTACAAAAGCATATATGTAAATAAAAAACAATGTTATTTAACGTGTTGTTTAAACTGTCTCTCGTCTACGTAACTCATCGTAAAGTTATACCACACCCCCTAAATTGCGTTGCATAAAACTTGAACGCTGCCATATTTAGAAAAACATAAATACAATACAATGGTATATAAAACATACAGTATGGAAGGTCTCTAATAATTTTTTTTTTTATTTTTTTCGACCACGACTATTGTTCAGCCTGCCTAATGAACGTTCCGTTAACATTGCAGCCAGATACGTAGACAACGGTGTTGAGGCCGATCCTGTGCCGCCATTTCTTTAAACCTGCCCTTTTTTTTATTCTATTAAACTTAATTCTTAATCGTCATATGGTCCCCGCATAGAACGAGCTGTCCATCCTTTCCCATGGGTGTCGTTAGATGCGTTAAGGGTATTTAAAAGTCGAGGGATGGGCAGCAGTGTCTTTCTCAAAACATCGCCAAAGCCTGACTGCGGTTGCGAATCCGCCTGTCAAGTGTGGCAACTATTGGCAAAAATTATAATAATATAATAATAGTCCTCAGAAATGGCAACGCATGGGGGGATCATGGGCCCATGATGGGCGAAACAGTTTAAGACAGGTTATGTCCATGGTGACGGTTACCACTTTCCATCAGGTGGGCCGTCAGCTTGTTTGCCATTCTGAGTTGCATAAAAAAATCGATTTGAATCTATTAGAAATTTAGTTCATTTTGGTCCACAGAAGGAAAAGGGAATCAGGGGAATCCCCCTGTGATATAAAATTTTTTATTCGAAAGGTGGGTTTAAAGAAATAGCATTTCAGACTCGAGCCACACAGGATAACGGCCATGTTGCCTGCGTAACTTGCTCCAAATATGCACGACTTCGACTCGATATGCCAAAATTCATCCGTTCAAATCAGCCATTAACTTCTGGTGAACAAGCCTCCTCCATAGACTGCCACGAGGAACGAGCCTTTCCTTCCTGGCGTTTACATTGGGGAGGTTGTGTCCACAAATATAACTGTGTATAACCCCCAAGCACTCCTAATCAGCCGATTTACCCGCAGAAGCAAGAGGCAGCCGCCGCTGAGGAGGAGTGGAAACAGCCCACCCCTCCCCCCGACCAGTGGGCCGAGATCCTCGGTATACCGGGCCAGCAGGAGGAGGAAGGCGTAGAAGAAGGGAACCAGGACATGGCCTTGCAGAGAATAGACGCGGTGTCGGAGAAGTCGGAAGCATCGCCGTGTTCCACCCCCGAGGACATGATACCGCTGAAACACCTCAGGTCGTCGAAGAAAGAAGTGCTTACTTACGAAAATAAGATAATCATAAGGTGCCCCCCGAAGAAGCGGATAGCGGAGTTCAAATCCCCCGAGCCGGAGGAGAAGAAGAAGAAGAAGGCGGACAAGAAGAAGGAGAAGACAGAGAAGAAGAAACGGAAAAAATCGGAGAAAGATTAGTGTTTACTTTACGTTTTCTTTAAACGATCAACAGCGACCATGACTCGTGTTGTTTAGTTTATGGAAAATATTGGACACCATGCTGTGACTACAATATCTGTACATAAAATTGGGACATACTATATTAGCATAGGTGAATTACGTTATATATTAAAATATACATATATTAGATGTAGATATAAGTACTTGTTATGTAAGATCACGTTGTAAGGACAAATGGTAGTCCGATGTTGGCGTGTCCCGAATGGTTTCATGATCGGTTCGGGAAGCATTTCTCTCTATGCTCGTACCTTGATTGATTAGTGGCTATTAAAAATTTACGACGTTTATGACAATATACTTTTTTTTTTTTTTTTAATTATATTACAAAAAAAAATTTGTTGCGGGTAGTTACAGCTGCAGTCTTAATGCTGTCTCTTCACCTACGTTTGACACGAATTCGTGACATAATTCGTAAAACGCAAAGTAAGAAGGGAAGCTATTCGGTATATATATATATATATATTAACCATCGGTCAGTAATCGTTCTTTACTATTGGCGTATTAAGGATCGTCCTACAGAGGGCCTGGTCTCCTTCAAAAGGGCATATCGTGTTCTCAGACATGTCTTTGTCACTTTTTATTTGTCAATTGTCACTTTAGTATTGCATAGCTGAAACCTCGTCTCGAATTGTAGGTTAAGTACCAGATGACTTTGTACTGGGCACGACCACTCGCCCCCCTCCGCCCCCTGAATACGCCTGTGACGTTTAGATGTTTGTATGTATGTTCAGATTTAAATTACGCAGGCCGCTGTCGGAGGATCTAAAAAAAAAAGGATATTTTCAAAATTAGTTTTTTGGAAAAATTAAAACTACTTACTGACCCGTGGGGTTACTCTTGAAATAAAGTCCAATAGATCGATATTCAAATCGAGCTGTGTCTTGCTCTCGTACTGCAGCTTTAGCGACGTAATGGCTCCATACTGTTCTGATAGATGCACGTTAGTGCAACTTGCCAATGCGAACTATTGTAAACCGATCCCTGTTCTAAGCTAATTCCTGTTTTTTTTTTTTCTTTTAATGGGTGAAAATGGTATGGTATCTCCGCTTGCGCTAACGGGATGCGCTTGCGGGGCACCGGTGAAGGGTGATAGATGAGAATGAAAACAGGCCAGTTAGCCCGTCATGATGAATTCATCAGGAATTAACCATGACAGTTTCCAGGTGGAACCGCGAGGAGGTCTACCTGGTTGGGTATATTGCGAGCAATGGAATTCTTAGTCTCCATTACTAACAATCCCTTTCCCCCCAATTCCTGTTGTTTCATGAGTGCGATGTAAAATTGTATCTGGCAATAGATTTGGATTAATATCGTTAATTATATTAGATTCAAGAGTAAACCTGCTGGTCAGTGATTGTTCGTAAATGTCATCTTCATGGTCAGGGCGATACAGCGATATCTATTTATTGTAGTTGCAATATCTATCTATATATTGGTCCATACAACGGATTACTAGAGGGAGACTTTATACAAAAGCCGATTGCTTGGCCACCTCTGTCCCATTCGTGTTTCTACCGTGAAGCAGTTGTGTTTGCATGGCTGTGTTTCGGTTTGAACGGTGGGAAATGAATTTACTGGGTACAGAGGAATAACACCTGAGTCCTCAGGAATGGCAACGCATGGGGGGTATCATGGGCGAAACAGTATACTCTGTTATGTCCACGGTACTGCTCGTGTCTATAGGCGACGGTTACCACTTTCCTTCAGGTGGGCCGTCAGCTTGTTTGTCATTCTAAGTTGTATAAAAAAAATATCGTGTATCCAATGTATAGTATCGAGATGTAAAACCCTATCGCAAGGAATATACATATCTGACCAGTGTGTGTAAATACCTATATCCACCATCAATGTCCAGAGAAACTTGATACATAGATACCGGATCGGTACTGATATTGACATGCTTATTCACGGTAGGGCAGTGGAGGCGCCGCGCCAGCGGTCTACGGTGATTCGTTCACAAAACTGGAGGTCTACCATTAAATTTCCGAATTTTCCACCTCAAATTTGTGTTTTTGTTCATACCCAAATCGATACAGTAAACGGAGCTTAACATTTTATTCGTCATATATCCTACCAGTCTATCCAAAAGTCCAAAAGAACGGTATTTTACCATTTTTTTTTTTTTTTTTTTATATTTTTAAACGGTATTTTTTATGTAATTTGAAGATCAAATTTATATTTCGTTCGTTCGTTGAAAATTTTGGAAAACATTTCAAGGTAGAGCTTCTGGAGTTAGCATTTATTAATTACTATTTGGCACTTTGTGTATGGCGTATGTATGTAATTTGCTTGATTGGTTACGTGTGTGAATGTTTACATGTTTGGCTGTTTACATGTTTGATTGTTTACATGTTTGGCTGTTTACATGTTTGCATGCTTGGATGTTTAGATGTTTGCACGTTTGTTGCTCAATAACACAAACGCCGCTGTAAAGATTTGAATAAAATTTTATTACATGGATAACTTATATCCTAACTTAACGCAGGGTACTTCATATATTAATTCACCCGGGCAAAGCCACGGGAAACGGCTAATATTGTAAACAGTCGATCAGGAAATCCCGTGTCACGACATTCGTTCACGATAATCTTCGAAACCGCTCAATTGATTCTAATGTAATTTTGTAAATGTGTATTGTTCGATTATAGGGTAGTTTCTAACTTGATATGTGACCGTTAATATTTTTATGAGTTAAGACGATATCTGCAGGGTCTGATAGTCATACATTTGAGGGCTGCCAAGATGACGAACACAGCAATTTATACTGTGTTGGCAGCCCTCGTGTTTGTACTATATTGCACAATACATACCTGCTTATCGTCCGGTCGGCTGTGGTCTGTTTCTATAAAAAAAAAGAGGGAAAGTTCTAAGAACGTTGATTCAGCACTTTACACATAGCGCGTGCACGTAATCTGTTTGATTGTATAGAATGTGTACATGTTTGATTGTATAGATGTATACATGTTTGATTGTATAGAATGTGTACATGTTGGATTGTATAGATGTATACATGTTTGATTGTATAGAATGTATACATGTTGGATTGTATAGATGTATACATGTTTGATTGTATAGATGTATACATGTTTGATTGTATAGAATGTATACATGTTTCATTGTATAGATGTATACATGTTTGATTGTATAGATGTATACATGTTTCATTGTATAGATGTATACATGTTTCATTGTATAGATGTATACATGTTTCATTGTATAGATGTATACATGTTTGATTGTATAGATGTATACATGTTTGATTGTATAGAATGTATACATGTTGGATTGTATAGAATGTATACATGTTTCATTGTATAGATGTATACATGTTTCATTGTATAGATGTATACATGTTTGATTGTATAGATGTATACATGTTGGATTGTATAGATGTATACATGTTTGATGGTTTGGACATTCGATGGACATTTAACACGCGATGCTTTACACAGTATAGACTGTTAACCGGACAAATTATCGTGATTGCGTCCGGATAATCGGAAATCCGGATAATTTAATATACGAAAAGAAACTATTTTTATATGGTGTTGTTAATATGAGTCACGTCCGCGAACACTTGTTTGGAACGAAATTACCAAAAGATATAATAAAAATAAATTGATCAAATAAAATTGATTTTAGTTTATTAAGAGATTGTACGTATATTTTTGCATACTTAAAAAGTGTTAGATGCGTTGCGGCCGATTCTGATGCGTCTTTTTCTCTATACCTATCACTGAACCTAATATTTTAATTGGTTAATTTAGATAGATAGGTAGATAATTTATTTGCATTACTTACAGCAGACAAGTAATAGTAGACATAGAGGTGCATACGCGAATAAAGAAATAAAAAATACAGGTACAAAAAAAAAAACAGGGAAAATACATAAAATAATTAACGTATTTTTTTCTTCACGCGTGTGCTACAGTAACAGAAAATGGTCACGACTCAGTTTATTGCTTTGCCATCAAAAAAGATGATAGATTACTTACAGCACACAAATTACAATACAAACATACACTTAATGCACAGTAAAAGAGATAAAAGAATGAAAAACAAAAAGGCAACAAAACAAAAAAAAAACAAAATATATAAAACAACAATTTTCTTTCTTTTCATGGGATATGGCGTGAATTTACACGGTACAGAGGAATAACACCTGAGTCCTCAGGAATGGCAACGCAATGGGGGTATCATGGGCGAAACAGTATACTCTGTTATGTCCACGGTACTGCTCATGTCTATAGGCGACGGTTACCACTTTCCATCAGGTGGGCCGTCAGCTTGTTTGCCATTCTAAGTTGTATAAAAAAAAACATGAATATTAATATTAAAAATAAAATAAAATAAAACATATGGAAATAAAAATTTAATTTGGAATTTAATTGTTTATAATTACTCCTCCCCATCCAAAGGTGGCGTGCAAGAGATCGCTCTCAGCGATAAGGCCGCCCATTGTTCTCTCAGTGCAATATTACCTTGTAATTGTTTGTATCTATAATAAGTTTACTATTGTAATCTTATGGAGGGAACAATAAAGAGTACCTATCTATGTACAATATCTTTCATAATAATATTGTAAAATGCGAAAAATAAATTGTGTTGAATTAAACATATTTAAATAACACATACATACATACATACATATGAATATTCACAATTGTCCCAATAAAACAAGAGTTTCAAAATAAAATTGTATGATACCCTGCTTTTTAAAGGATTTTAATTGTAGTTTATGAAAATGACGCATCAGAATCGACGCCGTTGTTTGTTCTCGGTCGACGTTACGAATAGTCGCGAACCCGTATGTAACCCAGGTCCGGATAATCGAGTCTTGTATTTTAATTGACGCGGGCAAAGTCGTGGGGAACGGTTAGTGTAGTGGGAATAATTTGCTGCAGGTTCAAACATATTTTTTTATAATGGATGATAATGGATTGGTAACCCCGCCCGCGCTATCGGTATACACAGACGAGGCACCAGTGGAAGATGATAGGTGAGAACAAATGCGGGTCAGTTGGCCCACCATAATGAATTCGACAAGAATTAAACATGATGGTTTCCAGGGGGAGCCGCTTGGAGGTCGACCTGGCTTGGTGTATTGCTAGCAGTGGAACTGGTAGTCCTCATTACTAACAATCCCTTTCCCCCAATTCAAACATATTTTATGAAGTAAAATGCTATTATGGGATTTTATTTGTGTTCTCTTGTATGAGCTTTAAAACGGTCTCGAGGTCGCCCGCACCTGCAGCGCTCGTGTCGAACTCATCGGGAAACTATTATCTGTATGTATTTTCCGGTCGTTCTATTGACTACTACTGTACCTGGTCATAGTAGCACAAAATGGGAGGGAAAGGGATTGTTAGCAATGGAGTTTGACAGCCCCATTGCTAGCAATCGATCTAACAGTCGATCTCCGCGCGGTTCCCCCTGGAAACCATCGTGAACAATTCTTGTTGAATTCGTCACGATGGGCTAACTGACCTGCTTTCACTCTCACCTATCATCCTTCACTGGTGCCCAGTAGGTGTATACCGATAGCGCGGGTGGGGTTACCATTCCATTATCACCCATTGATGATAATGGATTGATGGACATTGGATGGCCCCCTTAAGAACGAATCGAAACAACTAGTTAATTATTCCACTTTGGATTTACACTACATACATATACATACATACATATCTGTCACGCCTGTCTCCCATTAGGGTAGGCAGAAACAATGGAACGCCAAATGCTTCGATTCAAACAAACCTCCTTCGCTTCTTCCACATTCATCAATCTTTTCATACACGCTCGTCGGTTACGGGTACTTTTAATTTGGCCCTTCTTCAGCACGTCGCCTGTTCGGTCGACATACTTCCGTCTAGGGTGGCCCATATCGACAAGTCCTTTCACTCTCGCTCGATAAATCACTTTCGTAATTCTTCTTTCATCCATCCTCTCCAAGTAGCCAAACCAACGCAACATTCCTTTTTCTATTTTTGTCACCGCATCGTCTTTCAGTCCACACTTCTCTCTAATCAAACTGTTTCTTACTCTATCTTTCAATGTAACACCACACATACTTCTCAGAGCTCTCATCTCTACAGCATTTGTCTTACTTTCATGCTTCTGCCATACCCACGATTCGCTTACATACATGAGTGCTGGTGTCAGTGCTCCTTGAATTATGGCAAGGCGAGCTTTGCTCGATACATTTTTACTTGACATACTCGAGAACAGTGCACCGTTAACACTGCTTCCCGCTTTTACTTTACGCTACTATAAAACATAAATAAATTGTCTTATGGTCAGGTCGAAGAGAACAGATATGATGTTTATTAAAATGGGTATATTTATGTATTAGCTTTTTTAATATTGTCGTTATCTTTTAATATTGAAGGATTATAAAAGATGGCGGCGGCAGGTAACAAAATTCCGAGCCCAAATTTTCTTATCTGCCAAAAAGTTTACAATTTATTTTTATCAACAAGATTAGTGTTTTTTTTTTTCTTTGTTATTGTCTATTGTTCGTTAACATTATAAGTTCTACAGACAACAAACTGTTAAATATTTTTCTCAAACATGCCTTGGAAATGTGAGCATTATTTTGACAATCTTCTCCGAGATAAATCAAAATTGCCGTACTGGCCAGATACATGCGGGCAGCGGCCGGCAAAAGTTGTATGAAAATCCATATCTGTCGTGTTTTGCGGCCAGATAAATTACTATGTAAACTCATATCTGTCCTGTAATTTAAAAATGGAATGACCTTTTACTTCGAAACATGGCTACCAAGGAGGTAACTAATAAAAGGTTTTATTTAAATTTCGAACTGGCTTGCAAATAGAAAGCTGTTTATTGAAAAAAAAAACAAAGGAACAGTATGGCGCGTGAAAAATTATTAGGTATTGTTTGTTATTCGTCATTGAACTTAAAAAATAAAAAATTGTGTTTTTGATTTCCGCGCATTGTTTGAGAAAAGTACTATACAAGCCTTGGCCACAACTAGGCATTGATGGACTCACGTATGTGTGCCTCGGCTACGCCTCGGCCCACATTTGCACGTTCGTCCATCAATGCCTCAGTTGCTGGCCGCTGCAGTAATTGTACTATAGTTTACGAAATAGCTGTATAAAACTATGTATGAGCCATGTAAATATTAATGCAAAAATTGTAAATGTTATTTTACTATTGTGTGTTACTACTGGTTATTGGTATGTAGTGTTGTATGTATGTGTGAGTTATTGTTTATTATTATTAATAATTATTAAAAAAAATTGAAAAAAAAAATAACAGAGTCCAAGAATATCAAGTTAATTATTACTAATAAATATTTGTGCTGAACTGTGTTTCTTTTATTAAAACTGTAATGGGTACATCTGTCCCATTTGTGTTTCTACCGTGAAGCAATTGTGTTTGCATGGCTGTGTATCGGTTTGAAGGGTGGGATATGGCAGTGAATTTACTGGGTACAGAGGAATAACACCTGAGTCCTCAGGAATGGCAACGCGTGAAGGATATTAAGGGCGACACAGTGTAGATAGATATTGTTCCCTCCATAAGATTACAATAGTAAACTTATTATAGATACAAACAATTACAAGGTAATATTGCACTGAGAGAACAATGCGCGGCCTTATCGCTGAGAGAGATCTCTTGCACGCCACCTTTGGATGGAGAGGAGTAATTATAAACAGTTTGATCGGAGGCACCATGGGAATTCTATCATTTTTAATGTACACTCTGTTATGTCCACGGTACTGCTCATGTCTATAGGCGACGGTTACCACTTCCCATCAGGTGGGCCGTCAGCTTGTTTGCCATTCTAAGTTGTAAAGTATTGATAAATATTTGAATTATTAAATGCCTTTCCGAGATTATTGCAACTCTGGTTAGTTATACATTAGATTTTCAATATTGCTACTCGAAAGAGATTATCGATTTTTCTTAGAAAAATTGATAATGGTTTTTGTTATAAATGAATTATTAATAACTATCGGCCCGTCCCGGCGTCGCACGGGTGGACATTTCTGTGCCTCTAGTGAGAAAGGATATAACTCAAGTTATAGCCTTTTTCTTTTTTAGGCTACTTTAAATAAGCAAATTTTTCTCTTTCGAATGGTATAAGAATCGTAACGATATCTTTAAAAACAATAGAGATAGTAAACATGTAAAAGCCACTAACTATTTTCACATCATAATTTTAATATTTTGTTAAGTGTGATTAGGTATAATAGAATTATTTTTAAAACTATAGGTTTTACACAAAAACCGACAATTTCATAAGAAAGAGGAGAAAAAATTACTATAAATGCAATCATTGACTTGTTCAATTAGCAAATAATAAAAGCAGCAGAATTGTTTTTCTTTATTTAAAATGGTTTTTTGGCTCTCCTGAAAAGTGGCCATTTTGAATTGAACCCTTTCTCACTAGAGGCACAGATTTTTACATTTTAAAAAGTGGCCATTAAGGCTGCACGTGCGATGGAAACTTAAAAATAGCGTAACTTCTGCCGTTTTCCCAATATTTCCCTTCACCGCTCCGCTCCTATTGATCGTAGCGTGATGAAAAGTATACTATAACCTGCCCGGGAGTATGAAGAATAATTGTACCAAGTTTCGTTAAAATCCGTCGAGTAGTTTTTGTTTCTATAATGAACATACAGACAGACAGGCAAAAATTTTACTGATTGCGTTTTTGTCATCAGTATCGACCACTAATCACCGCCTGATAGTTATTTTGTGAATATACTTCATGTACAGAATTGACCTCTCTACAGATTTATTATAAGTATAGATTAATTTATTATTACGTTAAATATTGTATTTTTATTTTGTCTACCGAAATAATATTGTTAATATTAGACATTTGGGGGGAAAGGGACTGTTAGTAATGGAGACTGAGAATCCCATTGCTAGCAATATACCCAACCAGGTCAACATCCTCGCGGTTCCCCCTGGAAACTATCATGGTTAATTCCTGATGAATTCATCATGATGGGCTAACTGGCCAGTTTTCATTCTCATCTATCAGCCTTCACTGGTGCTCCGCCAGCGTATCCCGTTAGCGCAGGCGGGGTTACCATTCCATTTTCATCCAATAAAAAAAAAAATGAGACATTTAATTTACTCAGATGTGAATTAATTATTTTCGACATACCTGTATTGTTTTAATAAATTTTGCATACCAATGTTTTGGTCAAACATGCAGCTCGAAGTATGCATAATGGTATACCTACATAGGCCTATATCAACTTATGAAAATATCGATCTATCTATCCTATTTAAGAGCTGCGCTCTTATCGGTGGAGCTCTTGCCACTCACTACGATTGTCAGCGAGTACCTTCACCTCTTGATACGACACGACACCGACTCCTTCCTTGATCTGCCTGATGTAACTATGCCTCGGTCTCCCCCTTGCCCTCTTTCCTTCTATCTTACCTTTGCCAAAAAATTTATTAATTTAACTTTATGTTTATAAAAAGTACAAACTGGTCTGTACAAGAATCTGTGATTGATCGTAGCTAGGTGTCCTACTCGACATAATTGGTTATAGCTTGGTATTTTATCAATTCGTAATTTGTTTTGTAGTAAACTTAGCTTTTTAAAAAGCAACAGCTGCGCTCCTCGCCAGTTCTCAGCTGACATTGCATTACGAATTGGGCGGTAGATTTATAAAAAAAAAATTGTATTTAAAAACGTTTATTAAGTTTACTTAAATACACAAAATATTTATTATTATTTGTTTTATTAGTTTTAATATTATTTGCCAACCCGCCTGGCAAGCGTGGCAAGTCCAGCAGTGGACAGTTAACGGATTATATATATATATATATATATATATATATATATATATATATATATATATATATATATATATATATATAAATTAGTTAAAAATAATCAAATTATCGATTACTATTGTTTTCCATACTTAATTGTATTTAAATTTACATTAAAGAGACAACGTTTTTAAGATATCGACTTTTGTATGATCACAATTTAAAAGATTTTTTATTCGAATCGATTTAAAAATCGATCTTTGTCGGAAAAACTGTCGTGTATCTTCACCTTACTCTCTCTCACTCTATTACTTCACTGCAATGTATAACATTACCAACTGCTGTTTATTGTTTTTTTTTTTAATGGATAATAATGGAATGGTAACCCCACCAGCGCTATCGGTATACACCGGCGGGGCACCAGGAAAACATGATAGGTGAGGATGGAAGCAGGTCAGTTAGCCCATCGTCATTAATACACCTGGAATTCAGTAAGATGGTTTTCAAGAGTACCGCTGGGAGGCCGATCTGACACTAATTACTAGCAATATACCCAACCAGGTCGACTTCCTCGTAATACCCCTGGTGACCATCGTGTTGAATTACCAGGTGTATCCATCACGATGGGCTAACTGACCTGCTTCATCTTTACCTATTACGCTTTACTGGTGCCCAGCCAGTGTATACCGATAACACGCATGGGGTTGGCCATTTCACTGTCATCCATTAAAAAAAAAATCTTATATGTGAAAAATGGAACGGGCAGTCTGCATTGCTATTCGTAATAATCCCTCCCCCCGTGCTGTGTACAGCACAAGGTGCAACCGGCGCCGGAGGAGGCGGCGGTGGAGACGGGCGAGGCGGTGGCGAACGGCGACGGGGAGGCGGAGGCGGAGGAGGAGGAGGCCGGGTCGGAGGAGGCGGCGCGGGAGCGTGCGGCGCGGGCGGCGGCGTCCATCAAGGAGCGCGAGCGGCAGGTGCAGCGCGCGCTGGCGCCCAGCCTGCGCGACCGCGACAAGGAGCGCCAGTACCACGCGCGCGACGAGGCCGAGCAGGTACGCCACCCTCTCCGGTCGCAGAAACTGGATACGCTGCCGGAGCACCGGCGAACGGTGATAGGTGAGAATGAAAACAGGCCAGTTAGCACATCCTAACACCCTGCTACACTTGAGTACAAAGTTTTTTGATGGGTGAAAATGGTATGGCAACTCCGCCTACGCTAACGGGATACGCTGGCGGAGCACCGGCGAACGGTGATAGATGAGAATGAAAACAGGCCAGTTAGCCCGTCATGATGAATTCATCAGGAATTAACCATAATAGTTTCCAGGAGGAACCGTGAGGAGGTGGACCTGGTTGGGTGTTGCTAGCAATGGGATTCTCAGTCTCCATTACTAGCAATCCCTTTCCCCTCCACTTACATATTACATGGAACATAATGGAATTGTATTACTTTCTATACGACTTAGAATGACATGACAATCCATTTTTGTTTCTACTTGTGTGTTTGTTCATAGTTTTGTAATTCCCCTGTTAAGTACTGTACTACTCTATCTCATAATTGGTAGGGGGGAAAGGGATTGTTAGCAATGGAGTTCGACATTGCTATCAGGTTGATATCCACGTGGTTCCCCTTGGAAACCATCGTGAACAATTCTTGTTGAATTCGTCACGATGGGCCAACGGACCTGCTTCATCCTCACCTATTATCCTTCACTGGTGCCCCGCCGGTGTATACCGATAGCGCGGGCGGGGTTACCATGCCATTTTGATGCATTAAAAAAATAACTTATAAATACATTAAAATGTATGACTGAGTGTAAGGTAATGACTCCTTTTTTTCTCGTATGAAGTTAGCGAATGGTTGACTGTATTTTTTTTAATTCAGTAAATTTATTAAGTCCATATCTGTTTGGACTACAAAAATTCACGGATCAAAGCCGCGGGTAAAGCTAGTTTAGGATGTTTGTCTGTACATAGAATACGTTTAAACCGATAGCTTGGAAAATATTATCAAAACGGCTACATTCAAATGATAGCGAGTTGTAATTTTGTGACAGCGCCATCTAGTTTACGGCATCCGAACTTGTCGTATTAAATTTTTATAGCTTTTTAATTTTTTTGTACAACTTAAAATGGCAAACAAGCTGACGGCCCACCTGATGGAAAGTGGTAACCGTCGCCTATAGACATGAGCAGTATCATGGACATAACAGAGTATACTGTTTCGCCCATGATACTCCGCATGCGTTGCCATTCCTGAGGACTCAGGTGTTATTCCTTTGTACTGTGTAAATTCACTGCCATATCCCACCCTTCAAACCGAAACACAGCCATGCAAACACAACTGCTACACGGTAGAAACACGAATGGAACAGAGGTACCCAAGGAAACGAGTTTTGTTTGACATCAGCTTGTTTGCCATTTATTTATTTATTTATTTATTTATTCATTAGTACATATATGTGTACATGGCGGACTTAATGTTAGAAGCATTCTCTTCCAGTCAACCGTAGGGAAGTGGCAGAATACACGAATGCGGTACTAGTAATTATTGATATACATTCTAAGTTGTATAAAAAAAAATGGGCCAATCAGACCCCATTACTAACAATAAGTACAAAAAAAAAATTATTGTACGTACCGTTTGTTTGTACAGAACTACAACGCGCTGCTGGCGGATCGTGTACGGGACCCGGATCTGTCGTGGCGCGAGGGTAAAAAGCACTTGAAGAAGGACCACAGATACGCCAACGCGGACGTACTCACCAAGGAGGACAAGGTAACAACTCCGCCATATTGACACGGGGTGGGCATGCCCGCCCTTGAGTTTTTTTTATACCACTGAGGTGGCAAACAAGCATACGGCCCACCTGATAGTAAGCGGTTACCGTAGCCTATGAACGCCTGCAATGCCAGAGGCATTACGCGTGCGTTGCCGACCCTGAAGAGACCTCTTTACCCCCCTTTTGAAGAACCCCATGCTGTAGTCTCTTGGGAAAACCTCGGCAGGGAGCAATATTTTTAATCGTATATGCACATTAGCTATTGTAATATTAAAAACTCATGAAACTTTTTTTTATGGTAAAAATGGTATGGTAGCCCCGCCTGCGCTAACGGGATACGCTGGCGGAGCACCAGTGAAGGGTGATAGATGAGAATGAAAACAGGCCAGTTAGCACATCATGATGAATTCATCAGGAATTAACCGTCATAGTTTCCAGGGGGAACCGCGAGGAGGTCGACCTGGTTGGGTATATTGCTAGCGATGGGATTCTCAGTCTCCATTACTAACAATCCCTTTCCCCCGAAATGAACATTTAGAAGTCCATAAAATTATCTCGTTTAATTCCGCCACCATTACTATGCGTGTGACTGCCAACACTCGAAGAATGACCACCACTGTTACTGCCAGAAGTACCACAACCTTCCATATTAGCCATCAATCACCGACCACCATTCAGTCCACGCACGTTTTGCAGTACGTGTTTCCATCATCGGGCAAATTAATAGATCGCTGTTAGAATCTTAATGTTGACCTTTTGGCGCCCAAACTGTGGAACTGTCCTGGTGACCTTCATCTCCCCCCCCCCCCCCCCTTCGCAGGAGCGTCTGTTCGTGCAGCACACGGCGGCGCTGGCGAGCAAGCGGCGCGAGAAGCTGCGCGCGCTGCTGGACGAGCTGGGCGTCGCCTGCACCGCCACCTGGCGGGAGGTGCGCGCGCGGCTCAAGCACGAGCCCACCGCGCCCGTCTACTCCAGCGCCGGCCAGGTACCGCCTCACTACGTTCTTACTTTTAAAGCCAGCAGCCTCTTCAACCAGATGAAGAAAAAAACGCCAGGCCGGCATACACAGACCATCCGTGTATGTCGGCTTAAAACCTCGTGACCCGGAGGTGGTAGCCTCCGGAGCTGAAGCCGGGACAATGGGGTACGCCCCGAGGCCCCTATCTCGGCCGCCCACGCCATCTGGCGTGCACAGAGAAGACCTGATTGGATTACTTTTAATCCTTAAAAGCGTGATTTTTTAAATCAAATTAAAAAATATACAAGTGTACCCTTCACTGTGTTTACTAATGGGGGAAAATAGTAAAAAAAAAATCAAATCGATACTTTTATATATTTATTTTGAAAAAAAAAAACCATTTGGTAACATGTAAACAGCCAAATATTAAAATAAAATCGATTGTAGGCGCCCAATGCGATTTATAACCCCGGCATCAAGTTTGAAACTTCAGGTATTTAAGGGTCATTTATTTATTTATTTATTTATTAAAGAAAATCTAATATATAAAATTCTCGTGTCGCGTTGTTTGTTAGCAAACTCCTCCGAAACGGATTTACCGATTTTAATGAAATTTTGTGTGCATATCGGGTAGGTCTGAGAATCGGCCAATGTCTCTTTTTTATACCCCTCGATGATAAGGGTGACCCATTCATAATTTTTTTTTTGACAAATTTAAATAATGTATTATGGCAAAACAACGTTTGCGGGATCAGCTAGTGTCATAATAAAAAAAACACTAGTAAAGACAAAAAACCAATTACATGTTTTCAAAATTTTAATTTTAAATCAAATCTATAGATAAACAATATTAATCTATTCTCAACTCGACCGCAGACTTTAACAATAGACAAAAGAGTATATATCCGTGGGTGTGTGTGCCAAATACATGGTAGTGTGTGTAATGTTTTTTTTTTTTTTTTTTTTGATTATTTTTATGCATAATTTTAAAAAAAATATTATCATTCTGCCCCTCCTTTTCTATAAAAACTATAAGTGTGCCAAATTCCATACTCCGTCCGCGCAATTTTTTGTAAAAAGGAGTACAAAGTTTTTTGATGGGTGAAAATGGTATGGTAACCCCGCCTGCGCTAACGGGATACGCTGGCGGAGCACCAGTGAAGGGTGATAGGTGAGAATGAAAACGGGCCAGTTAGCACATCATGATGGATTGATCAGGAATTAACCATGATAGTTTTCAGGGGGAACCGCGTGGAGGTCGGCCTGGTTGGGTATATTGCCAGTAATGGGATTTCCAGTCTCCATTACGAATAATCCCTTTCCCCCCATACACATAATGTTAACAGAGATTTAAAAGAGTAACTGTTGAGTTTCTCGCGGACTCTTCACAACAGATAACAACCTTCTGAACCCCGCAGTAGATTAAAAAATGACGATTTAAAAGTGCTTGTAAACAAGCATATTCTTAATAAAATTCTACATGTAAAAGTATGTTTGTTTGTAACCTTGTTGCGCCTTAACAACTTAACCACAAGGTGAATCAAAGTTTCGAATTAAAAAAATTAAATTTTATTAAAAAAAGCATTAGACATCTAGCTATCGATTCGTGCGAAGCCGGGTTGGGTCACTAGTTTATTATATTTTCGCCGACAGATGGAGCGCGAGTTCCGGGACTACCAGCGCGACAAACAGAGCGCGGCCAAGACGGCGATGCGGCAGCTCCTGCTCGAGACGCGATCCATCACACACAAGAGCCTCGCCGCCGTCAAGCAGAACAGCAGCGCCCTGCAGCAGATACAGGACACGCTCGTGCACGATGCCAGGCAAGTACAGCATGCGGCACTACTGTAGGAGTGCTTACAGGACGCGGCACTAGGAACGTACAGGACCCGGCACTAGGTTGTACAGGACGTGGCACTAGTGCCTACAGGACGTGACACTAGTGCCTACAGGACGTGACACTAGTGCCTACAGGACGTGACACTAGTGCCTATAGGACGTGACACTAGTGCCTACAGGACGTGACACTAGTGCCTACAGGACGTGGCACTAGTGCCTACAATACGCGACACTAGTGCCTACAGGACGTGTCACTAATGCCTACTAGACGCGGCACTAGTGCCTACAGGACGTGACACTAGTGCCTACATTACGCGACACTAGTGCCTACATTACGCGACACTAGTGCCTACAAGACGTGACACTAGTGCCTACAGGACGTGACACTAGTGCCTACAAGATATGGCACTAGAGCCTACATTACGCGGCACTAGTGCCTACAGGACGTGACACTAGTGCCTACATTACGCGACACTAGTGCCTACAAGACGTGACACTAGTGCCTACAGGACGTGACACTAGTGCCTACAGGACGTGACACTAGTGCCTACTGGACGTGATACTAGTGCCTACAGGACGTGACACTAGTGCCTACATTACGCGACACTAGTGCCTACAGGACGTGACACTAGTGCCTACAGGACGTGACACTAGTGCCTACAGGACGTGACACTAGTGCCTACAGGACGTGACACTAGCGCCTACAGGACGTGACATTAGTGCCTACAGGACGTGACACTAGTGCCTACAGGACGTGACACTAGTGTCTACAGGACGTGACACTAGTGCCTACAGGACGCGACACTAGTGCCTACAGGAGGTGACACTAGTGCCTACAGGATGCAGTAGATTTAAAAAATGACGATTTAAAAGTGCTTGTAAACAAGTGTATTTGAATAAAAAGTATTGTATCCAGGTACCTAGCGCTGGACCACATACCGGAGGAGAGGCAGCAGATCATCATGAGCTACCTGGAGGAGCTGGAGAAGAAGGGCCCACCGCCGCCGCCCACCGCCACCGAGCCCTCGCGCCGCTCCAAGCAGTGATCAGGTAACCTTCGCGCAACGGGGAGCGAGGGGGAGGGATTGGTTTGGGCAGCCCCCTTGCTAACAATACACTATCAGGTCGACTTTCCTACGGTTTCCTCCAAAAACCATTTTGGTTAATTCTTGTTGAATTCGTCACGATGGGCTAACTGACCTGCTTTATCCTCACCTATCATCCTTCACTGGTGCCCCGCCGGTGTATACCGATAGCGCAGGCGGGGTTACCACTCCATTATCGTCCTTTATAAAAAAACTTCGGGCAATACAATACATGAAACCGAAGTGAAGGGAGTGTTTTTTTATCGTGGCGAATACACCTGGAATTCAATACGATGGTTTCCAGGGGAGACCGCGTGGCGGTCGACCTTACAGGGTATATTGCTAGCAATGGGACTGGTAGCCCGTATTATTTACAATCCCCCTCCCCCCTAAGGCACTGTTCATAAGTTGCATAAAAAATGGTCCAAGAATCTTTTTCAACCATTTCACATTACTTTATTTACATATTTTTTTTTATACAACTTAGAATGGCAAACAAACCGACAGTCCACCTGATGGAAAGTGGTAACCGTCGCCTATAGACATGAGCAGTACCATGGACATAACAGAGTGTACTGTTTCGCCCATGGTACCCCGCATGCGTTGCCATTCCTGAGGACTCAGATGTTATTCCTCTGTACCGTGTAAATTCACTGCCATATCGCACCCTTCAAACCGAAACACAGCCATGCAAACACAACTGCTTCACGGTTGAAACACGAATGGGACAGTGGTACCCAAGTAATCGACTTTTGTACAAAGTCTCCCTCTAGTGGTTATATGTTTTGTTTATCCCATTCCAGCCTCACACGACGCCGGCAGAGGACGCGGTGGGATAGAATGCAGAATGTATATTTCGAGTCATTACATAAAGCGCACTAGTGATATAATTTGTATGGAATAAATGAATTGATTTGAATGGTACAGTGTTTTATTTAGAAATAAATTTATTTATTTATTTATTTGTTATAAGTTACAATAACAGTTTGCAAACAGAAATGAGCCATTAAAAGGAAAACAATACAAAAATGTATCAATACGCAGTGTGGAGTACAGGCCACAGGGGGAAAGGGATTGTTAGTAATGGAGACTGAGAATCCCATTGCTAGCAATATACCCAACCAGGTCGACCTCCTCGCGGTTCCCCCTGGAAACTATCATGGTTAATTCCTGATGAATTCATCATGACGGGCTAACTGGCCTGTTTTCATTCTCACCTATCACCCTTCACTGGTGCTCCGCCTGCGTATCCCGTGAGCGCAGGCGGGGCTACCGTACCATTTTCATTCAACAAAAAAATACCCTCCATAAGGTTACAATACCAGGGGGAGACGATGACGAACAAAAAAAATGGCCGCGCGGAAATAGTCTTAATAGATGGCGTTACTAGTCGCAATTTACTATTAATGCTTCCGTAAGTCTTAGAAAACAAACAAAATCATTTATAAAATATGTTTAAGGTAAAACACCGCAGTGGAAGCGTTTATAAGGGAATGTTCTCTGTCTGTCGAGGAGGACTAACCTGGCATCGGCTTTCTGTATTTTTCTGCTGTAGGTTATAGGTAGTTCTTCCTCAACTCCTATATGCACTCACGAGGTTTTACAGGTTCTTCAGGGCACATACAGTTTAAAACACACAAAATCACATTTATTTTCAGTCCGCGCACACGCCTCCATTCGGTCAGTACTTTTTTGTTATTCGTCAAAGTAAAGTGGGAGAAAAACAATAATGATGGACTCCAATATTGTAAACAAACTGTGCTTTATTATAAAGGGATAAGGCTTTATTTTGAACAAAATATGTATAGTTTTATTTTAAAAATCTCCTAAAAACGTAAAAATGAATAAAACAGATTCTTAAACCAAATCTCATTAGTTATATTAAAATTCAAAAATTGTTTTATTTCTATCAGGAAACTATTATGCTTCGATCTAATTAGCATTGTTTAGTTAACGCGGTCCTGCTACAAGTTTGTACACATCATTTCACAGATGGCGCTGTTTCTATTTAGTGCACTACTAAATCTGTTTTACCCGTTCACCTGAAATTTCTAGATACAGCGTTGCCAGATTGGGTACTCTTGTCACAATTATGGATAAAAATTAATTGTTCGCGAAACAAAAAAATCTTGGTAAAATGTTCGAAAATAAGTCAAAAAGCTTTGGAGAAGTTTGCTTATTTTTTATTTTTTTTTTTTTTATATTTCATTTATTTATATTTTTATTTATTTATATTTTTATTTTACATTTGTGGTATCTGTAAATCAGACAGCGTTATATAATTAGTATAGTATTTTTTTGTCGTTCTCTTTGAGGTTACATGGCAAAATGTAGAGAAATGGATACAAATTTGTGCTCGAGTACAATGAAGAAAGTTCTGCAGATTTGAAGAAAAAATATTTAACATTTGAGTAACAATTAATTATTTTAATGGCAACCCTGCGGTTAGAGATCTACCTACATTGTGTTGGCATGTTATTGGGATTAATAAGCGACTACGTGTATTTCTGTTTGTAAATTTTAATTGTGACCTAGCTTGTTCTAACTGGACTTTGACAAGTACAAATCAGATGACAATGCAATATTAATATGACATAGGAACTTCGCAATTAAACGATGCAACCCCAGTGAGTTTGGGCTCATTTGATTCGTCTTGACAAGTACTTTGATACTAGATGGTAACCAGGATCTGGTGTTGTAGCTGGAAGGTGGCCATAGGAACTCCGTAATTAAACAACGCAACCCCATCGAGTTTGGGCTCGTTTAACTCGTCTTGACAAGTGCTTTGATACCAAATGGTAACCAGGGTCTGATGATGGAGTTGCAAGGTGGCCATAGGATTTCCGTAATTAAACGACGCAACCCCATCGAGTTTGGGCTCGTTTAACTCGTCTTGACAAGTACTTTGATACTAAATGGTAACCAGGGTCTGATGATGGAGTTGCAAGGTGGCCATAGGATTTCCGTAATTAAACGACGCAACCCCATCGAGTTTGGGCTCGTTTAACTCGTCTTGACAAGTACTTTGATACTAAATGGTAACCAGGGTCTGATGATGGAGTTGCAAGGTGGCCACAGTAACTCCGTAATTAAACGACGCAACCCCATCGAGTTTGGGCTCGTTTAACTCGTCTTGACAAGTACTTTGATACTAGATAGTAACCAGGGTCTAATGATGGAGTTGCAAGGTGGCCATAGGAACTCCGTAATTAAACGACGCAACTCCATCGGGTTTGGGCTCGTTCAATTCGTCTTGACTAGTACTTTGATACTAAATGGTAACCAAGGTCTGATGAAGACGTTTGCTTGGGCATCTCTGTCCCATTCGTGTTTCTACCGTGAAGCAGTTGTGTTTGCATGACTGTGTTTCGGTTTGAAGGGTGCAATTTGACTGAATTTACTGAATACAGAGACAAGACCTTAATCCTCAGAAATGGCAACGTATGGGGGGTATCATGGGTGAAATAGTACAATCTGTTATGCTCTTGTCTATAGGTGCCGGTTACCACTTTCCACTTGTTTGCCATTGTAAGTTGCATAAAAAGACACCTGTCTCAACAGTCGTATCTCAGTTTTTTTAAGTCATCTTTCATTCATCATGGGTGTAATATCAAATTTTAATTTTATAAATTTTGCTAGAGAATTGTGTCTTCAGAATCGACTCCAATGTAATGCATTGAATCACAAAGCGGACGATAACAGCTCCTAGAGGCCTGTAAGGGCCTGTAAAGGACCCATCATGCAGCCCACGGAGTATTTTTATTTCAATAAAACATTTATTGGAACTGTTAAGAAAAACAGATCACAAGAATTAGAATTCTAAATCCTCGGACGAGAGTCGAATTTTCCTCGACGGTAGATCCCAAACGCGTACAATGCTGGCACTATCGCCCGCTGCTATACGACATGATCTGAAAAATAAATAAAAAAAATGTAAAATAGTTTTTTTAATGGCTGAGAATGGAATAATATATACCAATTATTTTAATTTAAAAAACAAATTACAGAGCCGATTTTGATAAATATTTGATTGGACTAATCTACCAGTACATTGTTTGAGATGAAAAAAAAAAGAAATTGATTGCCAATTGATGGAGGTATGAGGTAAGAAACTTACTTTAACTCTTATTTTAAAAAATCGATTAATAAATAATTCTGTTTAAAAATAAAAACAAGTTTTGATAACATAATCCGCCATCTTGAAATGGCGGCCATATTGTATTTAATGTGATGCCACTAACTTGTTGTTTTCTACTCTTTAAGACCTTTCACTTGACACCCATAATAAGAAATACGGGGACCTCTATCCCACTTGAGAGAACGGGATTATTTTTTTAATCGAAGATAATGGAATGATAGCCCAGTCTGCGCTATCGATATACGGTAACGATGTAAAGAGGTTTCTTCAGGTCGGCAACGCGCGCGTAATACCTCTGGTATTGCAGGCGTTGATAGGCTACGGTAACCGCTTACCATCAGGTGGGCCGTATGCTTGTTTGCCACCTCAGTGGTATAAAAAAAAAACATAACTATTAAATTAAACACACACCAATTACGAGTATATTATCGTTCTTAAATCTTGTAGTATATAATTTATATATTTTTTTTTAATGGATGAAAATGGTAACCCCGCCTGCGCTAATGGGATACGCTGGCGGAGCACCAGTGAAGGGTGATCGATGAGGATGAAAACAGGCCAGTTAGCACATTATGATGAATTCATCAAGAATTAACCACGATAGTTTCCAGGGGAAACCGCGAAGAGGTCGATCTGGTTGGTTATATTGCTAGCAATGGGATTCTCAGTCTCCATTACTAACAATCCCTTTTCCCCCCTATAATTTATAATTATAAACATACATAGGACATAGAGAAACCTAATCATGTAATTCTACTAATTAATAAATATATTAAGAAATATTTGTATAGATTAAAAACACCTCTGAACTGTTTCGTGGCTCCAACAATACTGACTGTCTTTTTTCGTTTTTGAATTTTATTTTTACAACACAGGGGGCAAACGGCTCACCTGATGGTAAGTGACTACCGCCGCCCATGATCACCCACAACAGCAACGGCATTGCAGGTGTGCTGCCGGCCTTTTAAAAAGGAATATGCTCTTTTCTTGAAGGTTATGTTGTCGTATCGGTTCGGAAATACTGCTGCTGGAAGTTGATTCCAAAGAGTGGTTGTGCGTGGGAGAAAGTGCCTTGAAAAATGCACGGTGGAGGACCGCCACTCATCCAAATGGTTGGGATGGAAAAATTGTCCACTGGTCCTTGTCCATATACGCTCCAATACCACATTTCCGGTTGAAATCACCGGAAGCAACAACAAATGGCAAATTGAAGATGTTTAACTTACCCACTCTGGTTGACACTCAGCGAGGTGACTGTGCCCTCGCCAGCAAACCCGTCGACCGGCAAAGTGCGGCCGCTGCATACATTGTAGACGGCCAGCGAGTGTTTCCTCTGTGGGTCAGCGGCCAGCCCGAGAACGACCACGCTCGGGTTGTTTGGTAACCAGCACATACTCGATATGGGAACGTCGAGGCAGAGCACCTGCCGCGTGGATATGTGTATAATAGTGAGTATACCGACTCAGTGGAGTCAATAAATAGATAGATACCAGAGGGAGACTTTATACAAAACTCGTTTGCTTGGCCACCTCTGTCCCATTCGTGTTTCAACCGTGAAGCAGTTGTGTTTGCATGGCTGTGTTTTGGTTTGAAGGGTGGGATATGGCGTGAATTTACAGGGTACAGAGAAATAACACCCGAGTCCTCATGAATGGCAACGCATGGGGGGTATCATGGGCGAAACAGTATACTCTGTTATGTCCACGGTACTGCTCATGTCTATAAGCGACGGTTACCACTTTCCACCAGGTGGGCCGTCAGCTTGTTTACCATTCTAAATCGTATAAAAAAATAGATAGATAGATAATTTATTTACATTACTTACAGCACACAAATTATAACATTTATAGATATACATAAAAAGCGAGATAAGAGAAATGATTAAAAAAAATACATAAAGCCAAGTACAATTTTTCCTTTCGTGCGTGTGCCAAAACAATACAAAATGGCCACAACTCAGTTTATCGCTTCGCCCTCAAAAGAGCAAAGCACTGATATTCTGTTGCGGCCAAAGGGAAATATAACCTTATAAATTTAGTTAGGGTGTTATTTATCCGTGTAAATAATTGAAATTACTTACATACTTGCAGATAGGTCCCTTAAATTGTCGTTTTATATATTTTGCTTTTTGTTTTGTTGCTTTTTTGTTTTTCATTCTTTTATCTCTTTTACTGTGTATTATTTTATTTATTTATTTATTCATTAGTACATATATGTGTACATGGCGGACTTAATGCTGAAAGCATTCTCTCCCAGTCAACCGTAGGGAAGTGGCAGAATACACGAATGCGGTACTAGTAATTATTGATATACATACATACTAAAATTACATATATAAACGAATAAATATATATGAATAACAAATATACTTACACATATATGATATATACTATATTATACACGAATTTGGGAATAATATAAAGCACTTACTGCTCGGATAAAGATAAAAAGTAAGCGTGAACGCTTTTTTTGAAAGACGGTTTAGTCGGTATTATGTATATGTTTGTATTGTAATTTGTGTGCTGTAAGTAATGTAAATAAATTATCTATCTATCTTTATAAGTTTTATTAAAGTCCATTCAATAGTTTAATTTTTAAATCAAACTTACTGGTTTTCCCACAATTGAAGTCCACTTTCAATATTTAAATACTTACCTTCAAAGGAGCAGCCTGATTCATGTCGTAAACCTTTAGTTCCGAGCCAATGGACACGGATGCGAAGACTCCAGGCCTCTGGAGACTGAAGGCCACCTCCAAAATACAAGTGGAATGCCCCTCCAGCACTTCGTACACTGGGTCTAGCACATTACTTCCGGCAATCTGCCGACACGACTTCGCTCTGCAAAGGTAGAGAGCCCCAGACTTCGTTCCGACGACAAACACATCGTCGGCGACCTTGTCGTCGCTCGGCCGTAGAGGATAACTCTTTATAAAGTCAAAACAAGTAATGTCAGGCGTCGCCAGTTTCCTGGAACCGTTCACAGCGTAAGAGACTACATTCTCGAAGACCTTGGAACTCGAGTTGACTTGCCACACGTTTATTGTGCCGTCGCTCCCAGAGGAGAAAAGAATTTGATCGGCCGCGCCTCGCCTTTTCCCGGTATTCTTTATTTGCATCGTCAAAAATATGTTTGCTAAAGACTGATCGGCCCATAGTAGGGCGCTTACCCTTTTAGAGCCGTGGCAACCCGACGGGGAAGTCAGTTGGGCGCCTTCGTGGTAATCCAAAGAGTTCCTCAAGTTGCAAATGACTACTTCTCCAGAGGTGGTCGCGTAAGCTAGCAACGCGGCCACGGAAGGGTGGTACTGTACCACGGAGACGCAATTTTTTTCAGTAATATCCAACGCTTGGACTAGCTTATCGCCAGCTGTGCGTTTGACGGTAAAGATCCTGATTAAACCGTCATGTTCACACCAATTCTCGTGGTGGGTGTAACCTATTGATACAGCTAACGAGTTACCAGCACTGCTCCAAGATAAACTTAATACACAGGGCGACTGGTGATCCCCGCTGCCGAGCCTGTGCTCCGTTTTCACTTCAATCTCTTGGAATAACTTCGCCGATACCAGTTCCTCGTCATCAGAGTCTGATGAATTGTCGATAATTTCCTTGTCATTTTGATTTAACTGGTCCATCATGGCCGGGACCACTCTCCTTAAGAACTCGTTGAGTCCAGGCGGCGGGTACTGCCTTAAAACAGACTCTGTAGCGTTCAAGTCCTCAGGGGTGACATTGCATCCGCTGTCCACGGACAGGTTAGTTTGTGAAGACGCACCAACTTCTGCGAACTCGCTTGTCTGAGTACCATTATCAGATTCGGAGCTCTTGTTTCTAGTTACAGATTCGAAGCCCACAACTTCACTATCATAACCGCTTAGATTAGACATTATTTTTACTTCGAAATTCTTTCTTTCTATTTTACTTTTATCGCTGAAAATACTTGTGTATTTTTATTTAGGTTGTGTTTTGTTTGGACGCGTTGCTATGGAGACGGGGTTTGTTTTGTGATTACAAAAAGAAATGGCAAATAACTGACAGTTCAGTTAATTAAAAAGGTTATTATCAAGTTTACGGCTTTTGGCCACAGCAGAGTATTACAGAAATCAGATATTTATTATCGGATACCAAAGGGAGACTTTGTATTTTGTTTAACTCCGTCAGTTGTGAACCCACTTGGTAAATTCCTTTTTTTATCTGAAAGGACGTACTTAAAGATTGGTCGTGTAGAAAGTTTATCGAAATCGGTTCAGCAGTCTAGTTTTGAAACCGAAATAACTGATTTTGGCACAATAGAAATCTTTTTTTTTTGTGGATTTTTTAACAAAGAAATAAATACATAATGCCGTGCGGTCCCTGCATAGAATAGGCCACCCCTTCCTTTTCCGTGGGTGTCGTAAGAGGCGACTAAGGGAGGGCGAGGGACGGGCAGCAGCGTCCCTCTTAAAACATCTTCGAAGCCTAACTGCGGTTACCAATCCGCCTGCCAAGCGTGGCATTACTGGCAAAATCCGCGTTATGGGAGAGACCTATGTCCAGCAGTGGAAAGTTAACAGCTGATAAGGTGAAGATGATGGTGATGAAATAAATAAACAAAATATTGTATTAGTTTTTATTTCCACAATGTCCATTGGTATTTCTAACGCCATACATTTTAATTTACAACATAAAACAATTAAAGCTTCTCGTTCATTTAAACGGAACACAGGACGCCATGTTCTATCGTCTGCTATGCTTTTGTCCTGTAAATAAAAAAAAATACAACAATTACCAGAGGGAGACTGTACAAAAGTCTTTTGCTTGACCACCTCTGTCCCATTCGTGTTTCTACCGTGAAGCAGTTGTGTTTGCATGGCTGTGTTTCGGTTTGAAGGGTGCGATATGGCAGTGAATTTACACGGTACAGAGGAATAACACCTGAGTCCTCAGGAATGGCAACGCATGGGGGGTATCATGGGCGAAACAGTATACTCTGTTATGTTCACGGTACTGCTCATGTCTATAGGCGACGGTTACCACTTTCCATCAGGGGGGCCGTCAGCTTGCTTGCTTGTGAATAGTTCAAGTGAAATACAGTGACATAAATACAGACTGAAATATACACATAAAGGTACAAAAGGCGGTGTTATCGCTAGGGCGATCTCTTATAGACAACTTTTGGTTAAAGGAGAACTCCTCGCAGGCGAGGTTATTCTTTGATGGATGAAAATGGTATGGTAGCCCCGCCTGCGCTAACGGGATACGCTGGCGGAGCACCAGTGAAGGGTGATAGATGAGAATGAAAACAGGCCAGTTAGCACATCATGATGAATTCATCAGGAATTAATGATAGTTTCCAAGGGGAACCGCGAGGAGGTCGACCTGGTTGGGTATATTGCTAGCAATCGGATTCTCAGTCTCCATCACTAACAATCGCTTTCCCCCCGCGCAGGCGGGGTTACCATTCCTTTATCACCCATTAAAAATACTCGTATGCGCTATTGGTAAACGCTGGCGGGGCACCAGCCAGAGATGATAGGTTTATTTTTTTTACAACACAGGGGGCAAACGAGCATGCACTTCACCTGATGGCAAGTGACTACCGCCGCCCATGATCACCCGCAACACCAGCGGCATTGCAGGTGTGTAGCCAGCCTTTTAAAAAGGAATATACTCTTTTCTTGAAGGTTACGATAAAAAGGCAGGTCGGTTAGGCCACCGTGACGAATCTACTTGGAACTCAGCACGACGGTCTCCAGGGAAGCTTCGTGTTGTTCCCCACAGCGTGTGTGCGTGTGTGTGTGTGTGTGAGCGCGCGCGCGCGCGCGTGTGTGTGTGTGTGTGTGTGTGTGTGTGTGTGTGTGTGTGTGTGTGTGTGTGTGTGTGTGTGTGTGTGTGTGTGTGTGTGTGTGTGTGTGTGTGCGTGTGTGCGTGTGCGTGTGTGCGTGTACGTGTGTGTGTGCGTGTGCTAGAGTGTGCGTGCGCGTGCGTGTGCGTGTGCGTGTGCGTGCGTGTGCGTGTGCGTGCGTGCGTGTGTGTGCGTGCATATGTGTGCGTGTGCGTGCGTGTGCGTGTGAGTGTGCGTGTGAGTGTGCGTGTGCGTGTGCGTGTGCGTGTGCTAGTGTGCGTGTGCGTGTGCGTGTGCGTGCGTGTGCGTGTGCGTGTGCGTGTGCTAGTGTGCGTGTGCGTGTGCGTGTGCGTGTGCGTGTGCGTGTGCTAGTGTGCGTGTGCGTGTGCGTGTGCGTGCGTGTGCGTGTGCGTGTGCTAGTGTGCGTGTGCGTGTGCGTGTGCGTGCGCGTGCGTGCGTGTGCGTGTTCGTGCGTACCCGTGCACGCGCCGCAGATGCCGCGCGGCGTAGTGTCGGCAGCGGTACACGCGGCCGCACAGCCCGCAGCGCGCGGCGCGGCCGCCGTGGCACGCGCGCCGGTGCGCCTGCAGCCCGCTCGCCGCCTTGAACGTCGCCGGGCACTGCGGGCACTGCGGCAGGCGGGGGGAGGGGGGCGTCACAACACACGGGTAGCCAGTACACCACACCTCACCAGAGGGAGACTTTGTACAAAAGTCGTTTGCTTGGCCACCTCTGTCCCATTCGTGTTTCTACCGTGAAGCAGTTGTGTTTGCATGGCTGTGTTTCGGTTTAAAGGGTGGGATATGGCGTGAATTTACACGGTACAGAGGAATAACACCTGAGTCCTCAGGAATGGCAACACATGGAGGGTAACATGGATGAAACAGTATACTCTGTTATGTCCATGATACTGCTCATGTGTATAGGCGACGGTGACCACTTTCCATCACGTGGGCCGTCAGCTTGTTTGCCTTTCTAAGTTGTATAAAAAAAACCTATTACATAGTACATTTCATCATTCATCATTTTTGAGATTATCCGTCCACTGCTGGACATAGGCCTCCCCCATAGACTGCCATAAAGAACGGTCCTGAGCCACCTGCATCCACTAACTCTTTGCAATACATTTGAGATCGTCACTCCATCTTATGAGGTTCATCCTACACTGCGTTTGCCCCTAAGCGGTGGCCACTCAAGAGCCTTTTTTTTCCCCATCGGTTGTCGGTTCTTTGAGCTATATGACCAATATAATGGTAACCCCGCCTTCGCTGTCAGTATACGCTGGCGAGGCACCAGGGAAACATTATAGATGAGGACGAAATCGGATCAGCCAAACCATTTCACCAACGTATCAGTTATGAAGGTTTCCAGAGGGAACCACGTGAAGGTCGACCTGACACCTAACTGCGGTTGCCAAGCGTGGCGACTATTGCCAAAACTCCCGTTAAGGGGGAGGCCTATGTCGAGCAGGCGGTATGACGAGCTGATGTAGGCGTACCGTGAGCGAGCGATGCGTGCGGTGCGAGTGCTGGTGCTGGGCCAGCAGCCGCGCGGCGTGGAAGCCGGCGCCGCACGACTCGCAAACGAACGGCTTCTCGCCGCGGTGGCGCCGCTCGTGGTTCTGCGGCGAGACAAACAAACATAAACATAGACACAGACTTTTTTTACAACACATGGGGCAAACGAGCAATCGGCTCACCCGATGGTAAGTGACTACCGCTGCCCATGATCACCCACAACACCAACGGCATTGCAGGTGTGCTGCCGGCCTTTTAAAAAGGAATATGCTCTTTTCTTGAAGGTTACGTTGTCGTATCGGTTCGGAAATACCGCTGCTGGAAGTTGATTCCAAAGAGTGGTTGTGCGTGGAAGAAAGTGCCTTAAAAAACGCACGGTGGAGGATGGAGGAAGCCGGGGCGGATTGTTAATTTACTTATATAATTAACGCGCGCTCAATGGTTTACCAGAGGGAGACTGTACAAAAGTCGATTGCTTGGGTACCTCTGTCCCATTCGTGTTTCAACCGTGAAGCAGTTGTGTTTGCATGGCTGTGTTTCGGTTTGAAGGGTGGGATATGGCGTGAATTTACTGGGTACAGAGGAATAACACCTGAGTCCTCAGAAATGGCAGCGCATGGGAAGGTTATTATGGGCGAAACAGTATACTCTGTTATGTCCATGGTACTGCTCATGTCTATAGGCGACGGTTACCACTTTCCATCAGGTGGGCCGTTTGCCAATCTAAGTTGTATAAAAAAAAACGATGCTGGTGCTTCTTCTTTAATCTTTCGAGCTAAAATAAGCTATAATTTATTGTATCAGGCGGCGCATCAGACGGGCCGTACGCCACGCTACTCACCCGCATGCCCATGATGGCGGCGCTCTGGAAGTCGCAGTAGGAACACTTGAATTTCTCGTAGCCGTGCTTGGCGCGGTAGTGCTCGTTGAGACGGAACTTGTTCCCGAACTTTTTACCGCAGTGCTGTACACAACGTATTGTATATAACTAGCGATCCGGCCCGGCTTCGCACGGGTGCAATGCTGATACTAAATATACCTAGCTACTACAGAATGTCCTTATAAACAACATTTACAGCGGGGGAAAGGGATTGTTAGTAATAGAGACTGAGAATCCCATTGCTAGCAATATACCCAACCAGGTCGACCTCCTCGCGGTTCCCCCTGGAAACTATCATGGTTAATTCCTGACGAATTCGTCACGATGGGCTAACTGACCTGCGTTTTCCTCCTTACCTATCATGTGTCCCTGGTACTCCGCCAGCGTATACCAATAGCGCAGGCGGGGTTACCATGCCATTATCATCCATTAAAAAAAATACCTTCATAAAGTGTCAGCCAATTGAACTGATCGGTTATTTTATAGCATTTTATACGTGATTCTTTTTTTTATGGATAAAAATGGACTGGTAACCCCGCCTGCGCTATTGGTATACGCTGGCGGAGTACCAGGGACACATGATAGGTAAGGAGGAAAACGCAGGTCAGTTAGCCCATCGTGACGAATTCGTCAGGAACTAACCATGATAGTTTCCAGGGGGAGCCGCGAGGAGGTCGACCTGGTTGGGTATATTGCTAGCAATGGGATTCTCAGTCTCCATTACTAACAATCCCTTTACCCCCATATGTGATTCTTTACATTGATATAACATTTTTATTTACGAACCGATTGAAATAAAACAAACACTAAATGTTAAGTGGGGCAAACCGCGACGCGTTAGTGAAAACTGTATTCAAATCGGTAAAGCCGTTTCTGAGATTAGCGCGCACAAACGTAAAGACTAACAGACAAAATTCTAAAAATCATTGTTTCTGGGTTCTATTGCGTTCATAAAGCCTCCATACAATAATTTTTGCCAACTAAGACAGACTCGTTCAGACAAGTGTTACCTCACAGACGGGCCCCAGGCCGGCATGTTTGACGGCCTTGTGCATCCTCAGGCTGGCCCTCTGCATCGTTTTGTGACAGACATCACACTCTGTCAGCTCTCGACCCTGGGGGGAAGGGATTGTTAGTAATTTTTGTTTAATAGGTGAAAATGGAATGGTAACCCCGCCTGCGCTATCGGTATACACCGGCGGGGCACCAGTGAGGGGTGATAGGGTTTTTTTTTATACAACTTAGAATGGCAAACACGCTGACGGCCCACCTGATGGAAAGTGGTAAGCGTCGCCTATATACATGAGCATTATCGTGGACATAACAGAGTGTAGTGTTTCGCCCATGATACCCCCCTATGCGTTGCTATTCCTGAGGACTCAGGTGTTATTCCTCTGTACCCTGTAAATTCACTGCCATATCCCACCCTTCAAACCGAAACACGGCCATGCAAACACAACTGCTTCACGGTTGAAACACGAATGGGACAGAGGTACCCAAGCAATCGACTTTTGTACAAAGTCTCCCTCTGGTAACGTGAGGGTGAAAGCAGGTCAGTAAGCCTATCATGAAGAATTCCGTGAAAATTAACCAGTTTCCAGGGGGAACCGCGTGGAGGTCGACCTGATAGGGTACATTGCTAGCAATGGAACTGTTAGATCCTATTACTATCAATCCCTTTTCCCACGGGATTGTTAGTAATGTGGTATACCAATCCCATTGCTAGCAATATAGCCCCTGGAAACCATCGTGCTGTATTCCAGGTGTATTCATCACGATGGGCTAACTGACCTACCTCTTTATCCTCACCAATCATGTGTCCCTGGTACTCCGCCAGCGTATACCAATAGCGCAGACGGGGTTACCATTCCATTATCACCCATTAAAGAAAAGACCTACTTTTTACCTTCCTTGGTATTGCAGGCGTTCATAAGCTACGGTAACCGCTTACCATCAGGTGAGCCGTATTGCAGTATGAAAAAAAATGTAAATTGGACTCTATTTTTCATGCTAAGCCTCTCATTTGGACCACTGGCGGTATGAGTCATGTCCAGTACAGCCAGCCCAGCTCTGGCAAGACGCACAGAAGCTTGCTGGTACCTTCACAGGCCTTACGGAGCGACCTCAGTTCCAAGGATTTCTAACCGTTGAGAGGCCACAGCTGCACGTTCCAGAAATGTGAAGCTCAGCTCCCGCCCCTCACCTCTCTTTGAAGATCAACTAGTTCTCTTTCCCCCCAATACATACGCACCGAGTCGTTGGCTTTCCGTTTCCTCTTCTTGGCCGTACACGTCGCCACGTGTTCTACGAGCAGTTCCCGATTTTCGAATTCGGATTTGCAGTACTGGAACAATGGATATCATCAGCCTTTCATCATCATCTTCACATCAGCCTTTAACTGTCCACTGCTGAGCATGAGCCTCTCTCTTGGGGTTTTACCAGTAGTCGCCACGTTTGACAGGCGGACTGGCAACCGATAGACTTTAAAAATTATTTAAAAATGCCGCTGCTGCCCATCTCTCGACCTCCCTTAGTCGCCTCTTACTACATCCACGGCATAGAATAGGCCACCCCTTCCTTATCCGTTGGTGTCGTAAGAAACGATGTAAGGGCGAGGGATGGACAGCAGCGTCCCTCTTAACCCTTTCAGTGCCATTGATTTTTACTCATATATACTTAAAAATGCCAAAGAAATCTTTGTCGTGTTGATGTCATTTATTTTATTTATTTATTTATTCATTAGTACATATATGTGTACATGGCGGATATACATATATGTGTACATGGCGGATGCTAGAAGCATTCTCTCCCAGTCAACCGTAGGGAAGTGGCAGAACACTCGAATGCGGTACTAGTAATTATTGATATACATACATACTAAAATTACATATATAAACGAATAAATATATATAAATAACAAATATACTTACACATATATGATATATACTATATTATACACGAATTTGGGAATAATATAAAGCACTTACTGCTCGGATAAAAATAAAAAGTGAGCGTGAACGCTTTTTTTGAAAGACGGTTTAGTCGGTAGTCTCTTAATAAAGAAAGAAAGAAAGAAAGAAAAAACTTTATTTTACAAGAAATATGCGACGGCACCCACACAGGGGTTAAAAAAAAATCCATATATTAAGAATTATAATAAAGAAACAACACAAAAAAATATTTATAAAAAAAAAATATATATATATATATAAAATTAAAAAAGAAAAATAAAACGATTCGTATGGCATCAGGAAGCGCGTTCCAGAGTCGTGAAGAATGTAGGAGAAGACTTTGAAGCGTAACCAGTACCATTTACCCTTGTCTCTAAAAAAAACTGTATCTCCTCCAAAAATTATCCAATTTTTATATTTTTTTTTACAGCAAGCTAAACAGCGACTGATTTCACGAGCGCTATGACGCTCGTGGCACTTTTAGTTGCAATGCGCACGAACGCGGTGGCGCTCGTCAGCACTCAATGGGTTAAAACATCTCCAAAACCCAACTGCGGTTGCTGATCCACCTGCCAAACTTGGCCATCATCGGCAAAACCCCCCAAAGGCGCAAGGACAAGGCTTATGTTCAGCAATGGACAGTTAAAGGCTTATGATATAAAGGCATATAAGTAAATATATCCCGGTCAGGCGGACAAAGCCGCGGGTAAAAGTAAGCAAAGAACACTTACTCCACATCGTGAGCACGCAGAGCCGTGCATTAGTACTCTATGTCTGTTCATTTTCTCCTTCAGTACATAACTGTCGCACAGATCACACTTGACCTTCCTCTTGTCAGCGCCGGGGTGACTCCGCGCCATATGCGTGTCAATACTCCTCACCGACAGATCCTTCTGACACAGTTTACATATCACACGTTTCTTTTTACCCGCACTAAATATAACATCGTAAGGTTGATCTATTATTTCCGCTTGTTTAACTTCGTTCACATCTATTTCCGTTGTTTCTGTTAATTCTTTCATTTCGTTGTCCGTTTCCGTTATTTCTAAATATATTTCCTTGCTATCAACATGTTCTGCGTCTATAGTGTCGCACAATATGTTCTCAATTAAGTATTTCAAAGGTTTATCGTCTTCGTCTTCTAGTACATTTGTAATTTCATCATTTTTCAATTCGCTGTTTCTATCAATTCTCTCCGTTTCCGTTGCTACCGTTTCATCGTCATTATTTGTAACGATGCTAGATTCCGTTGTGTGATGGAGTGCAACTCCGTTATGTGCATTGTCCAACTCTAGTTTCAATTTTAATAATACAATTTCGGCCTCTTTGCATTTCTTTCGAAATTTCAAATACGAGTTAAGAAAGTTTATACATTCCGTACACATGTTCTGCGGTAACCCATCGTTGAATTCAATCTGGAACAATAATAGATATTGCTAAAAAGTAGTTTTAGTTATATCATCTATTATTTTTTAAATTTTTACAAAATTCACATCTCCCCTCTTAAGGAGAGGAGATGGCAACTAACCCCCGGCAGAAGCACAGTCGGCCGGGGTTCAGGGCCGACTGTACTTTCTTTCTTAAAGCACCGCTTTCTGCATCTTTCCCGGGAGTGAGCCGCCTCGGAATCCCAACCGTCTGAGATGTTGTTCCAGACTGGTTGGGATAAGACCGTTCACCGACAAAACTTATTTTTAACTTATTTTTATTATTATTATTTCAGCCATTAACTGTCCTCTGCTGGACACAAGCCTTCCTCATAAGGGGAGTTTTGCAAGTAGTTGCCATATTTGACAGGCGGGCTGACAACTGCCGTTAGGCTTTGCAGATGTTTTAAGAGGGACGCTGCTGCCCGTCCCTTATTTGCCTCTTACGACACCCACGGGAGAGGACGCGGTGGCCTATTCTATGCCGATGCACACATGGTGAATAAATAAATAAATATTGCAAACTGATTTATAAGTGATGGGGTTATGGGGTAATAAACATATAAAAATACAACCGAATTAAAAAACCACCTTCTTTTTAAATTCGGTTGAAAAGTAGATTATAAATATTTATACAACTTATTATTTATTATTATTATTTATTTTTTTATATATTTTTTTATACAACTTAGAATGGCAAACAAGCTGACGATCCACCTGATGGAAAGTGGTAACCGTCGCCTATAGACATGAGCAGTATCGTGGACATAACAGAGTATACTGTTTCGTCCATGATACCCCCCATGCGTTGCCATTCCTGAGGACTCAGGTGTTATTCCTCTGTACCCTGTAAATTCACTGCCATATCCCACCCTTCAAACCGAAACACAGCCATGCAAACACAACTGCTTCACGGTAGAAACACAAATGGGACAGACCAAGACAGACCTTGTGGCCAAGCAAACAACTTTTGTACAAAGTCCCCCTCTGGTAAAATACAGCAGTACCCTACACATGAACAGGACTGCAAACATCACAGTTTATCATCATCACTAAATTTGATATAGTATTGTTCAGAGCATAATGCATGCTCCTACTACCAAAATTGCTTTGCGACTTTGTGACACTGTTGTTTTTTGAATTAAGGACAAGTTTCCAGGGCGAACACCGTCTTATCTGTCTTGGTTATTCTAATATTCAAATATTATAATTTCTATGTTTCTATGGGTTGTATGTGGTCTAGGGTTTCTATGTAGTTAAAGTAGAAGGACATTTTTTTTTATTATTAATGGGTGATAATGAAATGGTAACCCTGCCTGTACTATCGGTATACGCTGATGGGACAGTAGTGAGAAGGTCGACCTTATAGGATGTATTGCTAGCAATGGGTCATTTATTCATCCCATTACTAACAATCCCTTTCCCCCGAACGACATGTTTAGGCCCCTATCTCTCTCAAACTTGCTATCTAACTCAGAAATGGAGTGTCACACAAAAAAATGCACATGACCAAAGTTCTCTAGGAACCCTACCTTATCTATAAAAAGGGGGGGATTATATCGACATTAAAAAGTAGAAATTTTCCCAAGTCCCATATTTTTTGGTAAAAAAAAAAATTTTTTTCGGCTTTTCAATAGTGTTCCCCTATCCATACATCTCAACTCCAACAACCGCCCCTAAGGGTATCCACTGACCATATATTATTAATTGCACTTGAAAAAAAGGATACAGTGATTTGTTTAACAACTTGTTAGCAAGGGAGGGCTTAACTCTATAAGAGATCACTTCCAATGAGATATTTTACCAAAGTAAATACACACCTTCACACCAGTTGAGATGTAAATCGATAGAGAATACCGTGCGTGGTCGCTGCTATTCACAAATATTGAATTCAAAGAAGATTTACTAAGACAAGTTCTGCAAACAGAAGAAAAATTCATGTTCCTCTTCGAATGTAACACGGGTAACAGAATTATATTCTTTTTTATAAATGTTGCATTGGAGTCGTAATATATTTGAATATATTTTCTTTAATAAAACAATATATAAGTATATTTTTTAATTTAATTTTCATTCAAGAAAATAAATAAAAATAAACAAGCCCAACACAGTAGTGTTGCCATATAAACTGGGCCGAAATTAGCTAAAACCTTACATGTCAAGTAGCCTAAAGAAGCCCGAATTTTTTTATTGCAATATAGCCTAAATCGTTCAATAATATACATATAAATATCATTTATAAGTTTAAAAACAATTTTAGGATTAATACATTTATTTTAACATATCACATAGTAAGCCATAATATTCTGAATACCCTCTTGACAATTTTAACAACACTATAATCAATAATTATGTATATAAATTAGGACAATAATAAATTTAGACCGTTGTAATTCTAATTAGGCAATTATAACGTTAATATTTTTGAATAACCTAGTTAGTAAATTTCAATTCTATAAATCATATCTAATCAGTAACATAACTAATGAATTTTAAGTTTAATAAAACATAACGGTACTTTCTAATTATAAATGAAATTGAATATTCTATACTTAGTAAAACTACACAGAGACCTACCCTTCCGTTTCTGTCGAGCGACTGCACCGCCTTTTACTCGTTGTCTAATACTTGCTTCCCGCTTACGGCGTGGCGGACGTTGTAGTGGGGAGAAATTAGTCAATTTCTTGACTGTTTTTTTAAATGACGACAACAAGTTGCTGAGATACATATGCGTGCTTATCGACTACTATCGGCACTGCCAGTTCGCACCTGCACTGCTCAGTTTGCTTCCACTTATCAGGCTATTTCTCTGCTCAATTCTCTGATTGCTCGGCAGCCAGATATTGACATATTTAATGACAAAATAGATATATTTTTAAAATGTTGTACAAAATTTGTAAGTTTGTAAAATAAACCTGTGGCTCATTACACGTTTTGGGAGACTGTAAGTGTGGTGAGTGATTTTCAAATAAATAAATAAATCCCTTACGTTACCTGTAATTTTGCGCGTCATCATCATTTGTATCTTTTTCATATGGAATTATAAAAATCGATTTTAATATAAACAAATAGAAGGGAAGAGATTGTTAGTAATGTGGACTGTCAGTCCCATTGCTAACAATATACCCTAACAGGTCGACCTCCCCGTGGTCGCCCCTGGAAACCATCGTGCTGAATCCCAAATGTATTCATCACGATGGGCTAACTGACCTGCATTTTCATTCTCATCTATCATCCCTCACTGGTGCTCCGCCGGCGTATACCGTTAGCGCAGGCGGGGTTACCATTCCATTATACTCGTAATTCATAAAAAAAAAATATGAACAAATAAATCCCTTTTAATATATTGTCTCAAATCAAATACTTATATAGTTAAACTTTTTGAATAAAAAACAAGCAACAGCTTCGATTGCAATCATTCGGATTACGGAGCGGTAATAAAAATTATTGTTCAAAGATGCTAAAATCTAAGTTTAATTAAAAATCTTTTTTCTTTCTTTCTATCTCACTACAACTGAAAAACTTATTAGGGGGGACTACATGGAGGTCGATCTGACAAGGTATATTGTTAACAATAGGACTGATACTCCATATTACTAACAGATTATCCCCCCTGCTCAATTTGTTGCCATTTGTCATACTATTTCTTCACTCAATGCTCCGATTGTTTAACAGTCAGATTTTAATATTCATAATGACAAATTAAGGAGGGAAAAAGCATGATTACTTATGAAGGCTAGTAGCACCATTGCTGGCAGTATAACATGTCAGCTGACTTCCACGCGGACATCTAGAAACCATTAATTCTTTTTTTTTATAATGTTCGCCCAATTTGTGGACAGGCTAAAGTCATTTAGACCATACCGCCTTGTCTGAAGTAATCTATGATAAATTCCTTAGTCTAACCCAACCAACCTCCTTTCAATTTCAGGTGCCCGACTGGGGCATACTGCTACTGCAGACAGGGATCTAGTAACCGAGTAAATGAATGATAATGGAATAGTTTCCAACCTTTTCATAATACTAATCGGAACTTTCTCAATCTAACTACAAGCTAAATCGGTAGTTATTACATTAAAATGTAATGTGTGCTTACAAAACTTTTAACAATAAATTAAAAAAAAAATAAAACAATGTATTTCAAATACATATTTTCAGCCTATACAAATATCTATTTTCAATTACCATATTCTTCAATTTTTTGTAAAATAGACAGAAATTAAAGAATTTAACTTTATAAATATGAAAAATACTACTTTATTTAAAGAGTAAACATATACTTCCATTTTTTTTTTTAACAATTTGGTTGATATTTGATACAAAAGACGATGACATTAGATACAAGATGGCTGAATTATAAAAAATATGGGTGCTGTTTAAAAAACAATGTAAAATATCTCTTAAAATACTATTGCTTTAGGAATACTTTAGTAATATTACATTTCGAAATGCGAGGTTTACAATTAACGTAAAAAAAAAATACTTTTATTAAACCATAATTAAATATATTTTTAAAAGAAGAAAGCCGTAAGAGACTGATAGATAGATAGATACTCTTTATTGTTCCCTCCAAAAGATTACAATAGTAAACTTATTATAAATATAAACAATTACAAGAAATAATCACAATGAGAGAACAATGGGCGACCTTATGGCTAACAGCGATCTCTTCCAGCCAACCTTTGGATGGAGAGGAGTAATTATCTTAGTGATGTTCACAATGAATGCATGGGTTTTGCCAAATACGATTTACTTTTAAGATTTTTCTTACACGCATTCACATCTGTATGGCGTTTTCGCTGTATGTGTTCTGATATAGTGCTTCAAATATCTACGTGTACTAAAACATTTTATACATACATTACAACTGTATGACTTTTCACCTGTATGTGTTCGCATATGTACCTTCAAATATACATTTCTTTGAAAACACTCCTTACACACGTCACAACTGTATGGCTTTTCCATGTGAACTGTAACACTTCTTGTCATGTTTACATCTGTATGGCTCTCCACGAGTATCCAATTCAGGTGTAGAAGGAGTTTTGCATTGTTTATATGATTTCTGGCCCATATGTACTGACATATGGTGTTCTATTGCATTATAGGACTTGAATGTCTCTCTGCATATATCACATGAGTACAATGTACCAGTTGCCACTGTCCTATCTTGGTGCTTGGATATGTGGACATCATCCTCAGTATACAGCACATTTTTACAACCATCTTTTGAACGTGACAAATGGTTTGCAGCTCCAGACGCTGTCCTTGTTTGAACGACTGTTGGTCCTATAACCAACTCGCTCTTTATTTCATGATCCTCGTACAGTTTTATAAGATTATCTTTTTCCTTGCCTGAACATGTGCGGTGGCCTACTGCTGACTGCTCAGTTGCGTCAACACACTCCGACTTTACAACTCCAGCTCCGTCTACTCCATACTGAAGGACATCAAGTTCACTCGTCTCTTGTTCAGTGTTACAACTCTCATACTGTTTTGTTGGTGGCTGACTGTCTTCACCAGAGAATATGTTTATATGTGCCGTTTCCTCAGTGGCAACACACTCTGTCTTCACAACTCCAGTTATATCTACATCGTACTCGATGATTTCTTGTTTAATCGATTGTTTCAGCACTGTGTCTTCTTCTGTTCTGGACTCTGGAGACTTTTTGTAAAATATGGGGAGGATCTCTTGTTTAATTCTGCAACAGACATGTGCACCAGCCCCTGGTACAATGACTGCATCAGTATCCGACTGTGGCTCCCGAGCTTCCTGCTTGACACGCACGGCGGTCACATCCGGCTGGCTCGCCGTTTTTTCTTGGCTTGCACTTTCAGAATGCATCTCGACTGCTGGCCTTGCAAATGCATTAAATATTACCAATATGTTGCCAAATGCATAATTGGAAACATCAGCTTTTATTGCCGTGCACAAAACATAAAGCCAAGTATGCTTCTACTATATTTCAATAATTCTATGTCATTGTTTTTCTAGAACTACCCTCACTTTTATATTAAAAGCTATTATTATGTAGGGTACTAAGATATAGTCTGTCATTACGTGGAGTACAGTGTTCACAATAAAAAAAATCATTACCAGTGGGAGACTTTGTACAAACGTCGTTTGCTTGGCCACCTCTATCACATTCGTGTTTCCACCGTGAAGCAGTTGTGTTTGCATAGCTGTGTTTCGGTTTGAAGGGTGGGATGTGGCGTGAATTTACAGGGTACAGAGGAATAACACTTGAGTCCTCAGGAATGGCAACGCATGAAGGGTATCATGGACGAAACAGTATATTCTCGTTATTTACATGCTGTTATTGCATGTTGTTGTTACGTGCTAAATTCCATATGTATTCATCACGATTTACCAAATGACCTGCTTTTTCATCCTCACCTATCATCTCTCACTGATGCCCCCCCACTGTATACCGATAGCGTAATCGGGGTTACCATTCCATTATCATCCATTAAAAAGACCCCCTCTTATGGAATAAAGGATCAAGAAAAATGAAGGACGTTAGATATATAGTTTGTTTTATATTATATAGAACATTATTATTTATAAAAAAATATTGCATGCCAAGCGTCCCAGCATCCTCCGCTGAATTAGCAATGTATTATATTGTTCGCCTTGCCACCGTCCACTGGACTAGTGGTCGCGATCCACCCCTGGTGTAGTCTTCGACAGTCTGTATGGATATCCGTTAAAGGAGATAAAAGGATGGTGAAATATTAAATTAATAAAATAAATTTTGAATTATAAAATATTATAATTATAACTGTTTTGTGCAAAATTTCAATATAAATAATGATATAATTATTAACAATTTTCAAATTCTAAGATGGATTTGTACTGAAAAGGGGTCCCGTGCTAAAAGTTTGGGACTCCTTGTATTTGTCTTGGAAAATACATATCATACAATCCGAAATCTAATATTGTAACTCCAATTTTAAACATTACTACGGCGAATCTACCATTAAATGAAATTAGAAATTTCGTATTTACGTTCGTACTTGAACTAAGAACAAGGAATTAAATTGAACGAGTGATAAAATTGTCAATTCATAGCAGGCTAGTGTATAAAAAATGTTGGCCGTATAACCCCACCAAATACAGATACAACCTGCTCGCATACTGTCTACATAAACTGTGTCCAATATATAATCTAGTAATGTAACATTTGTCATTGACAAATAATTGACATATCAAACATTGTCTATACACTAGCCTGCTACGAATTGAGAGAAATAGCAACTGATGGTGTATCTTTCGTCCTCTTTTTACTAATTATATTTGCATAAGAAGAAAGGAGGCAACCGTATGATTTACAGTTTTTATTTTATCATTCCTTCTATGTAATTCCTTGTTCTTAGTACTGAAATCGGCCCAACAAATGGGACTTAATATTTTATTCGTACTAAATCCAATAGTAATAGTTCAGAATAACGATTTTTTATTATTTTTAAAAAGTATGTATGTATTATGTAGTTTTAACATTGTAAGTAGGTCAAAATTAAGGTTGCTATCCGTCCAAGTTACCCCGGATTTGTCCTAGTTTAGAGGGCATCCATATTGCGTCCGGGCGAGGCGTATTTTACAGTCTTTTGGGCGTAATTCTGTTTTGTTAGGTACATTTAAAATTATAATAAATCATGACTAAATTAAATTTTTAAGTATGTAAATACATAAAAAAGTAATTTTTAACATTTTCAACTGTTTTTTATTATACTATATAAAAAAAAATACCGTAGATATGCCCGCGTTCTGGGCTCTTAAATCTCTGGGTTTCACGCGTCTTGTCCTGTTTGGCACATTTTAGAGATGGCAACCCCAGACAAAATCCACCTTAGCTCACAAAAACATTATTTAACGTCCGTAAATTTATTGTATAATTGCGTCGTTGCTGCTCGGCAAGCTGAAACATGAACGCTCTTAAGTCCTAATCTAATAATGACATTTTTAAAGACTTATCCCTTACTCCCCCCCCTCATGTAACGCGCCGTAATTCTTCTGTAGCCCTTCCCCTTCCCTAAAAGTTACGTAACACCCAAGCAACCATTACTAGCTAAAAATGACAATACTGACGAATACTGGCAACGACTACAAAATAAAAATGGCGACTCAGAGTAAAACGTATAAAAAAACATGATATATTGCAAGCAAATATCTAACCGCGTAGAGGTGGGGGGAAAGGGATTGTTAGTAATGGAGACTGAGAATCCCATTGCTAGCAATATACCCAACCAGGTCGACCTCCTCGCGGTTCTCCCTGGAAACTAACATGGTTAATTCCTGATGAATTCATCATGATGTGCTAACTGGCCTGTTTTCATTCTCACCTATCACCCTTCACTGGTGCTCCGCCAGCGTATCCCGTTAGCGCAGGCGGGGTTACCGTACCATTTTCACCCAGCAAAAAAAAACCGCCTAGAGGTCGACCTGACACGGACCTGATTTTGTTAACAATGGGGTTTTAGATTTCCATTACTACCAATTCCCCCCCCCCCCCTGAATATACCATCATCCTCTTATCAGCCTTTAACTGTCCACTGCTGAACATAAATCTCCCCCTTTGGGGGGATTTTGCCCGCAGTCAGCACCCTTGGCAGACGAATTTACAACTGCAGCTGGACTTCGGAGATGTTTCAAGAGGGACGCTGCTGCCCGTCCCTCGCCGTCCCTTAGTCGCCTTACGACACCCACGGGGAAGGAAGGGGTGGCCTATTCTACGCCGGGACCACACGGCTATCATTCCCCTCAATATACCATATTTTTTTATAATATTAAAGATTTTTTTTTAAACGCAGTTGGTTAATTAATAAAGCTTTCGGTTTCTCTTCTATTGACAATTTATTTACAAAAAAAAATTATGCCTATCATTTGCTATGTCCATATTACAAGCTTTACTTGATTTGAACTGTATAGATCATCTACAATAACACGGCACGCTCCTCCAAAGGGATTGTTAACAATGGAGTTTAACAGCCCCATTGCTAGCAATATGCCCTATTAGGTCAACCTCCACGTGGTTCCCCCTGGAAACCACCGTGAACAATTCTCGTTGAATTCGTCACGATGGGCTAACTGACCTGCTTCATCCTCACCTATCATCATTCACTGGTGTATACCGACAGCGCGGGTGGGGTTACCATTCCACTGTTACCCATTAAAAAAAAGACCCCAATATGGAAAATCAAAGTATAGGACGACCCTCCACTAGATGGAGTAACGACTTCAAATGCATTGCAGGAAGCTAGTGGATGCAGGTGGCTCAGGACTGTTCCTTATGGCAGTCTATGGGGGAGACCAATGTTCAGCTGATATCGGAACAAATATTTTCAAGGTTTCCACCAGGGAATTCAACCCTCCCCTGTCTGTGTACGGGCGCACGCGGTGGAGGGGACAGTTTGGGGGAGTGGGGGGGGGGGTACCGTGTTAAAGTGGACACTTATACACTTGACACAGATTTACTTGACTTATCACTATTGTTATTTACAATCATTATAAAAAAATCTTTGGCATCATTGCGAACTGAAGCTCGGTATGAATCTCTTGTAGCTGATGCTGTGTTTATCTTCAAATAAACTCCTCACGAAGTACACCTGCAACGGAAGAAAAATATTTTACAACACACGGGGCAAACGAGCACGCGGCTCACCTGGTGGTAAGTGACTACCGCCGCCCATGATCACCCACAACACCAAAGGCATTGCAGGTGTGCTGCCGGCCTTTTAAAAAGGAATATACTCTTTTCTTGAAGGTTATGTTGTCGTATCGGTTCGGAAATACCGCTGCTGGGAGTTGATTCCAAAGAGTGGTTGTGCGTGGGAGAAAGTGCCTTGAAAAACGCACGGTGGAGGACCGCCACCCGTCCAGATGGTTGGAATGAAATTTTAGTTTATGGCGAGATTGTTTTATTTATTTATTTATTAATACTTTATTGTACACAAAAATTACTTTAATAAAATATATATATATATATATATATATATATATATATATATATATATATATATATATATATATATATATATATATATATATATATAAATAAAGCTGTACAGCAGGCGAGCATCACCCTGTAACAGTTCTCTTGCAGCGCACCCTGAGTGGTAAGGAGCGTTGATTACCAGCAGGCGGTGCGCGTACAGTGATAGGAGGGAACAGTATAGTTGTTACTATTAAGAAATAATAAATTATGTTTACCTAATTACAAATTAACTTACATTCAAAATACACATGTAGATGTGGGCTTGAAGACATATATGATGATAATGGCATGGTAACCCCGCCCGCGCTATCGGTATACACCGGCGGGGCACCAGGAGGGATGATAGGTGAGGATGAAGCAGGTCAATTAGCCCAACGTAACAAATTCACTAATGTTTTTCAGAAGGAACCACGAGGAGGTCGACTTGGTTGGGTATATTGCCAGCAATAGGATTCTCAGTCTCCATTACTAACAATCCCTTTCCCCCAGGCAGGTCAGTTAACCCATCGTGAAAAATTCAATGATAAATTAGTCACGGTGGTTTCCAGGGGGAACCGTGTGGAGGGAAGACCACAAATTCATTACAGGGAGTCAGTGGATGCAGGTGGCTCGAGAGCTTTCCTTATGGTAGGTCTATGATGGAGTCCTACGTCCAGTGAACAATTAACAGCTGAATGGTGATGATGATGAAGAAATAGCAAACATACCTGAGTGATACCGACGAGCAGCATCAATATAATCTGCCCTATTGACCACGTCAGCACCCTGGAATGTAAACAGAAATCATATTATTTGGGGCAAAATATTTATTAGTTAAGGGGCCAAACGGCCCCGTTGCTAGCAATACACGTCAGGTGACCTCCACAGGGGAGAACCTTGGAAACAATAGTAGTTAATCCCTGGTCAATTTAGTATGATGGGTTACCAGAGGGAGACTTTGTACAAAAGTCGTTTGCTTGCCCACCTCTGTCCCATTCGTGTTTCTACCGTGAAGCAGTTGTGTTTGCATGGCTGTGTTTCGGTTTGAAGGGTGGGATATGACAGTGAATTTATTGAGTACAGAGGAATAACGCCTGAGTCCTCAGGAATGGCAACGCATGGGCGAAACAGTATACTCTGTTATGTCCACGGTACTGCTCATGTCTATAGGCGACGGTTACCACTTTCCATCAGGCGGGCCGTCAGCTTGTTTGCCATTCTAAGTTGTATAAAAAAACCAACCTGCCTTCCTCCTAACTTTAGTGGTGATCTATCTTCGAGTGTTGGCAGTCACACACATACTAATGGGAGCGGAATGGGGGGAAGGGATTGTTAATAATTGAACAGTTAGTCCCTACTGCTACCAATGTACCCTATCAGGTCGACCTCCACGCGGTTCTCCCTTTAAACTGTCGTGACCAATTATTGTTGAATTCGTCACGATGGGCTAACTGACCTGTTTCATCCTCACCTATCATGTTTCCCTGGTATTCCGCCGGTGTATACCGTCAGCGCAGGCGGGGTTACCATTCCATTATCATTCATTAAAATGGTAGCAAAATTAAATGAAATAATTTTAATAAAATAACCAGTGTATTTCTCTTGTGTGCCATCTCATAACTCTGAGATAGAGAGATTTATAAAGCGATTTGAAAAAAACTTTATTTATATTTCAAATGTCCACTTCTGTACACAGGCCTGTCCCTTGAGGGGCTTTGCCAGTCGTTGGCACACTTGGCAGGCGGATTTGCAATCAAGCTTTAGAGATACTTTAAGAGGGACGCTGCTGCCCATCCCTCGCCCTCCTCAGTCGTCTCTTACGACACCCACGGGAAAGGAAGGGGCGGCCCATTCTATGCCGGGACCACGCGGCCAAAATACATACATACACGTATTATAAAATCCATCTGGGATTGGCAACCGCCATAATATAATACACAATAGGTCTCCTTATTTACCTGGAGCACATGTCCTCGGCGAGGTTCCGGTCGCGCGCCTCGTGCGCCGAGTGCAGCTCCTGCAGCCGCCGCGCGGTAGACACGTTGTCGCGCACCCGCGACACTGACTCCGATATGTCGCGGACGCGCATCATGTACGTCTCAGCCGCGTTGCCTACAAGTATCATTACTTCTTGGGTACAGTACCTCACCGAAGACGACATAGCACCCTTAGGTCTTTTCGGTTTAGAGGTTTCTTCAGGGTCTGCGACGCGCGCGTAATACTTCTGGTATTGCAGGCGTTTATAGGCTACGGTAACCGCTTACCATCAGATGAGCCGTATGCTGGTTTACCACCTTGGAAAAAAAAGAGGTCGGATCTCCACTATTTTCTAAATTTGTTCAACCGTTAACTGTCCCCTGCTGGACATAAGTCTTCCCTTTGGGGGGTTTTGCCCGTAGTTGCCACACTTGGCAAGCGGATTGGCAACTGCATGCAGGGTTTAGAGAAGGTTTAAGAGGTACGCTGCTGCCAATCCCTCGCCCAAAACACAAACTTTATGTTAAAAGTACATGATACATACTGTAATAATAATACAGTAATACATAATGTACATAATTTATTCTCAAAGTGGGCAGTAGACAAAATAAGTTTGGGAACCCCTGCCTTATAGGATAACTTCATGGTCCGTCCGTCTGTCAAGACACTACCTTTCTGTTTTTCGACTCATGAAATCCACGCCTACGAAGTAGCCGGCGAAAAATCAATACATACATACATATCTGTCACGCCTGTCTCCCATTAAGGTAGGCAGAAACAATGGAACGCCAAATGCTTCGATTCAAACAAACCTCTTTCGCTTCCTCCACATTCATCAATCTTTCCATACACGCTCGCCGGTTACGGGTACTTTTAATTTGGCCCTTCTTCAGCACGTCGCCTATTTGGTCGACATACGTCCGTCTAGGGCGGCCCCTACCGACATCTCCATTCATTCTTGCTCGATAAATCACTTTCGTAATTCTTCTTTCATTCATCCTCTCGAAATAGCCGAACCAACGCAGCATTCCCTCGTGAAAAGTGAGCTATATTATAAAACACTCACCTAACTCCATTTCTCTGTCGTCATCATAATCCTTCTCTTGTGTATCCTCGGTGTCAATCATCAGGTCGAAGAACACCTGCAGAAGACAAGAATACTTCTCAGTAATGATATAACTGCATCAAACTGCTTGCCGTCGACAGGAAATCCATCCTCACACGCTTAAACCGAATTTTTTTTTTTATATAGAACTTACAATGGCAAACAAGCTGACGTCCCACCTGATGGAGTGGTAACTGTTACCTATAAACATGAGCAGTACTGTGGACATAACAGAGTATACTATTTCACCCATGATACCCCCCCCCCTGCGTTGCCATTCCTGAGGACTCAGGTGTTATTCCTCTATACCCTGTAAATTCACTACCATATCACACCCTTCAAACCGAAACACAGCTGGGCAAACATAACTGCTTCACAGTAAAAACATGAATGAGACAGAGGTGCCCAAGCAAAATTACTTAATTTAACTTAATAATAACTTTATTGCATAACCATGATTTTAACAAACTCAGCACTGGAAATTACAGTAAAAGTAGATACGAATTCATTTGTACATTTGGATCAGTTTAAATATCTGTGTCTGAACTAGGTTATAAAACCTGTATCTCAGACAACAGCGCTCAACCCTCATTACATAGTATAATGTTAGTTCAGCTAAATTTTTAGTGCTACATATAGAATATTGATTTTATATAAAGTTAGTATATCTAATTATAACAATTGGCAATAATGAAAATTGTGAAAAACTTTTTCTTCTCTTTCTCCTTCTACTCCTTCTGATAAAATAAAATAAATTAACTGTGGTTTAACTAACCGTTTTCTGGCTGAATGTGCTAAATGTGTTGTCAAAACAGAATCTGTAGTCACCGTCGAGGGTGGCCGTGTACCGGTGAGAGTTCTCCGGTTTTTTGTAATCCGCCACAATGACTAGGCCAGCGGGATCAGCCATCTGGAATGACACGTCCAGCTCTCCATGTGTGGCATCTATCACCTGGAACAGACATGATCTAATTTAAAAGTTCTTTTTACTTCTATATAATTTCTGTAACATTCCACAGTTGTATATCAATAATTTTGTGTTAATGTTAATCTAGAACTACCCTCACTTTTATAATTTTTTATGGAAAAGTTATTATTAAATTGAGTATTGATATATAGTTTGTTGTTACATAGATTAAAGTGTTTACAATAAAAACGTAATTACGAGAGGGAGACTTTGTACAAAAGTCGTTTGCTTGGGTACCTCTGTCCCATTCGTGTTTCTATCGTGAAGCAGTTGTGTTTGCATGGCTGTGTTTCGGTTTGAAGGGTGGGATATGGCGGTGGGATTACAGGGCACAGAGGAATAACAACTGAGTCATTAAGAATAGCAAAGCATAGGGGTATCATAGGTGAAACAGTAATGTCCATGGTACTGCTTATGTCTATAGGTGCCTTTTTGCCACTATATATATTGCTGGTTCTATAGAAATTATAATTAAAAATTAAAAACAATTACATAAAATGTGCAGCCAGGATAGGTCGCTATATTAATATACAGGAAGGAGTTTATTGATAATGGGGTTTAATACACCTATAGCTATATCAACTATCAGGCTGATCTCCACAGTTCCACCTGGAAACCGAAGTGGTTGATTATTGATGAATTCGCACTATGGATGGCCTATTCTGCTTTCATCCTAGTCTCTTACTTGAACCTCACCGGGTCACAAGCTAAGCTACCATTTCACCTTCACTCATTTAAAAGAAAATTCAATAATTATCGTCAAAGTATAAAGGTTATTTTTTGAAAAAATAAACAAGTAGGTACCTGATACTCTATGTCGATTACTTCGTTAGGTGAAACTTTCTGGAAGAAACAATCCATTTTTCCGGCTTGCACTGTAAAAGTCATATCTTTTTCAAACGCAAAAACAACACTAAATATCGTAGATAAGAAAATGTACCGCATTTTAAATAATACTTCCGGTAACGCGTTATCCCTGTGCCGTACAGTAAAAAAAAAGGAACGACAGAAGTTATATTTAGCGAGCGCAACGGTTATTTATATTTATATTTAGAATAAATCGTAAGAGAAAAATGTAACTGGTAAAAATAAACAAACGAAACGAAATCGAAGAACCACCAACGAATGAATCGAAATCCAAAAATGACAATGACAGTTAATTTTTTTATCTTTTGACCGTAGAAAGAGTACTTGTACCAAAAGTACTATCCTTAATCTGTGTATATATCAGTTTTTTTTGCCTGATAAAGTGAATTAAGCCGATATAACTATACTTTGATCTTAGCCAAAAAGATAAAAATCAATAAAACGGATACAGCCTACACTAACATAGTTTTCTTTTTATTGTGTTGATATTCGCACAAAAATTTCGGCATTTTGTAATTCCTTGTTCTTAACATTGGCTACAGCAAACTATCATAAACTAAATTCAAAATAATTTAGATTTGAATCTATTATAAACTAGTTAACACCACAAACTTCGTATTGTCGAAACATTCGATTCTTTATTTTTTTAGTTTTTTTTAAAACGACGCGACGGGGCAGCTAGAAAACTATTCTATTAAGAATTAGTTTATATTTCTTTTTAGACTAAAGATTTTATTGTGATATCAAATTTAGAGGAGAGGTGTTACAAAAACAGATAAAATTTATTTTTTATTGTAATTGACAACAATTAAATATTTATGTATGTTAATTATAAATTAAATATAGGTAAACATGGATACTAACAAGTATGGAAACAACAACATTAATTCTTACGCCACAGATAAATAATCTAGCAAAATATTTCCAGTGACCACAGATTAATTAAAAGTATAAAAACAAAAAGTGGCTATAACTTCCTTCTTCACTGACGTATCAACAAAAGTTATAGTTTTAATTTTCTCCATTTCTTCATTCTATTCTTCGTAATGTGTTCCTAAACGAGTATTAATTTAAAATGTCTGGTGCGAGCGGGTCGGGTGGCTCCGGCGTGGTCCGCAACAGCGCATTGTCATTTGTTGCGCCGGCGCAACCTTCACCTGACCAAGATGTTCCGAGTAATCTGCAGGACACATCTAAAGAACAAACGGGACAAGGTATATTTATTACTAGCTTTTGCCCGCGACTTATTCCTTGTTACTGGGATCTAAAAGTCTTTAAACAAAATTATAAAATACTCTGCCACATTTTTACATGGGTTTCCTAGAAACATTTCTGGTTAAATCTTGTTGAATTCATTGTGATGTGTCAACTGACTTGCTTTCATCCTTACCACACTGGTACTCCATTCTTTTTTTTATTGGATGAAAATTGAATGGTAACCCCGCCTGCACTAACGGGATACGCTGGCAGGGCACCACTGAAGGGTGATAGATGAGGATGAAATCAGGTCAGTTAGCCCATCATGATGAATTCATCAGGAATTAATCATGATAGTTTCCAGGGGGAACCGCGAGGAGGTTGACCTGGTTGGGTATATTTCTAATAATGTAATTCTCAGTCTCCATTACTAACAATCCCTTTCCCTATAAAGAAGATACTCCAATATATATCAAAAACTTCTTTGTTCTGCTCATAATTCTGTGATTGATTACAAAATAGGTATAGGCAAAAAAAACTTAAAAAATATATTTCACCAGAGGCAGACTTTGTACAAAAGTCGTTAGCTTTGGTACCTCTGTCCCATTTGTGTTTCAACCCTGAAGCAGTTGTGTTTGCATAGCTGTGTTTCGGTTTGAAGGGTGGGATATGGTGTGAATTTACAGGGTACAGAGGAATAACACCCGAGTCCTCAGGAATGGCAATGCATGGGGGGTATCAAAGGGTGAAACAGTATACTCTGTTATGTCCATGGTACTGCTCATGTCTATAGGTGACGGTTACCACTTTCCCTCAGGTGGGCCTTCAGCTTGTTTGCCATTCTAAGTTGTATAAAAAAAAAAAGTCAAGTATTTATTTTTCGATAATGAATCTGCATGTGTATATATTCTTTATTACACTTGTAAATTACATTGTTAATGTATTTATAAACGTTGTGAGCAAGGGTGGACTTGTCTCTGACAGAGATCTCTTCTAGTCAACCCGATACAGTTAGAAAGCATGTTGTTAGTGGGCAGCTAAAGTACACGAGTGCTGTACATACAACTATGACTTTCATGTTTCCAGACTGCCTCGTACCAGCCGGCCTCAAAGCGTTGTGCGATGCATGTGCCAAGGTGTATCCCGACCAGCCCAACCCTCTGCAGGTCACCACGAGACTCAAATACTGGTATGCCATGTAATCAGTCAAATAAAGTAATAACTAAGTCTTTTACCCATTCTTCTCAGCTGAATTTGCACCATAAACTGGGTAAATTTATAATAAGGAAGGATGTCATGGGCGAAACAGTATGCTCTGTTATGTCCATGGTACTGCTCATGTCTATAGGCGATGGTTACCACTTACCATCAAGTGGGCCGTCAGAGGGAGACTTTGTACAAAAGTCGATTGCTTGGGTACCTCTGTCCCATTCGTGTTTCAACCGTGAAGCAATTGTGTTTGCATGGCTGTGTTTCGGTTTGAAGGGTGGGATATGGCGTGAATTTACTGGGTACAGAAGAATAACATCTGATTCCATTCCTAAGAATGGCAACGCATGGTAACAGTATACTCTGTTATGTCCGTGGTACTGCTCATGTCTATAGGCGAGGGTTACCACTTTCCATCAGGTGGGCCGTCAGCTTGTTTGCCATTCTAAGTTGTATAAAATAAATACTAACACATAATATGAAGGACCTAAATCTGTAATAAAACTTATTATTATTAATAATGGGCAGTCTTATTGCTAAACACCAATCTCTACCAGATAACCTCGGGGGGAAAGGGATTGTTAGTAATGGAGACTGAGAATCCCATTGCTAGCAATATAACCAACCAGGTCGACCTCGTGTTTCCCCCTGGAAACTATCATGGTTAATTCCTGATGAATTCATCATGATGGGCTAACTGGCCTGTTTTCATTCTCATCTATCACCCTTCACTGGTGCTCCGCCGGCGTATCCCGTTAGCGCAGGCGGGGTTACCGTACCATTTTCCACCATCAAAACCAGATAACCTCAGGATGGAGAGGATTTAAAGTTGCCTCTAGTTTAGGGGTAACAGTAGAAAAGTAATTGCTATGTCAACCAAACACTTATTCTATAAAAAAAATCTTGCAGGCTGGGCGGCCAAGATCCCCTGGACTACATCAGCATGTACTGGAACCCGGGAAGTCCTGATGAACACATACCACCGCACTGGCATTATATTAGGTACCATTATCGTTAAGCCTTCCACTGTCCATTGCTGAACATAGGGCTCTCTAAGAGGGTTTTGCCAGTGGTTGCCACGCTTGGCAAGCGGATTGGCAACTACAGTTAGACTTTGGTGATGTTTTAAGAGGGACGCTGCTGCCCATCCCTCGCCCTCCCTTAGTCGCCTCTTACGACAGTTACAGGAAAGGAAGGTATGGTCCATTCTATGCCCAGACCACACAGCATTATTAGGTATTAAATTTTTTTTTTTTTGAGATATTTATTTTCAATGTACCTAGTATTGACAATATGACCGATTGTAATGCGTCATTTCTTTAAGCCGATCTCTAAAATTGAAATTTCAACTTGATATCACCGCTCAATTTGACAGGGTATATTGCTAGCAATGTGACTGGTAGACCCAGGCCTGCTAGAGAAGGGTCTCTAGTCCCCAATACTAGCAATTCCTTTCCGAGGGGGAAGGGATTGTTAGTAATGCGGACTACCAGTCCCATTGCTAGCAATATACCCCGTCAGGTCGACCTCCACATGGTCCCCCCTGGAATCTTCAAATTCAGAACGATGGCTTGCTAAATTCCAAGTGTATCCATCATCCAGTTTCGGTCTGTCGGACCTGCACGGCGACGGGCGCGTGCACCCGGCCGGCTGGCAGGCGGCGGCCGGCTACGGGCTGGAGCTGACGCTGCGGCTGGCCGCGCCGCCGCCGCCCGCCGCGCCGCCGCTGTGGCCCGCCGCGCTGCTGCAGGCGCTGGCCAGATACGTGTTCGCCACCGGTCAGTCCCTCATACATTGTATAATACGTGCATATATATAAGGTACTGAAGGATATTTTGGATACCAGAGTTGCTTTGGTACCTCTGTCCTATTCATGTTTCTACCGTGAAGCAGTTGTGTTTGCATGGCTGTGTTTCGGTTTGAAGGGTGCGATATGGCGTGAATTTATTGGGTATAGAGGAATAACACCTGAGTCCTCAGGAATGGCAACGCATGGGGGGTATCATGGGCGAAACAGTATACTCTGTTATGTCCACGGTACTGCTCATGTCTATAGGCGACGGTTACCACTTTCCATCAAGTGGGCCGTCAGCTTGTTTGCCATTCTAAGTTGTATAAAAAAAATATATTGCAAAGAGTGGGACAGCGGTACCCAAGGAGACAGTTCTTCACGATCATAATGTAAACTTCATACTGTGCAGGTAACAAATTCTACGCGGGCGACCACATCTCGTGGCACGCGCCGCTGGACGGCGGCGGCTCGCGGCTGCGACATCTGCTGGTGGCGCAGGACCCGCAGCTGCCGCCCACCGATGGACCCTTCGGCACCGTCAACTTCCTACAGGTGTAGTTTTTTCACTATCTCTTCCCCGCGACTTCGTCCGCTATATGTGAACTCCGGGACAAAAATTAATCCGGATGGATCAGAGATTTTTTTTTAATGGATGATAATGGAATGGTAACCCCGCCCGTGCTATTGGTATACGCTGGCGGGGCACCAGTGAGGGGTGATAGGTGAGGATGAAAGCAGGGTGTTGTGATGGGTTGTTAGGATGCTGCTGTTAGGATGGGCTAACTGACCTGTCTTTTCATCCTCACCTATCATCCCTCACTGGTGCCCCGCCAGTGTATACTGTTAGAGTAAGCGGGGTTACCATTCCATTATCATACATTATATATATATATATATATATATATAATAAAACCTGTGTCCAGTTGGTGGGGTGCACTGGTCGCGAGCTGCGAGCGGCACAGCGAGGCTCCGGGTTCGATGTCTTGAAGCTGATCAGCGAGGACCACAGGTCAGAATCCTATAACACCATGTTCCCCACAGCTTTGTACGCTTGGGTTTTGAAGGTGGACAACGAATTCTGGATGGTATATTAACATGAAACCTGTACCAGTTTTGTGCAACTTAGAATGGCAAACAAGCTGACGGTCCACCTGATGGTAAGTGGTAACCGTCGCCTATACACATGAGCAGTACCGTAGACATAACAGAGTGTACTGTTTCGTCCATGATACCTCCCCACGTGTTGCCATTCCTGAGGACTCAGGTGTTATTCCTCTGTACCATGTAAATTCACGCCATATCCCACCCTTCAAACCGAAATACAGCCATGCAAACACAACTGCTTCATGGTAGAAACACCATGAATAGGACAGAGGTGGCCAAGCAAACGACTTTTGTACAAAGTCTCCCTCTGATATAGTTATACCTTTAGGTACAAAACTGTGAGAACTATATTCCATTTGATGCAGTAGGTTATGCATGAATTCAGAACAAATATACAGACAGACAGAAACATTATCTGAAAAAATATTGTTATGGCTTCTAAGGGGATCCTTCAAAAAGGGCATGTTAAGGTTTCTTCAGGGTCAGCGAAACGCTCGTGACACCCCTAGTGTTGCAGGCGTTCATAGGCTACAGTGAGCGTTTACCATCAGACGGGCTATACGCTAGTTTCTTACCATTATGGTATAAAACAATCATAATAATATATGTGGTATGTGGTATGTGTGTATGTGTGTGTGCGCACGCGCGCGTGTGTATGTGCGTGTGTGTGTGTGTGTGTGTGTGTGTGTGTGTGTGTGTGTGTGTCTGTGTGTGTGTGTGTGTGCGTGTCTGTGTGTGTGTGTGTGTCTGTATGTGGTGTGAGTGTATATATATATACACATATATATATACAGACATGATCTAGTTAATTTTTTTTTTATATTAGTGAGGTTCTTCCAGCGCTTTATATGTTATGCAGGTGTGGAGACCCCTGGCTAGTCACGAGGGTCTCGCGACGTGCCTCCGCCAGCGGACTGAAGGGCAGGAGCAAAGGGAGCGACAAGGAAGCCGCACACCTCGCGGGGGTGACCGCGCGGCTACGGTGGCATCCCTGGACGCCCACACCGAGCGCACAGGTCCGTCTTGCAGAATTTATTTGTCAGAATAGTGTGCCAACTGGCCTGCTTTCAGCCTCAACTGTCATGATTCCCTGGTATCTCGTCAGCGTATACCGTTTTTTTTATAGGTGATAATGAAATAGTAACCCCGATCGCGCTATCGGTATACACCGGCGGGGCACCAGTGAAGGATGATAGGTGAGGATGAAACAGTTCAGTTAGCCCATCGTGACGAATTCAACGAGAATTGTTTACAATGGTTTCCAGGGGAAACCACGCGGAAGTCGACCTGATAGGTAGCTGATTGCTAGCAATGGGGCTGTCAAACTCCATTGCTAACAATCTCTTCCCCCCAGCATATACCGTTAGCGCGGGCGGGGTTACCATTCCATTATCATCCACTAAACTAGTGTCCCAATATTAATATATCCATTGACTTGCAGCCAAGCGAGGGTGTGGAGCCGACGTCCCCGTCCCAGCTGTCCCCGAGCGTGGAACAGCAGATCAAGGACACGCTACAGCGGGGTCTCACCACTATGAACACCGACCGCACCGGACCCGAAGGTGAAGGTAACATTCCAGCTGTTAAATGTCCACTGAATACAGGCCTCATAGATTTTTATGCAACTTAGAATGGCAAACAAGCTGACGGCCCACCTGATGGAAAGTGGTAATCGTCGCCTATAGACATGAGCAGTACCGTGGACATAACAGAGCATACTGTTTCGCACATGATATACCCCCCATGCGTTGCCATTCCTGAGGACTAGGGTGTTTTTAATGGGTGATAATGGAATGGTAACCCCGCCTGCGCTATCGGTATACACTGGCGGAGTACCAGAGAAACATGATAGGTGAGGATGAAAAGGCAGGTCAGTTAGCCCATCGTGACGAATTCCACTATAAATTAGTCATGATGGTTTCCAAGGGAAACTCTGTGGAGATCGTAAGGTATATTGATAGCAATGGGAACTAACTTCCCCATTACTAACGATCCCTTCCCCCCGGACTGAGGTGCTATGCCCCTGTACCCTGTAATTTCGTTAATAACTTGGTTGCAGGCCACATGTCGACCGACAGTTTCGAGATGTCGAGCATCGAGCGCGCCCTACCGCACGTACCGGAACTAATGCAGGTGATTAATGCATCTCATACAATTTTTAACCGATTTCAAAGAGGTGGTACTCAACTCGACTGTATTTTTTTTTGTATATTTGTTACTAATATGTTCTAAATACATGATATTACGAACTAAAACTTACTGTGTGTCTTATATTCGCGTATGGAGTCGGCTAAGCCGTCGCACGTCGACCCATTGGGATCTTTTGTGCTTCCCCCTGCCTTATACCATCATTTCATAGATCCTATGTGTTACCCTAACGATATCCCGCGGTTTAAGATACCTGTAGTCCTCTGGCTCCGGATAAGCCGTTCCCAGTAGACTCATACGCATACTTGCCAACGAATCGCAGTTGCATATCAAGTGTTCCATGGATTCCATAACCTGAGCGTTCGTGGGAGGAAACATCTTTGAAACAGCGCTGTATGCGACCATCTAGGACGCCACAAACAATAGTATCATCCCAACTATCTGGAAGACTGGTGGTCTTCCACCGTGCGTTTTTCAAGGCACTTTCTTCCACGCACAACCACTCTACGGAATCAACTTCCAGCAGCGGTATTTCCGAACCGATACGACATCGTGACCTGCAAGAAAAGAGCATATTCCTTTTTAAAAGGCCGGCAGCACACCTGCAATGCCGTTGGTGTTGTGAGTGATCATGGGCGACGGTAGTCACTTACCATCAGGTGAGCCGCATGCTCGTTTGCCCCCTGTGTTGTAAAAAAAGGCTTGTAGGCTTTGAGGGTGAAGTCCCTGTCGATGGCGAGCCGTACGATGATAGAAGGTGGCCGTGGGCAGCCCGAATCCAGCAATAGAATCGTAAAAGACGGTACAGACTTAAGATGATTTCCATTCTATTCCAGGGTTCCTGGCAAAGCGAGGATGATGCCGTGGAGTACCTGGACGGAGTGCATTTAATACTGAACCCTGAAGGTGCCAGCTTGTTGCCGCTAGCTATTGAGTGAGTTAATACCAACTGGCGATCTTGATTCATTATTTTAAACGAAAATTCTGTAAAATGGTACCGATTCTGAGGCGTTATTTTATCTCTCAAGTCACCGCGTGGTCCCGGCATAGAACAGGCCACCCCTTCCTTTCCTGTGGCTGTCGTAAGAGGGGACTAAGGGACGGCGAGGGACGGGCAGCAGCGTCCCTCTTAAAACATCTCTAAAGCCTGCGGTTGCCAATTCACCTGCCAAGCGTAGCAACTATTGACAAAATTGTCCAAGGCCTATCTTATATATAAAATTCTTGTGTCGCGGTGTTTGTTACCAAACTCCTCTGAAACTGCTTTACTGATTTTCATGAAATTTTGTGCGCATATCGAGTAGGTCTGAGAATCGGCCAACATCTATTTTTTATACCCCTCAATGATAAGGGTGACCCACCACAAAAATTTTTTTTTGTATTTTGTAGATAATTTTTTTTATTTTTATTTTATTATAATTTAGCATTGAAAAATACATACAACTTTAAATTTTCATCGTTTTACGATCAACCCCTGTATTTTAATTGCGATTTTTATATTTCGCAATAAGTGGTAAAACAACGTTTAACGGGGTCAGCTAGTGTTGATGTAAAAACTTTAATAAAAAATTAAATATCTTTATTTAATGGGTAAAATCCTATATCTATATGTTGACTTCTTCTGGCCATTGGTGATCACCCATTGCAATGTCGTCCATACCAGTCGAATATCTACCTATATATTCATTACAAGCTGGTAATACCAGAGGGAGACTTTGTACAAAAGTCGTTTGCTTGGCCACCTCTGTCACATTCGTGTTTCTACCGTGAAGCAGTTGTGTTTGCATGGCTGTGTTTCAGTTTGAAGGGTGGGATATGGCAGTGAATTTACACGGTACAGAAGAATAACACCTGAGTCCTCAGGAATGGCAACGCATGAGGGGTATCATGGGCGAAACGGTATACTCTGTTATGTCCACGGTACTGCTCATGTGTATAGGCGACGGTTACCACTTTCCATCAGGTGGGCCGTCAGCTTGTTTGCCATTCTAAGTTGTATAAATAAAAATAATACTAAGAATGTTGTGTGGCGGCAGCGGGCGCGTGGCGCACGGGCGGCACTTCACATACCGCGGCGCGGTCGGCGCGGGCGGCGCGGCCACGCTGCTGGCGCCGGCCGTCGGCGGCGCGCTCACGTCGCCTGCGCGGCCTTACGCATGCCGCGCCACCTGGCTGCAGGTACGCACAACCACCACCAGACATCACATCGACACTCTCCCTCATACGGCTGCATTACTACATATATATATGTATATATGGTGGACAAAACAAATAGGCTATTTACAGATACACGAACTTAAGATCGCTCACACATTCCAGTACGTTGTCTGCGACAGCTGCCACCTTTTATAGTTTTAAGTCTCAGTACAACTAGGATCCTCCCACCGTATACCCGTCCAGGCTAAATTAAGTATCTTACTGCCCACCTCCTTTGCAGAGAGAAAAGGGATAGTTAGCAATGGAGTTTGACAGCCCCATTGCTAGTAATATGCCCTATTAGGTTAACCTCCACGTGGTTCCCCCTGGAAACCGTCGTGAACAATTCTTGTTGAATTCGTCACAATTGGCTAACTGACCTGCTTCGTCCTCACCTATCATCCTTCACTGGTGCCCCGCTGGTGTATACCGATAGCGCGGGCAGGGTTACCATTCCATTATCACCCACTAAAAATTGGTTGGCAATGGGGGCAAAGGGATTGTTAGTAATGCAAGCTATTAGTTCTATTGCTTACTGTGATTCATGTGGGTATACTGAGATTTTTATAATAATTATATTTGGCGGGTAACAGCTCTTGACTACAAATAGAAGTGATCCGATCCAGGTGTGTTTCATTTCTCTCCGTCATATTAATACCTAGAGGCGATAAATAACTATCAAATAGCAATGCACCCAATCAGGTAGACCTTCTGCCGGTTCCCCCTGGAAACCATCTTGATTGTTTTTTTATGAATTCATTACTTATGTTCTAACTAATCTTTCTATCATGTGTCCCTGGTACTCCACCAGCGTATACCGTTAGTGCAGGCGGGGTTACCATTCCATTATCGTTCATTAAAAAAAAATGTCATTCCAGATATTAATACCAAAAGACCTGGCGGAGGACATGTCGCGGCAAGTGGCGGGGCTGTCGGCCCTGGCGGACACCGACTCGGAGTCGGACAGCGGGGACGAGTGCAAGCGAGACAGCGCGCCAGCCCTACCTCTTACTCTAACGTGGCATAAACACAAGCTGAAGATATCCGTGGTGCACGACCACGACTTGTTGTAATAGAAATAATTAAAGAAATAATAATAAAGCATAAGATAAGACATTTACAAACCGGGTTTTTTTTTTATACAACTTAGAATGGCAAACAAGCTGACGGCCCACCTGATGGAAAGTGGTAACCGTCGCCTATAGACGTGAGCAGTACCGTGGACATAACAGAGTATACTGTTTCGCACATGATACCCCCCACGCGTTGCCATTCCTGAGGACTCGGGTGTTGTTCCTCTGTACCGTGTAAATTCACGTCATATCCCACCCTTCAAACCGAAACACAGCCATGCAAACAACTGCTTCACGGTAGAAACACGAATGGGACAGAGGTGGCCAAGTAAACGACTTTTGTACAAAGTCTCCCTCTGGTGAAAAATTTCTAATTGACACTCCTTTCCAGTTTGGGTTTGATGGAAGCATGGGTGTAGATCAGCCTGTCAGAAAACCGGGGCTACCATTCCATTATTGTGCATAAAAAAAAAAGAATCGCTGAATTGAAAGGAAATATGGAAATCGTATTTGCTTAATTATTATTCTCTGCAACTTTAATGTATCTATGGTATTATTATAAATTGTTCATTGTACTCAAAAAGTTGTCAGAAATAAATAAATAAACATTGTCTAATGCTACTATGCGTCGTCGTGTGGTCCTGACATAAAATGGGCTACCCCTTGCTAACTGCAGTTGCCAGGGGGGAAAGGGATTGTTAGTAATGGAGACTGAGAATCCCATTGCTAGTAATATACCCAACCAGGTCGACCTCGTGTTTCCTCCTGGAAACTATCATGGTTAATTCCTGATGAATTCATCATGATGGACTAACTGGCCAGTTTTCATTCTCATCTATCACCCTTCACTGGTGCTCCGCCAGCGTATCCCATTAGCGCAGGCGGTGTTACCATACCATTTTCATCCACCAAAAAAAAACTGCAGTTGCCAATTCGTCTACCAAACGTGGCAACTATTGACAAAACCAACCTTTATAGCGGAAGCTTACCTTCAGCGATGTACACTTAACGGCTCCATCGGCATCGACACTACTATACGTGGGACAATGGCGCCCTCTAGTGTTAAGTTTTTTTTTGGTGGGTGAAAATGGTATGGCAACCCCGCTGGCGGAGCACTAGTGAAGGGTGATAGATGAGAGTGAAAACACGCCAGTTAGCCCATCATGATGAATTCATCAGGAATTAACCATGATAGTTTCCAGGTAGAACCGCGAGGAGGCCGACCTGGTTGGGTATATTGTTAGCAATAGGATTCTCAGTCTCCATTACTAACAATCCCTTTCCCCCATATTGTTAACAGTTGTAACCCGTTCTCGTTGTGCACGAAGGCCTCGGTCGTCGCTCGAAACTGCTTTATGTGTCTTCCGAAGACAGAGAGTAAGTGACAATTAATATTAAATGATCTAAACATAAATTTTAAAATTAAGAGGTTTATTTCGTTCCCCTCCCGGAAAAAAACCCTATAGCTAGAAAGTTATTCCCAACTCGCCCAAGTATTAACAGCCATAATCTACGTGTCAAAATCTTCACCATCATATATCTGTTTTAAAATTTTGGCGCGTTTAAATATTAATAAACAATACCTATCCTTTATGCCTACCATGTTTTGATTTTTGATTATATAATCAGATACATGAGTGATACTCTATAATAACAATTGTAAAAGGAGAAATGGTACGTCTCTTGCTTTTATCTTCATTTTTTATATTCGTCTAAAAGAGATTTGTAAACGAATATTAGTGCGACCTCTGTAGAGCGATTTAGGAACTAAAATTACTAATATTTAAAGTCTAGTAGCAAAAGACAAAATTTAATTAGTTTTGTCTTTTGCCACTAGACGACGTACTCCAAAATTATAACACTTCTATAGTTCCACTAGTGTTTTTATATTTATTTACGTATTAAAATTATAGCTATTAAAACATTAAATCAAGAGATAATGAATGGTATATAAAAATTCAAATAATTCTTTTTCTTTTTTCCAATATACTATATGGCTTCTTTCCAGCCATTACCGAACACCAAATCGTAAATGGCGCTGATTGTCACAAAAAAGTTCATTTATATATTTTAACCCACCCATCCTACTCAACGATTATAATACAATCGTGCTACGTAATAGTGTTTACTTGTTGTTTTTTTTATATTACATTTTGTATTTATTACATATTCTACTTCACCAGTTTGAATGTTACTTTAATGATTATTTTTTATTAAATAAAATTATGTCATAAAAAAAATCGTAGAATAATTGCTATGATATATTTTACTTTATTAATATAAAAAAAATGTAATTACACCCAATTTTAATAATTTTATAATCTTAGAAAATAATAAGAACTGTCTCAAAACAATATTATTAATTTATTACGCAGACGGGCCAAATATTACAAAGATGTTAATCTAGCAACATTGATATAGGTAACTAGCCGGTTTGGTCGCATTCTATTGTAGTGTTGATTCTCGCAGAGTGAAGCTATATAGATATTGGTTAGGAAGCTACATAGCGGCCTTCACATCGTTATTTCTTCTATCTCTTTCCCTCCTACTAAACTTGCTCTGCTTCAAGTGTTGCTATTTCGTTCGTTCGCCGTTAATTGTAACGCGACAAATAAAACGTAGCCATCTTGTTAGTTATAAACGCCGCGTGATAGCCAACTCGTTTGTGTTATAGAAAACTGTATATTTAACTTGTTTTTGGCGGTGTTTTTGATTATCATGTCTGAGATACCGAAAATTTGGGACTACTTCGAGAGAAGTACAGATAAAAATAAAAAGAGAGCGTTGTGTAAAATTTGTGGAAACTATTATTCATATTCATCAACGACGGGTAACCTAAGAGTTCATTTAGCGAGTAAACACAGCACCGACATTAAGGTACCGCCGAAGAAGGAGCGTCCGGCGCATTATGCCCCATACGGGAAATACTCCAAAATCATATGGGGTTACTTTTCACAAGTCGAAGGGGAAGATAAAGAAGCCGCCTGTAACTTCTGTGATAAACATGTCTCGTACCGTACAACCACGGCCAATTTGAAAACACATTTACAAAAGAAACATCCAGATGAGTACACCAGGTTCCTGGAACTGCAGCCGCCGGATTTAGACGCTGTCAGCAAAGAAGTGTACTTGACATTGAGCGATGAAGGTATGTATTTTTTTTTATTGACTTTATGATTAAACTTTTTATGATCTATGGTTGATAACAGTCGTTTGAAATGTATCGATAACGGGGAAATATATACATTAACCGTTTGTTTATTTGACTTATTCGATAATAACTAAGTTAACAGTTATAGGGATGGACGCCCGATCCGTGGAAATTTGATGAAAAGAACAGTTAATTCTATTTTTATAACCTAACATTGAATGGCTAATGGCTACCTTAAAAAGCCGAAGCCAAAAGAAGAAAAAACCTAACATTGTAAAAAAAAATAAAGTGCCTCAATTTTTTTTTTTAATATTGAATTGAGACTTGGTTATCCTACTGTGTAACGGTTTAAGAAGGAGATAGACTAAACACGGTTTCACATATACATATAGATTTATATTATAAAAATATGCAGATTTTTATTGAAATGTAGATTTCTATTTGAAATAAATAATAATACGGTCATGGCACAAACATAAAGTGATATTATTTATTTATTTGAGTTTCTAGCGGACTTTTCTCGACAGATAACATCCTGTTATGGGGCAGGGTTTTAACACAGTTGGTGTTTTTGAAATGACTAGACTCGTAGAGTATTCTGAATTGAACTGTCTTTATTATTACAAATCGTCCATATATATAGTAGAGATATCTTAATTACTATTTACAATTACAATAGTCAAATACTTCCATCGAAAGAGTGACAACAAATACAGATAATAACTTACTAATGGAAACTTGTATGAGATAAACAAATATACAAATATGAATATTAAACAATATAATGATTTCGATATCAAATGGACAAATACAAATATACAAATAGGAATGTCAAATATTATAATGATTAGGTCGTAGGCTGACACATGGTCTTAGGTCACGTACTCTTAATATATGTAACAATCCTTCCGAGTCCTGCAGTACATTAAAAAAAAATAACAATTTAAAAGTGCTTGTAAACAAGTCTAAGTTTGAATTTGTTTTTATTTGTTCTTTTTTTATTTTTATTTATATGTTATTAAAACTTAAAACTATATTAGTGTACAATTTTCTTTTTAATTATTATTAATTACGATACACGCGTACCATACTACTTGGTACATTACCCTAAAGAGGGGAAAGGGATTGTTAGTAATGGAGACTGAGAATCCCATTGCTAGCAATATACCCAACCAGGTCTACCTCCTCGCGGTTCTCCCTGGAAACTATCATGGTTAATTCCTGATGAATTCATCATGATGTGCTAACTGACCTGTTTTCATTCTGATCTATCACCCTTCACTGGTGCTCCGCCAGCGTATCCCGTTAGCGCAGGCGGGGTTACCATACCAATTTCACCCGTCAAAAAAATACCCTAAAGATAACACATAGGATCTATGAAATGATGGTATAAGGCAAGGGGAAGCACAAAAGTTCAATGTGGGTCGACATGCAACGGCTTAGCTGACCCCGTATGCGAATATAAGCTAAGATGGGCACTCTAGCTTGTTCGCAATTGATATTATTTGAACATATTGGAAGGACATAATTTTCTTTTAAATACTTATAAAATGGTTTGTTTTGACTGTGTCTACCAACACACAGACATAAGTACTAATAAAACTTACCAGAGGGAGACTTTGTACAAAAGTCGATTGCTTGGGTACCTCTGTCCCATTCGTGTTTCAACCGTAAAGCAGTTGTGTTTGCATGGCTGTGTTTCAGTTTGAAGAGTGGGATATGGCAGTGAATTTACACGGTACAGAGGAATAACACCTGAGTCCTCAGGAATGGCAACGCATGGGGTGTATCATGGGCGAAACAGTATACTCAGTTATGTCCACGGTACTGTTCATGTCTATAGGCGACGGTTACCACTTTCCATCAGGTGGGCCGTCAGCTTGTTTGCCATTCTAAGTTGTATAAAAAAAAAACTGAAATTTAGAATATAACTTTACCCCTTATTCATAAAAACGTTAGGGGGGAAAGGATTGATTGATACGGACTATCAGTCCCATTGCTAGCAATATACCCTATCAGGTCGACCTTCACGTGGACCCCTCTGGAAACTATCGTGCTGAATTTCAGGTGTATTCATCACGATGGGCTAACTGACCTGTCTTTTCATCCTCACCTATCATGTGTCCCTGGTACCTCGCCAGCGTATACCGTTAGCGTAGGCAGGGCTACCATTCCATTATCATTAAAAAAATCCTATTTTTTTTTTGATGGGTGAAAATGGTATGGTAACCCCGCCTGCGCTAACGGTATACGCTGGCGGAGCACCAGTGAAGGGTGATAGATGAGAATGAAAACAGGCCAGTTAGCCTATCATGATGAATTCATCAGGAATTAACCATGATAGTTTCCAGGGAGAACCGCGAGGAGGTCGACCTGGTTGAGAATATTGCTAGCAATGGTATTCTAAGTCTCCATTACTAACAATCCCTTTCCCCCAAAAAAAAAACCCTATTAGGTCGACCTCCACGCCAACTCCACTCCACCAATCCAACTGACCTGCTTCATCCTCACCTATCATTCTTCAATGGTGCTCCGCCGGTGTATACCGATAGCGCAGGCGATATTGCCATTTATCAATTAACTTTAAATAGAAATAGTTAGCAATTTAGCTGTATTTTTTTTATGTTTGTTACCGCATAACTCCGTCAGTTGTAAACCGATTTGGAAAACTAGTTGTTTATCTGAAAGGTATACTTACAGACAAGTCCCGTTTTAATTTTATCAAAATTGATTGAGTTTAGTTTACTTTTGAAATAAAAATAACTAGTTTTAGGTTAGTTTTTTTTTGTACACACAATTTTAAATTATTTATCCATAACTAGATGGCGCTATGCGATACATTCCATGCTCTCTATGTATCGCCCTGCGTTACACCAAAGTATATTGTTCGTTACAGCCTATTTTTTTTTATTTTCCTCATTAAACTTAGAATGGCAAACAAGCTGACGGACCACCTGATGGAAATTGGTAACCGTCGCCTACAGACATAAGCAGTACTATGAACATAACAGAGTATACTGTTTCGCCCATGATACCACCCATGCGTTGCCATTCCTAAGGATTCAGGTGTTATTCCTCTGTACCGTGTAAATTCACGCCATATCCCACCCTTTAAACCGAAACACAGCCATGCAAACACAACTGCTTCACGGTTGAAACACGAATGGGACAGAGGTACCCAAGCAATCGACTTTTGTACAAAGTCTGCCTCTGGTAAAAATTAAATAATTAACCACTATGGTTTCCAAAGTGGACCGCGCGTAGATCAACGAGATAAATACTCCCTCCCCATCAGGACGTATTATAATTGTACCCCAGGCATCATCATTCCAGCAATAACTGGGGTACAATTATAAATAATAGTATTTTATTTATTACTTAAAACTTTTGGCTACATTATAAAAGTGAAGTAGCGTGCTATAATAGCTTTATTAAAAAATAAATGCACCGTGACTGAGAGTTTTATAGGAAAATTTTGTGCAAACGTCGTCTAGTACCTTTGTCCCACTCGTGTTTCTACAGTTACATATGTATGGTTATGTTTTTTTTTTCATTTTTTTTTCTATGAGTATAGTTAAGTTTACTAAGGATGGGATATGGCAGTGACATTACAGAAACAAATTATGGAGGTACGCCCTGTAATCTTTAAGAATGACAACTCATGAGGGCTAACCATGGGCGCCATAATATTTTCTGTAATGTCCGTATGTGTAGGCGACGGTTACCAATTTTTATCATGCGGCCGGTCACTGCCATAAAAATTTACAATTCCAAAGCACAGTCTTGTAAAGTGCTGCCTCTACATTGCGATCAAGAAACTAAAATTACTGTTATAAATTAGTTCTACCTATTGCCACTTGATTGCTAATGGCGCTGTATATCGAAGAATAGATGCATCACTCGCCTATCTATTAAAACGTAATCGTGCTACTTACCTAAAACTATTTTTTTTTTTTCAATTAATAATCGTTCATGTTCGAACAGTATATGTTATTATTAGGAATCACAGGGTTTAAATTTATTCTAACTTCTACGACTAAGGACTTTATTCGGGACTGGGAACTGATGTATTCATACACATTATGAAAATTAATGTGAAAAAATTAAAATTATTATGGAGCCCGTTTGAATAAATCGAAATGTTTTCTATACCAAGTACACAGTTACATACTCACCCAGCTACCTATAAAGTTAGGTACCTACTTCAATCATAGCATAATTTAACATCACGTAGGCAACGCGCATTCTATTAAAACCTTTATCCCGTTTGGATAGGAATCAATATTTTCTGCCCGCGAAGCTTGTTTACAATGCTCGTACATTCCAAATTAACATAAACGCCACAAATCATTATTAAAATTCAAACCTTAACACTTAGATCTTAAGGACGATTTTAGTTTAGAGATGTGCATGTTACTTACTGGAATTGACACGAGAATGGCGTAAGTAGAGATCTTGTTTTTGTCGGCGGAACGGCAACGTCGCACTCCCGCCTTTTATATTGATCATGTCAAGCATCTATATTTGGAATGGTCGTTACCTGGATATCTGGATGGAGCTGGATATTGTTTACATTACATTTTCATCTATTTTACAAAGATAATTTCGATATAACAGATAAGATCTGTTATGTAAAACGCAAAATATATTTAGTACTAATCCAACAACAATTTAGCAGTTAGGTAGGTAAGTTTTTTGCGTGTTTTGCTATTGAAATTGGTAGCTAACAAATTTATAATTGTTTTTAGCTATTGTTTTTAAATACCTAATATTTTTTTTATATAAATAAAGGTATGAATAAGCAGGTAAAAGTTATATTTATTTAATATAAAAATAACATGCTAAATCTCTTATAAATACAGCCAATTTTCGGATTTTAATTATATACTTAAACGAAAATTATAAGTCTAAAGCACGGCAAGTTAGTGTAGGTAAAAGAAACGCTAGATATATATATAAATTAAATTAAATGTATGTTGCTGCAAATTATTTTAAGTGCCTACCTATTTTTACAATTAAAAAATCGAATAAAAACTATAGATACGTCACTTTGCATATTGAAGGAAATTATGGGAAAGAAATATCCGAAAAATGTTTACAACCGATTTTTGGGTAGCTGTTTAATAATCATAGATGTATATATAGTCATAAATCATAGATAAAATAGATAAAACACTACTGTACATATTGTGAACTGCTAAAAAAGAAAAAAAATGTCAACGGTACGTGAAATATCATATTCTAGTTCTAGCAGAACAATTTCTTTGCCAGGTATTCAATACTCGAAAAAAAAAGTTGAAATGTTTTAAAGAAATGTAACAAATTACGTTGTAAAAAAAAAATGTTGACACGGTTACATAGAAGCACGAATAAAAATCATCGACACTGGTTTTCAAGGTCAATCCCAAGGATTCTGCCCACGCATTTATTTTTGGGATTACCAATTAGGAACGCTCTAAAATAGACAAATGGTGTTTTTGACACAATGCATTTGGATGCATCATTGTTTTTATAATTTTAAAATCATTGTTTATCTATAAAATTCGCGTCTAACCTACTCTGGGCAAGACAAACGGGGTCTTTATGAAAACTAGGGCTCCACCCATCTTAGGTATTAGGTTTTGGACGTGTAAATAAGATCTATAATTTATTTAATAAGATAGAGGCAGTAATTTATTAAAAAATATTATAGATTTATTGCTCGTTGTTTATATAGCAGTCTATAGTTAGTATTTTTTGAGTTTCTTCAGTATAAAACGGAAAATCAAATCTTTCCACGTTACAATGTTACTTTTGAAAAGATATTGGCCCTAGATATTGTTATCGTACTGAACAAAGGGCTTATTACTGATAAAACAGAGCTACCCTTTAAATTACTATAAAAGCATAGACAAAATAAACTAGTTTTTAATCATGTGACTTAAACATGTAACGTTTTTTAAAGTTTTATTACCCGGGGCCTACTTTAACCTGGCGTCCCTGGGCCTATTCTTGACGGCGAACCCACTTCCGTACAATAGAAAAAAAAATAGGTCACCAAGCCCTTTATTGATTGACGATGAAATAAATGATCCCCAGGAATCCGCTGTTTGCAAGTAGACTTCGCAACAAGCAGTTTTCTCTTTTCCGAATTAAAATAGCTGCGATAATCGCAAAATCAATATGGGATCAATACGGGATTTTATTCTATATATTTATGTAATATTTAATGGTAAATAAGCTGACAGCCGTTGATGGAAAGTTGTAACTGTTTTATTGCATGACTATTTGGACAATAAGAAACGTAATATTTTTAAAGTTCACGTATGTGAATAACGAGAGTTTTGCTAATAGTTGTCACGCTTGGCAAGCGGGTTGGTAACCACAGTTAGGCTTTGGTGATGTTTTAAGAGACATGCTGCTGCCGATCCCTTGACTAGTAAGTTCCCTTTTCCGTGAGTGTCGTAAGAATCGTAAATTCTTACGACACTCACGGAAAAGGAAAGAGTGCCCCATTCTATGCTGTGACCACACTGCAAATATGAGTGCCTTTATTCCGCCATAATTGTTAAATGTCTTACAGATTTCAATATATGAGGTATTAATTTCATTCCGAGTGACACTAGCTATAAATTTTCGGTTCCATTTTTGAATTTTTGTTTTTCAATTTAGAATACATGCAGTTGTACATTTCGGCTCGGAAGTTCTTTTTTAATCTATATTTTTATCTTTTTTTTTTTGGAAGTCACAAACAAATTGTGGAGATCCTCTTAATAAGCATAATTGTGTTGTTTTTAGAAATAATGAAACAAAAACTAAATACGTCATATACAGTGACGAGGTCGAATGCGCTGTGCCTGATACTATTGGTGTGCGTCATCAAAGAGTAATTACATAGTCACGGCCGGGTATGAGTAAACTTTAGAGCTATCAAACCGTTTTATCTGATAAATTTATCGGGCGTATTGAAGCATAAAGCGTAATTTTTTAATGGTTGCTAATGGAATGGTAACCCTGCCTGCGATATCGGTATACGCTGACGGAGCACCAGTGAGAGGTGATAGATGATGATGAAAGCAGGTCAGTTAGTCTATCGTGATGAATTCCACTAGAATTAACCACGATGGTTTCCAGGGGGAACCGCGTGGAGGTCGACCTGATAGGGTATTGCTGGCAATGGGTCAGTTAGACCCCATTAACCACTAACAATCCCTTTCCCCCCAACATAAAGTGATTAGGGCATAGACAAAGAAATATAATCGTGTGAATATATCAATTAGATTTGGCCCCGTAATAAAAAAAAACAGATTTCAGTCGTGGCTGAACCAGTGATTTTGATTTAAAAACCAAATTTTTTAATTAATTTTGATGAAAAATCTATGCGATCAACCTTAAAGTATTTACTAAAAGTATTAGACAAAAAATAATTTTACAAATTGGTCTGTAAATGACGGAGTTATGAGGTATCAAACAGAAAAAGATTTTTTTATATATCAAAGAAGGTGGCAAACCAAGCTATATGCTTGTCTGCCACCCGTCTGATGTTAAACGGTCATTGTAGCAAATGATAATGCCACATTATAACCCAATTAAATAATAATAGAATGATTATTTGCAATCATTGTGGTATTAAAAAAAATAAAAACTTGTGCATTCTTTTAAGTCGATTAAAAACACTATTATTACGTCTCTAACTTTCTTTTTAAGAATTATGACTCGAGCTAAGGATTTTAGGGTAAGAAATAGTGAAGATATTAGGGTCGATTCGGAGGCGCCATCTCTCTTAATCTACCACTAAAATTAAAATTTCATTTTAATATAACAGCAAAATATTTACTTTAAGGACCAATATGTATTAATTTTCTAATAGATTTAAATTACAGTTATTATTTTAGTTAATAACGGTCCATAAAATAATTATTTCGTAAAATTATCAAATTAACATTGGGCTAAGAGATAGAGAGATAGAGAACTCCAGAATCGACCATATAATATTCTTTATTGCATTTGTAAGACATATGTATATAATAAGAGATATACAGTTACATGTTTATAGGTCTCGTTATATATATATGTATAGGATTAGGTCTGAAATAGATTTCTTTCAACCAGTTTTACGCAAAACATAGGATAACTAACACATATGTACAAGAATGTTGTGTACAAGATATTATTATAAAAAAAGAAAACTAAGCAAAAATATGTTATTTTACTATAATATAATAAAATTGTAAATGGATGATGTCTGTACATGAAAAAAAAATTATATAAATATTTAATAAATAATTTAATATTTGAAAAATTTTAATATAATTGATATGAGCGGTCTAAAATCAAATAGAAAGTAATAATTTTTAGAAATTTTGTCGGTCTGTATTTGTTCCAATATTATGCAAAGATTACTGCACCATATTGGGTGCGGTTTTCACACTTGTGCTCCTAAATATTTAACTTAAAAATTAGATTAGGTTTTATCTAGAAACGGATTTAATTTTTCTACATCTAAAATCCACGCCTACGAAGTAGTGTACAAAAAATGTCGACGCAATAAAAAAATAGCGACGAATCGACAAGTTCATCTATTTTGCATCTGATTATATTAAAAAAGAAAAAAACATTGTAAAAATAGCTGAGATTGAGGAAAGTACAAACGTGCTATATTTGTAAATAAACATAATTTATCGCAAAACAAAACCAACTGCGCAATACGTTTGCGAAAACAAGGCGTGCCGTAACAGCTGTGTTGTCAAGCGGCGCGGGTATATTATTTGTAGTTATATCGTACGCTACTATAAAGATATTAACGAAAAAAATAGGTAAATTAATGAGGGGGGAGGGAATGTTAGCAATAGAGTTTGACAGCCCCATTGCTAGCAATATGCCCTATTAGGTCGCCCTCCGCGTGGTTGCTCCTGGTAACCATCGTGAACAATTCTTGTTGAATTCGTCACTATGGGCTAACTGACCTACTTCATCCTCATCTATTACCCTTCACTGGTGCCCCGCAAGTGTATACCGATAGCGCGGGTGGGGTTACCATTCCATTATCATCCATTAAGAAAAACGGAACTTAATGAAAATGGTATCGATTCTGAGGCGTTATTTCCCTAAATCTATTTGTTTATTTAAATAACTTTATTGACCTAAATAAAATATGGTACGAATGGCGAACTTGATGCTAGTAGCATTCTCTGCCTATCTCTTAACCTAATTGGATAATATCATGTTATGTATACTGCTTTATGGACCGTTATAAATTATAACCACAATAGTTTTGATTAAAATCTAATAAAAAATTTGTGGGTGGGGGGGGGGGAAAGGGATTGTTAGTAATGGAGACTAAGAATCCCATTGCTAGCAATATACCCAACCAGGTCGACCTCCTCGCGGTTCCCCCTGGAAACTATCATGGTTAATTCCTGATGAATTCATCATGATAGGCTAACTGGCCTGTTTTCATTCTCATCTATTACCCTTCATTCTTATTGCTCCGCCAGCGTATCCCGTTAGCGCAGGCGGGGTTACCATTCCATTTTCACCCATCATAAAAAAAAATAAAAAATTTGTAAAAAGTATTTTTTTGCATTTTTGTTGTATTTTTTTTAAGAGAGGGACTGGCTGAAAACCTACTCTGTGCCGCTGTACAGATTGCATTTAAACACTTACAGCATCAGCTAAGCCAGTTCCTTTTGCCTGATATGAGACACTTATATATATTTCTTTTCTGTATTTTTTTTTATAGTTGTGTTTTTCTGGCAATAAATATTTTCTATTCTATTCTAATTTTGAATTAAATTAATACAAATAAAAATCGATTGATTGAATGCATGTTACGATTTGTTACTAATTTTTTTAGTGTTTCTGTAGTTATATAGAAAAAGCCTTAACTAGATTCGTTAATTAAAACGAAAGCCGGAGATGATGATTATTAGCTCCACTATATGCTTAGTATGCATACACTTACGCGCAAATAAGTCATTTATTCTTATTGATTTAATTACGCCATTTTTTTTTTGTTTAATGAACAATGGCGTCATTTCTGTAACGCTATTTCTCTAAATCAATCTCTTACCCAAATATTTTACTTTGATAGTTTCACAAAATTACTATTTTATGGACCATTATAAAATACCATTAAATTTATAATAACTTTTACTAAAATCTATTTGAAATTTTGTTTATATAGTGAAATAATGAATAAATAATAAATAATTATAAAAAAAAACTATTTTCATCAAATGTGCCCATATTCATGGAATAAATGATTTTAATTCAATATATTGACCCTTAGAATGAAGGTTTCGCTGTAATATCAAATTGAAACTTTAATTTTGTGATACGCTCAGAGAAATGGCGTCTTAGAATCAAGCCCACAGTCAATATTTTACCGAACCCAGCGTAGCAAATAGAACTATAATATTTCTATGTAAGATTCTTTCTCGATAATTAATTAATGGTCTACGAGTTGGAATGGGTGTATCCATCTATTGACACAACACTATAAAGCCATTGTTTTGTTTTTAAAACGAAACAGAGGCACAGCCAGATCAGAAGCATAATCAAGTGAGCCGTCCTATTTGACCAGCCGTCAACTCGACTCGCTTGCGTCACGTCACACGCGGAACGGCAACGTCGCCTTTCTCTTTGTGCGTTGCGGGAGGTTTATTTTATTTATCAAGCATTTTTAGATGATTTTTTTTATTGAAACAATAAATATTGTTCTGTAGTTTTGTATCTGTATTGCATGAAATAAGTTTTTTGGTTAGAAAAAGAAATTGAGAAAAAATATGTGAAAAGATGTCTGTTTTTTATTTATACATAGATATATTTTTTTTTTCATTTATTGTGACTTTGGCGAAAGCCATCAGCCAAAAAGTAACAATTACAAGGTAACAATATAAAATTACAAGACAAATTACAAAAATTATTATAGTTATAAATTAATTATAATATACTAAGAAAGTAAGTTAAGTAGAAAAGTATAAGTTACAATTACATATTTAAATTTCACCAATTGTTGAAGTAATATAATTAAAAATTTCTTGGTACAAAATGGTATGTTTTAGTAGATCCTGCACTGAAGTAGGAATATTTTGACATTTTAATAAATCTTGACATTGACAAATAAAAAGTAACCGTTGAAGTGAGAATTTAGGACAAACAAAAAAAATATGATCCAAATCAGAAAAAATGTTTTGGCAGTATTTACAGATAGAATTATCCAATAAATTAATACGTTGCAAATGTGCAGGAAATTTACAATGACCTATCCGCAATCTACTTAATGTAGTATAATATTGTCTACCAAGAAAAACATTAGATTTTTCCAACCAATATTGTAACCAGACAATTTACAGATTTTGTTAGAATCAAACCAAGTTTTATTTAGTAAAATGATATCAAAATGTGATGTAAAGTTGTAAATAAAGTTTTTAAATTGAAATATTTTAGACAGAAAGCTTCTTGAGTTCCAATGAACAATATTAATTTCCTTTAAAGATGTAATGGTCATGTTGAAAAATTAGATATGAGTATTTCCTTAATTAATTTGGATGAAATTGTATCAGAATTAGTTTGAGCTTTCTTAACTAGCTCAATAACAGTCTTAGTAATTGTGTTGAGTACAATGTCTGAGTTAATGATGTCAGTAACTAATGCCCTTTTTTGAGGAGATTTATTTTGCATTGGGCTGTTAATAGACACAGGAGTATTTGAATTAATTACAGAGTTAACCGATTTTGAAGTCACTGATGCATAAGATGTTTTGCCTAGAATTTTATCTTTGATTTGAGACAATTTCATCGATTTAGTGGGACAGCTATTAGATACTGCTACATGTTGTCCATTACAATTAACACATTTAGGGTTCTCTTTGTTGATACAGGATCTATAATCATGGGCACCGGCATATATGGAACAAACTTGCTTACTTCTGCAGGAACTGCTTCCATGACCAAATTTGTAACAGTAGAGGTCTAATGAATTCACGCACATCCAGCCAAATATGATCATACGTTACGTGATCAGGTCGCTGCGTAGAGAGGAAAGTTACTAAAACTGTAGGAAGAGGATGAAAACTTTCATCTTCTTTCTTTTTTTTGAAACGTTTAACACCGATGATATCTACAGTAGATTTTAAGTTATTTAAGAGATCTTCCTCAGATATTTCAGTAGGAGCTCTTATAACTCCCTGAGATTCCAGCTGATTATTGGGTAACCTAGCCTGAAGTTTATGTTTCTCTAATAAATCTTTATTTAATAAAAATTCGTTAGCCTGTTTCATTGATCGAAAACATATTTTGAATGCAGTAGGACCCATAGTACGAATATAGAATACACCAGGTACAGTCCTCAGAATAGAATTGACTTGCAATAAGTTTACATTGTTGCCCTCAATAGGAGACAACAGGATAAAATATTCATTTTTAGTAGTGTCAGAATATAGGTAATTTTGATCTTTAAACAGTCCTCTTTTTGAGTGAGTAAATTTAATACTCATTTTAGCATTTGGCTCTTCATCAGATATGGAAGTATTTTTTTTTCTTTTTAACTTGCCTCCGCTTGACTCGCACATACCCTCTAACAACACACGAGGGCTTAAATTGGAGAAATAAGTAAAAGAAACTAGGAGAAGCAACAAATAAATATTAAACAAATAAAATGAATTTAAAATTTCCGCCCTCGCGTTACAAGTTTTCCCGCCTTTATCCTTATACATAGATAAATATTGGCAAAATGCCTGTAGTAATTATAATTTAACTACAATAGGAAGGGCAAAGGAATTAAGCCACACTGCCTGATCTTCTAAAATGCCTGTTATTCTTACTTCCAAGTAGCCGCTTTAAAAACAAAAACAAAAAAAAAAAAAATTTCTATGGTCTTAATTTTTATATTTTAAAAATAGAATAGAATAGAAACATATATTGCCAGTAAACATACAATTAGAATATAAAATATAAATAACATATTACATACAATTTAACATACAAAAAGTGTCCCATACTAGGCAAAAGGAATCGGCTCAGCTGATGCTGTGAGTGTCCCAGCGCAATGTGAACAGCTGCACAGCGCTGGTTTACAGTCAGTACCTCTCTTATACGTTACTTATACTTTTTAAATCTTCTCAATGTATCATTAAAACAAATTATTAGAACTTTATTTATAGTCTTGCCTCTGATCACATTATCAGGTGATTATTTCGTCAACCGCAGCCATTATGGTGCACATGACACTCGACATGTCGAGGGATAGAAGAGATTGCTAATAATGGGGATTTTTTTTAATGGATGATAATGGAATGGTAACCCCGTCTGCGCTATCAGTATACGCTGGCAAGGCACCAGTAAGGGATAAGAGGTGAGGATGAAGCAGGTCAGTTAGCCCATCGTGACGTATTCAACAAGAATTGTTGGTGGTGGTTTCCAGGGGAAACCACGTGGAGGTTGACCTGATAGGGCATATTACTAACAATGGGGCTGTCGAACTCCATTGCTAACAATCCCTTTCCCCCCAATAATGGGGATAAGCACCTGCATTTTTTAATGTATGATAATGGAATGGTAACTCCGCCTGCGTTATTAGTATGCACAGGTGGGGCACCAGTGAGGGATGATAGGTGAGGATGAAAGCAGGTCAGTTAACCCACCGTGACGAATGCAACTAACATTAAACATGATGGTTCCAGGGGGGACAACGATGAGGTCGACCTGACCCTGTCAGGTCTTGCTAGTAATGGAACTTGTAGCCCGCATTACTAAAAATCCCTTTCCTCTAGTAGCCCCATTTTTTTAATGGGTGATAATGGAATGGTAATCCCGCCGGCACTAACGTTTTACGCTGGCGGGGTGTCAGTGAGAGATGACAGGCGAAGACGAAGAGGCAGCTCAGTTGGCCCATTGTGATGAATGCACCTGGAATTCAACATGATGGTTTCCAGGAGAGATCACATGGAGTGTCGACCTGACAGGGTTTTTTTTGATAGGTGAAAACGTAATGGTAACCCCGCCTGCGCTAACGGGATACGCTGGCGGAGCACCAGTGAAGGGTAATAGATGAGAATGAAAACAGGCCAGTTAGCACATCATGATGAATTCATCGGGAATTAACCATGATAGTTTCCAGGGGGAACCGCGAGGAGGTAGACCTGGTTGGGTATATTGCTAGCAATGGGATTCTCAGTCTCCATTACTAACAATCCCTTCCCCCCTATATCTATGACTTGTCTTCGTGTGCATAGAGTTTTACAATCAATTAAAATCAATAATAGTCGAACGGATGCGTCAGATACGTGATCGTTTATGGGAAAGACCTTGCCAACAATTACCATCAGGAAAAATAAAACCAAGGGCTAATCAACCGCCCATGCGATTAAAAAAATAGTCTCGTAGGTTTTCCCCATGTAATAAAAAAAACAAACAGTACCATAGATTTTCTTATGTTTTTATCTTTCTCTCATGTTTCCTTAGTATGTATGTATTTAAATTAAAAATTATTTTAGCTGTCATCCTGTAACGTCAATATGTTTTGATGTTCGAAGTAGGTCAAAGATATCGAGGCAGTACGAGGTATCAGTGTTGCCTGATTATCAGGTATGTTTTTAGCAATTTTGTATAAAAAAAAAATTCTGTGTATAATTTTTGATTTTTTTTTATACCACTGAGATGGCAAACAAGCATACGACCCACCTGATGGTAAGCGGTTACCGTAGCCTATGAACGCCTGCAATACCGAAGGTATTACGCGCGCGTTGCCGACCCTGAAGAAACATCTTTACCCCCCCTTTTGAAGAACCCCATGCTGTAGTCTCTTGGGTAAACCCCGGCAGGGAACTCATTCCATAACATGAGTGTTCGTGGGAGAAAATATGGAATTCTTGTAGAAAAGTGAAAAGTTTTTAGAGAAATTTAGTTTTTTTTTTTTTGTAAACGTATTAATGTAATAGAATATTCGAAAATGGGGTAACCTTTCGTCTTTTATTTTATATTTATATAAAAATTAGTGAAAATCAACATAAATTTCTGATTGGATAAAAGCAAAAAAATGCTACGATTTGATGAAAACGTATTTAACGTTTGGGTAAAAATCGAAAATTGCATCTGGCAACCCCAAGCGGCGCCCTTGTCAGCTTACGAACACGTGGCATCTGTCTAGCGCGAGTTCAGTAACTGCGTAGCGTTGTGTAACCAACTTTCGTTACGTTAAATCGTTAAATTATTCGTTATATTTTTCCGTTGAAAATAACTATTTTATAGCTTCATTTATCATTAATTTTCAACGCAAGCGTTTTGAAACATTGAATTTATAACTGCTGTAATACAAAAGTGCTGTGTAAAAATGTCTAGATCTGGTAACACAGTAATCTGGGGCTACTTTGTAAGGAATAATGAAAACAAACTAGGGATGTGCAAATTTTGTAAAAAATGGCTATCGTACAAGACTACAACGACTAACTTGAAACAACATTTGAAATTAAAACACACAGATGTGTTCTATGAGATGGATAGAAAATTACGTGCGTACCGTGATATGGGCAAGGAAGAGGAATCCCACGAGGAAGGTAATATAAATAACAACTATACAAATTGTGTGTGTGTGTGTGTGTGCGTGCGTACGCGCGCGCGTGTGTGTGTATGTGTGCATAAATATTACTAATATAATAAAATTATAACTAGTCAATATCTGTACATGAAAGATATATAAGAAAAAATGATAACCCAATAAGAGTAATAAAAGCTAAAACAATTATTTTTTAAAAATTGTCTATCTGTCTTGTTTTTTTTATGCAACTTAGAATGGCAAAAAAGCTGACGGCCCACCTGATGGAAAGTGGTAACCGTCGCCTATAGACATGAGCAGTACCATGGACATAACAGTGTACTGTTTCGCCCTTGATACCCCCCCCTCATACGTTGCCATTCCTGAGGACTCAGGTGTTATTCCTCTGTACCCTGTAAATTCACAGCCATATCCCACCCTTCAGACCGAAACACAGTCATGCAAACATAACTGTTGAAACACGAATGGGACAGAGGTGGCCAAGCAATCGACTTTTGTACAAAGTCGCCCTTTGGTAGACCTCTGGTCCCTCTATTTGTCTGTTTATACGTTCTGGTATCCCGCAAAAGCTACTGTACTAAATTGGACATGATTTTCACAGTCTTATTCCTGATTTAATTTAAAATCTGGTGTACATTTTATCTTAATACGTCATCTAGAACTAAAATATTTCATTGATCAGAAAATCAGAAATTCACGCGTACAATGTGGTGGGTAACATAAAAGCTAGTATAATATAAATAAATAACGTAAAAATAGCTAACAAAAAAAGTAACATGTTATAACAGCGTTATAGCATGTTGAAAGTTATTCACTGTTTAACGTTAATAGTTATTCGTAACTACTGTTAGAAATGTTACAACGTTGTTATGTTTAATTTTACTGTTAACTAAATATTGCTTAATTGAATTCCTAAATGTATTGGTGTCTAAAATTTAAAGAATCACCTAAGTTTATGTAGGATTCGTGTGTCTGAACCGTTTATAAAATAAAATTGTAAACAACTTAATGCTTAAAAAACTGCTTTTGCTTATTTTCTTTCATTTAATGTTACGTTTTCGATATTAAAGTCAGATTAAGTTTTTCCTAGCACTTACACTGCGGTTCCTTAGTATTCGATTTTCTGAAACTAAAAAACTTTTCCTGTCATTCATGGACATAAGACGTCAATGTTATATGTCAGTGATAGATGCGCAGAGAGAGCGCGGCGCGTACAACACGCGACCAACAGCGCAGCTTACCGCCATGTCACTTTCGAGGTCAGTGAATCTGTGAAATCTGTGAATGTGACGCGTCACATTGCTATCATTTATTCGGTGAAATCCTGTTATTTTACATTGTGTTATACTTTATAAATAATCTAAATAATTATCAGTTATTTATTGTAAACTCAAACGGTTTTGGACCTTAATCCTTTACGCGTAAGGAAGTGTTGGCAAAATGAACAAAGGTAGCAGTAGCCTAGTATGGGATTACTTTGTGAAGAATCATGAGAACAAATTAGCAGTGTGTAGTGTTTGTAAACGTTGGTTCTCTTACAAAACATCTATTACGAACTTAAAAAAACATTTGAGGTATAAACACAAAGATCAGTACAATGAGATGCTTAGAAGGTCGGATACTCGCTGCGGGAGGCGCTTCCTTGAGGAATATAACGACGATGGTAAGGAATTAAGAACTGTTTACCTACATACATTAATAATGGAATTAAGTCGTTATCGGGAGCGTAAATAATTATAATTTATCACAGGTTAAATCACTTATAATGTTAAATAATTACAGTTTATGATATCATGTATATACATCTCATTAACTAGTATTGTTTTTCATATATCCAGTGATGTGATTGCTACTACATAATACTTAGTTTTTTTTTTTCGCAGAGAAATTTTTCGCATTATTTGAAACGGAAACTCGTTAGTTAGGTCTGTGCAATCATCTCTATACAATATTAAGAAATTAACATTGCGTTCGTAAAATGGAACGCTGTTTTTAATTTTTAATATATGACGTTTTTTGCCTATTTACCTACTTTCTTCAACCTTACATATCATTCTACAGTGTGAGGGTGTGAAGCGCGGGCTGGGGGGTGGGGGTGAGGTGGGAGGGAATACATATTTTTCGTCAAAAATACCTATGATTTTTCACTGCTAGATACGGGACTCTCTCCCTAATTGAAATAAGCTGAACCGACTGGCCACTGCAGTACTTAATAATAGAGTACAAAAAATTTATATAGAAAATGTTTAATATGTCAATTATTTGTCAATGGCAAATGTTACATTACTAGATTATATATTCTGTGGTACGTTAAATTTTGATCTCGACTGGAGTCGTTTCACGATTCGATCCGCTAATAATCATTTTCCGTGCAGTATCAATATCCTACAGACGGAAGTAGTTTGTGCTAGTCTTTTACAAGGCCGCTTCCTGATCTGACGTGTAATATCACCGTCTCTAAGGAACTCTTTCTACAGTTTTAAGGACACTTCTACAATGGAGTGGGGGGAAGGGATTGTTAGCAATGAAGTTTGACAGACCCATTGCTAGCAATATGCCCTATTAGATCGACCTCCACGTGGTTCCCCCTGGAAACCATCGTGAACAATTCTTGTTGAATTCGTCACGATGGGCTAACTAACCTGCTTCATTCTCATCTATCATCCTTCACTGGTGCCCCGTCGGTGTATACCGATAGCGCGGGTTACCATTCCATTATCATCCTTTAAAAAAAAACTTCTAAATGGAGTAATCTTGTTTTGCGTTCCGAACTATCAAATATTCTTTCGGGACATCTCAAGGGTTACCGCTACTACTCGTCTAAGGGTGTCAGCCATATTTATTTTTACGTTACTTATACCGAATCACAGCTTTACGTGACCTTCGAAGTACGGAGCAAGTGATAATTATTTTTAATCTATCTAAATGTAAATTTGGGAATTTACTGTCCGCCATGTACTAATAAATAATATTACTAATAATAGTACTAATAATAGGCGACGGTTACCGCTTTTCATCCGTTAAAAAGAAATAAATATATAGTGACATTACAATGCTAAGTAATAACAAACAAACTCACTTTCACATTTATAATATCAGTAAGTATATGTAATCTTGCATTCATATTGCGTCACGGGAGAATCGCCTTCAGCCACTGCACAAGGTCTCAATACATATTTACTTGTTATTGAAATATAGAACGAGCGCTAACATCAAAAAGAATAAGGAATTGCAAGAAAATGTTTTACAAAATAAAAAAAATTGATAAAATTTCTAATGACAGCGATGTGACGGATGGCAGCGTGTTATTTTGGATTTTAAAAAAAACATTAGAAACATAAAATTCCAGACAATTTATCATATTGAAGACTAGGCAGCATCCGACCTTAGCCTGTTCCACAACGGAAGAAATGTACTAAAAAAACAAATAAGTTCGTTTGGTCGTTACTTCTTTAATAATAAATTATTTTATCTTAAAGTATTTTTTCTTTTAATCGCCTGTGCCAACATCACGGAAATAAATCATAGTGATGTAACTACATTATTGAGTTACGAAATTCCGAAAACCTTAACAACCACTTTGAACCTTTTTTTTTTTTTTTTTTATACCACTGAGGTGGCAAACAAGCATACGGCCCACCTGATGGTAAGCGGTTACAGTAGCCTATGAACGCCTGCAATACCAGAGGTATTACGCGCGCGTTGCCGACCCTGAAGAAACCTCTTTACCCCCCTTTTGAAGAACCCCATGCTGTAGTCTCTCGGGAAAACCTCGGCAGGGAGCTCATTCCATAACCTGAGTGTTCGTGGGAGAAAGCATCTCTGAAACCGCGTTGTACGCGACCATTTAGGCTGTAAGATATGAGGGTGAACTCCCTGCCGATGGCGAGCCGTACGATGATAGAAAGTGGCCGTAGGCATCATATTGAATAATTCCTCTGAGCACAATCCGTTGTATAAGCGGTAGAACACGCAGAGTGAGGCAAAATCTCTCCTAAGACTTAAGGGTTCGATACCGCTTGCAAGCATGGGATCATCGACAATTCTCATAGCTCGTCGTTGCACTGAGTCGAAGGGTTCAAGCTGGTATCTAGGTGCTCCCGCCCATAAGTGACAGCAATACTCCATATGGGGCCGGATTTGCGATTTGTAAAGCATTAGTCGCTGATCCGGCGTGAAGTAATGCTTCGCTCTATTGAGCACACCGAGTTTTAACCTTTTAGAACCTTTGTTAGAACCTATAACAAGCGCTAAAAAAGTTATTATCTTCAAGGAATAAAAATCTTTGTCACGTTGTTCTTCAAGTCTCTCTTCAGGTTAATCTCCGAAATTGCACAATTAATTAATAGAATAGATTTAGAAATTTATTATTTGACAAAAACACTAAGCTACAAACACAAGATACGATGGGCCCCACACTAGGCGAACCTCTATCTTTGGCACCCGATAAAGATTGACAATTCACAATCTGTTATAATAAAAAGTAAATAGTGGGCGGGTTGTGATATAAAAGAAAAGGTATATCACAACCCGCCCGCAAAATTGACATAATAAATATTAGTAAAATCAATAAATATAAATACACAAGCAGTTTGTTCATTTAGGCACAGCAACAGTAATACAATTCATATTACGTTGACTATAATAAGCTTTATAACTGAGTAATTGTTATAAAATTGTACACCGTTAGTTGCTACGCACAGCGTTAGCTTATACTAGCTTCAATATTATATACAATAACTATAGAGAATGAGAACAATTACATATTAAATTCAGACACTTCTTTTGCCATTTTAAGAAAAGAATTTAAACCGTAAGTAAAAATGTCCAATTCATTACAATTATTGTACAGTCTGCACCTGCGGAACAGAGGATCATTAAAAGTTTTTTTTTTTTTTAATGAGTGTAATGGTATGAGTGTAATAATAATAATGGAATGGTAACCCCACCCGCGCTATCGGTATACACCGGCTGGGCACCAATGAGGGATGGTACATGAGGATGAAGCAGGTCAGTTAGCCCATCGTGACGAATTCAACAAGAATTGTTCACGATGGTTTCCAGGGGGACCCACGTGGAGGTCGACCTGATGGGGTATATTGCTAGCAATGTTAAACTCCATTACTAACAATCCCTTTCCCCCCTAAAAGTTACATTGTTATTACAATAAGGTACATGAAATAATTTTAGTATTCTCTTATTACCTCCTGTTTTAAACGGAACGTGGCAAACAGATAGGGTAGTACCGATAGGAAATAAAAAGATATCGTGTCCCACAAAAAAAGCCTAATTTCAATGACAAAACCAGTTATTTCGGTCTAAAAATTAACTGATTTTCATAAAATTCTATGCGACCAGTCTGTAAATATATTTTTTAGATAAAAAAGAATTTTTCAAATCGCTTTAGTACTGTCCGTCAGTTATGAGGTAACAAACAATAAAATTTATACAACCGTATTGAGGATCTTTTTGAAGTCGGTTAAAAATGGACTCAGTAGGTAAATAACTAAATAAATAAGTAAAAATGCCAATCATGAAATAAGCAACCGTCTCTCCAACTATGACACCACAGGAAGGTGCGTACGTGACGTCCTTGCTTCGATTGGACAAACAAAGAAATTTACATTCCCCTGTATGTTAGACATACATAATATACACTTACTTTGTTCGCGACGTCATTCGAGCCATGTATTTTTTTTTTTATTTCGTTATTTAATATGTAAAAATCACATTTGTATTATCTAAGGAATATTTATATTAATTTACAATTATTTTAATATGCCGCTACCCAAAATATCGATAGTGATAAATATTATAAAAGCCCTTGCAACCTTATACTTAATGTACAATTTTGAAATTCAACGAACTGGTTGCATAGATTTCATATAAAATATTTTTTTGTTTGAACTTTGGAAGTGACGTGTTCCTATATTAAATATTTAAAAAAAGGGTCAAATTACGACATAGATTAAGGATAGGTAAATAAATATGACTTTTACCGGACTGACGCAAGTTTTTTGTTTTAATAAAACAAAGCGCGCCATTTTCTTAACCTTATCTTTAACGTAGTAATTTTTCGTGATTTTAAATAAATACCTATTAACCTACATAATTGTGATTATCTAATAATGTTCCACAAGTTTCGGCTGCATATTCTGTTGCCAAAACACCCGTGCTCCATAGTTCCCGCCCGCGCACTTTCACGTTTCAAATTCTAAATATACCAAAACCAAATGTTGTTTACTGCATTCCTGGTATATTACGTACAAAATTAACGTACGGAGAGATGAATCACATCTAAATGTAGAAAGACCTATTAAACAGTTGGTACTAATATTTTTTTATACAACTTAGTATGTTGAACAAGCTGGAAAACAAAGTGATTACTGATGACTGTCGCCCATAGACAAATAGGATCTTAACTCTTAAAAGCCTGATTTTTAAATCAAATTAAAAACTTTACAAGTGTACCCTTTACTGTGTTTACTAATGGGCGAAAAGTAGTAAAAAAATCAATACAATATTTTTATATATTTATTTTGAAAAAAAAAAAAAAACATTTGGTAACATGTAAACAGCCAAATATTAAAATAAAATCGATTGTAGGCGCCCAATGCGATTTATAACCCCGGTATCAAATTTGAAACTTCAGGTATTTAAGGGTTAAATTATATATGTATATTGTCTATCAATATATGGATATCGTATATACAATATATAAATATTGCTGTATTTTATCGACCCCTAATACGTCTCCGCCATTAGCACCGCCTGATTATGCGCCTGCGCTGACACTTCATCGAGATATCTCGTTCTTTTACAAGTAAACGCTGACCGAAGCGATTCCATCGGTAATTCGTGTGTCACAGAAATTAACCACAGTAGGTTCCAGTGTCGCCGTGTGGTCCCGGCATAGAATGGGCCACCTCTTTCTATTTCTCGTGTGTGTCGTAAGAGGCGATTAAAAAAACAACGGTCTAGCGACAGGAAGCAGCATTCCTATTAAAATATCATTATAAATGTAGCTGCGGTTGTCAATTCGCCTGCCAAGCATGGCAAATACTGGCAAAACATGAATGAATTAATGGGTGAGTTTCCAGTGAGACCGCGTGGAGGTCGAGCTGACTTGGTATATTGTTAGCAATGGCGCGGCTAATCCTTCCTTCCAAAACCTTGTCTCCGTTATAGCCATATTTCACTCCGTAAATTGGAAAAACATTTGACTCCAAGTAAAAAACAAAGGTTATCTGTCCGTTGTTGAACATATTTGAATTTATTGTACAGAGCAATAACACCAGAGTCCTCAGGAATGGCAGCGCATGGGGGGGGGGGTATCATGGGCGAAACAGTATACTCTGTTATGTCCACGGTACTGCTCATATCTATAGGCGACGGTTACCACTTTCCATCAGGTGGACCGTCAGTTTGTTTACCATTCTAAGTTGTATAAAAAAAAACATGCCTTGCCAATAGACTGCCATAAAGAACTGGACTATTTGTTATGGCAGTTTATCATAAGGTAATGACAGCGATGGGACAAATGGCAGTGACTTCGTTTGGTCGTTAGTTCTTAAATAAATTCTTTTATTTTAAAGTAAATTTTTCTCTTAATCACCTGTGCCAACATCACGGAAATAAATAATACCAGAGGGAGACTTTGTACAAAAGTCGTTTGCTTGGATACCTCTGTCACATTCGTGTTTTAACCGTCAAGCAGTTGTATTGGCATTGCTGTGTTTCGATTTGAAGGGTGGGATATAGCAGTGAATTTACACGGTACAGAAGAATAACATTTAAGTCCTCAGGAATGGCAACGCACGAAGGGTATCTTGGGCGAAACAGTATACTCTGTTATGTCCACGGTACTGCTCATGTCTATAGGCGACGGTTACCACTTACCATCAGGTGGGCCGTCACCTTGTTTGCCGTTCTAAGTTGTATAAAAAAAAAGGTACTCATACAAACAGCTATAAACCGTGTCTCTAAAACTTAATTAAAAACAAGCCAAAAGATATAGTGTTTTCCAGTAAATAATTTACTTCACCTGAATAAATAAACGCATTAAAAATATAATGTGACCTAAATATGTGACGTGTAGTGATTCCAACCAAATGACGTATTCATTCGCGTAACGTCCAAGACTCACGTCATTTCACGCGTCATCTCGCGTCTGGTCACTAAACTCGGATACACAGATACGGAACAAATCATTCTAGAATAGATCTAAATTCAAAAATAGCCTATTGATTTTTATAATAGTTTTTTTTCTTTTTTAATCTATATTAGGCAAAGTGAAATGTCCTTAACTTGTCTTTTTACTGAAATAACAGCGTATACAAGTACATTTTGTTCCATTAAATAAAAAAAAAGAAAAATTCCGTCTTCATTCGTGATAAAACCAAAAATTTTGATTTATAAACGAAACTAATGAAACGATATTAATGAAATTTCTATGGCATCTGTCTGAAAGTATAATACTTATTGTGCGGTGTGGACTGCCGTTCGGTGAGCGTGGACTGTAGGGGCGTTGGTTCAGGCTGGAGTGAAACACAGCGATTACTATTCTGAAGCCTCCGGTACCGTCTGAAGAGAGTATTTTTTCTTGTCCTATTTCTTCTCGAGTGTAGTGCGTCGCTGCCCGGAAGCGAATGCCGCTCGACGAGAGGCGGCCTATCTTTATACCCGCCCGCTCGCACGATAACATTTCCAACTCGCGTTAGCGATCTGTGCGAGCGGGACGGGGCGAGAATGAACGAGACGCGTGTCTCTTCAGATCGGTACTCTATAGCGTCTATTTATTTATTTTATTTCAATTTACAATTTCTTAATTCTATTTATTGTTACAACTTCTATTTCTATTCGTAGGTAATAAGGACAATACACAAAGGAATACTTTATTTAACTTACACTATCTTAAATCTATGTAAATCTATACAAAACGATTAACTAGGACTTAACAACTATAAATTACGATATATACAAATAATGTCGCGAACATAATCTCCCGCCGCAGCTCTCGTAGCTGGAGTTAACTCGTGTTCGCGTCGCTCGATGTCGATGTGGGCAGTATGATCAGCTTCTTAGTGGGTCGCCGTAGAATGCACTTTTGCGTCCGCACGTCGACCGCTCGAACCTCGCCGTCTGGTCCAGGGTAGGTCGCCACCACCACGCCTCGCGGCCACGTGTTGCGAGGCAAGGTCCCATCAGCTATCAGGACCAGGTCGTCCATTTTGATGGCTCCGTGTGTAGCTCGGGGCTCCCGCCGGTGTTGCAACTCGGGTAGGTACTCCTTCACCCACCGGTTCCAGAAGCAGTCAGCTAGCCTCTGGCTGGCACGCCACTCCTTGTGTCCCGCCGCGTCGCTCTCTGTGAAGCTGCCTGGCAGTGGGACGCGCGATGGACCGCCCAATATGAAGTGATTGGGGGTTAGGGCGCTGTCGTCGTCTGCCGATGTTGACACGTGGGTTAGCGGTCGACTATTGAGGGTGTGCTCGACCTCGACCAGCAGAGTGTGGAGGACCTCTTCCTTGGGGGCCCGCTCGTTCAACGTAGCGGCTAGTGCGGTCTTCACGCTACGCACCAGCCGTTCCCACGCACCTCCCATGAAGGGTGCGCTCGGGGGAATGTAGCGCCACCGGATGAAATGGACTGATGACTCTTCTTGGATGGCTTCCTCGGCTGCTTTCTTCAGTTCGACGTCAGCACCTCTGAGGTTGGTGCCTTGGTCGGACCATAGCTCAGTGGGACACCCTCTGCGGCTTATGAAGCGCCGCAGGGCCATTATGGCGGAGTCCGTGCTGAGGCTGCCGGCGATTTCTAGGTGGACTGCGCGCGTCGTTAGGCAGGTGAAGAGCACTCCGTACCGCTTCTGGTGAGTGCGGCCCACTGTCACGGTCATAGGCCCGAAGTAGTCTAGGCCGGTGAACGTGAACGGTCGTTGATGATGCGCCAGCCTGCTCTGTGGATGGTTGCCCGTTGACGGCTGCGCCGGTCTTGCTCTTCGTAGGCGGCACAGCTGACACCTCTTCAGTTCACTGCGGACGGCGTGTCGTAGGCGCAACACCCACAGGTGTTGTCGCACCTCGTTCGTGGTGATCTCGAAGCCGCCGTGGTGAAGTTTCCGATGCACCCATGCGATGTATAGGCGCACCCAGGCGTGGTTTCCGTCGACGATGGGGGGTTCTCGTTGCTCGGCTGACAGATCGGCGGCGGCTGCTATTCTCGATCGAAGTCGCAGAATGTCGTCGTTGTCTATGACGACTGACAGCTGTATGAGTCGACTGGATGACGGCAGCTGTTTCCCTTGTTTCAATACTGCGATTTCGTCGCCGAACGCCTCTTGTTGTATCGCGCGAATCCATAGCCGTCGCGCGCGATCGAGGTAGTGTGTGTCTATGGGGATGAAACACACAGATGGACTATTGCTGTTCTTGATTTTCATCTTCGTCTTCTCTCTATCGACTTTCTTCGTGCGGGTCCAAGTGGGGTCGGCGCTCTCTTTCTTCTTGTTTCTCTTTCGGATGGCGGTGCAGCGTTGATTGGTCGGTCGCAGGAGGTCGATGAACTGCAACACTCGTGCTGAACTGCGAACAAGTTTCAACCAATTAGAAAAACGTGACGGATCGGGTAATGCTATAGACAACTGCGTCGCGTTCTGTAGCTTGTGTACGCGTTCTTCTCCCGTTTCCGCTTGACTATCGTCGCTCGTACTATCTTCACGCGGCCACTGCTCTTCGGGGAGGTACAGGAAGTCCGGCCCACGGAACCATCTATGCTGCGAGCCGAAGTCCGTCGGTGGGTCGCGTGTGGCGTCGTCTGCTACGTTGTGCCGCGTCGGTATCCATCTCCACTCGTTCGTCTTCGTTTCTTCGACGATCTCGGCGACTCTATGCGCGACGAACGGCTTGTATGCGCGAGGACCGGTGCGTAGCCATGCGAGCACGGTGCGTGAGTCCGACCAGTATACTCGGCGAGCGGGCTTCAGGTCGTGTTCTTCGACTGCCGTGCGCGATAGGCGACACCCGAGGACGGCCGCTTGCAGCTCCAGTCGCGGTATCGTGGTCACCTTGCTGAGTGGGGCCACTCGTCCCTTTGCCGCGATCAGCGACACGTGGACCTCGCCGGTCGCGCTTACGGCCCGCCAGTACACGGCACAGGCGTACGCGTCCGAGCTGGCGTCGACGAATGTATGCAGCTCCGCTGTATCGGCCGTGGCTACCTCCGGGTAGCACCGCGGCACCTCCAGCGCGGACAGCCGTCGCACGTGGTCCATCCAGCTCCGCCAGGCGTCCGCTTCCCGTGGTTGCAGCTCGGTGTCCCAGTCGATACCGGTACGCCACGTCTCCTGCAATATCTTCTTCGCCTGTATGGTGATGGGAGTGGCGAGGCCCAGTGGATCGAACAGTGACATGATCGCTCGTAGCGCTTCCCTCTTCGTCGGCGTCTGTTCCCCGCTGGCTATCTGTGGCGGAAGCTTGTGTCCGTTGAAGTTGAAGCCTAAGGTGTCTTCAGAAGGTCGCCATACCATCCCCAGTATCTTCTCCGCGTCGAGTTGTACCACGCTGTCCCCGCCGGTGTCGGAGAACGCGGCGCGCACTTGATGCGAGTTCGACGCCCACCGTTGGAGATAGTAGTTGGCTCGACCGTGGATCTGTGCGACCTGTCTTGAGACGCGTACGGCTTGCTCTTCCGTGTCGAAGCTGGCGAGGTAGTCGTCGACGTAGTGGTTCATGACCACCGCCGTTGCTGCCTCCGGGAACTCTTCCTTGTACTGTTCTGCGTTCTTGTTCTTGACGTAGATCGCTGTACACGGTGACGATGTTGCGCCGAATATGACACTCTTCATCCTATATTCCACAGGTGGACCCTCTCGTCGATCTCCTCGCCACAGGAACCATTGCATGTCCCTATCTTCTTCCCGTATGGTGACCCGCATGAACATGTCCTTTATGTCCGCCGTGACTGCCACCCGTCGTTGCCGGAACCGCATGAGGACCCCCGGTAGCGATTGAAGTAAGTCGGGCCCCGGCAGCAGCATGTCGTTCAAACTGATGCCCTTCGTCTTGGCTGCTGCGTCGTGTACGATCCGCAGTTTCCCCGGTTTCTGCGGGTTGATGACGGCGAAGTGTGGCAGGTACCACACCCGTTGGGAACTCCGTGGCGGGGCGACTTCAGCATACCCGTTCTTGAGTAGTGTGTCCATTTGTTGTTCATACCTCTTCTTAATTTCTTCATTCTTGTCGAGTTTCCTTTCGACCAGTTGGAGACGTCGCATTGCCGATTCGTAGTTGTCCGGCGGCACAGGGTCGTCCTTCTTCCATAATAACCCCGTCTCGTATCCTCCCGCCGGTAACGGACGAGTTTTCTCCTCTAAAATGCGTAGGGCGCGACGTTCCTCTTCATTGTAAGACCTCTTCGGTGCGATCCCCAGCGATTCGAGCGCGAAATGTTGCTTCATCATTTCTTCCATCGATTGTTCCTCTTCATGTGTCGTCACTATGTGGCTGATTCTGTGCACCTGCTGTCTTGCCCTGCCGCGACTCGTACCGTGCAGTACCCATCCCAGATCGGTGAGTGATGCGACCGGCTGCGTGTCGGATCCTCTTCTGACTTCGTGGGCCAGCAGTAGGTGCCAGTTGTCTTGCCCCAGCAGTACCGTCGGTTTGCCCTCTTCATAGACCAACTCCCTCTCTATGTCCCGCAGATGTGGACAGCCCTTGATGACGCTGCGCGGTACCGACTGCGGTGATAACTGCAGTCTGTCCATCGTCCGTGCCCCCACTGTGTATTCTTGTGAATTCCGCCCGCGGATCTTGAAGTGAACACGCGTCGATTGAGCTGCGTTGATCCGTGCCCCGGCCACACCTTCCATGTAGAATGGTGCGGGGGGACCCGTAGCACCGATTCGCTCCGCCACCGTCGTCTCGATGATGGTGCAAGTCGACCCGTCGTCCAGTAGCGCGTAGGTGTCGCACGTTCCCGTGGGACCGGTGACTCGTATCGGCAGGATCTTCAGGAACGCGATCTTGTCGTTTTCCCTTGCCGATGCGGTGACTGCGGCGGACTTGTCCTCGACGACGTGTGTTGTTACTTCATTCTCCGGCTGTTGTCGCGTGGTGTGCAGCAGAGGGTGATGAGTCTGCGTGCACTCATCTACTCCACATCTCTTGCTCTTGCAGGCGTGGCGAAATCTTCTCACTTTGAGGCAACGGAAACACAGCCTATGAGTCTTCGCTAACTCCCATCTCGCCGATGTGTCTGCTTCCTTCATCGTCTTGCAGTCCGATGGAGCGTGTCCCTCTCGTCGACACATCGGGCACGGTGGTGTAGCGGGTTTCTCCTGCGTCGTGTATGTCTTCGCCATCTTCCTAGGAGCGGACTCCCGCCGGTCTTCGGACGGTATCTCCTCGGCGGGGGCGAAGTTTCCACATCGTGCGGCGGTCCTTTGCAGGAACTGAGAGAGTGTTATGAGGTCCGGTTGTCCCTCCGGTTGGTCGTTGGCGAAATCGTAGTACTTGAAGCGTAGTACCGACGGCATCTTCTCTGTGACGTTTCTCACTATTTCTTCATTGTAGAGGTAGTGACTCTTGTTCAGCGCTCGTATCGTGGCGACGACGTTCTGCACCTTGCTTGCGAAGAGGCAGACGTCTCTTGCGTTGTCCGAGAGTCGTGGTAGCGCGCGGAGTTTGTTCAGTTCGGCTGTGACGAGTGCTCCAGGGCGGCCGAACCTCGCGGCTAACATCTTCATTACTTCTTCTGCGGTCGTAGACCCGACGAATAGGGAGCGTGCCGCGTCCTTTGCGGCCCCCTTCAAGCTTCTGCGCAGTCTTGCTAGGTTCTCTTGTTCTGTGAGTTGACTTGCGCTCTCTTCATAGGCCATCTTCCATGGTAACCACTCGCTCGACGATCCATTGAAGACTGGCAATTCGGTGACTCTTGACGCTGTGGAGGGCAGTATGTTGCGAGCGGCCATCTGCATGGCGATCGCAAACTCATTACAATCGATGCCCACCTTCAGCACCGGTTCTTCCTTCTTCATCGACTGCATCGCTGCTGCTATCGTAGGCATGGCGGCATGTGGGTCAACGTGGCGTGCGTGGTCCCGGTGAAGTGCGTCGCTGCTCGGCTGTGGCGGCGGCGCTCTCGAATCCTCTTCAACGGGTCTCGATGGGACGAACCCCTGACGCTTGCCGGTGACTTCTTCTATCTCTGGTACATGCGGCTCCATCGTGAGTGCCAGCGTGCTTCGACGAACCCAATCCGACGTTCGTTCTCTTCTGACGGTAGCGTCGTCGTCTTCTATTTCCTCGTCGTCCTCTGATTCGGCTTCCAGGGCGGCGACACGTGCGGCGGCCAATTCCACCTCCTTTCGAAGTAGCTCCTCCCGTGCCTTGGCCAGAGCCTTCTTCTTCTGCGAGGCCGTGGTGCGAACCGTGCGTGCCGTGCCGTGCTTCGGTTCCTTCTTCCTTGCTGTCTCCTCTGTCGTTCCTGTGGCTTCGGTAGTCTCCGTGGCTCCTGTGGTCGTCGTATCGCCGGACGTGTTCGTAGTCGATGTGGTGGCGGCGGTAGACGACGTGGCAGCGACAGAAGGCATTCTGACAGCCGCAGACGACGTGGTGGCAGCAACGGACGGCGTGGCAGCGACGGACAGCGTTCCGGCGGCCGTAGTCGACGTGGCGGCGGACGTTGTGGCTTCGGTGACGGCGACTTTTTGTTGCGACGACTTCATGTTTCTCGTAGTCGGCATTTCAGCGATCCGGCTTCAGAATGGTCTTCCTCCAGCGATCCGGCTTCTCGATGTACCAACGGTGTTCCTCCAGCAATCCGGCTTCTCGAAGGACCACGATGTGCGGTGTGGACTGCCGTTCGGTGAGCTTGGACTGTAGGGGCGTTGGTTCAGGCTGGAGTGAAACACAGCGATTACTATTCTGAAGCCTCCGGTACCGTCTGAAGAGAGTATTTTTTCTTGTCCTATTTCTTCTCGAGTGTAGTGCGTCGCTGCCCGGAAGCGAATGCCGCTCGACGAGAGGCGGCCTATCTTTATACCCGCCCGCTCGCACGATAACATTTCCAACTCGCGTTAGCGATCTGTGCGAGCGGGACGGGGCGAGAATGAACGAGACGCGTGTCTCTTCAGATCGGTACTCTATAGCGTCTATTTATTTATTTTATTTCAATTTACAATTTCTTAATTCTATTTATTGTTACAACTTCTATTTCTATTCGTAGGTAATAAGGACAATACACAAAGGAATACTTTATTTAACTTACACTATCTTAAATCTATGTAAATCTATACAAAACGATTAACTAGGACTTAACAACTATAAATTACGATATATACAAATAATGTCGCGAACACTTATAAAACAAAATCCAAATAGGTTATTAAATGACAGAGTTCAGAAGTAACAGAAATATAAAAAAAAAGAATTTAAAATCTTTTGTCTATGAAGTCATTTAATTATTATTATTTTTTTTATTAATTTATTGCATTATACTACATCTTTTCGAGTAATTAATACAATGGGTTACCGTGAATTACCATGGATAATAATGTTAAATAAAATAAGTATTAAGGGCCCATCATTTACGTGTGTATGGCGAAACATGTACTCATGCTTCTTATATGTTACACCTTGTATTTAATTGTTCAAGTGTATAATATATTAATCTAGTACATAGTGGGAAGGCCATCTTCTGCTTGATCCGATTTCTAACTTGATTTACTGTCCATATCTATAAACAACGGTTATTACCTCAAACTAGAAATGCAGGTTACCGCTTCTGATCAGGTTGACTTTTAGCTCTTTGGCCATTCAAAATTTTATAAAAAAAAATTGTGTTTTTTTTTATAATAAGATATTACTCTTTATTATTGTCTCTGGCACAGACTTTTTGTAGTCTGTGGTACCAAAAGGCGGGAAAACTTGTAACGCGAGGGCGGAAATTTTAAATTCATTTTATTTGTTTAATATTTATTTGTTGCTTCTCCTAGTTTCTTTTACTTATTTCTCCAATTTAAGCCCTCGTGTGTTGTTAGAGGGTATGTGCGAGTCAAGCGGAGGCAAGTTAAAAAGAAAAAAAAATACTTCCATATCTGATGAAGAGCCAAATGCTAAGATGAGTATTAAATTTACTCACTCAAAAAGAGGACTGTTTAAAGATCAAAATTACCTATATTCTGACACTACTAAAAATGAATATTTTATTCTGTTGTCTCCTATTGAGGGCAACAATGTAAACTTATTGCAAGTCAATTCTATTCTGAGGACTGTACCTGGTGTATTCTATATTCGTACTATGGGTCCTACTGCATTCAAAATATGTTTTCGATCAATGAAACAGGCTAACGAATTTTTATTAAATAAAGATTTATTAGAGAAACATAAACTTCAGGCTAGGATACCCAATAATCAGCTGGAATCTCAGGGAGTTATAAGAGCTCCTACTGAAATATCTGAGGAAGATCTCTTAAATAACTTAAAATCTACTGTAGATATCATCGGTGTTAAATGTTTCAAAAAAAAAGAAAGAAGATGGAAGTTTTCATCCTCTTCCTACAGTTTTAGTAACTTTCCTCTCTACGCAGCGACCTGATCACGTAACGTATGACCATATTTGGCTGGATGTGCGTGAATTCATTAGACCTCTACTCCAATGCTTCACTTGTTACAAATTTGGTCATGGAAGCAGTTCCTGCAGAAGTAAGCAAGTTTGTTCCATATGTGCCGGTGCCCATGATTATAGATCCTGTATCAACAAAGAGAACCCTAAATGTGTTAATTGTAATGGACAACATGTAGCAGTATCTAATAGCTGTCCCACTAAATCGATGAAATTGTCTCAAATCAAAGATAAAATTCTAGGCAAAACATCTTATGCATCAGTGACTTCAAAATCGGTTAACTCTGTAATTAATTCAAATACTCTTGTGTCTATTAACAGCCCAATGCAAAATAAATCTCCTCAAAAAAGGGCATTAGTTACTGACATCATTAACTCAGACATTGTACTCAACACAATTACTAAGACTTTTATTGAGCTAGTTAAGAAAGCTCAAACTAATTCTGATACAATTTCATCCAAATTAATTAAGGAAATACTCATATCTAATTTTTCAACATAACCATTACATCTTTAAAGGAAATTAATATTGTTCATTGGAACTCAAGAAGCTTTCTGTCTAAAATATTTCAATTTAAAAACTTTATTTACAACTTTACATCACATTTTGATATCATTTTACTAAATGAAACTTGGTTTGATTCTAACAAAATCTGTAAATTGTCTGGTTACAATATTGGTTGGAAAAATCTAATGTTTTTCTTGGTAGACAATATTATACTACATTAAGTAGATTGCGGATAGGTCATTGTAAATTTCCTGCACATTTGCAACGTATTAATTTATTGGATAATTCTATCTGTAAATACTGCCAAAACATTTTTTCTGATTTGGATCATATTTTTTTTGTTTGTCCTAAATTCTCACTTCAACGGTTACTTTTTATTTGTCAATGTCAAGATTTATTAAAATGTCAAAATATTCCTACTTCAGTGCAGGATCTACTAAAACATACCATTTTGTATCAAGAAATTTTTAATTATATTACTTCAACAATTGGTGAAATTTAAATATGTAATTGTAACTTATACTTTTCTACTTAACTTACTTTCTTAGTATATTATAATTAATTTATAACTATAATAATTTTTGTAATTTGTCTTGTAATTTTATATTGTTACCTTGTAATTGTTACTTTTTGGCTGATGGCTTTCGCCAAAGTCACAATAAATGAAAAAAAAAAAAAATGTCTCTGGCACCGTGTAATATCACTGCCATATCCTACCCTTGAACAATAAGTTAATAACAATGTTAGCAAAGGCGAACTTATCTCTAAAAGAGATCTCATCCAGTCAACCTAACATGTATATATATGATATAGGACATGTATATAGGACACATAGGTACATGTATACTATGTAAAACTTAAAATTTTTACCTAGTTCCTTTTTTAAGTCACTTAAAATAGTTTTTTGTTTTGATAACACGTTTTAATCACGTTTTAATCACGTTATATATTAGATACCTATTAATGTATATATATTTAATATTTAGATACGCGTTACATTATCGTAAAATAAAAAACAACAGGATGCGAATCCGATATTTATTTGTTCACAATCATACCTGCTGCGTTATTGACATTGTTACTTCAAACGTAACTTTGGTGTCGATTCTGAAGTGAATTTCTCACGTAAACCAATATTTTAATTTGACAGTTTGGCGAAATTACTGTTTTATACACGATCATAAACCAAACTGTTGGTATTTAGCTTGAGATATCAGCTTATATTTCCGTAGTGGAAGGGAATAGGATAAACACAATATAAAAGTACGATAAAATTTAATAGAAGAGGCAAATACAGTAAAGCAACGATTGTTTCTAACAGTGTGTCAATTAAATTTAAAAACATATCTTTTTAAATTACAACCGGCCAGTAGTTTATAGCTGTATGAAAATAAACCTATTTCTAACACAAACTTATAATTATTTTGACGTAAATCTATTAGAAATTTAGTTTATATTGCTCCTAAGACTAAAAATTTCATTGTGACCTCAAATTGATGTTTTTGAAATAGGTTTAGAGCAGTGACTCCTCTGAATCGATCACATTATTTGGCAGAGAACAAACCAAGTGTTGCCATTTTATTCAAAATTGTTATTTTTATTAGTATTTATATTCCAAAAGGTAAAATATATTAATAAAAATAACATAAATCATTATAATACCGAAATTGATGATAGTTTATTTATTCTTCAAGTTACAAAAAATTGTGAGGCCAACACGAGTATTTAGTTTTTTTTTTTATTATACCACTGAAGTGGCAAACAAGCATACGGCGCACCTTATGGTAGCGGTTACCGTAGCCTTTAAACGCTTGCAATACCAGGTTTAGTTCAGTTTTATGAAATCCTCACATGAGCTATATTATCATCATCATCATCTTCCTACCCTTATCTCAATTATTATTTGTGGTCGGCATAATATGGTTTTATCCATATTACTACTTTTAGTTTTACGGCCGCCTGCCTGACGTCAACCCTCTTTGGGGATACACATGAGCTATATATGTTTAATAAATAAACAATAATGTATTATATATATAATGTCAGATTACTTATAAATAAATAACTTTAAACGCGGTTTTGTGCGTTATTAATTCCAAAAAATACTGAAAAATATAAAATGTGCATTGTATAATAATAACATATTATTTTGTAAATACAAGGTATTATATTATTTTAACATAATGTGTATATTTTTAATAGTGCACTACGAATATATATATATATATATATATATAATACATGTTAATATACTGTATAGATTTAGATTATGATATTCCTATTATTAGCGTACGTCATTACTTTGTCGTAATAAATGCATTTATAAAAAAATTAAATTTTTGCAAAAAGTGTAATAATTTTAATTTAAAAACGGGTAACACTGAAGCCGCGATCGAAGCGCGATACCTACACGATACGTAATACATAAATACGCGATGCGACGCCATAATGGAGTTACTGAGGTATGTTGTGAATCTTTATATTTGAATATAGTGTTCCAAAATATCAGTGATCTAGTTATTGCGTTATCTCTATATATTTACCTCTTCAATATATTTTTGTAATTGTTTAAATATCATCAGTGTTTGACAACAAAATCGTAATGTTTAAAACCTGTAATATATATTTTAATGACATTTCAATGGGTTTTTATTCGTTTAAAATAAACTTGTTTTATGTGTCAGTAATGGAAGAACTAGTAAACGGGATATCGTTGACAGTTCCGAAGAGGACGACGAAGTGTACGATGCATATATAAAAGCGGTAAAATAGTAAGTACCTATCTATTTATATATTAATATAACCTATATTTTGGTTAGGGCCGTCCTAATATCGCTACTGCTATATTTATGTCACTTAACTATGAATAAATTTGCTTTATTTTGTCACTTAATACCCATTTCGTGTGAATAGTTGTCAACTATGAAACTATATATTTGTTTTGGCGGTAAACTAAACTTTTTTTTGTAATGTGAAATTGATTAAAAATGTGAGTTTGTAACGGAACGGAGGATTTTTTATGTTGTTACTACATAACTCGGTCAATTCTAAATTGATTCGAAAATTCTTTTTTTATCTAAAAGGATATATTTACAGATTAATTGATTCCATAGACATTTTTAAAAATCGCTACAGTAGTTTAGTTTTTATATGAAAACAACTGTTTTTTTTTTTTCACAATATAGTTTTTTTTCTGGGACAATCTTTAATTTTTTTTGTTTCATATATCTAGCAAAAAATATCAACAAGATAGTAAATAAACATGGCAGCATAAGGAGTTAAATCAATGTTCTAAAATTAAATTGGTACCTACCTATCTACTACTTACTTACCAATTATATTTTGTGTTTTTTTTTTATTTAAAACAAAAGGAAATTTTCAATTTAATTGTTTTTTTTTTTTTTTTTTTTCATTTTTAATATAACTTATTTAATAAACAATATTCATGTTTTTTTTTTATTACTTAAATAACCGCAAATTTATCGAAATAACAGTCTATAAAATAAATAGCTTAAATAAAAGAGTTTTTTTTTATTAATATAACTGGTTGTTAATAGTATAAAAAGGTCTTGATACGTTCTTCTAACCTTTCTTTATACCTTTTTTTTTTTAATTAATATTTTAATTTGATAGTTTCACAGAATCAATTAAAATTAAACGTTATAATTTTAATTTGTATATATGAAAAAATTGGATTTTTGTATGTAACTTTGTATGTGTGGATTTCAGAAGTAAAACCAATGAAATAGCATTGATAAGAAATTTATATATGAGTAACATTAAATATAATGCATTATATTCATTTGCTGGTGTTCCACCTGTGCTGATGGTGTAACAGTCAAGGATGATAAGTGAGAATGAAAAGACTGATCTGCACTTAGCTTATCGTGACGAGAACACCTGGAATTCACCATGATGGTTTCCAAAGTTTTTTTTTTGATGGGTGAAGATGGTATGGTAACCCCGTCTGCGCTAATGGGATACGCTGGCGGAGCACCAGTGAAGGGTGATAGATGAGAATGAAAACAGGCCAGTTAGCCCATCATGATGAATTCATCAGGAATTAACCATGATAGTTTCCAGGGAGAACCGCGACGAGGTCGACCTGGTTGGGTATATTGCTAGCAATAGGATTCTCAGTCTCCATTGCTAACAATCCCTTTCCCCCCGGTTTCCAAGGGTTACCATGTGGAAGTCTACCTTACAGGGTATATTGCTAGCAATGAGGCTGGTAGTCCACATTAATAACAATTTCTTACCCCCCATTTGATGGAGTGACCACCTCAAAAGCATTAAGATATCAGTTTCGTAAATATCTCCCACATATCATGAGGTTACAAGGCTGTAATTTTTATTATTTACCTTTTGCTCTGGAGCAACTGTGATCAAATGAAAGTTTACTCTTTTAGTGATAAGCTCAAAAGCCAGCAACAGCCCAAATTTGGCGTCTGGCAATACTTCGATGTGGCGGACGCCGAAAAGAAACTGGCCACCTGCAGCTTTTGTAAGGAAGTGTTCTCGTACAAAGGAACGTCGGGTAACCTGAGGCAACACCTGAAGAGAAGGCATAATGTTACCAATAACAAGAAATTTGATATCAACGAAGAGGACGTCCCAAGTCAGGAGTGAGTTTTTTTTTATCAATTGTTTTATCGGACTTCAAAATAAGATAGTTATTTTTTTTATTTTTGATGGATGAAAATGGTATGGTAACCCCACCCGCGCTATCGGGTCTAACATCGTAACATAACGTATCTAACATACCATTATTATTCATTAAAAAAAACTGTCCACTGCTGATCATAAGCCTCCCCCTTGGGTTTTGCCAGTAGTTGTCACGCTTGGCAGGCGGATTGGCAACCGCAGTTAGACTTTAGACATGTTCTAAGAGGGACGCTGCTGCTCATCCCTCGTCCTCCTTTAGTCGCCTCTTACGACACTCCCAGGAAAGGAAGGGGTGGTTTATCCTACGACGGGACCACGCCCAGAAAGGGTTTGTCTATCCTACGACGGGACCACACCAAGAAAGGGGTGGTCTATCCTACGACGGGACCACGCCAAGAAAGGGGTGGTCTATCCTACGTCGGGACCACACCACAGCAGTAATATTAACGTGTTGTAATTTATGCAGACGTAATAACAGCAAAAGACGCTCAACCAAGTCTCTCACGTGGGAATATTTTGAGGTGAAAGACAAGGAGCGACGTATAGCAGTGTGCAAGCTGTGTGGCAATGACTTCTCGTATTATTCCTCTGTGTCCAATCTCATGAGGCATATAAGAAAGATGCACAGCGACGAAGTACCTGGGAAACATTCCGAGGATGACTCCAAGTCGGACGGTGATGAGTCGAAGTGAGTGCCTTTATATATATATATATATATATTTTTTTTAAGATACTGAAAATGGTGAGCTATCGGTCTACCTGATGGAAGGAACAAGGAACTACTCACACTTATTTAGCTCTATTCAGCTTTTGTCCATAGAAAACAACGATTTTGTATGGAGACGTGTACGCATCCATTCGGCTTTCCGCGTATATTCTGCTTTCGCGGCAATCTAGTATAAAATGAGGATAAATGTGTATTTATCATGCGAGTGCTGTAGAAAGCGTTCAGCGCTGTTTCGCCGCGTTCAGCGCTGTTCCGCCGCGTTCAGCGCTGTTCCGCCACGTTCAGCGCTGTTCCGCCGCATTCACCGTCGAACGCGGCGAAACAGCTCTTCACAGGGATGTTTCGCGACTCCTTGTCGACAAGTTGCGACCTGTATTGTTTCTGCATTGATTTAATTTATTATTGCGTAATCATTATGCACGCAAGAATCAAAGAGTGCTGACGTATTTTATAGTAATTATAATTAATTTATTTTTACGAAATGCAACATATTCAACGCCATACGCAGTAGACAAGCGTTTCAGCGGCGATAGCACGCTATGACGGCTTTTCTCATTCTTACGACGCCGTACGCGGCTAATAGAAGCAGGGCTGTATATGTGTGACCAAAATCGTTTAGCGAAATGCGAACGGAGCTGAATAAGTGTGAGTAGTCCCTAAGGTCTACAGGCATGAAATGTACCTGGAATGGACAGAATGTACTGTGCTGCCCATGGTGACCTTTGGTATTCCTGAGGACTACGGGCTTCCAAGTATACTGCTGGCCATCACAGCCCAAGTAATTTTTATATTAAAAAGCGTGTATGCAAGTTATGTTTTATAAAATCTGTAATGCGTACTGTGAGAGACGACCTCAAATGCATTGCAGGGAGACATTGGATGCAGGTGGCTCGGGATCGTTCCTTATGGCAGTCTATGGGGGAGGCTTACATTTAGCAGTGGACAGTTTTTTTTTTATACAACTTAGAATGGCAAACAAGCTGACGGGTCACCTGATGGAAAGTGGTAACCGTCACTGATAGATATGTACAGCACCATAGCTATCACAGAATCTATGGTACCCCTCATGCAATGCCATTCCTGAAGACTGCGGTGTTACCCCTCCGTACCGTGTAATTTCACAGCCATATCCCACCCTTCAAACCGAAACACAGCTGTTTCAAGGCAGAAACCCAACAACCAAATCACCGGTTCCTCATCATCCACTTCATGTTCTCTTTTAGTTTCCTCTGTTTACTACCATACCCCCCATGCGTTGCCATTCCTGAGGACTCAGGTGTTATTCCTCTGTACCCTGTAAATTTACTGCCATATCCCACCCTTCAAACCGAAATACAGCCATGCAAACACAACTGCTTCACGGTAGAAACACGAATGGGACAGAGGTGGGGCAAACGACTTTTGTACAAAGTCTCTTTCTGGTTAGAGCTGAGATGATGAATGGATTCATACTGGTTGGTGTCAGAAAGTATATATTAATATATTTGGTTTTGCATATGCTTTTTAAATTTACAATATGTGTTATGCCTCCATACTCTTTCTGTACTAATAATATAAAAAGATTTGATTGTTTCACAAAACTCGCAAAACGTGCATGGACGAAATGGCAGTCGGAGATTGTTGGCTAATATAACATTATAGATTACATGATATTAAATGAAACAATAGAAGAAAAAAAACCTCGAACGAATTTCTACTAGTTTTTAGTTTAGAATAATAGTCTGAATTCACTGTTTTAGTTTTTGGCCAACCTGTCCTTTAGACCCTGTATGGAGACATAGCATTATATCCTAGGAAATGTCAAGGCCACCCATGCATTACTATTCCATGGGTGTTTCAATGTATCCTGTGATATAAAACTGTGTCGCATCTTTTTTCTATTTTTAACCGACTCCAAAAAAAGACTTCTCAAGTTTTATTTGTTACCTTATAACTTCTTCAGTTGTAAATTTCTTTTAAGGGTAGGCAGTGGTTACAGTGTATCACAAATGATTTGAAACTTTGGTTCCCAGTGGGTTAATCAGAGGGTACAGAGTATCACAAATTACTTGGACTTGTCCCCAGTGAGTTAATCAGTGTTAACTCACTGGGGACAAGTGAATTGGAACTTTTGTCCTCAGAGGGTACAGAGTATCACAAGTGGCTTGGAACTTTTGCCCTCAGTGAGGTAATCAGGGGGTACACAGTATCACAAATGACTTGTTATTTTTGTCCTCAGTGGGATAATCAGGGGGTACAGAGTATCACAGTGACTTGGAACTTTTGTCCTCAGCGCGGTAATCAGGGGGTGCAGAGTATCACAAGTGACTTGGAACTTTTGTTCTCAGCGGGGTAATTAGGGGGTACAGAGTATCACAATGAATTGGAACTTTTGTCCTCAGGGGGTACAGAGTATCACAAGTGGCTTGGAACTTTTGCCCTCAGCGAGGTAATCAGGGGGTACACAGTATCACAAATGACTTGTTATTTTTGTCCTCAGTGGGGTAATCAGAGGGTACAGAGTATCACAAGTGACTTGGAACTTTTGTCCTCAGCGGGGTAATCAGGAGGTACAGAGTATCACAGTGACTTGGGACTTTTGTCCTCAGCGGGGTAATCAGGGGGTACAGAGTATCACAAATGATTTTCAATTTTTGTCCTCAGATCAGAATCGTCATCGGACAGTCGATCCGCAGTGTGGTCGTATTACAAATGCTTAGATACAGTCAATAAAATATCAGCTTGTTTAATATGTAATAAAAGATTCTCATATTTGTCCACTACCAGCCATTTGAGACGTCATCTGAAAAGGAAACATCCCGAAATCGATTTATCTGGCACAGGGGAGGTAAGTGTTTTTCAAGTTTTTATTTAAACTAGCAATATTTGTTTTTTTTTTTTTTTTGTTTGTTTTATTATTGGGAGAAAATGGAATAGTAACTCCGCCCGCACTATCGGTATACGTCGGAGAGGCACCAGTGAGCGGTGATAGGTGAGGATGAAAGCAGATCAGTTATCACATCGTGACAAAGTCCATAAGATTTAACTGTTTCCAGGTTTAACTGAATGAGTCGACGGCGACAACTTAATTTGGCGAAAATGTTGAGTCAAAAGTATTAACGTCTAATTTGATACGACCCTTTATTGAGCTATGGCGCTCTGTATCGCCGCCTTGAACCTTAGCGCCTCCTGAAATCTCGACGTTCGCATTAGTCCTCAGCATTGTTTGGCTCTCAAAGCCCCCTTTGTACTTGCCCCTTTTGGATCTTAGCTTATTCCTTAAAACTCAATGCTCTTTTTTGGATCCCGGTGCTAGTTAGAGACATCACTAGGATCTCAGCGCACTCGAATTTAGCGTCTCTTTTAGACGTGCCCTATGCCCTCCTGAAACCTCGATGCGCTTTAAAAGAACTCGACGTTCCTCTTAAATCCGAACGTATAACTTAGATTTATACGCCCCCTTTGAACTTCGGCGCCCTCTCTGGATGTCCCCTTAACTCTCAACGCCCCCTTTGAACCTCAAGCCCTGCTGAGTCCAGTATTGAAATTATTAATCCTTGTTTCAGACTAAAACAGTGTTAATATCCAGCAATGGACAATTATATGAAATAGAGGAGACTAAGGGAGAACATGAAGTGGATGATGAGGAACCGGTGATTACTTGACTTATTTATCTAACTTAAGGTCCCAGTTGTGTTTCCATCTTGAAACAGCTGTGTTTCGGTTTGAAAGGTAGGATATGGCAGTGAAATTACAGGGTACAGAGGCATAACATCGTAGTCTTCAGGAATGGCATTGCGTGAGGGGACTATAGATTTTGTGATGGCTAGTGGTGTCCATATTTATTTGTGACTTACCACTCTCCATCAGGTGGGTCGTCAGTTTGCCGTTGATAGTGCTTTTGATTTTCAACCAACTTAAAAAAGAATGAGTTACTCAGTTTCTTTGAATTTGTTTTTTGTTTGTTACCTCATTTCTCCGTTAGTGTAACCCATAGAATGTTCTCAAAATCGGTTAAGTATTTGTTTTTAAAACAAAATATCTGGTATTGGTACAATTAAAGATTTTTTGTGGAATACCATTTTAAATATTTATTTATTTATATTTATTCCACCCATTTTTTTTTATATATATATTACATTAACTCATTAAACCGCATGACAGTTCTGTGCAAGTTTGTCTATGGTTTTATTTGTCTGTGTTCCAAGAACAAGGAAAATCTTTGGTCTGTATGCCAGTATTTTTGTAAACAGTCAGTCTTAATGTAGCTGGCACCTCTGGACAATTTATTAAGGTGCCCCCTTTGGATCTCAGCGCCCTCTTGGGTCTCGGTCGAACAAGTATAAACAGATCCTGTTTTCTTTTTAGCAAGACACAATGGACGTAGATACGTTGTATCTAGAAGAATTCGAAGAGAACTTGTCCGCAGACGAGGAAAATAGAGAAGACTCCAATGTAACGCAAAACGCGCGAGATAGTACACTGTTACAAAATGGCGGCGCGAAAATGGCGCGAAAACGCCGACTCGTCGATGACAGTGACAGTGACATTGACAGTAGTGGCGAGTTCTCGTTCCAGAATCGGTACGTTAGAAAAAAAAATGACAGCCTGGAACACTTTGGCAAGTATTTGGTGTCGCTGTTAAAAGAGTTGCCGAGAGAGCTGTCGAATCAGTTTCAAAGTGATTTTATTAAGCAAATCATCAATGCTCAGTTGTCATGTAACAGTACGAAGAAAGTGCATAGGAACGTGCCTTCTAACGGTTATTCGATACATATAGATCAGGAACGAGAAACGCCGGGAGAGTTGCACTATGTCACAGTGCAGGCGGAGAATGAGAGTTGAGTAGTAATAAATTGTTTATAAAAATGTTGTTTTTCTTGCGTTTAATTTAACCCTTACATATACCCTATATTTTTTTTTAAGTTTTGTTACCTATGAGGTAAAGTATGGGTTAGGTTATTTAAAAACAAATTTTTTTCTAAAAAAGTTTATTTTCGGATTGGGTCCATAGAAGTTTTACTAAAATCGATTCGGTACTTTTCAAAACAAAAAACTGGTTTTATCACGATTGAACTAGGTTTTTTTTTTGTGGAAAATATCTTAAATTATAAATAAAAAAAAAGTGTAATTATATCATTAAATAGTCCATAGTACTGCTCGTGTTTATAGGTGACGATTACCACTTTCCCATCAGGTGGGCCGTCAGCTTGTTTGCCATTCTAAGTTGTATAAAAAATTAGTCGAAAGTTTGTCGCGATTCTTTTTCGGGTTAGATAATCGGCCGAATGAAACAAGAATATAATATTAAGTCGACCTCCATGCGGTTCCCCCTAGAAACTGTCATGGCAAATTTATCGCCGAATTCGTCACGATGGGCTGACTGACTTACTCTGGGGGAAAGCGATTGTTAGTAATGGGGTCTAACTGACCCATTGCCAGCAATACACCCTATCAGGTCGACCTCCACGTGGTTTCCCCTGGAAACCATCGTGGCTTTTTTTTATGGGTGAAAATGGAACGGTAACCCCGCCTGCACTGTCGGTCTACACAAGGAAGAAAGCAGGTCAGTTAGCTTACCATGACAAATTTAACAATAAATCAATCACGATAGTTTCCAGGGGGAACCACGAGGAAGTCGACCTGACAGGGTATATTGCTAACAATGGGGCTACTAATCCCCATTACTAACCCCCTCCCCCCCCCCTAACAAATCCTGTTCGAGTGTAACAATGGCAGGTTTATTTACCTATTACAGTGTACACAGAGTACGTATACGAACTCTCTATTGACATTTGATATATCTAAGCCCGTTCAATGAACTACAGCGTGATGCAATACAAGTGCCTTTCGACTGCGGTATTAAGTTGAAGGGCTTACAATAAACAATAATAGAAGACCTTAATAACAGAACAATACCATTTATATTTCTTTGACAGACTGTTGCTATTGTCATTGTCATAGATTAATAATTATCTATACATATTATTTTTTATCTATGGTAATCTTATTAAAGTAATCATAGACTTTTTTTCATTTATTGTGACTTTGGCGAAAGCCATCAGCCAAAAAGTAACAATTACAAGGTAACAGTAATCATAGACTATCATAATGACATTCATATTTTTTTTTACTGTAATTTTATCATTGACTAGCGACCAGTCCCGGCGTCGCGCGGACTGATGTTTCGTTTTATTAAAATTATTGTACAGGTCTCGTAGAGCATACGAGTAGTTTATAAAGCTTTTTTTTTTAGTTTTTTAAATATTTTTACAGAGCTTTTACCTTCGTTAGGTATATCAGATATATCGTACCATGAAATGTTTTCTCAGATAAGATTTTATACACTTTGTCTGCTCACGGAAAGAGAAAAAATAATAGGCATTGATAAATTTACAGAAATTAAAAAAAAAATCTGATTTAGGGTCAGTTAATATCGATTTCTGAACCTTATTTTGCCTTACTTGAAGCCTCCGTGTACTTTGCCAATATATTTTTTTTTCTAAAGTCCGCCATTTTACTTACCTTCTGCTTTTTTTAATACTATATTTTTAAACTGCCTAAGGAGCATAGGCAGGCTCCGCCATCTTTATGAATAATCTCATCTCTCGCTCCCTAATTTTCTCTGGTCCTTCTACCACTCCCCTGAAAATCTCATAAGGGGGCGTTATATTATTATGTTTTTTTTAATTGGTGATAGTGGAATGGCAACCCCGTCTGCGCTATTGGTATACACTATCGGGGCACCAGTGAGAGATGATTGGTGAGGATGAAAAGGAAGGTCAGTTAGCCCATCGTGACGAATTCAACGATAAATTAGTCACGATAGTTTCCAGGGGGAACCGCGTGGAGATCGACCTAACAGGGCATATTGCTAGTAATGGGGTTGTCAAACTCCATTGCTAACAATCCCTTTCCCCCCGTATCAGAGGTTCGCAGTAGGTCCGTCCTATGATGGGACGATTGCTCGTGCACACCCAAAATTTGAGCCGAGAACGAGCACCGGGGGTTTTACATATCTTCCCCGAGATATGTGAGTGAGCATGAGCATTTTCCTTCGACAAAAAACGAAAAATCAGTCGACTGTAAAAATATTTATTGGGAAATTGTGTAGTAAACTTGACGGGACCCATCGTCGTCGTCGGCGAATTAAATAGAAACCATTGGAACTACCAATAAAAGTTTTATCCCCCCAAGTTTTAGGACCTAACTAACCTACCAGAGGGAGACTTTGTGCAAAAGTCGATTGCTTAGGTGACTCTGTCCCATTCGTGTTTCAATCGTGAAGCAGTTGTGTTTGCATGGCTGTGTTTCGGTTTGAAGGATGGGATATGGTGTGAATTTACTGGGTACAGAGGAATAACACCCGAGTCCTCAGGAATGGCAACGCATGGGGGGTATCGTAGGCGAAACAGTATACTCTGTTATGTCCATGATACTGCTCATGTCTATAGGCGACGGTCACCACTTTCCATCAGGTGGGCCGTCAGCTTGTTTGCCATTCTAAGTTGTATAAAAAAAAAGTTTTTTGACAGCAGTCCTTGTGAAAGTGGTCCGTGACCGCAAAAAGATTAAGAAACCTTCAAATACTTACTCTAAGGTTGTCTTGTAAAGATTGCTCTCAGCAATAAGACCGGCTCACTGTACTCTTACAACTGTATCGTTGCATTTATTAATTGTCTTGCTTGATCCCTATATTGTATAATGCAAATAAAGTATGCTCACTCATTCATTTATTCATAGTGGTATATTATGACGATAAACTTCAAAGCAAAGCTATGGGATTTTATTCACCTATCTAGGAAACATATTTTTTTTTTGATGGGTGAAAATGGTATGGCAAACCCGCCTGCGCTAACGGGATACGCTGGCGGAGCACCAGTGAAGGGTGGTAGGTGAGGATGAAAACAGGCCAGTTAGCACATCATGATGAATTCATCAGGAATTAACCATGATAGTTACTTTGGGTGGCGAATGTCCATAGATTTTCTGATCTTTTTTCCACTTAGAGTATGAGCGACACAAGCTCAGGTACTAGCGACCGCCATAAAGATATTTTTGCGTTTAACATTCAAACCGCCGGTTCGCCGGTCGGTCGCCGGTCGCGAAAATTTTAATTGGAGTCGTCAATAAATTAATTGGGGGGGGGGGGGGGCAGAAGGGATTGTTAGTAATGGAGTTTGACAGCCCCATTGCTAGCAATATGCCCTATTAGGTCGACCTCCACGTGGTCCCCCTGGAAGCCATCGTGAACGATTCTTGTTAAATTCGTCACGATGGGCTAACTGAGCTATTTCATCCTCACCTATCGTCCTTCACTGGTGCCCCGCCGGTGTATACCGGTGTATAGCGCGGGTGGGGTTAGCATTCCATTATCATCCATAAAAAAAATATTAATTGGGATATATTATAACGAATAGATAGAGGATTTAGGAAAGGATGCCGGAAAACATAGAGTATCTGATAATTGTTTTATTTTTTTTTACGCAGACGAAGACACGGACACCTCGACCAAGCAGAGCGACCTGAATTCTTATTTCGAGAGGGAGACCGGTGGTCGGGTGCGCTGCATCGTTTGCCGCACGTCGGTGCCGCATCGGGATGATGCGCAACGCACCCACATGCAGGAGAAGCATCCCAAGCTGGTCGGGGAACAGGATCAGGATAACGAGCAGGATCAAGATCAGGTATAATCGACACATCAGCCGTTTATTGTCCACTCTTTTTTTTTATACAACTTAGAATGGCAAACAAGCTGACGGCCCACCTGATGGAAAGTGGTAACCGTCGCCTTTACACATGAACAGTGCCATGGACATAACAGAGTATACTGTTTCGCCAATGATACCCCCCATGCGTTGCCATGCGAGGTATCATGGTATCAATCATCGTTTGCTGATTACTAGCTTCTTTTTGTCTTTCAACTAGGAGATTCATTCTGCAAGCAAAGTTAGTGAAGGAATTCAGTAAATATCTTTAGTCACTACAACTTTGTTAAGACTGTCAACCAACAACCTTTATTTTTCTATTAAATTTTGAATAATGTATATTCTAAATTCAAAATCTAACTCTGTTTCCATCTCCTAGGATGAGCGTATGCCGTTCCACAGCGACGACGAGCCAGAACAGGACGTGTTCACCGATGTCGTTTATGTCGAGGACGCGCGGAACATCGAGAAAAGCCCGCCAAAAGTTCGCCCCTCCAAGCCGTCAAAATTGACAAAAACTAGACCACAGAAAAGGCGGGCGAGCACATCGTCCGACGAGTATCTAATAAAAAAGCCGAAAAGCGACGAGAACGACGAATTAGAGGGATTCATACGTTACATACGTTGTTTGTTGAAAAAATTGCCAACCGACACGTGTATGAAGTTGCAATTGGAAATTGTCAATTTAATTATGAAGGCGTCAATAAATAATCAAAGTGACAGTACCGTTACTATAGCAACACCCGGCACTAGTTATTACGTGACGATGCCGGATAAAGTGATACAAACGTCTAGTCAAATGACTGACGTGTCAAATAGTGCCGATATAAATACATCCACGCCTACAATTATTATAAACTCGGTAAATTCAATGAAAGAAACTGATAGTACGTAATTATTTTTTAAAATTACACTAAAGTTAATGTAAAAAGTTATTTAAGGTTGACACAATAAAGCAACTTTTTTTATCGTACAAACCCACAAGGCTTAGGAATTGTGTGTATACTGCCGGACTCTTACATGTGCATGCGTAAGAAGAGTTATTAAAGTGTTGCTTTTGCAAAAGACAATGTAAGGATAGAATGTATGTACAGCATTCGGTTCTCGCTGCCTACCTCGCAACGGACTTGCCGTGAAGATATATAGGTAACGTTTTCTTTACAAAAAATCTTTGTGACATTTGTAGTTATTGACACAGTGAAAGTAAACGGTTTTAGTCAGTTACAGAGTAACATACACAAAATGGCGCCAATTTTACTCGCTAGTAATGCAGCTTTTTATAGTTGATAGAATTCTTAAATTAGTTGAGTAGTTTTTGAGTTTATTCATTACAAACATACAAAAAATCAAGTTTTTTCTCTTTATAAGAATTGTATAAAGAACTTGCCTTTTTCAGGGTTGTAAATAATAAATGTAAATATCATGTACATACTGACAAATCCTGTAAGTTTAAATGTGGTTTCTGTATATACTAAATTCACTTAGGCAAGAACTGAAAAATTTATTTTTTTAGGTAAAGCCTTGATTAGATAGAGAATTTTGTGTTAAGAATGGGTCAACATTTAACTCAATTGACGTTTGGCTAACGCAATTTAGTATTTTTTTTTAATCAAGACAAAACGCGCTATTTGTTCAGTGTTGCAAGTAATTAATTGCAAAATTTCCTAAATAAAGTCGATATTTTCCATTTGAACTGGGAACTATTTCTTCTAAGAAATATATATATTATAAATTTTTACTTATTCTCTCTGAAAACCATCGTCACTTATTCTCAATTAATTTGTCACGATGAGTCAACTGACCTACTATTCTCACCAGTTATCCCTTCCTTAATTATCCACTGTCGGACATAAGCCTTTCCCTTGGGGGAATTTACCAGTAGTTGCCACGCTTGGCAGGCGAATTGGCATCCGTAGTTAGGCTTTGGAGATATTTTAAGAGGAAGTTGACCGTTCCTCGTCGTCCCTTAGTTGCCTCTTACGACGCTCACAGGAAAGGAAAGGGTAGCCCATTCTATGCCAGGACCACACAGCTACTTATAAATTAATATACATATATTAATTAAAATGGCGGCCATTTTAAATAATGCAGAAACAAAAACATATTTTATGTATATATATTTATATCTAGTAAATCAAAGTATTGAGTAAAGATAAGTATCTTTACGAATCATTACGCACTGTATATCTTGTTTTATTTTTAATAATAAATACATACATTTAAATAGAACTTAAAGCTAATTATTATAGTCCCAATACCCATGCAAACATAAAATTATTTCGTACATAATAATGAAAAAAAAACTGTTGAGTTTCTTGCGAGTTCTTAGCAATAAAAATATCCCAGATCCAGCAGTGTAATCATTAAAAAATTGACGATATAAAAGAGCTTGTAAACAAGTCTGTCTTAGTAAAGATTATTTCTCTTCTATTTCTGTTGTATTTTATTGTTTATTTTTCAACTTTACAATATAATTTCTCCCATAAATTGAGTAGTAAATATACATTATGGTAACCCTATTCATGCACCGAAGATAAAAAGTTGACCTGTTTTTGGCGAAGTATTTGTGTGAAGATATTTTTATGAAAATTATAACACGAAATTGCAAATGAATAATGTCAATTGACTTTAATTAATGAAGAATTAAAATGGTGATAAATATATATAAAAAAAAAGATATTTCAGTTTGATTTAATTCAAATCCAAAGACAATTCTTGCTCTATTGTGATGTGGGCACTGTAAAACAATTATATTTAGTTAGATTCAGTTAAATAACAATAGGTATACCCACCTAGTTTTTCTAATACATAAGTTAATAAGGGAAGTTTACACAAAACTTTCCTTACATGGCGCCACTTTAAAATCTACTGATAAAATAGTAAATAAAAAAAAGAAATTCCGTAATGGCGGGAAATAATACTTTTTTTTTTATTAAGAAAAAGAAATTCCATAATGGCGGGACTTTTTTTTAATTTCCCGCCTGTAACTGCAGGCTTGAGCAGATTTGTTTATTTTAATATTATTATATTTAATATATATATTTAATATTGTTATAATCTTAGGTTATAATAGTGACTACACTATTCGAATAAATCGACAGTAAGTTTACCTTTTTTGTAGAATCCAGTAAATAACTTAAACGTGATTTTATTTTAATACCACTTAACTTGAGTAAGTTCATTTTATATACAGAAGAATCTAAGTTCTATGCAAGCAAAATTTTTTATTTAAGTTGTTTACTGCGAATTGTATAGATGTACGTTTGTACGTTTGTTTGTACATATCTGAATGATAAAATGAATATTGTAATAAAGTTTTTGTTTGTCTGTTATCGAATTTGTATTTATTTTTTACTATCTACCTGCCCGTTACTTCGTCTGTGTGGTTTTCAAAAGTATCAGAGGGAGACTCTACAAAGTCGTTTGCTTGGCCACTTCTGTCCTATTCGTGTTTCTACCGTGAAGCAGTTGTGTTTGCATAACTGTGTTTCGGTTTGAAGGGTGGGATATGGCAGTGAATTTACAGGGTACAGAGGAATAATACCTGAGTCCTCAGGAATGGCAACGCATGGGGGGTATCATGGGCGAAACAGTATACTCTGGTATGTCCACGATACTGCTCATGTCTATAGGCGACGGTCACCACTTTCCATCAGGTGGGCCGTCAGCTTGTTTGCCATTCTAAATTGTATAAAAAAAGGAGGAAAATCAATTAATTTCTTGATTATTGATGACGTGTCAAATATCCGTAACCGGCGAGCGTGTATGAAAAGATTGATAAATGTGGAGGAAGCGAAAGAGGTTTGTTTGAATCGAAGCATTTGGCGTTCCAATGTTTCTGCCTACCCTAATGGGAGACAGGCGTGACAGATATGTATGTATGTTGCATTTACTAAGAAAGGTTCTAAGGATAAAATCTAATATATAAAATTCTCGTGTCGCGTTGTTTGTTACCAAACTCCTCCGAAACGGCTTTACCGATTTTTATGAAATGTTGTGTGCATATCGGGTAGGTCTGAGAATCGGCCAACATCTATTTTTTATACCCCTCAATCATAAGGCTGACCCACCCCTATATATTTTGTTTTTTATTTTTTCGACAAATGTTTTTATTTTTATTTTATTATGACTAAGCATTGAAAAATACATACAACTTCAAATTTTTACCCTTTTACGATCAACCCCTGCTTTTTAATAGCGGTTTTTATATTCCGAAAAAGGGTTGCAAGATGGCAATCGAATAATTGTAGTAGGATAAATTTTCATGTATAGGTCTCGAAATAATGTATATGGTAAAACAACGTTTGCCGAGTCTATATATATATATATATAACTTTAACAATATCGAGCCTCAAAAACGGGTCAACTTATTGTCAGCTGATTGTCAAATTAGCTGACTCGTTCCCTTATCAGTGTTCTATATACTTACGCACACAATGCACCTTGACGTATCTATATTTAATTGTTTAATAAATAAAAAGAAATTTTACGTATTGAAAATATGCAAAAATTATAAAACAAAATAAATATAGAGGTTATAAAGGAATCACTCGTAACTATTTATCACGCACAATTGTATGGAAAGGGGGGAAAGGGATTGTTAGTAATGGAGACTGAGAATCTCATTGCTAGCAATATACCCAACCAGGTCGACCTCCACGCGGTTCTCCCTGGACACTATAATGGTTAATTTCTGATGAATTCATCATGATGGGCTAACTGGCCTGTTTTCATTCTCATCTATCACCCTTCACTGGTGCTCCGCCAGCGTATCCCGTTAGTGCAGGCGGGGCTGCCATACCATTTTCACCTATCAAAAAAAAAATTGTATGAAAAAGTTGAGCCGCTTTTCTCGAGGCATTTGTATGGAGACACTCTGTTTATATAATGTAAGATGATATACTTACATCTGCCTACCATGATGCGGTACAGCCAATGATTTCCCATGCCGGTCTAGTTTCTAACTGTACAGAACAGAACACGTTTCGCGCTGCTGGTGAGGTAGGCCCCGAGAACGGACGACGGACGGACCTGCCTGTCTAGTTAATAATAACAATAATATTTCTTTATTCAGATAAAACATAAGGTACATTTTGTTAATTTTTTTTTTAACCCTTCTTTGCATAACGGTGGAAATTTCCATCATAACATTGAATGTCCAAAAATTATACAAAAGACCAAGTTCACTTTAAGTTGATCGTGTCTGGATACCTTTTTAATGTGCATTGCAGAAAAAAAAAACACATAGCTGTCAAATTTATTTTTTTAACCATTTTTCCTTTAATTTTGAACATGAACTGTATCATTTTGATTTAATTTTACCAATAAAAAAAATCATGCAGATTTTTTTTTTATTTTATTTCGGTACAGTCATTAAAAAAATATAGTTACTTTTTTTGACTGTTCATATCTACTTGTCTCCTTATTGTGTGTGAAATGATTGTGTATATATATATATATATATATATATATATATATATATATATATATATATATATATATATATATATATATATATATATATATATATAACTAGAATGGCAAACAAGCTGAAGGCCCACCTGATGGAAAGTGGTAACCGTAGCCTATAGACATGAGCAGTACCGTGGACATAACAGAGGATACTGTTTCGCACATGATATCCCCCATACGTTACCATTCCTGAGGACTCAGGTGTTATTCCTCTGTACCCTGTAAATTCACGCCATATCCCAACCTTCAAACCGAAACACAGCCATGCAAACACAACTGCTTCACGGTTGAAACACGAATGGGACAGAGGTGGCCGAGCAATTGACTTTTGTACAAAGTCTCCCTAAGGTTGCCTGGAAGAGATCGCTGTTTAGCGAAAACGCGCCCATTGTTGCCTCTTTATTCTACTTTTATGTAATTAATTATGCATGCTGTTTGTGTCATACTCCGTATTACGGATAAATACACGACAGTCAATTAATATGTCCGGGTCACGTAGACGACGCCGCGGTCGTAGCTAGTTTGTTTATATTTTTTTTAAAAGAGAAAGGCAAAGTAACCTGTAATGCGGTCATGCACGAGCCCAGTAGAATATCAGTGGCACTGTTTTGAATCCAGTTTGTCGCTATATTCGACTACTGCGCCCTCTATACAAGGATAGTTGGAGGATTATTTTTTCACGTCGGCATACACAGACCATCAGTGTAGCTGCTGAAGAACCCAGTGACCCGGAGGTCGTCGCCTCCGGAGTTGAAGCCGGGGTAGTGGGGTATACCCCGAGGGCCCTACCTCGCCCGCCCACACATCGTTTGGCGGGCATGAGATGCCCTTGTTAATTGATTGCAGCTGCTGTTGCTAAGTTGTATAAAAAAAAACTCCGTCATTTGTAAATCCCCCAATTGAGAGAAGCCTATGTTCTGCAGTGGACAGAAAACCGCTGATTTGATGACGCATTATAAAGCTTTGCTCGCATTCTGGAGTGGAGATCAGCTATTTTTGAGGTGGGCACAGCGTCTGTCTTTCGACTTAAGAACAAGGAATTACATAGGAGTGATAAAATTGTCAATTCATAGCAGGCTAGTGTATACAAAATGTTATACGGCCGTATAACCCTACCAAATTCAGATACAACCTGCTCGCATACTTTCCACATAAACTGTGTCCAATATATAATCTAGTAATGTAACATTTCAAGGCACTTTCTTCCACGCACAACCACTCTTTGGAATCAACTTCCAGTAGCAGTATTTCCGAACCGATACGACAACATAACCTTCAAGAAAAGAGTATATTCCTTTTAAAAGGCCGGCAGCACACCTGCAATGCCGTTGGTATTGTGGGTGATCATGGGCGGCGATAGTCACTTACCATCGGGGGAGCCGTATGCTCGTTTGCCCCGTGTTGTAAAAAAAAAAGAAAAAAAATATTGATAAATAATTGACATATCAAACATTTTCTACACACCAGCCTGCTATGAATTGAGAAAAATAGCAACTGATGGTGTATCTTTCGTCCTCTTTTTACTAATTATATTTGCATAAGAAGAAAGGAGGCAACCGTATGATTTACAGTTTTTATTTTATCACTCCTTCTATGTAATTCCTTGTTCTTAGCTTTCGACCATGTTTCGACCCATAGACAATAGACTTGCCATACTATTAAAAAACTAGGCTTCACTCGGAAACAACGTCACGTTTGTCATGTTGTAACAATTGACAAAGAGGTAAAATATTAATATGTATGTGGCTATGAGTACGCTGACCTTGGCTTAGTTTTGTGGACGAATCCGCGATAAATTATTATGCTGAGTGTTCGACGGTTTGAAATTATGAAGTCTGCCGTTTATAATAGCTAAATTGGCAAATTTATTATGTTTATAACGCTAATCTATACTTATAATAAATCTGTAGAGAGGTCAATTCTGTACATGAAATATATTTACAAAATAACTATAATTCTTTCACTGCTCCACAATGCCCTTTTCAACTCTTCTTCCCCTCACTATCTGAAGGAGCGGTTTGAATTCTTGCATACCGTCAATTCTTTTAATCTTAGGTCTTCTGGGGGCCTCCAGCTGAAGACTCCGGTACATTTCTCTAATTTTTATGACAAATCATTTACGGTGCAAGCTGTACGGCTATGGAATGCTTTACCAGTTTCCTTACGAAATATAAAATGTACGGCTGGTTTTAAAACAAAACTGAAGAACTATTATTTGAGCAAGTTGTCATCTTCTTAATGTGTTTATACGTCTGGTTAGCATACTTATTACTTGCATACTTTTCGTGAACAGTATTTATATATTTTTATGTATTTGTGTAGGCGTTTATGTCCATGTATGTATATGTATTTGTATATGTATAATATGTATATATATATGTATATGTGTGTGTAGGTGTATATGTATATATATATATATATATATATAATAATGAGTAGGGATAATATTTATATTATTATATGTATCACATCTCCCATATTTAGAACTAACAAAATTTTTCATCGTACCTCCCACCAAACTGTTTATAATTACTCCTCTCCATCCAAAGGTTGCCTGGAAGAGATCGCTCTTAGCGATAAGGTCGCCCATTGTTTTCTCATTGTGATTATTTCTTGTAATTATTTATATTTCTAATAAGTTTACTATTGTAATCTTTTGGAGGAAACAATAAAGAGTATCTATCTATCTATCTATCTATCAGCGGGTGATTAGTGATCGCTACTGATGACAAAAATGCAATCAGTAAAATTTTTGTCTGTCTGTCTGTATATTCGTTATAGAAACAAAAACTACTCGACGGATTTTAACGAAACTTGGCCCAATTATTCTTTATACTCCCGGGCAGGTTATAGTATACTTTTCATCACGATACGATCAATAGGAGCGGAGCAGTGAAGGGAAATGTTGAGAAAACGGGAGAAGTTACTCCATTTTTAAGCTTCTGTCGCGTGTGCAGCCTTATATAGCCAATTTTTAAAATATAAAAGTCCACCCGCGCGACGCCGGGACGGTAGTTATTAATAAAAGACGGTTTTTTTTAATGGACGATAATGGAATGGTAACCCCGCCTGTGCTATCGGTATACACTAACGGGGCACCAGTGAGGAATGACAGGTGAGTATGAATAGGCAGGTCGGTTAGCCCATCGTGATGAATACACCTGGAATTCAGCACGATGGTTTCCACGGGGAACCACGAGGAGGTCGACTTGACAAGGTATATGCCGTTAGACCCCATTATTGACAAACCCGCACCAGTTGAGTTAACCTAAAAAACACTGACAGTCCGACGTAATGATAAGAAATATTTTTAACATATTTTTATAACCTTGAGAGATAACAGGCGGGTTAGAGTCGCCGTCTCGACAATTGGTATTCTTAATAATTAAAAGATATTTTCTCAAACATGCTTGGAAATGCGAGCATTATTTTGACAATCTTCTTCGAGATAAATCAAAATTGCCGTACTGGCCAGATACATGCGGGCAGCGGCCGGCAAAAGTTGTATGAAAATCCATATCTGTCGTGTTTTGCGGCCAGATAAATTACTATGTAAACTCATATCTGTCCTGTAATTTAAAAATGGAATGACCTTTTACTTCGAAACATGGCTACCAAGGAGGTAACTAATTAAAAGTTTTATTTAAATTTCGAACTAGCTCGCGAATAGAAAACTGTTAATTAAAAAAAAACAAAGGAACATTATGGCGCGTGATAAATTATTTTTGTTCGTTATTCGTCATTAAACTTAAAAAGTAAAATTGTGTTTTTGATTTCCGCGCATTGATTGAGAAAAGTACTATACAAGCTTTGGCCACAATTAGACATTGATGGACTCACGTATGTGTGCCTCGGCTACGCCTCGGCCCACATTTGCACGTTCGTCCATCAATGCCTCAGTTGCTGGCCGCTGCAGTAATGTACTATTTCCTATTTTTACAAGAAATTATCAAGATTTTAAAATTTGTATTTTAAAGCAACTCTTAAAACATCGTCAAAGCCTAACTGCGGTTGTCATCTTCCTACTATTAGCAAAAGCCCCCTTTATGGAGGAGGCCTATGATCAGCAGTGGGCAGTTAATGGCTGATTATGGTATGGAAAACAAAAAAAATTAATTCGTCAAGCAGTTTTTCAATTTTAGAGAGACCCACAAACATCAATTAATTTATATATACTTCACGTCGGATAAACGATTAATGCTCTGGAAAACGCAAATCCGACCCCACATGAAGTATTGCTGTCACTTATGGGCGGGAGCACCTAGATACCAGCTTGAACCCTTCGACTCAGTGCAACGACGAGCTATGAGAATTCTCGAAGATCCCAGGCTTACAAGCGGTATCGAACCCTTAAGTCTTAGGAGAGATTTTGCCTCACTCTGCGTATTCTACCGCTTGTACAACGGACTGTGCTCAGAGGAATTGTTCAGTATGATGCCCACGGTCACTTTCTACCATCGTACGGTTCGCCATCCACAGGGAGTTCACCCTCATACCCTAGAGTCTAGATGATCGCGTACAGCGCAGTTTCAGAGATGTTTCCTCCCACGAATGCTCAGGTTAAGGAATGACCTCCCTGTCGAGGTTTTTCCAAGAGACTATAGCATGGGGCTCTTCTAAAAACCGGTAAAAATGGTTTCTTCAGGGTCGGCAATGTGCGTGTAATGTCCCTGGTATTGCAGGCGTTCATAGGCTACGGTAACCGCTTTTTTTATGCAACTTAGAATGGCAAACAAGCTGACGGCTCACCTGATGGAAAGAAGTAACCGTCGCCTATAGACATGAGCAGTACCGTGGACATAACAGAGTATACTGTTTCGCCCATGATACCCCCAATGCGTTGCCATTCCTGAGGACTCGGGTGTTATTCCTCTATACCCTGTAAATTCACGCCATATCGCACCCTTCAAACCGAAACACAGCCATGTAACGACAACTCAACGACTTTTATACAAAGTCTCCCTCCGGTGGACTTACGCTTACGATTAAGTGGGCCATATGTTTGTTTGCTGAGTGATTTTAAAAATACAGATATAAAATTTAGTCGTAAATTTTATATGAAATTTAAATATTATACTGTAGCTATGGGGAAATGTTTACACAGTCGATAATTCTTATCGTATTTGTCTGGATAAATAATTCATATGATAACTTTTTTAATCTGGGCTAGATTAAACCAAGCAGAGGCCCGTATGGGGTTTTTATGGAAGAACAGAATGGTAATAACGTAAAGTTTCGACCGTTCAATAGCAAGTCACCATTATTATTCCTCTGTATCCTGTAAATTCACGCCATATCCCACTCTTCAAACCGCAAGACAGCCATGCAAACACAACTGCTTCACGGTTGAAACACGAATAGGACAGCGGTAGACAAGAAAACGACTTTTGTACAAAGTCTCCCTGTGGTAGCCCGTCGTGACGAATTCAACAATAAATCAAACACGATGGTTTCCAGGGGAAACCATGTGGTAGTTGACCTGATATGGTATATTGTTAGCAATGGGTTGCTAATTCCCATTACGAGAAATTGCAGGTGTGCTTGGAGTTTTCTTTTTAATATGTGGAAATGGAACGGTAACCCCGTCTGCATCATAGATAAACTGGGGGGATAATGGATTATTAAAGATGGGGTTACTAGCCCCATTTTTAGCAATACACCCTGTCAGGTCGACCTCCTCGCAGTTCCCTCTGGAAACCATCGTGATTGATTTATTGTTAGATTTGTCACGGTGCTGACTGACTTGCACCTGCAGTAGATTAAAAAAAATGACGATTTAAAAGTGTTTGTAAACAAGTCTTTTTTTTATATAACTTAAAATGGCAAACAAGCTGACGGCCCACCTGGTGGAAAGTGGTAATCGTCGCCTATAGAATGTCTTTTTAAATAAAGATAATTTGAATTTGAAGTCGGTTGAAAAAAAAAAATAACTGACTAAAAAAAAGATAAGCAACCAGCCTATTTTTAATTTATCAATGCAGTTGATTTATTAACTTGTTTACACTAGATATTTCGAATACAAACTTTAAACAAAAAAATAGAAGTGATCTAATTTTGTTTTTTTAATTTAATCGTTTTGTTTTGTCAGTCTGTAAAAATATATTTTGTATATACAATTAACATAAGCTCTAGTTAAATATATTTTACGTAAATTTTATGTAAAATGAACTTACAAAATGTAGGTCAAAACTGAAATATGCCGGATAAATATTTAGGTAAAAAAGTGTCACGCATTTTTTGAGAGATATATATATATATATATGTAGGCCTCCCTATATTGGGCGGTTTTGCCAGTAGTTGTCATGCTTGGCAAGCGGATTGGTAACCGCAGTTAGGCTTTAGTGATGTTTTAAGAGGGATGCTGCTGCCTATCTCTCGTCCTCCCGTAGTCGCCTCTTACGACACCCACGGGAAAGGAAGGGGTGGCCTATTCTATGCTGGGACCACATGGCCATTATCGTTATTACTAGCAAATAATATATATACCTATATATATATATACTTTATTCGTTTTCCTTCTAAAATCCACATGTTCGAAATGGCGGGCAAAATACTAAAATATAACTTAGATTATGAAAGTACGTTATACTCAGTCTATGGTATATAATAATAATAACGTAGACTAAATATTATCTTTGCCTTATTTACTCAACGTGTGATGTCAAGGAATACGCCACACAGGCGATAGCTGTATAGTAGTATTGAATAACAAATTTACGTAACGCAGCCGTGTACATAACGAAAATCGTAAACTATAACCGACTCCGCTAGAGATATCGGCAATAACTTTATAGAGGTACGTAATTTGAAAACGTTTTTTAAAACGTGACTACGCATCTAGCACGCAAGCTTCTTTGTCTATGATTTCTGAAGCTACTTTTTTTTTAATACTTCTGTAATGTACATTTTTTTTGCTGATGACGACTGGCCAAAGCCTAATATAAAAAAAAAATTGTTTAAGTCATAGATTAAGGTTTAATTAACTTATAAGACTACGATTTATCAAAAAAATTGTTATAATATGTGTATAAGAATTTTTAATAATATACCCGAAGATATTATAAATATAAAAACACTGACAAAATTTAAGAACACACTGTACAAATGGCTTTTGGACAAATGTTATTACTCAATTAAGGACTTGTTGGACTAAAGAATAATTCTACTCTATAAGCACATAAATAATATTTTGTTGATAGTATTAGTAGTAGTAGTATTTAGTAGAAAAGAAGTTACCATAAATATTAAAATTTTGCATGCCATTGTTTTGGCAAAACACGCCTGTTCCTAACATATTATTGCTAACATATGTATACCGTGTTTTTCAGCAAATAAATTATATTATTATTATTATTATTATATAATTATTATAAATTAATTTATGATTATATTACGCCTAATGAACGTATTAATTTCAACAATTGCTCTGTTTAATTTCAGTTACTATATATTTATGCAATATTTCAGAACATATGCGAACCAAAGACTATGATAATCAGTACTGCATGTCAGTTAACATATCTTGGTTACGGGGATGTCGTAGGTAAAAACTAATAATTAATATAACTATAATTAATATAATTTACCAGAGAGAGACTTTGTACAAAAGTCATTTGCTTGAGCGCCTGTCCCATTCGTGTTTCTACCGTGAAGCAGTTACGTTTTTTTTTTCAATGTATGATAATGGAATGGTAACCCCGCCTACGCTTTGTATAGAATATACGTTGATACGGAAACAATTCTTTTATTCTCTTATTTAAAAAAATCACAATAAAAATGTTCAATGAAAGTTTAAAAAAAAATTAATAGGAAAAGTTTTGCTAAGCTCTGCCAAGAAGGCCCAACCGTGTCACAATATAAAGAACAAATAATCAAGAAGTATACTACATAGACAAAGAACAAAGACTAAAAAAAAATTCAGAACGGCGGGAAAGTAAGTTTTTTTTTTATAACTTCTCGCCTACACTGCACCAGACTACAGACTAAAAATCTTTTGTCAATCACCTGTAACAAAGAGATGTTAATTTATAATTTTGAATGACACATCAATCTATTTCCCCAAATGATTTTTTGCTGGTCGCACGGGTATCTTAGTGACTAGAAACTTCTAAACTGAGTCATGCGGTTCTTCACCCGAATATGAGTCAATTGCAATAATGTACATATTAATAGGTGCTTAAATAGTTTAAAATGTTACTCCGCACGTTTCCGTCTCATTGGAAAATTAAAAATAAAATGAAATGAAATATTTATTTGCTTTAAACAGATATTTAACCTAATAAAGGCCACGTGACAGAACTTTTTGGCATCTGTTTTTAATTGCCTTAAAATTGTACGCATGCAGATTGAATGTATTCATTAAATAAGTTAAAAGACTAATGTTTGTGATTGTTAGGATTAGAAACAATTAAATCAAATCAATATATGAAACCAATATAGTAGTATAGCAAACATAACCGGTACCTTTCCTGCACTAGATTACCCGCCAATTAATTATTTTCTCTCTAACTACACTGGGTTGGCTGGAAGAGATCTCTTTTAGAGATAAGTCCTCCCTTGCTAACAAGTTGATAAACTAATCGCTATATGTATTGTTAAAGTCCAATAAAGAAAATATATATATATATATATATATATATATATATATATATATATATATATATATATATATATATATATATATATATATATATATATGTGTATTATATATTCTTTATTGACGTCGCACGGGTGGACATTATTTTAACATTTCCCTTCACCGCTCCGCTCCTATTGATCGTAGCGTGATGAAAAGTATACTATAACCTGCCCGGGAGTATGAAGAATAATTGTACCGAGTTTCGTTAAAATCCGTCGAGTAGTTTTTGTTTCTATAACGAACATACAGACAGGCAGACAAGAATTTTACTGATTGCATTTTCGGCATCAGTATCGATCACTAATCACCGCGTGATAGTTATTTTGTAAATATATTTCATGTACAGAATTGACCTCTCTACAGATTTATTATAAGTATAGATAGCCTAATTTCTGAGAAACATAATATTTTATACTATGTAAGCTTGTGACAAGGTGTAACAAAAAAATTTATTATTTACGTCATGTTTAAAGAGGTCAAGTGATTAGGTCAACGTAAAGATTATTAAAAAAAAAAAGTTCCTGATAACATTAATAAATCGTCATAGTCGTAGAATACTGACGGATCTATATATGTAACATACGTATGCGATTGCCAACCCATTGCTAGCAATACAGGGTGTATCAGGTCGACCTCCACGCGGTTCCCCTTGAAACCATCTTGATTATTATGAGCTTGTCACTATGGGCCAACTGACCTGCTTTCATCGGGGGGTGAAGGGATTGTTAGTGACGGGGACTAGTAGCCCCATTGCAATACACTCAGTCTAGTGTTCAATTCTAAGTAAATTCATTAAAAAGGGGTAACTGACCTGCCTTTTCATCCTCACCTATCATCCCTCACTGGTGCCCCACCAATGTATACCATTTTTTTTTATAGTTGAAAATGGTATGGTAACCCCGCCTGCGCTAACGGGATACGCTGGCGGAGCACCAGTGAAGGGTGATAGGTGAGAATGAAAACACGCCAGTTAGCCCATCATGATGAATTCATCAGGAACTAACCATGATAGCTCGACCTGGTTGGGTATATTGCTAGCAATGGGATTCTTAGTCTCCATTACTAACAATCCCTTTCCAGTGTATACCGTTAGCGCGGGCGGGGTTACCATACCATTGTTATCCATTAAAAAAAAAACCTACACAATTGCTCGGTCGAATAACCAGTAGTCGATTTGGTCAAGTCATGAATCACTACATTTAAATAATCTTTTCAGGTTATATATATATTTTTTTTATGCAACTTACAATGGCAAACAAGCTGACGGCCCACCTGATGGAAAGTGGTAACCGTCGCCTATAGACATGAGCAGTACCACGGACATAACAGAGTGTACTGTTTCGCCCATGATACCCCCCATACGTTGTCATTCCTGAGGACTCAGGTGTTATTCTTCTGTACCATGTAAACTCACGCCATATCGCACCCTTCAAACCGAAACACAGCCACGCAAACAACTGCTTCACGGTTGAAATACGAATGGGACAGGGGCACCAATCGACTTTTAAGGACTTGGTAAGCAATCGACTTTTGTACAGTCTCCCTCTGGTTTCAAGACTGCGACCCCATTTATTAACAAATGGTCCCCCCAGCCCTCACCCTTGTTGAAAAACCATACAAAACAGTATGTGTATACCAAATTGCAGTGATTGGTAAGCCATAAAGGGGCTATCAGGTAACAAACAAACTCACACATTTATAATATTAGTATCGACGCCAAGCATATAAAAAAAAGTTTATTATAAATATGGAAAAAATGGTCTCACCGAGTCCGCAGTGAACGTGTCGAGTCTTCAGCAATTTCTCCTATTGGTTATTTATTTTATTTCTTGGTTCTTGCTTTAGCACAGGTTTTTCTTTCTTGCTCTTGATTTTCATGTCTTGAATAGCTACAAAAAAAATGGCCCACTCGAGAAGAGTGAAGGCTTTGTAGACTATACCACTCAGAAACATTGATCCATTTGTCGGGCTCCGAGGAGCCCTGGGATAGGACAGGATAGTGGGACGGGACAGGTGGGAACAAGGGATGCTGCGGACAGTCTCAGCGCGACGGCGCGCCGCCGCCGCACTCACATCTTCACTTAAAGTATACCATTACAAAACTAATATAAAACTTGTAAAATCCCAAATATACTCGTTTTTTTTGTTCATCACAGAATCTTTCTCGAAAGTCCGGCAGCTGAGATCAATATGCTACTCTCTGTACATACATATATATAATCTTTTCCAATGTCAACATTCGGCGTGCGCCGTATTGTTACTTTATTAAAAATCTATAACTAGAATTAGGAACACCGCCTCCGAGGCTCCGACATAATTTGTTTAAAGCTCTGTGTTGGTGAGGTGGTGGCGCGTGGTCGGCGCCGGCTCAGGGACCTCTCACTCGAGCCGGAGGCGGCGTTTACAAATAAAATACATTGGTCTCGAGATAAATAAAACGACACGACTAGCGGGCGTCACCCGGCCCGCCGCGGCGAGCCTCACCGGCCGCGCAATACAAAATATTATATTAACGCCTCATTCGTAAAAGAAATGCAACGTTCGCGCCTTGCAACGGCAAGAGTCGGCCCACAGAGAAATAATAATGTAGGGGAGGCGCCTCGCCCGGCCCGCGGCCGCCCGCGCCCGACGTGCAGGGCAGGCGGCCGCGCCAGGCCGGGCGCCGAGGGCCCCCGGGCCGCTTGAGGGTGCAAGGCAGGCGGCGAGGGGCGCCGCGCCGGGCCCGCGCCGCCGTGCCAACTGCCGCCGCCGATCACCTCGCGCTGCTATTTTTTTTGTGTTTTTCTCGTATTTTAATGAGGCGGAGAGGGGGCCGGCTGCGGCGGCCGGCACGGGGGCGCGGTCTCGCTTAACACTAAAATTTTCATAAAATAATACCTAACGCCGAAATTTTGTCGACGAAGAGCGACGCCGAGGCGCACCGGGCGCGGCGGCGCCGCTCCACGCCGTAGCGAACACGCTTCGCGTTACAAAATAAAAAACTTAGTAATTACGACAGAGACGAGAGCGCGGCCCGGCACTGCGCCGGGCTGCGGCCCCGCGGCACTAACACTAGAGTCCATACGGGCCGGCGGCGGCGGCGGCCTACGCGACATTCAGCAGCAGTTTCAGGGGGAGTGCACGGTCGGGCTCGGGCCGGCAGCGGCCGTCGCGCCGCCAGTGCGTGGGCGGCGGCGGCAGCGCGGCCGCGGCGGGCGCGGCGCCCCACTTGCTGCCCGCGTAGCGCTCCTCGCGCCGTTCGCGCTCGCGCTCGCGCCGCGCCAGCGCCGGCAGCGGAGTCCGCACCACTCCGCGGCGGCGGGCCCGCGCCTGCTGTTGCCCTTGGCAGTTCATGGCGCCGCCGTTGGCTCGTGACGGTTCCCAGATCTTGTATAAGTTACACTACGGACGACAATTATCACTTGTATGCTTGCTTTTACGGTGGTTCACGGCGTCCCAGGTCAGAGCGGAGCGCGGTGTACTTTTAACAAAATGGTCGTCTGTCGATTACACGCGGGCCGATGGTATGGTATGGACCCCGTGATCCGCCGAATATTGGCCTCGAACCGCTGTCACTACACAGATGACACGTCGAAACACTGCACTGATTCACTTTCACGACTTACAGTCGGCGGTCGCGCTGCTAGCTCCGGTGATAATCGATTTTTAGAACGTAATACGGACGCCAAGTCTCCATTATTCACTACTTCACCTCTCGATTTCGACTACGTGACGTCGTCAGCTCTCACAGTATTTATACGGTAATGGCGGCTGCGCGATACAGCTGCGCGGTGGGAAATAAAGGCACCCATTCAACAAGCAATAATAATTTTATCAGACGTCTGAACATTTTTTTTTATATCGTTAGATGTTTTTTAACAAATAATTCTACCTGCAAAGTATACAGGAATGATAATTTTTATTTTTTTAAATAATACTTAATCCGTTAGATAAATAAATTCTAGTAAATTATCGCTAAGGCGTTTAAAATAATTAAGAAACTTTAACTAAGACACAGCAAAATTAAAGAATTTTCTTATTTTAAATAAAAATACTGAATTTTTTTAATGACTTGTAAAATATCCTAGAATTGTGTTGTGTAAATATGAAGAATACTAAATATAAATAAAAATTAAGTCACAAAACCCAGACTATAAGGTTTATTAAGTTGTAAATAATTTGTTTTCAGTAAAATATTATGAAAGTTCAAAAGATACCTTATAATTTATATATTATAATATGATTTGTGTGTTCAGTAAATAACCTGTACCGTGCTATTTAATTAACAATCATAATAATTATTTGTTTCAGTTATGTATTCAACATGTTTGTTTTTAATTTGGATAAATACACCGATTTATCTGACGTTTCTGGGCCGATTTGTTTTGATTGATTGATTTAATTTGATGTGTATTTTTTAATATAAAAGATTCAAGAGAACTCCATGTTAATTTTATTAAAATCCAAGTTGATCGTTTTATTTTAAGAATCTTAATTATATATTATATTTAATATATTTCTTAAACCCTTTAACTGCCATTCTGTAATCTCTCTCTCTCTCTCACTCTGTAAAAATAATGTACAAATACCGATTCCAACGGAATATTGATTGATTTAGTTAGGATAGTATCAACTTCACTCCAAGGCCTGGCCTCTTGAAGTGGTATCCATAAGGTGCGCTCCAAGGCGTGGTTGGCACTCAGTGTTAAAATCATCGTAATGGTATGAATGTAACGGTATGTAATCATGTGTTATAAAGTTATCTGCATGATCAGAATACATTGATTGACAAGGTAATAAAACTATTTTCTCCACACTACTACAATAAAAACAATAAAATAGAGTCTGAGTCGAAAAACTCAAACAAGCAAACTCACTTCCACCAATTTTATACAACTTGGGTTGGTATACTTGTCTGGTGGGGGAAGGAATTATTAGTAATGCGGATTAGCAGTACTATCGCTAGCGATATATCTCCACCACGTGGTGGAGCTGAGTTGCCCTTGGAGAACCAGTTGGAGAATAAATGATCCCTCCTGGATACCATCTATTCTCCAAATGTTAAATGAGAAGGATAAATACCAACCATAAAAAACCAGAATGAATAAGTTTGTTAGTAACAGCTACATTGCCCGTGATATAACCTATAAGGTTAACCTCCACGTGGCTCCCCCTAGAAATCAACGTGACATTTTTTTTAATATCGGTACAATGTGCTAATTGACCTGCTTTTTTAATCATCTATATTATCTCTGATTAATGTCCGTACGATGACGTATATCGCTAGCGCAAACACCATAAGCGCAAGCATCATAAAAAAGCATTTAATATTACAATGTGGTGAGTCAACACTTCCCAATAGAGTATAACTAATGTAAAACGACATAAATATTGGAAAATTTTACGAGATTCCCTTCATGTCAGTATGATTAAAAATTTAATGTCAAATCGTACAAATTTATTTTGTCATAAAAAAGTATCATGAGTAGTGAGGATTATATTCGACTATACGCACACCAATAGAATAGTAAGTAGCAACGCTAAAAAAAAGCATTGAAAACAAGGAGGTTGAGGGTAAGCCGACCAAATTGAATAGTCGATAGATACAAAGACTTTGCTCTGTCACTGGCACTATAAAACTAGGCCGAATAACGCAAATGGCGGCGTATATACGTACTATAAGTGAATAAATATTATTATGTTATTTTCGCCTCGACATGATACGATAAGACTTGTTTGTTTATGTTACAATAGCTGAATTTACAGATATGGCGAGCGAATATGTACAATTTTCACGATGTTGACGTATTTGTTATCTTGTACCTACATATATATTGACGCAGTTTTCGACAAACTAAAAAAATTTTTGAAGATTCTCAAATTGATGGTTTTTTTTGGGTGTATACCTAGGCAGAGGATATGTACATATATAGTAAGGTACGAAAAATGTGATTTAAGTTCGTTTGATGGAATACTGAGGTTACAATTGGTATATTTAGTATTATTTTCCAAGGGCGCCTTAAAAGAGGCCCATATTGGCTCATAAACATGTCTTTAGGTTGGGCACCAGATAATTTTGGGGTAGGCACAGCAAATAAAAATAGGCCAATAGTGAGATAAAATATTTTTCCATTCTAGTTGTAGTATGGCGCGAATGCAGAGTTGCCAGACTGTACTTTTGTCGCAATTTGTGGTAAAAATTTTATTGTTGGCGGAATTTTTAAGAAATTTATAATGGACTTGAAGAAATTTGGGTGAAATTTATTTGGAAATTTTAAGTGATAGTTTAGTAATACCAATAAACTCTATAAAGGTATATGTATTTTATGAAATATATTTGTAAATATATGTAAGTAATATTTATTTATTATTTGTAACGTATGTATATATGTATTTCTACTTCCTATGCCACTGTGTTAGGTTGACTGGATGAGATCTCTTTTAGAGATAAGTTCGCCTTTGCTAACATTGTTATTAATTTGTTGTTATTACTGTATGTTTTAGTGTAATAAAGAATATATATAATTTTCAATTTTCCACCGAATTAATTACATTTCTGTTTTGCCAAAGGTTGACTGGGAGAGAATGCTATACAGCAGTAAGTCTGCCATTTGCAGCAGACATGATACCCCCCATGCATTGTTATTCCTCTGCACCGTGTAAATTCACTGCTATATCCCATCCTTCAAACGTCCATGGTACTGTTCATGTGTATAGGCGACGGTTACCACTTTCCATGAGGTGGGCCGTCAGCTTGTTTGTCATTCTAAGTTGCATATAAACAAATACATACATATGTGGACAATATATATTGTAATATGCTGGCTTTGAGTCATTCTTTGCTTGAACCGTGCAATGAACACTTGTGCTTATCGTAGTGATTGTAAAATATGAATGATATATAAAATTGTAACAGAGTTAAGGATTAAATCATATAATTCAGGGTTTTAATTATGTAGAATTGTTATTTAGTTAATAAAAATAGTTCTTTAAAGACTCTTACATTTTTTTTTTATATACAACTTATTATGGCAAACAAGCTGACGGCCCACCTGATGGAAAGTGGTAACCGTCGCCTATAGACATGAGCAGTACCGTGGACATAACAGAGTATACTGTTTCGCCCATGATACCCTCCATGCGTTGCCATTCCTGAGGACTCAGATGTTATTCTGTAAGTTCACTGCCATATCTTACCCTTCAAACCGAAACACAGCCATGCAAACACAACTGCTGTACGGTTGAAACACGAATGGAACAGAGGTGCCCAAGCAATCGACTTTTGTACAAAGTCTCCCTCTGGTACATCTTGTATCTAATATAATTAACTGTTAATAAATAAATGAATTAAAAAAATAACAGGACCGACAACCGTTCCGCGTGACGATCTAGCCAAAGTAAAGTCCCGGACGTCCTGACTAGGTTTGCAACGATATATCGGGAACCCGATAAATATCGATATATCGACGCCCGAAAATATAGATACTGCATTGGTTATTTTTCAAAAACTTGCATTCCTAGTCCTGACCCACGAACAACAAGCTCCCGTCCAGCATTGTTTACAATTTCCAATATTACTTCGAAGGATTGGAGCGTGATGTTTTCGAGCGTACGTGACTCCGGACTCGTTTCGTTCAGTGTAGTAAACAAATTCCACGGTCGTTCTTTACTCGTAGATACTAAAAATAGGCGGGGTTTTTTTATGGGTGATAATGGTATGGTATCCCCGCCTGCGCTAACGGGATACGCTGGCGGAGCACCAGTGAAGGGTGATAGATGAGAATGAAAACAGACCAGTTAGCACATCGTGATGAATTCATCAGGAATTAACCATGATAGTTTCCAGAGGGAACCGCAAGGAGGTCGACCCGGTTGTGTATATTGCTAGCAATGGGATTCTCACTCTCCATTACTGACAATCCCTTTTCCCCCAGGAGTCTACGGTTATGATATGTTTACTCGAGCGAAGTCGGGCCGGATCGCTAGCAATATATACAAGGGGCCCGGTAAGTGACAGTGGGGAGAAATCAATGTTCGCCGTATCGATTCCGCGACGCCATTCCTCTAAACCAGGGTATCCCAGACTTTCTCACAGACCACTTTCAGAATTCAGCTGGTTCCGGTGGAACCCTTGCAGTTACATTTCTACCATGTTCCCAAATCTCAACAAAATACGTGATGATTAGAACTGATTATGGAAATTTACGTTGTGGTGGGTGCATAGAAATTCCTTCTTTGTTACTCTCTCTAGGAAATGTTATACGGCTGTATAACCCTACCAAATTCAGATACAACCTGCTCGCGTACTGTCTACATAAACTGTGTACAATATACAATCTAGTAATGTAACATTTGTCATTGACAAATAATTGACATATCAAACATTGTCTATACACCAGCCTGCTGTGAATTGAGAGAAATAGCAACTGACGGTGTATCTTTCGTCCTCTTTTTACTAATTATATTTGCATGAGAAGAAAGGAGGCAACCGTATGATTTACAGTTTTTATTTTATCATTCATTCTATGTAATTCCTTGTTCTTAGGTTCCAACCAAGAATTTTTATAGTTTTCGAAAAACAAGTAAGAATTCATTGGTTAAATAACTAATTAATTGTGCTATGACTAAACATCGAAAAAGTAAAATTGGCCAATTTTCAATCGGCGCGATGGAAGTGATCCTGTTCATCACAGCACAAGGTACCAATCAAATCTTACTTAAAACTGTTGTACCGTACGTAGTATCTAAAATATTGCAACCCTATTGCGGAATATAAAAATCTCGATTAAAAAACAGGGGTTGATCGTAAAAGGGTGACAAATTGAAAGCTGTACGTATTTTTCAATGCTGAATCATAATAAAATAAAAAAAAAATTGTTAAAAAAGGTAAAAAAAATATTTTGGGGTGGGTCACCGTTAACAGTATGAAAAATAGTTGTTGGTCGATTCTCAGACTTACCCCATATACACACACAAAATTTCATCAAAATCAGTAAGACCATTTCGGAGATGTTCGGTAACAAACACTGTGACACGAGAATTTTATATATTAGAAATTAATCAGATTTAATTTAAATTACATTAAGAGATAGGTTCAGAGAAATAGCTACATAGAATTTTTTTTTTAATTAATGATAATGGAATGATAACCCTACCCGCGCTATCGGTGTACACCGGCGGGGCACCAGTGAAGGATGATAGGTGAGGATGAAGCAGGCCAGTTAGCCCATCGTGACGAATTCAACAAGAATTGTTCACGATGGTTTCCAGGGGGAACCACGTGGAGGTCGACCTAATAAGGCATATTGCTAGCAATGGGGCTGTCAAACTTCATTGTTAACAATCCCTTTCCCCCGCTACTTAGAATTATATATTTCATAGTAGACACAATGAAGTAAAATACCGAATTTATGAACTCAATTTTGGGTTTTAGTTAGTATCGAAATCGGCTCAGCAAATGGAGCCTAACATTTCGTTCGCTATAAATCCTAGTATAATACTTTTTTTTATACAACTTAGAATGGCAAACAAGCTGACGGCCCACCTGATGGAAAGTGGTAACCGTCGCCTATACACATGAGCAGTACCGTGGACATAACAGAGTATACTGTTTCGCCCATGATACCCCCCATGCGTTGCCATTCCTGAGGACTCAGGTGTTATTCCTCTGTACTCAGTAAATTCACGCCATATCCCACCCTTCAAACCGAAACACAGCCATGCAAAAACTGCTTCACGGTACAAGATTTTGTACGGAATTCTCGTTGCGCGAGTCCGACTCGCAATTGACGGGCTTTTTTTTTCTCTACAACTCACAGATAACAGAAGAAGTACATAATATTTGAAAAAACGTGATATAGTCACGAAATTCGAGTGTTATTGTAACCAAGAAATGCCAACATTATGCAGTGTGATACGTTATCGAATTAATATAATAAAATTGTTACTAGCCGACGTCTGTACGTGGGATATCATCACATTTGCCCTTAACTGTCCACTGCTGGACATAAGCCTTCCCCTTGGGGTGTTTTGCTAGTATTTGCAACGCTTGGCAAGCGAGTTGGTAACCGCAGTTAGGCTTTTACAGTGTCGGTCCCGGCATAAAGTAAGAAAGGTGTGGCTTACACCTTTCTTTCCCGTAGGTGTCGTAGGAGGCGACTAAGGGAGCTTATGTTGGAGGGATAGACAGCAGTATCCCTCTTAAAATATCTCTAAAAGCTTAACTACGGTTGCCAACCCGCCTGCCAAGCTTGGCAATTACTGGCAAAACTCCCTTTATGGGAAAGGCTGAAATAATAACAAGATTAAAAAAAAATCGAAGTTGGTTCACAACTGACGGACTTATGAGGTAACGAGCATAAAAAAAAACAACCCAATCGATTACCTCTTATTTTTTGAAGTCGGTTAAAAAGAAAACTCAGCAATAGATGCGTTCAAATAAATTTGTGTGAAATTTAAAAATAAACAAAATACGAACCTCCCTTTTTAACAGTCGGTTAACAAGCAAAGTTTAAAAGGTGAAAGCTAGCAAACGTTAGGCGAATAGGGACAGCTAACCGGTCGAGGGGGGCGGGAGGAGAGCTGGTCCCGGCTGAACGGGGATCGATGGGCACAGGGCCAGATTAGGGCACTTTTGGGGGGAAAAACATTAAAAGCACTCGCATGACTCATATGTGTGTGTGTGTGTTTGTGTGTGTATGTATGTATATATATATAATAAAAATATAACGTATTAATATAGAAATAATAGTAAATTAAATACGAATGAATGAGAGTTTTTTTTTTAATGGGTGATAATGGTATGGTAACCCCGCCTGCGCTATCGGTATACACTGGCCGGGTACCAGGGAAACATGATAGGTGAGGATGAAGCAGGTCAGTTAGTCCCATTCGTGTTTCCACCGTGAAGCAGTTGTGTTTGCATGGCTGTGTTTCGGTTTGAAGGGTGGGATATGGCGTGAATTTACACGGTACAGAGGAATAACACCTGAGTCCTCAGGAATGGCAACGCATTATGGGCGAAACAGTACTCTGTTATGTCCACGGTACTGCCAATCAAAAAAAAATAAACGTCTTTGGAAATTAGAAAGAAATTAGTGTTAAATAATCGGTTACGTAATACATTTGTTCCTCCCCTGGCAAGAAATAATCCGGCCCTGGTTTAGGACCCGGACGCTTAATAAACTGAGGGGAAAGAATCGACTAGGGGCGCGGTAAACTACATTTCAGACTCGCTACTTTTATTATCGAGGGTTATTCGAAGTTTAACTATGTATTTGTGTGGCTGTGTGTATGTTCGTTTGTGGCATCGTAGCTCCCAAACTTATGAGGACTTTTTTTTGATACGTGATACGCAGGCGGGGCACCAGTGAAGGGTGATCGATGAGAATGAAAACAGGCCAGTTAGGCCATCGTGACGAATTCATCAGGAATTAACCATGATAGGGAACCGCGAGGAGGTCGACCTAGTTGGGTATATTGCTAGCAATGGGATACTCAGTCTCCATTACTAACAATCCCTTTCCCCCCCAAATTAAGAGGACTTTTTTTTTAATGGGTGAAAATGGATTGGTAACCCCGCCCGCGCTATCGGTATACACCGACGAGGCACCAGTGAAGGATCATAGGTGAGAATGAATGCAGGCAGTTGGCTCACCATGATGAATTCGACAAGAATCAAACATGATGGTTTCCAGGGGGAACCGCGTTGAGGTCAACCTGAGAGGGTATATTGCCAGTAATGGGGCTATTAGACCCCATTACTAACAATCCCTTTCCCCCCCAACTTATAAGGACTATTCGTATTACAAAGATTGTGTCCTACAAAAAAAAAAAACTAATTTAATTGTAGCAAAACAGTAGCAAAAAAGGTTATTTAGGTCTAAAAAATAAACTTCTGTTTTATATGCAAAAATTTTATTGTATTTACGATAAAAAAAATTTGAAATTTTTTTTTTACAACACAGGGGGCAAACGAGCATGCGGCTCTCCTGACGGTAAGTGACTACCGCCGCTCATGGTCACCCACAACACCTACTGCATTGCAGGTGTACTGGCGGCCTTTTAAAAAGGAATATACTCTTTTCTTGAAGGTTATGTTGTCGTATCGGTTCGGAAATACTGCTGCTGGAAGTTGATTCCGAAGAGTGGTTGTGCGTGGGAGAAAGTGCCTTGAAAAACGCACGGTGGAGGACCGCCACTCGTCCAGATGGTTGGGATGAAATTTTAGTTTATGGTTGAAATTTTATCAGCAAGACTTAGCAAAAAGTTAAGTTCAATTAACATCAATTTACTTAGATCATTATTTCAGTCATCTACATTTAGACAATGTTGAGATTGATAGAAATTGTCACGATGGGCTAACGGACCTGCTTTCATCCTGACCTATCATCCCTCACTGGTGCCCCGCCAGTGTATACCGATAGCGCAGGCGGGGTTACCATACCATTATCAAGCATTAATAAAATTTGTATCCATTTAGATTCCATCTTCCAGCCGTCTTTAATAATAATATAGCCACAGAACACAAGATCCATTCTGTGATATAGCTGTATGTAGACAAACCTGTTCCCTAAAAAAAATATAGAACAGCTGATGCACCGTCTGCACTTTTTGTTTACGTCGCATCAGCTGTCTCTTTTATTGCGGTGTGTGCGAAAGAGACTTGCGAGGATAGTGGCGGGTTGCGTAGTTTGGAATGTTGTAAAAAAAGTTGAAAAAAAAAAGGTCAATCGTGTCTTAGAAAGGAAGTGTTATTAAGTGAATTTTCACGTCTCTTGTGATCAATTTTGGTTGTTTTTGGGTCTGCTGAAGCCTTTTGTGTCCTCTTTAATGCTTTTAAATTGATATAATATAAAGTAATTATTAAAAAAAAAAAAAAGAATTATTGATTAGCGGAGAGATTAATATATGTATTAATACGGATTATTCTTTATCTATGCCTCTCGATCTGAACGGAAGACGTTTTAAATTTACAAGATAAATATATTGATATGAGTAGTTGATAATTATGTTAAACTAGCTGTTTCCTGTGGCTTTGCTCGCGTGTATCAATGTATAAAGTGTGCCATGTGTTATATACAACCAGAAGCGTAACAATGGTGTGGCAGAGCGGACAAAATGTCACGAACCTTGGCTTGAGGGGGCCCCTGTTCGATTAGTCGTGAATATAAGATGAATTTTGTTTTTTTTATTACATATGTCAGTAAAAAAGAGTATTTAACTTAAAAATTAGAGTATTAACGCAACAATGTATATGTATTATACAAATAAACAATCAAGACGAAATGTAAATGTATATAATTCAAGGTTTTTTTGTAAACAAGTGTATATGTTATAGGGTATATATGTTTTTTTGGCAGAAACATGAATCCGCCATAAACTAAAATTTCATCCCAACCATCTGGACGAGTGGCGGTCCTCCACTGTGTGTTTTTCAAGGCACTTTCTCCCACGCACAACCACCCTTCGGAATCAATTTCCAGCAGCAGTATTTCCGAACCGATACGCCAACATAACCTTTAAGAAAAGAGCATATTCCTTTTTAAAAGGCCGGCAGCACACCTGCAATGCCGTTGGTGTTGTGGGTGACCATGGGCGGCGGTAATCACTTACCATCAGATGAGCCGCATTCTCGTTTGCCCCTTGTGTTGTAAAAGAAAAAATGAGCAGTACCATGGACATAATAAAGTATACTGTTTCGCCCATGATACCCCCCAAGCATTGCCATTCCATTCCAAAGGACTCAGGTGTTATTCCTCTGTACCCTACAAATGCTGTAAATAAATGTATGTATTTCACACGGGACGCAACCATTATAAAAACAAACAAATGGTGTAAATTCGTGGGAGGACCACTACGAGCCATTGTTTCTGTAATTTAAACATCTCTCCATTATTGTGGTCCAATTTGGGGACCCGACAACAGGGGTGCTGTTCTTACACTGCCATCGGCGTATGGTGTTTCAATTGTTCTAACAGTGTACACTGTAAAGGATAATGGGATGAAGTCAAGTTATTTAACCCATAGTGACGAATTCAAAGAAGTTTGAAGGGTGGGATATGGCGTGAATTTACTGGGTACAGAGGAATAACACCTGAGTCCTCACGAATGGCAACGCATGGGGGGTATCATGTGCGAAACAGTATACTCTGTTATGTCCATGGTACTGCTCATGTGTATAGGCGACGGTTACCACTTTCCATCAGGTGGGCCGTCAGTTTGTTTGCCATTCTAAGTTGAATAAAAAAAAAATTAACCATGATGGCTTTTATGAAGACCACGTCGTTTTCTAGTTTTTGACCTGGTGGTCACAGAACAGGAAAAACTAATCAATGAATTGTTACGTATTTAGTAAGACAAGTTTATCTTAAACGACTCGATTGATAAAATATTGAATCACCAGTCACATTATGATAATATACTATTGTGATTAGGAAAAAAAAACGATAAAAAATACATTAATCAGTATAAATCGATAAAAGTAATACATGTACGGGGGGAGAGGGATTTTTTTTATGGGTGAAAATGGTATGGTAATCCCGCTATCTGCGCTAACGGGATACGCTGGCGGAGCACCAGTGAAGGGTGATAGATGAGAATGAAAACAGGCCAGTTAGCCCATCATGATGAATTCATCAGGAATTAAACATGATAGTTTCCTGGGAGATCCGCGAAGAGGTCGACCTGGTTGGGTATATTGCTGTCAATGGGATTCTCAGTCTCCGTTACTAATTATCCCTTTCCCCCCGGAGAGGGATTATTATTAATACAAATTACCAGAACTCCACGTGGTCTTCTCTGGAAATCGTCGTGCTCAATTCCAGGTGTATTTACCACGATGGACTAATTGACCTGCCTTATCATTCTCACCTATCACACTTCATTGGTGCCCCGCAAGCGTATGCCGTTAGCGGAGGCGAGGATATCATTCTATTATTAACCATGTCCCTCTTAGACCACCGTCGAAGCCTAACCTAAAAAAGATTGTTAGTAATAGAGCCTAATAGCTTCATTTCTAGCAATATACCCTAGCAGGTCAACCTCCACATGGTTCCCCCTGGAAACCATCGTAGTTAATTCTTGTGGAATTAGTTATCATGGGCTAAGTGATCTACTTTCATTATCACTTATCATCTCTTACTGATGTCCCGCCAGTGGATACCGGTAGCGCAGGCGAAGATACTATTCCATTTTTACCTATTAAAAAAAATCAAAATAACCATTGTCTGAACTCATTGACATAATGATATATCTGTGCCGTAGCTGCAATTGAAAAAGAAGAGATTTTTTTTAAATCAGCCTGTGACAGTGACAATTGGACAAATGACAGTGACAGTTTTCAATTGTCCGAGACTAGGGGCTAAAAGAGGAAATAAATTTTTACATTGTTTACGATTACAAAATTCAAAATTGAGCATTATGCGTAGGGAATTTATACTAGTATTCCTTGGAATCATATGTATATCGACGTTATCTTCTTTATTGTCAGGTTATGTTCAAATTGAGACTGACAAAGTGCTTCTGGACACAGTAGTTGGTGCCGTTGGCGCTGGTAACTTCTCCTACTGGCAACTTGGACATACTGGTCCTTTGCTGGTGGAATTGACTTCCCTGAGTGGTGATGCGGATCTCTACGTTTCTGATAGTATAAGGTCGGTGTTCAGAAATGAATAAAACTTACTTATCAAGCCAACTCTAAGGTTACTGGGGGGAAAGGGATTGTTGGTAATGGAGTCTAACTGACCTATTGCTAGCACTACACCTTGTCAGGTCGACCTCCACGCGGTTCCTCCTGGAAACCATTGTGGTTAATTCTAGTGGAATTCGTCACGATGGGCTAACTGACCTGCTTTCGTTGTCACCTATCATCCTTCACTGGTGCTTTACCAACGTATACCGATAGCCCAGGCGGGGTTACCATTCCATTATCACCCATTAAAAAAAAAACTAGCGTTACTTCAGTGTTTGAATGAGATTGTGAACCTTGGATTTTTTATTTATTCTTTTGCTCACACAAAATATGTCTACGGGGCAGACGTAATGACTGATAGGATTCACTACCAGTTAACCATTACTAAACAGAGAGTAAATGATGGTGCATTGGACTAAAAAAAGGAATTTGTTAATGAAACATATTTTAATAAGTAACAGATTTAGGTCAGTGGATACCCTCAGGGCCTAAGAGTATCCACTGATCATATAGTTTTTTCCTCATACACGGTATACTGTGCTTTCTCTCTCTCTCTCTGTCTGTGTATGTGTGAGTATTGACAATTGTATAAAAATAAACTACATAAATGTCTTAACATTGTTACAAAGTATAATATATGTATTTTGAACTACCATTTTTGGTACTAAGCGTTCCCTTTGTGTTTATTTATATACCAGAGAGAGACTTTCTACAAAAGTCGATTGCTTAGGTACCTCTGACCTATTCGTGTTTCAACCTTGAAGCAGTTGTGTTTGCATGGCTGTGTTTCGGTTTGAAGGGTGGGATATGGTGTAAATTTACAGGGTACAGAGGAATAACACCTGAGTCCTCAGGAATGGCAACGCGTGGGGGGGGTATCATGGGCGAAACAGTATACTCTGTTATGTCCATGGTACTGCTCATGTCTATAGGAGACGGTTACCACTTCCCATCAGGTGGGCCGTCAGCTTGTTTGCCATTCTAAGTTGTATAAAAAAAAAAATTATGTATTATACACATATTTATGTAAATTTTGTATTTGTATGTATGTTTATGTTAGTAATGTATGTGAAAGAAAGATATTGTATTTGTCAATTGCAGACCGAGCTACGAGGTGGACAGGAACAACTTCAGTTCAGCAACGTGTGGCCCCGACATGGTCAACATACCGGCTGACTTTCCCAGACCAATAGGTAGCTTGACTTTCGTTTTTCCATTCTGTTGCTTTTGATCAACAATACCAAATAGAGTATATGGGCTTTTTTTTAATAAATGCTAATAGTGACCAGTGTTTTACCAGAGGGAGACTTTGTACAATAGTCGATTGCTTGGCTACCTCTGTCCCATTCATGTTTCAACTGTGAAGCAGTTGTGTTTGCATGACTATATTTCGGTTTGAAGGGTGGGATATGGCATGAATTTACTTGGTACAGAGGAATAACACCTGAGTCCTGAGGAACTGGTGCTCCACCAGCGTATCCCGTTAGCGCAGGTGGGGTTACCATTCCATTTTCATCCAATAAAAAAAAAATTAATTTGCCAAGTCCATTAGTTTTAGTATATATAATTATGTCAACAGGTATTGGCGTATTCGGCCATTGGTCCCATATATTCTCGGAGTACAGCATCCAGGTGTTCCTGGACACCAGCACGGTGCTGAGCGAGGAGCAGGTGCTGGCCATCGAGAAGGCACATCAAGGGAATACTGAGAGATCTGGTAATTATGCAGTATCATCATATCAGCTGTTATTTGTCCACTGCAGAGCGTAGCTTAGCTACGCGGGCAAGGGGGGGGGGGGTTGACAGTAGTAGTCAGTAGTAGTTGATGATGATATATATATATATATATATATACACACGACTTAGAATGGCAAACAAACTGACGGCCCACCTGATGGAAAGTGGTAACCGTCGCCTATAGACACGAGCAGTACCATGGACGTAACAGAGTATACTGTTTCGCCCATGATACCCCCCATGCGCTGCCATTCCTGAGGACTCAGCTGTTATTCCTCTGTACCCTGTAAATCACTGTCATATCTCACACTTCAAACCGAAACACAGCCATGCAAACACAACTGCTTCACAGTAGAAACATGAATGGGACAGAGGTACCCAAGCAATCAACTTTTGTACAAAGTCTCCCTCTGGTATATATATAAAATATAACATTAATTTATTATTATTTTCAGATCAAGACAAGAAAAGTCGCGAGAAGCAAGTTCAGAAGAAGACAGACGAGGAAAACAAACCGCGTCTCATGAAGTTGTTGAGCATATTGGACATGATATTCGAGACCTTTGTCCTGTAGGCAGCTATGAGTCCTGTGTGCACTCAGCATGACAACCCGTCGTCGTCCACTGTTGGACACGGGTCTCAGACATTGTATTTGGCATGGAGGCTTTAGTTTCAATTGTCCTTCTCATCTGCTGATACTTAAGGAAGGGTGATATATAGCAATATCTATATATATTACCAACATATCAGTCGGTAACTGTCCACTGCTGAACATAGGCCTCCCCTTTTAGGGGGGGTTTTCCAGTAATTATATAGATATATTAAATATTTATAAATTGGCACAATAACGGTTATATTAAATATCGTTTATTGAAATAGCAAATCGTTACTGCGTTCGGATTTATTCGTGCGTCATCGCCTGTGTCGACTAGGTCATGCAGAGCGAGCGAATAGAGACTTGAAGAGGAACGTATCTTTAATATAAAATGTAAATTTTAGAACGCTTCTATAAATGTATCACTTGTTTTTAAAACTTTTTTTCATCCAACTTAGAATGGCAAAGAAGCTGGCGGCCCACCTGATGGAAAGTGGTAACCGTCGCCTATAGACATGAGCGGTACCATGGACATAACAGAGTATACTGTTTCGCCCATGATACCCCCCGTGCGTTGCAATTCCTAAGGACTCAGGTGTTATTCCTCTGTACCCTGTAAATTCACGCCATATCCCACCCTTCAAACCAAAACACAGCCATGCGAACACAACTGCTTCACGGTTGAAACACGAATGGGACAGAGGTGGCCAAGCAAACGACTTTTGTACAAAGTCTCCCTCTGGTATTCTATATACTCGTTTCCTCCAAAACATTACAATGTAACTCGTGTACGTGGCTCAAGAAATTTTGTCTTCCGTAAATGGAATGCCCGCCGTTCGATGGTGCATCGGTGTGTTGGACTCAGTATTTTGGGCAATTTAAAGTTAACTATAGGACAGTAATGGAAGTAACGTGTATGGTGACTTCAGGATTTATAATTTTTGTTTTTTAATTTATTGTAGCTGTTATGTTATTAATTCTAGTCATTAAATATTTTTAAAATAAATCCATTTTTGTTTCTACTTGTGTGTTTGTTCATAGATTTGTAATTCCCCTGTTAAGTACTGTACTACTCTATCTCATAATTGGTAGGGGGGGAAAGGGATTGTTAGCAATGGAGTTCGACATTGCTATCAGGTCGACCTCCACGTGGTTCCCCCTGGAAACTATCGTGAATAAAATTCTTGTTGAATTCGTCACGATGGGCTAACTGACCTGCTTCATCCTCACCTATCATCCTTCACTGGTGCTCCGCCGGTGTTTACCGTTAGCGCGGGTGGGGTTGCCATTCCATTATCACCCATTAAAAAAAAATCTCATAATTGGTGATAGTGGAATGAGCTGTCCACGCTTTCGGCATATGCTGTACGGGGCACCAGTGAGAGATAATTGGTGAGGAATGAAGCAGCTTTCATCTGACCTTACTGATTGCTAAACTTCGGACGTGTTTTAAAAGATACGAGATAGAGTGATATGAGATACCAGGCAATGGACATCCATAATAATCCAACGCCCAAGGGAGGAGCGATTGTTAGTAATGGAGACTGAGAATCCCATTGCTAGCAATATACCCAACCGGGTCGACCTCCTCGCGGTCCCCCCTGGAAACTATCATGGTTAATTCCCGATGAATTCATCATGACGGGCTAACTGGCCTGTTTTCATTCTCATCTATCACCCTTCACTGGTGCCCCGCCAGCGTATCCCGTTAGCGCAGGCGGGGTTACTATACCATTTTCACCTATAAAAAAAAAAATATCCAACGCCCAAGGGGGGAGCAATTGTTAGTAAACTATCATGGTTAATTCCTGATGAATTCATCATGATTAGCTAACTGACCTGTCTTTTCATCCTCACTTTTTATACTCCCTGATGCCCCGCCAGTGTATACAGTGTATTGTCGCCTAGCTGTTTTCACAGGGTATTTATATATTTTTTATACGGGTAACCCTTTTAATGGTAGCATTACTTAAATAAAAGAAATATTGGTTAAACAATAAATATTTATTTAAAAAAAAAACTATTTAAAGCAATTTCACACATACTTAATGTAAATTTGAACACAAATTTATTAATATACTTTAACAACGCTTATAATTAGACATATAAGAGAATAGGTAACGAATAATGGGAGAACTCACGAAAAATAACGAGTATCATGAGCGAAACAGTATACTCTGTTATGTCCACGGTACTGCTCATGTCTATAGGCGACGGTTACCACTTCCCATCAGGTGGGCCGCCAGCTTGTTTGCCATTCTAAGTTGTATAAAAAAAAATATCAATGAATCAATTTTTATAATAGTGAGATCTCCTTTGGAAAACACACTCTGTATCGTAAGATAAAAAACATCGCTACAAAGAACATCTTAAAATTCCCATCACTGATAGGAAATTAGCAGCGAACTTTAGAAAGGGCGAGCACAAAAGACCATGGAAAGGTCGCGGTGTCACAGGTTTTTCTGTTTGAAAAAAAAAACCTGGTTTTTTTTTAATAATAATAATGGTAAAGGGATTGAACAAAATAATCAGTTTTACTACTTAATATTCCAGCTACTAACTGTCCACTGCTGGACATAAGCCTTCCCTATAACGGGAGGTTTGCTAGTAGCTGCCACGCTTGGCAAGACACTTGGAGATGTTTTAATAAGAACGTTGCTGCCCATCCTACACCGTCCCTTATTCATCTCTTACAAAACCCATGGGAAAGGAAGCGGTGGCCCATTTTATGCCGGAATACACACAGCAAACAGTTTTACTACTTGGTCGAACCTAAATAAGAGATTCAATGTAACTTATTTAAATATAAAAAAAAAAATACAAATCAGATATTGTGCATATAACGAAATTGTCTTAAAATAAATAGAAAAGCTTCACTTAGGTGTACATTATTCACTTAGGCAATAGGTTAATAGTATTTCTTGCGTTTAACTAATTTGTCGAGTCATTACAATACTTATCGTGCTTAGGTACGCTCGGTCTACTGTTGGTCTACTCGGTCTACTCGGTCTTTTACTGGTCTACTCAGTCTTCTTATTATTTTTGGCATTTGAAAGCTTCTCTTTGCATTCCTGGTATAGGCCGTCTATATCGAAGGCCGCTTTCATATTATCTTTTGAGAATAAGAATCTGAAATAAAAAAAAAAACATTAAGTAATATTTGTAAATAGTCCTTTTTAATTGGACGATAATGGAATGGCAGGATACCGGTGAGAGAAGATTAATAAGGATGAAAAGGCAGGTCAGTTAGCACACCCTAATCAATTTACTTGGGGGGGAAAGGGATTGTTAGTAATGGAGACTGAGAATCCCACTGCTAGCAATATACCCAACCAGGTCGACCTCCTCGCGGTTCTCCCTGGTAACTATCATGGTTAATTCCTGATGAATTCATCATGATGGGCTAACTGGCCTGTTTTCATTCTTATCTATCACTGGTGCTCCGCCAGCGTATCCTGTTAGCACAGGCGGGGTTGCCATACCATTTTCACCCATCAAAAAAAAAATCAATTTACTTGGAATTAAACATGATAGTTTACAGGGAGGACCACGAGCACGAACTTTTTTTAATGGATGATAATGGAATGGTAACCCCACCCGCGCCATCGGTATATAGCGGCAGGGCACCAGTAAAGGATGAAAGGTGAAGATGAAGTAGGTCAGTTAGCCCATCGTGACGAATTCAACAAGAATTGTTTACGATGGTTTCCAGGGGGAACCACGTGGAGGTTGACCTGATAGAGCATATTGCTACCAATGGGGCTGTCAAATTTCATTGCTGACAATCCCTTTCCCCCCAAAGAGGATGAAATGAGGGTGTATTGCTAGCAATGGGGAAGTTAGACCCCATTACTAACAATCCCTCCTCCCCCATTTGTAAACTGTATATTAATCTATTAATCATGCCCTTTTTCAAAAGAATTTGCTCTTTTATTAATAAAAAGTGCATGTATGTAACATCTGACCAGCACCCTGGAGATTACAAGGTATCCTGCTGTTTTTATGGTGTCCATATTTACAAGTGATGGTTACCATTTCCCATTAAGTAGAGCACCAGCTTATTAATCATTTTAAATTGAATAAAAAAAAATAAAAATGAATTATTCACTTCTGAAGTTTTCCAGTGTGATCTGGCTGGGGTCTTCTCATTTTCTCTTGACCTTCGCTGAATAGAAGAACTGTAGGCAACTGTCTGCTGGTCGGGCCGTCCTGTATCCGGTATTTTGCAGCTGCCTCGGGGTACCTATAGTGAAAAGCTTCATATTAGTTTTTCATATATTATCACCAAAAATTCACCGGAGGGAGACTTTGTATAAAAGTCGATTGCTTGGGTACCTCTGCCTCAATTGTGTTTCAACCGTGAAGCAGTTGTGTTTGCATGGCTGTGTTTCGGTTTGAAAGGTGGGATATAGTGTGAATTTACTGGGTACAGAGGAATAACATCCGAGTCCTCAGGAATGGCAACGCATGGGGGGTATCATGGGCGAAACAGTATACTCTGTTATGTGCATGGTACTGCTCATGTCTATAGGCGACGGTTACCATTTTCCATCAGGTGGGCCGTCAGCTTGTTTGCCATTCAAAGTTGTATAAAAAAAAATGTAGAGCTATTACATTTTCATATACATATCGACTGCTGAACATAAACCTCCCCCTTGGGAGGAGGGTGGGTAGATAATGAAATAGCAGGCCAGTTAGGCCATAGTGAAGAATACATCTGGAATTTAGCATGACGGCTTCCAGGGGGTACCGCGTGGAGGTACCCTAGGGTATATCGCGTAAATGTCTTCTGCGTTATAATTGGCGTTCTCACGATGACGTGATGAACCACTCCTATGACTGGTTGTTTTTTTTTTTTAATGGATGATAATGAAATGGTAACCCCGTCTGCGCTATTGGTATACGCTGGCGGGACACCAGTGAGGGATGATAGATGAGGGTGAAGCAGGTCAGTTAGCCCATCGTGACAAATTCAACAATAAACCAATCACGATGGTTCGCCTTTGCTAACTATTTGCTAACTTATTGTTGTTACTGTATGTTTTAGTGCAATAAAGAATATAATAATATGATGGTTTCCAGGGGGAACCGCGAGGAGGTCGACCTGATAGGGTTTATTACTAGCAATAGGGTTGCTAATCCCCATTACTAACAATCCCTTCCCCCCTATGACTGGTTGTTGTTGCAGATGATTATTCATGAATAGCCCAGCTGTCGTCTAATCGCTGTTCCGGTGAAAGCGTCCACTTATACGCGTGAGCGATAAAATATTTATGGCATATTGGTAATGGTTTTAAAACTATGTAAAATGCTGTTTTTTTTTTATTGATGGGTGAAAATGGTATGGTAACCCCGCCTGCGCTAACGAGATACGCTGGCGGAGCACTAGTGAAGGGTGATAGATGAGAATGAAAACAGGCCAGTTAGCCCGTCATGATGAATTCATCAGGAATTAACCATGATAGTTGGGGGGAAAGGGATTGTTTGTAATGTAGACTGAGAAACCCATTGCTAGCAATATACCCAACCAGGTCGACCTCCTCGCGGTTCCCCCTGGAAACTATCATGGTTAATTCCTGATGAATTCATCATGATGGGCTAACTGGCCTGTTTTCATTCTCATCTATCACCCTTCACTGGTGCTCCGCCAGCGTATCCCGTTAGCGCAGGCGGGGTTACCATACCATTTTCACCCATCAAAAAAAAAAAAAAAAAAAAAAAACCATGATAGTTTCCAGGGGGAACTGCCAGGAGGTAGACCTGGTTGGGTATATTGCTAGCAATGGGATTCTCAGTCTCCATTACTAACAATCCCTTTCCCCCTGTAAAATTCTGTTAGGATATTTAATTTCAATCAACCAAAAGTAGTCTGCTTTGATAGTTTTGAGCCAATCCTGTTTATGGTAACTATGCATGCATGGTTTATTTATTTCATTTATTTATTTTGTGATATTTAGGTAACAGTACATAATAATGAATGGTAAAACAAGATAAGTCCTCTATGATCGACCTCATCTATCCAAGTATACAAATATACAATTATATATATAAGAAAAAATTGTTTGCGTTTTGAAGGACATAATGGACAAGACAGTAAAATTACAGGGCAAAAAGGCATATCTTTCGGAAATGGCTATGTTTGAGGGATACTATGGAGTGTTTCAGTGCATTCATATATTTATTATATAAAAAAAAAAAACTATTATAACAAATTTATTATTCATATTTTTTGTTTAAAAAATCCCAGTGTTTACCTGCCCACATCCAATTTTCCAAATTTAAAATTATCCAAACTGTAACTAGCTGACAATTCGGCGAAGACTGGAGCGAAGTTGACGCAGGCTGGATGCCACGCCGCGTACAGACAGACTAGCCATGTTGTCTTGTGCCTTTTGAGTTCATCTTCAAGAGACTGCTGGCCGCGGAAGTAGGTGATATGCTCTGGACCGGAGTATGTTGGTTCGGGGAGCAGTAGGGCACATAAGATCACTATTGCTCCATATGGCAGACCGTATCTGTAATGGAGTTTTTATTTATTTAAATATAAATAAAAGTTTATGCATATTTTTTTTGTTTTAGCTGCCCGCTAATGACATATTTCCCAGCTGTAATGGGTTGACTGGAAGAGATCTCTGTCAGAGATAAGTCCACCTTTGCTCACAACATTTATAAATGTATTAACAATGTAATTTACAAGTTCAGTAAAGAGTATATAAATATTTAGTAAATGTGAGTTTAAATTCAAATTATATTTATTCAAAGATGACATATTTACAATTTTTTTTATAAATCTACTGGGCATAGAGAAAGGTAGGGAACATCAGTCATTACCACATTTTACTGATTATATATCTAAATTCAAAAATCAATGTCAAAAAGATTGGAAAGAATATTTTAACGAAATTTCAAAAGAAAAAGACATTTGGTACAAAACTATTCAGGCTGAACCTCCACATATTCCTTGATTTTGTGGAATTAAAATCAATAGGTACACTATTAAATTAGCTGTTCCTCTACGCTCTGGTCATTATCCATCAAAAAAATTTGCACATATGATGGGAAAGTCCTTGTCACCCCATTGTCAAACTTGTGATACCATCGATGATGTGAATCATATTCTATTAGAGTGTCGTATTAACACGAAGGAAAGAGAAGAACTCTTGCGCCACTTTAACTTAAATAAATTGAATGTTGGTCTTATTCAATCTATGTTAGTTGAACTTAAACCAGAAATTTTTGAACATCTCTGTAAATTATTGATGCCCATTAATTCTTCTCTTTATGTGTCTAGGGAAAGTAGATAAAGTTTTGTTTGAGAAATCAGATCAGGGTACAATAGGACTGATATACCTGAAGAAGGTGAACCTTTAAAATAATATAAAATAAAAAATCTACTGGTGGGATACGAATACTGTTATCTGCTGAGAAGAATATGCAAGAAACTCAACAGCTACTCTTTAAAGTCTCTGTTAACATTATGTATATTTATTATTTAAATGTAACATCTAAAATAAAATAATTGTTTTAAAGACTGTGCATGATCTATCCGAGAGATCATGATTCCTGTTGTTAGGCAGACTACGTTATTCTTGTATCTAGAAATAAATGAAGTTAAACAGTGATAAAAAGAGAAAGCAACTGTTCTCTGTTCTAAAACAGTTCTAACAGGTATCATTCTCGCTTGTATTTTATGTGTGCATGGCTGTTTTAATTTGAAGGGACATATCAGTAAAATTACAGGGTTTGGTGGTTTACACCTTAGTCTTCAAGATAGACATGAGGAGTACCATAAAATGCTGTGTGCAATATTCACAGAGTTGTTCATGTCTATAGGCAATAATTTTTTTTTTGATGGGTGAAAATGGTATAATGGTACAACTTAGAATGGAAAACAAGCTGACGACCCACCTGATGGTAAGTGGTAACCGTCGCCTATAGACATGAGCAGTACCATGGACATAACAGAGTATACTGTCTACTGCCATTTCTGAGGACTCAGGTGTTATTCCTCTGTACCCAGTAAATTCACGCAATATCTTACCCTTCAAATCGAAACACAGCCATGCAAACACAACTACTTCACGGTAGAAACACGAGTGGGACAGAGGTACCCAAGCAATCGACTTTTGTACAAAGTTTCCCTCGAGCTGATAGGGTATATAGTTAGCAATGGGACAGTTAGATCACATTATTAACATTTCCTTTTCCCTTAATTTGTATGCCACTGCTAAGTTAAAATAAATCAAACCTTATATCGGCATAAAACCACAGGATTAAGTTAGTAATCTTCGTATAAACGAACGAGGACGACAAATAATTGATCATTGTCACACTTCCCGCCTTACGAGTCCTCAGCATCACAACTATAATTAAGAAAAACAATATTTCCGTCTCATGACTGTCTAGTTCACAATCGGCACCGGGGAATAAGAAATTACAAATTACGGACGTCCGCTTGCTTGCAACGTAAGAAACACTGAGTAAAATGTTAATCCAATAATACGGCTTTATTAATTGCCGCAAATCTTTATTAAAAGACATTGTTTTGTGTTAATAATTTGAATTATTTTTGTGATAAAATAAGAGGAGACGTAAGATATGGGTATTAGATAGATGTTGAAATATCCTTTGTCAAATTGACATTTGATTTTTACCGCCACCACAGTGAAAAAAGATTTAACCATAGATTACAATCTAGGGATATGCAATCTGTTAACGGTCAAACTTGAACTTTTTTCTGGTGGTCCGCCGGCGTATACCGTAAGCACGGGCAGCGTCTACCTAAGAACAAGGTATTACAAAAATCTTTGGGGGGTATACAATTTCAATGTCATGTATTAAAAAAAACTACTGATTACTGTGAGTCCTAAATTGTTTTCTTTGCTCTTTTAATACAATTAATTATTTAATATCGTATTTTATATATTTATTATAATGTGTATATTACAATAAATAGATATATTATATATTTTGTGTATGTATAATCAATCTAATTATATTTATTTATTCATTTAGTCAACCATAGAGACGTGTCAGAATACACGAATGCGGTACTAATAATTATTGATATAAAAAAATATCAATAATTAAATAAAAAATAAAATATATACATACAACAAATATACTTATATATATAAAATATACTATATTATACACGAAACTAAGGATAATATATACTAGTACTTATTGTTCGGATAAACTATATGAATATATATTGTTTTTTTTCTTCTATTCAATAATGCACAGCCTACCTTTTTCTCTGTTCGCCCAATAGTCGATTGGTAGAGAACACCGTCCGGTGTTAAGTTTGCCAAATGTAACTAGAATTACCGTACACTGTGCATTATAGTTTAAATAGCATAAATGCCATCACGTATTCTGCCCACATATAGACTTTCAATATAATAAAATATGTGCGTGTTTTAAAATATTTAATATTTTTAAACGTTATAATAATAATAATAATTCTTTATTTATAGATTACAAAGATCCATTCTCGTTAGTAACAATTGACTTAACCTATGTTAGTAGAAAAAAAAATACAAAATTCATTTTATGGCCCCTATAATAATTTTGAGCCACAATGAGAGGATCGGGCTATCGTATTTATTACACAATGCCCACAGAATGCTGTTACTGCTGCCACGCAATCGGTATAAAAGATATGCGATCCGTTTGCGTCTGATGGCGTAGAAGTCACCTGTCCATGCCGCTGCAAACATTGTGGATGCAGTACAAAAACGTGGCAGCCGCAACAACACCATGAAAACATTATTGTATTGAACACGCAGAGCGCTGTATGCCCGCTGTGTATAGTCAACCCACAGGCTGCTTATGTATTATGTAATATTAACATCGAATTTGTGTTTCGTACGGCTCCGAAATTTCAGAAAATATTTCATGGTAGGCACTCTGATCGTGTCTATAGGCGACGGTTATCACTTGCCATGAGATGGGCCGCCTGTTTGGTTACCACTCGGAATATTTTATAAAACTATTAAGCATTCCATTTTCGTTCAATAGTCGCTTATTATATATATAAAAAAAAAAAAAACTTTAACTGTGACAAAACCAGTAATTTTGATTCTTAAACCAAACTACTACATTTTCTTGAAATTATGACATCAATCTGAAAGTATAAGCTTTTAGATAAAAAAAATTTTTTCAAATCAGTTTATAATCAATGGGGATCGGAGGTTATGCACCCGAATTTAGAACCTTTTTTTTTAATTTGGTTAAAAATAAAAAGACAAAATGTATAATAATAAAATTATATTTACAGTAATAAACGTTGTAACAGTACTTACATACGTCGAGCATGGAATCATATAGAGGATTGAGTCATGGCCATAGCTTGGGGGGGGCGGGGGCATTGAGGCAGTTCCCTACCTTAAAATGAAAGGCTCCAAGAAAATTAGATAGATTCGCTTTTTCGAAGTCATTTTAAGCGTCTAGGACAGACAGAGGATCAGAAAGTTCTTTTGCCCCACCCTAAACTTAGGTCTAGCTATGGCCCTGGATCTAGTATAAAAAAAAAAATCAGACGAGGCAGTGGCATTTTTCAGTTTATATTCTGTGGTGGGATGAGGGGTGGAGAGGGTTGGTTAGTTTTATTTAATGCTCTTGTATCAATCACCCTTTTTAAGACTTCCTCGTTAATTATTAAATTTAATTTAATATCAGTGATCAAATTTGGATACCATTTCATTAGACTATATAGCTTTTATTTTCATGGCTTTGAGCCATTCTCCATCCGCAAAAACTATCTATAAATCAGTCTATCATCAACAGCTTTCCACTTTAATTATCATCGGTGTACTATGGAACTTGGTCATGTGTTTCTTCAGCTGCTGAGTCCTGCCGAACTTCGCGGGGCACTCCTTACACTCGATTTTAAGACCTTTACCGTGTCTTCGCTTCGCGTGCTCGGACCTACGCGACGACGACAGGAACTTTTCACCGCAATCCTCACACTCGTACGGCTTCTCGCCGGTGTGGCGTCGTCTGTGGTACACGACGGCCATTTTCGACACCAATTTCACACCACAAATGTCACATTCGAATTTCCTCTCCCTTGTATGGACTATGCTGTGTTCAGCTAAACGAGTTGACGTGTAAAACCGTTTCCCACACCACTGGCACTGATGCGGCCGTACGTCCATGTGTATCCATAAGATATGATTCTTCAACTGCGGTCTGGAAGTGTACGTCTTTCCGCAGTAGTCACAAGTGAAGAACGCCGGGTCCCGGATATTGGAGCGTTTGTTTCGGGGCAACGCGTGAGGGTCCGGCCGAGCGTCGGGCTCACACTGCAGCCTGTGCTCTCTGTAACAGCCCCGATTGCTGAACTGAATCCCGCATTTTCGACACGTGCGCACCGCGTGCATTTGTGAGTGTGCCTCGAACGACGCCTTCCTAGTGAAGAACCGGCCGCAATCCCCACAAGTGAGCGCGCCCACCGAATGGGCCTCTTTTACGTGCTTTCTCAATTGGGCTTCGTCGGTGAATAATAGTGGACATTGTTGACAAAGTATAGAATTTGTGTTGTGCGCGTAATTTAGGTGGTCCTGTAAATCTCGGCCCCTGAATAGAACTTCGCCACATGTTAAACAGGCTTCCTTCTGTCCACTATTTATAAGGTGCATATTCAGGTAGTATGGGCTCATGAATTTCTTCCCACAGTCTGGACACTCGCACTGAGGTCCGGCTCTGATGGATTTAGGGGTTTTTCTTCCCGGCCGATTGTTGTTCAGTCTATGCACTACATCCTTGGGGTCGCAAGGACTATAATCTTTCATCGTGTGTAGGGTTAACGTGTCTGGTTTGACGATGCCGAATAACGTTTTGACCATGTGGTTGGTGGCGTCTGGGAGTTCGGTTAAAGAGTTTAAGGCTTTCTGCCATATTTTCTCGGAACTCTTCACGAACAGTTTGAACATTTGCGCCGCGATCACGGAGTTGACGCACGTAACGCAGACGCCGTGGGGACATAGCGATTCGTCGAGCATCTGAAACGATTAGACAAGATTTTTTTACAAAATATATATAAATAACATAAGTAATCTTAGATTACAGTTACAGTATGTATATATCTTATGTATTTTAGATAATATTTATGTAATATATACTATTATAAGTACTTATGTGTATGTTTGGTGTTCACATCATTATTTGCATGGTTTTTATATATTATTCTTGTTATTTATGTGTATTATTCCTTTTTATACGTTATTGTACTCATGCTTTCCTAGGTGAGCGTATTGGAAGACTGTAAGGCTCACCAGTGGATGTAATAAATAAATAAAAATTGATAGAGGGATGGGCCACAGCGTCCCTCTTAAAACATTTCTAAAGTCGTAACTTCGGTTGTCAATGCGCCTAGCAGTAATGGCAACTACTGGCTAAATCCTCCAAAGTCACAAACCATTTTTAGAATTATGGCAGATTATAAACAAATTTCCATTTAAATTCCTTTCTTTAGCCATGATGCTCCGACTCAAATATACAATTACTACTTCGTATGCATGGATTTCAGAAAACTAATGCAAAATACCATTTATAGATGGCGTATCAAAATAAAACGTATACCAGTTTTTAAGATTGAGCTTTAGAAATACAACTGTGAAAACCATTGCATTCAATTTGATGCAGCAGTCTTTCTGTGATGCTGGAATAAACGTGTCACCATCATCATCATATCAGCCTTTAACTGTCCACTGTTGGACATAAGCCTACTTGTAGGGGATTTTGCTAATAGTTGCCACGCTTGGCAGGCGTATTGGTAACCACAGTCTGGCTTTAAAGATGTTTTAAGAGGAACGCTGCTGTCTATCCCTCGCTATCCCTTAGTCGCCTCTTACGACTCCCACGGGAAAGGAAGAGATGGCTTATGACAGAACCGCATGACTAATAAAAGAAATATACTTGTGTATTTTAACTGACTAAATATATTATATTTCATAGCCATTCGACGAAACTCCAGAAAGTTGCGAGGCAAATACATCTAATTATTGATATTGGGCCATTACTTTATTTAAATAAGATATTTCTAAATTTTTTTTTATTATAAATAAATAAATAATATACAGGATATCCCGGCTTGACAATCCCCCCCCCCCCAGATCGAAATTGTTAAGTTGAAAAACCCATACTCGATTGTACACTTAAACTACCTTCAATACTTCTTCCTGACACCTCGAGTGGCTGGCGTCACCTCTATATGAGCATAATGCACCGACAGATAGTGCTTCTTCAGTTCGAACGGCCTTACGAACCTAGCGTGACACTTATCACATCCGTGCGGCATTTCTTGGGTGCTACGGTGCCGGCGTTTGATATGATCCAACCTTCTGGAAGCCGATAGAAACTTCTCGCCACATTCCTTGCATTCGTACGGTCGCTCGCCGGTGTGGATCCGCTGATGTAAATTATAACCTAACTCTGTCCGCAACCTAGCACCGCAGTAGCATTCGTAGATTTTCCTCACGTTCGTGTGTACACTCTGGTGTGATTTCAAATGTGCGACCGTGGACGTGCGTTTACCGCAAATCTGACATATATAGGGAAGAACATTCAAATGTTTTTGGATTATGTGAATGCGTAGCGAAGGCTTTTTAGTGTACGAACTGTTGCAATAATCGCAAATGTACTGTTTGGTGTATTGAGACGACTCTTTGGGGAACGAACATTGTTTTAGGTGATACTTATAACATTTTCGGTTCTCGAAACTGCGCCTGCACGTGTTGCAGTGGAACAGTGAATGCGAATACATGTGCGCGCTCAGAGCTCTCTCGTTGGCGAAACTGATGCCGCAAACCTTGCACGGGTAGCCTTTATCGTCGTGATGTTCATAGACATGTTGGCTCAAGCCGTCTTTAGTATCGAATAATTTATGGCAGATCTTGCAATCGTGCACCCACTTCCCGTGGGCTGTAGCGAGGTGCTGCGCCAGCTTCGTTTTGGGTATGATCATGTAACACTCCGTACATATTCTTTTGCTTGTATTCATTAGATGGAGATTCATGTAAACGGGGTCGGAGAACCGTTTGCCGCAATCTGAACAACGGCAAGGCACTACGACGCCATTGGATCTTTTAACTCGTGGTGCGTAAGGCTTCTTTTTCTTATCCGTTAGGAATTTTGTGTTCAATTTCTGCACCGCTCGCTCTTTTGAGCTCACTCTTTCTGTCTGATCTCTGATTAACGTTCTGTCTGCGTTGTAGAATACATAAAACGCTTTGTCCTCGTCTGTCGCGCCGTCTATAAGCGACAGGTAGTCGGCAGCGTCGTTCCATAGTCTTTTGGATGTGTTGCAAAGGTCTTTGAAGCTTATTGCAGCTATGGTGTGAGCGGTGCACCCTCGGCATATCCCCTTTGGCAGTCCTGGCTGCTCCTCCATCTGAAACCACGGCATTGATCAGTCCGCCCTTCCTGTGGCACTCTGTTAATTATACATCTATCTTAGCACTATTCTTGAGGCGCTTTTAATTTATAATGTGGTACTTGATTCTATTTATAAATATTAACATTGTTATTGATGTTTGATCAAGAGATTGGAAATGTTTTGTTATTCCTTTGTATGTAGCTATGTTCGAATAAACTATATGTGGTTACTATAAAACATCGTTTTCTTCGCTTGGGGTATTGAATAAACAACTTTAATATCGCACCTTCGGTAAGACAAGGGCACACTGTACTTTTTGTTATTTTACAGAACAGTCATTTAAAGTTTTTTTTTTTACATTCATTATTGTGTTGTTTGCCAAATTCATCCAAAACGACATAAACACTGATGCTGTACTAGCGGCGAATAATCCGTATTTATTTCAAGTCTTTGTTCGACCAAAAAAGGAATGTTTTTATTGTTCTTTTGCATATTTAACTCATTATGTATGAGGTTTTGTATGTTGTGCCCTTGTCTTACCGAAGGGGCGAATGTCTTTTTATGAAGATTAATAATTTTAAATTTATTATTTATTACCTTTAAAATGTTAAAATTGATTTATTATATTTATCAACTAAGGGAGCTTGACAAGTCCCCTAAGCAATCTCAGTATAGAGGAAACATAATAAAATTCAAGACTGAGAATCCTATTGCTAACAATATACCCAACCAAGTCGACCTGCTCGCGGTTCCCCCTGGAAACTATCATGGTTAATTCCTGATGAATTTGTCACGATGGGCTAGCTGGCCTGTTTTCACTCTCATCTATCACCTGTTACTGGTGCTTCGCCAGCGTATCCCGCTACCATACCATTGTCACCCATTAAAAAAAACCCTCTCTGGGAATATGGTTGGATCAATTATTCATTTCTCTATTCGTTTGCTAAGTTACATTGAAACAAAATATACGTAGGTTAAAAAGTAAAGTATGAATGGTATCATATAGTTAACAGATTAGCCAGACAAAGGAATATTCGGTCTCATTTTCTTCACTAGTGCGAAGGGGAAAGGAATTGTTAGTTATGCGGACTACCAGTCCCATTACTAGCATCATACTCGGTCAGGTTGACCTCCACGTGGTCCCTCTTGGAAACCATTGTGCTGAATTCCAGCTATATTTATCACAATGAGCTAACAGACCTGCCTTTCTATCCTCACCTATTTTCATTGGCCTGTTTTCATTCTCATCGATCACCCTTCACTGGTGCTCTGCCAGTGTATACCGTTAGCGCAGGTGGGGTTGCCATTCCATTATCATCCATTAAAAGAAATACATTAGTGCGAAGCCGGGGCGGTAAGCTAGTATGAAATTAATCTTATTTAGGTTTTTTTTGTAATTTTGTTAATTGTAAACACATTGAAAAAAAAAAACAAGAAAAGATTGTGTTCCAAAAAAAAAACAACTTTTGTTGTAACAAATCCAGTGATTTTATTTTAAAAACTAAACCGCTGAACTGATTTTGATAACATTTGTATGCGACCAATCTGTAAGTACATCCTTTCAGATAAAAAAAGAATTTACCAAATCGGTTCACAACTGACGGAGTTATGAGGTGACAAACATAAAAAAACACAACCGAATTGACAACTACTTTTTGAAGTGGACTGAAACAATAGCTTTCAAAAAATAAACTTCTAACCATTTCTACAAAAGAACTTTATTACAGAATCAAGGACGAGTTTAAAACTGTACATATCTCTGTGTCTAGTCTCAACTATTATATATTACTTGATGTTTAACTTTAAGATGGGTCTTAAAACTTTTGTGATAGCAAAATTTCATTTTGCACATACCGCATTCATATTTGATATTCGAATTAACACTTGTTTCTTGTAAAATTTTGCCTTTTCCATCGTTTAGGATAATCGTTGCATTTGGTTTTGTATGCTTCTTACTGTGCCTCTCGTAACCTCTTCTAGTGCTGTATTTGGCGCCGCAAACATTACAAATGTATCTATCCAAAACTTTATTATGTGTATTGCCATGTTCCGACAAGACGGAACGATTCGAGAATGTTTTACCGCATTCCTCGCATTGAAATTGGAAACCGTATAGATGATTATGCATTATATGCACTTTCAAAGCGTTTTTAAACCCATACTCTTTAGAACAATAATCGCAGACGTATTTCTGGGATGCAAAATTGGTTTTTGGGTTGCAACGTTCCGAGTGATTCCGAAAACAAGAACGGCTTACAAACTTTTTCGAGCAGCCACTGCACACTTTCGGTTTGTGTACTGGCATATGACAAATTAGATTGGTCGCCGATTCGAAACCTTGTTTGCATTCGACGCAGAAATGTGACAGCACTTTGTGGCATTTCTTCCTATGCTTGGAAAACCTTATAGGACCCTCGAATGTGTCCATACAGAATTTGCACTTATAAATCTTAACAGAATGACCTTTCAAGTGCTTCAAAAAGAGCTCAGTACTCAGAATCTGTTTACATACATGACACATTTTCTTTTTTATCGTTTTCATGTGTGCGTTCAATTTGTAAAGATTCTTATATGGTTTCTCACATTCCGGACAGGTGAATTTCGTGTTTACCTGTTTGGTATTAACATTTTTTTCTCTACACCTCCGGTTCAACCTTTCTTTGAAGTTATTCAATCTCTCTTCATTTCTAGCGTCTGTTTTCGCTCTTGTGTCCACGAAACGATCTATTTTCCCATTATCTATCAAAATATATACACTCTTCTGTCTGTTTGGGATCTGAATTGTTTTCAGACTGTTCAAGATTGAGGCAATCTTTTTGGTCGAGTCTCTGTACAGCTTTATGAACGGTAAAGCACGGATCGCACTGTTGTAGCACTGAATGCATATCTGCAGTGGCATGAGTGCTGATCTCTCCATCTGTAACAAGTGCTTCCTAGTAAGTGCTTCACTATCTTATAGTTTCTTGAAGTAGTTAGTTTATCCGGGAATTTCTGTATTCAGTCTCGCAATTGGATGGTTATGTGCGAGTGTAATTGGTTCAGACAATTTAATAGCTTCAGAAACTTATTTTTAATAACATATGTAAATTTAATTCAACGTGGTAATCTACCTAATAAAATTGCTTATGATTTACATAAGGCATTATAATTGAAATTGTTAGACATTGAATTAAAATTAATTATTTTTGTAATTTGTTTCTTTTAGAAACTTTTATTCAAAACATGAACATGCCAGACCTATTGTTTTCTAACCTAATACACATTAAATAAGAAAAAAGTTATGAATATGTTACAATATTAACCAACTAAACAACAAACTGTTCTTGCGCCAGTTTCGCTAGAATACTCTGAATAATTCTTACATTAAACCCATTATGATTATCACTATCTTCCCTAGACTGCTATTCCTGACACAGTCCATCATCAACTACAGCATCTTCACCTAGGACGCCCATTATTTTCTCAGTGTGATGTTTAATTGTAATTCCCTTTTTGTATTTTACAAAATTTACTGCTATAATGTTTTGGAGAGAACAATAAAGAGTATCTATCTACATTATAATTTTGTGAATCCTTTTTCTATGGCCTAGTGTGTGTATCTGATATATCTTCTGTTTTTTTTAATTTTGATATTGTCTTTTTCTGACTATACCAATTGCGGTTTTTTAATATATATCCTAGTAAGGACTATAGATTTATTTAATCCTTTGGTTTTACATACGATTTTGGTTGGTGAGCCGTATGCTTGTTTGCCACCTCAGTGGTATAAAAAAAAAAACATACGAATTTTTTCATGTAGTGACGGAATAAATATATATTTTACACATTCCCGGGGATTTGTTACACGCGGTTAAGTGACTAAGTACCGTATAGCATTGCAAGAAAAGGAAAACTGTTGCCACTGAGGTTTTTTAGAACATGTATTATTTTTAAGTTTATTCTGTGTCAGACTTTTATAAAAAAAGTCTTATAGGTTTTTGTTTAAACTGAATATTTTACATTACAAACACATATATGTTTTAGTACTACATACATTCCGCTGTTTACATCAGGTTATGGGCCCAGGACGCTTCCACTGTTATATCAAGTCGCTTGGACAAGTTTTTAAAGAATGAAAATGGAATGGTAACCCTGCTTGCGCTATCAATATACGCTAGCGGAGCAATAGTTAGTGATGATAGGCGAGGACGTAAGCAGGCCAGTTGGCCCATCGTAACTTCTTAAACAAGAAATAACAGTGATGGTTTCTAGAAAGAGACGCGTGGGGGTGGACCTGTAAGATCTATTGTTAGCAATGACGCTATTATGCCCCGTGTCAGGCTATATCCTGCTATGACAAGAAAAGTAGAATTCAAACATTTATTTATATTCATACATATAATAAAAATATATAAACAGGATACAAGACAATATTTTAAAAACAATTATTTCAATTCCAATTTCAAAGGCTAACTACACTTGGATATTGTACTCTTCGTTTGGCGGTGCCACTTTGTGCTGGTGCTTCCGACTGTGATGCAGCAGTCCTCGGCAGCTGCCAAACTTCTCGTGGCATTCGGAACACTCAAACTGCACCTGGGCTCCGGCTTCTGAGCTATGCGCCGTGGCTACATGCTTCCTCAACCTATATGGTAGATTGAACCGAGCAGGACAGAAATCACATCCGTGCCGTAGCACCTTCTGACATTTGTGGACCTTCCGTACGTGTTCTGATCTTCTGGAAGATGCCGAGAATGTTTCGTTGCAGTAACTACACGCGTAAGGCTTCTCGCCGGTGTGCAAGCGCATATGCTGTATATAGCCCAATCTGCTTCTCAGTACGATACCACAGCAATTACATTTGTAACTGCGAACTAACTCGTGAGTTTTGACATGTTCGGTCATGTGCGCGGCCGCCAGGAACTTCCCGCAGTAGATGCAAGGTCTGTGTGTGTTCTTCATGTGGACAATTTGTATGTGAGCGCCAACAAATTTCTTTCCTGCAAACGTTTTGCCACAGTAATCACAGATACATTCGTTCGAGGCGCTCCCACGCAGTCCTACCCGTTTCCTCTTCTCGCTCTTTCTATTTTTAACTTCCACCGTCACTTTGTGCTTCGTGTGGTGTGTGTCTTTCCTATTTTTGTCCAAGTTGCAACATTTCTTCACGTGGTGCAAGTAACAGGTCTGGTTTCGGAATGACTGGTCGCAACCTGGACACGTCTTTACAGCGTGAACGGATAAGTGAGCATGGTAGGCGTGTGACGATTGGAAATTCCTGCCACAGTCGCCACACGTGCAAGCACCAGGCGCGTGGGCCTGTTTCAGGTGGCTCGTGAACTGAGGTTCCGACCAGAACAGTGCAGGACATTGCTTGCATTTGTAAGGCTTCTTATTATGGACTTTTGACAAATGCGCAACCAAATCGTCCCTAGACATGACTTCTGCGCATATGTAGCAAGCTCTCTTCAAGTCGGTTGACTCTTTCAAATGTTGGAACAAATGTTGGGCATACAAAAACTTCTTTCCACACGTCGGACATTGACAGCGGAAGGTTTTGACTGTGTTTCTGTTCGTACCTGCTTTTGGCTTCAACTGTGCAGTCAGCCGGTGCGCTGCTAATTTAGCCGACTCTATACCTTGCTCATCAACGTCAACCAGGGTCATTTCGTCTTTACCGATCACCACAAACACTGTGGGAGCGTCGTCTGCGTTTGGTATGTTCTGAAGCAGTGCCAATGTCGCGTCCCAATGTTTGGCAGCTTGTTGGCACAGTGTCCGAAAGTTGCCGGCTACGAATGCCGAGCTGGAACATGACAAGCAGAGTCCGGACGGCAGGTCACCGTCACACACCACCTGCAACCACCGTTCAGTCAATCCGCCACAGTAGATTGTACACCATTTTTTTTTTTTTTGATTCCCAAAATAATGCTTGTCAGGTTTTTTTTTCTCCACTGCTCAGAATAAGATTTCCAAGATGTATATAATGTATATCAAGAGGAAACAGTGGTAGAATCGTAAAAAATTACATTTTAAACATACTTTTAATTAAGTTTATTTAAATAATTATTATTTCTATACTATTCTGGGGTTTGAAGAATTTTCTATAAATGTAAAAGGAGTAGGCAATGGGAGACAGGCGTGACAGATATGATGATGATGATGATGTAAAAGGAGTGTCTGATACCAACATAAAATTAATATAACAGCTATAAACTTACAAAAATATAGAAGTACAATTTACTTTTCAATATTTTTATAAATAATAATGAAATGGTAGCCCCGCCTGCGCTAACGGTATACGCTGGCGAGGCACCAGTGAGGGATGATAGGTGAGGATGCAAAGACAGGCCAGTTAGCCCACCGTGATAAATACACTTTGAATTCAGCACGATGGTTTCCAGGGGGGACCACGGGCAGGTCGACCTATAAGGGTATATTGCTAGCAATAGGACTGATAATCCGCATTACTAACAATCCCTTTCCCCCCGGGGTGGCCTATTTGCAGGACCACATGGCAATAAATTATGATATTATAATTTTTTGGGCTTTAAGATCACACTGATTATCACATGACAGTTGGTCAAGCTGTTACCTCACCAAGAGGTAACAAGTATTCTAATTTATAGTATTTATAAAAAAAATAAGTATTTTATAATATTAATAATATTAAACACAAGAAAAGGTCCATTTGACCCCTACGAGAGTGCAGAATTAATAAATATATATATAAATATATATTGCACCAGAGGGAACTTTGTACAAAAGTCGATTGCTTGGATACCTCTGTCCCATTCGTGTTTCAACCGTGAAGCAGTTGTGTTTGCATGGCTGTGTTTCGGTTTGAAGGGTGGGATATGGCAGTGAATTTACTGAGTACGGAGGAATAACACCAGAGTCCTCAGGAATGGCAACGCATGGGGGGTATCATGGGTGAAACAGTATACTCTGTTATGTCCATGCTACTGCTCATGTGTATAGGCGACGGTTACCACTTTCCATCAGGTGGGCCGTCAGCTTGTTTGCCATTCTAAGTTGTATAAAAAAAAAACTATACTTATAATAAATCTGTAGAGAGGTCAATTCTATACATGAAATATATTTACAAAATAACTATCAGGCGGTGATTAGTGATCGATACTGATGCCAAAAATGCAATCAGTAAAATTTTTGTCTGTCTGTCTGTAAGTTTGTTATAGAAACAAAAACTACTCGACGGATTTTACCGAAACTTGGTACGATTATTCTTCATACTACTGCGCAGGTTATAGTATACTTTTCATAGCGCTATGATCAATAGGAGCAGAGCAGTGAAGGGAAATGCGTCTGCTATATCGAAACCACTGAACCGTGAGAAAGGACATAGACTACTTATTTTACGAAAAACAAAGGAAATACAGACAAAGTCGCGGGGAACAGCTAGTATATAATAATATTAATAATAAAAGATTTATTGCACATGAAAATATACAGTCTTATATATGCTTAATAAAGTAAAATATAAAATAAATTTCAAAGTAATTTAAAAAAATTTACTACTATTTTCTTTTTTTATTTATTTAATTCTTTATTGTACACACCAGTTATAAGAATATGACAGAGGTAATCAAATGTACAGAGGCGAGCTTAACTCTAATAGAGTTCTCTTCCAGCAACACCCAAAGTGGAAAGGAGCATTAATGTCAGCGGGTAGAGCGGTGTACAATATTGCGTCAATTTTTAAAGAAACTAGACTTTTTCTGTTATAGACTGTGAGAAATAGGTAAAGATCAGAGACTGTACTACTGTCAATATGTTCAGTGTAATAAAAAAATAAATAAAAAAAAAATAAAGTATTACTAATATTTTCTGTATCCCTAGTACCTGCATTGCAGTTTTTATTTCATGATTTAAAGCTTTCAGCAGCCCATGAAAAAAAATTTCTTTACAAATATAAAACAAATAGGCAAATAAGAAATAAGTATTTATAATAATTATAGCTGTCTAATAATTTTTCTAAACCCATTTCAAAAATTACCATTTCATTTTGATATCACAGCAAAAACTTTGTAAGGGACAATATGAACTACTTTTTTTTAATAGATTAAGTCAGTTATTATAATTTTAGTTCATGATGGTTCTTAAAACAATAATATAATGAAATTTGCAAATTAAGTTTAGAGAAACAGTACCTCAGAATCGGCCTGTTTTATTTATATCAGAGGTTAAATTTACAAAGTATATAAAAATGAATCTTATTGCCTCACAATACGGAACAAAGTAGAATTATCAAAACTAAATGTCATTCACAAAGTACGCTGTATTTGACTATGGGCTAATTCATGATTTGTATCAGGTCTAAATAATTTTTAATAGATAAAATAACAATAAGTGTACGAAAAATAATCAAGAAATTTAAATATATTAGGGATTTATTATTGTTAATTTATTCTATTTCTTTGCTCAATTCTTATTCGATGTGATGATGGTAGGCAGATTACGTCATAAAGGACGCGATCTTTATAAACGCGTTTGTCAAAGCGATATTTGTTTTGCTTACTTCTTAATTATATAAAAAATACTAATGTATGGAGAATTTTAGTTATTAACCAACAATAGCATTAAACGCTTTTGCGTCTATAATGAAAATAAAACTATAATAATTGAATTTCTTTAAATTAAGAATGGCAGCCATTTTGTTCGCAGGTACAAGGCGGGAATGACGCGTTCCGTTATTCACAGAAAATAAACATAAAGTTTCAAAATGAAACAAATTATGCTAACCTCTACTCCTGTTATGGTCTCCAATAACTCGGCAAGGGTAACCGGTTTGTCTCCGTCGGTCATTACAGTGTCACCAAGAAATACTTGGCCCTCAGTTGTATCGCCCATGCATATTCTGCATTTATCCATCCCATCTCCACGCACTATGTGCGATACCAAAGCCTTGATGTCCACTTCTCTAGTCATTTTAATTACTATTTTCGCTTTTTTCGCCGTATTACTAATTAAACATTTATAGAAAACTTAACGAACCGGCAAATGGTTCTAAAATAAAATACTTATATGAACATTTATTTTCATTGGTTTGACAGTTATAGGGATGTCCATTTTGACTATTGTTAACTGAAATCGAAGAATTTACACTCTGTAAATTTATACTGCTTATCATTAAAATTACCAAACATAATTAACTAACTTAAATAACATTATCTTTTTAAGTTTTAAGAAAATACTTCTTTTATACAATTTCTGTTTTGTTGATTTTTTTTATAAGTTATACTTAAAAAAAAATAACAGAATATTGTATTATAAAAATCAAACTAAAACAAAATAATGTTATGATTTATTTATTAAATTAAAATTAGTCTTTCCTAGGAGCTATCTCCAGAATTATCGAGGTTACATAATAAAAATTGATAATTATTATCTCCACTCTTATAATTGAATGAGTAGTCGTGCGTACACATGCCTCCAGTTCTTCACCATTCCAATTTTAAGTATCGAGGTGGAGGGAAGGAATGTTAGCAGCAGTCGTTACAAGCAATGTACCCTGTTGACCATCTCTCAATCTCCGAAAAACCATCATGGTTATTTTTTCATATTTTTTTTTTATTGTTAGGTAGCCAAAAGATCAGACGGTCTACTTGATGAAAAGTCAGCTACTTACCGTTGCTCATAAATACCTGCAAAACGAACGAATGAACGATGAACCAATTGACTTGACTTCATTCTTACCTATCATCCTTCCATCACTTCTTATTATTCATCACGAATGCCCTACAACTGTGTGCCATTAGCATAAATAGAATTATCATTCTTTTAAAACATTATACATTAAAAATATTAAATACCTTCTTTCTTTTATTAGTCTTAAGTGTAGAAGGAGATAATTCTATGTAAAAACTATAATTTTTTATATGTAATTTGTATTTATAATAAAATCATCAATTTATAATTAATTTTTCTGTTAGTATACAGGTCTTTAAGATTTTTTTTTAAATATTTTAGGTTTTGTGAATCGATAATCGATATATTGATTATTACAAAATCTACGTCTCTACACATTGAGACAAACTTCAAATAAAAAAATTGCTACCAACTGGAAAATAATGGTCTGTGTTGTCATATAATAAAAAACTTGTAAAAATTTATTGTCGCACTTATTCCTGTTTTTTATAAATTCAACATTTTTATAGCAATTTATTTTACAAAATATTTTTTTCATATAGGACACCTGTTTACCTTATTTGTTATTAAAATAATCCTCAATTATTTTTTCCATATTTAATCCATATTTGAAATAATTAGATTCCCTATTTTAAAATTTTAATACATAGAATTGAATTAATAAAATAATTCTAAAACTTACCGAATGCTATTAAAATTGTCTAATAATTATTTGTACAGTATCTGTTTCATTCTTGGTAACATTATGATACTCTTCTAGATTTTTTTTTATCATAATTGTCAACTGTCAAAACCAATCTGTATTATTCGAGATTTGTATAAAACAACAAAATGGTAAATGAAGCGAATTTTTCTTTAATAATCTTTTGTTATTTTAATGTGATTTCTATGAATCCTGAAACTGTATACATTAAACTCTAAATGCATATTTTTATTTTGTGCTTAACTCCCGTAAATGTACTGTAAAAGAAGAATCAAAGAACTTGGATATTCGGTTTTAATTATCCGGTTTTTGTTTTTATTTTTAAAATAGTGTTATTAATTATGTGTAACGCCGGTAATATAGACCTTTTAATCATGATATTTAAAATTATCGTGTTCGTCTTAATTAGAGAAATTTTAAAATAAATTTTGATTCATCAATGAATCATGAATAATGTAAACCAAATGGTTTTTTATATGTTCAATACATCACATAAATTACATCACGTGATGGTCTTAATTCATGGAAATTGTTCGTTTTACTAAAAACTTTAATTGTGCATGGAATTTTTTATTTTTATTATTTTTTTTTTAAATTGATGGATACCATAGACTTGTATTTTAAAGTTTATTTTTAGCATTCAGGTAGCAAAGATAATTTTTCTAAAGTCTATATTTGTTTTTAATAATTTTTTTTTTATTATCTTTTTAGCAACCTCAGATTCTGGTGTTGAGGGAGGGCACAGATCAGTCACAGGGCAAACCGCAGCTGATCTCCAACATCAATGCTTGCCAACTGGTTGTCGATGCTGTATGTATACCAATATGACACTCATGTTTTAAGTAGTTTTCCTTTTTACACAAGTAGAAAAAATAAACAGTAATGTTTTCAGGTATCATATTTTTTTTTATACAACTTAGAATGGCAAATAAGCTGAGGGCCCAACATATCCCACCCTTCAAACCTAAACACAGCCATGCAAATACAACTGCTTCACGGTTGAAACATGAATGTGACAGAGGTACCCAAGCAATTGACTTTTGTACAGTCTTCTTTTGGTATATATATATATATATATATATATATATATATATATAAAGTCTTAAGTTACAAGATATACGAGTTCTTAAGAAAATAATGGGTACAATGGCCGACTTATCCCATAAAAAGGATTTCTACCAGTCAACCTATGAATGTTTGATAAAAATTCTGAATTGGTGGGGACAAAAAAAAAATAGAAAAATAATAAAGCATTCTCTACCAGTCAACCAGTGGGATTAGCAGTGAATCATTCATTGTTGGAATATGTAAAGAAAATAACCACTAATAATGTGTACCTATATACAATATAGTTGACAATGTGGTTTCGGCATAGAATAGGCCAGCACTTCCTTTCCCATGAGTGTCCTAAGAGTTGACTAACTGAGGGCTAGGAATGGACAACAGCGTCCCTCTTAAAACATTTCTAAATGTTATATATTATTATTATTATTATTATAGCTTTTTTTTATCCACTTCCGTGGTCCCCAAGGGTAAAAGCCTCCTCCATCTTTTTCCACTTCTCCTTATCTATAGCAATACCCGTCCAGTTCTTTCCTGCTATCTTTATTATGTCATCAGCCCATCTCTTTCTTTGTCTTCCAACATTTCTTTTTCCTGCTGGACCTCGCCATTTTGTTGTTTGGAGAGTCCACCTTTTATCTTTGTCTTTGAAATGTTATATATATACCCTTCATCAAATAAAAATAACAAATACCAAAATAACAAATGTTATATATATGTTAATATAATGTTAACTATAATTAATTTGTAATGTTTTATTTTATAATTTAAATCTTTATTATTATTATTGTTATTATTAATTTTATTAATTTCAAAATTATAATGTAAATATTGACTTGCCATTGTGTGGTGAAAACTGTTACATTGGTTAATAAAGAAATATGAAATTGACTAAAGCCTAACTGCGGTTGGCAATCCGCCTACCGAGCATGGCGAATACTAGCTAAACCCTCATGGGGGTGGCTTATGGTCAGCAGTGGACCGTTAAAGGCTGATATAATAATTATGCTACAAAATAATATAAGATGATGATAAGTTAAACTATACCAGAGGGAGACTTTGTACAAAAGTCGATTGCTTGCGTACCTCTGTCCCATTCATGTTTCTACTGTGAAGCAGTTGTGTTTGCATGGCTGTGTTTCGGTTTGAAGGGTGGGATATGGCAGTGAATTTACAGGGTACAGAGGAATAACACCTGAGTCCTCAGGAATGGCAACACGTGGGGGGTATTATGGACGAAAAAGTATGTGTGTGTACTGTTATGTCTATGGTACTGCTCATGTGTATAGGCGACGGTTACCACTTTCCATCAGGTGGGCCATCAGCTTGTTTGCCATTCTAAGTAGTATAAAAAAAAGCTAGTTTTTTTTACAAATATTATCAATTGCAGGTGCGTACAACCCTGGGCCCGCGTGGCATGGACAAGCTGATTGTAGATCACAACGGTAAAGCGGTTATCTCCAACGATGGCGCCACCATCATGAAGGCAAGTCTATACTTGTAGCTTTTGAGATCTGCAGTCTAATTGAATGAATAGGAAATTGCATGGATGTTGACATTATAGGGCAGGCGTGGTCGACTTGATTGGACCCAAAATCTACTGTTTACTGGCGAGACCCTCTGTAATTTACCAATTACATACTTCTTGAAATCACAAATGTAACAACATAGTTCAGTACACGACCGTGTAGTGTTGCAGTATTGTTTATTGTATTAAGAGGGAGAACATAAAACTGAAACTGCTTCTCAGCGATTACTTGTTTATATTAGTGCAAGCATTGCGTCCGAGCATCTTCCGCTGGATTAGCAATATATTATATTGTTCGCCTTGCCACCATCCACTGGACTAACGGTCAGGAACGATTGGTTATCTACCCCTTTTTACTAGCAACCCGTCCCGGCTTCGCACTGGTGGATATTTTTATAACATTTTAAAAAGCGAATATTGTGACATAACGATAATAGTTGGACATATAGTGTCGCGAAGTTTTTTGTAGTTACTGATATTTTCTTCAATATTGTAGAACATACTTTTGTTCTATCACCAATAGTTTCCGCAGCGCACGCGACCAAAGATATTTTATAGCATTTTTTTTACACCTCGAGTTGTGTTACTAAAGTTTTAGTAAGGATCCCTAATCTTTTCTAGCAATAAATATAGCCTATGTTACTCAGGGTAGGTTTCTAATGGTGATAGAATTTTTGAAATCGGCAAAGTAGTTTTTGAGTTTATTCATTACAAACATACACATAAAAATACAAATCTTTCCTCTTTATAATATTAGTGTGGATTATTAGTATTGGGAGCTGGAGTTGTTAGACTTCATTACTGAAAACCCTTTCCCTCCCACCATTAGTGTTACCCCATAAAAGTTGCTATGCATATGAGTCTATGATTAAATATCTTTTGGACCTGAAGTGCTATGTGGTTCCTGATAGTAGACATGAGACTCGATGCATCAGTATATTGTATTTGCTTGTTTTTTTTTAATGGGTGATAATGGAATGGTAGCCCTGTCGGAGTTATCGGTATATGCTGGCAGGATACTAGTAAGGGATGATAGGTAAGGATGTAAAAGCAGGTCAGTTGGCCTGGTGTATGGATACATCTGGTGTTCAGCATGATGATTTCCAGGGGGACTACGTGGAGGTCGACATGATAGAGTGTATTGCTAGCAATAGGACTGGTAGTCCGCATTACTAACAATCCCTTCCCCCCCCTCCCCACTAAATGTTACGCCATATTTAATATGTATCGCATTTATTTTCAGTTATTGGACATCGTGCACCCGGCTGCGAAGACTCTGGTCGATATTGCAAAGTCACAGGATGCAGAGGTAAGGGTAACAATGTTTTAGGGTTCCGTACCTCGAGAGGAGAAATGGATCCCTTATGGGATCACTTTGTTGTCCATTTGGCAGGACCCGTTTTCAACTTGTAATTAATATTAAGTTGTTTGCTTGGGCACCTCTGTCCCATTCATGTTTCTACCGTAAAGTAGTTGTGTTTATATGGATGTGTTTTGGTTTGAAGGGTGGGATATGGCAGTGAATTTACTGGGTACAGAGGAATAACACCTGAGTCCTCAGGAATGGCAACGCATGGCGGGTATCATGGGCGAAACAGTATACTCTGTTATGTCCACGGTACTGCTCATGTGTATAGGCGACGGTTACCACTTTCCATCAGGTGGGCCGTCAGCTTGTTTGCCATTCTAAGTTGTATAAAAAAATATTTTATCAATGATTTTAACATCGGATCCAATTTCCTAATTCCATTGAGGATTCTACTATTATGAGATGCCAGTGCAATTGTTTTATATTTTTTTTTTGTCTATAGATACTTGTTTATGATAAATTTTATATATTTTAGGTCGGCGATGGGACTACGTCAGTTGTGATCTTGGCTGGTGAGCTCCTGAAGCGATTGAAGCCTTTCATTGAAGAAGGTGAGTCTTCTAATATAATGATAATGGAATGGTAACCCCATCTGCACTCTCAGTGTTGCAGGCGTCTATAGACTACAGTGACCGTATACCATCAGATGGGCTGTATGTGCTGATGTGCTTTACCAGAGGGAGACTTTGTACAAAAGTCGATTGCTTGGGTACCTCTGTTCCATTCGTGTTTCAACCGTGAAGCAGCTGTGTTTGCATGGCTGTATTTCGGTTTGAAGGGTGGGATATGGCGTGAATTTACTGGGTACAGAGGAATAACACCTGAGTCCTCAGGAATGGCAACGCATGGGGGTATCATGGGCGAAACAGTATACTCTGTTATGTCCATGGTACTGCTAATGTATGTAGCCGACGGTTACCACTTTCCATCAGGTGGACCGTCAGCTTGTTTGCCATTCCAAGTTGTATAAAAAAAAAACGTAAAAAAATAAACAATAGAATTAGCTTAACACTTTGCACTCGAGCGGCGCCGATACGGCGCTGGCTGATTCGAAGTGGCAACTCGAGCGGTGCTGCTGCTGCGCCCGAGTGTTTTAAAACTTTAAATCGATCTACGCTGCTACGACGCTATGGCCTTTTGTAACCGGATCTCCTTATTTACAATATGCGATAAGAAAGTTTTCTCGGAAGTACTTTCGTGGACTAGGCTCTGCTTACATTGTAGCCAAAAAGGCGTCGAGTGCAAAGGGTTAATTCATCAATATTGTTTTTTTTTTTTCGCTGGCAGGCGTCCACCCTCGCATCATAGTTCGCGCGGTCCGTACCGCGTCGTGGCTCGCCGTCGACAGAGTGAAGGAGTTGTCTGTGAGAATCGACAACAAATCGCCAGATGAGCAGAGGTAAGTGTGTGTATATATATATATATAATGATATGCGGGGTACTGTGTAATATACCAAATTTGGTATAATAACAATTTTAACGTTTTATTATATTTAAAGTAGTTAGTCTGATTTTTATTAACAAATGTAGGTACACATTTTGACACAAGATTTTTAAGAAAATTAATATAATTTAAAATAAATATCTAACAAGTGCAAGTGCGTGGCGGCTGGCGTGTGTGTGTGCAGTAATCAGTGGTGAGTGGACAGTGATCCCTGGACGTGATCCACGGATCTCTTGGTTGAGTAATAGAAAATTGTAATGTAACAAAAATAGTGGGAAAATGTATTTTTTTTTTTTTTGACGGATGAAAATGGTATGGTAGCCCCGCCTGCGCTAACGGGATACGCTGGCGGAGCACCAGTGAAGGGTGATAGATGAGAATGAAAACAGGCCAGTTAGCCCATCATGATGAATTCATCATGAATTAACCATGATAGTTTCCAGGGGGAACCGCGATGAGGTCGACCTGTTTGGGTATATTGCTAGCAATAGGATTCTCAGTTTCCATTACTAACAATCCCTTTCCCCTCGGGAAAATGTATTAGGCATGGTGAGGGGTCCCTCGATTAGTCAAGTGTGATGAATGACTATGGCCAGTGATCCACCTGATGGAAAGTGGTAACCGTCGCCTATAGACATGAGCAGTACCGTGGACATAACAGAGTATACTGTTTCGCCCATGACAACCCCCGTGCGATGCCATTCCTGAGGACTCAGGTGTTATTCCTCTGTACCGTATAAATTCACGCCATGTCGTACCCTTCAAACCGAAACATAGCCATGCAAACACAACTGGTTCACGGTAGAAACACGAATGGGACAGAGGTACCCTAGCAATCGACTTTCTAGATCTGTAGGGTCTAATACCAAGTAATCAGTAATCACTAACAAGCGACATTGTATGTTTTTTTTTTATACCACTGAGGTGGCAAGCAAACATAGGGCCCACTTGATGGTAAGTGATTTTTTATCGGTGATAATGGAATGGTAACCCCACCCGCGCTATCGGTATACACCGGCGGGGCACCAGTGAAGGATGATAGGTGAGGATGAAGCAGGTCCGTTAGCCCATCGTGACGAATTCAACAAGAATTGTTCACGATGGTTTCCAGAGGAAACCACGTGGAGGTCGACCTAATAGGGCGTATTGCTAGCAATGGGACTGTCAAACTCCATTGCTAACAGTCCCTTTCCCCCCCATGGTAAGCGGTTACCGTAGCTAATGAATGCCTGCAATACCAGAGGTATTACGTGTGCGTTGCCGACCCTGAAGAAACCTCTTTATCCCCGATCTAATGTCATACATATAGAGAGCTGCTGAGGAAGTGCGCCGCCACAGCCATGTCGTCCAAACTGATCCACCAGCAGAAAGACCACTTCTCCAAGATGGTGGTGGACGCTGTGCTGTCGCTGGACGCGCCCCTGCTGCCGCTAGACATGATTGGTGAGATCATTATGTTTGCAACTTAATATTTTACTCAATTGATATTTTACAGAAGTCCTAGTTATAATATCTATATAATAGTCAATAAATAGATATTATACCTATATACTGACTATTATAAAGAGGAAAGATTTGTATTTTTGTGTGTATGCATGTTTGTAATGAATAAACTCAAAAACTACTGTGCCGATTTCAAAAATTCTCTCACCATTAGAAAGCTACATTCGCCCCGAGTAACATAGGCTATATTTATTGCTAGAAAAGATTAGGGAAACTAAAACTTTAGTAACGTAACTCGAGGTGTAAAAAAAAATGCTATAAAATATCTTTGGTCGCGTGCGCTGCGGAAACTATTGGTGATAGAACAAAAGTATGTTCTACAATATTGAAGGAAATATCAATAACTACAAAAAACTTCGCTACTACTACATACTACATGTCCAACTATTATCGTTATGTCACAATAATCGCTTTTTAAAATGTTGTAACAATGTCCACCCGTGCGAAGCCGGGACGGGCCGCTAGTAGTGTATATAATCGAATCTTAAAGACGGAAATAAAGGTTTACCATCACCCATTTCGATATCAGCATGTTTCAGGCGACGGTTTTTTTTAATGGATGACAATGGAATGGTAACCCCGCCTGCGCTAACGGTATACACTGGCGGGGCACCAGTGAGGGATGATGGCTGAGGATGGAAAGACAGGTCAGTTAGCCCATCGTGATGAATCATGAATTCAGCATGATAGTTACCAGGGGGAACCATGTGGAGGTCGACCTGACAGGGTATATTGTTAGCAATGGGGCTAGTAGTCCGCATTACTAATAATCCCTTCCCCCCTTATAGGCGACGGTTAACACTTACCATTATTTAGTTTTTTTTATACAACTTAGAATGGCAAACAAGCTGACGGCCCACCTGATGGAAAGTGGTAACGGTCGCCTATAGACATGAGCAGTAACGTGGACATAACAGAGTATACTGTTTCGCACATGATACTCCCCATGCGTTGCCATTCCTGAGAACTCAGGTGTTATTCCTCTGTATCCGTTAAATTCACGCCATATCCCACCGTTCAAACCAAAATACAGCTATGCAAACACAACTACTTCACGGTAGAAACACGAATGGGACAGAGGTACACAAGCAATCGACTTTTGTACAAAGTCTCCCTCTGGTTACATGTAATATAATGCATTTATAAAAATTGTGAGCAAGGGTGGACTTATCTCTGACAGACATCTCTTCCAGTCAACCTAGTACAGTGAGAAAGCATGCCGTTAGCTGAAGTGCTAGCAAGCAAAAAAACCAGTGTCACTGCAACCTATCCATGGTCTTTTGTGTTCGCCGTTTCTAAAGTTCGTTGCTAATTCCTATCAGTGATGGGAATTTTAAGATATTTTTTACTACAATTTATAAATATTGCTATAAATTAAGAAAGAAAGAAGAATTACTAAAGAGATTTATGGAGCAAGTATGAATGGAGATGTCGGCAGGGGCCGCCCTAGACGGACGTATGTCGACCGAATAGGCGACGTGCTGAAGAAGGGTCAAATTAAAAGTACCCGTAACCGGCGAGCGTGTATGAAAAGATTGATGAATGTGGAGGAAGCGAAAGAGGTTTGTTTGAATCGAAGCATTTGGCGTTCCATTGTTTCTGCCTACCCTAATGGGAGACAGGCGTGACAGATATGTATGTATGTATGCTATAAATTATCCGCACATACTAGGTATCACAAAAATATTGTCCTCTGCCCAGCGGTGGGACGTTTTATGGGTCGTTAAAACTAAAATTGCACGATATTGTACCAGGAATCAAGAAAGTGTCAGGAGGTGCCCTGGAGGACTCGTTCCTGGTGGCGGGCGTGGCTTTCAAGAAGACCTTCTCGTACGCCGGCTTCGAGATGCAACCAAAGAGCTACGACAACTGCAAGATCGCCCTCCTCAATATCGAATTGGAGCTGAAGGCCGAGAGGGATAATGCCGAGGTATTTATTTATTTATTTATTCATTAGTACAAATATGTGTACATGGCGGACTTAATGCTGAAAGCATTCTCTCCCAGTCAACCGTAGGGAAGTGGCAGAATACTCGAATGCGGTACTAGTAATTATTGGCCTTTCATTTTAAGGTAGGACATTACTCCTCTATCCCCTCCACCCACCCCCTAGCTATGGCCAAGATCTAAACTTAGAGGTAAGAAATATGGATGGAAGAGGGAATTCTTAAGAATTCCCTCTTTTTTAGAAAGTTACATTATCTGTGAATAACACGAGCTGTATTTTATATCGACAAGATACTTGTAAATACCCATAGGGAGTGTCAAGGGCGTCGACAGTATACTCTGTTACGTCTGTAGGCGGCAGGTATCATTTCCCATTAGGCCCGGCGGCTTGTTTATGTAATTTTGTCCCCCTTTATACTAGTAACATAAAGGTATCCAAGCAGACGAATTTTTACATAGTTCTTGTTGCGATAGGATCTTACCGTGGGTTTACCGTGGATTTACCGTGGGTGTCGTATGAGGCGACTAAGGGACGGCGAGGGACGGGCAGCAGCGTCCCTCTTAAAACATCTCTAAAGTCTAACTGCGGTTACCAACCCGCCTGCCAAGCGTGACAACTACTGACAAAACCCCCTGGATTGTATTTTATGAACCCCTACGAAAATTATCTATTTATCCATGTGCAGCCGGGGCGGATCGCCAGTGAATATATAAATCACAAACATCTTTCGGTCAGGTGCGCGTGGACAACGTGAAGGAGTACCAGAAGGTGGTGGACGCCGAGTGGCAGATCCTGTACGAGAAGCTGGCTGCTATACACGCGAGCGGTGCCAACGTCGTGCTCAGCAAGCTGCCCATCGGGGATGTCGCCACCCAGTACTTCGCAGACAGGTCGGTACTAAATTGTATTGAGAGGTTTTAGACTAGATTTACCAATGTATGCCAATCACAGTTCGTTCTCGAAACAATCTCGGCTCGTATTCGGTTCTATATCGGTTTGTTCCCGGTCCGATCTTGGCATGTTACCGGTACAATCTAGATTTGTTCTCGGGCCGATCTCGACTCGTACTGTGTCCTATCTCGATTCTTTTTTTGACCAATCTCGGTTTGGTCCCAGTTCAATTTCTTTTTGTTCTTGGTCCAATCTCTTTTTATTCTCAGTTCGATCGTGTTTGTTCCCAGAATAGTCTTGGTTTGTTCCTGGTCCAATCTCTGTTTGTTCCCAGTCCGATCTGTCTCGTTATGGCCTATGATTATAAACAACGGATCCAATTACTGAACCGTACGTGTGGATCACAGTGCATATGAGGCCTGTACGCGACACTAAGAGCGTCCACAAAGAAGTGTGGCATGTCACAGTTATTTGCCAGTTTTCAAAAGCAATTAAAGAATTTTCAGTGTTGCTGATTTACTATTTAAAAACATAACATCTATTTCATATTTTGCTTTAAAATTTTTCATCTTTTTTGCCATCAGAATTAAAATTTTCAACGACAACTTAATCAGTGTATTATTATACAATTAACGTTTTAGTTAGCAGTTCTTTTTGGAAATTCCTTTTTATTATAATTGTTTTTAACTAACGACCCGCCCCGGTTTCGCACGGGTGCAATGCTGAAACCACAATTATCCCTAAGAGATAGACGTATACCATCGCGGACTTTTTTGTAGACCATCTTAAGGTGTATAATTCTGTAGTAAATTATATTGATCTATCTCGTATCTATCCCTAGGCGACAGTTACCACTTTCCATCAGGTGGCCCGTCAGATTGTTTGCCATTCTAAGTTGTATAAAAAATTTGAATTAAACAAAGTAATTCTAATCGACTAACTAGCGATAATAATAGTATCCCTATTTGATAGATGATTCATTGATAGGGTCCCTTGTTTTTCTCTTTTTGTGTAACATTTATATATCGTATATATAAATATAATAAAACATTGCCCCGTGTAGGTGCAAACTGAAAATCAGCGCTGAACGCATATTAGTCCAGCAAAAGCTGAGTTTGTATTTATTGCCAGGCATACGGATACTTCACAATGTATTTATTTATTTATTAATATATGTATATTATAATTTCTGTATCATATTTATAAAGAATGACAATAAATTTATTATTATTATTCATGTGTAGTCGTGATGGGGTACTGTGGGGATTAAGAGTTTGTAGTACAGTGATAGGGTACTGTAGGGGTCGGCGTGGTTGTACAGGGACATGTTCGGATGTCTGTGACTCCGATAAGGGCCTGTTATTGATGTGTAGCGGTGACGGGGTACTGTGGGGGTCCGTAAGAGCGTGCGGCACAGTGACAGGGTACCGTAGCGGCTGATGTGCGTGTGCAGGGACATGTTCTGCGCGGGCCGCGTGGCCGAGGAGGACATGCGGCGCACGCAGCGCGCGTGCGGCGGCGCGGTGCTGAGCTCGGCGCGCGACGTGCGGCGCGCCGAGCTCGGCGCCTGCAGGCACTTCACCGAGCGCCAGGTCGGCGGCGACCGCTACAACATCTTCACCGGTCTGTATTGCTTCATTGTTGCCCTTGAACATTTTACACAGCGACATCTAGGTGTTGTAAAAAAAAAGACTTACAGCATGGGGTTCTTCAAAAGGGGGGTAAAGAGGTTTCTTCAGGGTCGGCAACGCGCGCGTAATACCTCTGGTGTTGCAGGCGTTAATAGGTTACGGTAACCGCTTACCATCAGGTGGGCCGTATGCTTGTTTGCCACCTCAGTGGTATAAAAAAAATCTAGGTGTAAACTAAGTAATTACTAAAGATATAAATACATGGCTATTAGAGAAGACTGAAGGATACCCTTTTTTTGTAAAGAGTCAGGCAACTAACATATCTATGTCCTCTACCCAAAGGTTGTCTGGAAGAGATTGCTTAGCGATAAGGCCGCCTTTTGTATAATTTCTCATTACAGTTAAATGTATTTACTATTTTATAAATGGTGCATGTTACGTGCTGATGTCTTCAACAGATCGTTAAAAAGGTCAATTTCATATAAACAAGCTTGAATTATTCGATTTTATTTGCGTTTAGTTATAAAAATATAAATTTAGATAAGTTGCGTTGATCCACTTGAAAATTTTTGAAAGTCGTCCGTTGACACATACAGCAACGTTTTGTTCCCTTTTCTTAACGTAGACGGACCAATCCTGGGGCATGTCCGGTGTTGTTATCATTCGCTTCTTACTGTACGCGACAGTGCAATAAAGTGTGAAATAAATAAATAACATCTGGGAGCGGGGTGAAGGGATTGTTAGTCGCCATTGCTATCAATATACCCTAGCAAGTCGACCACCACGCAGTTGCCCTTGGAAACCATCTTGTCTAATTTATTGTTGAATTCGTCACAGTAGGCTAACTGATCTGCTTTTTCATCCTCACCTATCACTTCTCACTGGTGCCCCGCCAATATGTACCAGCATATATATAGCCAGCCAGCATAGATAGCACAGGCGTGATAAATATTTCATTATCATCCATTAAGAAAAAAAAAGTTTATATCTTTAATTGTATGGATCAGGAATCGAACCTGTGACCTGTTTACGCAAAGCAACATACCCGCCACTGCGTCACGAAGATCATTGATGTTTTACTCAACGTTAACAGTATAACAATATGATTGTTATATATATATATATATATATATATTAATGAATGAATGAATGAAAACTATTGTTCCCTTTAAAGAATTTATTATAAAGATTAACAATATACACATAAATAGAAATAATAATTAATTATATAGATAGATAGATAGATAATTTATTTACATTACTTACAACACACAAATTACAATAAAAAAAAACATACATGTATATATATATATATGTTTGTATGTATGTATGTATGTTTTTATATATAAAGTAACAATCTCCTTTCTTCATCACAGCTCAGTTTATTGCTTTGCCTTTAAAAGAGTAAAACACTGATATTCTGTTGTGGCCAAGAGTCAGTCGCGAAACTCCTCATTAAAAATAACAATAAAAAGAAATATAAATAAACTGCATTGTATGTGTTCATTACATTCGCATCCATTTGATATTATATTCTAAATAAATAAATATCAGATACCATTAGATGAGGGGTAGACATATGTAAACTTAAATACATAAAAGCAAAATAAAGAGGCAACAATGGGCGGCCTTATCCGCTAAACAGCGATCTCTTCCAGGCAACCTTAGGATGGAGAGGAGTAATTGAAATTGTGTCTGGTCAAGGCGTAACAGAAAATAATAAGATAAGAAAAAATGGACTAAAGTTGAATATATATATACTGTATGTTTCGTTTGTCTGTGCATTCAATCACCAATTCCTATCCTATCCCTTAATTGTGAAATCCTAACCTATCCTCCTCTATTCTTTAGGTTACAGTAAGGAGAATGCACCCGATGGTGAGATACCTAAATAAATTACACCACAGTTAATAATGTTTTCCTTGTTCTAGTACATAGTATAGACATATATATACTAACCAAAGGGGTTATTTGTTATATAATAGTCACAGTAATTTTTTTCATTACTATCTAGTTAATATACTCCATAATTACCCCAGTATTTCAGAGTATTTAGTACATAAATGTTATAGTTCTCCATCCCTAACATTTCAGATCCTCCCTTAGTAACCCATTATCGTAGCGTTTCCCATTACCAATCTCAATTAACGTAGTACTCCTTAAGTACCCCCATTAGTGTAGAGTTCCACAAATAACCCCAATTATCGTAGGGTTCCGTAAGTACTCCCCATTATCGTAGTGTTCCAACAGTGCCCACATTATCAGTGCTCCATAAGTACCCCAAGTATCGTAATGCTCCCTAAGTACCCTGTTATTATAATACTCGCATGAGTACACCAGTATTTTAATGCTCACATTGGTAACCTCCAACATTTCTGTCTCCCTTAGAACCCTAATATTTCAAAGTTTTCCTGACCTCTTAACGTGTGGGTACTTAGATTTTACGTATAATACGGAAACTAAATGTATGTATGTCTGCCAATGATTATAAACACGGATCCAATTACTGAAATGGTTGTGTGGACCACGTTGTTGTATGAGGCAGCTTTTTATGTATGGTGACATTTATTTATTTTATTTATTTATTTATATATTTAAGATATTTACATCCCTTCATGGGTGTATTCTTTGAGTGACTAATGTTGGCAAAGTAAAAATAAAATTGTAATCTCCCATACTGACACTGAACGTCCAATTGTATCTGAATTAGCATGTTTAAGTATATTGTTCAAAGTAGATCTGGTGTAAAAAAAAACGCATATATACATATGCGTTTTTTTTTTACTTTCTAATATATTTTTGCGAAGATTCGCTTGGATCCTTGAGTTGGTTGGTCTATCATGCTCTTCTTGTGGAGATGGGATTGTTAGTAAAAGGGATTAGCAACGCCATTGCTAGCAATATACCCTGTCATCAGGTCTCAACCTTCCCGCTGTCTCCCCAGTGAAACCCTCATAAATTACTTGTGAAACTAGATTACTACCCTCAAACAACAAATCGAAATATGAAAGATCCGGCTCGAAGGACCATCAACTCTTATTGGTGATATAAAGGAATTTGACAAACACAAAATTGACGTAAAAAAATATATATATTAAATTATAATGTCAATATAAATACGTATCTGTAACTGCCATTCAACCTGATCGCAGGCTGTCCAGCCGCGAAGACGTGCACGCTGGTGCTGCGCGGCGGCGCCGAGCAGTTCCTCGAGGAGACGGAGAGGTCCCTGCACGACGCCATCATGATCGTGAGGAGGACCATCAAAAATGACGCGGTAGTTGCCGGTGAGTTCGTTTTTTTTATTACAGCACGACACGTGACCACATCATTCTGAGCGACACCAAAGAATGCCTAAACATTGCAAGAATGTCTAATATTTAATTTACGTAATAACATAATGATTAATGGCCTACATGAGAGAATGATCAGTTTCCAATTGACACCACCAGGTGGCGGCGCGATCGACATGGAGGTATCGAAGCACCTGCGCGAGTACTCGAAGGGCGTGGCGGGCAAGGAGCAGCTGCTGCTGGCGGCCGCCGCGCGCGCCTTCGAGGCCATCCCGCGCCAGCTGTGCGACAACGCCGGCTTCGACGCCACCAACCTGCTCAACAAGCTGCGCCAGAAGCACCACCAGGGTACCTGCACTTTGTTCACTGCCTCCATCCAGCAGCTCTTAACTGTCTACTATTGAATATAGGTCTTCTTTTATGTATCTGACAGTGGCAAACAAGCTGACGACCCACCTGATGGAAAGTGGTAACCGTCGCCTATACACATGAGCAGTACCGTGGACATAACAGAGTACACTGTTTCGCCCATGATACCCCCCATGTGTTGCCATGTGAGGACTCAGGTGTTATTCCTCTGTACCCAGTAAATTCACTGCCATATCCCACCCTTCAAACCGAAACACAACTACTTCATGGTAGAAACACGAATGCGACAGAGGTGCCCACGCAAACGACTTTTGTACAAAGTCTCCCTCTGATAAGGTTTTTCCCTACTGGTTCATTTGCTACATTTGACAGGTGTTATTTCTTATTATTTTGCCTTTATGAAGGAGGAAAGAAAATAACAATAATTCTGATTCTGATAATATATTGACTTCTGCCATGCGGTCCCGGCATAGAATAGGCCACCCCTTCCTGTCCCGTGGGTGTCGTAACAGGCGAATAAGGGGGCTTGTGGTGGAGGGATAGGTAGTAGAATCCCTCTTAAAATATCACCAAAACCCTGACTGTGGTTATCCGTCTGCCAAGCGTGGCTACTATTCACAATATGTCCCAAGGAGAGGAGGTCTGTGTTCAGCAGTGAACTGACTGTCCCCTGTCACACGCTGGGCCCATAACCTATCGCCGCTGTCCGCTCGGTCCGCAGGCGAGGTGTGGTACGGCGTGGACATCCAGCGCGAGGACATAGCGGACAACTTCGCGAACTGCGTGTGGGAGCCCGCCGTGGTGAAGGTGAACGCCGTCACCGCCGCCTGCGAGGCCGCCGCACAGGTACGCTTTTTGGTTTTTTTTTTATCGTGATATAAAAATAATTTTCCAAATCAGTTAAAGACTGACGGAGTTATGAGGTGACAAATATAGAGAAAAAATATAGCCGAATTAAAAATCTCCTTTTATTTAAAGTCGGTTGAAAGTATACAAATTGGTAACGTAAAAGAGACGGTAACATCTATATTGCTTTCAACGCATCTGTAATGGAATGGCAACCCCGCCTGCACTATCGGTATACATTGGCGGGGCACCAGTGAGTGACGATAGGGTGGGTCAGTTAGTCCATCGTGATGAATACACCTGGGATTCAGCACGATGGTTGCCAGGGGGAACCGCGTGGAGGTCGACCTGACGGTATATTGCTAGCAATGGGACTGGTAGTCCGCATTTCTAACAGTCTCTTCCCTTCGGATTATGGTGTTACACCTCCGTATCGTGTAGTCTTATTGCCATATTTACCCTTCAAGCCGCAACACAGCCATACGAGAACAGCTGGTTCAATACGAGTGGGACTGGACAGAACTCATGCCATCTGTCGTCAAATTACGTTAAATATCTCCTTTTTTTTAGTACGTTTGTTCCGTTGTGGAACAGGCTAAGGTCGGAGACAATGTTGCCTAAAATAAATGGCTTTTATTCCAACTGTCAAAGTTCAATAATCGTTTATCCGTACCACAAGAGATGGCGCTGTATGTATATGAAGTACAGTTTTAGTCTCTGTATCTATGAAAGCACTGTATATTGCTCTCCCCCCCCCCCCCGCCCCTCTCTCTCTCTTCCGCTGGATTAGCAATTAAAATGACCCATTGTTTGTGTTTCTCGAATTTATTCACTTAAATAGTCCTAAATGATATACCCAATCGAGTTTTTTTGTCCAGAGACAATGGTACCAATGTAAGTCTTTCGATAGGAAACTGTTAAATGATTTTATTTATTTATTTATTCTTTATTGCACAATAAAACTTTGTGGGGGGGGGGGAAGAGATTGTTAGCAATGGAGTTTGACAGCCCCATTGCTAGCAATATGCCTTATCAGGTCGACCTCCACGTTGTTCCCCCTGGAAACCGTCGTGAACAATTCTTGCTGAATTCGTCACGATGGGCTAACTGGCCTGTTTCATCCTCACTTATCATCCTTCACTGGTGCCCCGCCGGTGTATATCGATAGCGCGGGTGAGGATACCATTCCGTTATCACCCGTTAAAAAAAAAAAACTTAGTACAAGTGGCGAGCTTAATGCCATATGGCGTTCTCTACCAGCTAACCATTAGGTAAAATAAATAAATAAATAATGTATTTTCTTCACAGATTTTGTTGGTGGATGAAACCATAAAGAACGTGAAGGGTGGAGACGCGCCCCCTCAGATGCCGGGTCGTGGCAGAGGCCGTCCGCGCATGGGATAAGGAAGCAACCACAATATGCTCTAATGTAACAATTCCCTATAGACGAATGTAAAAATGCACGTGTATGGGCATAAGCGTAATTAAAAAAAGGCGGGGTTGGCTGTGCCCACTCTAGAACTGTCCGGTGTCCACCGCAAGATGTGAGCGAAGCTTCGCAGAGACATCTCTGAAAGCACTTTTTCCCACGCATAACCACTCTTTGGAATCAACTTCCAGCAGCAGTATTTCCGAACCGATACGACAACATAACCTTCAAGAAAAGAGCATATTCCTTTTTTAAAGGCCGGCAGCACACCTGCAATGCCGTGTGTTGTGTGTGATCATGGGCGGCGGTAGTCACTTACCATCAGGTGAGCCGCATGCTCGTTTGCCCCCTGTGTTGTAAAAAAAATAAGGGCCGATTGTAAAGCGTAATTTTTCAAATATTTTAATGTAATAGTTTCGTGAAATTACTGTTTTGTGGACAGTCATAAAGTCATAAAGTAAATGCGTCAGGCTCGTGCTCGAATCACAGTCGCTTGTGACTAAGGGTCCCGAATTGATCCCGAAACTAGTCGAACTTTCTCGATCTAATTACGTATTATTATGTCATATAAAAGTATTAAGTGGCCCGTACACGTGCATGATAGTCGTCTAAATGTTGTAAAATTCGACTAAAATTATAGGGTACATGAACATTGTATCTGCCTTATTGCTTTCACAAAGTTAAAACGCTAGTTTTTAAGTTATTTTAGTATATTATTAATTATAATAATAAATTACTAAACCAAATATTGTTTTGTTTTTAATTGATAACCTAAATTGGACCAGCCAGGACTACTCTTGAATCTAATTTTTTTTATACAACTTAGAATGGCAAACAAGCTGACCGCCCACCTGATGGTAAGCGGTTACCGTAGCCTATGAACACCTGCAATACCAGAGGTATTACGCGCGCGTTGCCGACCCTGAAGAAACCTCTTTACCCCCCTTTTGAAGAACCCCACGCTGTAGTCTCTTGGGAGAACCTCGGCAGGGAGCTTATTCCATAACCTGAGTGTTCGTGGGAGGAAACATCTCTGAAACCGTGCTGTACGCGATCATCTAGGCTCTAAGGTATAAGGGTGAACTCCCCGTCGATGGTAAGCCGTGCGATGGTAGACAGAGGTAACATTTCCTCTGAGCACAGTTCATTGTACAAGTGGTAGAACACGCAGAGTGAGGCAAAATCTCTCCTAAGACTTAAGGATTCGATACCGCTTGTAAGCCTGGGATCATCGACAATTCTCATAGCTCGTCATTGTAACGAGTCGAAGCGTTCAAGCTGGTATCTAGGTGCTACCGCCCATAAGTGACAGCAATACTCCATGTGGGGTCGGATTTGCGATTTGTAAAGCATTAATCGCTGATCGCTTACTGATCTGGCGATGATAACGATTTCAATTGCTCCCATTGCTCTGCTAACAAACTTTCACGAGATGGGTTTCCAGGGGGAACAGGGGGGGGGGGGTACAAACAAGGGGAAGAAACATTAGTGATGTTAAATTAGACCACCAGGATTTAGACTTTGTAAATAAAACCACTTTTCTTGGCATAGTAGTTGATTATAAGTTGCAATGGGGCTCCCATATATTTGAATTGGCCAGCAGGCTGAGTTCAGCTGCTTATGCTGTTAGAAAAATCCGACAATTAACTGATACAATAACAGCTAAGCTTGTGTATTTTAGTCACTTTCACAATATCATGTCATATGGCATTATATTGTGGGGGAGGGCTGCTGACATCGATACAATCTTTGTACTGCAAAAAAGAGCGGTTCGGTCAATATTTAATTTGCCTTCTCGGGAATCTCTTAGAGAATATTTTAAGCAAACAGGTATACTTACTGTTCCCTCGCAATATATATATATATATATATACGAAAATTATTATGTATGTACGTAAAAATATAAATCTTTTTAAAAATAACAGTGACACACATAATTTCAATACAAGAAATAAAAACAAATTGAATGTACCTTGTTATCGACTTAGAAAAGTCAGTACATCTTTCATGGGGAACTGTATACATTTTTATAATAAACTTCCAGGTGACGTTTTACATTTAAATGAAAGAAAATTTAAGATATATATAAAAAGGACTCTCTGCACAAAAGCATATTATAAATTAAATGACTATTTAAATGACAAAACTGCATGGATTTGAATATTGTATTAATGTGCATTGTATTTTAAATGTAATTATTGTAATTTTTTTAAATTTATATTATTTTCTATAGTAATTATTATAATAACAAAGTGACGTATCATAAGAATCTGTAACAGACGTATATGAATAACAATGATTGATTGATTGAATGGTGTCTACCAGCACCATTCTTAATAATATAATTATAAAACGATTCATGGCTTAACATAGATATAAATTTGATTATTTATTAACTGTAATTCAACTGTACGTTTTCCAAAAAATAAATAAAAAAATTTTTTTTTTTTCGAATTCGATAAGCCAACTAACCAGAGGGCCTAGCCTACAATGAAATGTATATAAATATAAATGAAATATATATATATATATACATGATGAATTCATCGGGAATTAATCATGATAGTTTCCAGGAGGAACCGCGAGGAGGTCGACCTGGTTGGGTCTATTGCTAGCAATGGGATTCTGTCTCCATCACTAACAATCCCTTTCCCCCCAACTATCATGGTTAATTCCTAATGAATTCATCATGATGTGCTAACTGGCCTGTTTTCATTCTCATCTATCACCCTTCACTGGTGCTCCGCCAGCGTATCCCGTTAGCGCAGGCGGGGTTACCATACCATTATCACCCATAAAAAAAAAACACACACACACACACTCGCACACATACTAGTACATACATGTAGATTATAATTTTTTTCTAATTTCATTTATTAACTTGTATACTCTTTATAGATCAAGTAAAATAGATGTCCTCGAGTTTGGAAGCCTGGTGATCTGTAAGAGGGAGACCTTGTACAAAAGTCGATTGCTTGGGTACCTCTGTCCCATTCGTGTTTCAACCGTGAAGCAGTTGTGTTCGCATGGCTGTGTTTCGGTTTAAAGGGTGAGATATGGCAGTGAATTTACACGGTACAGAGGAATAACACCTGAGTCCTCAGGGATGGCAACGCACGGGGGGTATTATGGGCGAAACAGTATGCTCTGTTATGTCCACGGTACTGCTCATGTCTATAGGCGACGGTTACGACTTTCCATCAGGCTGACGGCCCACAGCTTGTTTGCCATTCTAAGTTGTATAAAAAATAATCCTAGTACTGACTCCGGTCTCACACAAAGATTGTTTTAAATCGTAACCTATGTAGTTGTAAGATTTATAATGCTGTTATTTTGTGAGAGAAATAAACTTTTTTTTACATATTTACCTATTTTCTTGGGAGAAAGGGATTGTTAGTAAAGGATACTGAGAATCCCATTGCTAGCAATATACCCAACCAGGTCGACCTCTTCGCTGTTCCCCCTGGAAACTATCATGATTAATTCCTGATGAATTCATCATGATGTGCTAACTGGCCTGTTTTCATTCTCATCTATCACCCTTCACTGGTGCTCCGCCAGCGTATACCGTTAGCGCAGGCGGGGTTACCATACCATTATCATCCATTAAAAAAAAAAACAAATATAATAATAATAATAATAATAAATAAAAATTTATTGCCATTCTTCACAAATTATAATGTACATATATTAATTAATCAATATATTGTCCATTAATCGTATGCGCCTGGCAATAGGTACAAACTCAGCTTTTGCTGGACTGATGTTGGTTCAGAGCTGATTTTCAGTTTGCACCTACACGGGGCACCGTTTCATTATCAATTATATATATATTGATGTAGATATTACGTAAAAAATAAAAGAAAACAATACAAAAACTAAAATAAACAAGTATAAAAGCAATGAATAAAAGAAAAAAAAAAATAAAACATAACAGAACAAAAATCCAATGTACCAAATTAACGACAAGAAAAAAAAAATCCTTAAAAGTGTCATACAATTTGCGATGCACTACATTCGATGACGAGAGCCAGCTCCACGATCCGAGGGTTGCTTCCGCATAAGTAAAATCCTTTTCTTCATTAGATTTTTGAAATGTAATGGCGTTAATGGTTGGTGTAAGTGTGGAGGCATATATTGACACGCCCTGATTTCGCATAGTTCTTTTTTAGCATAGTTATTATTAATTATAGGAGTTGCTAATATAGCTTTCTATAGGTGAAAGAGTCTCTATAAACGATTCACTAGTTTCCGAGCTTATCCGTTGTAAACAATAAAAACACGTCCCTTTTAAAACATCTCCAAAGCCTAACTGCGGTTGCCAATCCGCCTGTCAATCGTGAGGACTACTGGCAAAACCCCCCTTATGGGGGAGGCCTATGTCCAGCAGTGGACAATTAACGGTTGATATAATGACGAAATAATAAACCTGTAGTCAAGCCTTCTTTGCATAACGGTGGAAATTTCCATCATAACATTGAACGCCCAAAAATTATACAAAAGACCAAGTTCACTTTAAGTTGATCGTGTCCGGATACCTTTTTAATGTCCATTACAGAAAAAAAAAACATAGCTGTCAAATTTACTTTTTTTAACCATTTTTCCTTTAATTTTGAACATGAATTATATCGCCTTGATTTATTACACCAATAAAAAAAAAATAATGCAAAGAAGATTTAATAAGTTCTCAATCTTTTGGCCGAAACTATTACACCTACCTGTGTACTAATTGGGGAGGGAAAGGGATTGTTAGTAATGGGATCAAATAGCCCCCATTACTAGCAATATACCCTGTCAGGTCGACCTCCACGCGGTTCCCCCTGGAAACCATCGTGGCTAACTGACCTGCTTTCATCCCCATCAGTCATCTATCACTGCTACCCCGCCAGTGTATACCGATAGCGCGGACGGGGTTACCATGCCATTATCACCCATTAAAAAAAAACCTGTGTATTAATTTGCATACAATGTAATTATTAGGTAATTAAGAACTGTTCCTATACATGCATCTATGAATACAGATGCAGTACAGTGCATACTGACAACATTATCCGTCCACTTCTGGACATAGGCCTCCCCCATAGACTGCCATAAGGAAGCATCCACCTGAGCGACCTGCATTCATTGATTCCCTGCATTGCGTTTGAAATCGTCACTCCATCTAGTGGGGAGTCGTTCTACACTGCGTCTGCCCGTACAAGGTCGCCATAGTAGAATTTAGACATAGTGCATTTAAATAAACACACATAATGTTAACAGAGATTTAAAAGAGTAACTGTTGAGTTTCTCGCGGACTCTTCACAACAGATAACAACCTTCCGAACCCTGCATACGTAAAGAAATGACGATTTAAAAGTGCTTGTAAACAAGTCTATTTGAATTGTTTTTTATACAACTTAGAATGGCAAACAAGCTGACGGCCCACCTGATGGAAAGTGGTAACCATCGCCTATACACATAAGCAGTACTATGGACATAACAGAGTATACTGTTTCGCCCATGATACCCCCCATGCGTTGCCATTCCTGAGGACTCAGGTGTTATTCCTCTGTACCCAGTAAATTCACGCCATATCCCACCGTTCAAACCGAAACACAGCCATGCAAACACAACTGCTTCACGGTTGAAACACGAATGGGACAGAGGTACCCAAGCAATCGACTTTTATACAAAGTCCCAAGTGACATGCAACCAAAAGTTTTTTTTAAACTGACTTCTGAAGACTGAAAGAAGGTCTCAATACGGTTATATTTTTTTTTTAAATGTAAGATATAATCGTTTATGGGTGTACAAATTTTGTTTATCTCTAATAAATCTGAACAATCGATTTTGTTATTATTTATAGCTAGAACTTTCGAACCAAAGTACCTGTTTGGGTGTTGAAATGAATTATAATCGTTAGGTTTAATGTAGCATGTCTAAAATCTTGTTTCTAATCTAACGGAAGAGGTAAACATCTTGCTTAACCTCAATACCGGACAATGCACGCGCGGGAAACTGATAATTATGCAAAAAAAAAATCGCACGTCCGTTTGTTTGTTAATTTTCCATTCCCAGTTCTTCATACAATTCCTGTGCACATACACGCGCACAAATTATCGCGTTGTATCATTTATACTAGCACCCGTTTAGTTTTTAATAAGTGAAATTTATTTAAACCACTATTCACGTACACCTTTGCCGGGTACAGTTGGTATTAAAAAAAATAATAATCGAAAAGCGCGCGTAAAATGACATTTAAAAATGTCGCGATCAGTGGTATTTTATTTATGGTCGCGGTCAACGGGGTCACGTCGTGGACCATAGACCTGCCGGAAGTGAGGAAATACTTTTTCACCAAGCACGACCGAGACAATAATGACGTCCGTCATATTGATGAAAACAGAGTATTGTATGACAATATTAAAGGGAATAGCTTGCACAACAGCGAGAATCATTACTATGTAAATAGTTTTGACAATTCCGAATACTCAGGCAGCAATGAATTGAAATCTCCTACAGATAAATACGCCAAAGATTATAAATATCGAGGTTACATGGAGAAAAAAGTAAGTTTTATTAAACCATTTTTTTTAATGGGTGAAAATGATATCGTAACCCCGCCTGCGCTAACGGGATACGCCGACGGAGCACCAGTGAAGGGTGATAGATGAGAATGAAAACAGGCCAGTTAGCCCATCATGATGAATTCATCAGGAATTAACCGTGACAGTTTCCAGATGGAACCGCGAGGAGGTCTACCTGGTTGGGTATATTGCTAGTAATGGGATTCTCAGTCTCCATTACTAACAATCCCTTTCCCCCTTTAATAAACCATTAAAAATGGCACATAAATTGACGGTCAATGATTACGTCATCTGTGACATCACAGTATATACTGTAACGCCTATCGTACTCGGCATTATGCATTTTTTTTTATACAACTTAGAATGGCAAACAAGCTGACGGCCCACCTGTTGGAAAGTGGTAACTGTCGCCTATAGACATGAGCAGTACCGTGGACATAACAGAGTATACTGTTTCGCCCATGGTACCCCCCATGCGTTACCATTCCTGAGGACTCAGGTGTATTCCTCTGTATCCAGTAAATTCATGCCACTGTTACCTAAAATATATCTTGTTTTTTTACATTTTATTTAGTAAGCAACTATGTTTGCACGACTGTGATAGGGAACTGATAATACCATGGTTTTCAGGAATAGCAACGCACGAGGGGTACCATGAACGTTACAGGATGGTCACAGTGCTGTTAACACTTTCCATCAGGCGGGCCGTCAGCTTGTTTACCATTAGTGGCTATCATAAAAGTCATGGCATGATTTAAGATTTATTTATTTGTTACCATTTAAGCGAGCTTGCTATGTAGTCCCGGCATAGAATGGGCCACCGCTTCCTTTCCCGTGGGTGTCGTAAGAGGCGACTAAGGGACGGCGAGGGATGGGCAGCAGCGTCCCTCTTAAAACATCGCTAAAGGCTTAATTGCGGTTGCCAACCCACCTGCTGAACGTGGCAACTACTGGCGAAACTGCCCTTATGGGGAATGCTTATGCCCAGCAGTGGACAGTTAACGGGTGAAATGATGAAGGGAGCTCGAAAATTACCTCAATTAATTCTTATAGGAATCGGTTAATATATAAAGTACAGAATAAATTTAATCATTAGATACTTTATAAATAATTTATTGTCATTCTACGAAATTCGACAAGCGCAACAAGTAAGTAGACAGACAGACAGATAGATAGATAATTTATTTGCATCACTTACAGCACACAAACAGCAAAAGACACAAATGCAAAGTGAAAAAAGATAAAAAAAAAGATACATGTACAAAAAATAATAAAAAAAAAAAATCAAAAACAAAATCAGAATGCATAAAATTAGTAAAGTTTTTTTTTTCTTCACGCGTGTGCATTCCACGGTAATACAAAATGGCCACGAGTCAGCTTTTTGCTTTGCCCTCAAAAGAGCAAAACACTGATATTCTGTTGTGGCCAATATTAATATAATACATAATAAAGTGTTCAGATGCTGGTACAAGATACCATCAAGTAAACTCAATGTCAGTGATAGAGAAGCTTTTTTTACTCACTTTATTCTTTTCCGCATGAATCCTGTGATTTCAAGGACTGCTCTCTTGCTAAGTCTAAGATAAAGGAACAGTTTTAGAATCTAAACTGCGATGAATGCGAGAAATAGCTTCAGACTATGGGCTATTCTATTTAAGAGCTGCTCTCTTGTCGGTGGAGCTCTTGCCGCTCACTACGATTGTCAGCGAGTCCCCTCACCTCTTGATACGACACGACACCAAATTTTTCCTTGATCTGCTTGCTGTAATTATGCTTTGGCCTCCCTTTTCCTTTCCTTCCTTCTATCTTACCTTATATTATAATATTTTTTTATGCAACTCAGAATGGCGAACAAGCTGACAGCCCACCTAATGGAAAGTGTTAACCGTCGCCTATAGACATGAACAGTACTCAGGTCGACTGGTAGAGAACACCGTCCGGTGTTATATCCGCCATATGTACATAGAATTTTACTGCTGTGTTAAATTTATTTAATTTAATTTACACAAAACGTGGAAAATTCTTTTTTCTTCGACGTGCTAAAACATAATTAGCAGGCGCTCGAATGGATGTCGACGCCAGGATGCCTTGATTATATTTATGACCTTCGAGAACGTGAAGTATGCCAACTGCGCAATAATAAAAAAAAAAATAAACATTTTTAATTGTCTATGATTGATTATTCAAAAAGTGCTCTACTAACGAACTAGAACTAGGCAATTGTTAAATATTTTGCATTATAAATTAATTATTAACAATCTTTGTGCCCATTTCATATTTTTAACATCTAAATGTAATGTTCTAATAACATTTTTATAAGACAATTATAGCATATTTTTTGTGAGGTCCATGAACGTTACAGAATGGTCACAGTGCTGTTAACACTTTCCATCAGGCGGGCCGTCAGCTTGTTTAACATTAGTGGCTAACATAAAAGTCATGGCATGAGATTTATTTATTTATTTGTAACCATTTAAGCGAGTTTACCGTGTGGTCTTGGCATAGAATAGGCCGTCCCTTTCTTTCCCGTGGGTGTCGTAAGAGACGACTAAGGGACGACGAGGGATGGACAGCAGCGTCCCTCTTAAAACATCTCCAATTATCTTTCTTAATTACACAATATTATCATAGCTATTTGTACAAGAATTAGTCCATTACCTTAAGGTTGTCTTGAAAAGATCGCTCTCAGCAATAAGACTTTTTTTTATACAACTTAGAATGGCAAACAAGCTGACGGTCCACCAGATGGAAAGTGGTAACCGTCGCCTATAGACATGAGCAGTACCGTGGACATAACAGAGTGTAATGTTTCGCCCATGATACCCCCCATGCGTTGCCATTCCTGAGGACTCAGGTGTTATACCTCTGTACCCAGTAAATTCACGCCATATCCCACCGTTCAAACCGAAACACAGCCATGCAAACACAACTGCTTCACGGTTGAAACACGAATGGGACAGAGGTGGCCAAGCAATCGACTTTTGTACACGTACTCTCCCTCCTCACTGTACTCATACAACTGTATGGTTGCATTTATTAATTGTCTCGCTTGCTCCCTATATTGTATAATGCAAATAAAGCATACTCATTCATTCATGACATACTATCTTTTATTTCTATGTATCTTAGTAATAGAATAAAATTGTAACTGAAAGATATCTGTATATCTGGGAAATATAGGTTGCTTACAGCATGAACGCTCGCAGACGTCCATAGGCTACAATGACCGTTTACCATCAGACGGACTGTATGTTTTTTTGGCATCTTTGTGGTGTAAAAAAATATGTAATGGATTTAGTAATAGGGGGCAATAGAAGACAAAACAATTTTTTTTTAGAAATTGTCTGTCATGGTTTTTTTTTAGTGAAAATGGTATGGTAACCCCGCCTGCGCTAACGGGATACGCTGGCGGAGCACCAGTGAAGGGTGATAGGTGAGGATGAAAACAGGCCAGTTAGCCCATCATGATGAATTCATCTGGAATTAATCATGATAGTTTCCAGGGGGAACCGCGAGGAGGTCGACTCGGTTGGGTATATTGCTAGTAATGGGACTCTCAGTCTCCATTACTAACAATCCCTTACCTCCCTGTCTGTCAGAGTGAAGGGATTGTTAATAATGGAGACTAAGGGCCCCATTGCTAGCAATATACCCAACCGGGTCGACTTCCACGTGGTACCCCCTGGAAACCATCGTGCTGAATTCCAAGTGTATTCGTCACGATGGACTAACTGACCTGTCTTTTCATCCTCACCTATCATCCCTCACTAGTGCCCCGCCAGTGTATACCGTTAGCGCAGGCGGGGTTACCATTCCATCATCACCCGTTAAAAAAATTTTTGTCTACCTATGTTTTCGCTCCAGCGTTACGCAAAAACTAATACACCGAAATGAATGCTGTTTTCACTTTCGTGTCCCTTAAGATCTAACTTAAAAATTGGTATATGTTTTTTTTTGATACTCCATCTAGAACTGGCGTTTTTCATTAGTTTTCCTACATCTGAATTCCACGTGTACGAAGTAGCGGGTGAATAGTATACACTAGCAATGATTTGTACAGGTACAAAACGCACTGCAGAAGGGCACCGCCTACCTGGACGGCCTGCGATATTCCATCGAGCAGTACACGGAGCTTCTGAAGAACTGCAGCAGGTCCAACATCACTGCTATTAATTGGGTAAGATATTAATGTAATGTTAGAATATACATTGGATTACTAGATTGTATACCGATTGTTTTACCAGAGGGAGACTTTGTACAAAAGTCGTTTGCTTGGCCACCTCTGTCCCGTTCGTGTTTCAACCGTGAAGCAATTGTGTTTGCATGGCTGTGTTTCGGTTTGAAAGGTGGGATATGGTGTGAATTTACAGGGTACAGAGGAATAACATCTGAGTCCTCAAGAATGGTTGGTATTTTGGGCGAAACAGTATGTACTCTGTTATGTCCGTGGTACTACACATGTCTATAGGCGACGGTTACCCCTTTACATCAAGTGGGCCGTCAGCTTGTTTGCTATTCTAAGTTGTATATAAAAAAAAGTATTTCTTATATATTATGCCATATGTATAATTTTGTTTTGGCTGTAACGTCCCGGCATAGACTAGGTCACTCTTTCTTTCCTGTAGGTGTCGTAAGAGGTATTTAAAAGGAGGGCAGCAGCGTCCCTCTTTAAACATCACTAAAGCCCAACTGCGATTGCGAATTCGGCTGCCAAGCGTGGCAACTACTGGCAAAACTCCCCTAGGGAGAGGCTTATGGTCAGCAGTGAACAGTTAAAAGCTGCTGATGATGATGAAATATGTGTTACAATGATGTGACAGTGAAGGTAGGGCAAAAAAACTTTTTGGTAGGGCGGAAGTTAAAAAAGCGAATCTATCTAAGTTTTTTGGGGCTTTCCGTTTTAAGGTAGGGCATTGCCTCTCTTTATGCCCTTTATCCCCCCGCTACGGCCATTCCTGTCTATTGATTATCGTAATATACTTGTTTAATTTTTTAGGGCAATGTAACAATATTTAACTTCACGGAAGTGTTCGGCAACTCGTCTGACTTCAACATCTCGCCTGTCTTCAACGCCTCGTCTGCTTTCAATGCCACGTCCAATCTAAACTTCACTGGCGTCTTCAACGGTACCAGTTACACCAACGCGAACTTCACGGAAATTCTGTTGAACTTCACTAGAAACTGGAATGCGACGTGTCAGCGTGCTACGGAGAAACGCGAGCATATCAGGAGGCTGGCAGACCTGGCGCTGTGGGCCACCAAGAGACTAGAAGACAGTGTTTACGCAGAGAAATATCATAAGGTCAGAATTTTTACGGACCTAAAATAGTGCCTTGAGGAACACCCACTTTGACATTAGCTCCTATAAACTTTACACCATTTATTTTGGCAAAACGTGTTCTTTTAAAAAAAAAGTATGATTGTATCAAATTCAGAACTTTACTTCTATTGCCGTAATGTTATATTTGTATAAGGAATTTTATAATATTGTTTGGAAGTGGTCACATTGGCCACTTTCGTACAATTTTCAAAAGTTTTACTTTAGTTTCGGCCAATTTGCTGCCTAAACCGACCACCTTTGACCCGAAACTGGCTTCTGCCAGAAATCAAAGTGTCGTTGAAAATTGTTTGGCAATGATGTTTATAATTATTAACAGCACAGCGATGGCGAGGAGAAGGAGCTGATACTGCGGCTGGCGTGGTACTTGGACAGGCTCGCGCACTTCACTGGCTTCGACCCCAAGGTCGAGGACTACATTACCACCACCACAAGTGGGTTTAACACTATACATCATTCTTTAAGATATACATTATATTTGATGCTGCCCTGCAAAGGCGAGGATCTTCTGTCTCCAGTCGAAATTTGCTTCATCTTTCCAGGCTTTTCAAATCCTAGGGATGACAATTCTCAACTAAAATTTTACTCAAGTCATAATAAATCTCCTAAAATTGTATCCACACGTATACTAAGCAGATACTCGACAACGGTACAAAAGGTAATGGAAGGGAATGGAATGGAAGAGATTGTTATTGACAGGAAGTATCGGCTCCATTGCTATCCAATACACGTTCTTAGGTTTACCTCCAAGCGGTCACTCCATCATCAGTAAATGCTGGTGAGTTCATTATGAGGCCAACTTATCTGATTTCGTCCTCTACCATTCCTCACTGGTGTCCCGCCAGCGTGTACTGATATCTCAAGCGTGATTACTGTTCTATCTTCATCCATGGAAGATAAACTGTCTATTTATTTGCCTGACCAAATTGCATAAAAACTCTTTGGACTCAAATACAAATAATAATGGTTCTCGGCGCCTCCGGACATCATTCGCGGCGCAGTGGTAGACATGTTACTTTGCATTAATGAGGTCCCAGGTTCGATTCCTTCTCTGAATTGGCTCGGATCTGGATGTTCCGGATTGTGCCCCCAAAGGGTCATCGCCTGGTTCCTCATAGGGCATTCTAGCTTGAAGAGCAGGCGATTGCTATACTCGTTTGGTAATTATTATTAATCCCTCTGCAGAACCTCCAAATGTTGTGACACTACCATCTTTCGTTGCCGCGGTGCCGCCCAGCGTGACTGCAGCCATGATGGACTGCCTCAAGCGGAACTCCTCGGTGCCTGCTACCATACGCTGTGCTTACCCGTTATCACTGCCGCCTGTTATACAGCTGATCCTCAATATGAGCAGTTAGTATTTCTCCATTGTTGTATTTATCTTCACGCTATGTTCTTGCAGGAAAGGCAGAGAAAACTGTATACCAAAGACGTCTGAATACCGAAGAAGTTGGTCCCAACATACGTCTATTGCCTTATCCATAATCATGCCACTATTATTATAAATCTGAAAATTTGTGTCTGTATGTATGTTACTTACTCTTTCATGCAAAAAGTACTGAATGGATTTGAATGAAATTTAGTAAATAAAATATTTAAAAATACATATTATTATTATTATTAAAAAAGACGGGCTTTTTTCAGCCAGAAAAACCTGTAACATTGCAACCTTTCTTATTCGCTCTTTTCTTAAAGTTCGCTGCTAATTCCCGATCAGTGATAGGAATTTTAAGATGTTCTTTGTAGCGATGTTCTTATCTTCTCAGGATACAGAATGTGTTTTGCAAAGGAGATATGTCGTGTATGTACGAGTGGGCTACAGCCACATATCTGATGCTGCGGCGTTTCTTCCTCATTGTGACAAGATCTGTAAACACTTTTTGGGCATAAGCCTACTTGGACCGTGTGCTTGTTTAGTTTGCAGTATCCAGTTAGAGCCCTACACACATATTATTTTAATTCAAATCAATTAATTTCTAAGAGTATTTTTCTTAACCCCTTAATCAAGGCTTTGGAATGATTTAATCCTGGCCATAAGAGCTAGCTATATTCTAAATACATAGGTACTTCAAGTAAGCGAGCGAAGCCGCAGGACACAGATAATATTCTCCATGACAGTTCTGGAATGGATGATGAGTGATGATGATGACGAATGGAGAATATTATTGTATATTTCAATTAGGATATGATCAATTCTGATCATTACCAGTGCAACCTGCACTAGTAATGATTCCCCTTGTTTTCCTTTAGGAGATCCCTTCTTCTCAAAGACCAAAATTATGTTTAACATTTTAATTTGACAGATAGTCGCAATCAACAACAATTCATGACCCTCGAGGACCGAGCAGCAGGATTTAGACAATTTACCGACTCTTTGACAACACCATCATCTTCCGAAGTTCTGATCGCTGCCTCGTCTCAATCAGCCAACAGCTACCTTCCCGCCAACATTTTGACAGATGTCAAAACCGTACAAAAACGGTCCATAGACGAGAGCGCCATGATGAAATTCATGAAATATTTTGTGAAACACAAAGTGTGGGAAAATTCTAACCCATCAGATAAAGACACGAATAATAATGGCGATTATGATGTTTCCAATAATTTACCCATAAAATCTATACAGAAACGCTCCCTATTTCACAAGAAGGGCCGCCATCTGCTTCCCACAAAGAACCGTGTACGAGGTATAAGCAAACTGTTTAAAAAGAAGGCCGAAATACACTATCCCAAAGGTAAATTACAAACGATCAAAGTCAAGGAGTTTCTGGATAAAATGCGTAAAAGCAATTCATTCACGCTCATCAATAATTTTAAACATAAAATAGGCGGCATACACGATCTTAGCAAGGATTTGCCGAAAAACATTCATAAGAGATCTATAGAGGTCAAAAATAATATTCGTATGAAATTGCCCGAAGATCCTATGCAGGATTTAAGTAAATATGTCAAAAACAAAGAGGGAATACACTACATCAATGACAAAACATTAATTGAAAGAATCAAAGCCGCTTTAGAGCGAATACGTAATCAAACAACCAACGATTCGAGCAAGCAATTATGGCGGGAAAAGCGTTCTGTAGTCAAATCGAACGTTGTCATTCAAACTCCTCCACATTACCCGGAAAAACATCCGATCCAGAAGATAGGCGAGTTCATTCGACACAAAGCTAAAGTACACATACAAAAGAATCATGCGCGCGCGCATAAAATTAAAGAAACGCTAGAGAAACTCTACCACGCGTCAGTTGTGTCGCATAACCTCAAAATTAAAGACCATTTGGGCCATATTCATAAAAGATCTGTTCATTACAAGAACGTTTACTCACCGCGCAAACCTGAAGATCCCTTTCAAGATTTGAGTTATTATGTTAAAAACAAGAAAGACACTGTTTACAATAGGAATCCTGTGCAGGCATTACTGGTAAGGGCCGGTTTAGAACAGGTATTTCAGACTGGCAACATTGAAGTGATAAGAAGGTACGGCGCGAACTACAATCCTGCTGTGCCAAATCCGTTTTACTTTGGTATTGTGAGATCTGTAGCCGATGTATAGGGACAATAACGGCTTGCTTATTTGCTTCGTCTTACGGTTTAGGTATTATAGATATATGTATGTAATATATTTTTATAATACTTTATGTATGCTAAAAAATATCAAGTGATACTTTTTGCTCAATTGATTTGTCTTTAAATTGCTAAGAAATTATTTTCCATTCGGTAATTTATGCGTGTTACCAGTCCCACGCTTTACCAGTCTGGAGTGTAACAAAAAATATCGAAGTGGTTTATACACTAAAATACCTTTTTGCAAATTGAATTTTTGAGTTAAACATGTTCCCATTTATTATTATATTATGCAGTTTGTCCAAAATGTATATAAATTTTTTATTTATATTATTTTGACTGATGGCAACGAATTGGTATTTCCTAGCTAGTTGTATCTTTTAAGTAATAAAAAAGGATATATTTGTGAGTAAAAATTTTAAAAGAAAACCAATTGTTTTATTACAAGAAAAATATATTCATATTTCAGTTAAAATAACACGGTCCTTCCTTACTAATACAATTGATATTACAAAAAAAAAAATACAACGCATTTGACAGCTGTCAAACGTGACAGATGAATGGCGGCACGTAACCTTGCACTGCGGAGAAAATAACAATGCTATAAACTTAGAAAAATCAACGACGCTAGGTGGAGTTATTGTACTATTAGGGATCCGTGGGAAGGGATGCGAACCCTTGCGGTATGACATTAAAGTGTGTAAATTTATTAGTTTGATTGTGTAAAAGAAAACTTTGTAGAAGTCCCGTTGTCCAGTTACATATTCATCATCATCATCATCATCATCAACGCAGTTATATATGCAGGTATAAATTTCTTCTCTCATTACTATACACAATCAAACATAAATTTCACAATAAAACAACAATGCAGTACAAGGCTACGCGAGTACGCAGCGGCAAATATACGCAGCGAATTTAACATTGATCTGTGACTGCATACAATGAAATGTCGATCGTTTGAACACATTTATATATAAATAAATAGAAGGTAGTAGATTTGCTGTTTCCCAAACTTTGTTTTTGGCGGATGCACTTTGTGCCGTGCCATAAGTAAAAAAAAAAAGGTAGTTGATTGATTGACTGACTGACTGACTGACAGCACAGAAGTAACCGCTGAATCTAATCTGTACCTAAATCTCTGTTTCTTATTTTATATTTTATAGTATATACTTAAACTTATATAATTATTGTGTAAATACAGATAAATTTTGAATAAAAAAATAACTTAGATTTGGAACAGCTGTTTATGTGATATTATATTTGCTAAGTATATTCTATCACGATTAACACATCATTAGTTGCGTTCACAGCACAATACAGATGATGCAAGCTAACATATTATTATGATAGAGAACTTAATTATAACTACATGTAACACTATTATTGTCAAATTTCGTATATTGCTTTTCATATAATACTTTTACGTCCATTTAAAAGGCACACTGACATTTGAGAAACATTATGTTTGATTTGAAATAAAACATATAATTCAAATCAGTCAAAATTGTATATTAAAAGCGTAATATATAAAATATAAAAATCTACAAATTATAATAAATATAAAAGCTACATAATTTTGTATAAGGGAACATAAAACGTCTTTTATAAGGCACTAACAGGCATGTGTTTTAATCTATACATTTTATATAATATAAAGCAAAAATACCAAAAATAATGCATTCCGTTCAGTAAATTAAAAAAATAAAAACACTATACTCGTTCTAATTACTGTTTTTTTTTTTTTTTTATTTGTAAATATGATAATCGTGATAATTGTGATAAAATATACAATGGTTGAAAAATATATATACTGTTTTACAAATATGAAATAATAAAGCATCAGTTTCTCAATGTCTGCGATATGTCTGGTCCCCGAATGTCTTAAACCAATAGTTTGTGACTGTCAACACATCAACAGGAATGTATCGCTTATATACTAAAAGTAAATACTTATACAATGAGTAAAAAGTGTAAACCGACCAACCGTCATAACGCTGTACGAACAGTGCGAATTGCGTGAGAAATATATAGAAAAATACACACTTACTACAATGCCCACATTTCGCCGAGCATGTTAGAATTTACTAGTAAATCATTAAATAGAAGATTTATAAATCAATATTAAAACTTATAATTGGTCGGTTAATAATGTATTTGATTAAAACATGTTCTGTAATGTATATAAATATCACAAACACATGTTAAAACTCGTAATTATCTAAAAAATAACAAATGAAACTGTAAATTTATAATATACCGAATAACGGTAAGTATATATAAAAGAAGGCACGATTTTAACAACTCCCCGACTTTACTCCGCCCGCCACTAGTATATATTGCAATATATATATATATATATATATATATATATATATATATATATATATACAAACTGGCAAATTTTGGTGCTACATTCTTATAGTTATGATATACAATTATAAACTGTGATACTATATTGTATATATTGTAAATAAAGTTCTAATTTCGCGTAATTCACAATTTGGTGCTATGCAGAAGCGTAAAATAGTTTTATAATATCACTATTTCTGTTTGTATCGTATTATTTTGTTGTGATAAACTAAAATTTTTAAAAACTGATATTTTCTAATTAGCTCAGGCGCCTCAAATGCAAATAAGAGACAAAAACACAAAATGACTTACGCGAAATTAGAACCAAATAACGATATTACTTTACCGTGATCATGTATACAAAGACATTATTACTCTGATAAGAAAACAATGTTCAATCAACAAGAATCATTAAGAAATACACAATGTACTTTGAAATAAGTATTTTTATAGTAAATCCCGTATTACGAATGACCGATTTGCTTATTAGAAATTGCGATTTAATATTAAAAATACAGGTTGAAATCATTGGGCGTATTAAAAATTAAGAAAGTAACCGAGTACATTAGAACTAGAATGAAATGTCAAGCGATGAGCCGTCCCTGTTTGGGGACACAAATTTAATGTGCATAATTTTTCTTTAACTTATTTATTTTATACATAAAAATTACTTTTAATTTATTTCAAAAAAACTATTGAGTTTAATCTGGAATGTCCTAAAAAGTTAGTCTGGAATGTTCAATGAACAATTTAGTTTAGTGTGGAATGTCCAAAAAGTATTAAATTTAGTTCGGAACCTCCGAAAACTACTAAGTTTAGTTTAGAATGTCCAAAAACTACCAAGTTTAGTTTGGGATGTCCAAAAACTACCAAGTTTAGTTTAGGATGTCCAAAAACTACCAAGTTTAGTTTGGAATGTCCAGAAACTAGCAAGTTTATTCTAAAACTTCCGAAAACTTTAAAGTTTAGTCTGGAATGTCCAAAAAGAATTTAATTTAGTTTGGAATGCCCAATAACCTATCGAGATTTTACTGGAATACGATCTATTCGTTTGGAATATCCATAAATAATAGAGTTTAGTCTGGAATGTCTAAAAATAATTGAGCTACGTCTGGAATATCAAAAATTTCGGTCCTAATGTATCCACTAGGGTATTCTTTATTTCAATACACCCAACAACCTCATTTTCGCCCTGTATATTATCAACATATTAAATTTAGGGGATAAAAACATCCCGTTCTGCTTAAGACTATTATTATTGGCTTAACATAATTACATGTGACTCTGCGGCCGTTTCTTCCGACTGAAGAGGCCGCCGAACACGCCCTTCTTGTCTTTCTTCTCTTTCGTAACACCACTCACGGACAACTCGGACTCGCCTGAGGACCTGTAGAGGAAATTTGCCTATAGAAATACCTAGCGGAGTTATACTGGGAGATATGTTCGGGGAGGAATGAGTAGCATTTTAAATTATTTATTTCATTTATTTACACTTAATTACACCAGTTCCAAATAATAATAAATTTGCTTGGCCACCTCCGCTCCATTCGTGTTTCAACCGTGAAGCAGTTGTGTTTGCATAACTGTGTTTCGGTTTGAAGGTTGAGATATGGCAGTAAATTTACACGGTACAGAGGAATAACACCTGAGTCCTAGGAAATGGCAACGCATGGGGGGTATCATGAGCGAAACAGTATACTCGTACTTTGTTACGTACATGGTACTGTTCATGTCTATAGGCGACGGTTACCCCTTTCCATCAGGTGGGTCGTCAGATTGTTTGCCATTCTAAATTGCATTTTTTTTAATTGTCTTACCTGGATGCTGGTCTCTGGTCGAGCGCGGGCGAGCCGCCGCTGCCGGCGATTGACGCTGGCCGCGTGCCACTGTTGTTAGCGTACGCTGCTGAATTGAAAGCTAAGCTTTAGAATTCTTACGTCATTTAGAATTATTCAACTAATTTAGAATTTTAAATACACTATTGGGACTTAACGCGATAGAAAATGTTTTGTCCTGTCGTGACCACGACGTGGTGCAATCCACATCGAAACGTCGGCAATGAAGAAGTAGGTATGTAGGTACTATTTACTTGTAAACATTTTTGGTTGCGTTAAGTCCCGATTGTGTATTTAAAATATGTGTAAACAACACGAAAATTAAAAATTAAATAAATTAAATTTTGGTACATTTGAATGATTCTAAATGCAGCAAAGTGATGCAAAAATTAATTGGAAGGGGTTTGAGCTTGGTCGTAGCTGGGGGGAGGGGATCATTGAAGGACAATGCCCTACCTTAAAATGAAAGGCCACAAGAAAATTTGACAGATTTGTTTTTTCGAAGTCTTTCGAAGAATTATGACTTCTGTCCTACCAAATAGTTCTTTTGCCCTATCTTAAACTTGGATCTAGCTACGGCCCTGGCTTTGTGGACTTGCGTACAGACTTGTTGACGTCGTATTTCTTTTGTAGTATCTACTGATCATATTATTTCTATTTTAAACACAATTTTTTTATCTTTTTTTTTTTTTTTTTTTTTGAGGTGTAGAGATATTTGAAAATAGAATTCTATAATAATCGTCATTTAACAAAGAACTCAAAAATTATATTTAAATACAAAAATTGTACTCTTTCTCACTTTTTGTTGTAAATAAATATTATTATTATATCTTTTAAAATATATCATTATTATGAATAAAAGATCATTTAAAATAACGCCAACTTCACCCAAACCCCTTTAGAAAAGGAACAAAATAGACTGTACGATTTTATTTACTTTGCGTAATTTAGAAATCATTCATTTTGCATTTATTATCTAAAAAAAAAAATTAAAACTATTCGTATACTAATATCTACATAAATCCCACACACCAAACCACTAAAAAGCGACAGGACACAATAAAAAAAAAAATAAGCAAACGATACAAACATAACCATTCTCATTATATTTAATAATATACAATTCTTAGATTATATAGACAGAGCATCGAGCCTCAAAAACGGGTCAACTTTTCGTCAGCTAATTGTCAAGTTGGCTGACTCGTTTCCTTACCAGTGTTCTATATACTTACGCACACAATGCACCTTGACGTATCTATATTTAATTGTTTAATAAACAAAATTAGTTTTTACGCATTAAAAAGATGCAGAAATTATAAGACAAAATAAATATAGAAGTTATAAAGGAATCATTCATAACTATTTATCACGCAAAATTCTATAGAAAAGTTGACCCACTTTTCTCGAAGCATTTGTATGGCATAAGACACTCTATCTAATATATATATATATTCAAGCATACAATATAAAAGCACATCAAACAACTGCAGAATAACTACACAATAAAATAAGCTGAAAGGAATAGTACAAACTAAATATATCCAAATAATAGTAGAATTACAAGGAAGAAAGAATATTCCATTGCATTAAAGATACTTTTATATTTTTAACATATGTTACTATAGTGTACATTATGGGTGGGAAATATATAGCAATATCTATAAATTTTAGTTACAATATCTATATACTTGGTCCAATAACGAATACGTTTAAAGTCTGTTATCCAAAAAATCATATTTAGATAACAGACTTTTAATATATTCGAAAATAGATATCCGACCGATATGGGCGATATCGAAATGTGTGATGACCATTTTCCCGCCATCAGTGTGCAGAGGAATCCGATATATAGATATTGGATCGGTATCCATATATCCACGTCTAATGTGCTTTTAAAAAAAAATCACACATTCTCATTATGCCAATGAAAAGACAGAGGAAAAAAAAATGGAAATTATTCGATTATTTTGTAATTTTATTTTTATATTTATCGAAATATAAAAGTATCTTTGAATTGATTTGAAATAAAAGTCCTTTTAAGAGAGAAATATTAACCAACTAATAAAAAGGAGTTTATAATATGATTATTTATGATTGGCATTGATAAATATTATATTTATATTCTTCTTCTTTGCAATAAAGCTTTATAAAACACACACATAAACAAGCGAAGCCACAAAACAATATATAGCGACAGTAAACACATATAAATAATACAGAGTCGTACACTGGACCCGGTGTAACACGTATAGTAGGTGGCTCGATCCTGAGCGCGCCATAAATAAGATAATTCGACGATTAAAAATTTAGAATTCTTAATTTAAAATTCTTAATAACATTATACCTATTACAAGCAGGAAAAGAAATATATATAAATGGCGGTGAAATAATTGGCGTATAGTATAAACACATGGTCTATTTTGTAATCACGTTTAAGTTGAAACTCAAAACCAAACAAAACCAAGATGGGATATACAGATTTTTTTAATATTATATATTTCTGCTTTTGGTAAAGTGAGGCTGAGAGTAGATTATTTCAAAGATTAATTGTCAAATAACACTGGGACCAATTCTATTTATTATATTTAGTGATAGATTTAGAGAAATTGCGCCTTAAAATCGACCTCTTTAGAAAAAATATTTACTCAATAGACAAAATAGACATGTGATTACACATTTATCATAAATTATAAAATTGCCAATTAAAAAATACGAAGGTTTCTTTTATTTAAATAAAAATATATTTAAATGCTATAACTTTCAAGGTATGGAGCAAAATTTGAAGAAAGAAAGAGCTTAAGTATAGAAAGCTGAGCATTTTCTGTCAAAACAGAGGATTCCCACACGAATACAAGGTAATATATTTTAAAACATTTACAGACAATGTAACAAAGAATGAGTATTTGAAATAATATCATAAATTTACTAAGTACATTTAGAATTCTAAATATTTCCCTTTTACAGTTACATAATTCTAAATTTAATTTAGAATTCAATGACTACAATATAACAAAGTATAAGTACTTTAAATAAAAACATAGAAAATACATTTAGAATTCTGAATATTCCCCTTTTAGTTCCATAATTCTAAATTTAATTTAGAATTCCATGACTAAATTAGTTTCCAACTGTTTTCGTGTGAGAAACTCTTCACAAATTGGGCTGTCGTTATACAGTAAAATAAAAGTACAGATTGTAGCGGTAGTACGTAATAACATTTGAAATGATTTGATGATTCTTTTTTTAAATGAACGAGTCGAAATTGAAGTAGATATATTTGAAAATCTAGAATTTTCTACGTATATAAATTGCTAGAAGATTATTAATAAGGGATTTCTATGCAAAGAACCAAGCTAAGCTGATCAATTCTTCTAGGTCAATAATCACAGACTAAAGAACTACCAGTGTTCCAATGGACATGCGTCCCGATGGCGTCATATAATCGTTTGGTACATATCAAATGCGTTGGGTCACTGGTCGTTTTTTACACTGTGGTATCGGTACTGTAGAAATATAAAAGTTTTTACTTAATATCTTCACGACTGTAACCTCTAACGGGGTAGTCAGAGTCTTCTGTCGATGTTGCTGTTGTGTCTGTCCACTGCTGAACATAGGCCTTTTCCTATTGGGTGATTTTGCCTGTAGTTGCCACGCTTGGCAGGCGGGTTGGCAACCGCAGTTAGGCTTAGTGACGTTTTAAGAGGGACGCTGCTACCCACCCCTCGACCGTTAAGTTCCCTTAGTCGCCTTATACAACACCCACGGGATAGGAAATGGTCCATTCTATGCCGGGACCACACGGCAATTTAAATAATAATACAGAGTGAAAATGAGATGGTTAGCAGTTGGTAAAATTAAAAACCTACCTATACTGAAAATGGCAGGTCATACATGAATGACGTATGTATGGGACATTCAAAACTTTGTGCTTTTCATTCAACATGTACAATTTAAATTCAATTAGTAATATTATTTAGGATTTAAATACTACTAAATTTAGATTTAAATAATATGTATGTATATGTGTATGTATGTGTATGTGTGTGTATGTATGTATGTATGTATGTATATATATATATATATATATATATATATAATGAGTAGGGATAATATTTATATTATTATATGTATCACATCTCCATATTTAGAACTAACAAAATTTTTCATCGTGCCTCCCACCAAATTGTTTAGAATTACTCCTCTCCATCCAGAGGTTGGCTGGAAGAGATCGCTCTTAGCGATAAGGTCGCCCATTGTTCTCTCATTGTGATTATTTCTTGTAATTATTTATATTTATAATAAGTTTACTATTGTAATCTTTTGGAGGAAACAATAAAGAGTATCTATCTACTACACTACGCGTCCAAATAGTGAGTACTTTATGTTTTCAAGGCCGGGGATATGGTGCAGACGAGTGGGGAAAATTATTACATTTCTGATGCGACTTCAAAAAGAAGCAGATTCTCATTTCAGTTGTATTTTTTTACAGTTTGTCGCCTCATAACACCATCGTTCGATTTAAAAAAATTCTAATTCTTAAATCTTAATTTTATTTGACCCACATTTTTATAGATAATTTAAGATTTTCATAAAAAAAAACTGACTTTAATCGTGGCCAAACCAGTTATTTTTATTTCAAAACTAAACCACTGAACCGTTTTTGATAAAATTTCTACACGACCAATCTGTAAGTATACACTTTCGGATAAAAAAAGAATTAACCAAATCGGTTCACAACTGACTGAGTAATGAGGTGACAAACGTAAAGACAACCGAACTGACAGCCTCTTTTGGAAGTCAATTGAAAATGTTTAATTTCACTGGTAGAATTTCAAAGGACGCCGTCTAATACTGATCTCACCCTGTATTTTGTAAAATCTAGAATGTTCTACAAGGATTAATTGCTAGAAGAGTATTAATAAGAGAGTAAATAACACGCGAAGAAGGAAACCAAGCTAAGCTGAAAGCGTCAACTCTGACTGACCAAGTTCGCTTGCGGTATAAAAATGCGATGTAGTCTCCACATTCTGCCAGTTATTGTTCGGCCTCTCGGTGTACGTGTTCCTGTTACCGTCTCTCCCTTGGTAACTAGTGGTCATCCTTTGCTGGTAGCTGTTCACCAGGGCCGTTACCGACTGCTTCTCGGGCTGCGAACGGTCGTAGCCTCTCTCTGATATGGACTGGCCTCGTTCCGTCCCATGTCTTTCGGTGATGGACTGCATTCGCTCCGTAATAGATTGTCCTCGATCAGATATTGTCTGGCCTCTTTCGGAGATGGAGTGTCCTCGATCGGAGATCGACTGGCCTCTTTCGGAATTGGAGTGTCCACGATCGGAGATCGACTGGCCTCTTTCGGAATTGGAGTGGCCTCTTTCGAGAACGGGTTTGCCTCTTTCGGTTGAGTGGCCTCGTTCAGTGGGCGCCCGTTCTGGTAGCGCCGGGGCGCGTTCCGGTACTGATGGGCGGTCCGGTATAGCGGGGGCGCGATCTGGCGGCCCGGACGAAGGTAATGGCGGTGCTTCGTTGGCGGCTAGTTGGGGATTTAATATTTTGAAACTGTGTTTATGTGATTTATATATTTTACATATTTATTTATACGTATAGTGTAAAAATACTATTTCTGGACCATTTTTTTTTTTATTTTACATACATTTTTTCCATTTTTTTTTGCATTTTAAGAATTCCTTATTTCTTCCAAATATACTATTTAATAATACATAAATCACACAGACATACGTTTAGTTGAACAGAACAATAACTAATTCTGTATGTACATTTGGAACCGAGTCTCATGCGGACAATACAAACATACAAGCGACTTCACAAACATGCATGCGTACATGGAACGGATCAATTTTATAATTTCACATCCTTATTCATTCATTCGTTCACTTAATTTTATCATTATTTAATGAATAAGATCTCAGGACAAGTATCCAACTTGCTTGTTTTTTATACTACTATGCTGGCAAAGAAGCATACGGCCCGTCTGATGGTGAACGGGGTTACCGTAGCCTATGAACGTCTGCAGTACTAGAAATGTCACGTGCGCGTTACCGATCCTGAAGATACCTTAATATAACTTTTTTGAAGAACCCCATGCTGTGGTCTGTAGGGAAAATCTCAAAAAAAATATATTTATATATATATATATATATATGTATATATATTTTTGAATTTCAATTAGAAACCGATATTGATGATTCTCTATTCACAATCGTCATTCTAAATGCCTAAATTGCTGGTAGAAGACTAAAACGGTGTTTAAAAACAACAAAAAAAAAAAATTACCTGCCTATTGTTAAGAAAAAAAAAACGAAAATTAATCACAGATTAGAAATAATTTCAAACATTTTTTAATTGTATTTTTTTTTTATAAATCTACTGTCAGTAGTAACAGTTCGGAGTGCAAATTTATCTGAGAACGACGGACGAGACGCGAGGAAGACAGCTGTTGCTTTTTTTTTTACAAATAAAGTTAATTTTACAATTGCTTCGTGTCAATACAGTCTAGAGCAATGTTTCCCAACCATTTTTTGTGCCATGCCCCACTTGGATCTTTCTAAAATTTTTATGTCCCCGCACATAATTTTTCCCGACAAAGTTTACTTGACGACTCTAATCGCCCAGTTGATATTTTGGTAACGTCAAACGAAATTGTACCTAATAAATATTTACAGCATTTTTTTATAAACTTTTTTTTGTTAAATTTGTCACCGATTGCATTTAAATGGCCCGGAGCAAGAGGGTTAAAATCACTGAGTCCATTTTTTAATTCCCCCCCCCCCCCTTAACTATCAAATTCCTGAGGGGCGCGGGCCCCACGTTGGGAAATACCGCTCTAGAGTGATTTTTGTTGCATGTTGTTAAGAGAGCGCCTGGCTGAGGACCAGCGCTGTGCAGCTGTACACGCTGCACTGGGACACTGACAGCATCAGCCGAGCCAGTTCCTCTTGCCTGATACGGGACACTACCTACATATGTACTATTTTCTGTATTTTCTACTGTAATTATGTGTTTTTCTGACAATAAATCTATTCGCCTAGTTTATGAGTAAATACTAACCGTCCTTCTGCGAGCGTATGAACTCTATGCTGAGGTCGCGTCCGTTGGAGAACCGCGAGCGGCCCCAGCCACCGGCCGGCTCCGAGTTCCTGCACACGTGAGGGAATCGTCAGAAAAAGGGTCTGTCATCCCCCTGAAGGGGGGGGGGGGAGGGAGATGTGATTGTTAATTTTTTTTATACAACTTAGAATGGCAAACAAGCTGACGACCCACCTTATGGAAAGTCCGTCGCCTATAGACATGAGCAGTACTATGGACATAACAGAGTATACTGTTTCGCCCATGATACCCCTTATGCGTTGCCATTCCTGACGACTCAGGTGTTATTCCTCCGTACCCAGTAAATTCACTGCCCCATCTCATATCCCAACCTTCAAACCGAAACACAGCCATGCAAGCACAACTGCATCACGGTAGAAACACGAATGGGACAGAGGTGGCCAAGCAAACGACTTTTGCACAAAGTCTCCCTATGGTTACAACCCTGTTAGATCGACCTATACGTGGTCCCTCCTGGGTACCAACATCCTGAATTTTAGATGTATTAATCACGATGGACCAACAGACCTGTCTTCTCATCCTCACCTATCACCACTTAAATATTATAATTTGTATATTTATAGAGGACGGTTACCACTTACCAACAGGCGGGCCGTCTGCTTAACCTACAATAACGTCTAAGTTACCTTAATTCCAAGTTGCATAAAAATGACAATAGTGTAGACGGTACCTGAGTATCACGTCGGTGGCGTCCTCTTGCGACGATTGCCGCGGCGGCAGCGAGGGCAGCACCGTCGACTCTGTACAAATAAAAAAAAATCACAGTTGGTCACTTTTTTACTACCATCTTATTAATAAAAACTGAAGCCTCCTACAAATCTGTTTGAACTATTAAATTGCCTTCTTTTTTTTACAACACAGGGGGCAAACGAGCACGCGGCTCACCTGATGGTAAGTGACTACCGCCGCCCATGGTCACCCACAACACCAGCGGCATTGCAGGTGTGCTGCCGGCCTTATAAAAGGGAATATGCTCTTTCATGTTTCTGCTATTCTGCATTCGTGTTTCTACCGTGAAGCAGTTGTGTTTGCATGGCTGTGTTTCGGTTTGAAGGGTGGAATATGGCGTGAATTTACAGGGTACAGAGGAATAACACCTGAGTCCTCAGGAATGGCAACGCATGTGGGGTATCATGGGCGAAACAGTATACTCTGTTATGTCCATGGTATTGGTCATGTCTATGGGCGACCGTTACCACTTTCCATCAGGTGGGCCGTAAGCTTGTTTGCCATTCTAAGTTGTATAAAAGAAAGTAACTTCATTTCAGTTCCAGCGTTAAGAGTCAAAGTAACTCACCTATATTCCTGTCGTTCCTCTCTGGAGTGGTGCTCGCCCGTTTCTGACTATTCCTATGCTCTTGTAATATTTCCGTTTGGGTGCGCGGCTTGCGTCGAGGTTCCGGTGTGGACTCCGTCGATGATGATGATGACGCGTTCCTGGGGATTCAGAATGGTATGCAACCATGAGATGCAATTGAAATTAAAATATTTTGATTTTTGTGGAAGAAACCATTATGTTGATTTTTTTTTTATATCAACTACAGTGCATGTGGTAGTTGCTCAGGTATTAGATCAAGTTTATGGAATTAGTTTTTCTATATTGTAGATTTTTTCTAAGAAACTGTTTATAGTAAAACATTACATACGTTATTTTTTTAAGCTTCGGTGAGTTATGTTGTTTAAAATGATTGTCATTCTGTGTTTCGGAGTGTACATGCTCCCATACAAGTCATTGTGCAGTCAGCCACATCAGAAGCCTTTATGTATAAGAAAGGCGGTCTGGAGACTTGTCGCAACTCATGAGAGGTACCATGAGTATCACAGTGTATTCCGAGGATTACCACTTTCTATCAGGTGGACTGCTAACTTGTTTATCTTTATTTTTTATAAACTTACTCGTGAAGCCGCCTCTTCAACTCAGCAGTGGGAGACTCTGAGGCTGGTGAGTATGGAGTTAGCTGCAGCTCCGGCGGCAGCTGCGCGTGGAAGGCCAGCTTGGCCACCCACTCGTCCATCAGCTCCTTGCTGCTGCAGGCGAACAGGTACTCCGCCCCGTCAGCGCACACCAGCCGGAACACGTTCGCGCGCTTCGTGTAATCACTGGCTCTTTCGCAGCGAGCCTGTACATTAAAAAAAAAACATATTGTTACCCTTAACGTGGTAAATTAACTATTACAATATTTTCTCCCTTTCTTTCAACTTGAAAATTGGTGACAATGGAATGGTAACCCCGCCTGCGCTATCGGTATATACCGGCGGGGCACCAGTGAGGGATGATAGGTGAGGATGAAAGCTGGGTAATTAGCCCACTATGACGGATTTACCAGTCGAGGGATGGCCAGCAGCGTTCTTCTTAAAACATCCAAACCTAACTGCGGTTACCAACCTGCCTGGTAAGCGTAGTCAGCTACCAGCAATATCCTTCTTACGGAGGAGGCCTATGCCCAGCAGTGGACGGCTAACGTCTCATATTACAACGACAACTTGATAGGCAATTAATTGATAGATGTTAGACCAGTACGGAAACAGTCTAGGACCCCCCCCCCCCACCACCCCACCTCTACTAGATGGGGTGACGACCTCACATGCAACAAATGCATTGCAGGGAATCAGTGGATGTAGGTGGTTCAGGACCTTTCCTTATGGCAGTCTATGGGGGAGGCTTATGTCCAGCAGTGGACGGATAATGGTTGATATGAGATGAAGATGAGAACCCATTACTCACTTCCTCCGCATCATTCTCCACAAAAATATTATCTCTGTACCCTGTAAATTCACTGCCATATCCCACCCTTCAAACCGAAACACAGCCATGCAAACACAACTGCTTCACGGTTGAAACACGAAGGGGACAGAGGTGGCCAAGCAGAACAGCTTTTTGCAGTCTCCCTTTGGTCATTTCAAATTAAAAAAAAAAATGAAAGCGCAACTTACGTTGAGTATGGCGACTGGTGGGGCGGTGGCCTTGGCGTTGGCGAAGTCGGTCTCGTCCTTGAAGAAACAGAGCAGCTGTCCGCACAGCACCGAGTAGTAGCCGCGCCACGACCGCACCGTCGCTCGCTTGCCGCCGCAGCCTGCCTCCTGCTTGCGCTCCAGGTAGCCTGTCAGGGAGAAACCAAGCATATACTCTTCCACCATTCAGGCTATCGAGCACTGAAATGCTTCAGCCTTTGGCATTAGCGACTTGGAACTACTTCATACAGTTACGCTGCAGTACTGTCCACTGCTGTACATAGGCCTTCCTCAACAGGGAGGGTTTTGCAAGTAGTTGCCACGCATGGCAGGCGGGTTGGCAACCGCAGTTTGGCTTTTAGAGATGTTTTAAAAGGGACGCTGCTACCCATCCCTCGCCCTCCCTTAGTCGCCTCTTACGACACTCACGGAAAAGGAAGGGATGGCCTATTCTATGCCGGGACCACACGAAACCATAACGGGTTAATAACCTTACTTCCTAATCCATTATCATAAATGTGCAAATTTGGTTGTTCATTATCTCTTAGCACCTTAGCTAAACCAATCACTATAGGGGGGAAAGGGATTGTTAGTAATGGGGTCTAATTGACCCATGGCCAGCAATATACTCTGTCAGGTCGAACTCTACGCGGTTCCGCCTGGAAACCATCGTAGTTAACCGTAGTGGAATTCGTCACGATGGGCTAACTGCCCTGTTTTCATCCTCGCCTATCATCTATCACTGGTACCTCACCAGCGTATACCGATAGCGTGACGGAGTTACCATTTCACTATGAAATTTGATATGCAAGATATAAAATGGTCTCGGCAAAGAATGGGCCACCTCTTCCTTTCCCGTAGGTATCGAAGGAGGCGACTAAGGGAACTCAATGATACAGAGATACAGCAGCGTCCCTCTTGAAAGATCACCAAAGCTTAATTGCAGTTGCCAACTCGGCTGCCAAGTGTGGTAACTCCTGGCAAAGCTCTCCTTTTAGAAGAGGCCTATATTCAGCAGTGGGCTCTTAACGACTGATATGGTGATGTCAGTGTGTAATCATGGGGAGGAGCTTGGGAGTAAGATTTAGTTAACAAACAATGCTTGCCTTCTATTTCAACGGGCGGCAGCTTGTCGACGTCGGCGCGGTGCCGCCTGAAGCTCTGCGTGCGGCGCCGGGTCGTGAACGACGGCGTCCGCTTCGGGGTCTTCATCACCTGCGAGCGAAACCAGCTTTCAACTTGCAACATACGTTGTTTACTAAAGAGGATGGACATCGGGCAGGCGGCTGGTCGTGAAACCAAAATTTATCTTTTTGGATCTATCTATCTATCCTATTTAAGAGCTGCTCCCTTGTCGGTGGAGCTCTTGCCACTCACTACGATTGTCAGCGAGCCTCTTCACCTCTTGATACGACACGACACCTACTCCTTCCTTGATCTGCCTGCTGTAACTATGCCTCGGCCTCCCTCTCCCCCTCCTTCCTTCTATCTTACCTTCTATTATAATGTTCACAAGTTCGTCTTGTCGTATCAAGTGTCCCAACATTTTCTCCCTTCTATCCTCAATAGTTCTTATAATTTGTCTCTTTTCCTTAACTCTAAGTTTAAGTTTATTTATTATTTCTTATTGCAATATTTTTACATGGAAGCGAAAGGGATTGTTAGCAATGGAGTTTGACAGCCCTATTGCTAAGTCGACCTCAACATGGCTCCCCCTAGAAACCGTCGTGAACAATTCTTGTTGAATTCGTCACGATGAGCTAACTGACCTGCTTTCACCCTCACCTATCATCCTTCACTGGTGCTCCGCCAGCGTATCCCGTTAGCGCAGGCGGGGTTACCATACCATTTTCACCCATACAAAAAAAAAAACAAAAAAAAAGGAATGGGGACCCCTGTGTTAAGCGATGGTGACGGGTGATGATGACGAGGTACTCACGCTCATGCTCTCGGCGCGCTTCACCTCGTGCTTGGGCAGGCGGTCGAACTGCGGCGCCGGCGACAGCGTCTCGGGCGACGGCGGCGCCGCGCCGCGCTCCGCCTGCACGGGAACAACCATCACAATCGGCACACAGTTTTACATTACATCTTTTTTCAAAATTAATACCAATAACAAAAAATAAAAAAGGTTAAGAAGTCCCTTCAGGGTCGGCAAAGCGCGTGAAATGTCCGTACTAATGCAGGCGTTACATAGGTTACGGTGACCGCTCACCATCAGGCGGGCCGTATGCTTGTTTGCCACCTCAGTGGTATTAAAAAACTTAAAAAATTTTAAAGTGGCGTACATACGACGTATCAGAATGAAACATACACCAGGTTTTAAGCTAAACTTTTACAGAAACTTAGGTGAGGCATTGTCAGACAATCAACTGTGAAAACTGCATTCAATTTGCAGTAGATTTCGCTTGGTATCCAAACAAACATACAGAGAGACAAAACTTCTAAAAATTCGACTTCATTTACTCGTGTTACGAGCCGTGACATCATCTCTTAGCTCTCCCCTCCTGGCCTGAAGGCCGTACCTCCGGCGGGTGTCCAGGCGGCGCCTCCCGCCGCCGCTGCTCGGCCAGCCTCTCCACCTCGCGGCGCCGCACCAGCTCCAGTCTCTCCGCCTCCTGCCGCTCGGCCGACCGCTTCCGCGCCTCCGCTTCTTCGTCCTTCTGGTCCTTGAACGCCTTCTCCACCTGCCCGATAACATTTTAAATGTAATCTTTTGGAGTGGGGGGAAAGGGATTGTTAGTAATGGGCTCTAACTGACCCATTGCTAAGTATACACCCTATCAGGTCCACCTCCACGTGGTTCCCTCTGGAAACCATTTTGGTAAATTTTAATGCAATTCGTCACGGTGGGCCAACTGACCTGCTTTCATCCTCACCTATCACCCCTCACTGGTGCCCCGCCAGCATATACCGATAGCGTAGGCGGGGTTACCATTTTATTATCATTTATTAAAAAAAATCTTTTGGAGCCATTTAGTAAAGAGAGAGGCACAAAAAACCAAATTAAGCCGTGTGGCAGAAGTAAACTCGCATCCTGCGATGTTGGATTCTAACATGCTCAGCAAAATGTAGGTAAGTTAAATATTTCGTTCACCACAACAGCCGACAGATGGCTCTGACTGAAGGAGAAGGAATGGTAGCTAGCAATATAACATGTGAAGTATTTCCTTCACACGATGTCTGAAGGTAACTATCCTGGTTAATTTCTGGTGAACTCACCAAGATAGGCCAACTGACCTGCTTTCATCCTCACCTTAACCAGCAGTGGACAGCTAATGGCTAATACAACATATGGTAGAGTTATTACTTAAACTCTTTCCATCCTGAGGGTCAGGAGATGCGTGCTGCCTCCGGCATTCAGCGGCCATCAGCCTTATTAATCGCCGCATACTCACAAGTGTGATCCGCTTGAGGGCGTTGAACTTGTCCTTCTGCGACTCGATGGTCTCCTCGAGGTCGCGGTGCTTGTTGATCAGCTCCTCCACCTGCGACACGCTGTCGCCGTACTTGCCGTCGCGCACCAGCGGCACCCTGCGGCGGAATGAGGAATTACAGGTAAAAAATACAAGAATCCGGCTCAAAGGACCAATAAAATAAATTACCAATAGAAGCGAATTGTATATGAAAATTTTTTTTCTTCAATTATTATTATTCTTAGAAGAATATGGTTTTCGAGGTTTTCCCAAGAAACTACAGCATGGGGTTCTTCAAAAGGGGGGTAAAGAGGTTTCTTCAGGGTCGGCGACGCGCGCGTAATACCTCTGGTATTGCAGGTGTTCATAGGCTACGGTAACCACTTATCATCAGGTGTGCCGTATGCTTGTTTGCCACCTCAGTGGTATAAAAAAAAATCAGCTACAGGGACTTTCCTACTGCAACACTGCTAATAGTACTGTCTGGTCGACCTCCACGCAGTTCTAGAAATCATCATGGTTAATTCCTGGTGAATTGGTTATGATGAGCCAACTGCTCCAACTTCATCCTCACCTGTCATCGTCGGTGCCTCGCCAGCCTACACCAATAGCGCGGGAGGGGACACCATTCCATTATTATACTCATATAATACCCTTAAATACGGCGAAGAGACCCTAAAATAAAATACGTCTATATTATCCAGTTCTCTGAATTTCAAATCTGGAAAAACTGCGTTAGAATGTACTACATAGGCGATCTAGAAAATCCCGACTCCAGAGGGCGCTACCCTCACACGACTAGTCGTAGTGGTGGTAGCTGACCTGTTGGTAATCCAGGCGTCCAGTGCGTCCGCGTCCCGCTTGAAGACGAGCGCGTCTAGGTGTTGTTCGTAGATGGTGGCTCTTGCAGCCCAGGCCGAGTCCAGGGTCTGGCGGCGCGCGCGCAGCGTCGTCATGCGCTCCTCGATCTCCGACGACATGAAGTGGCCCTCGCGGACCAGCTTCTCGCCTGCGAGACCATGCATTGAATAACAGAACGAACAAGTTTGTTATTGAGTGAATAAATGAATGAAGGAAACTGATTCTTTAGATGCTGGCAACCCTCACTGGTGGCTATATTTCATACTTAACCACATGTTACCGTGAATATAAAAGAAGGGGTAGTTTACCCTTTGGTGTAAATTTTATTAAAAATCATAACAAGTTTACCAAATATATCAAAAGTTTTATTTATTCTCACCTGGCAACACTAGGCTTCGGATTTTAGACTAATAGAGAAAAAAATAGATGAACGAATAAATCCTATTAATAACTAATAATAATAATAATGAATAAATTCCATTCTATTCTAATATAGTAGCTCCATCTATTAGTGGTTCGTCGAACTCACTTCCGCGTCTGAAAAACCAACTCCAGGCGCATGCGTCGCGCGGACCAATTACAGATGGCGCCGCGTCTCTCACGCGCCGAAATGCTACCTCTAAACGTTAAACCTAACTTTGTTATTGGGATTTTATAATAAAAAAAACTATTTAAAGCAGTGTGCATGTTTTTCTAGAATCCCACGAAGCTAACCGAGTTAAAATATTATAAATACATACATACTAAAGATGGACAAATGGATGTTTCTTACTCTTTCAAGCAAAAACCACTGAAGAAACTTGAAAGAAGTTTGGTACATTTTTTTACAACACAGGTGGCAAACGAGCATGCGGCTCACCTGATGGTAAGTGACTACCGCCGCCCATGATCACCCACAACACCAGCGGCATTGCAGGTGTGCTGCCGGCCTTTTAAAAAGGAATATACTCTTTTCTTGAAGGTTATGTTGTCGTATCGGTTCGGAAATACTGCTGCTGGAAGTTGATTCCAAAGAGTGGTTGCGCGTGGAAGAAAGTGGAATGAGGTATGGGTTGTTTATATTGTAACATAGTACATAGAATACTTTATGAAACTGATTCACGCGAGCAAAGCCGCGGGATACAACTAGTGAGTGATTAAATCAGCCTTTCCCAAAGTGGGCGATAACGCCCCCTCGTGGGCGCTGCAGGCCTAAAGGGCGGTAGGAGACCCAGAAAAAAATGAGGGCGTCGTGTAGAAGCCGGGGAGGGGGGGGGGGGTTGTAATTAGAAGTAATAGTGATTTTTTATTAGGTGAAAAAATGGGGGCGCTAAATATTATAATTTATTCTCAAAGTGGGCAGTAGACAAAATAAGTTTGGGTACACCTGGATTAAATGAACGTATGAACAATACGTGAGCAGGCCATGGCCACGGGTACTCACCGTCGGCGTAGAGCGTGCGGAAGGCGTCGTCCTTGGCGAGGACCTCGACGTGCAGGTCGTGGTGGCGCGCCAGCAGCCGCTCGGCGCCCGCCACGTCCCGCGCCAGCTCGCCCGCCGTCACGCGCGCCACCATCTCGTTCGTCCACGCGCTGCACAGCACATGCATGCATCACAGTACGTCGACTCTACATCGACATCGCTAGCGAGGCCGCGAGACAGAATGAGACAACGACACCGGACCACTCATTCCAACTCACGGACTCGCTAGCGATGTCGAGTCCAGCGACGAATTCGCTTGCCACTTGTCTAGAACCCAGGCCCGCATGCCAACTACTGGCAAAACCCTCCTTATGGGGGGGGGGGGAAAGGGATTGTCAGTAATGGAGACTAAGAATCCCATTGCTAGCAATATATCCAACCAGGTCGACCTCCTTGCGATTCCCCCTGGAAACTATCATGGTTAATTCCTGATGAATTCATCATGATGGGCTAACTGGCCTGTTTTCATTCTCATCTATCACCCTTCACTGGTGCTCTGCTTGCGTATCCCGTTAGCGCAGGCGGGGTTACCATACCATTTTCACCAATAAAAAAAAAAAACTCCTTATGAGGGACGCTGTATCCAGCAATGGCTGACACAACAACTATTGAATGAATGAATGAATGGAAACTCTTTTATCGTTCCCTTCAAAGAACGATACAGATTCTAAAGATATGAACAATATGTACACAAACAAAATGGGTTAATTACATTACATAAAAGCAAGATAAAGAGGCAACAATAAGTTTCTTTTGTGCAACTTAGAATGGCAAACAAGCTGACGGCCCACCTGATGGAAAGTGGTAACCGTCGCCTATAGACATGAGCAGTACCGTGGACATAACAGGGCATAATGTTTCGCCCACGATACCCCGCATGCGTTGCCATTCCTGAGGACTCAGGTGTTATTCCTCTGTACCGTGTAAATTCACTGCCATATCGCACCCTTCAAACCGAAACACAGCCATGCAAACACAACTGCTTCACGGTAGAAACACGAATGGGACAGAGGTGCGATATGCGAATAATATTATGCCATATTTATCCTGCATGGCAAATGCGGGATCATTGATATAAACTCAAAATAAGAATGGCCCCAAAATAGACCCTTGAGGTACGCCCATTCCCACAAGCTATATATGAATGGCGGGAACGAGAGTTATGAATGGTGGATATGACAATGTATGTGTGTGCGTGTGTGTGTGTGTGACTCACAGCAGCTCCTGGTAGGTGCCGAAGTAGGCCTGCAGCTGCTCGGCCAGGTCGAGCTGCTGGTCGGCCTGGTCGGCTCGCTGCGTGAGCGCCTCCAGGGCCTCCGTCACGTCCTCCAGCTTCGCCGTCACGTGCTCCTTCGCGTCGGGGAACGCTTCGCCCAGGCTGACGAATAATTCACATGAGTATACTATTTATCGTGAAAGAAATACTTTTAAACAAGTAAACTTAAATTCTTATGAATCTACCGCCCTAGTCGAATATAGTTGAGCTTTCTTCGAGCTAATTTAACGTATTTTTATTTTTATTTTATTTTATACAAAAATCCACAGCTCTTAAAAAACAACTTAACATGCTAAGTCTCTTATGAATACTCGTACAGCCAATAACGGATTTTATTTATACAAACAAAAATTTTGATTCCAAAGCGAGGTAGGCAAGTTAGAATGGGCGTATGCAAGTAATACAAGTGCATGTATGAAAGAAACCATGTATGATAATGAGTGTCCATAAAGTTAGGTTAATTGATATACAAAATAATTAAAATCCATGTTGTTACAGTTCAAATATTGACGGCAATGATTAAGTAATACAAATTCATGGTCACCAATTGTAAACCGACAGTTATTTTTTTTTACAACACAGGGGGCAAACGAGTATACAACCACAACACCAGCGGCATTGCAGGTGTGCTGCCGGTCTTTTAAAAAGGAATATACTCTTTTCTTGGAGGTTACGATGTCGTATCGGTTCGGAAATACTGCTGCTGGAAGTTGATTCCAAAGAATGGTTGTGCGTGGAATAAAGTGCCTTGAAAAACGCACGGTGGACGATCGCCACTCATCCAGATGATTGGGATGAAACTTTAGTTTGTGAAGGGTTGTACGGTGGTGAAAATCAGCAGCAGGTATCAATCTGAACAATTCCTCAGAACACTCCCCATGATAAATTCGGTAGAAGATGCACAGAGATGCAACATCTCTGCGCAGTTTCAGTGGGTCAAGTCGAACAGTAAGGCGTTGACTATCAATAATTCGAGCCGCCCGACTTTGAATGCGGTCTAACGGAAGGAGTTGATACTGTGGCGCTCCTGCCCACAGGTGAGAACAGTATTCCATATGCGGCCTGACTTGAGCTTTATATAATTTCAGGCGGTGTTCCGGCATGAAATACCGTCTCACCCTATTCAGCACTCCTAACTTTTTGGAAGCTATCTTAGGCTTCTCCTCCAGATGACCCCAAAACTGGACGTCGGAAGATATATCAACGCCCAAAATTCCTAGACTCGATTTTTTATCAAGGGAAGTGCCCTGAAAGTGAGGAAATACGACAAACGGCATCTTTTTTGCGGTGAACGTGCAGACTTGTGTCTTCTTAGGGTTAAATTGGACAAGATTTTGTTCACCCCAAATCGAAACTTGATGGAGTGAAGTTTCGATTTCAGACACAAGTCTATTCCGGCACTCATCGGTATGTGCCCGCGAGACCTTTGCATGACCGGTATATAATGTATCTCCTGTACTGTCGTCTGCATAGCAATGAATATTACTGTTCTGTAACATATCATTGATATGCAGAAGAAACAGAGTCGGAGAGTACACAGCCTTGCGGGACACCAGCATTCACAGGTTTTAAATCAGAGCATGCTCCGTCGACTATGACCTTAATGCTACGTTCCTTGAGGAAACTGGCGACCCAAATGCACAGTCTCGCAGGCAACCCAAACGAAGGTAGCTTTGAAAGCAGTGCTCTATGCCACACTCGATCAAAGGCATTCGCAATATCCAGACCAACAGCTAAGGCTTCTCCCTTACTCTCGATTGTCACTGCCCATCGGTGTGTTAAGTAAGCTTAATGAAAGATCACAGGCCGAAAGTCCCTGTCGAAAACCGTACTGGCGATCACAGATCAGCCAGCGCTCTTCTAGGTACCGGAGCAGTTGACGGTCAATGATGGATTCCATAACCTTCGAGAAGTGATAGCTATGGGTCTATAGTTAGCCGGATCAGAGCGATCTCCCTTTTTAGGGATCGGATGTACCAGAGCAGTCTTCCAAAACTTTGGGACTATGCCCGATGAGTAGCAGAGCCGAAAAAGACGCGCAAGTATATAGTAATAATTTATCATAATTTTTGTGTGTTTATGAAACTACTAATAGTAAGATCTGCTCCCCAGTTCGGAATGCAATGTCAGGCCGAAAAGATTGGACAAGGAACTCAGCTGTTACTTTTTCAAGAAAGTTGAATTTTATAAACAATTTATTCTTTGAGCCGGTAACCGTCCACTGCTGACCATTGTTTCTAAATGAAATTTTCCCCTATTTAAATACACTATGGGGATGGCTTCTGTATGAATAAGACGACGTTTCGTTTTATTTTCTAATCCTATGTGGCATACCTGATCTGGCGTATCAAAATAATGATAGGGACAATAACGGGCTATTGTCCATTAAACAAACATTTATACACAATAGGAGCCACAGACAGCCCTCTATGTCGAGGCTGTTTCGACGCTGAAGAAACGGCTGCTCACGTAATCCTGGAATGTGAGGCTGTGGCCCATCAACGTTTAGAAATCCTCGGAACGGTGAGGTCGCTCCGTGAGGCCTGTGAAGATCCCAGGAAGCTTCTGCGCTTCTGGGCGGTGCTAGGTCGGCTGTACTAGCCACGATTCATACGCACAACGGCCTAAATGAGAGGCACATTTACAGAGTGGCGTACCTGGCGGCTTCCTGCTGCAGCGCGCGGTGCGCGGCGGCGATGGCGAGGAGGTCGGCCCGCAGCGCGCGCAGGCGGCGGCGCTGCGCGTGCAGCGCGTGCGGCGCCAGCAGCGGCGCGGGCCCGTCCGCGCGCCACAGCGCCTCCTTGCCGGCCACCCACGCCGCCGTCTCCTCCGCCGCGCGGTCGAACTCGTGCACGCGCCGCGCGCCCGCCAGCGCCTGCGCACACCCACCACTCGCGCACGTCACCACCATCCGGCTCCACGGACCAAACTTATTATCCTCATCCTACTCGGCTACTTACTGCATTTTACTCATATTTGTAAATTAACTCCAAGGACCAAATTCTCCGTCTCTGTCTTAAGTTTGAAGCACCCTCTGGTAAGTGTAAACTCACAAAAATTTATCGATCTGCCACTATACACATTTTAACTCTTATCTCTATTATTTATAACTACCATCCGGCTCAAAGGACCGAACCTCACTTATCTTCATTTACTGCCTAAACAGTGCATGTTTATGCAAGTCATTAATCCGCCACTGTTTTTTATTACAAAATACTTAGTACTATTATCCAGAACTGTAATCCGCCTCAAAGGATCAAAATATTATCCTCGTCCCTAACTAGTGCAAGTGTACACAGACCCTAAACATATTATTAACAAGTGTAACCCGGTCAGAAGGACCAAACTTGCAAGCTCACCTCTTGCCTGGCGAGCGCTAACTCGCGCAGGTCGTCCCAGAGGCCGCGCAAGTCGTCAACCCTCTGCCGCACGCGTTCACCTTCCGGCGCATTCTCTTCCAGCAGCGCCTGGCCTCCCTCGCACACCGCCTCGATGCGACCCTCGCTCGCTGGTTATAATAGACACAAATACCTGTTACTAATCTATTTTTACATTTTTTTATTATTTGGCAATCAGTGCTTAAAGATTATTAATTATATGGTAGGGTTTAACGGCCCCATACCAGCAATATACCCTGTCAAATCAACGTCCACCTGTTCTCCCATAGAAACCATCGTACTGAATTGCAGATGTATTCGTCACGGTAGGCTAACTGACCTGCCTTTTCATCCTCACCTATCTCCCTTCACTGGTGCCCTTCGGCGTATACCGTTACCGCAAGCAGGATTACCATTCCATTATCATCCATTAAAAAAAATGTTCTTTGCTTCCATTCTTCCCTATTCACAGTCATTTTCGAATTCACTCTCATTCTGGCCATATCAACATGGCAATCCTCAAAGTACACGAATAAAACACAGTACAGTGTGTCGACCGACCTTGCAGCTGCGCGAAGAAGTTGTCGAAGGCCTGCTGCAGAGTCTCTACATGCTCCACGTCGAGGCCGTAGTCCTCACTGGCCGCCACCGTCATCTGTTCGCCGATCCATTCGTGCACCTCCTCGCACTCCTGCACGAACCTGCGGACACAATCGGCATATCACAGGGGGCAAACAAGCATGCGGCTCACTTGGTGGTAAGTGACTACCGCCGCCCATGATCACCCACAACACCAACGGCATTGCAGGTGTGCTGCCGGCTTTTTAAAAGGAATATGCTCTTTTCTTGAAGGCTATGTTGTCGTATCTGTTCAGAAATACTGCTGCTGGAAGACGATTCCAAAGAGTGGTTGCGCGTGGAAGAAAGTGTCTTGAAAACCGCACGGTGAAGGACCATCACTCGTCCAGATGGTTGGGATGAGACATTATACAATAAATTCCTGGCAGTGACGGGGCACGACTTACTTGAAGTACTTGAGGCTCTGCTGGAGCCGCTGCTGCCGCTTGGCCGACAGCAGCTTCATCTCTTCGTAGCGGTCCCGCAGCTCGGCCAGCCGCTCCGACACGATGTCCTTGTCTGACGTGTTGCGCTCCTGGTAACACACATCCATGTTCAAATATACATTGTTTAAACGACCCCTACCGGGGGGAAAGGGATTGTTAGTAATGCGGACTACCAGTCCCATTGCTAGCAATATATCCTGTAAGGTCGATCTCCACGTGCTGGAAATCTTCGTGCTGAATTCCTAGAATACCATTCCATTGTCATCCAAAAAAACCGACACCATTAGTAACACACAGTGGCCGTTTACCATCAGACGGGCTGTATGCTTATTTGCTACCTTCGTGGTATAAAAAAATTACACGTGTAGGATGAACAAGCATTTTAGCTCTTTAAAAAGAAAAACAAGCGATTTTCAATCATAAACATTTAGCAATAAGAGTTATCCATTAACCAGCAAGTTACCAACCAGTACTGCATTATTAAAGACTTGTATCGAGATTGGCATACATTTTCAAAGAGCGAATTTCGAACTTACCTCTTTAGTATTAAGAGTTACATATGTCACACACTTTTATAGAGCGAATTTCGAGCTTACGTCGCTAGTAACAAGGGTCAACAAGAGCGTACTGACCAGTAGAGCGGCGGCGGCCTTGTCGAGGCGGGCGTAGGTGGCGTCGAAGGCGTGCAGCTCCCGCTGCAGGGCGTCGAGGCGGCGGCTGAGCGCCAGCACGGAGTCCTGGTCGCGGCCCACGTCGGCCGCCACCAGCGCCGGCCGCCGCTCCAGCAGCCACGCCTCCGCCTCCGCCATCTCCGACGTCAGCTGCGCGTGCGCACCGCCGCATAAAACGTTCACGTGAGGTTACGACGCACGGACACAAACCACTCGAATTCATATTAGAAAGATAACTTTTATTTTTTTAACTAGCGACCCGGCCCGGCTTCGCACGGCTGCTCACATCACATCTCATTAGAAACCTCTAAATTTGTCAGTGTTTCTCTACAATATTATGCATGTATTATACATATAAACCTTCCTCTTAAATCACTCTATCTATTAAAAAAACCGCATCAAAATCCGTTGCGTAGTTTTAAAGATGTAAAGATACATAGGTTTTCCCAAGAGACTACAGCATGGGGTTCTTCAAAAGGGGGGTAAAGAGGTAACTTCAGGGTCGGCAACGCGCGCGTAATACCTCTGGTATTGCAGGCGTTCATAGGCTACGGTAACTGCTTACCATCAGGTGGGCCATATGGCAAGCATACGGCCTATATGGCTAGCTATGGGATGTACGCATACATAGAGACAGACAGGTGGGAAGCGACTTTGTTTTATACTATGTAGTAATCCTCATATTTTTCTCAATTTATCACCATAGAATACATTGAATTGCCGCGTGGTCCCGGCATAGAAACGACCGGCCGCGGCGGTCGGTACGCACCTGCAGCAGGTCGCAGCGCTCGCGCAGCCTGGTGCTGCGCACGGCGGCCGCGTCCACCAGCGCCCGCAGCGCGGCCGCCAGCTCGCGGCTGCGGCCGTCCAGCGCGGCCGCCGCGAAGTGCCCGCGTCTCGACAGCTGGTTCGCGCGCCCGATCAAGCCGCTGATCGTTGGCTCTCTGGCGATTGTAACAAGCGTGTAAACAACAATGTTATCTGGGAGGGGAGGAAATAGCTGTTTTTATAGGGCAAAATGTATTTGTGTGTGGGGCAAAAACTGTTTTATGGGGCAAAATAGGTTCCCTTGCTGGGCAAATTATATTTGTTTGTAGAGCAAAATAAATTTGCTTGTGGAGCAAAATACTTTTGTTTGAGGAGCAAAATACATTTGTTTGTGGAGCAAAATAATTTTTGTGGAGCAAAATACATTTGTTTGCTGGGCAAAACAAATTTTGTTTGTGGGGCAAAATAAATCTTAACTCGTTGGGAGCAAAATGCGGAGCAAAAATTCTTCTAATTGCTGATCTAAACACTTGTATGCTGTTTAAAATATACTTGTTTGCGCTGAAACATCTTATACTGGTCTTATTTCTTTATGAATGAACCCGTTTTATTTCTTTAAGCACAACGTATTTTGCCTTTTTTTTATACAACTTAGAATGGCAAACAAGCTGACGGCCCACCTGATGGAAAGTGGTAACCGTCGCCTATAGACACGAGCAGTACCATGGACATAACAGAGTATACTGTTTCGCCCATGATACCCCCCATGCGTTGCCATTCCTGAGGACTCAGCTGTTATTCCTCTGTACCCTGTAAATTCACTGTCATATCCCACCCTTCAAACCGAAACACAGCCATGCAAACACAACTGCTTCACGGTAGAAACACGAACGGGACAGAGGTGGCCAAGCATACGACTTTTGTAAAAAGTCTCCCTCTGGTTGCAACAACAACAAGCAAGCGAGGCTATGTACCTGGCTATGATCTCCGCCTCCAGCGCCAGGTGCTTCTTGAGCAGCGCCTGCGCATCCGCCAGCGTGCTGCCCAACTCCGTGGAGCCGACGGTCGCCGCGCGCTCACGCAGCCTGATGCAATACATTTATTTATTTATTTAGATCCACATTATTACTATTTTACAGACCTAATACAATAGGGTGGGGGGGGGAAGGGATTGTTAGCAATGGAGTATGACAGCCCCATTGCTAGCAATATGCCCTATCAGGTCAACCTCCACGTGGTTCCCCCTGGAAACCATCGTGAACGATTCTTGTTGAATTCGTCACGATTGGCTGACTGACCTGCTTTCCTCCTCACCTGTCATGTTTCCCTGGTACTCCGCCAGCGTACACCGATAGCGCGGGCGGGGCTACCATTCTATTGTCGTCTCATTTAACTATAACAAGAGTGAGAGGGACAGAAGTGGAGATACCAGCTTACTCACCACTTCATCTCCTCGTCGGCATCCCTCTCCCAGCGGTGCAGGAGGGCGGCGTCCTCCAGGTTGTCGCGGCGGTTCTGCATCGGCTCCTGTAGTTGTCGGTACCTGCAACAAATATATATAACAAGCCTTCCCCATATGAGGAGTTTTGCCAGTAGTTGCCACGCTTGGCAGGCGACTTGGCAATCGCAGTTAGGCTTTTAGAGATAAGTTTTAAGAGGGACGCTGCTGCCCATCCCTAGCCCTCCCTTAGTCGCCTCTGACGACACTCACGGGAAAAGAAGGGAAGGCCCATTCTACGCTAAGCTAGTCTTAATTTTTTTTATACACAACTAAAAATGTCAAACAAGCTGACGTCCAACCTGATGGAAAGTGGTAACCGTCGCCTATAAACACGAGCAGTACTGTGGACATAACAGAGTATACTGTCTCGCCTATGATACCCCCCCCCCCTCTGCAAATATTTCAAAACATCCAAACCAGAGACAACTCAAGTTTGCAACTGGCCACTAACCTTTTAACAGCCACTTCGGCCTTGTCAAGTATCTCGGCGGCCATGAAGTGGTCGCTGCCGGCCAGCTGGCGTGCGTTGTCGCCCAGCTGCGTGGCGGTGTCCGCCTTGCTCGACACTTGCTGCTCGAGGCGCGTGTGCCGCTTCAGCAGCGCCGTCACCGACGCCAGGTCCTTGCCTGGTGCATCATCGCGTCATGAGTATACTCGTTGTACATGGGAGGAAAGGGATTGTGAGTAATTTTTGTTTTAAATTATATTGTTAGACCTATTTTTTTTATTTATACTACTGTGTGAGTCACTTTCTATGAACAAATTTATAGATTCATAGATTTACAGATTCATAGGTTCATACATTCATAGGTTCATACATTCATAGGATCATAGATTCATAGGATCATAGATTCTTAGACACATAGGATCATAGACTCATAGGATCATAGATTTATAGGATCATAGATTCGTAGATACATAGGATCATAGACTCATAGGATCATAGATTTATAGGATCATAGATTTATAGTATCATAGATTTATAGTATCATAGATTTATAGGATCATAGATTTATAGGATCATAGATTTATAGGATCATAGATTCATAGGATCATAGATTCGTAGGATCATAGATTCGTAGGATCATAGATTTATAGTATCATAGATTTATAGGATCATAGATTTATAGGATCATAGATTCATAGGATCATAGATTTATAGGGCCATAGATTTATAGGATCATAGATTCATAGGATCATAGATTTAGGGTTCATAGATTTATAGGATCATAGATTTATAGGATCATAGATTTATAGGATTATAGATTTATAGGATCATAGATTCATAGGATCATAGATTTATAGGATCATAGATTTATAGGATCATAGATTCATAGGATCATAGATTTATAGGATCATAGATTCATAGGATCATAGATTTATAGGATCATAGATTTATAGGATCATAGATTTATAGTATCATAGATTTATAGGATCATAGATTTATAGGATCATAGATTTATAGGATCATAGATTTATAGGATCATAGATTTATAGGATCATAGATTCATAGGATCAATGATTCATAGGATCATAGATTTATAGGGCCATAGATTTATAGGATCATAGATTCGTAGGATCATAGATTTATAGGATCATAGATTCATAGGATCATAGATTCGTAGGATCATAGATTTATAGTATCATAGATTTATAGGATCATAGATTTATAGGATCATAGATTTATAGGATCATAGATTTATAGGATCATAGATTTATAGGGCCATAGATTTATAGGATCATAGATTCGTAGGATCATAGATTTATAGGATCATAGATTCATAGGATCATAGATTCGTAGGATCATAGATTTATAGTATCATAGATTTATAGGATCATAGATTTATAGGATCATAGATTTATAGGATCATAGATTTATAGGATCATAGATTTATAGGATCATAGATTCATAGGATCATAGATTTATAGGGTCATAGATTCATAGGATCATAGATTCATAGGATCATAGATTCATAGGATCATAGATTTATAGATTCATAAGATCATAGATTTATAGGGTCATAGATTTATAGGATCATAGATTCATAGGATCATAGATTTATAGGGTCATAGATTTATAGGATCATAGATTTATAGTATCATAGATTTATAGGATCATAGATTTATAGGATCATAGATTCATAGGATCATAGATTCATAGGATAATAGATTTATAGGATCATAGATTTATAGGATCATAGATTTAGGGTTCATAGATTTATAGGATCATAGATTTATAGGATCATAGATTTATAGGATCATAGATTTAGGGTTCATAGATTTATAGGATCATAGATTTATAGGATCATAGATTTATAGGATCATAGATTCATAGGATCATAGATTCGTAGGATCATAGATTCATAGATACATATACATACATATTCATACATTCATAAATTCATTTATTCATTCTTTCTTTACTTATGAAGTCTAATAGACCCATTGCTAGCAATATACCCTATCAGGTCGACTTCCACGCGGTTCCCATTAGAAATCGTGATTAATTTTGTTTAATTCATCACGATGGGCCAACTGACCTGCTTTCATCGTGTGAGCGATGATAAGATAGAACGAACGAAAGCAGAGGCTCTACGAGGACCAGAAGAAATACAAATTTTATATTAAAACTACATAATACACATACCGTTTTAAAATATATATAAAAAAAAATGTTAAAATATCGTTCCTTTGAACTTTTATAATAGGATTTATGACGAACGAACTGTTTGAACGAACCAAGTGTGTGCATTTACTGGATCGACATCGATACGAGATCGAAACACGAAATTGAATCTAACAATTCGAAATTTCATTCCACGGTAGACACCCAAGTCGGTCGGCTCTTTGCATGATTTTTTTATTGGTGAAATAAATCAAGGTGATATAATTCATGTTCAAAATTAAAGGAAAAATGGTTAAAAAAATAAATTTGACAGCTATGTTTTTTTTTCTGCAAATGAACATTATAAAGGTATCCAGACACGATCAAGTTAAAGTGAACTTGTCCTTTTAATTTTTGGACATTCAATGTTATGATGGAAATTTCAACCATTAGTGCAAAGAAGGATTAACGACGGTTCCTGGGAACCTCGTGGAACTGCTGATGTATATTGGAAAGCGTGTGGGTGTGTAGGTGGTGGCCGACCGTGGTCCTCGCTGAGCAGCTGCGCCTCGACGTCGTCGAGCCAGGCGGTGAAGTCGTCCAGCCCGCGCAGGTACACGCGAGCCTGGTACGCCTCCTGCAGCCGCTCGCGGCGGAGCTTCGCCGCCGCCTGCACCGATAAACAGGGTACAATCTTAGATTATATACATAAAGCTTCGAGCCCCAAAAACGGGTTAACTTTTTGTCAGCTAATTGTCAAATTAGCTGACTCGTTTTTTATGCAACTTAGAATGGCAAACAAGCTGACGGCCCACCTGATGGAAAGTGGTAACCGTCGCCTATACACATGAGCAGTACCGTGGACATAACAGAGTATACTGTTTCGCCCATGATACCCCCCACGCGTTGCCATTCCTGAGGACTCAGGTGTTATTCCTCTGCAATTATGACAGTTCACTAGCAGACAAATGGAACATAGAGGCAACTTGCAGGAACGTCTAACTTTTGCCTCTCAATTAAGAATTTTTGGAAATTAACTTTGTAACTGGACTTAGTGGCGATCAGTCTTATGGAAGGTGGTATATTGTTCCAACATTTTGTGGCTTGATATCGGAAGCTACCATTAAAAGCTGCTGTTTTATGGGGATTACAAGCTAGAAGAAAACGTGACTCTCTAGTACTGTGATTATGTAATCTGGTGAATTTAAGTATAGAAAAGAGGTACTCGGGTCTATGAAACTTCAACACCTATACTTATATATACAGTAACCGTGTGACGTGCAAATATTTCGTTTTGGAAGTAAACTACTTGTGCAGCTTTAACACTAGAACAAAAGGTATAATCATCTATTTATTTTTTATTGTATTGTAATTATTTATATTTATAATAAGTTTACTATTGTAATCTTATGGAGGGAACAATAGAGAGTACCTATCTATCTATCTATTTTTTAATTTTCCTAAACCTATATACTCACTTGCAGTTCCCTCCACAAATTCTCCAAGTCCTCCACGTGTTGCGAAATCTCCTTTGACGCGTAGTGTCCCATTTCTGAAAAAGATAAAAATTCTTTCAGCACTACATTGCCAGACGCGACAGTATAAATCAGAGGCATACTCGATCGACTGTTATCATTGCAGTTTACCTATGATGAAATTCCTTCCCCCCCCCCCTTGCTAGCTGTTTAATTCGTTACGTTAGTGCAATAACAGAGGGTAATAATAATAGAGGGTTGACGTTAGGCAGGTGACCGGTCGTAAAACTAAAAACCAAATCTTTTTGTAATATGGTAAAATCATATTATGCTGACCCCAAATGATTGGGATAAGGGTAGCAAGATGATATAGGGCGAAATTTACGCAGCAGACATTTTAACGTGGTCTTTTAAAAAAAAACTTTATTTTACACATATATACGACTACACCCACACAGGGGCAAAAAACTAAAAAATGAATTGTTCAAATTCTTAGTAAATACACTTTTTTACTTTCCTTATTATTATTTTTTTATACAACTTAGAATGGCAAACAAGCTGACGGCCCACCTGATGGAAAGTGGTAACCGTCGCCTATAGACATGAGCAGTACCGTGGACATAACAGAGTGTACTGTTTCGCCCATGATACCCCCCATGCGTTGCCATTCCTGAGGACTCGGGTGTTATTCCTCTGTACTCAGTAAATTCACGCCATATCCCACCCTTCAAACCGAAACACAGCCATGCAAACACAACTGCTTCACGGTAGAAACACGAATGGGACAGAGGTGGCCGAGCAAACGACTTTTGTACAATCTGGTGTAATTTAGTTCTATCAATTTCATGTATATGTTAATTTGAAACTTCTATAATAATAATTAGTCTATAGGGAAGATCTATATTTATTTATTTATACTCTATTGTACACAAAAATTACATTAATATAATATCTATTAAATAAAGCTGTACAGCAGGCGAGCATCACTCTGTAACAGTTCTCTTGCAGCGCACCCTGAGTGGTAAGGAGCGTTGATTACCAGCGGACAGTGCGCGTACAGTGACAGCGTATAGGAGGTGACAGTATAGTTGTTACTATTAAGAAATAATAAATATGTTGACATATTTTTTTTATACCACTGAGGTGGCAAACAAGCATACGGCCCACCTGATGCTAAGTGGTTACCGTAGCCTATGAACGCCTGCAACACCAGAGGTATTACGCGCGCGTTGTCGACCCTGAAGAAACCTCTTTACCCCCCTTTTGAAGAACCCCATGCTGTAGTCTCTTGGGAATACCTCGGCAGGGAGCTCATTCCATAACCTGAGTGTTCGTGGGAGGAAACATCTCTGTAACCGCGTTTTACGCGACCATTTAGGCTGTAAGGTATGAGGGTGAACTCCCTGTCGATGGCGAGCCGTACGATGATAGAAAGTGGCCGTAGGCATCATATTGAACAATTCCTCTTTTATATTATATTTAATATAATATAGTTACCAATAAGCTCCTCCCCATTGTTGGACACGTCGTCGATGCGTCCCTTGCTCGCCGCCAGTTCCGCCTCGAAGGCTGCGTGCTTTTGGATTTTACTTTGCAGGTTCGATAGTTCTCTGCAAAAAAAAAATTAATATTGTAGTAGTATTGTGTAGGACTCAGATGTTATTCCTCTGTACCCGTGTCTTAGTAATCTCTTATGGACTCCGGCGATACAGGTTCGCCTAGTGCAGGCTCCAATATGTTCACATTGTAGATTTCTTGTATTTATTAAATAAATAAATACAATAAACTCACCAGAGGGAGACTTTGTACAAAAGTCAATTGCTTGGCCACCTCTGTCCCATTCGTGTTTGAACCGTGAAGCGGTTGTGTTTGCATGGCTGTGTTTCGGTTTGAAGGGTGCGATATGGCAGTGAATTTACAGGGTACAGAGGAATAACACCCGAGTCCTCAGGAATGGCAACGCATGGCGGGTATCATGGGCGAAACAGTATACTCTGTTATGTCCGTGGTACTGCTCATGTGTATAGGCGACGGTTACCACTTTCCATCAGGTGGGCCGTCAGCTTGTTTGCCATTCTAAGTTGTATAAAAAAGATACTGTTACTGCATGATAAATCCGAGTTTCTGCGATAAAAAGCGGCGTGCGTGTCACCTGTAGCTCTGGTCGCTGGCGGTCTGCATCTTGAGCGCGATCCACTCCCGCTCGTGGCTCAGGTTGCGCAGGAACTGGTGCAGCTGCCGCGACTGCTCCAGCATCTCGCCGCGGTGGGTGCACGACTCCTGGCGAGAGAGAGAGACGCACGATATGAATTGATACAACTACTAACTTGTAACTGTATCCAATGACTCTGGACAAGGATGCAGGTGGCTCAGGGCCGTTCTTCATGGCAGTCTATAGGGGAAACCTATGTTCACCATTGGACAGATAATGGCTAAGATGACGACTCCTCTCCATCCAAAGGTGGCGTGCAAGAGATCGCTCTCAGCGATAAGGCCGCGCATTGTTCTCTCAGTGCAATATTACCTTGTAATTGTTTGTATCTATAATAAGTTTACTATTGTGATCTTATGGAGGGAACAATAAGGGAGTATCTATCTATCTATCGGTCCAAAATGTACGATATCGCATACCTGATGTATTCATAAAAAATACAAACTCTATAAGCTATAATGGCCGTTTACCATTAGTTGGTCTGTATGCATATTTGCCTTCATCGTGGTTCAAAAAGAGACGTTTTTGTAAATCTCTTAATTAAATGCACACCTTTATAAATATCACTCAATAATAACTAGTTTAACAGCCGTGTGGTCCCGGCATAGAATGGACCACCCCTTCCTTTCCCGTGGGTGTCGTAAGAGGCGACTGAGGGAACTGAACATTCAAGGGATAAGCAGCAGGACACTCTTAACCCTTTAAAGCCTGATTTTTTAAATCAAATTAAAAAATATACAAGTGTACCCTTTACTGTGTTTACTAATGGGGGAAAATAGTAAAAAAAAAATCAAATCGATACTTTTATATATTTATTTTGAAAAAAACATTTGGTAACATGTAAACAGCCAAATATTAAAATAAAATCGATTGTAGGCGCCCAATGCGATTTATAACCCCGGCATCAAATTTGAAACTTCAGGTATTTAAGGGTTAAAACACCACTAGAAGCCAAACTGCGCCTGCCAAGCGTGGTAAATACTGACACCCCCCCCCAACCCCCGGGGGGAAAGGGATTGTTAGTAATGGTTCCCTCGCGGTTCCCTCTGGAAACTATCATGATTAATTCCTGATGAATTCATCATGATGGGCTAACTGGCCTGTTTTCATTCTCATCTATCACCCTTCACTGGTGCCTCGCCAGCATATCCCGTTAGCGCAGGCGGGGTTACCATTCCATTTTCATCCAATAAACTCCCCCCCCCCCCCTAATGGGGGAGGCTATGTTCAGCAGCGGACTGCTAACAGCTAATACATACATAAACTAGTTCGTTGGTGCACATGTTGTCTCGCACGTACCTTGAGCTTGTCCCTCCTGGCGAGTATCTCCGCGAGGCGGCGCTGTATGTACGGCCGGTCGTAGTGTCCGTCCTGTAGCATGCCGGCCGCGAACCGCTCCAGCTCGTCCACGCGGCCCAGCTGGCTGTCCAGCAGCTTCGCGAACTCCGCGTGCTTGCGGATCAGCGTCTCCACCGCTGGTGGGGAAAGTGTCCACTCAGTGTAAGCACAAAACACGAAAATATGTTTACAAAAAGAGAAAACAGATTTTATCAGGGGGAGAGTTTGTACAAAAATCGTTTGCTTGGCCACCTCTGTCCCATTCGTGTTTCAACCGTGAAGCAGTTGTGTTTGCATGGCTGTGTTTCGGTTTGAACGGTGGGATATGGCGTGAATTTACTGGGTACAGAGGAATAACACCCGAGTCCTCAGGAATGACAACGCATGGGGAGTATCATGGGCGAAACAGTATACTCTGTTATGTTCATGGTACTGCTCACGTCTGTAGGCGACGGTTATCACTTTCCATCAGGTGGGCCGACAGCTTGTTTGTCATTCTAAATTGTATAAAAACAAATGTCGATGAATGCCTTGACACCTAAAAAAGAAAAATGTTTAGGTTTCAAGATATCAAAGGAATTCTCTCCTACGACCACTGAGGCTGTGGAATGAGCTCTCTGCCAAGGTCTTCCCTACAGACTACAGTATGGGGTTCTTCAAAAAGATTATATTAAGGTTCCTTCAGGATCGATAACGCGCACGTGAAACCCCTAGTGTTACAGGCGTCCATTGGCTACAGTGACCGTTTACCATCAGACTGGCTGTATGCTTGTCACCTTCGTGGTATAAAAAAAAAAGAAATTAATATAATTGGTGCGTACCGTCCAAGTCGTCTCCCAGGTCGTCGTTGTTGAGGAAGGCCTCCTTGGCAGCGAGCCAGTCCTCAGTCTGGCGCGCCTGGTCCTTCAGCAGCTGCAGCTGGTGGGCCTGGACACACGCGAACATATGGTGGTCAACTTATGAAGTTAGTAAACACTTATACGAGTCGTGTACTCTGAAACTTAATATGGTATTACAGTGAAATCACCATGAGACAATATTAGTACAGTCAATGATGGCAAAAATCAGCTACAAGCTCCGATTTCGGTGAACCTCCCACTCGTGTTTCTACCGTGAAGCAGTTGTGTTTGCATGGCTGTGTTTCGATTTGAAGGGTGGGATATGGCGTGAATTTACAGGGTACAGTGGAATAACACCCGAGTCCTCAGGAATGGCAACGCATGGGGGGTATCATGAGCGAAACAGTATACTCTGTTATGTCCATGGTACTGCTCATGTGTATAGGCGACGGTTACCACTTTCCATCAGGTGGGCCGTCAGCTTGTTTGCCATTCTAAGTTGTAAAAAAAAACACGTTTGTAAATAAACTAGCCAGTCCTCTCATGAGAACGCTTGCCGCGTCTCGTCTCTCTGGAGGCTAGTGTATACAAAATGTTATACGACCGTATAACCCTACCAAATTCAGATACAACCTGCTTGCATAATTTCTACATAAACTGTGTCGAATGTATAATCTAGTAATGTAACATTTGTCATTGACAAATAATTGACATATCAAACATTTTCTATACACCAGCCTGCTGTGAATTGAGAAAAACAGCAACTGATGGTGTATCTTCCGTCCTCTTTTTACTAGTTATATTTGCATAAGAAGAAAGGAGGCAACCATATGGTTTACAGTTTTTATTTTACCATCCCTTCTACGTAATTCCTTGTTCTTAGGTTTGCCATCCCAGTGGTATAAATAAAACTAGGCTAAAAGATAGGTTCAGAGAAATGTCGTAGCAGGAGTGACGCCAACGGCGGAATAATAGATGGGTTACAGCACTGCGTACCTGCGTGAGGTACTGCTTCCTCTGGAGCCAGGCGTTGTCGAGGGTGGCGGCGAGGCTCTCGACCCGCTTCAGCTTCTCCGGCGCCTGCACCACGGGCGCCTCCTTCTGCAGCGCCGCTATCGCCTTCTGCCGCCCCGCGATCTCCGCCTGCACGGAATGGCAGATTTTGAACTTAAAATGTATATAATTAAAAATAATTTTTACTCAACCATGGACAGTGTGGTCCCGGCATAGAATGGACCACACCTTTTCAAGTGTTGTAAGAGGCGATTAAAGGAACTTAATGGTGAAGAGATAGGAAGCAGCAGAAATTGAAACATCGCCAAAACCTAGCTGCGGTTGCCAACTTCCTGCCAAACGTGGTAACTACTGGCAAACCCTTTCCAATAGAGAATGGTCTATGTTCACCAGTAGACAAGTAACAACTGGTATGGTAAACTTAACTATAAGCATTTTTATAAAGTTATTTTTTTATGAAATCTAACACCCAATTCGGAATGCAATTTCAGTTGAGAAAAACGGGCAATAAACTCGGCTGTTGCTGTTTTTTAAATAAAAGTTGAGTATTATAGATTGTGGGATGGTGGGTGGACGAACTGTGTAGTGGGAATAGAGTAGGTAGTATGACTAAGTGGTGGATAGTATGACTGTGTGTAGGCAGTGTCTGTATAGATCAAATGGGTGTAGTGGATACGTTTGTGTGTTGAGTAGCTTTTCATGTTGGATATTGTAACTAATAAGTAGTGTGTGTGTGTGTGGATAGTGTGAGTATGTGTCTGCTAGTATGACTGTGTACTGCGTAGTGTGACTATGTGTCTGCTAGTATGACTGTGTACTGCGTAGTGTGACTATGTGTCTGCTAGTATGACTGTATTGCGTAGTGTGACTATGTGTCTGCTAGTATGACTGTGTATTGCGTAGTGTGACTATGTGTCTGCTAGTATGACTGTGTATTGCGTAGTGTGACTATGTGTCTGCTAGTATGACTGTGTATTGCGTAGCGTGACTATGTGTCGGCTAGTATGACTGTGTATTGCGTAGTGTGACTATGTTTCGGCTAGTATGACTGTGTATTGCGTAGTGTGACTATGTGTCGGCTAGTATGATTGTGTATTGCGTAGTGTGACTGTGTGTCGGCTAGTATGACTGTGTATTGCGTAGTGTGACTATGTGTCCGCTAGTATGACTGTGTATTGCGTAGTGTGACTATGTGTCTGCTAGTATGACTGTATTGCGTAGTGTGACTGTGTCTGCTAGTATGACTGTGTATTGCGTAGTGTGACTGTGTGTCTGCTAGTATGACTGTGTATTGCGTAGTGTGACTGTCTGTCTGCTAGTATGACTGTATATTGCGTAGTGTGACTATGTGTCTGCTAGTATGACTGTGTATTGCGTAGTGTGACTATGTGTCTGCTAGTATGACTGTGTATTGCGTAGTGTGACTATGTGTCTACTAGTATGACTGTGTATTGCGTAGTGTGACTATGTGTCGGCTAGTATGACTGCGTATTGCGTACTGTGACTATGTGTCCGCTAGAATGACTGTGTATTGCGTAGTGTGACTATGTATTAGGTAGTGTGATTGTACGTTAGGTCTTATGACTGTATGTACGTTAGAACTGTACCTTTCGCTCGTTGTGCGTCTCGAGCAGAGCTTCGGCGTCGGCGACGCTCTCCGGCGGCTCGCTGTCGTCCATCCGCTTCACAGTCTCCGACACCCACACCTCCAATTCCTGGAAGACAAGATACAAGTTGTTCAAACGTGCTTTTTTATTTCTACAGAGGCAAACGAGCAGACGGTCCACCTGATGGGAAGCGGCTACCGTCGCCCATTAACACCTGCAACATAAGAGGAGTTGCTTGTGCATTGCAGGCCTTTTAAATATTTGTAGACAAGTTTTTTAAAATGTGTATGAATAATATACCAAAGGGAGACTTTGTACAAAAGTCGTTTGCTTCGGCACCTCTGTCCTATTTATGTTTCTACCGTGAAGCAGTTGTGTTTGCATGGCTGTGTTTCGGTTTGAAGGGTGCGATATGGCAGTGAATTTACAAGGTACAGAGGAATAACACCTGAGTCCTCAGGAATGGCAACGAATGGGTATCATGGGCGAAACAGTACACTCTGTTATGTCCATGATACTGCTCATGTCTATAGGCGACGGTTACCACTTTCCATCAGGTGGACCGTCAGCTTGTTTGCCATTCTAAGTTGTATAAAAAAAAACTTTAAAATCTTAGTGAATATTAGTGCAGTACTTTCACGCACGAAATACCAGCCTTACTAAAATGTGTTGAACAGTTTAAAAGCTTCACAAACAAGTATAGGGGCCATTCGAAGCCGGGGCAGTATGCTAGTAAATAATCAAACACTTACCTTGAGGCTTTCGTCGAACTTGTGTTCCGCGATGGCTTGTTCGAGCAGCGCGGTGCGCTGGGCGGCGAGCTGTTCCAGTTTGTCCCACCCGTCCTGTAGCCCATTCAGGGACTTCTCGATGTGGTCCGCGTGCTCCGGGTGGCTGCGGGGAATATCCACTTTATTACTATTGTGGTCAGGTTTATTGTTGTTAGAGGCAAATGACTGTGTTCGTGTTATCAGAGGAATATCGTCTTTATTACTACTGTCTTTAGGTTTATTATTGTGTGTAGCTATCAGAGGAATATCAATCTTATTACTATTGATTTTAGGTTCATTATTGTGTGTAATTATTAGAGGGATATCGACCTTATTACTACTGACTTTAGGTTCATTATTGTGTGTAGTTATTAGTGTGATATCGACCTCATTTCTATTGGTTTTACGTTCATTATTGTGTAGTTATCAGAAGAATATCGACCTTATTACTATATAGTTTAGGTTCAATATTCTGTGTAGTTATCAGAGGGATATCGCCCTTATTACTATGTACTTTAGGTTCATTATTGTGTGTAGCTATCAGAGAGACATCGATCTTATTACTATTGACTTTATGTTCATTATTGTGTGTACCTATCAGAGAGATATCGACTTTATTACTATGTACTTAAGGTTCAGTATTGTGTGTAGCTGTCAGAGAGTATCGACCTTATTACTGTTGACTTTAGGTTCATTATTGTGTGTAGCTATCAGAGAGACATCGACTTTATTACTATGTGATTTAGGTTTATTATTGTGTGTAGCTATCAGAGGAATATCAATCTTATTACTATTGATTTTAGGTTCATTATTGTGTGTAATTATCAGAGAGATATCGACCTTATTACTACTGACTTTAGGTTCATTATTGTGTGTAGTTATTAGTGTGATATCGACCTCATTTCTATTGGTTTTACGTTCATTATTGTGTAGTTATCAGAAGAATATCGATCTTATTACTATATAGTTTAGGTTCAATATTCTGTGTAGTTATCAAAGGAATATCGTCTTTATTACTATTGATTTTAAGTTCAGTATTGTGTGTAACTATCAGAGTGATATGGACCTTATTACTACTGACTTTAGGTTTATTATTGTGTGTAGTTATCAGAAGGATATCGACTTTATTACTCTTATGTTTAGGTTCAATATTGTGTGTAGTTATCAAAGGAATATCGTCTTTATTACTATTAACTTTAGGTTCATTATTGTGTGTAGCTGTCAGAGAGTATCGACCTTATTACTGTTGACTTTAGGTTCAGTATTGTGTGTAGCTATCAGAGGGATATCGACCTTATTATTATTGACTTTAGGTTCACTGTTGTGTGTAGTTATCAAAGGAATATCGTCTTTATTACTATTGACTTTAGGTTCAGTATTGTGTGTAGCTGTCAGAGTGATATGGACCTTATTACTACTGACTTTAGGTTCATTACTGTGTGTAGTTATTAGTGTGATATCGACCTCATGTCATTATTGTGTAGTTATCAGAAGAATATCGGCCTTATTACTATGTAGTTTAAGTTCATTATTGTGTGTAGTTATTAGTGGGATATCGACCTCATTTCTATTGGCTTTACGTTCATTATTGTGTAGTTATCAGAAGAATATCGACCTTATTACTATGTAGTTTAGGTTCATTATTGTGTGTAGTTATCAAAGGAATATCGTCTTTATTACTATTGACTTTAGGTTCAGTATTGTGTGTAACTATCAGAGTGATATGGACCTTATTACTACTGACTTTAGGTTCATTATTGTGTGTAGTTATCAGAAGGATATCGACTTTATTACTCTTATGTTTAGGTTCAATATTGTGTGTAGTTATCAAAGGAATATCGTCTTTATTACTATTAACTTTAGGTTCATTATTGTGTGTAGCTATCAGAGAGACATCGACTTTATTACTATGTGGTTTAGGTTCACTATTGTGTGTAGTTATCAAAGGAAAATCGTCACTATTAGTGTCGAGTGTAGGTTCGCTGTAGTGGTGTGCGGTCGTGTGGCACCTGGCGGCGAGGCGGCGGCCGGCGGCGGCGAGCGCGTGCAGGCGGCCGCGCACGGCCAGCGCCTCGGCGGCGCGCGCGGCGTGGCGCCGCTGCAGCTCCTGCGCCGCGCGCAGCTCGCGCCCGCGCTCGCGGCTGCTGAACAACGCCGCCTTCTTCGCCAGCCGCTCCTGCGTCTCCTCCACGTCCCTGCGACACCGCCGGCACCATCACCCCCGCCCTCGTTACTGCCCGCCTCATCCAAAGGATGATGGGCTCCTCGCCCAACATCCTTTTCTGATGCCCCGTCAGCGTATACCGATACCACTCCATTTTCATCCATTTAAAATTAATAGTAAACACGCCCGTGGAGGAAGGGAGAGGATAGATACTCTGTATTGTTCCCTCCATAAGATTACGATAGTAAACTTATTATTAGACACAAACAATTACAAGGAAATATTACACTGAGAGAACAATGGGCGGCCTTATCGCTGAGAGCGATCTCTTGCACGCCACCTTTGGATGGAGAGGAGTGGTCATAAACAATTAAATAAAAAAATAATATTGACTTTGACAATCAATATACATAAAATATACATCACTTTATTGTGGCCAGTTACAAAATAAAATATAAAAATGAACACAGCGCCATCTCTTTTCAAATAGTGAAATCAGTAAAATTTTCCTGGGATTAATGTTAACAATTTCTAAATAGCCTTGTTTAATACTGGCCACATATAATTTTTATTTATTGTATATCAAATAGATTCTATTTTTAATAGAGATAATCAAATTTACAATATTGTACATATTTTTTAGTCCTTCAAGCCGGACAGACAGTTACCAACTTGATATTATTATTGTTAAAAAGATTTGGCTACTGCACAGACAAAGTAGCGGGAACAGCTAGCCAGTTTGGAACATAGTGAAGTCACTGACCTGTTGAAAGAATGTATCTCGAGGGCGGCCGATAAGTTGTCCCTGTATTGCTGCAGGGCGCCGCTGAGGGCTCGCCACTTCTGAAGGAAGGCGTCTCGCCGTCCCGACACTGCGTCCGCCTGCTGCGTCGGACCCTGGGGAGGAGAGGTGGAGGTTGGATAAGAGGTCTGTATGTTTTGCTGTAGAAATGTAATATATATTTGCAAAAAAAAAAAAACAATTAAATATCTGTGAATTATCTAATACTCATAATACAAGATCGGCTTAGTTTGGCATTTATTTATCTTTATAAGTAACACCGAACTGCATTTTGGTCCTTCAAGCCGGATATTTAGCCGGCTAGACAGTAGCTAGCTAGATTGATCAGCTTGATAGAGTTTCGTTTTATTATGATTATAAATAACACTAATCTATCTCCAGTTAAGTCCTTCGAAGCGGACAGTTGCCCAAGAAGTAAGGAAGTAAGTTTGGTCTTTCCAGCCCGACATCTCAACAGTAGCCAGGTAGATACCCAATCGAACAGTTTGTCGGTATGTTGTTTTATTGCTACTATAAATAACCATTCTGACGTATTGGTCCTTCGAGCCGGTTATTCCGATAGTAGCGAGCTAAGTACCTGGTCGAGCAGCTTGTCGGCGAGCGCGCATATATTCTTCACGTGCTTATCGTCGACCTTCATGTCGCTGTCCAGGTCGTCCAGCTTGCGCAGCAGCGCGCTGCAGTGCTCGTAGTCGCGTCCCAGCTCGTGCGCTTGCACCTGAACATTTGTGAGATGAAAAATTACACATGACAAATAAATGGCTGTCAATAAATTTACATCTGAAATGCTAATTACGCGACAGACTCACCATCATCTCCTTGTCTCTTAACCAAGCTTCTATTTTGTCCAACTGCTGGTTGAATTCCAGTATATCCTGAGCTTCTTCCAGACCGCGACCTATGAAAGGATGGTAAGTTTTATTAGATACTATTACCACGGGAAAATTTGACACTTGGTGGAACTTGAAGCCAATTATAATTTATAAGTTTGAAAATATTTGTTTTAACTGAGAACCAAACCGAAAATCATATCTTCACAACGTGTCTACCAAAGAGGTCGATAAATAACAGCTGATAGTTGAAAAAAATATACAGCGCCGAGACCAAGTAATAGGACTCTGGGAAGCCCCTGGTAAAGACTACAAAGTACATTTGAAATCTAACCTCTTTGTTCGGTCGCGTGCTCCAGCAGCTGCCAGTCGGCCTGCAGAGCCGCCAGCTGCTTCTCCACCTCCTCGTCCGGTTTCAACTGTTCAGCCAAGGCCTGGATCTCGTCGAGCCTGGCCCTGTTGGCCGCCAGCTCGGCGGTGAACGCCTGGTGTTTCTGTAGCTTCTTGATCTTGTCGTCTAGGCTGGTGACTTCACCTGATAATGTTAAAATAACGCTCAAGCTGTGAAATGAGCTCCTTACTGAGGTTCTTCCTAGAGCTTACAGTATGATGTTCTTCCAAAAGGGTGTATTAAGGTTTCTTCAGAGTCAGCAACGCGCATGTGACACCCCTAGTGTTGCAGGGGTCCATACTAGGCTACTATAAGACAGCGGTGACTCACCGAGCTGCTGGTCGGCGTTGAGCTTGGCCAGCTTGTCGGCCACCCAGCCGCGGGTCTCGGCCGCGTCCCGCGCGAACTGCGCCCGCGCCGCCAGCCGCGTCAGCTGCGCACGCCGCTTCGCCGACAGAGCGTGCAGCTGCCGGACACAATATACGCTTAGTTATGTCTTCCATCAAGTAATAAGCAAATTAGTATAATAAATGCCCCCCCCCCCCCCTCCATTATACCAATCGCCTACACGTCAACTGGCTTGACACAACATGGAACACTTAAAAAAATAGTTTTTTAAATTGACCCGATCGGAAATCGAACCTGGGACCTTCTTGACGCAACACCGTGCTCACCACAGCGCGACAGAGGTCGTCATTGTTAGCATTTGGTATCAATTTAAGATTATCAATAGTAGTTAATTTAAAATAATTAAAATATAATTTTCTCAAACATGCTTGGAAATGTGAGCATTATTTTGACAATTTTCTTCGAGATAAATCAAAATTGCCGTACTGGCCACATACATGCGGCGGCCGGCAAAAGTTGTATGAAAATCCATATCTGTCGTGTTTTGCGGCCAGATAAATTACTATGTAAACTCATATCTGACCTGTAATTTAAAAATGGAATGACCTTTTACTTCGAAACATGGCTACCAAGGAGGTAACTAATAAAAGGTTTTATTTAAATTTCGAACTGGCTTGCGAATAGAAAGCTGTTTATTGAAAAAAAAAAAACAAAGGAACATTATGGCGCGTGAAAAATTATTAATGTTCGTTATTCGTCATTGAACTTAAAAAGTAAAATTGTGTTTTTGATTTCCGCGCATTGTTTGAGAAAAGTACTATACAAGCCTTGGCCACAACTAGGCATTGATGGACTCACGTATGTGTGCCTCGGCTACGCCTCGGCCCACATTTGTACGTTCGTCCATCAATGCCTCAGTTGCTTGCCGCTGCAGTAATGTACTATATGTTTATGAATGAATGAATGAGTATACTTTATTTGCATTATACAATATAGGGAGCAAGCAAGACAATTAATAAATGCAACCATACAGTTGTATGAGTACAGTGAGCCGGTCTTATTGCTGGGAGCGATCTTTTATTTTAAAACCTAATGTTCTTTTTTTTTTATACCAAATATATTGTCTAACTAGCAAAACAAATTCGTGTTTCAACCGTGAAGCAGTTGTGTTTGCATGGCTGTGTTTCGGTTTGAAGGGTGCGATATGGCAGTGAATTTACAGGGTACAGAGGAATAACACCCGAGTCCTCAGGAATGGCAACGCATGGCGGGTATCATGGGCGAAACAGTATACTCTGTTATGTCCGTGGTACTGCTCATGTTTACAGGCGGCGGTTACCACTTTCCATCAGGTGGGCCGTCAGCTTGTTTGCCATTCTAAGTTGCATAAAAAAATATTCAATTCTGAATGGTATAAGAGCGATACCTTGCTCCTGCGGTCGTTGATCTTCTGCAGCTCGTCAGCGATCTGCTGGCTCTCCACGTGGTTTTGCTCCAGCAGCTTCGCGCCGTGGCTGTTCAGGGTCACCAGCTTCTCATCCTAACACAAACAACATTATTTCTCTATTAATTTCTTTTTTATATAACTGCGAGTAATAAAGCAGTACCAAATACCTCTATTAGGGGGAAAGGGGATTGTCAATAATGGGGTTTAACTGCCTCGTTGTTAGCAAAACATCCTAACAGGTCGACCTCCACGCAGTTCCCCCTGGAAACCATCTTGGCTAATAAACCAGCTTTCATACTCACCTATCATTCCTTACTGGTGCCCCGCAGGGCAGGTAACCCATTAAAACATAACCAAAGCCTAACTGCTGTTGCCAATCCACCTGCCAAGAGTGGCAACTACTGGCAAAACCCCCTTATAGGGGGAGGCCTATGTACAGCAGTGAACAAGTAACGGATGATGTAATGTTGATCCCCAATGTGGTAATTACGGGCAAATACTCCCATGGGGGGAAGGGATTGTTAGTAATAGCGAGGTTAGTTCCCATCGCTATCAATATACCTTATCAGGTCGGCCTCCACGCGGTTCGCCCTGGAAACCATCGTGACTAACTTATCGTTGAATTCGTCACGATGGGCTAACTGACCTGCTTCATCCTCACCTATCATCCCTCCCTGGTGCCCCGCCGGTGTATACCGATAGCGTAGGCGGGGTTACCATTTCATTATCATCCATAAAAAAATACTTTCATGGAATATTATTGTATTACCTTATTGTAAAATGTATGAATGTACCTCAAATACTTTATGTCTACATACATACATAACGAGAAATTAACAATATTAGGATGTTTTGTCTCATTCATTCCCTTAATCCGACAGTCCTCTTCAAGCTCCCTGAAGAAGACTTCCTGATGAAGTCGAAACAATTGGGGAAAACTATAAACACGGTGACTTCCTCCATCATCGTCATATCAGCTTTTAACACCTTTGGAGGGTGTTGCCAATAGTTGCCACGCTTGGCGGGTGGATTGGCAACAGCAGTTAGGCTTTTAGTGATGTTTTAAGATAGATGCTGTTGCTTATCCGTCGACCTCTCTTAGTCGCCTCTTACGACACCCTCGGGAAAGGAACGGGGTGGTCCATTCTATGCCGGGACCACGCGGACACCAGTACTTACCTGAGTGGCCAGTAACTTCTCGAAGGCCTCGTGTTTCTTCAAATAATTGTCGACTTCCTCCACGCTGCTCTGCGGTGATATCTCGGTGCCTGGAGCGGAGACGAGTCGTTTAATTACGAACCAATTAAAAAGTGGCGAGTGAGTGGGCGAGCGAGAGAGTGAGTGGACGAGTGAGTGGGCGGGAGAGTGAGTGGGCGGGAGAGTGAGTGAGTGGGCGGGAGAGTGAGTGAGTGGGCGGGAGAGTGAGTGGACGGGCAAGTGAGTGGGCGGGCGGGCGAGTGAGTGGGCGGACAAGTGAGTGAGCGGGTGAGTGAGTGGGCGGGCGGGCTAGTGAGTGGGCGGACAAGTGAGTGAGCGGGTGAGTGAGTGGGCGAGTGGACGGGAGAGTGAGTGGGTGAGCGAATGAGTAAGTGGGCGGGAGAGTGAGTGGGCGGGAGAGCGAGTGGACGGGAGAGTGAGTGGGCGGGAGAGTGAGTGAGTGGGCGGGAGAGTGAGTGGACGGGCAAGTGAGTGGGCGGGCGGGCGAGTGAGTGGGCGGACAAGTGAGTGAGCGGGTGAGTGAGTGGGCGGGCGGGCGAGTGAGTGGGCGGACAAGTGAGTGAGCGGGTGAGTGAGTGGGCGAGTGGACGGGAGAGTGAGTGGGTGAGCGAATGAGTAAGTGGGCGGGAGAGTGAGTGGGCGGGAGAGCGAGTGGACGGGAGAGTGAGTGGGCGGGAGAGTGAGTGGGCGGGAGAGTGAGTGAGTGGGCGGGAGAGTGAGTGGACGGGCAAGTGAGTGGGCGGGCGGGCGAGTGAGTGGGCGGACAAGTGAGTGAGCGGATGAGTGAGTGGGCGAGTGGACGGGAGAGTGAGTGGGTGAGCGAATGAGTAAGTGGGCGGGAGAGTGAGTGGGCGGGAGAGCGAGTGGACGGGAGAGTGAGTGGGCGGGAGAGTGAGTGGGCGGGAGAGTGAGTGGGCGGGCAAGTGGGCGGGCGGGCGAGTGAGTAGGCGGGCAAGTGAGTGAGTGGGCAGACAAGTGAGTGAGCGGGTGAGTGAGTGGGCAAGTGGACGAGAGAGTAAGTGGGCGAGTGAGTGGGCGAGTGAGTGGGCGGGTGAGTGGGCAAGTGAGTGGGCGGGTGAGTGGGCGGGTGAGTGGGCGAGTGGACGGCAGAGTGCGCGAGCGAGTAAGTGGGCGAGTGAGTGGGCGAACAAGTGGGCGGGCGAGTGGACGGGAGAGTGAGTGGGTGAGTGAATGGACGAGCGAGTGAGTGGGTGAGTGGGCGGGCGAGTGAGTGGGCGAGTGAGTGGGCGAGCGAGTGAGTGGTCGAGTGGACGGGAGTGTGAATGGGTGAGTGAGTAGGCGAGAGAGCGGGCGGGCGAGTAAGTGGATAGGCAAGTGAGTGGGCGAGTGAGCGAGTGAGTGCGTGGGCGGCTGACCGAGGGCGGCCTCCTGCGCGGCGCACAGGTCGTGCAGCTGCTTGCCGTCGCGCAGGAAGCAGTGCAGGTCGATGAGCTGGTCCAGCGACACCAGCCGCGCGCCCCACGCCGCCTGCAGCCGCGCGCGCTCCTCCAGCAGCGCCGAGCACTTCTCCTGGATCTCCTGCGGCCACATACCCAATGACATTTCAAATATCTCTTATAAAAATGTGCTCGCTTAGGAATTACCATCAACCTGAAAAAAACTTAACTATTCATACACTGGGCTCTACTTGAGGCGCCATCTATCTGAACCTACCACTAAAATAAAAATTTCAATTTGACGTCACAGCGAAATCTGTATACTAAGGAAAAACAAGCACCCCGCCGCGGCTTCGCACGGGTGCTATACTTGTTTGTGTAGCTTTTAAACTTGCCAACACATTTTAGTAAAGCTGGTATTTCGGCGTGTGTAAAAATGCTGCACTAATATGTATGTATATCAATAATTACTAGTACCGCATTCGTGTATTCTGCCACTTCCCTACGGTTGACTGGGAGAGAATGCTTCTAGCATTAAGTCCGCCATGTACACATATACGAGGTCTGTCCGGAAAGTTCGTATAAAAGTGTTCTGGAATGCGAGAAAGAGGAGTGGGGAGGCCAGGTAAGCGCAGGACCCCTTCCTTATGTCCCTAACAATGCTTCAGTTCTGGTCTGACCGCCGTGCGGTGCGAACTGGCTTGTCACGCCATCTGTGAAGTTACCTCTTAACGAAACCCCGTCGGCATGGAGCCCGCTTCCGTTGAAGAGCAGCGCGTCGTAATCAAGTTTCTCTCGAAACTCGGCAAGAATGGCCGTGAAATTTTTGCCGATCTCAGAACAGTTTATGGGGATGATGCTGTGAAGGAACCAACCGTCCACAAGTGGCTAAAAAGATTCAGAGAGGGTCGAGAAAGCGTTCAAGATGACCCACGTTCAGGACGTCCTTCCACTTCACATTCCGACGAAAACGTGGAAAGAATTCGAACTTGTGTTAATGGGGACCGTCGTTTAACGGTCAGACAGGTGGCTGAAGAGCTTAATTTGGGCAAAACCGTGGTCCACGAAATTCTAAGAAACGAACTTCAAATGAAAAAAATTTGCGCCAAGATCGTTCCGTGAGTTTTTGAGTAAAAATTCCATTACGGTGACCGAACACCCCCCTATTCGCCGGATTTGGCCCCGTGTGACTTCTTCTTGTTCCCAAAAACCAAATTGGTACTTCGGGGGCGGCATTTGGGGGACATAAATGAGATAAAAAAAGCTACGACGGGGCAGCTGAGAAACCTACAACCAGAGGACTTTCAAGGAGCCTTCTCACAGTGGAAACGGCGTTGGCACAAGTGCATTATGTCACAGGGGGAGTACTTTGAAGGGGATAAAATTGATTTACCTGAATAATTGTAAAATAAAATTTTTAAAAAACTTTTATACGTACTTTCCGGACAAACCTCGTATGTACTAATGAATAAATAAATAAATAAAATCCACTTTGGGTGTCGCTGCAAGAGAACTCTATTAGAGTTAAGCTCGCCTCTGTACATTTGATTACCTCTGACATATTCTTGTAACTGGTGTGTACAATATAGAATTAAATAAATGAATAAAATTATAAAATGAACGGCCTAATTAGCAATTTGATATGCGCGCGTTTATATAATTCCTCCCGCGCCCCTCACCCCCGCGCCCCGCCTTCTATACACGCATGGCCAGCGGTCGTTGTAACACAATAATTTTACCGCCTTAATGTTTTCATTTCGCATTACCTTCTAACCGACTGCGTCAATTAACACGCTGTAAAAAGTAAACTATATCTCCATGAAATCCCCATTTTGCTTCAGCTATTTGTTTTTATAAAAATTTGTAACGTATACGTACGAAACCTGTATCCAAACTTGATCTCGTAAAATTTATTTTGCCTTTAACATAAAAATTACATATTAAATATCTCTTTAGTGTTACACAAGTTAGAATCAATGGAGGAATGAAGGCATTTTAAATTCTAACAACTCCGTTGCTAACATTATACTTTGCCATCCGACACCATTGAGATCTGGGGGCCTACCATGAAATGAAATTCCGAATTTTCGCGCTCAATTTCGTGCTTTTGTTCGTACCTAAATCGACTCAGTAAATGGAGCTTAACGTTTCGTTCATCATAAATCCTATCCTAATAGTCCAGAGGAACGATATTTTAATATTTTTAATAATTGTAAACGGCATGTATCATGTAATTTTAACATCAAATTTCTATTTCGTTCGTCCCCGAAATTTCGGAAAATATTTCATGGTAGGCTCTCTGGTCAATCTCCAATCGACGTGGACATCATCAGAATGTGGTGCAACAAGAAGTAAGATTAGAAAGAGGTGATTACCTGCGCGGCGGGATGCCCCTGGCGCACGAGCGCGTCGCCGTGCTGCAGCACGCTGCGGAACGAGTCCTCGCGCGCGTCCAGCTCGGCGCGCGCCGCCTCGTGGTCGGCGCGCGCGGCGTGCGCGTGCGCCGCCGACTGCACGCGGCCGCCGCCCGCGACCTGCGCGCGCAGCGCCGCCGCCCAGCCGCCCAGGTCGCGCGCCTGCGTCGTTAACGTCCACTGTCACCACGCGTGCCGCCGTCACAATACAACAAACTCATCTACAGTCGTACCGACACCGGGAGAGACAACCGGACGGTCACAATGACTGACCTGTGTGAGGAACTGGTGCAGCTCGAGATGCTGCTGCAGGACACGTCTGCGCTCATCGGCGGCCGCTCGGAGCGCCGTCCACGCTTCGGCTAGTGCCTCTTGCTGCAGGCTGATCTGCTGCACATTGCCGCCCGGGTACAGCTTCTGGAGACGGGTGCCCTCCTCTTGGAGCACCTGGAAAGTGAATGTCGAGGATTATGCTGTAACTTATTTCTCATTAGTATTCTTAAGTACACGAGGATCACTGAGGCCACCTAGCGCATCCAGTCGAAATTATCGAATGACAACTTCAATAAGTAACAAAAAATACAATTTACTTTTGTCCCAGTTCAAGCGCAGTGGTAATATAAAAAAATTAACCGCGGCGGGAACAAGAGTTCAAAATATTTTTGGCGATCCTTCATAAAGATTTTTTTTTTGATGGGTGGAAGTGGAATGGTAACCCCGCCTGCGCTAACGGGATACGCCGGCGGAGCACCAGTGAAGGGTGATAGGTGAGAATGAAAACACGCCAGTTAGTACATCATGATGAATTCATCAGGAATTAACCATAATAGTTTCCAGGGGGAACCGCGAGGCGGTCGACCTGGTCGGGTATATTGCTAGCAATGGGATTCTCAGTCTCCACTACTAACAATCCCTTTCCCCCCTCATAAAGATTTATCACCTAGTATTGAATGATTGGCCGGTGTACCGGTACGGTTCGCAGTTCGCCCAGTATAATAGGCGGAGGGTGTGCAGCGCGGGACACTGACCTGGAGCTGCGCGTCGACGGCGAGCAGGTCGGCCTCGGCCTTGTCGTGGTGGCGCAGCAGCGCGGCGGCGTGCGGCAGGTCGCGCGCGGCGCGCGGCGGCGCGGCCAGCAGCGCGCGCTTGTCGGCGGCGCGCGCGCGCAGCTCGGCCGCGTCGCGGTGGTAGCGGTGGATGGCGGCCGCCGCGCGCAGCCGCCCGCCGCGCGCCGCCAGCTGCTCCACCAGCCGCTGCCACCGCTCCCTGCGCCGCCGCCAGCCGTCACTACACGCCCACACACACACAGACACTGCGCGCGCTCGCGACAATCGTGCGGCGCAGGGGGAGGGACCAAGTAATAACCGGTTCACTGGCATATTGAAACCGGTTGGAAACGAGGAGCCTCTCAGTTACTACATAACCCTGTCATTTATAAACCGATTGGAAGAATTCTTTTTTTACTTGAAAGGATATACTTTCAGCTTAGACCCGTAGAAATTTTATCAAAATCAGTTCAGTAATTTGGTTTTTAACAAAAATAGTTATTTTTTAATGTTGATAAAGAAATAAAAGGAAATGATGTAATCATAGTTTTAATCAGGAAGACTAGTTTTACACGAGTGACTCTCACCCGAGCGTCTCCTGCTGCTTCTCGATGTCAGCAATGTAAGGACTCTCAGACGCCAGTAATTTCTTCGCCAATTCCTCGCACTGGTTGAACCGCTCCGCGCCGCTCTCGACGCGGTGACGCAGCTCGTCGAATTTGGACGTTAAGATCTGTACGTATGGTACATTTTACTTTGTATCCTTATGGTCCGTCGAGCCGGATTAAAATAGATAACAGCTTCAAACAAGTGGATCATTTCAAAGCATTTTTAACGCCGACTGAATCGGAACAGATCTTAGCTAAGTTCATTGTATGATTTTTGTTCATTGTATTAATTATTTTTTCAAATTCTTGTTTAAAATTGAGTTGCAAATCAATCAACATATTTATGGTCCATCGAGCCGGATTTTAACGAAATAAGGTTAAAAAAATTAGAAGTGTTTTAATTAAACCTGTGCAATTAGTAACCAGAATACGAAACGGAAAATATAGTTAAAATATTAATTAAGTTCTGTTTCAACAAATTTAGCAACACAATTAAATAGATTTAACTCGTGCTTATAATATAATAAACTTTATAACGTTGCTAATAAAGTACAAATTCAGACCAGCAAATGTTCGTAGTCCTGTCCGTAGTCCTCGCTGGAGGCGGCCGCGTACTGCTCCTGTATCCAGGTCTCGAGTTCCGCACTCTCCGCTATGTACTCATGCCTGTAATATCATTGCAAGTGCTATATATCGTCATAACGTAATAAAATTGTAACTAGAGGGAGTAGGACTTTGTAAAATAGGTCGTTTAGTGCAACTTAGAATGGCAAACAAGCTGACGGCCCACCTGATGGAAAGTGGTAACCGTCGCCTATAGACATGAGCAGTACCGTGGACATAACAGAGTGTACCGTTTCACCCATGATACCCCCCATGCGTTGCCATTCCTGAGGACTCAGGTGTTATTCCTCTGTACTCTGTAAATTCACGCCAAATCTCACCCTTCAAACCGAAACACAGCCATGCAAACACAACTGCTTCACAGTAGAAACACGAAAGGGACAGAGGTGGCCAAGCAATCGACTTTTGTACAAAGTCTCCATCTGGTGGGTGTTTTATCGTAATACGTTATCTAGAATTGGTTTATTACGTTGTTGTACTTCTGAAATCCACACGTAAAAAGTAGGCGGCAAAACCTAATAGATAAATAAATGTAACAATCATTAAGTGTGACAGCGTGTAGTTACGAATGGTGGTGCGTAGTCACTTCTTGTGGAGTTATACCATATGTGTCAGACTATATGTGGAATAGTGTAAGGATGTGTGAGATTTCATTTGGTGACATGTCGTCTTTTGTAGTATTGTGAGATTGCGCATAGCTACATGTGGTAGCGTGAAGTAACGTGCGGTGGTTTTCATACAATTGGTGGTGCGTGGGAGAGTGTGGCGAAGTGCTTGACGACGTACCTGCAGACGCTCTCGACGAGCGCGCGCTGGCGTTGCGCTGCGAGGCGCTGCAGGCGCGCGAGGCTGCCGGCCAGCAGCTCGTGCCGCTCCAGCAGCGCCGGGCCTTCAGGGTGGCCGCTGTTGGCCATCGAGCTGGCCACGTGGCCCATCTCCGATATTATCGCAGCGTATGTGTCCAACTCCAATTCTACAGCCTGAATATAATGTTACTGCTTAGTTTATAAGAAGAGAAGAGCCAAAATGCTGGGCCACCTTATACCACATGACGATTTTTTTAAGAGCATAGTAGAAGGAAAGATAGAGGGCAAAAGAGGAAGAGGAAGACCGAGGAATAACTACATGGGACAGATAGAGGAAACACTAGGCGTCATGTCGTATAGGGAGATAAAGGATATGGCCTGGGATAGAGCTGGCTGGAGGAAGATGCATGAGTTGGTTGCACCGACAAGAGGAAACTCTGAAATGAAAAGAAGACTTAGTTCATAATATCCTAGTGATATATACCAGTTGTAGAGTACACAGGTCGTGAGTTCGTATCTGACAAGAAACTTTTGACTAGTCAATAAAAAAATGTACCCGAAACTTTCAGGCAATAAAAACACTGATAAGAAATCAAATTAATTCAAGTGATGGCAGTAGGTTTTTATTGTACCTCCAAGTGATTAGTTCTAGTATATTCGACGGGCGTGGAAGGGGGAGGGATTGTTAATACTAGGGACATAACAGTCTCATTACTAGAAATATACTTTATCAAGTCATCTTCTATGCGGTTTCCACTGGAAACTAACTGCCCTGCTTTCATCTCCACCTATCACCCGTCACTGGTACCCTGCCACAGACCGTTAGTGCGGGTGGAGTTATTATTCTATTATTATCCATTACAAAAATAAACCGCAGTTAGGGAGGGATGGCAGCGCACGGTAGAGGCGGCGCACCTTGTGCCTGGTGAGCAGCTGCGTGGCGCGGTGGCGGTCGCGGCCCACGTCGGCGGCGCCGAGCGCGGCGGCCTTGTCGGCCAGCCAGGCGTCCAGCTCGAGCGCGTCGTGCAGGAACTGCTGCGCGCGCAGCGCCGCGTCCAGCCGCGCCGCGCGCGCCGCCGCCGCCGCCGACAGCGCCGAGTACGCCCGCTGCAGCTCCGCGCACAGCCGCTCCATCTGCACCGCCACACAACAACATCTACCACCGTCTAATAGAGCTACTTACAAAGTGATTTTAAGCAGTACAGCATTAATTTTTATCCAATTAAGTACCTTAAACACATTGTCCATTCAACATAGATCAATATTGCCCTTTACAGCATGTAATCTAAATGAATATATTCGAAGATATTACAGATTTAAAATGCGGGGACATAGCGGTGCGGCGGTACCGGCTCGGCCGGCGGCGTGTGCCTATATAATAGCGCATCGAAGGCCGCGCATCGCCCTATAGCACTTTATCATATTTGTATTGTGTAATGACAAAAAAGCTGTAAACGTTGTTTATAACATTTTGTAATGGGTAGGTATATTTAGTATCAGCATTGCACCCGTGCGAAGCCGGGGCAGGTCACTAGTTAGTAATAAACAACATGGATTTAAAAATCACTCGACCACATCCAATCTTTTGGTGTATACAAGTTTCATTCGTTCAACTTTTCTTTTAAAGAAATTATTTCACATTGGTATACAGAGAGATCTGCTCAGATGGACTGAAAGTTACTTAAAGAATCGAACTCAACTCGTGGCAGTTTATGGATATGAGTCCGTACCATTTACGGCATCAACAGGCGTACCTCAAGGTTCCAACTTGGGACCTTTATTTTTTCTTATATTTATTAATGTTAGACTCATTTAAATGTAACTGTCTGGCATACGTGGACAATATAAAATTATATAACGAAATAACATCTATAAACAATTGCATACAAATTACCACCTTTTTTTTATACAACTGGTGTGAAATAAACCATATAATTTAATATTGTTAAAAGTTGTGTAATATCTTTCATTAAAAATAAAAATATATACCAATTTGACTATAAAATAAAAAATAACTAAAAAGAGTTACAATTGTTATACACATAGATACCTGCAGATGATTTATCTCCCTCTGACCGAATAATGACTGGGCTCATAACGTATCGATTGTATTTGAAACAATAAATTACCTTCTCAGCCTGCGGATGCTTGTCCTCGATCAGCGCCCTCCCCTGTGCGATGACCCGCTCTATGAGGGGTTGGCGCCCAACCAGCTCGTTGCGCAGCTTGCTGTGCTTCTTCTGCGCGGACTGTGCCGCGTGCAGGTCAGTAGGCATGGTCTCTGAAGACGCGGCCGCCTGTCGCTCCGACAGCCAGTCTAGCTCGCCGGCCACTTCGGCCGCGAACTTGTGTAGTCTGTGATAAAGGAAACGTTAGTATGATCTGGGAGACTTCGATAAAACAAAATCGTGTCAGATGAACAAAATTTTTAGTAACAAGTTAATAAGAATGCCCATCAACATCACATCAGCTGTTAACTGTCCACTGCTGGACATAGGCCTCCCCGAAAGGGGGGGGAGTTAATAGTTGCCATGGCGATAGTATTCTATGGGCCATCTCTTCCTTTCCCGTGAGTATCGTAAGGCCCGATTAAGAGAACTTAATCATAGAAGGATGGGCATCATTGTCCTTCTTAAAACATCTCTAAAGCCTATCTGCGGTTGCCAATTCGCCTACCAAGCGTGGCAACTAGTGGCAACCCCTCCTCTCCTCAAAGGAAGAGGCTTATTGTCTAGCAGTGGACAGTTAAAGGCCTAGATAGAATGAATCCTTGAGTTCAGGAATCACTTTTAAAGCATGTTTACTGTTTAAGTAGTAAGAAAAGTTTTTATCGCGCAAAAGAAATGTATAAGAGCGATTTGTGGTGTTGGTCCAACAGAATCTTGTAAACCTCTATTTAAAAAATTAAAGCTTTTGACACTTACCTCAATGTATATTTATGAGGTGGGAATATTTGTAAAAAACATTTGTATTTATTTACAACAATGACAGAATATAATAAATTCACACCCAGAGACCCCACACAACTGAAACTACCCACCTGTAAGTCAACGCTGCATCAACAAAATTGCGGTGTAATGGCTATTCGAATTTATAATAGGATACCAAAAAAAATAAGAGAATTGCCATTAAATTATTTTAAATTAAAATTGAAAACATGGTTAATAGAAAATAATTTTTACAATATTAATGAGTTTTTGTAAAATATAAATGCTGTGACATTGATTTAGTTGAAATTTAAATTGTAATTTTAATTTTATTTGACATTTTTATTATTTTATTATTTGTAGTAGCTTTATTGACTGTTTGTAATGCATGACCAAAGTGACACTTCGTACTAATAGTGATTTATTGTATATGTAATTGAAAATTAAATATATGATGTACCTGTATAAAATAGAAAATGGATAAATTCAATAATTAATATTTGCATGCCATTTGATGTGGCGAAACATAATGGACATCTTATAAACTTCACAAATGCAACACCTTTTCTACAATGTTTCTAGCAAATAAATTTCATTTCATTTCATTTCATTTCATTTCAACAAATATGTATATAAATAAGTAAAGTATGGTGCGGGCTGCACGTACTGCAGGCTGCTGTCGAGCGCCTGCCGCCGCTGCGCGGTGCGCGGCTGCAGCGCGCGCACGGCCTGCAGCAGCGCCGCCGACTCCTTCTCTATGGCCGGCGCGTCGAAGTGGCCGTCCGAGACCAGGTCCGCCCCCTGCGCTGCCAGACTCTTGCCCTTCTGCTCCCAGGACGATAGCTCTTGTTCTAGCAGCTGCGGAATTAAGGGATAAATACTTATTCATAATGTATCACAATGTCGAAGAAGGTATTAGCAATGCAGTATATGTCCTGGAAACCTTAGTGGTTAATGATTGTTGAATCCGTTACGATGTGCTAACTGCCCTGCTTCGTCCTCACCCACCATCCGTCACTGGAGCGCCGTCAGCGTTTACCGACACCTAGGTTTCTATACCCATTAAAATGGTTAGTCCCGGTCGTGGTGGCTACCTGGTGCTGGTTGAGCAGCCGCCTGCAGCTCCTGAGGTCGGTGCCCACCTCCTCGCTGCGCAGCTCGCGCTCCAGCTCCACCAGCCGCGCCTTCGCGTCCTCCACCGACCTGGACACGTGTATATTTGTTTAAGAGCTTTCATATTAAAATATTTATTAGCATACGTTTCGACGACCTCCGAAACGCGGTATTGAGTACGTTGCTTTGCGTAAATGAAGACGCGGATTTGATTTCCGGCAGTGTTAATTTAGAGTCCGAATATTTCTAAATATACTAAAAAAAGTGGCTATTTTTATTTCACATATTTCTTAAGAAAATAGTAAAAAAAAAATAGTACAATTAGAATAAGCCGCCGAAACGCAACTTTGAGCAATATGGCGTCAGTGACGTCACATTGAAGTAAACAATCACCGAGTGTCGTACACGAGTTTGATCAGTATTTTCTTTTTGGAAACGCCTTAAACAAATATTTTAGTTGGCACGTACCTCCTGTGCTTCCTCTGCAGTGCAGCCTGCCGCAGCTTGCTGCCCTTGTCGCGGGAGGCGGCCACCAGTTCCTCCCAAGCGGCTTGCAGCGATTGCAGCCGCGCGGACACCTCGTCGGCGCGCGCCGGGTCCGACTGCTGCAGCGACTGACCGATCTGGAGACAGGGGCGAGTTTAAGGATATATTATTACCGATGACTTGAAAGATAACGCTGACATTGAACGTAAACGCAGGACGATGGCTGTAAGGGGTAATATGTTGGCTCGCAGGTTTGCTCGTTGCTCGACTGAAGTCAAAATAATATTGTTCAAGGCATATTGCCAATCTTTTTACACGAGCAGCCTGTGGGTTGACTATACACAGCGGGCATACAACGCTCTGCGTGTTCAATACAATAATGTTTTCAGAGTGTTGTTACGGCTGCCACGTTTTTGTACTGCATCCATAATATTTGCAGCGGCATGGACAGATGACTTCTACGCCATCAGACGCAAACGGATCGCATCTCTTTTATACCGATTGCGTGGCAGCAGTAACAGCATTCTGAGGGCATTGTGTAATAAATACGATAGCCCGATCCTCTCATTGTGGCTCAAAATTATTATAGGGGCCATAAAATGAATTTTGTATTTTTTTTTCTACTAACATAGTTTAAGTCAATTGTTACTAACAAAAATGGATCTTTGTAATCTATAATAAAGAAATATTATTATTATTATTATGGCATCTCCATCGACAGCTCTGGTTCAATCATGTTTCAGTCGTGTCAATGCTTGCACGGCTGTATCAGTTTCAATGGTGGGATATGGCAGTGAAATACTATATCTATGGTATTGTTCAAGTCTGTAGGCAATCATTATAATTTTTTAAAGACAATTAATGTAAGAAAAAGTTAATGTAACAAGATCATGTTAAGAAAAATATAATATCTTTTACATCAGACTAAACCATAACCCCGGCCCTGAAAAGATAAAGTGCTTGCTGTTTTTTTTTTCTTTGCTTCACGGTAGAAACACGAATAAGACAGAGGTACCCAAGCAATCGACTTTTGTACAAAGTCACCCTCTGGTAGTATATTTATTTAATTAACATTTTTTTTTAATTTGTGCACCGCCATTCACTCTCTCTGTTTATCGTAACGGTAGACTGGTAGAGAATGCCATCAGGCTTTGAATCCGCCCTGTAGACTGTAGATATACGTAATATATGCAAAAGTATAAATAGATAATTAAATACAAAAATATTAGAAGATTGCGCAGTGAATTGAAATATTTTTTTACAACACAGGGGGCAAACGAGCACGCGGCTCACCTGATGGTAAGTGACTACCGCCGCCCATGATCACTCACAACACCAGCGGCATTGCAGGTGTGTTGCCGGCCTTTTAAAAAGGAATATACTCTTTTCTTGAAGGTTATGTTGTCGTATCGGTTCGGAAACACCGCTGCTGGAAGTTGATTCCAAAGAACAGTTGTGCGTGGAAGAAAGTGCCTTGAAAAACGCACGGTGGAGGACCGCCGCTCGTCCAGATGGTTGGGATGAAACTTTAGTTTGTGGCGGGTTGTACGGTGGTGAAAATCAGCAGCAGGTATCAATCTGAACAATTCCTCAGAACACTCCCCATGATAAATTCGGTAGAAGATGCACAGAGATGCAACATCTCTGCGCAGTTTCAGAGGGTCGAACCGGACAGTAAGTAAATTTCAGCAAATTCGGAGCCAAGTTTGCTTAAATTTGAAAAATCTAAAAAAATTGCCAACCAACCACCCTTTGGAATCAACTTCCAGCAGCAGTATTTCCGAACCGATACGACAACATAACCTTCAAGAAAAGAGCATATTCCTTTTTAAAAGGCCGGCAGCACACCTGCAATGCCGCTGATGTTGCGGGTGATCATGGGCGGCGATAGTCACTTACCATCAGGTGAGCCGTATGCTCGTTTGCTTCCTGTCTTGTAACAAAAACCTAACGACCATGTTAACTTGGCGCGTTTGACAGGACTACTTGTATGGGGTCGGCTGGTTTGCAGCATCAATAAGGATGTACTTACGCTCTCCACGTTTCTGAGCTGCTTCTCGTTGGCCTGCAGCTCGCGCTCGAACGCCTCGTGCTTCTGCAGCTTGCGCTCCAGGTTGGCCAGGTCTCTGTTCGTATGGACATCGCATTAGTTTTAGATTTAACATATATATCACACTACTTGAACTGTTAAATCTTAAAATCATTTGACTAAATTTCTAATGTAAGTATTAATAATAATAATTCGTTTATTTTAACATTTTTTTTTATGCAACTTAGAATGGCAAACAAGCTGACGGCCCACCTGATGGAAAGTGGTAACCGTCGCCTATAGACATGAACAGTACCGTGGACATAACAGAGTATACTGTTTCGCCTATGATACACCCCACGCGTTGCCATTCCTGAGGACTCAGGTATTATTCCTCTGTACCCAGTAAATTCACGCCATATCCCACCGTTCAAACCGAAACACAGCCATGCAAACACAACTGCTTCACGGTAGAAACACGAATGGGACAGAGGTACCCAAGCAATCGACTTTTGTACAAAGTCTCCCTCTGGTAAAATATTATATACGTAGGTAGGTATTGTATGTATTTATAGTGTATGTATTTATGTAATATTTTATTATATATTTTAATATTTTATTTAACTGTATATTTGTTTATGTATTAATAGTTGTAGCACTCCAGCTGCCCGCTAACGAAATGCTTTCTCACTGTACTGGGTTGACTGGAAGAGATCTCTGTCAGAGATAAGTCCACCCTTGCTCACAATATTTACACAGAAACAGTACACTCTGTTATGTCCACGGTACTGCTCATGTCTATTGGCGACGGTTACCACTTACCATCAGGTGGGCCGTCAGCTTGTTTGCCATTCTAAGTTGTATAAAAAAAAAGTGGTTATAATAATAAATAAAATTTTTGCATTTCCAGTCTGTCAGTACGTGATTACGTACTACATTTACGGTGCTGTTCATGTTACACGCCTGTTACACTTCCGATTCAGGCGAGCCGTCAGCTCGTTTCCTATTTACCTGTAGCTCTGGTCCTTGGCAGTTCTCGTCTTGTCCTGGATCCATCCCTGCAACTCCTCCGTGGCAGCCACGAACTGTTGTACGAAATATTTTTTTTAAGTAAACATTCCACTACGAGATCAGTCCACGATAGATAGATAGATAGATAGATAAACACTTTATTTGAGCCATTTACGACACACGACAAATTAACAAATGAGTTTATACAATCAGATTATTTACACTTTTTCAAATAAAAACCAAAAGATGAAGTATGGAGATATGTTTTCACCAAGTGTGTCGCAGTGACCCATACAGGCTACAGCTCAGTGAGTTTAGCTTAAAAGCAAAGCACTGATTTTCAGCTGCAACCTGAAGTAAGGCTACACGGACGCGTGCAACAAACCCAGAGTGTAACCTGTGTTAATTTAACAGCCAAAGGTAAAATTGTATTATATTTATTTATTTATTTTTTGGAAAACATACAGCTGTATTACAGTCCATACATAATCAAATTTATATCTATGTGATGACAATGATCGGTTTTTATATATGCAAAATACATACATACACACACATACATACATACATATCTGTCACGCCTGTCTCCCATTAGGATAAACAATGGAACGCCAAATGCTTCGATTCAAACAAACCTATTTCGCTTCCTCCACATTCATCAATCTTGTCATACACGCTCGCCGGTTACGGGTACTTTTAATTTGGCCCTCCTTCAGCACGTCGCCTGTTCGGTCGACATACTTCCGTCTAGAGCGGCCCCTACCGACATCTCCATTCATTCTTGCTCGATAAATCACTTTCGTAATTCTTCTTTCATCCATCCTCTCCAAATGACCAAACCAACGCAACATTTCTTTTTCAATTTTTGTCACTACACCGTCTTTCAGTCCACACTTCTCTCTAATCACACTGTTTCTTACTCTATCTTTTAATGTAACACCACACATACTTCTCAGAGCTCTCATCTCTACAGCATTTGTCTTACTTTCATGCTTCTGCCATACCCACGATTCGCTTACATACATGAGTGCTGGTGTCAGTGCTCCTTGAATTATGGCAAGGCGAGCTTTGCTCGATACATTTTTACTTGACATACTCGAGAACAGTGCACCGTTAACACTGTTTCCCGTTTTACATACATACACACACATTATATATATATATATATATATATATATATATATATATATATATATATATATATATAGATAGATAGATAGATACTTATATAAATGATGCATAAATACTATATTTAATTAATTAATGAAACATACAGTATAAATATTAATTAACACAGTAATTATTATGTTAAAAGCGATACCAAGCTCACAGGCGGTATCTAGCTTTCGAATCTAAGGCGAGACTGCCACCTTCTGCGTGTTCTACCGCTTGTATAAAAAAAATATATAGATTTGTATTTGGCAATTTATTAATTACAGATTTACATTGAAAAAAATATTAAAATTGCCGTGTGGATTGTTTTTTTTTATACAACTTAGAATGGCAAACAAGCTGACGGCCCACCTGATGGAAAGTGGTAACCGTCGCCTATACACACGAGCAGTACCGTGTACATAACAGAGTATACTGTTTCGCCCACGATACCCCCCATGCGTTGCCATTCCTGAGGACTCAGGCGTTAATCCTCCGTACCCAGTAAATTCACGCCACATTCCCGGCATAGAATGGGACCACCGTTTCCTTTCCCGTGGGTGTCGTAAGACGCGAATAAGGGACAGCGAGGGATGGGCAGCAGCGTTTCTTTTAAAACATCACCAAAGCCTAACTGCGGTTGACAATCCGCCTGCCAAGCGTGGCAACTACTGGGAAAACCCCCCAACGGGAGACCTATGTCCAGCAGTGGACAATTAACGACTGATCGATAATAATTATTAAAATATGACAATTACATTTCGATTCTTACGCCTGTAAGCAATGTAATTAAAAAAATAACTGATAAATCTCGAAACGGACAGGATTAACTCCTGGCCAATACGTTCTGGTGGGGGGAAAGGGATTGTTAGTAATGGAGACTGAGAATCCCATTGCTAGCGATATATCCAACCAGGTCGACCTCCTCGCGGTTCCCCCTGGAAACTATCACGGTTAATTCCTGTTGAATTCATCATGATGCGCTAACTGGCCTGTTTTCATTCTCACCTATCACCCTTCACTGGTGCTCCGCCAGCGTATCCCGTTAGCGCAGGCGGGGTTACCATGCCATTTTCAACCAATAAAAAAAAATACGTTCTGGTGGGCCAACAGACCTGTTCCTTCCTCACCTATCATCTGTCACTGGTGCCCCGTCAGTGTATACCGACAGCAAAGACTAAAGTTTGATGCCTCCGGGGTCATTTTACAAGTTACCGTTCCACTGTATCCTCTCCCCCTTCTGTAAGTGAAGTATGAACAGTGTACGCACCTGGTGATGAGCAAGCCCGGCCTGCAGGTGGCGGCGGCGGGTGGCGGCCGCCGTCCGCACGCCGTCGCGGCGGGCTAGCGCAGCCTCGCGCCGCGCCGCGATACTGCAACAGACCATCAGGCTAGCCGTATGCTGGCGCGAACGCAGTCATGGAGCAGGCGAGTTAATTATTCAAGGTTTTAGGTCAAAACACACAGCCTTTCATGGTCATCATTTCAGCTACTATCCGTCCACTGCTGGACGTAGGCCTCCCCAATAGACCGCCATAAGGAACGGTCCTGAGCCACCTGCATCCACTGACTCTCTGATTTTTTAGACAAACGGAAGTGACTATTTTATGTAGTGACTAGCAATCCAACCCGACTTCGCACGGGTAGACAGAATTTTCCAAAATAATACGTAAACTATATTAATCGTTGACAATGTAGCTTTGTACAGGTGAAAGAATTAAAAAAATCCGTCGAGTAGTTTTTCTGAAATGAAGAATATTATAAAGACGCGTGGAGCACGTCCCCGGGCTCTGTACTGACTGCGCGGCGGCGTAGTGCGGCAGGCGCTGCAGCTGCAGCGCGCGCGCCTGGAAGGCGGCCAGGCGCTCGTCCTGCGCCGCCAGCCGCGCCTCCAGCTCCTCGTGCCGCTTCAGCAGCGCCTCCGCCTCGTCCACCGACGCCTGCGCACCACGCAACCAGTTGCTGTTCAGTTGCACTACATTGTTGTGTGTTAGTGCTCAATTGCAGTGTATTTGTTGTGTTTTTTATACAATTTACAATGGCAAACAAGCTGACGGCCCACCTGATGGAAAGTGGTAACCGTCGCCTATAGACATGAGCAGTACCGTGGACATAACAGAGTACACTGTTTCGCCCATGATACTCCCCCATGCGTTGCCATTGCTGAGGACTCAGGTTATTCCTCTGTACCCTGTAAATTCACGCCATATCCCACCCTTCCAACCGAGACACAACTGCTTTACGGTTGAAACACAAATGGGACAGAGATACCCAAGCAAACGAATTTTGTACAAAATCTCCCTTTGGTGTCGTTGTTGAGTTACACTACACTGTTGTGTTAGTGTTGAGTTGCAGCGTATTGTTGTGTCGCTGCCGAGTTACACTACATTGTTGTGTTAGTGTTGAGTTGCAGCGTATTGTTGTGTCGCTGCTGAGTTACACTACATTGTTGCGTGTTAGTGCTGAGTTGCAGCGTATTGTTGTGTCGCTGCCGAGTTACACTACATTGTTGTGTTAGTGTTGAGTTGCAGCGTATTGTTGTGTCGCTGCTGAGTTACACTACATTGTTGCGTGTTAGTGCTGAGTTGCAGCGTATTGTTGTGTCGCTGCCGAGTTACACTACATTGTTGTGTTAGTGTTGAGTTGCAGCGTATTGTTGTGTCGCTGCTGAGTTACACTACATTGTTGTGTTAGTGTTGAGTTGCAGCGTATTGTTGTGTTGTTGATAGATATCAATGTATTACTGTGTTATGTTGCAGTATACTGTTTCGTTGTGTTCAGCACAACAATACACACTTATCAATACATCTATCTGTCATTCAACTATACCGACCCCGCATTCCTTGTACTCCAGGTAGGCCTCGTGCGCGCCGCTGGTCGCGTCTATCTGGTCCGCCTCGCGGTTGAAGCACTGCAGCTGAACCAGCTGTTTCAGGTACGCCTCCTTCTCCTGCCAGGCTGCAATGGAAGATGATAATTAAAATTTGGAAATAAAAACCGATCATATTTGTATTATAAAAAATCACACGACGAATATCTAGGAGCACTATCCGGAACACCCTGAATAGTTCATTTCTGAATGACTAGACCAAGAACCGAATCCGGAACCGCATTTAGGTAAAGCAAAGTGCCCGCTACTGTGCAAACAAGTTGACGGCCCACCTGATGGAAAGTGGTAACCGTCGCCTAAAGACACGAACAGTACCGTGGACATAACAGAGTATACTGTTTCACCCATGATACCCCCATGCGTTGCCATACCTGAGGACTAATGTCTTATCACCGACTCTTCAAATCGAAATATTTATAAGCACAGCACAGCTGCAGACGACTCATGTACAGTCTCCTCCTGGTGATTATAGTACAGACCTTTGTCGAGTGCCCGCTGCTCGTCCTGCAACAGCTTGATCTTCTCCGCGACGTCGGTGAGGGACGGGTTGTTGGCGAGCAGCTGCTGACCCAGCCCTATCACCTCCTTGAACCTGCGAATGATGGTTGCCATGAGTAAAGAGAGGCAAGGGAGTGTTAGTAATGGAGATTAGCAATTCCATTGCAAGCAATATACCCTATCAGGTCAGGGCCTACACGCGGCGTTCCCTGGAAACCATCGTGATTGATTTATTGCTGAATTCGTCACGACGGGCTAACTGACCTGCTTCATCCTCACCTAACATCTCTCACTGATGCCCCGCCAGCGTATACCGATAGCGCAGGCGTTGTTACCATTCCATTATCATAAAAAAAAAACCATCAGTAAAAGGGGAAAACACTCCAATTGCTATATGTTCACTCCAGTCGTACACATGGTTCTGGAAACTGACATAGTGTGTACTGGTGATTTGTCACGATGGCCCAACTGACCTTCCATTCCCTCAAAACACACTTCACCACCAACAAACCACCTTTGGCGCAGGCGGGGTTACCATTTTATTAACACTCATTTAAAAAAAAAACAAAAGTAAACATTTATATTTGTCGTGTGGTCCCGGCATAGAATGGACCACACCTTTCAATTACACCTTAGAATATTTGGTACAATACTAACTCGTCATTGTGCGTCTTGATATCATCGAGTAACTCCTGGTGCTGCTTGTGGAGAGCCTCCGCCGTGGCCACGTCCTTCGCGGTCGCCTCCTGCGCCAGTTGCGCCTGCGCAGTCTGCCCACAAACAACATTTATTTTAATTGACTAGAAACTGAAGGTTGTGTTAAACTTCCCCCTCCCCCCTCACCAAGATGTCAGCAATCCTATTGATATTTTCATCTCAATATCCCAATCGAGGGGGGAGAATGTAGCAAACAAGGATATACCCTGTCTGATGGTAAACGGTCACTGTAGCCTATAGCCTGAGGAAACCTTAATATTCCCTTTTTGGAAAACCCCATACAGTAGTCTGTTAGTTGCTAATAATGGTGTATAGTGGCTCCACCACCAGCAGTATACCTGATGGGGAAGGGGATCAGGTCTACTTACACACTTTGCACCTGGAAACCATCATTTAATCCCTAGTGAATTTCCATAATCATAAGTACCAGACACCAATTGTATGGTCATCCAGCGGTTGGTGTAATCGTATATCATAGAATGATACTCAGGGTTATGGGAAATCAGGCATCGAACTCTCACACTCGAGGAAAGTTCATTTACTAAATTAAATCGACCAGAAATCGAACCTGGGACCTCGTTTCTACAAAGCAACGGTGCTCACCACGATGCCATGGTGGTCATCAGTTACTCAAGCCTGCCGCACTCACCTGCAGCCAGTCCTGCAGCTGCGCAGAGCTGTTCCCGAATATCTGGTGGCCGACGGCGCTCTCGAGCCGGTTCCTCCTCTCGGCCGCCTGCGCCTGGCACCGCTCCCACATCTGCTGTATCTCCCGCTGGCGACCCTCCACGTTGCTCCTCTCGTTGGGGTACTGGGATTTGACGCTGAGGAATTAAATACAGCATCAGTGGTGTAGTTGTGATCTGGGAGTGAAGGATCCAGGAGTACTAGTTGAAACTCCAAGAGCATCACTGAGAGCCCTTCAAAATTTGGGGAGAATTTACGCTAGTGCATTTAAGAACTGGCATAATTGTGTTTGAATTGTATAGTAGCAACGCCGAAGTGTGGCAAGGTTGGGATTCTGTAAAATATTGTTATTTTTCGTATTAAATGTAATTGTTTTTTTTTTTATTTAATTTAATCAAAACACAAGACCCTAGTTCAGGCTTTCATATGGTCCTTCGAGCCGGATATGAATTAGTGACATGTGGATGGACCAGGGTATGTATACATTACCTCGTCGTTTAACGCTTATGAGAATTCACGATCAAATCCTCTTCTTTCACGTATTAAATGTAATTACAGTTTTTTTTTTTAAATTTCTGCTTATAACATTTAATAGTATCTTGTTTTATATTTTCCTTAATTTATTACAAGTCTTTAGCCGCGACTTCGTTCGCATGAGCGGGACTCATTGATCACGATAAAAAGCCCATGACCTTCTCCCTCCCGTATAGTACGCGTATACCAAATTTACATAGTAATCGGTCAAGCCGTTAAGGTGCTATAAGGTAACAAACAAACACACTTTGTAATATTAACATGGATTTAGCTATACATTTATTTACCAATGCTTCTCACACCATTTCAAAAGGCTGCGTGCGAGAGAAAAATTATTGCTCAGTATGAAATGTTACTTTTATGGTAAGGATTTCGCGTTGCATTGGAAACTAATTTACTTTTTAATTGATCTTGTTAATAAACCTAGTATCATTATCTTCTTTTTTTTTTATTCTTTACATTAATTTGAAAAATCAAGGAAAAAAGGGCTTCTGGTGGCTTCTGGGATAATCGGGCGCTAAAATGGTAATACCGAGAAAACCAGTAATGTTGAGTGTGCCTTTTACAGTTCAATATGCCCATAAGAACCCCACAAAGTTTCGATTCAATCGCTTCTTCACGGTACACACAGCTGGGGACAGAGGTGGCCAAGCAAACGACTTTTGTACAAAGTCTCCCTCTGGTAAGTTTTTATGAATCGTTTTTATCAATAAGGGGACAATCACTTCAAATACTTCGAATCCTCAGGAATGGCGAAGCATGAGAGGTTCTTAAGCAACATTATTCTATAAAGTCTATGACACTTTACGTTTTTTTTTATATACAACTTAGAATGGCAAACAAAGAACAAAAAAGAAAGTCTCCCTCTGGTGACGGCTAATGGGCTAGCTTGACCCCATTACACCATCATCAACATCTCAGCCATTATCTGCCTACTGTTACACATAGGCCTCCCCATAGACTGCCAAAAGGAACGCTCCTGATCCACCTGCATCGAGGTTATCACTCCATCTAGTGTGGGATCGTCCTGCCTTGCGTTGATGCCGTTAAAATGGTATAAAAGTAGGTCATTTCACTCACGAGTCTGCCAGCAGGCTCACAGTGTTCACTTTCTCCTTTAACGGCTCCAGCTCCCTCTCGAGCTGCGCGTGACGACGCTGCAAGGCCCTGACGGTTCGTAGGTCAGCAGCAGGGTCGGTGCTGGCCGCGAGCTGCTGTTCCTTCTCGGCCATCCAGTCGAGGGCATCGTCGCAGGTGCGGCTGAAGAGTTCCACGCTGGGAAGGAAGTAAATAATATTAGCTTAATCAAGAATATTCTTATCTACTGAGAAGAACTTGTTGGAAACTCAGCGGTTTTTTCCATAACAAGTAGATATTAAATTTACAGAGTCATGGTACCTACTCATCTAGATGACAAAACGGTTTGGATGTACAGTAGAGTAGAAGAAATCGACTGAAGTGGAACGACTCTCCAACTCCTCATAATTGTTACTGGTCCAGAGTTGACCTAATTGCCTGGTCAAGGTTGGATTCTAATAGCCATTTTAAAGATGAATTTCTTTGAATTAATCACAAACTCCTGAAAAATCCAGGGTTATTACACTTTATTGAAAACCCACCTTGATGCGCCTTCCAAACTCTTTTCCTTTTGTTCTTTGAGCCGCAGCAGCCGGTCCCATTGTTGACGCAACTGCTGCTTTCTGGCGGTAGCTTTAGCGGCTTGGCCGTGCTTCGCAGCCACCAGCTCCTCGGCAGCTGCGTCGATATGCTCCAGCCGTTTGGAGGCCGCAGACAGATCCGTCACGAATTTCTATGGAATAATTCAAATCACAAACACTCAAATGCATGCCACTAAAGAAGTCTTTTTAATGTGGTCTTTTTTTATACCACTGAGGTGGCGAACGAGCATACGGCCCACCTGATGGTAAGCGGTTACCGTAGCCTATGAACGCCTGCAATACCAGAGGTATAACGCGCGCGTTGCCGAACCTGAAGAAACCTCTTTACCCCCCCTTTTGAAGAACCCAAATTTCTTTTATAACTGTACCTAATTCAGTCCATGATTTTACTGTTTTGGCTGCACTTCCTCACCTCATACTTCCTCTTGGCGGTGTCGACGCTATCTTCAGCGTCGTCCGCTCGCAGCATCTTCTCCTTGTCTCGTATCCACTTGTCGAAGTCGTCGCACTCCGCGAAGAAGCTGTACAGCTTTATGGCGTCCTCGAGCTGGGCGCGGCGGTTGGCCGACAGGGTCAGCAGCTCGTCTGGAATGGGCGAGGGTGATCAGTGAGGTCAGATACTTAGAATGGCAAATAAACTGACAGGCCACCTGATGGAAAGTGGTAACCGTGGTAAAGCCAAAACAATGATAGATGAGGATGAAGCAGGTCAGTTAGTCCATCGTGACGAATTCAACAAGAATTGTTCACGATGGTTTCCAAGGAGAACCAGGAGGTCGATCTACTTCATGTATTATTACTCGATTACTCGAGATTTCGGCTTTTGGTTTAACGACGGGCCGCGTGCGTGGCGTGAACCGTCCTCGGCAGTGCGTGGCTGGGGCTCACCGTAGTCGCGCTGTATGTCGGCCATGCGCGCGTCGACGGCGGCGGCGGGCGGCGGCGCGGCGGGCGTGCGCGAGGCGCGGCGGGCGGGGGGTCGGCCGCGCCGCACGGCCACCACCTGCTTCACCAGCACCGTCTTCTTCACGCGCTGCACCGTGCGCACCTTCTCCGGCCGCCGCACTTGCACCTGCGTACAACACCACACCAATATTCTACCGCTCTCTGCTACGAACAGCTTTTTATTTTTGGACTTTTTATTCGATGCAGTAAACTCACAATTCCAGTGTTGCAAGATACTGTGTTATGATTTTTTATTTATAAAAAAGTAATCAAGATAGGTATAAGTAGATAATAGGTAGGTACTTATTAACCCCCCCCCCCCACACTCCTCTAAAGTAGGTATCTCTTCCTATAAAGTAATTCTAAATGCGCCAAATACAGCCAAACAGAGGGAGGGGGAATGAGAACTACCAGTCCCATTGCTGGCAATATACCCCGACAGGAAGACCTCCACGAGGTACCCCCTGGACACCATCGGGCTGAATTCCAGGTGTATTTATCATGATGGGCTAACTGATTTGTTCTTATCCTCACCTATCACCCCTTACTGGTGCCCTGCCGGCGTAAACTGTTAGCGCAGGCGGGGTTACCATTTTTTTTTTTTTGATGGGTAAAAATGGTATGGTAACCCCGCCTGCGCTAACGGGATACGCTGGCGGAGCACCAGTGAAGGGTGATAGATGAGAATGAAAACAGGCCAATTAGCCCATCATGATGAATTCATCAGAAATTAACCATGATAGTTTCCAAGGAGAACCGCGAGGAGGTCGACCTGGTTGGGTATACTGCTATCAATGGGATTCTCAGTCTCCATTACTAACAATCCCTTTCCCCCGGTGGGGTTACCATTACATCATTACTCATTAAAAATAAACCTTCCCCCCCCCCCTCTAAAGTAGGTAACTCTTCTTATAAAGTGATCCTAAATGGGTCAAACGCTGATAAAGAACAGGCACTCACCGGCACGAGCCTGGGCTCGATCTCCCTTACGTAGTTGGCGGGCACGAAGCCGTCGGTGCGGTCGGCCTTGCGCACCGACCACCAGTCTGGATTCGTCTTGTTGATAAGGAACATCACCTCGCCCTTCTGCATCGAGATGCCCTGCCCCGTGAACGCGTACAGCGCTTTCACCTGGTGGACAAAAAGCAAGATATCAGAGTGGGTACTACGTACTAATGGGTTGTATAACCCGTAACTTAGGGAGGAAGGGCTGGTTAAGGGTTGTTAGTAATAGGGATTAACTGCTCCCTTGCTAGCAATATACCTTATCAAGTCGACCTCCACGCGGTTCCCCCCCTGGAAATCATCTTGATAAATTCTTATGAAATTCGTCAGGATGGGCTAGACAGATCAGTACCTGTTTTCATCCACACCTATCATCCCTCACTGGTGCCCCGCTAGCGTATTCCGATAGCGCAGGCGTGGTTGTTTTTTAACAGATGAAAGTGGAATGGCAACCCCACCCGCGCTATCGGTATACACCCGGTGGGGCACCAGTGAAGGATGATAGGTGAGGATGAAGTACGTCAGTTAGCCTATCGTGACAAATTCAACAAGAATTGTTCACAATGGTTTCCAGGGGGAACCACGTGGAGGTCGACCTAATAAGGCATATTGCTAGCAATGGGGCTGTCAAACTCCATTGCTAACAATCCCTTCCCCCAACATTGGAACAGATTTTAAACGCGCAGGCGTGGTTACTATTCCATTTTCATCCATTAAAAAAAAATACTTCATAACTGGTAAAGATATTGTTAGTAATGGAATGTAATGGGGGGTGGGGGAGAGTTTGGAAGGGACTGTTGATAATAATCTTGATCCTTGCGGTTCCTTCTGGAAATTATCGTGTTCTATTCCTGGTGTATTCATCACGATGGCCTAACTGACCTGCTTCCATCCTCACCTATCATCCCTCACTGGTGCCCCGCCAGCGTATATACCGTTAGCGCGGGCGGGGTTACCATTCCACTATCACCCATTAAAAAAGAGCCAGCAGTGTTTGCCGTACCTGGGGCACGCTGCGCTCCTCGGTGACGGTGCGGTGCTCGAGCCGCTCGACCGGCTCCTCCTCCCACACCTCGGTGGGCACGAGCCGCGACTCGTTCACCCACTCCTCCTCCTCCATCGCCGGCGACGAGTCCACCTCCGTCGGCAGCTGGTGGGTACACACATTTGTTATTAATCTATACTTATAATAAATCTGTAGAGAGGTCAATTCTGTACATGAAATATATTTACAAAATAACTATCACGCGGTGATTAGTGATCGATACTGATGCCGAAAATGCAATCAGTAAAATTCTTGTCTGCCTGTCTGTATGTTCGTTATAGAAACAAAAACTACTCGACGGATTTGAACGAAAATTGGTACAATTATTCTTCATACTCCCAGGCAGGTTATAGTATACTTTTCATCACGCTACGATCAATAGGAGCGGAACGGTGAAGGGAAATGTTAAAAATGTTCACCCGTGCGACGCCGGGACGGGCCGCTAGTAAATAATAAATATCATGAATGTTAAAGCGTGCCATGTGTCGGGCGCAGTGCCGTGCAGTACCTGCAGCGAGTGTATGCCGGCGGCCAGCAGCCGGGCGGCGTGTGCGCTGAGCGTGTCCAGCTCGGCGCTGTAGGCGCGGATGTCGTCGTGCAGCGCCCTCTGGCGGGCCAGCAGCGCGCCGGCCGACGGCGCGTCGCGCCCACAGTCCTCCGTCGCCACCAGGGGGCGCTTCTCCTTCATCCACGACTCCGCCTCGTTGGCGTCGCCGTAGAACTGCAAACAAAAAATAAAGTTGACATATATTATGTTCACGTACTGGCCACTAATAATATTGTAACGAAAGGGATTGTTATGGAGACTGAGAATCCCATTGCTAGCAATATACCCAACCAGGTCGACCTCCTCCCGGTTCTCCCTGGAAACTATCATGGTTAATTCCATCGTCATCATGATGGGCTAATTGGCCTGTTTTCATTCTCATCTATCACCCTTCACTGGTGCTCCGCCAGCGTATCCCGTTAGCGCAGGCGGGGTTACCATACCATTTTTACCCATCAAAAAAAAAAATTTAAGTACTGGCCAGTAAAAATGTAATCCATTTATTCTTTTAATAAATAAATCAGTGTTTGACCAACTCGCTGGTATAGAGCTGCAATATACATGTCACGTCTGCATATATTATGCGGGGTACCTAATTATATGATGGCACAGTACCTGGTGCGCTTCAGCGGCGTCGGCCAGCTGCTTCTCCCTGGCGGCGGCCAGCTCCCGCAGCACCTCCCACTGCTGGTTCAGCGACGACAGCCGCCGCTCGATCTCCGCGCTCTTCGGGTGCTTAGCGTCGATTAAGCTGCAACATACGTTGGAGTACATTAAGTAGACTACTTCATAAAGTTTGTGGGTCAATAGATAATCATGTGGTGTGGTGGTGATGTGTGTGGTGATGGTGGTGTGTGTGGTGGTGATGTGTATGGTGGTGGTGATATGTGTGGTGGTGTGTGTGGTGGTGGTGGTGGTGTGTGTGGTGGTGGTGAAGTGTATGGTGGTGGTGGTGTGTGTGGTGGTGGTGGTGTGTGTGGTGGTGGTGGTGTGTGGTGGTGGTGATATGTGGTGTGGTGGTGATGTGTGTGGTGGTGGTGGTGGTGTGTGTGGTGGTGATGTGTATGGTGGTGGTGGTGTGTGTGGTGGTGGTGATATGTGGTGTGGTGGTGATGTGTGTGGTGGTGGTGATGTGTGTGGTGGTGGTGGTGTGTGTGGTGGTGGTGATGTGTGTGTGGTGGTAGTGACGTGTGTGGTGGTGGTGATGTATGTGATGGGGATGATGTGTGTGGTGGTAGTGATGTGGTGGGGGTGATGTATGGTGGGAGTGATGCATGGTGGGGATGATGTGGCGGTGATGATGTGTGGCGGTAGTGACGTATGGTGGTGGAGTATGATAGTGATGGTGGTGGAATGTGGTAGTAGTGGTGGTGACGGTGGTGGTGGTATATGTGATAGAAGTGGTGGTAGTGTGATGGTGTGTGGTGGCGGCGGTGGTGGCGCGTGGTGGCGGAGGTACCTCTGTCCCTTGGCGCGGTGGCGCTGCGAGACGTGGTCGCGCGCGCGCAGCTCGTGCAGCAGCGCCGTGTGCTTCTGGCGCAGCGCCATCACGCCGCGCAGGTCCTTGGCCGCCACGTCCGCGCGGCAGATGCGCTGCTTGTCCGTCACCCAGCCTGCACACGACACCACAGGATTCAAGCCACACGGTTTTACACATCCAAATGAAACGTAGGCTGTACTATAAACATCATTCCGGGATCAAAAGTGCCCAATGGAAGAGCGTCTTACCCTCTTCCTCGTCGTGGTCTTCCAGGAACTGGTAGAGGTTCCTGGCGTCCTCCAGTCTCGCCTTGCGATCCTTAGCTGCGGCCAGGAGGCTGTAACAGCAGTAAAGGATTTAACATTGGAGATGGAGAAGATCAATCTATGATCCTAGTTATTATAAATTACATGGACGAAAACTAGCCGAAAAATATTTTTAAAGGAAACTCTACAGACGGAACAGAGGTACTTCTGCCGACATAAGTAGTACCTTTTTTTGTATACAACTATAATAGCAAACAAGCTGACGGCCCACCTGATGGAAAATGGTAACCATCGCCTATAGACATGAGTAGTACCGTGGATATAACAGAGTATACTGTTTCGCCCATGGTACCCCCCATGCGTTGCCATTCCTGAGGACTCAGGTGTTATTCCTCTGTACCCAGTAAATTCACGCCATATCCCACCCTTCAAACCGAAACACAGCCATGCAAACACAACTGTCTCGGCTATTTTTCTTTTTTTTTTACACCACATAAAAATAAGCGTACAGCCCGTCTGATAGTAAACGGTCACTGTAGAGCCTATGGACACCTGCAACACTAGGGGTATCACCTGCACGTTGCAGACCCTGAAGAAATCTTAACAAACCCTTTTTAACAACCCCCATTTTCTGCTGTGAAGCAGTTGTACTTGACTGTGTTCCGGCTTGAAGGGTGGGATATGGCAATGAAGTTACAAAGCCTGGAGGTAGTTATACCATAGTCAGAGTAGGGATTGTTAGTAGTGGGGTTTTAACAGCCCCACTTCCCCTGAAAACCATCCTAGTTAGTTCTAGTGGCATCACGATGTGCCAACTGATCTGCTTTCATCCTCACCTATCATCTCTCCCTGGTGCCCCGTCAGCGTATACCAATAGCGCAGGCGGGGTTACCATTCCATTATCACCTATTAAAAAAGACACCATAGTCCTCAGGAAAAGCAACGCTTGAGAGGTACTAAGTGCTGTGCATTATATTCTGTGATGTCCACCTTGTTGCTCACGTCTATAAGCGACAGTTACCACCTTCCATCAGGTGGAACATCAGCTTGTCATTCTAAAAATATTCACATTGGGTTCCCACCTGTCATAAGCTTCTTCAAGTTGCATCAGCTGCTGTGTGAGCTGCTGCTTGGGCTGCGGAGGACCTTCAGCAGCAGCGCCCTGGCGCACGAGGCGGCGGATCGAGTCGTCGAGCGCACCCAGCTGCAGCTCTTGCAGCGCGTGCGCCTGCAGCAGCCGCTCCACGTCCACCAGGTGCCGCCCCACCTCCTCTGACTGGAACTGCGCCTATGGAAATGTTCCATGTACGTCAGTATTGCTACTATTGGTGTTGCCCTTTGGTGTTAACGATGGATTTGATAGTTTTTTATGCAACTTAGAATGGCAAACAAGCTGACGGCCCACCTGGTGGAAAGTGGTAACCGTTGCCTATAGATATGAGCAATACCATGGACATAGCAGAGTTTAATGTTTTGCCCTTGATACCCCCCACGCGTTGCCATTCCTAAGAACTCAGGTGTTATTCCTCTGTACTCTGTAAATTCACGCCATATCCCACCCTTCAAACCGAAACACAGCCATCCAAACACAACTGCTTCACGGTAGAAACACGAATAGGACAGAGGTACCCGAGCAATCAGGTACTCCGCCAGAAAATACTAACAACCATTTCATTAACGTCATTAAAAAACAATACTTAAACGGTAAACCCCATGATACCCCTCATGTGCCACCATACCTTCATTTCCATTAGCGTGTGTCCGACCGTGTCAGCCTCCCGCAACAGCGCCATCAGGTGCGCGAGCCTCGCCAACGAGGTCCGGTGCCTCTCCAGCAGTTCCAGCAACTCGCGCCAGCGCTGCAGCACTGCTTGTTCTGTGCGGGACACCGCTTCAGCTCCGTGATAGTTCTCGCGGACGAGCTCCGCTGCCATTGCCGATAGATCCTCGAAGCGTTCGGTTCTAAAACAAATGTTCTGACTTTAACACCTGCTTCCCATAGTCCACCAATTTTTGTTTAATAAAATCGTCATCATCATCATACCGGCCTTTAACTGTCCACTGCTGAACATAAGCCTCCCCTTAGACAGGTTTTGCCAGTAGTTGTCATTCTTGGCAGGAAGATTGGCAATCGTAGTTAGGCTTTAGAGATGTTTTAAGAGGGACGCTGCTGTCCATCCTTCGCCCTCTTTTAGCCGTCTTTTACGACACTCACGGGAAAGGAAGAGGTGGCTTATTCTATGCCGGGACCACGCGGACAGTAATATAAATGTGTCATGACTATTATTCTTTTATTTGCAAAGGAAACTTCGAAATAAAACAATACAAAGCCACTTGGTCAGGGAGGTTTTTGTGGACTATACTTTCTTTTAAGTAGCGATTCAGGGCAATGGGACTTTATGTTTAAAACATGTAAGAATTTTTTTTTTTAAACAACTTAGAATGGCAAACAAGCTGACGGCCCACCTGATGGAACGTGGTAACCGTCGCCTATAGACATGAGCAGTACCATGGACATAACAAAGTGTACTGTTTCGCCCATGATACCCCCCATGCGTTGCCATTCCTGAAGACTCAGGTGTTATTTCTCTGTACCCAGTAAATTCATGCCATATCCCACCCTTCAAACCGAAACACAGCCATGCAAACACAACTGCTTCACGGTTGAAACACGAATGTGACAGAGGTACCCGAGCAATCGGCTTTTGTACAAAGTCTCCCTCTGGTAAATAATTCAATAGCACTTCACGGATTGTTGTAAATATGCCCTTAAAGGTCATTAAATTCGCTTTAATATAAATAAATAAAACTTAATTGCCGAATATAGTGAACCCATCACCTATTTGATTCTATTTTTTTGTGTTTGTATGAAATGATAGTTTGTTTGAAAGAAATTTAATAAATCGTACAGGAAGTCAAAAATTTAAATTGCAAAATCTTGTTATTAAGTGAGCGAGAGGGAAGATTTTGTCTCATACAAATAATAATGAATACATTAACACATTCGTACAAAGCTGAATTGAGTATCTAGCTAGTAAACTTACCTGGCGAGGATGTCGGCCGATATGGCTTCATGTTTCTTGACAGTAGCGTCAACCTGGGCCAGGTTGGACCCGTAGCGGGGGTCCGACAGCACCAGCACCATCTCCTTCAGGTAGCCCTTCCTCAGCACCGACTGTCCACGACAAAAACAGATATAACCACTGCTATGTATATATAACATACCGTCAAAGTTTTCCCAAGAGACTACAGCATGGGTTTCTTCAAAAGGGGGGTAAAGAGGTTTCTTCAGGGTCGGCAACGCGCGCTGAATATCCTGGTATTGCAGGCGTTCACAGGCTACGGTAACCGCTTACCATCAGGTGGTTGGTATGCTTGTTTGCCACCTTAGTGGTATAAAAATGTTAGAATCCAACGTGACAATAGGCGAGCCTACAGCAATGAATGTTTCTTCACACAAAGTCGCGGGTAAGAGCTAGTATGAATTAATTGGTTATTGCTAATAAATTTAGGTACAAACTATTATAAATTTCGGAACTATTAAATTGTCAGGTTAAAAGATAGATTTAGAGGAACGGCGCGTCGGAATCGATCTCACCGATACCTTATAAATATTGATGCAGCTGTTACAGCTTTTTTAGCCGTCTGCACCCCCTCTCAACCCCCCTCCTTTGCAATATTGCCGCCTCCCATTCTTGCCCAGGCAGTAGTTCGACTACACTTCGTTGTTAGTAATGCGAATTTCTATTCCCATGTCCAGTAATATATCCTTTCAGATCGATCTCACCGCGATCCCCCCTGGAAACTATTCTGCTCAATTCCAGGTGTATTCATCACGGTGGCCAAACTAACCTGCTTTTCATCCACACCTATCATGCCTCACTGGTGCCCCGCCAGTGTATACTGTTAACACAGGCGGGGTTACCATTCCATTACCATCTTTTTTTAAAAAAGACACTACCCTCCTCCTCACATCGCTCTCCCATAATGGGTTGTTCTGGACTGGTGGACACGTTACCTTGGTGTTGAACTTGTAGTTGAGCTGCTCGAGTCGCTGCTGCCTCAGCAGCTCGGTACGCAGCGCCAGTTCGCGAGCATGCTCGGCCTGCGGACAACACCCACGTAGTACGGTACAGACAGAAGTCAAAGACATTGTTATATATAGATATATTACTCGGGGAAAGGGATTTTTAATAGTGAGGTCTAAGAGTACCCTATCAGGTTAAACCATCACACGGTCCCCCATGGAAACCATCTTGTTTAATTCCTGTTGAATTCGTCACGGTGAGCTAACTAACCTGCCTTGGGGGGAAAGGGATTGTTAGTAATGGAGACTGAGAATCCCATTGCTAGCAGTATACCCAACCAGGTCGACCTCTTCGCGGTTCCCCCTGGAAACTATCATGGTTAATTCCTGATGAATTCATCATGATGGGCTAACTGGCCTGTTTTCATTCTCATCTATCACCCTTCACTGGTGCTCCGCCAGCGTACCCCGTTAGCGCAGGCGGGGTTACCATACCATTTTCACCCATTAAAAAAAAACTAACCTGCCTTTTCATCCTCACTTATCATCCCTTACTGGTGTTCCGCCAGCGTATTCTAAAAGCGCAGGTGGGGTTACCATTCCATTATCATGCATTAAAAAAAAACAATCATTATGAAATTCGCTACATGGGATGAATCTATATATCTATATATCCTTCATAAGCTACTTTTCATCCCGATCAGTGGATATATACCGGTCCCGCGGACTATGCACGACTTCGACAGCATCATAAGTATCACAGGATACACTGTGATGCCCCCAATACCCCGTCATGCATTTCCATTCCTGAGGACTTGTCTTTATTTAACTTAGAAAGGACCATTTCATCTAATGAAAAGTGGTAATCATCGCCTATAGACATGAGCAGTACCATGGACATAACAGAGTATACTGTTTCGCCCATGATACCCTCCATGCGTTGCCATTCCTGAGGACTCAGGTGTCATTCCTCTGTACCCAGTAAATTCACGCCATATCCCACCCTTCAAACCGAAACACAGCCATGCAAATACAACTGCTTTACGAAGATCATGTCGCCTGGAATATAATTAAATATAAGAACCTGTTCAAGCTGCTGCCATGCCCTCTCCAGGTCCTGGGGCAGTTGGCCCTCGAGGGGGGCCCACGCTTCGCCGATGAGACTCTTCTGCATAGTGTTTATGTGGAAGTACAGGGCTTCGATCTCTGAACGCTCCTTGTATCTGTTTTAACAAGAGTTTAATTACAACAAGCTAGAAGATTTGTCAATGATCCCAGGCTTACAAGCGGTATCGAACCCTTAAGTCTTAGAAGAGATTTTGCCTCACTCTGCGTGTTCTACCACTTGTACAACGAACTGTGCTCAGGGGAAATGTTACCTCTGTCTACCATCGTACGGTTTGCCATCGACGGGGAGTTCACCACCATACTTTAGAGCCTAGATGGTCGCGTACAGCACAGTTTCAGAGATGTTTCCTCCCACGAACGCTCAAGTTATGGAATGGAGGTTTTTCTAAAAGACTTAAGAGTTAGTAGGGGTCTGTATCCGGGAGTAATCAGGGGGACGGGATTGTTAGTAGCGGTGGTATGTATCCGGGAGGACTAGTCTGACCTACAGTAGGCGGGGGGACGAGATTGTTAGTAGCGGGGGTATGTATCCGGGAGGACTAGTCTGACCTACAGTAGGCGGGGGGACGGGATTGTTAGTAGCGGGGGTATGTATCCGGGATGACTAGTCTGACCTACAGTAGGCGGGGGGACGGGATTGTTAGTAGCGGGGGTATGTATCCGGGATGACTAGTCTGACCTACAGTAGGCGGGGGGACGGGATTGTTAGTAGCGGGGGTATGTATCCGGGAGGACTAGTCTGACCTACAGTAGGCGGGGGGACGGGATTGTTAGTAGCGGGGGTATGTATCCGGGATGACTAGTCTGACCTACAGTAGGCGGGGGGACGGGATTGTTAGTAGCGGGGGTATGTATCCGGGATGACTAGTCTGACCTACAGTAGGCGGGGGGACGGGATTGTTAGTAGCGGGGGTATGTATCCGGGAGGACTAGTCTGACCTACAGTAGGCGGGGGGACGGGATTGTTAGTAGCGGGGGTATGTATCCGGGAGGACTAGTCTGACCTACAGTAGGCGGGGGGACGGGATTGTTAGTAGCGGGGGTACTAACTTACTTCATATATCTTAGAGTTTGTAATAGATATTATTACTAGTAGGTAAGGAGGTCTTGTAAAATATCGTGGCTTACTCTTTAGAGAATTCACCAGAATAGACTAAATAGATCTGACTTCATTCTCACCTATTACCACTCACTGGAGCCCCATCAGCGTATTCTGGTAGGGCGGACGGGGTTACCATCTCACTGTCGTATATAAAAAGTACTGGCTACTCCATTCTGATGATGAAGAGCATCAGAACTCACTTGGGCGGTTTCTCGACAGTGCGGTACTGCTTGAAGGCGAGCAGTAGCCGCTGTATGCCGTCCAGCGAGTTGGGCAGCTGGCGGCCGTTCAGCTCCTGTATCTTGAGCCGGATCCACTCCAGCAGCGCGCTCACCAGCCGCGAGTACTCCGCCTTGCGGTCGTCGCAGTCCTTCAGTTGGCCGATGATCTGGTAGAAGCACTTACTGTCTTAGTCTCCACATACTTACTGATAAATGGAAAAGTTACTGTCTCTCTGTTACCTTATTTTACACTTAAACTACTGAACTAATATTGATGAATTTTGATACAGAAACAGATTGGACCTTCAAGAAGGACATAGACTAGTTTTTGTAGTAAAAATAAAACTTGAAGGGGATGAAATACGGGATGAAAGTACTTGTGTGGGAAATCAAAGTAACATAGTACATTGCAGTTCGATAGCAGAGCGCTTTTTATAATACATACATACATATTTGTCACGCCTGTCTCCTATTAGGGTAGGCAGAAACATTGGAACACCAAATGCTTTGATTCAAACGGACCACTTTCGCTACTTCCACATTCATCAATCTTTTTTACACACGCTCGCCGGTTACGGGTACTTTTAATTTGGCCCTTCTTCAGCACTTCGCCTATTTGGTCGACATACGTCCGTCTACGGCGGCACCTACCGACATCTCCATTCATTCTTGCTCGATAAATCTCTTACGTAAATCTTCTTTCATCCATCCTCTCTTTTTAAAATAATCAGAAAATTGTTAGATTCTTGTTGATATGTTTGTTTTAGGATGCACTAGCGGCCCGTCCCGGCTTCGCACGGGTGGACATTTTTACAACATTTTAAAAAATGGCTATTGTGACATAACGATAATAGTTGGACATATAGTTTTTTGTAGTTATTGATATTTTCTTCAATATTGTAGAACATACTTTTGTTCTATCACCAATAGTTTCCGCAGCGCACGCGACCAAAGATATTTTATAGCATTTTTCTACACCTCGAGTTACGTTACTAAAGTTTTAGTAAGGATCCCTAATGTTTTCTAGCAATAAATATAGCCTATGTTACTCAGGGTGAATGTAGCTTTCTAATGGTGGAAGAATTTTTGAAATCGGCAAAATAGTTTTTGTGTTTATTCATTACAAACATACTATCTATCTATCCTATTTAAGAGCTGCGCTCTTGTCGGTGGAGCTCTCGCCACTCACTACGATTGTCAGCGAGTCCCCTCACCACTTGATACGACACGACATGCATACACACAAAAATACAAATCTTTCCTCTTTATAATATTAGTGTAGACATACGTTGGCGATCCTGCGACCACTCTTCTGCTCGTTCTTCATCCTGGCGAAGGTGTGGTAGTAGCTGGCCACGTAAGTCATCACCGACTTCTCGTCCGGGCGGCTCGTGTCCACGTCTAGACAAGAGAATAGAATACAAATAATCTTTACTGAAAAAGACTTAATGGGGGGGAGTAATTGATAGTAATGGGGGTTAAACCCATTGCCAGCAATACACCCTCTATCACGTCGACCTCCACTTGGTTCCCCCTGAAAACCACCTTGGTTAATTCTAGTTGAATTCGTCACGATGGGCTAACTGACCTGCTTTCATCCTCATTAGTCATCTATCACTGGTGCCCCGCCAGTGTACACCGATAGCGCAGACGGGGTTACCATACCATTATCACCCATTAAAAAAAACACCTAGTTCAGGAGAATATCTACTGTAATCAATGGTACGTACCCTCGGCGTCAAGCAGCTTGGGTATGCCGAGGTGTTTGTGGGCCACGTCGAACGCATGGTTTAAGGTCTCCACGTGGTCCGTCGCCGGCACCTCCGCCCACCGGAACAGGTCGGGCCTGTGGCACGTGACAACATAAATAAATAAATTAATTAAATATAAAATACTATTAAAATAAACTTCATTGTAAGCATTTCGGTCGTGTGTTCCCAGCATAGCATATGCTACCCCTTCCTTTCCCAAGGGAGTCGCAAGACGACTAAAGGAGGGCGAGGGATGGGCAGAAGCGTCCCTCTTAAAACATCTTTATAGCCTGACTGCGGTTGCCAACCTGCTTGCCAAACCTGGCAACTACTCGCAAAACCTAAGAGGGAGGCAGTCAACCATAGGGAAGTGTCAGAGTACTCGTATGCGGTACTAATAGTTTTTTTTTTATACAACTCAGATTGGCAAACAAGCTGACTGCCCACCTGATGGAAAGTGGTAACCGTCGCCTATAGACATGAGCAGTACCATGGACATAACAATACTGTTTCGCCCATGATACCCCCCATGCGTTGCCATTCCTGAGGACTCAGGTGTTATTCCTCTGTACCGTGTAAATTCACTGCCATATCGCACCCTTCAAACCGAAACACAGCCATGCAAACACAACTGCTTCACGGTTGAAACACGAACGCGACAGAGCTACCCAAACAATCGACTTTTGTACAAAGTCTCCCTCTGGACATACGTGTACTGTATGTGTTTTGAACTAGTGGCGGGCACGGTACCTGTGCGCGTGTATGAGGGCGTTGAACCCGAGCCCGGAGCGCCACGAGTCGGTGAAGTTGTGGATGTTGACGCCGTGGTAGCCGCTGGTCTTGCGCTGGCACCACAGCAGCAGCGCGTCCTTCGCAGACTTCTTCTCGGACGACTCATTCTCTTCGTCCTGATCGCAGATACGACAATTTTTAGGATTTTTTTAGCACTGAAGTGGCAAACCAGCATACGGCCGGGGGGAGAAGGGATTGTTAGTAATGGGGGTAAATAGCCCCATTGCTAGCAATATACTATATCAGGTCGACCTCCTCGTGGTTTCCCCTGGAAACCATCATGTCTGATTTATTATTAGATTCGTCACGGTGGGCTAATTGACCTGCTTTTTCCTCACCTATCATCACTCACTGGTGTCCTGCCGGTGTATACCATCCATTACAAAAAAAAAACAAGCATACGGCCCACCTGATGGCAAGTGGTTATGAACACCTGCAATACTAGAAGTATTACGCGCGCGTTGCCGACCCTGAAGAAACCTCTTTACCCCCCTTTTGAAGAAGCCCATGCTGTAGTCTCTTGGGAAAACCTCGGTAGGAAGCTCATTCCATAACCTGAGTGTTCATGGGAGGAAACATCTCTGAATCCGCACTGTGTGCGACCATTGGATACTTTAGTAAAATACTCGTAATTACATGGGACAGGAATCGCTAGGTGTCACTGGTGCCCCGCCAGTGGTTTCTTTTTTTATACAACTTAGAATAGCAAACAAGCTGACGGCCCACCTGATGGAAAGTGGTAACCGTCGCCTATAGACATGAGCAGTACCGTGGACATAACAGAGTATACTGTTTCGCCCATGATACCCCCCATGCGTTGCCATTCCTGAGGACTCAGGTGTTATTCCTCTGTACCCTGTAAATTCACGCCATATCCCACCCTTCAAACTGAAACACAGCCATGCAAACATAACTGCTTCACGATTGAAACACGAATGGGACAGAGGTACTCACGTAATCGACTTTTGTACAAAGTCTCCCTCTGGTAAAGTATATGTGTAAACCGATAGTTTGGACGTTGTCACTATGTTACCTGGATATAACGCGGGCGAAAATACCATATTACAATCACCTATAAACAAAATGGGGCAGTCAGAGACATCAGAGGCCTGTTGCGGTTATGGTGGTATCTCTATCACGCCATCGATTTGGTCTGCTAACGTCGTTTCCGATCACCAGAGAGCTATTCAGTAAAGTCAGTATATACTTACCACGTCGATCTCAATCTCCTGTATCTGGAAGCGCAGGATGATGGTCCAGATGAGGCCGAGGATAAGGCGGGGGTTGCCGTCCACGATGTCCTCGGCGCCGATCGACTCCAGCCGCACCTGCAGGCACACCGCAATCATTGATCAATGCATCCAAATAAGAGGGGAAAGAAAGGTAGAGTACAAAGTTAAAAGAGTTTCCTGGATTAGAGAGAAAGAAAGAAGCTGGTTTGTTGATAAAATTTTTTTTGTTTAATCCCGCCACCATCAGTACACGTGTGACTGCCAACACACGAAGATGGACCACCACTGTTACTACCATTTCCCCAGCCTTCCATACTAGCCTTCATATTTCATATTAATATATTTATCTCAGAACGTGGTAAAATATATTTTCTCAAACATGCTCGGAAATGTGAGCATTATTTTGACAATATTCTTAGAGATAAATCAAAATTGCCGTACTGGCCAGATACATGCGGGCAGCGGCCGGCAAAAATTGTATGAAAATCCATATCTGTCGTGTTTTGCGGCCAGATAAATTACTATGTAAACTCATATCTGTCCTGTAATTTAAAAATGGAATGACCTTTTACTTCGAAACATGGCTACCAAAGAAGTAACTAATAAAAGGTTTTATTTAAATTCCGAACTGGCTTGCAAATAGAAAGCTGTTTACTGAAAAAAAAAACAAAGGAACATTATGGCGCGTGAAAAATTATGATTGTTCGTTATTCGTCATTGAACTTAAAAAGTAAAATTGTGTTTTTTAATTTCCGCGCATTGTTTGAGAAAAGTACTATACAAGCCTTGGCCACAACTAGGCATTGATGGACTCACGTATGTGTGCCTCGGCTACGCCTCGGCCCACATTTGCACGTTCGTACATCAATGCCTCAGTTGCTGGCCGCTGCATTAATGTACTATTCTATTATTGTTATGACTAGCGATCCGACCCTGCTTCGCACGCGTAGATATAATTTTCAAAAATAATATAAATTACAAGTTGATAATGTAGCCTATTCTATAGGTGAGGGAATTTTTAAAATAGATTGAGTAGTTCTTGAGTTTATCTATTACAGACAAACAATTAAATCTAATGTTTCCTCTTTGATATTTGATGATATCAGTCGTTAAGTGTCCACTGCTGGACATATGTCTTAGCTCATAGGGGGGGGGGGGGGTTGTCCGTAGTTCTCACGTCTTGCAGGCGGGATAGCAACCACAGTTAGGCTTTGGAGATGTTTTAAGAGGGACGCTGCTACCCATCCCTCGTCCCCTTAGTCGGCTCTGATGACATCCACGGGGAAGGAAGGGGTGACCCATTATATGCCAGGACATATAGACTAGTATAATTTACGTCAAGTGACATTTTTAACCGAAAACCAAGGTAATAGAGCTGGGAATGGATCGTGCATGGAGAAGCCTCACAAATGACACCGGAGCCGAACTTATAAGGCATCTGTAGGAATGCTGCATACTACACACAACGAACAAGTAATCCCGTATTGAATTTCGTATTAGAATCTTCATGGTCTGGTGGGAAGAGAGTTGCTTTGTATAGACGAGGTATTGGGTTCGATTTTCGACGACATAATTATCATGTGGTATCGTGGACTATGATATCGACACCTTTGGTAATTCTTTAGTGCAGTTCACTAGGCTTATTAATAATATGGATTGGTAGTTTTTTTTTTTTGATGGGTGAAAATGGTATGATAGCCCCGCCTGCGCTAACGGGATACGCTGGCGGAGCACCAGTGAAGGGTGATAGATGAGAATGAAAACAGGCCAGTTAGCTCATCATGATGAATTCATCAGGAATTAACCATCATAGTTTCCAGGGAGAACCGCGAGGAGGTCGACCTGTTGCTAGCAATGGGATTGTTAGTAAATAGTAAATTGTTAGTAATAGGGTTTAACTACCCAATTGCTAGCAATTTACCCTAACAGGTCGACCTCCACGTGGTTTCCTCTGGAAACCATTGTGCTAGATTCTGTATGTAGTCATCACGATGGGCTAACTGACATGCTTTTTCATTCTCACCTATCATCCTTCACTGGTGCCCCGCCCGTGTATACCGATAGCGCAGGCGGGGTTACCATTCCATAATCATCCATTAAAAAAAAAACACTTTTATTAAAAAAACATCTTTGGGCGTGACCTACTCGCCCCCCCCCCCCTCCTTAATTATGCCCATACTTGAAATTTCAAAAGGTTTCCCTGCATCATACCAACACTCACCTTCGTGTGCAGGAAGCTCAAACTCTTGTTGACGTTCTCAATCTTGTGAACCCGCATGCGGCCGGAGTTGGGCCTCGGCAGCCGCTCGCCGCTGATGATCTCCAGCAGCTTCAGCAGCCGCCGCCCGTCCGCCAGGTCCACGAACAGGTCCTCCACCTCCATGCGGGCCTGCGGAACGACCGAGGAGTAGTTTATACAAATTCAAATCATCGGGGGGAAAGGGACTGTTAGCAATGGAGTTTGACAGCCCCATTGCTAGCAATATACCTTATTAGGTCGACCTCTACGTGGCTCCCCCTGGAAACCATCGTGAACATTTCTTGTTGAGTGCCTTTCCATCCTCACCTATCATCCCTCACTGGTGCCCCGACAGCGTATACCGTTTGCGCAGGCGGGATTGCCATTCCATTATCATCCATTAAAAAACAATACTCTCGCGTTCAAGGCTAAAGAAGACCCAGATTGATACACCGATCCAACCAACCACTTTAATACACCATTGACATGCTTTAGTCTATTTTCAACTTTACTGACGATTTTATTGTATGACTGTAAAATAATTAATGTTATGTGATTAATTGTATTGTATGGGTGGGCTACCCATACATCGGGCATACAATACAATGTTTTACTTTAACACGTTAATAACATCTTACGAAAAGTTGTAATGTAATAACAATAAATATTTATTCTATTTTATTTCTGTTCTATTTCTATTCTATTTCTATTCTATTTCTATTCTATTTCTATTCTATTTCTATTCTATTTCTATTCTATTTCTATTCTATTTCTATTCTATTTCTATTCTATTTCTATTCTATTTCTATTCTATTTCTATTCTATTTCTATTCTATTTCTATTCTATTTCTATTCTATTTCTATTCTATTTCTATTCTATTTCTATTCTATTTCTATTCTATTTCTATTCTATTTCTATTCTATTTCTATTCTACTTCTATTCTACTTCTATTCTATTTCTATTCTATTTCTATTCTATTTCTATTCTATTTCTATTTCTATTCTATTTCTATTCTATTTCTATTCTATTTCTATTCTATTTCTATTCTATTTCTATTCTATTTCTATTCTATTTCTATTCTATTTCTATTCTATTTCTATTCTATTTCTATTCTATTTCTATTCTATTTCTATTCTATTTCTATTCTATTTCTATTCTATTTCTATTCTATTTCTATTCTATTTCTATTCTATTTCTATTCTATTTCTATTCTATTTCTATTCTATTTCTATTCTATTTCTATTCTATTTCTATTCTATTTCTATTCTATTTCTATTCTATTTCTATTCTATTTCTATTCTATTCCTATTCTATTTTATTCCATCTAGACGTGGTGTACGAGTGTTTAATTGATTTCCTACAGGGGGAAAGGGATTGTTAGTAATGGAGACTGAGAATCCCATTGCTAGCAATATACCCAACCAGGTCGACCTCCTCGCGGTTCCCCCTGGAAACTATCATGGTTAATTCCTGATGAATTCATCATGATGGGCTAACTGGCCTGTTTTCATTCTCATCTATCACCCTTCACTGGTACTCCGCCAGCGTATCCCGTCAGCGCAGGCGGGGTTACCATACCATTTTCACCCATCAAAAAAAAAATTAATTTCCTACAAACTTTCAACTAGACACTGTTTAAGTTTCAGACACGTAACACTTTGTACATACATATGTGTTAACAATATGTATATATGAACAAATGTTATTTATTATCAACACCTATATATATATGTATATATAATATACGGAAAACATTGTGTCAGAGGTGAGGTCATCGTGGCTCCCAATACGAGCACAGCGGCGTAACCAATCGACCCACTTTGTCATACGTGTATTTAATAATCGAACGACGCCGCTCACTAGTTGTAACTGATAGGGGGGAGAAGGGAGTGTTAGTAATGGAGATTAGCAATCCCATTGCTAGCCATATATCCCTATCAGGTCGACCTCCACACGGTTCCCCATGAAAACTCTTGTCACTGATTTATCGTTCAATTAGTCTCGATAGGCCAAATGACCTGCTTCATCCTCACCTATCGTCCATCACTGGTACCCATCCAGTGTACACCGTTAGCGCAAACGGGGTTACCATTCCATTATCATCCATTAAAAAAAAAAACAATTATTCGATTACTCGAGTCAACCCGACACATGGGCACATCACTGACGCCTATTTAAACATTGTTAACGTTGCCTGGTATGTAATAATTCTAAATAAATAGATACTTTAATTAGCAATAACGTCATCATAATTCCTTTAGCAGACACAAGTGGGTAGCACAGTATAGTGTTTCTTACGTAACTTGTTGATTTTGTATCGAAAAAATGACGATTTCCAGAATGACAAAATGAATATTAGTTAGTAGTCTATTTATTTATTTATTTATTCATTAGTACATATATGTGTACATGGCGGACTTAATGCTAGAAGCATTCTCTCCCAGTCAACCGTAGGCAAGTGGCAGAATACACGAATGCGGTACTAGTAATTATTGATATACATACATACTAAAATTTCTATTTTTCTTATGCAACTTAGAATGGCAAACAAGCTGACGGCCCACCTGATGGAAAGTGGTAACCGTCGCCTATAGACATGAGCAGTACCATGCACATAACAGAGTATACTGTTTCGCCCATGATACCCTCCGTGCGTTGCCATTCCTGAGGACTCAAGTGTAATTCCTTTGTACCCTGTAAATTCACTGCCATATCCCACCCTTCAAACCGAAACACAGCCATGCAAACACAACTGCTTCACGGTAGAAACACGAATGGAACAGAGGTGGCCGAGCAATCGACTTTTGTACAAAGTCTCCCTCTGGTAAAAAAGCTACTTTAATTGGGTAACTTATATGTTCCTATCATTCTATCGTTACCACCATATCAGCTGTTAATTCTTCACTGTTGAACACAATTCTTCCCTCTATTAGGGGGTTTTTCCAGTAGTTACCACGCTTGGTAGACATGTTAGCAACGGCTGTCATGCTTTGGTGATGTTTAAACAGTGAAGCTGCTGCCCATCATTCAACCTCTAAATTCTCTTAGTCTTAGTCTATGCTATAACAAAAAATAAAAATTAAGAATGCAGAATTATCGCTCACCTTCTGCAGGAACGAGTTGATCCATTTCGTGAAAGTCTTTTTCTGTATGTACATGCGCTCATCCTGCAATGCCTTGATGCGGCCCTGCTCGAACTTGAGCGCGTCCTCGCGTTGCGTCATGTTGGTACGCTGCTGCACTGCGCCCGCGTACCCGCCCGGCTCATACTGCGGCCCTGCAGCACGGACAGAGGCGCCGGTCACATTTCATTATGCTCACCTTATGCTCCCAGCGTAGAATAGGCCACCCCTTCCTTTCCCGTGACCATCGTAAGAAGCGACTAAGGGTTTTTTTCTTAATAGGTGATAATGGAGTGGTAACGGGGGGAAAGGGATTGTTAGCAATGGAGTTTGACAGCCCCATTGCTAGCAATATGCCCCATTAGGTCGACTTCCACGTGGTTCCCCCTGGAAACCATCGTGAACAATTCTTGTTGAATTCGTCATGATGGGCTAACTGACCTGCTTCATCCTCGCCTATCATCCTTCACTGGTGCCCCGCCGGTGTATACCGATAGCGCGGGTGGGGTTACCATTCCATTATCACCCATAAAAAAAGAAATGGAGTGGTAACCAATGAGAGATGATAGATGAAGATGATAAGGCAGGTCAGGTAGTCCATCGTGGCGAATTCAACGATAAATTAGTCACGATAGTTTCCAGGGGGAACCGCGTGGATGTCGACCTGATAGGATATATTGATACAAATGAGGATTAACCTCTGCATTACTAACATAACTAACTTTTTTTTATGGGTAAAAATGGTATGGTAACCCCGCCTGCGCTAACGGGATACGCTGGCGGAGCACCAGTGAAGGGTGATAGATGAGAATGAAAACAGGCCAGTCAGCCCATCATGATGAATTCATCAGGAATTAACCATGATAGTTTCCAGAGGGGAACCGCGTGGAGGTCGACCTGTTAGGGGTATATTGCTAGCAATGGGCTATTAGACCTCATTACTAACAATCCCTTTCCCCAGAAAGCAGGTATTTCTTATGCAATGATTAAATTTTATTAAGAGGGGGCCTGGCTGAGGACCAGCGCTGTGCAGCTGTACACACTGCACTGGGACACTCGCAGCGTCAGCCGAGCCAGTTCCTCTTGCCTGATACGGGACACTTTTTATACTATATTTTTTATTATTACTATATTTTCTGACAATAAATATTTTCTATTCTTTTATTTTATCAGCCGTTAACTGCCCACTGCCGGACATAAACCTCCCACTTTTTTTAAAATTTTGCCAGCAGTTGCCACACTTGGCAGATAGGTTGGTAACCACAGTTTGGCTACCATTAAGTTTCCTTGATCGCCTCTTACGACACCCACAGGAGAAAGAGAGCTGGCCCATCCGGCTTACATAGATTATGTTCACTAAAGAAATCCATTCCTTGTAGCTGAAATTTTAATTTCAGACATAGGTTTAGAGATAAAAGGCCGGCAGCACACCTGCAATGCCGTTGGTGTTGTGGGTGATCATGGGCGGCGGTAGTCACTTACCATCAGGTGAGCCGCATGCTCGTTTGCCCCCTGCGTTGTAAAAAAAAAAAGATACGGCGTCTCAAAATCGACACCAGTGAGGCAACCGACATCAAAAAAAGAGCTCCTCAATGAGGCTGCATTTTTTATGTTTGTATCTCGTAACAAACATAAAAAAAAATACTCGGTTAGCTGTGAACCAATTTGGAAAATTGATCCGAGAGATATTTTATCAAAATCGTTTAAGTTTAGTTTAGTTTAGTTTAGTAAATCTAGTTTGGCGAATGACATCGGTGCTTTATTGCGGAAATTTTTAAATAAAAAAATAGAAATTTTACGTCAAACTAAAGACACATTAGTATAAATAGATTATTTAATAATTAAGTGTTAAGATAATTGTACAATTGCTGCAGAATTAAAAAAAAAAAGAAAACAAAATAATTAAAAACAGAAATAGATATAAACTCAAATGATGGCCGCCATTTTTTACTACATGAGCGAACTAACTCCACAGTTTAATTTGTAACATGTTAAAACTGTGTAGCCATACGACACAATACTAGCATACTCACCATATCGTCTGCTAGGTTGGTAGTCCTGGTAGCTCCCTATGCTAACATTGCTCAGCTGTCGCTGCATGTTTCGCGCTATGTCTCATCAGGTTGACAACACTGATTTAACTATAATTTCACTTTTTTTTTTCTATTTACACTATTCTACGATTCTATTTCACTACTCTTTGGTTTTTATTTGTGCCTGTAATTTAGTATTTTTTGTTACAAACAATTCCCGTGAGTAATTTTATACGCTCGTAATATCTTCTTATACGAATTTACTTTTTACAATCTATAATACGCGGGTTTGCCTTCTAGAATTAATTTAGCTTTACATATACATACATAGATCTCTACCCAGAATGTAATTATACTTTTTTTTATATCACAAAGGCGACAAACAAGCCTTAATTTATATGATTAAGGCTTTCCGGATATATATTCAAACGTAGCGTAAAAAAAGCACTTAGTGAGCCGGCCACCCGCGAGCAGAGCATTCTATTTCGGTTGATCGTATTCATAGTCCATATTGTCTCTACTCGCTCGGGGTGTCGTACTCACATACAGTGCTTTAATAAAAAAAAAAAAAATACAGCCCATCTGATCGTAAAAGGTCGCCGTAGTCTATGGACGCCTGCAATACCAGAGGCGTCAGTCGTGCGTTGCCGACCCTGAAGAAACCTTAATACGCTCTTTTTGAAATTCGAATTCAAATCATCTTTGTTCAAATAGACTTTTGTTTATAAACACTTTAAAATCATCATTTTTTTAATCTACCACAGAGTTTGGAAAGTTTTTTGTACTTATTAGATAAATATTGTCCATCTAGAATTAAAATGATTAACAAAAAAAACAATGTATATATACATATACTTTTTAAGTATTATAATATACAATTTATTAAATACTATTACTAATTATAAGCAATCTCCCAAAGCACCACACCGAGGCAGCGCACCCAAGATGCTGGCAGCATTACCTCTTTGGTTTGCTAAACTTTTGGGCAAAGTAGCTACCAGCTCTCGGGTTACCAGTAATGGCTTCAGATATAGATGACGTAACTCCATATTTATAATGTTTATATCATTAAAATGACATTATTATCAACACAAGATAACGATTATAATTCTTATCTGAATTGTACCTGTAATGTACCTATAGCGCCTTTTGTAATTTTTTTATCATTAAGTGGCGACTCAGCCCGGCTTCGTATGGATTTAACTCTTTGACCGTTTTTTTTTAATTTTCGCACATCGCTTTGACAACAAATAGCAGTACAAGTATTTAGCCATCTAGCGAGATTCTTTTTTTTTTTACAACACAGGGGGCAAACGAGCGTGCGGCACACCTGATTGTAAGTGACTACCGCCGCCCATGATCACCCGCAACACCAGCGGCATTGCAGGCGTGCTGCCGGCCTTTTGAAAAGGAATATGCTGTTTTCTTGAAGGTTATGTTGTCGTATCGGTTCGGAAATAATTTTGAGAAGCAATATCAATGTAGGAAAACAAAAATCGCGGGATAACAACGTCAAGAAACATAAAAAACGCGAGCACGTCGTAATGGCGGGATGCGTATTTACGCATCTAGTTGAAACTAGTAGATACTGAAATTTATTTTTCATCGTAGTATTACCTTTAATCATTTAAACAAAAGTCATTAACAGAACAATAACATCAAAAGGGATCGTAGTTTTATTTTTAAAAAATTTAGATGTATAATTTTTAACTGGACAGGTAGTTAATTAAATAACACTAATAATATTTATTAATTCATTTATATTTCAATTTTAAACCATTTCGAAAAGAAGGTTCACAATACGGTTGGAATTTTTTGTTTTTTTTATACCACTAGCATACGGCCCACCTTACAGTAAGCGGTTACCGTAGCCTGTGAACGCCTGCAATACCAGAGGTATTCAGCGAGCGTTGCCGACCCTGAAGTAACCACTTTACCCTCCTTTTGAAGAACCCCATGCTGTAGTCTCTTGGGAGAAACTCGGCAGGGAGCTCATTCCATAACCTGAATGTTCGTGGGAGAAAACATCTCAGAAACCGCGTTGTACGCGGCCATCTAGGCTGTAGGGTATGAGGGTGAACTGAGTTAGTGGACGTGGGCATCATATTGAACAATTCCTCTGAGTACAGTCCGTTGTACAAGCGGTAGAACATGCAATGTGAAGTAAAATCTCTCCTAAGACTTAAGAATTCGATACCGTTTGTCTTGCATGTTACATGAGGTAGGGGCCGCCCTAGAGGGACGTATGTCGACCAAATAGGCGACGTGCTGAAGAAGGGCCAAATTAAAAGTACCCGTAACCGGCGAGCGTGTATGAAAAGATTGATGAATGTGGAAGAAGCGAAAGAGGTTTGTTTGTACCGAAGCATTTGGCGTTCCATTGTTTCTGCGCTACCCTAATGAGAGACAAGCGTGACAGATATGTATATATGTATGTATGTATATTGAGCACGTTATTAGTCTATGGTTCAGAAAAAGTAATATAATCGTGTAAGATGGCCTTAAAGCAGTTTTGAGGCAAAGGTGAATGCATAACTTTATCTTTGGCACAACTAGTAGCTCTTGTACTTTATCGTGTTACAATACCAATGTCATAAACTGATAAGTGGATTAAAAAAAAACGGTTGCATTAAAAAAAAAATGTAACACACTGAACTGATAATGTATCAATAGACATTTTTGTAGAGTGAATAATATGAAATTAGTAAAACAAACTGTATTACCAAATCGTTTGACAATCGACATTGAAAACCGATAATGAACACGGATTTACGGATCAAATTTTTAATTACAAAATAATTCAAGGTGTGCTGTTGGTAGGCATGGGTAGTATCTTAGATTATGAAGTAGATATTACGTAGTCTATGGGTGATATGGATACCTAGCCAATATCTATACACTGGGTTTTTTTTTTTTGATGGGTGAAAATGGTATGGTAACTCCGCCTACGCTAACGGTATACGCTGGCGGGACACCAGTGAGGGATGATAGGCGACGATGAAAGCAGGTCACTTAGACCATCGTGATGAATTCCACTAGAATTAACCACAATGGTTTCTAGGGAGAACCGCGTGGAGGGCGACCTGATAGGGTGTATTGCTAGCAATGGGTCAGTTAGACCCCATTAACTATCCCTTTCCCCTGCATTTATAATATTAATAAGATTTATCTAATTGCCCTGTGGTCCCGGCACAGTATGGACCACCCCTTCCTCTCTAGTGTGTACCGTAAGAGGTCACTAAGAGAATTTAATATTCGAGTCGATGGGCAGCAGCGGGAGAGAGGGATCTTAAAACATCACCAAAACCCTAACTGCAATTGTTAATTGCTTTTTTTTTACAACACAGGCGGCAAACGAGCACGCGGCTCACCTGATGGTAAGTGACTACCGCCGCCCATGATCACCCACAACACCAGCGGCATTGCAGGTGTGCTGCCGGCCTTTTAAAAAGGCCATACAAATTAACATAGCACGCGCGGGATTATCAATCCATTTAATAAATCACCCCTATAGTACGTAATGTAACGCCTTTACATTGAAGGGTAGACAGAAATGACTAGAACAGTAATAGCGATAGAAAATTACGCAATTAGTCGATTACAAGCCAACCGACACCGTTATGGCACGCTTCATAGTTCACCCGCAGGCGCACACGCGCCGCCGCGCTCTAATGATGGGCTAATGAAAAGGGTTGTTTTGCCCGTAGTAGCCACGTTTAGAAGGCGAGTTGGCAACCGCAGTTAGGCTTTTAGAGATGTTTTAAGAGGGACGCTGCTGCCCATCCCTCGCCCTCCTTTAGCGCCTCTTACAACACTCACGGGAAAGGAAGGAATGGCCCATTTTGCGCCGGGGCACACACGGCAACGACCATTTGTCACCAATAGAAAGCTACATTAACAGAGCATAAATATAACATAGTATATATTTATTCAACTAAGAATGACAACCAAACTGACGGTGTATAAAAAATTCATAGGGCACGTTAAGTGAAAAATTAATGGGATATAAAGTGTGCGCGCCGCCAGTGGAGCGCACGCGCGGCCGCCGGACCGGCGCGGGCGCATTACAATAATTAACATTTGCGCGAACCAGTCCGCGTGCACTCATCGGGTAACTGTACTGTAACCGACTACGGGGCCTGTCTGTTTGTTTGTACTATACTAACAAGGCGGCTAGCCACTCTAACATATTATTAGAGTACAAGTAAGGAAAACAAACCATTTGAAATACTAATCGTATCCTTACTAACTTCAAAAATCAAGAGTAAAACGCGCTGACAGTATTGGCAAACTTAGTAGGATAACGTAGCGTGTGTTTTACAAAGCGTGTGGAACGTACACACAAAATCGAAAGAAGAAATATGTAGGTATTTGGGTCATTCAAATGACCTATGTTATGCTATATTTTGTTAGATTTTTTTTATGCAACTTAGAACGGCAAACAAGCTGACGGCCCACCTGATGGAAAGTGATAACCGTCGCAAAGACATGAACGCTCGCGATACCCTTCATGCGCTGCCATTTATGAGGTGCCTTTGTCCTTTATTAACTGATTTAAATATTTAGTTGTAAACCGATCTGAAATTCACTTTTATTTTTAAAAAGATATATTTTCAGATTAATCCCTTGGAAATTACATCAAAATTGTTTCTATGGTTTTGTTACGATTGGAGTTTTATCTTACTTAATCTGTGGTAGTTATATTTTTCTTAGTATCTTCGAATAAATAATACTAAAAGTTCATATTTGTCAAACAGTTCATTTCAATATTGGCGTGGGACTGCAGGTCAATGCACTGTTCTGTATGTTTGTTTCTCACTGGAGCGGTCAGCCGCGATACATTCTCGTTTACTAGGTACTTGCTACCTTGCCTACTCCACTCGGTGCAAAGTTATATGTTTCACTATTTGGTAGCATAGCTACTACCCGTATAGTATTTATGTACTTCGATTTCGCTCGGGTGTTTCAATTCTTCGACTTTTTTATGAGATGAATGGAATACCAACCCCTACTAACAGGGGCAAAGGGGATTATTAGTAATTAGGTATAGTCCCTTGTGGTCCCGGCATAGAATAGGCCACCCCTTCCTTTCCCATGGGTGTCGTAAGAGACGACTAAGGGAGGGCATGGGGAGCAGCATCCCTCTTAAAACATCTCCAAGAGCTAACTGCGGTTGCCAATCCATCTGCCAAGCGTAGCTACTACTGACAAAACCCCCCCTAGGAAGAGGCTTATTTTCAGCAGTGGACAGTTAAAAGCTGATATAATGGTGATGATAATGAAGTGTAGCGAACCAATTGCTATCAATATAACTCATAAGACTGTGGGGGTAAAGGGATTGTTAGTAATGGAGACTGAGAATCCCATTGCTAGCAATATACCCAACCAGGTCGACCTCCTCGCGATCCCCCCTGGAAACTATCATGGTTAATTCCTGATGAATTCATCATGATGGGCTAACTGACCTGCTTTCATCCTCATAAAGCGTGAGCGTATACCGACAGTGCAGGCGGGGTTACCATTTAATTTTCGCCCATTAAAAATACCAATAAACAACGAGATACTTGTAGAGATAGGCACATTCGGATGAAAATATTTGAATTTAGAACGTAGAATCGTAGAAGCTCCTTCTTTTCGAAATCGGTTGTAAAGATAAAAAACGCGGAAACTGTAATGCTTTTTTTTAATTAATCAATTATACAATATCTGTACATGGTACATTTATAATATTAATTGAATGTTTAATAATCTAATATTGCTTGCAATTATATGCAATATGGCCGTTATCTTGCGTCGTTACTGATAACCCGCGGGCCACTCCTTCATATTACGTATGCGTCGAGGTATTCCAATGGCATCACAGAGTTAGCAATCACTACGTTATTGTATTCCAAAATTTTGGCAGGGAATGGTGACATAGCTTCATACAATTTTTTTTAACAAAAATCTATGTTACCATATGTAAATGTAAACTTAGTTTTTATAATTCTATTACCAGTCCGTCAGTACGTAGTACTATATAGTACATCTATTGTCCGGCCAGAATGTCCCTTCATGTCTGACTTATCTTCCCACGGTTTCAAAGTTCGAACTGAGCAAAATCACGGAACAACATCTTTATTGGGCAGCTATAATAAAACAAGCCATACGTTAGCCGCGCATGCGTGCGTATAACGGCTATTAATTTTTAACATTTAAATTGTTAAGCTAAGACTAATTGAGATACAGCTATAGTGTTTTTTTTAACGGCCCACCTGATGGACAGTGGTAACTGTCGCCTATAGACAAGAACAGCACGATGAATATAAGAGAATCTTAAATTATTTACATAGAGCATCAACGTGTCAACATTTCGTCTGCTAATTTGATATTTGACTGACGAAAAATTTCTTAAAATGAAAACAAAAAGCGCGAAGTAGTATATGTATATAATGTACTGTCGAAGCAAGTACAACAAACTTTTACCAGAGGGAGACTTTGTACAAAAGTCGATTGCTTGGATACCTCTGTCCTATTCGTGTTTCAATCGTGAAGCAGTTGTGTTTGCATGGCTGTGTTTCGGTTTGAAGGGTGGGATATGGCAGTGAATTTACACGGTACAGAGGAATAACACCTGAGTCCTCAGGAATGGCAACGCATGGGGGGTATCATGAGCGAAACAGTATACTCTGTTATGTCCATGGCACTGCTCATGTCTATAGGTGACGGTTACCACGTTCCATCAGGTGGACCGTCAGCTTGTTTGCAATTCTAAGTTGTATAAAAAAAACGCACTTTTATCAGTGTTGCGAGTGCAAAAATTTCCCACAAAAGGTAGATTTTTAAATTAAAATTTTGAACTATTATTTCCTATCATTATTATCATATCATATCACAGGTGTAAGGTGTTTTTGCCAGTAGTTGCCACGCTTGGCAGACAGATAAACAACCGCAGTTAGGCTTTGGTGATGTTTTTAGAGAGTTGCTACTGCCCATCCTTGGACCATTCAGTTTTATTAGTCATATATATATATATATACATATAAATTAGGTGTTATTTTGCGGACATCAATACTAGTTGATTAGTTGGTTTGCTTAATTCCACTAATATTTAAACAACATTTAATGAACCAGTAAGTGAGGTAGTGTGACAAACTAAACCAAGGTCATCAATATGCAATATTCTCATCACGACGCTACGAGCGAGTTGGCAACAAATCTACAAGCATATAAGGCAAGTAAGAAAAGTGAACAGCGCAGCGTCACGCTCATGTAAGCAAATGATGCATCGGGTGAGATCATCGACTGATCCGGACCGCTTGACATCAGCGCTGCAGCGGCTCGTCGCCGACAAACAACGCCCTCTAACTCTAAGGGCGAATTTACTTTTTTTTTTAACTAGACGTTTGTTTTGGATGCAAATTCTTTAGTCATTAAACATTTTGAAATATGAATATTATGAAAAACTTAACAGTTACTCCTTTCAAATTATTATGTACAATGTTTGTAAGGCTGGGTCACATTGTCCTAAGGTCTGACGTGTTTAGGTTAGATTACGTCAACGATCCCAAGGGATGATAATGTACGTAGCGTAGATTGAAAATGCTATCCTTAATCTCTGGCAAAGCACGAGTAATTTAAAAATGTAGATAAGCTAAATAAATTACTCTGTGCACAAATATTTCCATTGAATGACATTCCACAGATAAAAACAAATTATTGTTTGTTACACTAGATTATAACATCACTGCAAACGGTCGACAAATGCGTTTGCAATTATAATTTTGTCTGATATACTTAGATTATATAGATAGAGTATCTCCATACAGTGCTTCGCTAATAATCAAATATTGTATCCCACAAAAACTGATTCTATTTGTAATAAACCCAGTTATGTTGATTTAAAAACTAAACTAGTAATACGATTTGATAGAACGTCTATGGGTCCAATCTGTAAGTATACAATTTCAGTTAAAAAAGATTTTCAACATCGGTTTAGAACTGACGGAGTTTTTTTTTTTATACTACTTAGAATGACAAGCAAGCTGACGGCCCACCTATTAGAATCACCATATTGTACATTTATTACTAAGTACATGGGAGACATTATATTGTACGGTTTCATTGAAACAAAATCGATACAGAATTCTTACAAATATACATTTGAAATAACATAATAAACAGTACATAATGATTTTTTTTTATACCACTGAGGTGACAAACACGCGTACGGCCCACCTGATGGTAAGCGGTTACCGTAGCCTATGAACATCTGCAATACCAGAGATATTACGCGCGCGTTGCCGACTCTGAAGAAACCTCTTTACCCCCCTTTTGAAGAACCCCATGCTGTAGTCTCTTGGGAAAACCTCGATTGATGCTTATATTTACTTAACACTTAGATTTGTACCTAAGTACAGACATAAAATATGTTTATTGTTTTTTAAATTGTTGAAAATGTCTGCCAATTTAAATTTTTAATCTGAACTGGAAAATTTTTAATTCAATTACTTGCAACACTGAAAAAAAAAGTGCCCATTGCTTAGTACTTTTGTTTTAATTTAAAAAAAAAATGTGTACAATTTAGCGGACTAAATTTTGATCTGTTTTCTCTCTCTTTTCTCTCCTCGATACTCTATCTATATGTATAATCTAAGCAGAGATATACTACTTATTATTTCTTTAGTTATTATTTATTTATTTATTCATTAGTACAAATATGTATACATGGCGGACTTAATGCTAGAAGCATTCTCTCCCAGTCAACCGTAGGGAAGTGGCAGAATACACGAATGCGGTACTAGTAATTATTGATATACATACATACTAAAATTACATTTACAAAATTATGGTATGACAGAGATGACAGTACAATTAGGTCACCTTTTAAATTAACAATGTGAACTTATATTACACGTTATCAAAAAAAAATTTTTTTTTTTTTATTTCGCGTCTACGATATTTTTTTTTTCTTATAGACAGAAGTGGAAATAGACAAATTATAATAAGTAGACGTAATGACGGAAGTTGAACCAGTAAGATCGCGGACCGGATGCCGGAAGAAAGTTGATTTTTTATTTTACATAATGGGTCCGATACTGGGACGTCATTTCACTAAACCTATGTTTATGATAAAAATTTCAATTTGATATCGCTACCAAATTCAAAGACTAATATGAACTAAATTTCTAATAGATTTACGTTTAAATTATTTTAAATATGATTTATGATGATTCATATAACAGTAATTTCACAAAACTATTAAACGAAAATGTTAGGTTAATTGATAGGTTTAGAGAAATAGCGTCTTAGTATCGATTCCAATGTGACGTAAATAATTTTAAACAATAAGCAATGAGAACTACTGCAATTTTGTATAAATAGGTATCGGTTAATGAAAAAAAAAAAAACTGTATGTGTGTAGTTCCTTGGCTTCGCCAACAGATCACGAACACAAAGCTAGTTTATTGCTCTGATAATTTTTACAATACTTGTACACCTTTTATTATCTTAATATTAAAACTGTCTAGTGACACTGTACAAAAATGTAAACATTATCAATCGTCTACATTGCAAATAATTTCTATTTTTAGCGAACCAAATGTGCCAGCCGCCTGTGTACACTTCGCGCCAAAACCTGTTTCTGATGGGCCACAGATAAAAAAAAAAGGTAAATAAAAAAACGTCAACGAATTTTATCTTTGCCTCTTTGTCTCGAGCGCCGAATAGATTTGAATTTAGAATAACGACCGGCGACCGGCTTCCCGAACTGGTTTTGCGTGCCGTATTTGGAAGCTATTATTATAATAAAAATTGTAGTTTATTTTGTCATTCATTATAAAACTATAGATGGGTAGGTGCTGGCTTGGCCGAACGTGTGACTTTCTTTAGGTAGGCAGATTGAGGTCAATAAATACATTTCTATTCTGAAGTTTTTAATTTTTTTTTGTAGTGTCAATTTATTTATGCTACGTGTAGGGTTACCATACATCCCAATCTTTCCCGTTTTTCGCCTTCTATCCGGATTCGTCCGGTTTTTGTATGTCCGGATTTTTTTATGTTTAAAATAATTTAAAAATTAAGCCCCTTATTCATAAAATCGGCAAACCTCTTATAAACCAATTTTAAATATTCAATAGTTTTCTCCTTCGAGTTAAGTTCCAAATTTGATAGGAAGTGATAAAACAGTGTAACAGTTAAAGTAGGTTTCAATTTTATTTCAATTGTGATAGAACGATAACAGTTGGACATATAGTGTCGCCAAGTTTTTTGTAGTTACTGATATTTCCTTCAATATTGTACAACATACTTTTGTTCTATCACCAATAGTTTCCGCAGCGCACGCGACCAAAGATATTTTATAGCATTTTTTTTACACCTCGAGTTACGTTACTAAAGTTTTAGTAAGGATCCCTAATCTTTTCTAGCAATAAATATAGCCTATGTTACTCAGGATGAATGTAGCTTTCTAATGGTGAAAGAATTTTTAAAATCGGCAAAGTAGTTTTTGAGTTTATTCATTACAAACATACTATCTATCTATCCTATTTAAGAGCTGCGCTCTTGTCGGTGGAGCTCTTGCCACTCAATACGATTGTCAGCGAGTCTCTTCACCTCTTGATACGACACGACATGCATACACACAAAAATACAAATCTTTCCTCTTTATAATATAAGTGTAGATGTAAAGAATAGACAAAAATAAAGCATAACGAATGCAAAGGGCGGCGCAGTTCCGAGCGGAGCGGACATACTGCTTACCGTTAATTACCGTCCGACCTTCCAGTCAGTATACAAGTGATAATTTACAACACGGGGCGCTTATCTACACGCGTACTTCAATACTACACTAGTGATACTCAGAGTGACCTATATTTTACAATCCTTTCTTATTCAAATACTAGTGGCCCGCCCCGGCTTCGCACGGGTTCACATCACGTCACATCACATTAGAAACCTCTAAATTTACCAGTGTTCCTCTACTATATTTTTTACGGGTAAAAATGGTATGGTAACCCCGCCTGCGCTAACGGGATACGCTGGCGGAGCACCAGTGAAGGGTGATAGATGAGAATGAAAGCAGGCCAGTTAGCACATCATGATGAATTCATCAGGAGTTAACCATGTAAGTTTCCAGGGAGAACCGCGAGGAGGTCAACCTGGTTGAGTATATTGCTAGCAATAGGATTCTCAATCTCCATTACTAACAATCCCATTTCCCTCTGGCGACCGCAGTTAGACATTCACAGGTATTTTAAGAGGGACGCTGTTGCTCGTCCTTCAACCATTTTCTAAGCTACATAAAAAAAAAACTATTCCACTATCGTAAACCTATAGAAATTATGGGGTTATATTTTAAACCATTGAATAAAAAACACAGACAGTAATATTTCACAGTTCAAATTGGACTACGGCACACAATCAAATTGCTCAACGACAAAAATCTGAGAGACACGAGTCCTCGTGGGCTAAACAACAACGAGACTTCTCATTGCCCGCCAGGTGGTGTGGGCGGGCGAGGTAGGGGCCTCGGGGCATACCCCACTACCCCTTCAACTCCGGAAGCTACCACCTCCGAGTCACGAGGTTTTAAGCCGATATACCCGGATAGTCTGTGTATGCCGGCGTGGTATCTTTCTCCATCTTTCGATGAAGCAATTGGCGTCTCTTCTCTCTTGACATTGTATGTACTTTTTTTTTTAATAATATATAAACTTTTTAATATTGAAATGAAACAGAGCCCTCGTGGGCCAACAGGCTCGAGCAGACGACCGTCCCACGCTCCTAGATGGCGCCACAATCATTAAACGGTGTTTCACCGTGCGTGAATTTACTGGGTACAGAGGAATAACACCCGAGTCCGCAGGAATGGCAACGCATGGGGTGGTATCATGGGCGAAACAGTATACTCTGTTATTTCCACGGTACTGCTCATATCTATAGGCGACGGTTACCACTTTCCATCAGGTGTGCCGTCAGCTTGTTTGCCATTCTAAGTTGTATAAAAAAAAAAAGTACATACTCCTATCGACTGTGATTCAATTGTGTAAACTGCTCCATTGCAGTAGAGATAACGCTATCTTATCTAATTTTACACTTTAAACGTAACAATAATTTAATTTTATTAGTAAAAATATATAATATAACATTTTATTTTAATGTAATAATAACTACCAGCTTAACTTACACATAATTAGATCGTGAAAGCCTAAGTAGATTCGCGCTGATGTCACAGCAGCTCAAGATTAAGGGTCCTGAATGATTCCGAAACTAATCGAGCCTTTTCGATCAAATTACACATAAGTTAAACAGGTAGTTATTGGGATAAAAAATATTCGGTTAATTTTATAATACTTAGAATGGCGAACAAGCTGACGGCCCACCTGATGGGAAGTGGTAACCGTCGCCTATAGACATGAGCAGTACCGTGGACATAACAGAGTATACTGTTTCGCCCATGACACCCCCCGTGCGTTGCCATTCCTGAGGACTCAGGTGTTATTCCTCCGTACCCTGTAAATTCACGCCATATCCCACCGTTCTGGAGGCAGATGTGTAGACGGCATAATAAATCACACCTAACATGTATTATATAACTACTAAAATAAGCGCAGTCAATGAAAAATTACCAAAATACGCAATAGCGCTATAAAAATAGAAATTTATACATTTGCATATGCAAACATGCAAATGCATATCATCCGATGTCCAGTTATTATGTAGTATGCTATACAATGTATTTTGTCCTTAGAATAAAAAAAAAAATGTGACCAACCCATTGCCACTTCAGCTTACTTATCTCTCGAGCTATGTCGGTTACTTTGGTTCTTTTGCGGATATCCTCGTTTCGGATTCTATCACGCAAAGTGACTCCGAGTATAGCCTTCTCCATAGCTCACTTAATAACTTGAAACTCTTATACTTTATAATATAACAAACAAAAATATGTAAATGATAATTGTCTCTCGCGCGTTACTCGCTCGCGCCTCACGCATAACGCGATTAGAAAATCCAAGGTCACGCTCGCACCGCACATGCCTTCTACGGATTTAAATTTAAACATGGAATCACACGTTCCATTGTGGTTACGCGATAACGGACGGCCGTTGAAATTCGAATATCGTGCTCTAAACGACGGCACAGACAAGCGTCTAGGTATCGCGGGTTGGCGCGGGAATATTTTTTTTTTGATTCCTTTTTTTTACTAACGATTCGGTAATGTTATTTATGAGTTTTTTGTTTTATTACTTTTCTACAGATAAATAATGGACGATTAGATAATTTGTTACACACATATACCTAATAATTAATTATCTATGTGTTATTGCAACAAATCATTGCTGGTCACGATGAGCTTAAAACTAGTTCAAAAGTTGTAAAACTGGTTTTGTGGTTGTCTGCTGTATGGGACCGTGTCCTTCGACAGAAAAGATAACAAAAATAGATCACTCCTTGTTTTTTTTTTTTCTAAAGTGTAAGTAGACCTAAGAATAAGGAATTACATAGGCTGCCTCTTTTTCTCCTATGGTAATATTATTAGCAAAAAGAGGACGTGAGATATACTATCAGATATACTTTTTTTCTCGATTATAAAAAATGTTTGATATGTCAATTATTTGTCAATGACAAATTTTACATTACTAGATTATATATTGGACACAGTTTATGTAGAAAGTATGCGAGCGGGTTGCATCTGAATTTGGTAGGGTTATACGGCCGTGTAACATTTTCTATACACTAGTCTGCTATGAATTGACAATTTGATCACTCCTATTTCATTCCTTGTTCTTAGTAGACAGGTAAATATTATAAACACACTAACGAATGCGGTCAAAGTTACTCTGCTCTGTACAGGGCCATTTTCCTTATCAGAACAAAAACTATCGTATCTCTCAACTTGGAGCAAACAATGCATATTTCTTTTATCATATATACGTGGAACAGTTTCGAAGATTAGCGTGAACGAACATCTTGACACGGTATTTTCCAACCGACTTAAAAAAAGGAGGTTGTATTTTTTTACGTCAACAAACATCAGAACTCTGTCATTTATAATGCGGATTTGAAAAAATATTCTTTTTATCTGAAAGGAAACATGCACTTTCAGACTGGTTCTATAAAAACATAATCAAAAACGGTTAAAAAGTTTACTTTTTCAATCAAATATACTTACCAGAGAGAGAGATGCGAGAAACTATACCAAAGGGAGACTTTGTACAAGAGTCATTAGCTTGGCCACCTCTGTCCCATTCGTGTTTCAACCGTGAAGCAGTTATGTTTGCATGGCTGTGTTTCGGTTTGAAGGGTGGGATATGGCATGAATTTACTGGGTACAGAGGAATAACACCCGAGTCCTCAGGAATGGCAATGCATGGGGTGTATCATGCGCGAAACAGTATACTCTGTTATGTCCATGGTACTGCTCATGTCTATAGGCGACGGTTACCACTTTCCATCAGGTGGGCCGTCAGCTTGTTTGCCATTCTAAGTTGTATAAAAAAAAATTTATCGTTCACATCAGTGTAAACCTTTAATTCCAACTTTAGTGCCCCCCCCCCCCCACCCCGCGCGGACGGTCAAGGTCAACGGTGAAGGACAGTCGTGGGTTCAATCCCCGGCCGCGCCGGTTGAATCGCATGACCTGCAATTAACCTTGTTTCGAGTACTATACTGTCATAAACTAGTTAGTAAACGAATTGTCTTTCATGATGTCGTGGGTTCGATGCTCGAACAATACAAATATATGTATTAAAGAGTATTTGTTTACACTCCTTTAATCGGGTTTTTAACAATATGTTATTTTAACATTGCTTAGTTTAGTTTGCCATTTATGATATATCTAAATCTATGGAATGCCGAGGTTTTCCCAAGAGACTACAGCAGACTACTAGGGGGTAAAGAGGTTTCTTCAGGGTCGGCAACGCGCGCGTAATACCTCTGGTGTTGCAGATGTTCATAGGCTACGGTAACCGCTTACCATCAGGTGGGCCGTATGTTTGTTTGCCACCTCAGTGGTATAAAAAAACATTGGGTTCCTCTGGGCGTTAAAGATTTTTTTTTAATGGATGATAATGGAACGGTAACTCCGCCCGCGCTTAAACCGGCGGGGCACCAGTGAAGGATAATAGGTGAGGATAAAGCAGGTCAGTTAGCTCATCGTGACAAATATATCTGAAATTCAGCACGATGGTTTCCAGGGGGAACTGCGCGGAGATCCATCTGACTGGGTACATTGCCAGCAATGGGACAGGTGGTCCGCATTACTAACAATCCCTCCCCTCCCCCCGGTAAAAAAGTTTTTTTTCGATGGGTGAAAATGGAATGGTCTCGCCTGCGCTACCGGGATACGCTGGCGGAGCACCAATGAAGGGTGATAGATGAGAATGAAAACAGGCCAGTTAGCACATCATGATGAATTCATCAGGAATTAATCATGATAGTTTCCAGGGGGAATCGCGGGGAGGTCGACCCTGTTGGGTATATTGCTAGCAATGGGATTCTCAGTCTCCATTTTGTCTCCTACAACCAACAAAGGAGACAACCATATGATTTACAGTTTTTATTTTATCATTCCTTCTTTGTTACTCCTTGTTCTTAAATCCGGATGTAAAGCGAGCATAATTCTAAGGTAACTCGATCCGATGGCTACCTTAACGATCGAAAGCGGTACACAACTGGTGACCGATAAAAAAAATTGACTTTCTTAACTCTTTGGAGCAACGCCAAGTCAACATCGTAAGTCGACTGCACCACAATGAGCCACGATCACTTTCCAAACTGCATATTCACACAAAGATGGAGGTCAAACTAACAGTCGACTATCTGACCTTTCACGGATTATAAATTTTATTATACATTTGTAATGTTCAAAACAGATAATTACGTGTTGTTATTACACAATATTGTATATATTGTTGTGGGTTTATTCGTTAAAACGGGCTAACACAGGATTTAATTTTAAAGACGATTTATTACGAGAGACAATCTTCGAGAGCTTCTATTTTATTTTATACAACTTAGAATGGCAAACGAGCTGACGGCCCACCTGTTGTAAAGTGGTAACCGTCGCCTATAGACATGAGTAGTACTGCTTCACGGTTGAAACACGAATCGAACAGAGGTACCCAAGCAATCGACTTTTGTACACAGAATAGTGTGAGAGAGAGAGACCACAGAACAGAGAGCGTGCTGAAACTAAGATAGATAGATACTCTCTATTGTTCCCTCCATAAGATTACAATAGTAAACTTATTATAGACACAAACAATTACAAGGAAATATGATGACTTTGCGAAATATGTATGTGAATTTACTGGGTACAGAGGAATAACACCTGAGTCCTCAGGAATGGCAACGCATGGGGGTATCATGGGCGAAACAGTATACTCTGTTATGTCCATGGTACTGCTCATGTCTATAGGCGACGGTTACCACATTCCATCATTTGGACCGTCAGCTTGTTTGCCATTCTAAGTTGTATAAAAAAAAAGTTAGAAGGTAGCAAACATAAAAAAATACAAGCGAATTAAGAACCTCTTTATTTTTTTAAGTTGGTTGAAAATGCATAAAACACACTGATAAACGGGAGATATTTTTAAAATTATGTACACGGAGTCGTATGTATCATAGAGGTTCGCGTTCCACATTAACATTACATCTATTATCTATGACTTTTTCCAAGTCCATTGTACAAACGCGGCAAATTTAAAATTGGAAGACTTTAATCGCTTTTAAATTCGAATCAAACTCACTCGTTCAACTTTTTAAACAGGCAACGACAAACAATCCTGCGGCTATCTTTGAAACTAGTTTGTTATTGTGATCGTAAAGGAAGTCGAGGGGTTGGTTTTACGGGGAACAATACATATGCATCCACCCCGGCGCGGTTATATTTAGGTCATGACCGTAGAGCCAGTAAGGAGCGGAATTTTTTTGTAGCGTTGTTTATGTTATGACAACAAACACGACATGAAAAAAAAATACGTATGACTCAGTAGAGAATGACGAAAAAATAACGATTTCTTAGTATGTATGTATACACATTCGTGTTTCAACCGTGAAGCAGTTGTGTTTGCATGGCTGTGTTTCGGTTTGAAGGGTGCGATATGACAGTGAATTTACAGGGTACAGAGGAATAACACCTGAGTCCTCAGGAATGGCAACGCATGGGGGGTATCATGGGCGAAACAGTATACTCTGTTATGTCCATGGTACTGCTCATGTCTATAGGCGACGGTTACCACTTTCCATCAGGTGGGCCGTCAGCTTGTTTGCCATTCTAAGTTGTATAAAAAAACTATTTTGAATTAATTTCAATGGAAACAACTGAAAGTATATCTCTTAAGAGATATTAAAAATAGAAAACAGTTCTTAATTCCTTTCACGAATAAATCGAAGAGGCAATTTGGTGCATGACTTTGAATGTTAATTCCTTAAACAATTTTGCGGATCCATAAAAACAAGTAAACCCAGTAAAAAATACCGATCACGTACGCAGAGATGGCAGCACCGGCGCTGGTTAGGTTATTATCACGACGCGTGTTAGGGTTGCCACGGAAAGTTAATCTTTCGATGTAAAAGAAAAATAAACATTTAAACTTGTAGGCATCTTTTATTTAGCATAAAAAAAAAGTAAATTGTGTGTTGTATTTGTGTTGAAGACACAAAACACATACATTCTAATTAAAAATGACATGTTTTAAACGTGCATACATACATATCCGCCGCGCCTGTCTACCACCGGAGTAGGGCGGAACAATGGAACGCCAAATGCTCCGATTCATTCGACAAAATGTTTATATATAAAATTCTCGTGACACGGTGTTTGTTACCAAACTCCTCCGAAACGAAACGGCTTTACCGATTTTCATGAAATTTTGTGTACATATTGGGTAGGTCTGAGAATCGGCCAACATCTATTTTTCATACCCCTCAATGATAAGGGTGACCCACCCCTAAATATATTTTATTTAATTCTTTTGACATTTTTTTTATTTTTATTTTATTATGACTAAGCATCGAAAAATACTTCAAAGCAATAGCTTCAAATTTTTACCCTTTTACGATCAACCCCTATTTTTTAATAGCGATTTTTATATTTCTCAATACGTGGTAAAACAACGTTTACGGGGTCAGCTAGTGTTTATATAAAAATTTCATATGAAAATATTTTAATTCAGAAGTGAACAAAAATAAAGTCAAATCTTTTGATCTTTAATGTGTTTATTATAATTTGTACATGAACGTCACAAGGAGTTTTATATACCAGTTATTAATTGAACAAGAAGACTAAATAAATTTTTTTAGGGAAAAACTACAGTTTCTCGCTACCACAGGAGTAAACCCAATCAATTGTAAAAATAATCGTTAAAATCGACTCCGAATTGGCGACATAATCGTGTAACGGAGCGATAAAAACATAAAACCTAATAAAAGACCTCTTTAATTTTAAAATAGCTGAAAAAAGAACATAACATATTGACTAGAATTTGTTTTTATTGTTAGTTGCTGTAATAACTATGTGTGTAACAAAATAAATTCTTTTTCTCAAACATGCTTGGAAATGTGAGCATTATTTTGACAATCTTCTTAGAGATAAATCAAAATTGCCGTACTGGCCAGATACATGCGGGCAGCGGCCGGCAAAAGTTGTATGAAAATCCATATCTGTCGTGTTTTGCGGCCAGATAAATTACTATGTAAACTCATATCTGTCCTGTAATTTAAAAATGGAATGACCTTTTACTTCGAAACATGGCTACCAAGGAGGTAATTAATAAAAGGTTTAATTTAAATTTCGAACTGGCGTGCAAATAGAAAGCTGTTTATTGAAAAAAAAAAAACAAAGGAACATTGTGGCGCGTGAACAATTATTATTGTTCGTTATTCATCATTTAATTTAAAAAGTAAAATTGTGTTTTTGATTTCCGCGCATTGTTTGAGAAAAGTACTATACAAGCCTTGGCCACAACTAGGCATTGATGGACTCACGTATGTGTGCCTCGGCTATGCCTCGGCCCACATTTGCACCTTCGTCCATCAATGCCTCAGTTGCTGGCCGCTACAGTAATGTATTATTTTTAACCCGACCGTCTAGTACAGCAAGCATTTTCAGACGAGAGGAACTGGCAAATAATGAATATAATTACAAATCGTCGACAACCCTACCGCAGTCAGATTCGCACGTCACCGCGCACTGCTTTCCCCGCGCGCGTTGCATTCTGATGCGCGCGCGCAGGCCCCGCCGCACATATACGTATATTGACCTAGCTGGGACGCGGCGCGGTTCACTCGAACAGGTATACCGCGTTCACATCACTTTCACAAACTAATCTATGTTTTTACAAGCGTCTCTTTAGCTGCCCACTTCTCTATGGTCTTAGTTATGCAACTTAGATAAAGAATATTTAAAAAAAAGATGTTTAAAAAACAAATCTTCGTTTACGTAGCTTTTTACACAAAAAAAGTAAATATGTATTTCTGTATTTCTTTATATCACAATGTACTAACTAACCTGCCTTCATCATCACCTATCATCATCTCTCTGGTGGCCCGCTAGCGTATATGCATAGCGTAGGCGGAGTTACCATTCCATTATCACCTATTAAAAAAAAATAGAGACATAGCTATATTTTTTTAATAGGTTTTATAGGTTAGTATTTAGGGTCGGCAAAGCGCGCGTCATACCCCTGGTATTGCAGGCGTTCATAGGCTACGGTAACCGCTTACCATCAGGCGGGCAGTATGCTTGCCACCTCAGTGGTATAAAAAAAAAGCTCAACGGTGGACAGTTAACGGGCGACATGATGATAAAACGTACGCAGAATAAATACAATGACGCCATCTTTTTAAGCCATATGTGAGTGATAACGTAAGCCGCTCCGCTCGGGGAGCGATGGTCCGCGTCTATTGAGAGAAATCCGTTCGTGGACAGGCGTGAATCATTTGGAATAAGTAATGAGGCATATTTGAAATAACGTTCATTGCCAAGGTCGCGCGGACACAGCGCTCGGGTTGACAATGTAATTTTTTTATTATTTCCAATCGAACGACCTTCACAGATACACGAAACGATTTGTCATACTGCACGAAGAGGATAAAATTAAAATTTTTTTATACAACTTAGAATGACAAACAAGCTGACGGCCCACCTGATGGAAAGTGGTAACCGTCACCTATAGACATAAGCAGTACCGTGAACATAACAGAGTATACTGTTTTGCTCATGATACCCCCCATGCGTTGCCATTCCTGAGGACTCAGGTGTTATTCCTTTGTACTCAGTAAATTCACGCCATATCCCATCCTGCAAACCGAAACACAGCCATGCAAACACAACTGCTTCACGGTTGAAACACGAATGGGACAGAGGTACCCAAGCAATCGACTTTTGTACAAAGTCTCCCTCTGGTAAATTATTCTGGTGAATTATGTAATAAGCTAGTCTGTATCACTAAACGAGTGATGATGGAATGGTAACCCCGCCTGCGCTATTGGTATACACCGGCGGGGCACCAGTGAGGGATGATAGGTGACGATGAAGCAGGCCAGTTGGTATATCGTGACTAATTCAGTAATAAATCAATCACGATGGTTTCCAACGGAAACCGTGTGATTTTTTTATTTTATCACCAGCGGCCCGTCCCGGCTTCGCACGGGTGGACATTTTTACAACATTTTAAAAAGTGGTTATTGTGACATAACGATAATAATTGGACATGTAGTGTCGCGAAGTTTTTTGTAGTTATTGATATTTCCTTCAATATTGTACAACATACTTTTGTTCTATCACCAATAGTTTCCGCAGCGCACGCGACCAAAGATATTTTATAGCATTGTTTTCACCTCGAGTTACGTTACTGAAGTTTTAGTAAGGATCCCTAATCTTTTCTAGCAATAAATATAGCCTATGTTACTCAGGGTGAATGTAGCTTTCTAATGGTGAAAGAATTTTTAAAATCGGCAAAGTAGTTTTTGAGTTTATTCATTACAAACATACTATCTATCTATCCTATTTAAGAGCTGCGCTCTTGTCGGTGGAGCTCTCGCCACTCACTACGATTGTCAGCGAGTCCCCTCACCTCTTGATATGACACGACATGCATGCACACAAAAATACAAATCTTTCCTCTTTATAATATTAGTGTAGATTCCTGCTATTTAATTCCTTGTTCTTGATCGTAATATATCCAAAATCTGTGATCATATCAAGTTTGATGTAAACATCAATGTAGACTCGCCCTCTGCCGTGTACACTGATGCCTCGCTAGTTTTTCTCGTGAACCCGGAACCACAGATAACACAAGTAACATACTGGCACGTCGTATCTATTCTATAATCTAATTTCAAAAGCAACTCGGCGGATTTTAAGAATTCTTTCACCTATAGAGAGTTACGTTATCAGTGTGTAAAATGTACCCTTAGAATAGCTAATATATCCATAGAAATGCTTCGAGAAAAACAGGTCAACGTTTTCATACAATTTTGCGTGATAAATAGTTACCTTTATGACTTCTATATTTATTTTATCTTATAAATTCTGCATCTTTCTAAAGCATTAATACTCATTTATTAAATAATACGTCAAAATACATTTTATGCGTAAGTATATAGAACACTGATAAAAAAAAACGAGTCAGCTAATTTGACAATCAGCTGACAAAAAGTTGACCCGTTTTTTAAACTCGATGCTCTCTTTACACAATCTAAGCATGGGCCATATATTATCAACGACAAAAACTTTGATACCCCATCAAAAATAAGAATAATGTAAAGCCATCATCAGGCTTTAACTGTCCACTGCTAAAAATAAACTTTCCCCATATGAGAAGAGATTCGCCTGTTGTTGCCTGTTGCCACGCTTGGCAGGCGAGCTGGCGACAGCAGTTAGGCTTTGGAGATGTATTAAAAGAGACGCTGCTGCCCATCCCTTGCTCTCTCTTTGTCGCCTCTTACAACACCCATGGGAAAGGAAGCGGTGGCGTATTCTGTGTTGGGACCATACGGCGAATGTAAGCCAAGGTACCAAAAACATGCCTATTAAAGCTGATATAAGTTGCTAGCTTATCATTCTTCTTTTGTCTTATAAATTGAGTAAAACTACTTTACTGTCCCATTTTTAAAACTCGAAATGTTTGCAAATAATATTTAACCGCCAACACAAAATATTCTACACTTATAATAAATCTGTAGAGAGGTCAATTCTGTACATGAAATATATTTACAAAATAACTATCACGCGGTGATTAGTGATCGATACTGATGCCAAAAATGCAATCAGTAAAATTTTTGTATGTTCGTTATAGAAACAAAAACTACTCAACGGATTTTAACGAAACTCGGTACAATTATTCTTCATACTCCTGGGCAGGTTAGAGTATACTTTTCATCACGCTACGATCAATAGGAGCGGAGCGGTGAAGGGAAATGTTAAAAATTTCCACCCGTGCGACGCCGCGACGGGCCGCTAGTATAAAATACGAGTAAAATCATATAGCGAACCAAACTTCTTTAATTGCTAAATTAATGAACAGACATTACACAAGTTTATTCTTATTTCTATAATGAGACGAGATGACGTTCAAAGTAGAACAGTCGTTTGTTTCCCGCGTTTTTGTGACAATAGGAAGTGTCTGGGCCAATTCGCACGCTTCCAGTTTCACTTTTGACTTTTGAACCGCCCGCGTTACTTTGTATTTGTCTATGGTTTAATAAAAGTTTCAATTTTACGACGATAGGTAACATTTTGTTTAGTAAATAATTTAATACTTGTAATATAATAGATTAAAAAAAAAAATTTGTTTATGACTTAAAAATTATTGTTTTTAATTTTAATTATCAGCAATCAACGTACCGTACCTATTTTCGGTACATTCTTTTAAAATTATCAATTATTTCTTTTTTTTTTATGATACATATCGTTTAATACAGTAGTTTATCTTATCTTTATTTCGCTTCGTTTTTTTTTTTTTTTTTAGTACGTTTGTTCCGTTTGGATTTCGCTTCGTCTTCTAATGTCAAATTATTTTTTGCCGCACCTCGCACCTATCAGACCCTTCCTGTCGGGTCGACCTCCACGCGGATTTCGTAGAAACCATTGTGATTAGTACATATGTAATTTATCACGATGGTCTAACTGACCTGCTTTCATCCTCACCTATCATCTCTCACTGGTGCCCCGCCAGCGTATAACGACAGTGCAGGCGGGGTTACTATTCCATTTTTACTTATAAAGTACTGGCTATATAGAAAAAATGCGCGCTTTGCTTTATAAAAAAAAAAAAATAACGTACTACTAAGCGCTAGTCGACAGTTGGTAGACCATAGTTATTTTTAGAAGGTTTTTTGACATTTGTCACCCCATAATTACTTAATAGAAGAGACAAACAGAGACAGATAGAGTGAGTGAAGAGAGAATACAGATGTGACATTATTTAAACCATTTGTAATAAATAATAAATAACATTATAATAACAATTATTTTGAATCAATATTTTCAATTCAATAATGCTTATTTTTATAATATTTTAAACTTAGAAGGTGCCTAGAATGATTAGTGCATTCTTTATCTAATCATCACTATCACAAGGTCACGTTGATTTTATAAAAAATAAAAAAAAAAAAAAAAAAAAAAAAAAAAAATTAAAAAGGCAAAGGCAACGCGCACGTGACACCCCTGGCGTATCGTGCGTCTTTAGACTATGATAAGCGGATAACGGCTGGTCGTATGCTTTGCCTAGTATAAATACATAAAACAGCCTGTCATATTTAATTAGCTGTAAAATTCTAAAATATGACATCATTGACAATTTTATCACATACTTATACAGTCGTTGGTTATTTCCTAATCAAAATAACAGGATGTCCAACAAATATGTATAGGTACACGTAAACATATGCATCTAATGGCCCGATTTCGCAACGCATCCAACCAAACGCAAATTCTTATTATACCATACAACGTAAAAACCGAGCAATACTTTTTTTTTTGCACTAAAATGCAGGCACAAACGTTTGCTGTCGCAACTCTGCGATTCCGCCAAAATTTGAATTTCGAATTATTATTTTTTTCACTTGTCACATACACTGCTTCCGAATCACCTTCAGCACCATAGACACAGACCGTTGACACTTTGTTTGTAAGCGCGAAACGTACTCACGCGCTGAGCGTCGACCGCTGACTGGAAATGATGACGTACTCATAATACCATGTATGGATAAATTCCGCCATTCGTGATGATAATTTTGGGGTTACGTATGACTAAAAACAAACCGTTTTAATTAGCAACTGTTGCGCTTGCTTGTTCTTACCGACAAAGTCCTGTAGTGTCTTAATTACATTGTATTTTTTATGATACATACACGATATTCTCATTAAAAGAAAGGGCTTAGATATAGCAATCAAAAATTCATATTTAAAAAACGAATTTTACTTTTTTCTAATGATATTTTTTTCTAAATATATATTTTTTTTAAATTTATATTTTATTTTATTTTAAATATATTAGGCTTTGGCATGAAGGTATTAACCAAAATAGAGTTTTTTTTTTTAAATATATCGCATCGTCATTTCTTAAAAAGCGCGACCGCTTGATTAATATGTCTGCCATGACCGGCGACCGAGAAAAAAAAATTAAAAATACATATTACTGTGTGGTATTTAAATTATTTTACATAACTATTAACCTTGATAGCTTGGAGAGAATGCATGAAGTAGCATTAAGTCCAAATCTTACTGATATATTAAAAATTGTAGCTAGATGTCTGTACGTCAAAGATTTTCTTTTTATACAACTTAGAACAGCAAACAAGCTGACGGCCCACCTGATGGAAAGTGGTAACCGTCGCCTATAGACATGAGCAGTACCGTGGACATAACAGAGTATACTGTTTCGCCCATGATACCCCCCATGCGTTGTCATTCCTGAGGACTCGGGTGTTATTCCTCTGTACTCAGTAAATTCACGCCATATCCCACCCTTCAAACCGAAACACAGCCATGCAAACACAACTGCTTCACGGTAGAAACACGAATGCGACAGAGGTACACAAGCAATCGACTTTTGTACAAAGTCTCCCTCTGGTAAGAAAAACTGATATGAGAGGGATAGAGTAATAGAAGCCAATATATGTTATTGTACTCGTGCTTTCCTGGGTGAGCGTATTGGAATACTGTAAGGCTCACCCAGTGGATGTATATATATTCTTTATTGCACTTGTAAATTACAATGTTAATGCATTTATAAATATTGTGAGCAAGGGTGGACTTATCTTTGACAGAGATCTCTTCCAGTCAACCCAATGCAGTTAGAAAACATGTTGCTAGCGGGCAGCTGAAGTGGATGTAATGTAACAAATAAATAAATATCTTTTAGAAATTTTGTACATCTGTTTCCTGTATATATGTTTACTTCAGCTTCACGCAAAGCATACTGCACCAAATTGGATGCGGTTTTCGCAGTTATATCCTTATTATAATCATTGTCTTGAGTTAACTACGCAATGCGGAACATAGAGCACCCCCATAAGGAGGGTTTCGCCAGTAATTGTCACTGCAAATAAGCGTTTTTCGTCACCTTTTGATGTTTTAAGAGGGATTCTGCTGCCTAGGCTTAACCATTAAATTTCCTTGTCGCCTCTTACGACACCCACGGGAAAGGAAGGGGTGGTCCATTCTATGCCGGGACCATACGGACTATAAAAACAATTAATAAATACATTTCCTGAGGGGGGGGGAAAGGGATTGTTAGTAATAGAGACTAAAAATCCCATTGCTAGTAATATACCCAACCAGGTCGACCCCCTCGTGGTTCCCCCTGGAAACTATCATGGTTAATTCCTGATGAATGCATCATGATGGGCTAACTGGCCTGTTTTCATCCTCACCTATCACCCTTCACTGGTGCTCCGCCAGCGTATCCCGTTAGCGCAGGCGGAGTTACCAATCCATTTTCACCTTTAAAAAAAAAACATTTCCTGAAGGGTCACTTCGAAAAATACTCACCTATCATCCGTCACTGGTGAGGGATGATAGGTGACGATGAAAACGCAGGTCAGTTAGCCCATCGTGACGAATTCCACTAGAATTAACCACGATGGTTTCCAGGGGGAACCGCGTGGAAGACAACTTGATACACCCTGCTAGCCTTGGGTCAGTTAGACTCCATTACTGACAATCCCTTTCCCCCGCACAAGCGGAGTTACCACTCCATTGTCATCCATTAAAAAAAAAACTTCGAAACACACGGAACCCTCACGGCGCGAGCTCTACTCGCATTGCCAGGGTTTTTCACTTATCGTTATCTCCGTTTATCAGTTATATTTTTAAAGTCCATCGGAGCAGCGCGAGGACATCGGCGAACGACTTGTTACACACAAAAGGTGCAGCGCGCGGACGTCTCGAGGAAGCAGCCAATTTACACATCTCCATACAATGAAAACAAACTGGGTTAACATCGCATCGGACGCGTTCCTTTCACCTATTGATACTTCACCGTGAATAAGATGGGCGTGGAGGTTCTCTTAGTTCTTTTTTTAATAGACGATAATGGAATGGTAACCCCGCCCGCGCTATCGGTATACACCGGCGGGGCACCAGTGAAGGATGATAGATGAGGATGAAGCAGGTCAGTTAGCCCATCGTGACGAATTCAACAAGAATTGTTCACGATGGTTTCCAGGGGGAACCACGTGGAGGTCGACCTAATAGGGTATATTGCTAGCAATGGGGCTGTCAGACTCTTCCCCCCCCCCCCCTTGTTCTCAAAGTTACATGTATTCAGTCCACCGCACACTTTGAGAATCCATTATTTTATGACGACCCCTATATATTTTATCTAGTCTTTATTACTAGCGATCCGACCCAGATACGCACGGGTAGATTTTTTTTTATTTTTTTTATACAACTTAGAATGGCAAACAAGCTGACGGCCCACCTAATGGAATGTGGTAACCGTCGCCTATAGACATGAGCAGTACCATGGACATAACAGAGTATACTGTTTCGCCCATGATACCCCCCATGCGTTGCCATTCCTGAGGACTCGGGTGTTATTCCTCTGTACCCTGTAAATTCACGCCATATCCCACCCTTCAAACCGAAACACAGCCATGCAAATGCAGCTGCTTCACGGTTGAAACACGAATGGGACAGTGGTACTCAAGCAATCGACTTTTGTACAAAGTTTCCCTCGATACAATTTCAACAGTTGTGGCCTTGAAGGTCATACTTCAAGTCTGGTGTATGTTTCATCTTGAAGCGCCAGTTAGAAGTGGTATGTTGCATTGGGTTTTCTACTTCTAAGCAAACTACTATTACTAGTGTTGCCAGATATCCCGATTTTCAAAGGTGTGGGGACGCGTCCCAATTTGTACCAGATCGGGACGCTAAATGTGCCGATTAACAAAAAAAATGAAAAAGTTTTTTCATAAAAAAGAAAATATATTTACGCTACATATGTATATTACTACGTATTATGTATATTTACACTTAAAGTACTGATTTTATTTTATAGTTTTTTCTACTAGTCCAGCAAGACTCTGTTATGTAAGATTAAATACATATTTAATTTAGATAATTAATGTAATACTATACTTGCACTAGTAATTTAAAACGCAATAAATCGAACACAGAGTTAAAAACCCCTTATTTTTGTTTACTTTCCCGATCTGCAATCCTAAATCCCGATTTTTTTACCTCATGTACCGATTTAAAACAAATCGGATCTGGCAACACTAACTACTACTTCGAAGTAGCGAGCAAAATGATATTTATTTTTAAAAAACCTCGAACATACGGACCCCTGGATGTTAATACTAAATAATTACCAGATATATCCGAGCCGAGTGAGACCACGTGCGCGCCACACGGCGAACCGGCGCGCCGCCGGTCGGCCCGGCGTTTTTTATGCAATTTAGAATGGCAAACAGGCTGATGGCCCACCTGTTGGAAACAACCGTCGCCTATAGACATGAGCAGTACCGTGGACATAACAGAGTATAATGTTGCACCCATGATACCCCCCATGCGTTGTCATTCCTGAGGACTCGGGTGTTATTCCTCTGTATCCTGTAAATTCACTGCCATATCCTACCCTTCAAACCGAAACACAGCCACGCAAACACAACCGCTTCACGGTAGAAACACAAATGGGACAGAGGTGGCCAAGCAAACGACTTTTGTACAAAGTCTCCCTCTGGTATGTATTCCTAATGTAACCGTACGGAGTCGGGCCGATTCGCTAGTATCTTATATGACCCGATTACGTCACCGATTCTGAAATTTTGGGGATTCTTTTGCTCTCGACAAATTCACTCCAACTTTAAAGTGTCCTTTTTCTTTCTTTAGCGCTAAATCTATTCGAATCGTAACGAATTTTTTCACGAATAAAAATCGCGGTATTTTTTACTTAAAAACAAAGAACAATTTTTATAATTATCTATATAGAAAACTCATTTATAGAAAGTTTGTAATTAGTAATATTAAAATTTTAATTTATTTTGCACTTGCAGCATACATTTTAATGTATTAATATTTCTAAAACAGGAAGCGCACGATAATCTGTGGTCGTGACTCAGACGGCCTACAGGGCACAGATGCGGTCACAGGCAGAAATAACTCGTAGCTTTGTTATTTTATACTACAATGTATCTAGTATTGGTGTAAAATCACAAAAGATACCTTTAAATATCTACATAAATCCTAATCTCACGTCAGACTGGGCGTAGCGCTTTTGCCTTTAAAAACTATTGAATTGACATAGTTCTTTATCTAATTTTTTTAGTCCAAAATGTCAACTGGAAATTTGGCGGGAAATTAAATATACTTAACCTAAAAAACACTTATAAGCTTGTAGTTTGGATTGTTTCAAAATAAACAACAAAAACATTGTGGCCCTCATAAAGGAGTTTTTGTTAATTGGTGGCAATAAAAGAACTTTTGTTTCGACGCCACAACAAGCTTTGTGTAATTGGAGATCGCGGACCTCGCCTCGGTTGGTGTGTTACTCGGACATTCCATGCAGCCAGACCCATTGTTGAGGTCCGATAGAAAATATACGACCTCGCTGTAGGGTGGAGGGCTGGCGACGAATGAAACTTACGAGTTGACTGTTTTAATACTATTATATTTAGAGTTTAGGTTTTTATTTAATTAACTTTTTTTTTTTATACAACTTAGAATGGCAAACAAGCTGACAGCCCACCTGAAGGAAAATGGTAACCGTCGCCTATAGACATGAGCAGTACCATGGACATAACAGAGTATACTGTTGCACCCATGGTACCCCCCCATGCGTTGCCATTCCTGAGTACTCGGGTGTTATTCCTCTGTACCCTGTAAATTCACGCCATATCAAACCGAAACACAGCCATGCAAACACAACTGCTTCACGGTTGAAACACGAGTGGGACAGAGGTACCCAAGCAATCGACTTTTGTGCAAAGTCTCCCGCTGGTAATACTTACTAATATTATAAATGTCTAAGTGAGTGCGTTTGTTACCTTATAACGCCTTATCGGCTTAACCGATCTCTGTGTAATTTGGTATACACATACAATATGGGGTGGAGAAAGATAGACTACTTTTTTTATCGCGGTCAGTAACGAAATCGTGGGTAAAGTCTAGTATAAAACTACTTACCATCAGGCGGGCCGTATGCTTGTTCGCCAGCTCAGTGGCATAAAAAAACTAGAATACACAGGTACATCTCTATCTTTGTAATACTTTGTATTGAGTCAATAAGTTTATTTGGAAGCTTATTTATTTATTTATTTCTTATTGCATTCCACAATGCGATTAGTAAATAAAATTTCAACTGCAATTATAAGGGGGGGGGGGGAGATTGTTAACAATGGAGTTTGACAGCCCCATTGCTAGCAATATGCCCTATTAGGTCGACTTCCACGTGGTTCCCCCTGGAAACCATCGTGAACAATTCCTGTTGAATTCGTCACGATATGCTAACTGGCCTGCTTCATCCTCACCTATCATCCTTCACTGGTGCCCCGCCGGTGTATACCGATAGCGCGAGTGGGGTTACCATTCCATTATCATTCATTAAAAAAAAAAAACAACTGCAATTATAAACCTATGTTGGGCACAGCAAGTAGGTCCCAAACTTGAAACCTCTGAGGTTCATAAATCGGAATATAATACCACCAACCCATATATTGCCGTGTTTTTTTTATACCACTGAGGTGGCAAACAAGCATACGGCCCACCTGATGGTAAGCGGTTACCGTAGCTTATGAACACCTGCAATACCAGAGGTATTACGCGCGCGTTGCCGACCCTGAAGAAACCTCTTTACCCCCTTTTGAAGAACCGTGTAGTCCCTGCATAGAATGTACTACCCCTTCCTTTCCCATGGGCGTCGTAAGAGGCGACTAAGGGAGGGCGAAGGCTGGGCAGTAGCGTTCCTCTTAAAACATCGCCAAAGGCCTGACTGCGGTTGCCAATCCGTTTGCTTAGCAAGGCAATTACTAGCAAACTTCCCTGCTTTGGGTAGATGTCTCTCTTAGAATTTTTTAAATTATCAATTTGCCGTTGCCATTACGACCGTTGCAGCAACAAAAAAAAGTATTTCAAGGCAATTAGAACTATATTCCCGAGAGGTGACATCATCTCATTGATGTGCGTGCTTTGTCTGTGGCGGCTCTGTCAAGCGGTTTATCACCTTACGCCGCAGTCAATAAGAGCCAACGAAGGTGACCTCATCGTAACCAACTGCGAACCAAAAGGTTATCGCAGGCCCACCGGTATTTCAATTAATGATCGATGTGTTATTTTATAGTTATTCAATAAATATATGAGAATTAATTACATATGTATGGCTTTACTATTTTTTTTTCAATAGGTGAAAAAGGTATGGCAACCCCGCCTGCGCTAACGGTATACACTGGCGGAGCACCAGTGAAGAGTGATAGGTGAGAATGAAAACAGGCCAGTTAGCCCATCATGATGAATTCAACAGATTCCTGTTGAATTACCATGATAGTTTCCAGGGGGAACCGCGAGGAGGCCGACCTGGTTGGGTATATTGCTAGCAATGGGATTCTCAGTCTCCATTACTAACAATCCCTTTCCCCCTATAACATATACGCGCATTTTACTACCGTATACTAGTCTCATTAACTACTAGCTTTTACCCGCGACTTCGTGCGCGTGACAGGAACATCTGTACTGATCGGGATAAAAAGCAGCCTGTCCTTTTCCATGCCATATAGTAGGTGTTTTTTTTTACAACACAAGGTGCAAACGAGCATGCAGCTCACTTGATGGTAAGTGACTACCGCCGCCCATGATCACTCACAACACCAGCGGCATTGCAGGTGTGTTGCCGGCCTTTTAAAAAGGAATATGCTCTTTTCTTGAAGGTTATGTTGTCGTATCGGTTCGGAAACACCGCTGCTGGAAGTTGATTCCAAAGAGCAGTTGTGCGTGAAAGAGAGTGCCTTGAAAAACGGTGGAGGACCGCAACTCGTCCAGACGGTTAAGATGAAACTTTAGTTAGTAGTGTATATCAATGTTCCCTTGTTTCTGCCTACCCTAATGGGAGACAGGCGTGACAGATATGTACCTATATATGTATGTATGTATATCAAATTTAATAGTAAAAAAGTTTTGCAAGTCTTTTAAAAACTTAATAACAGGATTGACCTTGTAATATTGCAAACAAACATACATACTCGGATTACTTTCCTGTTTGTTCCAATATTAAATTGATAATGGCCATATACCAGGTAACGACAATTTATTTACAGACAACAATATGGTATTATAATGTTACATTAGGACTATCCTCAACAATTATGACCCTTGTGGTCCCGGCATAGAATGGACCACCCCTTCCTTTCCCGTAAGTGCCTTAAGAGGCGACCAAGGGAGGACGAGGGATGGGCAGTAGCTTAAAACATATCCAAAGCCTAACTGCGGGGGAGGAGAAGGATTGGTAACAATGGGGACTTTAAACTCCATTGCTAGCAATATATCCTGTCAGGTCGACCTCCACGCGGTTCCTCCTGAATACCATCGTGATTAATTATTGTCAGATTAGTCTCTATGGGCCAACTAACCTGTGTCCATCCTCATCACGGTAACAAACAAAGGAACACATTTTCAAATTTATAATGTTAGTATGGATTTGCGAGAAGTCGCTTCTCGCTGATAGCGAGCCGGCGGCCGGCGGCACGCGGAGAGAGCAAGGTCACATTGACTGGCGACGCCCGAGCCGAGCATAGGCAAACAAATTACTTCGAATTACGTGCCTTACTCACGTTATGCCTTAGTCATACAAATAAGTCTTATTAATATAATAACTCTAATTAGATCACGTCGGGGGGAGGGGATTGTTAGTTATGCGGGCTACCAGTCCCATTGCTAGCAATACACCCTGTCAGATCGACCTCCCCGTGGCCCCCCTGGACACCATCGTGCTGAATGCCAGATGTATCCATCACGATGGGCTAACTGACCTGCCTTTTCATCATAACCTATCATCCATCACTGGTGCCCCGTCGGTGTATACCGTTAGTGCAGGCAGTGTTACCATACCATTATCATGCACTAAAAAAAATTAGATGCCGTCTGTACATTCGACATACTCATTTCAGCCATTATCCGTCCACTGAAGTGCTAGATTCCAGGTGTATTTTTTTTTTAATGGGTGACAATGGAATGGTATCCCCATCTGCGCTATCGGTATACACCGGCGCAGCACCAGTGAAGAATGATAGATGAGGAAGAAGCAGGTCAGTTAGCCCATCGTGACGAATCCAACAAGAATTGTTCACGATGGTTTCCAGGGGGAACCACGTGGAGGTTGACCTGATAGGGCATATTGCTAGCAATGGGGCTGTCATACTCCATTGCTAACAATCCATTCCAGGTGTATTCATCCCGATAGACTAACTGACCTGTCTTTCTATTCCCACCTATCATCCCTCACTGGTGCCCTGCCAGCATATACCGATAGCGCAGGCGGGGTTACCATTCTATGCGTACCCATTAAAAAAAAGTCCATTATAATTCATTCAAAATAAACATACACGCCGACCAGATACAATATAATAGTTGATATGGTTGACTGAGAGAGAATGCTTCTAGCATTAAGTTCGCCATGTACACATATATGTACTAATGAATAAATAAATAAATAAATATAAGTAAAGTCCATTTCCTAAATTAGCGCGACTGGGACACGAATTGGAGAGACAACGGAAAGCAATGTCTTTAAACAGCTTTAATAAGGATATTTAAAAAAAAAAACTATTTGCCAATCGTTGAATCGATTTTAGTAATTCCTTTTGCAAGCGACAGGGTTTACAGCCGTGACCCGTGTGTCGTGCTGATCTTACATCAAGTACTCAAGTTTTTTATAAGCCTTCTATACGAAGGCTTAATGCAATGCAATTCGTGTTTTTTCTAGAACATTAAATTCCAAAATTTGGCGTGAATTTACTGGGTACAGAGGAATAACACCTGAGTCCTCAGGAATGGTAACGCATGGGAGGTATCATAGGCGAAACAGTACACTCTGTTATGTCCATGGTACTGCTCATGTCTATAGGCGACGGTTACCACTTTCCATCAGGTGGGCCGTCAGCTTGTTTGCAATTCTAATTTGTATAAAAAAAAACTTTGTTTTTTTTTTATCTAAATTAGAATGACAGATATGGTAATGCACTGCTTTAAAGTGTCCACCGCTCTACGGACATAGGAAAACTCACATACTGCCTTATATTTTTTTGGTAACAATGGCTTATACTAACAGCCGTATCTTTTGATTGCGTCGATTTAGAAGCTTGATTTTTTTCACTGCATTAAGGGATTGCTAATTTCAACTTGTTACCTCCACGCGTTCCTAAGTAAACTATTCTTGACAGACGGACGGACGGGCGAAAGGACAACAACGTGATCCTGTAAAGCAGTGTTTTCATCGTGGGGCCCACGCCCCACAGGAGGGCAATTTGATAGTTAAGGGAGGGCAATAAAAAAATGGACTCGAAGAGATTTTAAGCCTCTTGCTCGTGCCAAATTTAACAAAAAAAAAAAAAATTTAAAAATGCTGTAAATATTTATTAGGTACAATTTCGTTTGACGTTACTAAAATATCAACTGGGCGATTAGAGTCGTCAAGTTAACTTTGTCGGGAAAATTTATAATAAGCATAAAAATTCTAGAAAGGTCCAAGTGGGGCATAACACAAAATAAAGGGAAACACTGATGTAAGGGTTCAATTTTTTCCTTTGCAGGTGCGGAACCCTAAAAGGCATCCTGGTTAACCGTCGCCTATAGGTATGAACAGAACGATGCCCATAATGGCGGTCTTCTATCAGTAACGTCCGCAGCTAATGTCGCGACGTGCAATGTTTGCCATTTCTAAAATAAACACGTAAACTATTTGTATGAGATCATACAACCTTCGGCATGATATTTCATCACCACAATGCAACGAGCTATTTTTAGTTAATGTCAAAGTGACTTATTAAGAACTACAGTAAATGAGGTAATGGCAAAGTACGGTATTTTTTTTTTCTTTTAAGAGTGATAATGGAATGGTAACTCCGCCTGTGCTATCGGTATACACCGGCGGGGCACCAGTGAAAGATGATAGGTGAGGATGAAGCAGGCCAGTTAGCCCATCGTGACGAATTCAACAAGAATTTTATTCACGATGGTTTCCAGGGGGAACCACGTGGAGGGCGACCTGATAAGGCATATTGCTAGCAATGGGGCTGTCAAACTCCATTGCTAACAACCCCTTTCCCCCCAAAGTACGGTATTAGCAACACATGCTAAACCTTTTTCGGGAAAAAGGGAATATTATTACTGGGGTCTAACAGCCCCATTGATAGCAATATACTCTATCAGGTCGACCACCACGCGGTCCTCCCTGGAAACCATAGTGGTTAATTCATGTTCAATTGGTTAGTATGGGTCAACTGACCTGCCTTCATCCTTATACATATGAGCAGTACCGTGGACATAACAGAGTATACTGTTTCGTCCATGATATCCTCCATGCGTCCAAGATTCTACATTTCATTCAGAATTATTATCATTTCAGACAGACAGAATAAGTTGATAAGATTTAGATTCATATATTTATTCTAGTCTATGTATTTAAATGTCAAGTTTACTTAAAAATCTGATATCAAGTTGGCAACATTGCAATAAAGAGTATTGACATAAGGTCAATACTCTTTAATTTGTAATTGGTAATTACTCAGAGATGAGCTCAAGGAACTAAATTTTGTTCTGGTTATCTGAGTTTAATGAATAGTAGAAAACTAAAGAGAAACAAAAAATATCAGACAAATGGGTAGACTGTTAGCTTAGATGCCATTATTATGTAGCTTTGCTTCTTTTTGCATCTTCTACTGCCTGTATTTTTTTTTTATACCACTTAGAATGGCAAACAAGCTGACGGCCCACCTGATGGAAAGTGGTAACCATCGCCTATAGACATGAGCAGTACCGTAGACATAACAGAGTACACTGTTTCGCCTATAAAATCCCCCATGCGTTGCCATTTCTGAGGATTCAGGTGTTATTCTTCTGTACCATGTACATTCACGCCATATCCACCCTTCAAACCGAAACACAGCCATGCAAACACAACTGCTTCACGGTTGAAACACGAATGGGACAGATGTACCCAAGCAATCGGCTTTTGTACAAAGTCTCCCTAAATAACAGTATAACAGATTGTAGCTTAAAGAACTGTTCAACATAAAGCCTACAGCCACCTTTCACCATTGTACTGCTTACCATTGGCAGGGAATTCATCCTTACACCTTACAACCGAAATGGTCATGCATAGTACAGTTTCAGAAAAAGGTCCTTCTGCGAACACTCAGGTTGTGGAATGATCTTCCTGCCGAGGCTTTCTTACTACAGTGTGGGGTTCTTCAAAAAGGGCATATTAAAGTTCCTTAAGATTCGACAATGTGCATGCGACATCCCTGGTGTTACAGGCGTCCATAGGCTACGGAAGCCCCACTTAGAATCGGACAGGCCGTATGCTTGTTTGCCATCATAGTAGTATGAAAAGAAAATTCAGATAGGTAAGCTGTTTTGTACCTCATGGAAAATGCACATGAAAACCACCATGAACAGGGGAAAAGAGATTGTTAGTAATGGGGTCAAATAGCCCCATTATTAGCAATATGACAGGGTGTCATGTCGACCTCAACGTGGTTCCCCCTGGAAACCATCATGGTTAATTCTAGTTGAATTTGTCAGAATGAGCTAATTGACCTGCTTTCATCCTCATCAGTCATCTATCACTGGTGCTCCGCCAGTGTACACTGATAGCGCAGACTGGGTTACCATACCATTATCACCCATTATAAAAAAAAACAGCATGAACATAACAGAATACATGGTGACAGCCATGGTACGCTCATGCATTGCCATTTTTGAGGACTATGATGTGAAGCATGGTGGTCCTGACCTAAATATTCCACTATATTCCAATATATTGATAACTTCAGATAATGCAAGTATGCTTCGACTGAAGAACACTGAAATACCAACTCAGGTGCAAGTAGGGGGAAGGAATTGTTAGCAATGGAGTTTGACAGCCCCGTTGCTAGCAATGTGCCCTATCAGGTCAACCTCCGCATGGTTCCCCCTGGAAACCATCGTGAACAATTCTCGTTGAATTTGTCACAATGGGCTAACTGACCTGTTTCATCCTCATCTATCATCTTCACTGGTGCCCTATCAGCGTATACTGCTAGCGCGGGTGGGGTTGCTATTTCATTATCAACTATAAAAAAAAAAACTCAGGTTCAAGTTGTATTTATAGTAACCAAGTTTCTAAGCAGCATTGAAATGAGATTGTAGATACAACACCTACTTTCAGCCACTTCTATTAATTTTTTTTCTCTAAATCCTTAAAAGTGTAATACAGTGTAGGATTTGCCTAATAGTACTCATTACATAGTTCAGATTGTCAATTAGAGTGTATTTTTGTATAATATGAAACTTCAAAGATGATTTAAAACTGTATCCCCTTCATAATTTTCATTAATTCTATGTAATAGCTTCTGATTAGCTTATTGTTGTCATGTACAGTTAAAGTTTCCCTCAAAAATAATAAATATATAATTAGAAGTGGTAAAGACTTACTATTTTTATTACTTTTTAAATTTTTACCAAATTTAATGATAATGTAATTATATAAATTCAACATAAAATATTTAAAAAATATTCAGATTTATGTTACAATTATATACTCAAATAATAATAACAAATTATAAAAAAGTAAGCAAAGGCACACTTCTCTCTAAAAGAGATTTCTTTCAGTCAACACACTAACTTAATTATTTTTTTAATTAAAATATTATATAAGTGTTTTTTTTTTTATTTTATTGGTAACAAAAATATAAATGTTTTAACAATAAAACAAATAAGCACTAAAGATATGGATTACTTGAGGCATCTAAAATTATTATAATAAGTTTACCAACTAAACAGATCATTAATGTACAAAAAACTATAAATTTAATAATCTAATACGTATACAAATCGATTAACTATAAACCATAACTAACTCGCTGTATTCGCAATTGTTCAAACAAAAATAAAACATGACCAAAGCAAAACGTGTGCTCTGCTTTCACGAACTTCGTGTAGTCTATGCGATTTTTTTTTATAAAATTATTTTTTTAATTACTGTTACTTTTTTTTTTAAATTACAATAATATAGGTCACGGTATAAAGTTCAACATGGCCAAACTGATAAACTTAACTCACCTTATGCCGGGCAATCACTTTCTTTCTCGGAAATAAAATCCGGAACAAATAAATCCAGAAATTGGGTCCGATCACTTAACGAACAATATAACTTTTCAAGCACTAATAACAACACACACAACCCTGGTAACTCGTGAAAAACAATATTATAGTTATTTTTAAGGCACTTTAGTGATGTTTATCAATTGCATAATGTTTGTAAAAATTAAAGAAAATAATAAGTCGGCATTTCAAGTTAAGAATTAAAGTTTGACAGTTTGTTTGATGTGACGTTCACTTACTTAACGTCACTTGAACGTAACGTGAGAACGCGTCCTAGCCAGTGTTCCGAATCTTATCATGAACTAAGTATGTATCACAAATGCGAATAATATTAGGATCTACTTTATGAAGTTAGTTTTTTTATAAAATATTAAATTTATTCATATTATAAATATGTTTAATTCTACTAATATGATAAGTACGTATTTTGTAGGGTTTCCGATTTCCATTCGATTTAACCGGTTGAAATCGATACTTGGACAACAATAGAAGTATTTTTCCGAGTTCGCATGGATATATAGAATTTTCATAAACAAGATGTGCTATGTTACTCGCTAATAATATAACTGTCTACAGGTGAATGAGTTTTTATAATCGATTGAATAGTTTTTAGTTTATCCATTACCAACAAACAATAAAATCTTTTCTTTTTATGTAATAATATAAATTATGGTTTTTTTTATACATTATCCCTACGAATTGTGTAAGTTCCTTTTTTTTTACAAAATTGTTCATTTACGTGTGAAAGAGGGAGTTTTTAGAATAAGAATAAGAATAATTTATTTGCTCGAAATGTGGTACAAAGGTCTTAAATGGTAACTGAGCTACACATTTCGCCTTATCTAAAGGCATGCAAATTTTGTCTTAACACATGTTAAGTAAAAATTTATCAATTACCAATGTCCAAATAATTATTCTAAATACATATTAATTGTTACATTGAATTAGTTAATTATGCAACTTACTATGGCAAAGAAGCTGACAGTTCACCTGATGGAAAGTGGTAACCGTCGCCTATAGACTTGAGCATGGACATAACAGAGTATACTGTTTCGCCCATGATACCCCCCCCCCCCCCCCCTATGCGTTGCCATTCCTGAGAACTCAGGTGTTATTCCTCTGTATCGTGTAAATTCACTGTCATACCCCACCCTTCAAACCGAATATTTGAATTTCAACAATGTCTCTGTCCCGAATTCGAAACAGAGACATTGGTGGAGGTGGTAGACAAATAAAACTAGTAATTTTTTTAAGGGATAAAAGCGGAAAAAAGCAATTGTTAGTAAATGAAGTTGCATTACTGGCAATTTACTCTTTTCGGTCAAAATCCATGTCTCTTCTCGTCATCTTCCTCTTGGAATCTATCGTGGTTAATTTTTGTGGAATTCGTCATGATGGCCTAACTGACCTGCATTCATTCATCCTCATGTACAATCTCTCATTGGTGCCCCTCCCCCCAGCGTATACCGGTAATAGCGCAGGGGGGGTAACCATTTTATTTGGGGGGAAAGAGATTGTTAGCAATGGAGTTTGACAGCCCCATTGCTAGTAATATGCCTTATTAGGTCGACCTCCACGTGGTTCCCCCTGGAAACTATCGTGAACAATTCTTGTTGAATTCGTCACAATAGGCTAACAGACCTACTTTATCCTCACCTATTATTCTTCACTGGTGCCCCGCCGGTGTATACCGATAGCGCAGGTTACCATTCCATTATCATCTATTAAAAAAAAAAACATTTTATTTTCACCTATTAAAAAAAAACGCGTTACGCACTATCCTGTCTCTCCAAATTAGAGCAAACATATTTACAAATTTCATTAAAATTAGTTGAATGATTTCGAAGATTAGTGTACGATGTTACAGTGTCACGACATTCGTTTATGAATATCATGTCACGTGAATAAAAACTCGTATGTATATATGTTTTTTCTGAGATTAAAACTTTTAATTGAAAATCATATTTCTCAATTTACATCGGTCTATTTGCGGTAGATTAACCAAAAATTCGAGACAACACTGACCGGGTCTATTCCATTCTATATATTATGCGATATTCTATGTGAACTTATGTTTTTTTTTTATAAACCTGTCATCCCTTATTGCCTATGTATAATTATTTTTATTAAGTAATGGAAAATCGTCAATAATTTTCGTGAAATCGATTTATGAAAGTCAATATTTTTATCGACCCATCTAAGACATCCCGAGGACTAATTTCTTGATTCAGTAAACACTGCGCTACAACCTCGCAAACGATTACTAATTGTGAGTTACGTAATGAAGGCCCCAATTTGATTCAATTCAAATATTCGATATATTACCCAAAATCGATAACAGCAATTTGTACCTGAGTGGCTGAGTTATGCATTGTTAAAATCTTGGGGACAATTTGGACCGACCGATGACCAATCACGGCTCGCATTCCGTAAATATTTTCCCGCCAAGCCCAATACGCGAAACCGGTCCGCCCGTCGGCCGCCGGTTTCTGAATGTTTTCGAAAGCTATACTCCAAAAACAGTTTTCGATATACATCGCTGTTTTTATTTAACAGTTTAGTTAGAATTACTAAATAAATACGTAACGTATTGATTTTAAGTGAAAACATTGTTTTATTGTGGTCTGCTTAATTACAATGAAAGGTCGTTTGGATTGCGTATTTTATATTGCACTATTAGTACCAAAAGCTAGTCGTTTCCCAAGTTACATGGTTTCATATAGTGAATACACATGTTTGTGTATTGAAACTGCCGTTTGAAAGCTATAATTTCTTCTTAATTGGAAAAACAAACAAGTTGACGGCCCACCTTATGAAAAATGGTAACCGTCGCTTAGAGACCTGAGGGCCTACCATGAAATATTTTCCGAAATTTCGGGGACGAACGAAACAGAAATTTGATGTTAAAATTACATAATACATGCCGTTTAAAATTATTAAAAATGTTAAAATATCGTTCTTCTGGACTATTAGGATAGGATTTATGATAAATGAAATGTTACACTCCATTTATTGATCCGATTTTGGTGTAAACAAAAACACGAAATTGAGTGTGCCTGCAGGTCTACTCAGGTCGACCCTGTAAATGGAACTTAACATTTCGTTCATCATAAATCCTACCATAAAAGTTCAAAGGAACGATATATTAGCATTTTTAATATTTTTAAATGGTAAGTATCATGTAATTTTAGCATCAAATTTTTGTTTCGTTCGGATCCGAAATTTCGGAAAACATTTCATGGTAGGCCCTCAGCAACTTGGATGTAACACTAGTTGCATTAAAATTTGAAATCTATTAACAAAATGTATAAATAAACCATGACACAATATATGGTTTAAACTAACATCAAAAGCGGATGGTTCTCTCGTTTGCCTCCCTAACAATAAAAAAAAAAAAATACACAGGAACAATACGGGCATAATTTAAAACAAGAAGTTTGTTTTATTTTTTATTCTCACAACGTCCAAATTTCGACCTTTTCGACCTTTTTTTTATACCATTGAAGTGGCAAACAAGCATACGGCCCACCTGATGGTAAACAGTTACCGTAGCCTATGAACACCTGCAAGACCAGAGGTATTACGCGCGCGTTGTCGACCCTGAAGAAACCTGTTTACCTCCCTTTTGAAGAACCCCATGCTGTAGTCTCTTGGGAAAACCTCGGCAGGGAGCTCATTCCACAACCTGAGTGTTCGTGGGAGGAAACATCTCTGTAACCGCGCAGTACGCGACCATTGAGGCTGTAGGACATGAGGGTGAACTCCCTGTCGATGGCGAGCCGTACGATGAGTCGCCTTTTCTTTTATATATAATAACACAGGGGGCAAACGAGCACGCGGCTCACCTAATGGTAAGTGACTACCGCCGCCCACATGCCAACGGCATTGCAGGTGTGCTGCCGGCCTTGCATGCAACCCCGTCACGTTGCCATTCCTGAGGACTCAGGTGTTATTCCTCTGTACCGTGTTAATTCACTGCCATATCCCACTCTTCAATTCGAAATACATAGCGAGCATAGTTGCTGCAGCAATATTTTTTTTATATACAACTTAGAATAGCAAACAAGCTGACGGCCCACCTGATGGAAAGTGGTAACCGTCGCCTATAGACATGAGCAGTATCATGGACATACCAGAGTATACTGTTTCGCCCATGATACCTCCCATGCGTTGCCATTCCTAAAGACTCCGATGTTATTCCTCTGTACCCAGTAAACCTTCGAACCGAAACACAGCCAGGTTTCACTGACAGGTTGACTGGTAGAGAATCCCTATAGTATTAAGTCCGCCTTTTTTACCACAATTTATTAAACGGCATCGTAATAATCGCGCCATTTTGTTTGTACGTACTGTTACAACAAGCATACGGCTCGCCTAGGTACGGAATAAGATATAGGAGACAAAGGGATGTAAAAAGAGAAAAAAAAAAACATATTTAAAGTTTGTAATATTTTATTCAAAGTCTTTGGTTTTAGATAACTTAATAATAAATACAATAAATAGAGAAAGCTTATTAAACAAAATGGACACAGTTTCACAACATTTGGCTTTTACATTATACATACACATTGCGATAATTCGAGTACAAAATTCATATTTATTTTAATAGCAATAAAGTTTATAATCAAATGAAATAATGCTCGGAACACAAAATCCAATATGTCGCGTTTTCTATCTCGCTCACACCATAAACGGTAGAGGGAGAAGGCATTGTTTGTAGTGTGGACGACCAGCCTCATTGCTAGCAATATACCCTGCCAAATCTACCAGCACGTGGTCCTGGAAACCATCGTGCTGAATTCCTGGTGTCTTCATCACGATGGGCTCGCTATCCCTTACTGACGCCCCACCAGATTATACCGTTAGCGCAGGCGGAGTTACCATTCCATTTTCATTCTCCAAAAAAAAAAAAAAAACTGGACGATGTCTGTACATCTCGGGTGGTCCCGGCATAGAATAGGCCACCCCTTCCTTTACCGTGGGTGTCGTGTGAGGAGACTAAGGGAGGGCGACGGATGGGCAGCAGCGTCTCTCTTAAAACATGACCAAAACCTAACTGCGGTTGCCAATCCGCCTGCCAAGCGTGGCAACTACTGGCAAAACCTCCCAAGACGGATGCTTATGTTTAGCAGTGGACAGATAATGGGTAAGATGATGGATTGTCTGTCTGTCTGTATGTTTGTTTCGACATCACGCAAAAACTATTGTACCAAATTGAATGCAGTTCTCACAGTTGTATTCCTGAAGGCAATTTAAAATCTAGTTTTCTTCCTTCTGAACTGTACGCGTAACTAATACAGTGGGGGGAAAGGGATTGTCAATAATGGAGACTGAGAATCCCATTGCTAGCTATATACCCAACCAGGTCGACCTCCTTGCGGTTCCCCTGGCAACTATCATGGTTAATTCCTGATGAATTCATCATGATGGGCTAACTGGCCTGTTTTCATTCTCATCTATCACCCTTCACTGGTGCTCCGCCAGCGTATCCCGTTAGCGCAGGCGGGGTTACCATACCATTTTCACCCATCAAAAAAAAACTAATACAATATTTAAAGAGGTTAGCTGACAATTTAAAAAAAAAAACTTTTTCTGATACTTATGATTGTATAAAAAAAAAAAGAAAATATTTAAGCTAAAACAATAATAGTATCCCTTACACCTTGTACAACGCAATATTGAAGATTTTGCATTAATTTATAAATCTACCGCTAATTTAATTCATTTAATTAGCATTTAATGCAAAAAAAGGCATTTTATTTCATTTAACTACAACAATGTAGTACGTTAACAATTATATATATATATTTTTTTTTTAAAGATAAACGCTCGTCTTTATATTCCAATAGGTGGCGCTAGTGATGCGATCGACAAATTAGGGAATCGTGTCGGTATTGTTGTTCGCTATTGTTCCTTTGTTTTTACGATATACAAAAAATGTATTGGTTTATAAGAGATGTCAATTAATTATATTAATAAATAATAAATAAATAGTATATTTAAATAATAATTAACCCCCCCCCCTCATCACTGATAAACCATAAACGATACAACGCAAAAGTCTTACAATTAAAAAGTCTACTATCTATGAATCATCATTTCGATATAATCATTTCGACGTACAGCGCCACAACGACACCGTGGTATCGGAACTAATGGGCCATCTTCAAATATGTAATTTCTTATATATATATATATAATTTACAAACTTAATTTTCACAAATTGAGTATACATTGTCCACGATAACACGGCACGCACCCCCCCCCCCCTTCCTCCACCTGTTCCCACCACCGCGTGCGCCCGTATATAGAAGCGGCGCTCTGTTCGTGTTCATCTGGGGGGGGGGGGGGTGTATCCCCTGGTAGAAACCTTGCACATTTTTAATTTAGATTGTGGAGAGGCGCGCCATGTTATCGTGGACAGTTTATAAACCCGCAGAACCCGCGCTCACTAGCTTGTGGCTTGTGGCAACCTGACATTTGTGGCAGTGTACCAACATCACGTAAACACCCGTTCACTCGCTCATTCATTCCACCACACTTACACACACGGGAAGGAATTTTTAAATTTAATTGAATTTTTCTCACAATTTATATTATTTTTATAACGTCACGAACTAAGAGATTCCTATCTCCACTATATGTACAAGACCCGAAACATTGAGGCCGATTCTGTGGCGCCATCTATCTTAACCTATTTCTATTAAAATTTCAGTATGATATACAGCGACCGGCATACACAGACCACCAGTGTATGCCGGCTGAAGAACCCAGCGACCCGGAGGTCGTCGCCTCCGGAGTCGAAGCCGGGGTAGTGGGGTATACCCCGAGGCCCCTACCTTGCCCGCCCACACATCATCTGACGGGCATTAGATGCCCTTGTTGATTGATATTGCAGCGAAATATTTATTATGTAAACCAATATGAATTAACTTTCTTATAGAGTTAAGTCAAAATTAAAAATATATCTTTAGTCTATGATAATTAAGCATGAGTAATATATTTTTTTTATTCAACTTAGAATGGCAAACAAGCTGATGGCCCACCTGATGGTAAGTGGTAACCGTCGCCTATACACATGAATAACGGATCACAGAACATCACTCTGATAATCACGGTCTCTCTCATGTGTTGCAACTCCTTAGGACTATGGTGTTACGTCTCTGTACCATATCCCACTTCATTGCCATACCCCACCACAAACATGGCCATGAGAGCAAAACTGCTTCATGGCATTAATGTCAACAGCACGACCACGACCAATCTTTCTTTTACCAACCGTCCAACAATGTGTCCCGAACTGTCATGCAAATTGTCGAGACGCGTGCAAGGCTGACCAGCTGGTCGCCCTGTCCGCTGCGGCTGTGGAGCCGCTAGTCCTGGCGGCGTGCGACGCGTGCCTTAGTCGGGCAGCCAGTGGTGCGCCCGCCACAACAGGCAGTAGAAGCCACTGTACGTGTTGCCCGCGTTGCTTGTGGAATTTGACTGGAAAATATATTTTTTTAAATTAGTAACTGATCTGGAGTCATTACCGTGTTTTTTTACGTTCACGCGAGTGAAGAATAAATAAATAAATATAAAAAATGGATAAGTATGCGAGAGCAGCGCGTACCGGCGTGGGCGTGGGCGTGGGCGTGGGCGTGGGCGCGTACCGCTGCAGCAGCGGCCGGTAGCCGCGCCCGAACGTCGCCAGCATGTCGCCCTCCGGCGCCGCGCCGCCGCCGCCGCCGCCGCCGCCGCCGCCGCCGCCGCCGCCGCCGCCGCGCCACCGCAGCGGCACTATCGCGCGCACCTGCGTACACAACGCGCGGACTTTTGTGAAATTTTAGTTCAATTTTAACAATCTTTGTGGGGCAGTGGTAAACTTGTTACTTTGACTAAACGGGGGCTCGAATTCAGTTTCTGGCGGGCCCAATTCAAAAAATAAACCTTTCTAATTGGCTAGTGTTCTGTATTGTACTACTATATACGTTCTTCGCTTGATAGAAAAAAAAAAACAAATCTATGTCATTAGAGAAGACAGCGACTAATCGTAGCGATCAGTAGCAAGCATATTCGTTTCCTTCTTATAATAGGGCTTGGCCCTGTATTGCCTGTTAATACGCATAATATACACCACGACCATTCGCAGCGACTAATCGTAGCGACTAGTCGCAGCGATTAGTCGCGGCGACTAGACGCGAGTAGACGGGCGGCCGCGGTACGTACCTCGCCCTCGTAGGGCCGGAAGACGGTGAGCGGACGCAGCGCGGCCACGTCGGCCACGATGAGGCAGCCCCACGCCGTGCCCACGTACACCAGGCCGCGGGACACGCACATCGCCGTCACCTGACCGCATTGCAATTTCACTTTTCCATTCATATGTACGTCAATAGGGATTTTTTTAATGGTTGACAATGGAATGGTAGGTATGCTAACGAAGCACCAGGAATACATGATAGGTGAGGATGAACGGGCAGGTCAGTTAGCCCATCGTGATGAATACACCAAGAATTCAACACGATGGTTTCCAGGGGGGACCACGTGAAAGTGGACCTGACAGGGTATATTGCTAGCAATGGGACGGGTAGTCCGCATTCCTAACAATATTTTCCGGGGGGAAAGGGATTGTTAGTAATGGAGACAGAGAATCCCATTGCTAGCAATATACCCAACCAAGTCGACCGCCTCGCGGTTCTCCCTGGAAACTATCATGATCAATTCCAGATGAATTCATCATGATGGGCTAACTAGCCTGTTTTCATTCTCATCTATCACCCTTCACTGGTGCTCCGCCAGCGTATCCCGTTAGCGCAGGCGGGGTTACCATACCATTTTTACCCATAAAAAAAAAAACAATCTTTTCCCCCTTCGTGAACAGGGTTACCGTAATGTACATTTATTACTCAGTTAATTAGGTTTTTGATCTGTAAGACAGCGAGTCAATCATAAAAAAGCAAGTCTTTAAACGTTAATATAACAACAATCTCATCATCATCATCACCATATCAGCCGTTAACTGCCCACTGCTGAACATAAGCCTCCCCCATAAGGGGGGATATTGCCAGTAGTTGCCACCTTTGGCAGCCGGCAGGCGGTTTAGCAATCTTAGGCTTTGGCGATGTTTGAAGAGGGTCGCTGCTGGCCACGCCCCGCTCGTCAGTCCCTGCCTCTGCGAGTGCATATGGTATGTGCGTCAGCATGTAGCGGCAGGCGGCGCACCGTGCAGCGCTCGAGCGCGAGGTGGTCGTCGATGGCGATGGACTGCAGGCTCTCGGAGCACGGCGCCAGCTTGCTGCAGTCCAGCCGCGCGCCACGCACGCGTCCACGCACGCACCACTGCCACACGCACACGCCTGCCGCCCAGGCACGGTACGACGCGGGATTAGCAAGAGAAAGAACGTACAATTAGCTTGGCTGCAAGAAATCGTTACTTAGCGACCAGGTCGCTCATTGTTGGCTCTTATCTCTTTATTATTATTAACTGTCCCATTGCTGGACATACGCTTCCACTATACTTAGTGCTGAAAGCAATCCAGAAGTACATGTAGGCATCATCACATCGACTGTCAACTGTCCACTGCTGGGCATAGGCCTCCCCAATCAGAGGGGTTTCGTCAGTAATCACCACGCTTGGCAAGTTTGGTTGACAACCGCAGTTAGGACTTAGTGGTGTTTTAAGAGGGATGCTGCTGCATGCATGAGTTGCTGCATGAGTAAATGATGGAAAGTGGTAACCGTCGCTTATAGACATGAGCAGTACCGTGCACATAACATAGTATACTGTTTCGCCCACGATACCCCCCATGCGTTGCCATTCCTGAGAAATCAGGTGTTATTCCTCTGTACCCAGTAAATTCACTGCCATATCCCACCCTTTAATCCGAAACACAGCCACGCAAACACAACTGCTTCACGGTTGAAACACGAATGGGACAAAAGTCAGTATCAGTCTGTATCCGGTTATCCAATCAATTATCCAATATACCAGGGCTGGCCAATCGGTCGATCGCGACCACTAGTCCAGTGGACGGTGGCAAGGCGAACAATATAATACATTGCTAATCGAGCGGAGGATGCTCGGACGCGACGCTCGCACTAATATAAACAAGTAGTCGCCGAGAAGCAGTTTCAGTCTTACGTTCTCCCTCTTAATACAACAAACAATACTGCAACGCTACACGGCGGTGTAGAGCGGAGCAGTGTGCAGTGTGCAGTGCGCAGTGTGCAGTGTGCAGCGCGGCGTACCGGGCGTGCAGTAGGCGAGGACGTAGGGCTCGTCGTGCGGCGCGGCGAGGATGGCGACGCGCGCGGCGTGCAGCCGCTCGGCGCCGCGCACGCCGCCCGCGCCCAGCGCGTACGCGTGCAGCCCGTCCCCGCCCGCCCACACCTCCACGCTGCCGCCACCGCCGCCACCGCCGCCAGCGGACACAGCGTTAGCAACGCGGACTACCACTTCCATCGCTAGCAATATACCCTAAACCCCTTCCTTCTAAAGGGGGGTAATACCTCGGGTATTGCAGGCGTTCATAGGCTACGGTAACCACTTACCATCAGGTGGGCCGTATGCTTGTTTGCCACCTCAGTGGTATAAAAAAAATACCCTGTCAGCTGGACTCTCCACGTGCTCCCCCCTAGAAATTATCGTGCTGAATTCCTGGTGTATTTGTCACGATGGGCTAACTGACCTGCTTTCATCCTCGCCTATCGTGTCTCCCTGGTGCCCCGCCGGTGTATACTGATAGCGCGGGCGGTGTTACCATACCATTATCATCCATTGTAAAGAAGCCATGCGTCACCAAAGAGTGTGCAAATTAGAACGCAGCCTTCTACTAGCCAAACCCCAACAACCCACCAAAGCAACATGGGAACAAACCCTCCACACTAACACGACGCGTTTAAATGTTTATAATTTTTTTTTTTAATAAATAATGAAAATGGAATGGTGACCCCGCCTACGCTATCATACGCTGGCGAGGTACCAGGGAAACATGACAGGTGAGGATGAAAGCAGGTCAGTTGGTACACCGTGACGAATTGTACAAGAATTAAACACGATGATTTCCAGGACTGTATGGAGGTCAACCTGATAGGGTAAAAATATATTGCTACCAATGGGACCGTTAGACACCATTATTAAGAATACCTTATAAATTTCAAAGGTCATTTAATTAGAATATTTTTAATTATTTATTTCAGGAAATTTCTGCTAAAATGTATATTTTTTATGCAACTTAGAATGGCAAACAAGCTGACGGCCCACCTGATGGTAAGTGGTTACCGTCGCCTATACACATGAGCAGTACCGTGGACATAACAAAGTTCACGGAACAACGCTCGTGGGTTGCCATTCCCGAGCGCTATGCTGTCATAATTTTTATTTTAGTCTCTTTGGTCCATTAATATTTATCAGTAACAGTGTTTGTAAAGCTAATATTAGTAAATTTACTCGCATGCATGCACGCACGCACGTACGCACGCACTCACGCACGTACGCACGAGTTTACGCAGGCACGCGCACAGTAAAAGGTCGGCAGTAAACCTGGAATGTCTCTGGTGTTGCGGGTGCCTATGGGTGGCAGTATTCACTTACCATCATGTGTACCGCATGCTTGTGTACCGCCTGTGTTATAGAATACACTAGAATTGTATTGCTAACTGTGTACATACATATAGCGGTAAACATTGCTTTGGACTTGACATCAGTATCAACAGGTATACCCTATCGAGTGTGCAACAATTTAAAAAAATATATAAAAAGAAATAAGTGGTAGGTATGTTGTATTGTTGTTTGTGTGTGTATGTGTGTGGGTGTGTGGGTGTGTGAGTGTGTGTGTGTGTGTGTGGGTGTGTGTGTGTGTGTGTGTGTGTGTGTGGGCGGTGTGTGTGTGTGGATGGGCGTGGGTCTGTGGGTGTGTGTGTGTGTGTGGGTGTGTGGGTGTGTGGGTGTGTGGGTGTGTGTGTGTGTGTGTGTGGGTGTGTGGATGTGTGTGTGGGTGTGTGTGCGGATGTGTGGGTGTGTGGGTGTGTGTGGGTGTGCGGGTGTGTGTGTGGGTGTGTGGGTATGTATGTGTGTGTGGGTGTGTGTGTGTGTGCGAGCAGTCACCCGTGCGGCGTGGGCACGGCGGCCAGGCAGCGCAGCTCGGTGGCGGCGCCCAGCTCCGTCAGCACGAAGCTGCCCTCCGCCGCCGGCCGCTCCCACGACACCAGGAACAGCCTGCCGGCAGGGGGCGCCGCGTACACTCACCACACGCCCTCACCATCATCCTCATATCAACCACTAACTACTCTACTGACATTAACAAATGTAATAACCTTATTTATTGGATACTTTCTAAATAATTTATTGCCATTCTGCGAAACTCGACAAATTTACATGTCAATATATCCAAGTCCGGATACCGGCTCGTGACGCCGTGGAGTCACGAGAGTCAGTACTAGTGGAAGAGGAGTCTATATTGCTAGCTCTATTCTTTTCGCCGTGTGGTCCCGGCATAGAATAGGCCACCCTTTTCTTGCCCGTGGGTGTCGTAAGAGGTGACTAATGGAGAGCGAGGGATGGGCAGCACTGTCCCTCTTAAAACGCCACCAAAAACTATTTTTTTTTTATACAATTTAGAATGGCAAACAAGCTGACGGCCCACCTGATGGAAAGTGGTAACCGTCACCTATAGACATGAGCAGTTGCATAGACATAACAGTGTACTGTTTAACCCATGATACCCCACCATGCGTTGCCATTCTTGAAGACTCAGGTATGTAAACTAATTCCAAAACCCCCCCTATGGGGGAGACTACGTTCATCAGTGGACAGTTAACAGCTGGTACAAGGACAACAAAAAATAAATTAACAAAAACTATTAATATCGATTCTAGCGCCATCTAGCATTTCTTGTCCAATATTGTTTAGTGATCAACTAATTCAACGTTAGTTTGTTGGTTTGTTTGAAACATGAATCAAATCTGGCTGCAAATCCAGTGACCCGGAGGTTGCCTCCGGAGTTGAAGCCGGGGTAATGGGGTACGCCCCGAGGCCCCTGCCTCGCCCGCCTTCACTATCTGGCGGGCAATGAGAAGTCTGGTTGTTGTTGTAAAGTTTGTTTGAAACATGAATCTGTTAGTAATGCAGGGTGTGTGTGTGCGTGTGTAGGTGTGTAGGTGTGTAGGTGTGTAGGTGTGCGGGGGTCACCTGCCGCAGGCCAGCGCGACGGCGAGGCGCTGCAGCCGCTGCAGGGGCAGCAGCGCCGCGACGGCCGACGGCGCCCCGCCCACCGCCTCCGGCAGCGCCGCGCTCCACACCGCCGCGCACGTCGACGCGCTGCCACACAACACTTACATAAGGGGGGGGGCTGCTGGTAACGGGGACTAGTAGCCCCATTGCTAGCAATGTTCCCAGTCTGATCGATCTCTAGAAGCCATCCTGTTCAATTCCAAGTATATTCATGACGATGGGCTAACTGGCCTACTTCATCCTCACCTATCATCCCTCACTGGTACCCCGCCAGCGTACACCATTAGCGCAGACGGGGTTACCATTCCATTACACCCCATAAAAAATCCTTACTAATATTGTAAATGTCCAAAGGTTGTCTGTAAGAGATCGCCCTGGCGATAACACCGCCTTTTGTACCTTTATGTGTATATTTCAGTCTGTATTTATGTTACTGTATTTCACTTGAATTATTCACTTGTCATTGTATATTTTTATGTTTTTGGAGTAATAGAGATAAATAAATAAATAAATGTGCAAGTGTGTTTGTTTGTTCCCTTATAGCTCCTTACCGGCTTGACCGATCACTATGTAATTTGGTATACACGTACTATACGGGAGGGAGAAGGTCATGGGCTTTCTTTTATCTCGGTCAGTAAATATTCAGTCCTGTTCACATAGACAAAGTCACGGGTAAAAGCTAGTAATTTTTATAGAAGGAAAAAGTGTCTCAGAGATTCTGTGAATATTTGGGAAATTTCTTTTATTTATTTATACTTTATTGTACACAAAAATTACATTAATATAATATATATATATTAAATAAAGCTGTACAGCAGGCGAGCATCACTCTGTAACAGTTCTCTTGCAGCGCACCCTGAGTGGTAAGGAGCGTTGATTACCAGCGGCCAGTGCGCGTACAGTGATAGGAGGGAACAGTATAGTACTTGTAGTATTATTTTAAATTTATTTTACTAACACATTAGTAGTGTTAAGAAATAACACATGTATTTGCCTAATACATAAACAAATAAATAAATAAATGAGTATAATAATGTGAACAATGAACAGTTGGTTGACGATTCAAGCTGTGTGTGTGTGCGCGTGCGTATCTGTGCGCGTGTGTATGCGTGCGCGTGTGTATGCATGCGCTTGTGTATGCGTGCGCGTGCGCGTGCGTATGCGTGCGTGTGTATGTATGCGCGCGCGTGTGTATGTATGCACGCGCGTGCGTGCGACGGCAGCTACTGACGAGTAGACGGTGAGGCGGGCGGCGCTGTCCCCGAGCCACACGCGGCCGCCCGCGCGGCACAGCGCCGTCACCACCACCGCGCCCTGCACGCCCTGCACGCCCTGCACGCCCGGCGCTGCGGACACACACGCGGACAAACATACAAAAAGTACTATAGTAGATATTTATTACCATCATCACTATATCAGCCGTTTACTGCCCACTACTGGACATAACCCTTCCTTACAAGGAAGGTTTTGCCAGTTGCCTCACTTCACAAGTGGGTCGGCAACCGCAGTCACGCTTTAGATATGTTTTAAGAGGGGCACTGCTGCCCATCCCTCGATCTCCCTTAGTCGCAACTTCCGACATCCACGGGAAAAGAAGGGGTGGCATAGTCTATGCCGGGACCATGCGGCGCGTAAACATACAATAGAGAGTATAGGCAACTGACCTGGCGGCACCCGGATGGTATGGTGGTGCGTGAAGTGGTGGGGCGAGGCCAGCAGCGTGTGCACGCGGCCGGGCTCGTCCTCGCTGGCGTACCACACCTCCCAGCCGCCGCCCTCCTCGTCTGCGACACCGCCACCAAACAGAGTGTCATACACGCTATCTATATACTGCCAGTAATGGGGTTATTTGACCCCATGGAAAGGACAGGTTAGCACAAATTAAAACAGCTGATTCAGAAGAGTGGCCTGAATCAAATGGCAGATTGTTTCCCCGCCGGAAATGTACCGCAGCTGTATAATTATCGATTGTTAGTGTTGACGCCGCGCAATGTATTTGAAATGTTACGCTCGACACGACGCGTGATACCTACAGCGCGCGGTCAGTGGCGCTTCTTCGTAGGTAGTTCTCGTACGCACGTGTCGTTGACCTCGCACAGCTGATACCGCGCGTCGCGGTAGAATTTTAATACGTGCATTGCTGTTTTTTAGTTTTTCATAGTATTTCACTATGAAATATTACCATTTCTTTATATTATAACATAATATATCTTGCATTGAAACTACTCAATGATATTTTGAGCCAGTATCCGCAATGTATTTACCTCAAACTTGCTGGAGTTTCGTCGAGTGACCACAGAGTATTTGCACGTTTTTAGTTTGAGTTAAATTATTGTACTCATGCTCTCCTGAATGAACGTATTGGAAGACTGTAAGGCTCACCCAGTGGATGTAATAAATAAATAAATAAATAAATATCATAGATTACATGATTTTAAATAAAAAAAAAATCAAGAAAAAGTTTGAAATTTTCCAAAATCAATTTCCACTGGTTTTCAGTTCAGAATAATAGTCTGAAATCACTGTTTCAGTTTTTGCCAACCGATCCTTTACACCCTGTATAAAAGAAGACGTTGACTGACTGACTGACTGATTGACCTATATATCTTTTTATTTATACAACTTAGAATGGCAAACAAACTGACGGCCCGCCTGATGGAAAGTGGTAACCGTCGCCTATACACATGAGCAGTATCATGGACATAACAGAGTATACTGTTTCGCCCATGATACCCCCCACGCGTTGCCATTCCTGAGGACTCAGGTGTTATTCCTCTGTACCCAGTAAATTCACGCCATATCCCACCTTTTAAACCAAAACACAGCCACGCAAACACAACTGCTTCACGGTTGAAAAACGAATGGGACAGAGGTACCCAAGCAAACGACTTTTGACACCGCTGTATGTACAATTTTGAAATATTGCACATAGGTTCTAATAATAAGTAAAAAATTTTGAAAACTCAATCCCTAAAGGGATGAAATGGGGGTTGCAAGTTAGTTTGAATTTTCGTCAGGCTCAGGTTTGGAACACGTATGTGTGTGTGTGTGTGTGTGTGTGTGTGTGTGGAGGCACCTGGCAGCAGCACGGGCACGGCGGCGGCGCAGGTGGCGGCGCGGGCGGCGGCGGCGTCCAGCAGCGCGGGGAACTCGGGCGCCGCGGCCGCCGACACCAGCGCCGCCGCCGACGGCCGCAGCGGCGCCGCGCCGGCCCAGCAGCGCCGCATGGCCTCCAGCAGGCAGCACGGGTACTGCACGTCCTGCCGCACACACACACGCGCACGCGCACGCGCACACAAACTTCACCACTTCATTTATATTTAATTTATAGTACTAATGAAAAACAATAAATACATTCCCAAAGATGGTTGACGTCAGGCAAACGGACGGTCGTAAGACCAAATATCAAAACCTCGAATAATAGACATAAAATTGTACTAAGTCGATCACAGGTGATGATGATGTTACTGTAAATAATAACTGTCCACTGCTGAACATAGGCCTCCCTTTATTAGGGGGTTTTGCCAGTAGTTGCCACGCTTGGCAGGCTTATTGGCAACGGCAGTTAGGCTTTGGAGACGTTTTATGAGGAACGCTGCTGCCCATCCCTCGACAAATTTACTGGGTACAGAGGAATAACACCTGAGTCCTCAAGAATGGCAACGCATGGGGGGTATCATGGGCGAAACAGTATACTCTGTTATGTCCATGGTACTGGTCATATCTATAGTCGACGGTTATCACTTTCCATTAGGTGGACCGTCAGTTTGTTTGCCATTCTAAGTTGTATAAAAAAAAGACCATTAGGTTTCCTTGGTCGCCTCTTACGACACCCAGGGAATGGAAAGGGTGATCTACTCTATGCCGGGACCACACGGAATAGACCCAGTACCAAGTACATTAAAGATGACAGTAAATGTTTAGCATACCCTGGGCGAGAGAGCGGGCCGGGCGCCCTCCAGTATGGCTTCTTTGACGGCCTCGTGGCCCTCGAACGGCTGCCGCAGCGTCACTATCTCGTACAGCAGCATCCCGTACGAGAAGCAGTCCACCTGACAACACCAACACTCTCTTCACGACCCCAAATTAAATGATAACACTAGAGGGAGGCTTTGTACAAAAGTCGACTGCACGGATGTCTCTGTCCCACTCGTGTCTGTCGTGAAGCAGCTGCACTCGCATGGCTGTGTCCGGTTTGAAGGGTGGGATATGGCAAGTAAATTTCACAGTACAGACGCATAAGGCAGGGTGTCACAGCATATTCTGTCATGTCCACGGTGCTGTTCACGTGTATACGACAGGACGACCTATACACGTGACGTGTAGACGACAGTTACTATTGCTCATCAGGTTGGACGTCAGTTTGTTTGCCATTTTAAATTACATACATACATAGTTTCATTTGTGAATCTATGACTCGTATCCGGCTAGAAGGACTAAATGTAATTAACCCAATATTCTATGCTGAGGCAATAGCAGGTTCTTGTTTTTGGCTAATTTTGAATTCCGAATGGGCGGTAATGAAAAAATAAAACTATTCAGAAATAATTCAATCTAAGTTTACTTGAATAATTTCTTTCTTTCTATTGCTTCAACGACCCACCTTTTCGTTGTACTCCTCTTCACCGTTGTACCTCATGATCTCCGGCGCCATGAACCCTTCTGTGCCACCGAAGCCCTTCGTGCCTGACGGCGGTGCCAAGCGACTGATGCCTGTCCGTGATTAAAAGAAAATTATATATATATACATATATTTTCATTTATTTATATACTACATTTTTTTTTATTTTGCCAATGTATCCTTACATCATGGCTTTTTGCATACAAAATCATGTTCACGACTCAAGGACTATTCCCTGTTGGACTAACTAGAGGCACTTGTCGTCACCGATTATATCACTCGAGTTCATTTGGTTTGTTATCAGTGTTTTCCATCGTTGGAGAGTTAGTCAATACCTTAAACTGACACACAAAGTGTTTGGCATCAATCAGATTCCAACTCAAGACCGGTACGATTTATAAATCGAGGTAGTACACTACTGGGCCACGACGTTTCCAATGATCAAAAAGTATAAAGAAATATAAGAAATAAATGTTAATAAATGAGCGAGTGTGCTGACCGTAGTCGCCGAGCTTGACGTGTACAGGTATGGGGGCAGCACTGCGCTCGGCCGCCGCCGCGTCCGCCGCCGTCGGCATGCTCCACACCAGCACGTTCTCCGACTGCGCACGCGTTAACGTGACATTTATATGCGCCTGTACCCGCTTCTCAGAATCCTCCGAATCCTCCGTTACATTAGCAAACAATTTTATGCAACTCTTCTTTTTTTCTATTCAGACCATAGATTGCAGACGACAAATTTGTGAAACCCAGCGCAACCACAAACAACACCAAGTCTATACTTGACCTTCAAAGGAACATTTTAATATCGTTCGTATTTATTTGTGTGTAAATTACGAGAAGTCTTTTGCGAATTTTGAAGTTTAGACTAACTAATAGCAGTAACTACCAACAGGCGTTGCTAATTACATTAGTAATTTTATTTCAAACATAAACTGTAAATTTTCATTTGCCTACCAGGAATCATCTCAAGAAGAGATCATTTTATGAAAGCACCATAGTTCGCTGTCGGAATCAAATAACCAATAGAAATAATTAAATTCAGCAAGTACCTTAAGACTGCCAGACTAGCCTGGCCTACGTCCGTCGGTGGACAGACAATGGGTGAAACGATGAGGACGACGATGACGAGCTAACCTTCAGGTCCCGGTAGACGATCCGCCTGGCGTGCAGGTACTCGAGCGCGCGCGCGAGCTGCAGCGCCAGCGCGCGCCGCCCGGAAGCCCACGCGCGCGCCGCGGCCGCGGTACGCCCGCAGCACGCCGTGCAGCGCCCCCTGCACAAGTACACAAGCTCGGGCTAGGGTACGGTCGGCTGCAGGCGCCGCACACGCACTGCTCCGACACTCACCTGCGGCGCGAGCGCCAGCAGCAGCGCCAGCGGCGCGGCGCACGCGGCCAGCAGCGGCAGCACGTGCGCGTGCCGCAGCCGCCGCAGGATGCTCAGCTCCTGCCGCAGCCCGCAGTACGCGCGGCACGCCGCCGCCGCCGGCTCGCGCTCCCACCGCGACAGCGCCGCCTGCCAGCGTCACCTTCCCTTCAACCTCCGTTCACACCAAAAGTTGCGGCCAGCGACGCCTGAACATGACTTCGAGTCGAAGACTTCAAGTCATGTTCAGGAAATTACTATAACACAATGTAAAGTCCGGCGGGAGTTGCTATCCTTAGATGTTCATAAGTCGAGTGGGCCAGACGGTATACCGGCAGTGGTCCTAAAGCAGTGTGCTCCGGAATTGTGTCCTGTATTAACGCGTCTCTTCACGATCTCGTACTCCACAGGGCAATTTCCTTCGACATGGAAGACCACCCTTGTACATCCTGTACCTAAAAAGGGCGATAAGTCAGACCCTTCAAATTACAGACCGATTGCAATCGCTTCCCTTCTCTCTAAGGTGATGGAGCGTATAATTAACGCACAGCTGTTAAAATACCTAGAGGATCACGATTATCGAGTGACCGGCAATATGGCTTTCGCCATAGTCGCTCAACTGGTGACCTCTTGATATATCTTACGCACCGATGGGCATCAGCCTTTGAGAGTCAGAGTGAGGCGCTCGCTATCAGTCTTGATATTGCAAAGGCATTTGACCGGGTCTGGCATCGGGGTCTTCTATCGAAATTGCCCTACTATGGACTTCCCGACAGCCTTTGTAAATGGGTTGCTAGTTTTTTGTCCGTCAGACGCATAAAAACCGTTGTAGATGGTTGCTGCTCCGATAGCATGGATATTAACGCTGACATCCCGCAGGGCTCTGTGCTGTCCCCAACGCTGTTTCTACTGCATATTAATGATATGTTAAACTTCGGTAGCATTCATTGTTATGCGGATGACAGCACCGGGGATGCCCTTTATACGGGTTGTACCAATGTCTCCCGTTCCATCGTGGAGAACAATCGTGAACAGCTTGTGTTTGAAATCGAGAGAACACTAACTGGAGTCTCTGATTGGGGACGACAAAACTTGGTCAAATTTAACCCCTCTAAGACACAAGCTTGCACGTTCACCGCTAAGAAAACCCCATTTGCTGTGGCCCCACAGTTCCAAGGCACGTCTCTTAACATCTCTAAAAGCATTGGGATCCTTGGTGTCGACATCTCTAGTGACGTACAGTTCCGTGGCCACCTCGATGTGCTCAATAGAGCGAAGCATTACTTCACGCCGGATCAGCGATTAATGCTTTACAAATCGCAAATGCGGCCCCATATGGAGTATTGCTGTCACTTATGGGCAGGAGCACCTAGATACCAGCTTGAACCCTTCGACTCAGTGCAACGACGAGCTATGACAATTGTCGATGATCCCATGCTTGCAAGCGGTATCGAACCCTTAAGTCTTAGGAGAGATTTTGCCTCACTCTGCGTGTTCTACCGCTTATACAACGGATTGTGCTCAGAGGAATTATTCAATATGATGCCTACGGCCACTTTCTATCATCGTAAGGCTCGCCATCGACAGGGAGTTTACCCTCATACCTTACAGCCTAAATGGTCGCGTACAACGCGGTTTCAGAGATGCTATCTCCCACGAACACTCAGGTTATTGTTTGAGCTCCCTGCCGAGGTTTTCCCAAGAGACTAAAGCATGGGGTTCTTCAAAAGGGGGGTAAAGAGGTTTCTTCAGGGTCGGCAACGCGCGCGTAATACCTCTGGTATTGCAGGCGTTCATAAGCTACGGTAACTGCTTACCATCAGGTGGGCCGTATGCTTGTTTGCCACCTAAGTGGTATAAAAAAAAAAGACTACTTTGTACAGGTTTTTGATCGATAACTACATCTACAGTTGCACTCTAACTAAACACTCTCTAAATCCACCAAACGGATAAAGCTACACGTGGTGCTAAAGGATCGAACACATACCTTGTAGGCGTGCAGCGCGGCGGCGTCGTGGTGCGCGGGCGGCGGCACGGGCTGCAGCGCCTTGAGCGCGACGGGCAGCGGCGCGCCGCCGCCGGCGCGGCGCCACGCCGCCGCCAGCACGGTGCCGAACGCGCCGCGGCCCGCCACCGCGCCGCGCGAGATGTGCTCCCAGCGCGCGCGGCACTCCTCCTCCACGTCCAGCAGCACCTGCCGGCCCACGCCGCACGCTTCCGTTAATTGCCGTTAACTGCTGAACATGGCCTCCCGCATAGGGAGAGTTTTGCCAGAAGTTATCATGCTTGGCAAACGTGATATTTTAAGAGGGACGCTATTGCCCATCCCTTGACCATAAGTATCCTTAGTCGCTACTTACGACATCTACGAGAAAGGAAAGGGTGGCCTATTCTGTGTCGAGGTAGACCTACACAGCTATGTATTCATACTTGAACAATTTTTTACAACACTGTGAAAAAGGTAACTTGATTATTTACAACTATTATAATTGACTGTGATCCGGCTCGAAGGACCATAAAATAAAACGTTATACACAGGCTGTACTGACGATGTCTGGCGCGACGTCCCGATGGCGCACGTCCCCGTGGCGCGGGCAGTGCAGCGGGCGGGACGTGCAGCCCAGCAGGATGGCCTCCTCCACGCTCCACGCATACGACACCGTGCGGGCGGGCGGGCTCACCATGCCCTCCACGGAGCCCAGCCGGGACGACGCTGCCCGGGAAATACCATGGTATAAGTAAAACTATTGGGTGCAAATCACTACTCTCAATAGCACGATACAAATAATAGATTAGTGACCAAGTAGCTTGGAGAGAACTTTGAGTTGTTCTTATGTCAATAAATAGCGATATCTATATATTTCAGATGCAATATCTATATATAGACCCGATACTTATTTAATATGAATATGCAAAAGTTAATTGAAATGAGTAGATATTCAACTGGTATGAGAGGTAATGAAATAAAACAACTATTTTTCCCGCCATTAACGTCCAGAGGAGCCCAATATATAGATACCGGGGTGGTATCGATACTACTCATGCCACTGGTGGAACTATTAAAACATACTAGTATTATTAAAACTCGATTCTTTATCGACGTCATTTATTTATTTATACAGGAAATCCAGAGCTACACTATTATAAATTATTAATATTCTAAGATAAACTAAACCACTAATTGTTGAATGAGTCGTTAACTGTCCACTGCTGAATGTAGCCTCCCCATAGGGGGAATTTGCTGGTAGTTACAACGCTTGGCAGTCAGGTTGTAAACCCAGTTTGGTTTTTTGGTGCGATTTTAAGAGGGATGCTGCTGCCCATCCCTCCACCATAAGTTCTCTTAGTCGCTTCTTACGACATCCACGGGAAAGGAAGGAGTGGCCAAAATAGACGAGTTCAGCAATACAGCAAACGAAGTAACTGAGACTGTAATAATGGGTATGAACAAAAATAAATGAAAAACAAAAAATAAAATGAATGCAAGCAGTCACCGTTGGACTCGGCGCCGACGCCGCTGTCGCCGTCCGAGGCGCGCGACTCCTGCGACAGGCGCGGCCGCCCGCCGCCAGCACCGGCAGCGGCGGCGCCCGCCAGCTGCAGCCGCCGCAACGCCTGCAGCGACGCAGAACGAGAAATTCAAATTTTTGCTGTCTTTCAACACGTGTTTCGTGATTTACAAAGAATTTCCATTCTACTCATTTGTATACAATGACGCGTGTATGTGACCTGGTCGAGCTGTTCGTGGACCTGGTGCTCTCGGTCCTGCTGCTGCTGCTGCTCCTGGTGCTGGTGCTGCTGGTCCGCGTCCCGCAGGCAGGCGGGGCACGGCAGTACGCGCGTGATCAGGCACCGCCCCTCCGACGTGTGCACGAACCGGGTGCCTGCCGGAGAGAGGGGGGAGAGACGTATATAAGTGTCTGGCTGTACAATGGCGTCTTCATAGGCACCTATCTATGCTGTTGTATAGCATTGTTATTGCATGCTTCATTCTGACTTGAAGAGACATATAGTAGTAAAGCAAATAGGTAAGAAGACACAATACCTGGTACTAAGAGACTTGTAGTCTTGTAGCTTCAAATAAGGGCATAAAGAGATATCTTTAGAGTCATTCCAGTTAAACAAACCAGACTAAAGGAAACGGACATGTCTTCATCTTGATCACTCACTGAGCTGGAAACCTTTCTATATATGGCGACACCACGAGTGGGGTTGCCATCTCATTTTCATTCATAGAAAAACTCCCAAGACATTTAATAAACATTTCATAGACAAGTAGCATAGGAATCTATCTATAGAACAATTGCTGTATACATGTGGTAGCAACATCCAGAATGTAGACAATACACTCACCGAGCGACGGGTACCAGTCTTCCAGCAGCAAGTCTACGTGGTCCGATAACAGCGCCAGCACTTTGGCCAGGGTCTCAGGGTTCGGCTCCAGGCTGATGCTCTGCACACACACAACACAGGCTATCTTATATTCATTTACACGCAGATCTTGGAGATAGTGGCAGATATGGGGGCTCGAAAAGAAGGCAAGCAATATGTTAATACTCGACCTCTTTGAAGTGATTTTTTAGGTTTTAAGATTTTATTATATTTTCTTCCAAAGTTGATGTTAGTCCTTTTTAAGACCTTTTTTCAGACATAAGTTCAAAACGATGCCCATGGCTACCTTTTGCCATCATCTCATTCGCCATCAACACCTTAGAACCTAAATGGTCGCGTACAGTGCTGTTCAAAAATGCTCATAGTAGTAAAAAATAAATTGTACCATTTCTATTTTACTCAAAACTTACCACAGCACTACTGAAATCAGTGATCTTATGTTATAGAAACTTTAACGAGTACAACTCCTAACCTGGTAACCAGCTATGGGCAGGCCATCTTCCCTTTTCACGACGCAAACTTGCGCGGGGATCAGGATCTCTATGCAGGTGGACGCCTGGACGTCAAGGTCGCACCACACGCCTTCCTGCTGAAGCCTGAACCTGCACAGATCATACACCCTGACTATAATAGTCAATTGTTTTGCCCAGGGTCCCTTCTAAAACCTTTGACAATTTAAGAGAAAGTTTAATTATTAATATAAGCCAAGTGTTTAGATTTCACATTAGCTCACTTCATATTGTGGTAGGGCTCGTCGCTGTCCTCGTCGTCCCCGACGGCACCCAACACGGCGTCGCGAGCAGGAGGTAGTTCGCGTAGCGACAGCAGCGTCAGCTCGCCGCACACCAGCTCCACGCCTGTCTTCCACAGCTTCCAGCCCCAGTTCAGGTCCAACGCCTTGGTAAGCGCATCATCGGACTCAGTCTGCTGAGGGGCAGTCAAATAAAGTATCTTTTACTTTATACTGTGTTAGTACCTACTCATAGTCGCATTTTTCTTCTTTCAAAAGAGGCAGAGAAGAAAGTACAAAATAAAGTTTAAGTGCGTTCGCACTATTGCATGATAGCGGGCGCAGCACACGTACCTGTGGCGAGGGCGGCGGCGGGGGCGGGCGGTAGACGGCGCGGGCGGCCTGCGGCAGCGTGGGGTCGGCCAGCAGCCGCGCCACCAGCCGCGCCCAGTAGCCGCACGGCACGTACGACAGCAGCAGCAGCCGCCGCAGCGCGCGCGGCCGCAGCGCCTGCAGGCACACGCCGCCGCCCGAGTCCGCGCCCTCCGAGTCGTCTGCATATACGCATACCCATACACTCGCACATGGATCTCGTTTTTCCCCTCAAAGTAACAAAGGAGATGACGGTTCCCAAAACATGGATCACATTTTTTTCTCAAAGTGACAAAGAAGCTGACGATTCTCACAATATAAAATGGTAATCACCACCTAGGTCGTGAACAGTACCATGAACTACACAGCATGAACTGTAACGCCCTTCAAATATCATCAAAGAACAATACCTCAACCCTCGGACTTTTTCGGCTGACATTATTTTTCGTCGATATTTTATCCAACGACGACACCATATCTATATTGTGTATGAACTTCAACGAGAACTAACTATAAAATGTTTACCGTCCACAGTTTCGTCAATCAAGCGTCTTCATTTACCAGTAAAGACCTAATCAAGCAACCCACCAACAACCCTGACAACTGAGATAATATGTTTCCGTTGACTGTAACTCAGCTTTCAAGCTCAAACACAGCTGCTTGATATCAGGAATGTATCCAAGCAGATGACTCTTGTGTAAAACCTCTCTCCGCTAAAACAATCTCCCAGCATCTGTTACGGAGGTTCAGCGAGTACATTTTCAGTGTCAGATAGCGGATAGTGAAATGAATGATGAGCACTGAGGATCGTGATCTCCAACATCACCACCTTCTACATCTATCACCTTCTCACTAAGGACGGTCCTCCATTTCTGTTTCTGGCGATCTTAAAAAAATCATGTACATTGGCAGAAAGCCTTGTGTATTTGCCACTCTATCTACTATGTCAGGGATAGAAATTGAAAGGTACAAGCTGATACCCAGGTGCTCCCGCGCATTGTACAGCCGTACTCAAGCTTATATCTGAATATATTTCCTCCAATTGGGGAGAAGGAATTGTTAGCAATAGCAGCAGCGTCCCTTTTAAAACTTCACTAAAGAATAACTGTAGTTGTTACGGCTTTGTGTCGTGCATCTCGCTCACACATTCCAGCGCGTTGTCTGCGACAGCTGCCACCTTTAATAGTTTTGTCAGTACAACCGCGATCGTCCTACCGTACACCCATCCAGCCAAAAATAAGTATCTTACTGCCCAGTACTTGTCAACTCGCCTGCCAAATGTGGCAACTACTGGCAAAATCTCCTTATGGGGAAGCCCTATGTCCAGCAGTGGACAGTTAACGGCTGGTATATATTAATAGTAGTGTAATTTTGTTTTTTTTTTATATAAATAATAAGTTACAAGTACAATGACACATCCAAAGAGCAGACTTACTGATGAGCGTGGGCGAGTCGGTTTGGCGCGAGTCGGTGGCGGCGGGCGGCGGCCAGCCGCGCCACGCCGCCGCGCTGCGCCCGCGCAGCGGCAGCTGCGTCCGCGCACACACGCAACATTTTTACACAGATAAACTTCAATTAAATTTATATGTAAATACGGGAAATTAGTTCATGAATAGTTAATGAGTTTTTGTTGTTTTTGACAATGATTGCGAGGCGAAACGCTGTGACGTAAATCGCTGAACGCGCCCTGAAGAAGACTTTCGATGAAGTCATTTGTCGAAAATAGCAAAATGTAACAGTGAATCCATTAACCTCCCGTATTTACGTAGATTTGGAATAAAAATGACCATAAGCTTTAAAAACAACTGAAATTTAAAAAGTTTTGAATAAGAAAAGACAATATTTCTTATGGTTCTTAGCGCGCGTTGTAGGTATCGCGCGTCAAAAATACATTGCGCGTATTAAATACATTGCGCGGCGTCGAAACTAAGAATGGTTAATTTGCTGTTTGAGAGCGTCGAGCTGTATGAGGCGTGTACCTGCGGCGCGGCCGGCGGCCGCGCGGGCAGCAGCGGCGGCACGAGCAGCAGCCGCGCGTCGCAGCACAGCGCCAGCTCGAACTTGCTGAGCAGCGCCGCGCCGCGCGCCGCCGCCGCCGCGCCGCCGCCCAGCGCCGGCGACGCCTTGAACACGTGCGCCAGCTCCTCCGCGCGCATCATGCCTGCCGAGCGACACCTCGTACGCGTCACACGCGTCACACGCGTCACACGCGCCTAACACGCGTGACGTGTGCAACGTATTGCGTGTCGTATTTCATCAAAAACAATACTGAGTTTCATTAGTAAAAGGCCAACACTACGTTCAAAATATCACAGAGTACAATTGTCCTATCGCCATAATGACCGATCATCCACTCGGTGTAATGAGCAATTTGATGTACCGGCGTTTCGTTACGGATGATCGGCGACTGAAGATCGGCCACCGAAAATCAGTAGTAAATACAGTGGTAACTTCAAATGATTCTATGTATATTTCCAAGTTGCTTGTTTACACGGTTCAGTGTGTAGGATGAAATATGTACCATGTACTGTTCGTGCGTGCTTGTATGTTGCCGTGTATGTACATGTGTGCGTGAGAACATGTACGTAAGCAAGCGCATCCGTATCCGTGTGTGTACGTGTATGTGTGTGTACGTGTATGTGTGTGTACGTGAGCGTATATTTGGTGAGCGTGTGCGTATATATACGTGTGAATGCCTGTGAGTACGAGTGTATGTGCGAGAGCATGCGTGTATATGTGTGAACGTGAGTTAGGGTGTGCGTGTGATTTTGTATAGTAAAAACGGTAGTAAATGTTCGCATCTGTGATTATGCGTGTATGTACTAGAGTGAGCATGTGTATGTGCGTATGTAAATTAATACGTGGGTGTGCATGTGAGTACGTGCGCGTGCGCGTGTGTGTACGTGTGTATACGTGTAAGTGTTTGTAGGTATACATACGTGTGTGTGCGTGCGTGTATAGGACGTACCGTTGTTGGCGAAGGGGTTGATCTCGCGGACGGTGACGACGTGCGCGAGCAGGTCGCACAGCCACTGCGGCCGCACGAAGTACAACTCCTTCAGCGTCGCGTCGTCGTAGTGCAGCAGCACGCCTGCACACACACGCATACGATCACAAGCATGAAAATGTATCAAGTATACCACTTGTAGATGATATATCAAGACAAAACATGCAGAGACCTTCAGGGGTACTACTGTGAAAATCACATGCAATTTGGTGCAGTTTTTTTTATTAATTCGACTAATCCACTATACCTTCTTTTCTCTGTACACTGTAAAAGTATATAAATATTTTGTTTCCATGACGGCAACTGACCGTTCTCGTGCAGGAACATGGTGGCCTGGTGCAGCTCCGCCGCGTCGCGGAACATGCGCAGGTTCTTACTCTGCATATACTGGGTCACCTGCGAACCAACCAACGCGCTGCTAGTAGACAAAGCAACAAAACACGAATGAAATTTGGCACACGGGTAGGTCAAACTTGGCATATATCCTATATACTTTTTTCACGTAGCAGAAGCCGCAGGAAGTAGCTAGTATGATATACTGGTAGTCAAGACTATTACAGAAACAAAGAGTAAATTAATATAACAACAACAACTTTAATACTCTTTCTAGAACTTTTAATATCGATCTATTTTAAAAAAATATAATATCAGTGGGAAACCAACTGAGTAGGCAATTTTTTTTATTCATAGTCTGTTTAAATTACTATTGTATGGATAAAAAGGCCATATTTAGGTTAAATATTTACATTTAATCTTTAATTTGTATTTTACTTATCATTATTATTATTTGTTTTTATTTGTTCTCTCTTGTTTGTTCACTTTTTTTTTGTTAACTCATATTTTTGTTGCTTTGTGTGCAGCGCCTTGTATCTATATTGTTGCTACTTGTGAAAACCTATTAGTGGCTTATTTTGTTATCCTAAAACTGTATCTATTTGCTTTAGTGTAGCCCTGGTTTTCCTTTGAATAAATAAATAAATATGTAATGAATGAATAAATTAATGAACCAATGAATAAATTGATGAACTAATGAATATACGATTGAATACTTGACCAAATAACAAATTAAATATATGACATGTGAGCGAACGAGTAAAGCGAATGTACGGTAGAGGTGGAAGTAGACAAGAGAAGAAGAATGTGTCATTGGATGAATTAATGATCGAATGGATTAATAAACAAAAGATTGCGTGTATTAATGAAGGAAATAACGAGCAATAATACTGAAGGCACAAATGAACAAGTGAGCGAATTAATGAATAAGTAATTAATGAATGAGTAATAGAATGAACTCATTGGTAAGAGCACTGGGCCTCAGCAATGTGTAATGGTGCGTAGCCAGTAGGGGCGGCGACGGCGGCGACGGCGGTTACCAGGCGGCGGTAGTCGTCGTGGCGCAGCACGGGCTCGTCCAGGTCGGCGGCGACGGCCACCACGGCCTCCTCCAGCGCCACGTACGTGGCCGGCACGCGCTGCTCCAGCAGCGGCTCCTTGCTGCCTGCGCACGCGCACCCGCGCACATGTACTAGCGCCATCGACAGGGAGTTCACCCTCACTTGTAGGGTACAATTTATATGGTCGCGTACAGCGCGGTTTCAGAGATGTTTTCTCCCACGAACACTCAGGTTATGGAATGAACTCCCTGTCGAGATTTTCCTAAGATACTACAGCGTGGGGTTCTTCAAAAGGGGGGTAAAGAGGTATCTTCAGGGTCGGCAACGCGCGCGTAATACCCCTAATATTGCAGGCGTTCATAGGCTACGGTAACCGCTTACCATCAGGTGGGCCGTATGGTTGTTTGTCACCTCAGTGGTATAAAAACAATTAATATGAAGTAAGTGCAAAGTTTTCAGTGGTCGATTTATAAGCAATATATTACATGATTAATTAATTAATTGATTAATCTATCTATTATTTTATTTATTTAATTTGGTTTGAGTGAGATCGCTCCGTGAGGCCTGTTAAGGTGCCTACTTACCTGGCGGCTTGACGCTGAACGCGACCGAGTATATGATGTCCGCCAGCAGCCGGATGTTGTGTCGCGTGCTGCACGACACCTGCAACGAGAAAGAAAGAAAATATTCACTTAAGTAAACTTAGATTCAAGCATTTTTTAATTTTTTTACAACACAGACGGCAAACGAGCATGCGGCTCATCTGGTGGTAAGTGACTACCGCTGCCCATGATCACCTACAACACCAGCGACACTGTAGGTGTGTTGCCGGCCTTTTAAAAAGGAATATGCTCTTTTCTTGAAGGTTACGATGTCGTATCGGTTCGGAAATACTGCTGCTGGAAATTGATTCCAAAGAGTGGTTGTGCGTGGAAGAAAGTGCCTTCAAAACGCACGGTGGAGGACCGCCACTCGCCAGATGGTTGGGATGAAACTTTAGTTTGTAGCGGATTGTACGGTGGTGTAAAATCAGCAATAGGTATCAATCCGAACAATTCCTCAGAGCACTCCCCATGATAAATTCGGTAGAAGATGCATCTCTATGCATCTTCTACCGAATAGTCCTTTTTTCATTACTGCCCATTCGGAACGCAATTTGAGACGAGAAGAACGGACAAGACACTCAGCTGTTGCTTTTTTCAAAAAGTTTAACTATATAAATAATAAATTTGTGTGAATACAAACTGCTAAGCAAATTAAAACAAATCAATAAAATCAATCAGTTGCAGTCCCTGCAGGCAGCACCCGTTCACAAGTATGACGGGTGAGCATCATTGGGTGAGCGAGTGAGTGCGTGAGCGGCTGACCTCGAGCGAGTCGAGCACGCGCGGCAGGCCGAGCTTGTCGGCGTCGGGCGCGCCCATGATGCTGGCGCGGATGAGCCGCTGCAGCGCCTCCGGGCTCTCGCTCTCCGCCAGGGGGCACTGCCGGCACACCGCCACGCTTATTAGTTCCGGACACATTCTAACGCTATCCGGATTTTATTAAAAATTTCTAAACTCTTTTACCTTCCTTAGACATAGCAGCCCTATCATAGCATGTTTTAAATTTCTTATAAAATGTTAATATTATATAAAAATAAATTCTTTTCTCAAACATGCATGGAAATGTGAGCATTATTTCGACAATCTTCTTAGAGATAAATCAAAATTGCCGTACTGGCCAGATACATGCGGGCAGCGGCCGGCAAAAGTTGTATGAAAATCCATATCTGTCGTGTTTTGCGGCCAGATAAATTACTATGTAAACTCATATCTGTCCTGTAATTTAAAAATGGAATAACCTTTTACTTCGAAACATGGCTACCAAGGAGGTAACTAATAAAAGGTTTTATTTAAATTTCGAACTGGCTTGCAAGTAGAAAGCTGTTTATTGAAAAAAAAAAACAAAGGAACATTACGGCGCGTGAAAAATTATTATTGTTCGTTATTCATCATTGAACTTAAAAAGTAAAATTGTGTTTTTGATTTCCGCGCATTGTTTGACAAAAGTACTATACAAGCCTTGGCCACAACTAGGCATTGATGGACTCACGTATGTGTGCCTCGGCTACACCTCGGCCCACATTTGCACGTTCGTCCATCTATGCCTCAGTTGCTGGCCGCTGCAGTAATGTACTATTAGTATACTCGTAAACAGAATGGCTAGGTTATTATATCAGCCATTAACTGTCTACTGCTGAACATAAACAGATTATGGGAACACATTATGGGGGAGCATAAGAAGAGCTTTGCAAGTAGCTGCTACTATCAAAGACGAGTTTACAACCACAGTTTGACTTTAAATGACCTTTTAAGAGGAACGCTGCTGTTAAGTTAGTTGTTATTACTAGATAAGTTATATTAATCTTACATTAGCCACTTGGTCATAGTGCGTGGCGACCATAATAACGGGCGAGCCCGGAGCACGAGCTTGTATGGATCTGTGAATACCAAAAAATAGTGTTTATTATCTACGATGTTGATTCATTCTTTGCAATTGACTCGGCCATGTATAATACTGGCTCCCCCCTCCCCCCTCACCTGAGCCACTGCAGGGCGCCGGCGAGCCCCCGGCGGCCGTCCGTGCAGCGCCACACGCACAGGTACAGCGAGCGCCGCGACAGGAAGTACTGGTGGGTCGCGTAGTACCTGCCGGGGACACCCACCACACGTCAGGCGGCAGCATCGTTTTAAGTAGCCTCCACAAGGACTCTCAAGATGTACCCATTGTATTGCATTACAAAATTCCTAAAGTTGGCCGCTAATGTAATTTCGAATATTTAGGCGTGGCCTCCCATAATCCACTGAAACAGTCGGATTGCTCTGTAAGGTCCGCGTATATAACATGGAGCTAGGCGGAGCTTCATTGGCCGTATTAAGCACGGTTCTATCAGAACAATGGCCACATATTACAAAGTCACTATGGCCACATTACAAAGTTCCTATGGCCACCTTCTGGCACCACAATAAGACTAACTCAATAAAATCCTATTATTATATTTTTATACAAATTGAACTAGCAAGAAGCTAGCGCCCCACCTGATCGAAATCTATAACTATTAACAACACCATAGATCCCACATTTGATGCCGTTTCATTTTGTTAAGCACTGTTAACACGTTGGGCCCGGCGCCGGTCCCTGGGGACCGGCAGCAAACTTTTCGTGTGGCCGGCGCCGGTCCCTGGGGACCGGCAGCAAACTTTTCGTGTGGCCGGCGCCGGTCCCTAGGGACCGGCAGCGAATTTTCCGTGTGGCCAGCGTCGGACATATTCAATGTTATGGGCAATAACTATTTCCAAAACTAAATTCAATTTTCTTTTTACGAACAATCTGTACACTTCGATAGGTCTCTTGTAACTGATCACCTCTCGAAGGTACGTACGTGGTTTTACTATACATCATACGAAAATATGGAATAGAATCCCACATACATTACACATACACCTAAAAAACGTCCAAAATAGCGCGGCAAAGAATTCCTTATCTCAGTACTAAAGCAATCTCTTGGCGATAGCATACAACATTGTATCTCTCGCCGGCTGCCGGCTGAACGGAAAAGACAGCAAAATTCGGCGCCGGGCTCAACGTGTTAATATATATGTATTTCTATTATTTCATATCAATATCAACCTTATTTACATTAGCCACAGCATTCACGGTGTACGAAACATACATCTTTCAGCCTTTCGAGCCGGATATATATTAAGTTAGAACATAAAACATTCATCCATCTATGCTCACAAATTTTCATTTATAATAATCTTAGAATCTTAGACAGAGCACTCACTCCTGCTGCCCCCCAAAGTCCCATGTCCTGAAGGTGACGGGTCCACGCGTGGAGCGCTGCTTCTCGTACGTCCACGTGCCGATGTCCACGCCCACTGTCGACATATTCCGACGAGACGACTTGTTGCCCATACGCTTCGCCCAGTGCTGGCAACAATACCCAAGTTAGTGTCTGAAGTTCTTGACAAATGCTTAATGGTTTTTCCTGAAACTCCATCCGCTTGATCGGAACATGTTGATTTTGCAGCACTCACCTCGGTGGGCTTTCTCCTGTGCTGTATGGCGGACTCCTGCCGCAAACACTCCAGCAGGCTCGTCTTGCCGATGCCCTGCCGTTACAATAATATTATCTACCAGTAAAACTAAACATTTTTGCAAAAAAATATGGGTGGGAAAACGAGACTAGAAGGAGACCTTGTCATTTGTTTTGGACACCTCTGTCCCCTTCGTGTTTCTACCGTAAAGCAGTTGTGTTTTTATGGCTATGTTTCGGTTTAAAGGGTGGGATATGGCGTGAATTTACTGAGTACAGAGGAATAACACCCGAATCGGTTGGGTTTTTTTTTCATGTCACTAAGGTGGCAAACAAGCATACGGCCCACCTGATGGTAAGCGGTTACCGTAGCCTATGAACGCCTGCAATACCAGGAGCATTACGCGTGTGTTGCCGACCCTGAAGAAACCTCTTTATCCCTTTTTTGAAGAATCCCATGCTGTAGTCGGACTTAATGCTATACATCAGGGGTGGCAGACTTGACTGGACCCAAGCTCTACTGTCTACCGACGAGACCCTGTGCGATCTACCAATTGCATACTTCATGAGATCACAGATGTAACGGCACAGTTCAGTACACGAGCGTGTAGTGTTGCAGTATTGTTTATTGTATTAAGAGGGAGAACGTGAAACTGAAACTGCTTCTCGGCGACTACTTGTTTATATTAGTGCGAGCGTCGCGTCCCAGCATCTTCCGCTCGATTAGCAACATATTAAATTTTCTACCTTGCTACCTCTGGTATATAGTATACTCTCCCGGTCAACCTTTGGTGATCAACTTTGATGGAACATTTTGTTTTGATTATTCCTGTTTAACAGCATCGAGTGGAGCCGTCACCTGCACGCCGACAATCATGAGCTTCATCCTGGTGTAGGGCCGCGCCTCCTGCAGCACGGACTTGAGGTAGCCCACGATGTCCATGCTCTTGTACTTGCCGCTGGCAAGCATGGAGCGCAGCGGCTCCTGCAGCGAGCAGCCCGCCGTGTTCAGGTTCCACAGCCGCGACAGCAGCCCCAGCTGCGGCGGCAGCTCCGTGATGTCTGCCGGCGTGGGGCCTCAATAGTACTTAGCGAATCTCAATGAAATTTGGTACATAGGTAGTAATAGCAACGCATGGGAGGTATCATGGACGAAACAGTATACTCTGTTATGTCCACGGTACTGCTCATGTCTATAGGCGACGGTTACCACTTACCATCAGGTGGGCCGTCAGCTTGTTTGCTATTCTAAATTCCTTAAAGATACTTTATGACCTTACTGATTCAGGCGGACGAAGCCACGGGATATAGTTTGTATACCAATGAAAAAGAAGTTGAGTTCAATTCCCAATTGGGTCGGTTAAGGAAACAAATTATTATGAATTGGCTCAGGTCTGTATATTCTGAGTGGTACATCCAGGTCGTCGCCCGGTTCCTCATTTTACCTAGCTCGAGGAGCAGGAGGTCATTGGTGTAACTATGGCATTTATTAATATTACTCTATCAAGTCCCGGAGTTGATCGTGTGGTCCCGGCATAGAATGGACCACCCTTTCGTTTCGGGGGGAAAGGGATTATTAGTAATGGAGACTGAGAATCCCATTGCTAGCAATATACCCAACCAGGTCGACCTTCTCGCGGTTCCCCTTGGAAACTATCATGGTTAATTCCTGATGAATTCATCATGATGGGCTAACTGGCCTGTTTTCATTCTCATCTATCAACTGGTGCTCCGCAAGCGTATACCATTTGCGCAGGCGGGGTTACCATGCCATTTTCACCCATAAAAAAAAAATACCCCTTTGTTTCTCATGGGTTTCGTAAAAAACGACTAAGATAACTTACTTAGAGTCGAGGGATGGGCAATAGCGTCCCTCGTTCAACATCACCAAAGCCTAACATTTGTTGCCAAGCATGGCAACTACTGGCAAATTACTCATATGTAGGAGATCTATGTTCAGCAGTGATAAGATGATGATGAAGTCCACGAGTATGACGGCGCGTTACCTTTGTGTATTTTGGAACCAAATTAAAAACGTTCCGTTCCCGAGTATGACGGCGCGTTACCTTTGTGTATTTTGGAACCAAATTAAAAACGTTCCGTTCCCGAGTATGACGGCGCGTTACCTTTGTGTATTTTGGAACCAAATTAAAAACGTTCCGTTCCCGAGTATGACGGCGCGTTACCTTTGTTCCCGCTGATGTTGAGCACGGACAGGTTGGTGAGCTCGTGTATGGCGGGGGGGATGGCGCGCAGCAGGTTGCACGACACGTCCAGCATCGACAGCAACGGGAACAGCAGCCGACCCTTGAGGCTCGACCCGTTGTTCTGGGGGTGTGACAGAAACAGACAGATATACATATTTCTTTTTTATGCAATTGAGAAAAACAAACAAGATGATTTATTTTATATATTTATTTAAATAACTTTACTGACGAAAAGAAAATATGGTACAAAAGATGGCCTTAATTCTAGTAGCATTTTCTACCAGTCGACCTTTAGCATGAACAATTTTTTTTTATGCAACTTAGAATGGCAAACAAGCTGACGGCCCACCTGATGGAAAGTGGTAACCGTCGCCTATAGACATGAGCAGTACCGTGGACATAACAGAGTATACTGTTTCGCCCATGATGACCTCACCATGCGTTGCCACTCCTGAGGACTCAGGTGTTATTCCTCTGTATCCAGTAAATTCACTGCCATATGCCACCCGTCAAACCACGAACAAGTGAATCGCGAACGCAGTACTTCATTATTGGGATAGGTAAAAATACAAACAGAAATAAATGCGATTCGTATTAATTCGCGATCCGATAAAAAAACGATTCATTTTTCACGATCCGGTAAATATCGAGCGAGCACTCACCCAGTCGTCGTTCTGGTCCTCGGCGGGCGCGTCGAGCGGCGCGGACAGCTGCCCGTCGTCATCCGTCGTCAGCTGGATGCGGCTCAGCAGGTTGTTGGCCAGGATCTGTGCATATGTACACATAATGCAATGTAAATATAAATAAGACTCACTTTCCCGCACTAAGCCTCTCATTTGGGCTGTCGTGGGTACGAGTCGTGGCCAGTACAGCCAGCCCAGCTCCGCCCACAAGCACAGAAGTTTCCTGGTACCTTTACATGCCTCACGGAGCGACCTCTCCGTTGATCGGCCATAGCTTCACATTCCAGGATTACGTGAGCAGCCGTTTCTTCGGCATCGAAACAACCTCGACATAGAGGGCTGTCTGTGGCTCCTATTGTGTATAAATGTTTGTTTAATGGGCAATGGCAAATTATTGCCCCTATCATTGTTTTAAGGCTATGTCGACACATTATATTCTGACTTCGTCATTGTATAGGTGACGTTGAGTTTCACAAAACCAAAAACTTACCAGTGTCCTGAGGCCCTCCAGCCGTAGGTGTCTCCTAGCTGGACAGGCGGCGTTCAGCAGCTGCGACCGCACCGAGCCCCCGGACCTCGGTCTGGTCTTGGCGCTGTTGGAATTTGAGGAGTTGGGGCAGTAGCACGCCAGGGGATCGCCTTCAGTTGACCCAAAGTTCTCTACCTATATTAGCAAATGAATGAATTTGATATGGAAAATTACTTGGAAATAAATGGAGATCGGTAGTAAAAGTCCTGCTCACGTCCTAGGGGCGAGCATTAGACAATTCCGGGACAAGTATGAGCCATCCGATCTTATTTTAAATATATCCATACATATCTTACCCTTTAAAAATATTGGGAGATATTAAGTAGCCGAAAATATCTTATATGAACTTGATTTCAACCTGAGAGAACCGAGCAAAAAAGAATGCTCGGTCATACAAATGCGAGTGAGATGCCTAGAATAACTCCTCTCTCTCTGGTACAGGTTGTAACGTAGGTAGATGCATTACTTACAGCACACAATAATACACATAGACATACCATTACAGTAAAGAGAGATAAAAAAATTGCATATACAAAAAAAAGCAAAATATATAAAAAAAATAACGTTTCTTTTCCTTTCATGCGTATGGCATAGTAACACAAAATTCAATTCAACTCAGTTTATTGTTTTGCCCTTGTCTTTTTGCTATATAAAATGTCCCAGCATATGATTAAACGGGCAAGTGACCTGCGGCAAACTGGGCCAACAAGTGATTTCGTTGTGGCTGAGGTCCAACTGGCGGAGGTTGGTCGGGTACGACGTCACGTATGACATCGATCTGGAAACAGTAACATTTTAATATTACAAATATAGACATACTTTTAAATTAAAAAAAAAATGCAATTTCATTAGGTCGAGGTGGGGAGGTGGGGAGGTGGAGGGAGTGGCGGCAGTGCAGGGTACCTGAGCGAGTTGTAGGCCATGTTGAGGCGCGCGAGGCCGGGCGCGCGGCAGGCCAGCGCGGGCGGCACGCACGTGAACTGGTTGTGCGACAGGTTCAGCGCCGCCAGCCGACACGCGCCGCCCTGCACGTCGCCCGCCGCGCCGCCCGCCGCCGCCGCCGCCGCCGCCGCCGCCGCCGCCGCCGACACCGCGCCGCGCCACTCGTGCACGCGCCGCGCCTCCGACCAGCTGCACGTGCGCAAATGTCTTACTAACAAACGGCAATTTAATGGCAATTTCATTTTACACAGTTCTTCACATTTTGGAGGATTTTTTTTTTACAACACAGTGGGCAAACGAGCATGCGGCTCACCTGATGGTAAGTGACTACCGCCGCCCATGGTCACCCACAACACCAGCGGCATTGCAGGTGTGCTGCCGGCCTTTTAAGAAGGAATATGCTCTTGAAGGTTATGTTGTCGTATCGGTTCGGAAATACTGCTGCTGGAAGTTGATTCCAAAGAGTGGTTGTGCGTGGGAGAAAGTGCCTTGAAAAACGCACGGTAGAGAACCGCCACTCGTCCAGATGGTTAGGATGAAATTTTAGTTTATGGCGGGTTGTACGATGGTGAAAATCTGCAGCAGGTATCAATCCGAACAATTCTTCAGAGCACTCCCCATGATAAATTCGGTAGAAGATGCACAGAGATGCAACATCTCTACGCAGTTTCAGTGGGTCGAGCCGGACAGTAAGACGCCGATCGTCAACAATTCGAGCTGCCTGACTTTGAATGCGGTCTAACGGAAGGAGTTGGTACTGTGGCGCTCCTGCCCACAGGTGAGAACAGTATTCCATGTGTGGCCTCACTTGAGCTTTATATAGTTTCAGGCGGTTTTCTGGCGTGAAATACCGTCTCACCCTATTGAGCACCCCCAACTTTTTGGAAGCTATCTTAGCTTTTTCCTCCAGATGACCGCAAAACTGGACGTCGCTAGATATATCGACGCCAAGAATCCCCAGACTCGACTTATTATCGAGGGAAGTGCCCTGAAAGTGAGGAGATACGACAAACGGTGTCTTTTTTGCGGTGAACGCGCAGACTTGTGTCTTCTTAGGGTTAAAGTGAACAAGATTGCGTTCACCCCAGATCGAAACTTTATCGAGTGAAGTTTCGATTTCAGACACAAGTCTGTTCCGGAGCTCATCGGTATGTGCCCGCGAGATCTTTGCATGACTGGTGTATAATGCATCTCTTGTACTGTCGTCTGCATAACAATGAATATCACTGATCTGTAACATATCATTGACATGCAGAAGAAACAGTGTCGGAGATAGTACACAGCCTTGCGGGACACCAGCATTCACAGGTTTTAAGTCAGAGCATGCTCCGTCGACTACGACCTTAATGCTACGTTCCTTAAGAAAACTGGCGACCCAACTGCACAATCTCGCAGGCAACCCAATCGAAGGTAGTTTTAAGATTAGTGCCCTATGCCACACCCGATCAAAGGCTTTCGCAATATCTAGACTAACAGCTAAGGCCTCTCCCTTATTCTCGATTGCCACCGCCCATCGGTGTGTTAAATAAACTAAAAGATCACCAGCCGAGCGTCCCCGTCGAAAGCCGTACTGGCGATCTGAGATCAGCTGGCGATCTTCTAGGTACCGGAGCAGTTGATGGTTAATAACTGATTCCATGACTTTCGAGAATAAGGAAGTGATAGCTATGGGCCTATAGTTAGCTGGATCTGAGCGGTCTCCTTTTTTAGGGATCGGATGCACCAAAGCAGTCTTCCAAAACTTTGGGACTATACCTGATGAGTAACAGAGCCGAAAAAGACGCGTAAGAACCGGAGCCAACTCTGGTGCGCACGTCCTAAGCACAATTGGAGGAATGCCATCGGGCCCACTCGACATGGATTTCAAGGGAGAGAAGTGCTCTACGCACTGATCTTTGCGTGAATTTAACATCCGGCATAGAGCTCTTACAACGCGGGATGGTCGGCGGTGGTTTCTCCCCGTCATCCAACGTCGAGTTTGATGCAAAGAGAGATCCAAGAAGATCGGCCTTCTCTTTGGCGTTCAGAGCCAACGAGTTATCCTCCCTGCGCAATGATGGAAAAGATGACTGACAGAAATTCCCTTGTGCAGCTTTGGCAAGAGACCAGAAAGCTCGAGACCCCGAAGGTAAACTAGCCAATCTCTTGCCAATTCTACCAATATGCTCTGACTTTGCTGTGGCCAAAACTCTTTTGAAGGATCTAGAGGCAAAGTTATACTTCTTTTTAAGGCCACTGATGTTAGGATCTCGCGACGCCACACCTTTGGCCCAGGCTAGGAAGCACTCCTGTTTCAGGCGAGATGCTATTCTACAAGAGGTTCCATACCAGGGTTGGGATTTCCCACCGACAGGTACTACAGAGTTAGGAATAAATAATTCCATTCCCTGAAGCACCACATCGGCGATGGAATTGGCGATGGCGTCGGGGTCCCCCACTGCGAAGCAAACCTGCCTCCATGGGTAAGATGCGAAAAAAATCCGCATCTCATCCCAGTCTGCCGACCTGTAGTGCCAAACACGACGTCTACCCGTGGAACGTGGTGGAATCGGACTCATGAGAGGCACCTCGCTCCGCACCAGACAGTGATCCGACGATCCAAGCGGAGCTTCGACGGAAATCACATAGTTGTCTGGGTGGGTGGTCAGCAGAAGGTCCAACAGTGAAGGTGAATGGTCCAACACATCAGGTATTCGCGTAGGCGAGGAAACAAGCTGCGTCAGACCATAAGCCAAAGCAAAGTCATGAACAGATCTTCCCGCATAGTCGGTTGTACGTGAACCAAGCCATTCGGTATGTTGGGCATTAAAGTCGCCAAGAATCACGACTTCAGCGGAAGGAATCTGTTCGAGCAGGGAATCTGTAGTCATTTGGACATGCTCAATGAGTTGGTCGGTTTCGATGTTACCGCTGTGGGACCTGTATAGGCATGCATAGACGCGAGGATGGTCATTGCAGTCTACGCGTAGCCACAAAATAGACAGGTCCGTACCTTCAAGAGTTCCAAGGCGGCGACAGCAGATATCCTCTCTGACATACGCGCATACACCGGCACGCGAAACAAAACAATGTTCAAGTATATAGCCCGGGTACGTCAGGTAAGTTTCGTTTGGAGAGGATATCTGTGTCTCCGTTAGAAAGAGCAATGCCGGCCGCGCCGTTTCTAGGTGGTGGTGGACAGCGTTTAGGTTAGAATGTAATCCCCCGATATTGCAGAAGCTCACATTGAGCGAAGGTGATGCCGTAGAAATCTTGCTCCGTTTGCCCTTGGTTCCAAAGAGCGGAATTTTGCCCCCCCCCCCCCCCCCCCCCCCCCAGAATACGCAGGGCAGCCCGAGCGTGGTTGCTCGAGAGAGGATTCTCCAGCAACATGGTTACTGGTACCTCCCTGGGGTATGTTTTTTTTTTAATTCCACTGCCATGGTTGCGTGTTGTAAGATAGGGGGACGGGGTTGGGGAAAGGATTTTAGGAATAGGAAAGAGATGGGTATGGGATGGGTAGGGGATGGGCCTCTGGACTCCCTCACTCACCATACGGAATGTGATCGCACTAAAAGTGCAACCACTTACCGTCGGTATTCTGTGAGGGTGTGGTACTTCCCCGGTCGAGCCGGCCCATTCATGCTGCAATACCATATAGGATTACAGCGTGGCTCTACCACATTAAATTATGAGAAGAGATTATGAGAAGCTAATGTCGAATCTGAAAAACAACACTTAAAAGAACTGTAAATCTGTAGTAATCGAAAGATTTACATTTAATGTGGAACGATATATCTAATTGGTATATAGTTAGATAAATAAAATAATTTTTAAACAACTACGCCAAAAACTCACAGAAATTGTAATTTGTATGATTACACGGCAGAGTTGGAAAGAGCTCAGAAGTCGCAAGAAGCTTAAAACTTATTCTTTTCTAATCATTTTTATAATCATTTAATGCTTCGATGCAATACAGCATTTGGGAGAATTGTGGAAGCTAGAGTAAAATCCTCAAAATATTATATGAAACTAGTTACAAAATCAAATTTACCTTCTTAACCTTGATAATATAGCAGTTTAACACACTGCCTTACATTCTAACGGTTGCGGTCACAAATCAGCTGAACTAGTATAGTATACTCACACGGCGTTCCCCGCACGGTTTCCAATTACAATCACACCGTCCTCCTCCTCTTGCGGGGGCGACTCGGACTCGTTACTCTCGATCGATGGACTCCGCGTAGACGACTTCTGCGTGCACAGAAGACGCGTTAATTAATTTTCAAATTCCATATTGTTCTGTACGCATTGTTGTACCAACTATCCACTGCTGAACAGTTTCCCCCATAAGGGGGGTTTGTCAGTAGTTGCCACGCTTAGTAAGCAAGCGGGTTAGTAACCGCAGTTTGGCTTTTGGTGATGCTTTAAATGGGACGCTGCTGCCCATCCCTCGCCCTACCTTAGTCACCTCTTACGACACCTACGGGAAAGGAACGGGGTGAGCTATTCTATGATCTGTTTTATGTGCCAATAAAATAAAATAAAATAAAAAATATAAATTTTATAAATAAAAGGGCAAATTGGTAAAAAAGTTTGTTTATTATGTATTTGTTTTTTACTCTTTGGTGGCAAACAAGTATGGCAAACGACCCGTATAATGCTAAATGGTTCCTGTGGGGGGAAGTGATAGTTAGTGATGGGAATCTAATGGCCTCATTGCCAGCAATATGCTCTATCAAGTCGACATCCACGCGGTTCCCCTTCGAAATCATGTAGGTTATATATTTATAAATTTGTCACTGCGCTAACTGACCTGCTTCATCCTTACCTATCACCACTGGTGCCCCGTCAGCGTATACCGATAGCACAGGCGGGGTTATGGACGCCTGCAGCACTAAGGGTATCACGTTAGCGCTACAAATTCGATAGAAATCATATACAGCTTTTTTTAAAGTACCCCATATTATAGTCTCTGTATCGCCTTCCCTTTGGCCTTAATCAATCATAATGTAATTCAGACTACATATAGAATTTGACACGAAAACCAACTATTACAGTGTAGTGACGCACTTTTACTTAGGATTACGATATACAGACACGAAAACAGACACGTCATAGTAATACGTAGTCATTGTGTAAGCAACATAGATGTAGGTTACAAGTCGAATGCAAGCCATTATGTGTTCCATATAAATTCTGTACAATAAAGATTTTACAATACAATACAATAGGTTTTATACTAGTATAAAATTAACTCAAATTTAATTATTAACACTCTTCGGAATCAACTTCCAGCAGCGGTATTTACGAACCGATACGACAACATAACCTTCAAGAAAAGAGCATATTCCTTTTTAAAAGGCCGGCAGCACACCTGCAATGCCGTTGGTGTTACGGGTGATCATGGGCAGCGGTAGTCACTTACCGTCAGGTGAGCCGCATGCTCGTTTGCCTTGCTTGTAAGTTAAATAGCAATTTACAAGTTCTTGTAGATTGTTCAAATTTCTAGTAACTACACGAATCCATTAATCAGTTGTATCATGTTAATTTCTATAGTAGTAACTAGATGTCGCTACTGTCATTTAAGAACAGGCTATGGTTGGTGATGCCGCCCCATCCTTTAAGTAAAAATTGAAGGTTGCATTTTAGTAGCTGTATTTGGCTTCGGCGGTGGCGAATATACGAACTAAGTGCCCTCTATATAGCGATTGTGTCAAACATAGATTGCGAATCACTTGTAAATTGCAAGATTCATTAGATTTACTATGAACATCAATACGATCGGCTTCGAAATATTTTATATCAGAAAAGATTGCGAAAATTAATATTTTTATGTCACTACTTGTATACTTGCAAAATACGTGCAAGTGTATGTACAGACGAGTGTGCCGATACAACTGCTGTACAATGATTGCTAATATTGAAACTTGTTCTACAATACATCCACAACTTGCGTACTTGCAAATTACGCGTGGCCATTCACATATTTAGCAAAAATTATATTACAAGTAACATTAGCGCCAAAATACATGTGATTGAAAACTTGCAAAATTTTGCAAGTCCTTTGCAAGTTGCTTGCAAAATGAAAACGCTATATCCGTATTGAGTACACCCCAGTAACACTACTACACCATAACAGCATGCACCAATCAAGCACAAGCCGGTTTACCTTCTCGCTCCTCATCCAGGTAAATATACTAACGGATTGTGTGAAGTTGAACGCTGATGCGGAGGAGGTGCTCGTCTGCGAGGACGGGGACGGTGAGGCCAGCTGCGGCGGGCTCCAGCATTCCGCCGGCGGCTGCAAGGAGACCAGAACTTTAAAAAATGAAGTAAATATTATTGCAAGTACATAAAAAACAATGACTTTGTGGCAAAACACATCAATAAACGACGAGAAGTTTCTATCAGAAGACGGTGTGAAGAGAATGTAAAGAGGTATAGACCTGGTCGCCGTGCGGCAGGTCGCGCAGCAGGTTGAGCGCAGCGTTGAGGTCGGTGAGCGCGGGCGCCGTCCACAGCTGCGGCGGCAGCGCGCGCAGCTTGTTGTTGGACACGTCCAGCGTGCTCAGCGCCGGCAGCGAGAACAGCTCGCCCGGCACCTCCTCCAGCCGGTTGTCCTACCCACCAGCACCGAGCGCTTTACACAACTATGCAGGTACAGCCCGCCTGAGGGTCAGCGCCCACCAAGATCTAGTGGCTCTATTGTTAGTTCATCAGGTGGCTTATGAGCGCTTAAAACCTGACTTTTGAAAGTCGCCACTAAAATCATAGACAATGCAATCACGTCACTGAAGTCTGGCCAAAAACTTGGGAGTAAGCTCCCAGGTCGTTCCTCTTGTGTATTCCGTTTCGAACCTGTCAGGATTAATTCATGGTGAATTCGCCACGAGTGATTTCATCCTCACTTGTTACCCCCTCACTAATGTCTTGTCTGTGTACACCGATACTGCAGGCGAGGTTAATATTGACGAAATGGTATCATTTATAGTAATCATCTATTAAGAAAAAGAAACCACAACTGCTCGTGGTAGCAGAGTCTAAATGTCTTGTCATGTAAGGACCCTACTTGCAGTATACAGTAACGCCACTACCATTAAGTAGCGAAATGCTCAGGAGCAAAAAGGCAAAACTGGGATAAAAGTCTAGATTCACAGAAATCAAAGTCTACATCTGGCTGCTTTGAAACATAACAAGTTCTTAGGGATGACAGTGCACGAGGTACTTTTTCATACCAGTATATTCAGCGATGTATGATGCTGTTCATGTCTATAGACGTCGGTTACCTTGAGGTGGACCATTAGCTCGCTTATCATTTCAAGTTACATACAACTATACCTGCAAGTACAGCTCCTGCAAGACAGGCGCGGTGTACACCTCCGGGTGCTTCTTCTTGCCTCGCCGCTTGCTGCCGTCCTCTTCAAACGGATCCGCACTGGTCGGAAGACGTTCCAGCTTGTTCTGAGCCGCGTTCAGGTACCTGAAGAAGGATAATTGACTTGGAGATTTCAACACTGTAGAAGCACCATTATAGATCCAAAAACCACTCTTCAAACCGAAAGTTTCCAGCAGCTATCTCGCTAGCCAGCAGCCGCGCGTACCTGAGGCTGGCGAGGGTGAAGAGCTCGGGCGGCAGCAGGCGCAGCTCGTTGTTGGCCAGCTCGAGCCGCGTGAGGGCGCGCAGGGCGGCGCGGCCGCAGTGCAGCTTGCTGTTCACGCGCAGCGCCGCCGTGCGCAGCCACGACATGCTGCCACCACACGTCACACTTCATTATAGTACATCTACCACGTATTGATTCGATATTGATCGATATTAATATTGATTCGAAAAACAGACCTCAAAAGTGACAAACCTAATACAAGTGATCAACTAGGTATCGTGGTTCAAAAATCTGCTACCGAAGGTATTGAATAAAACAACTACTTCAGTAGGAATGATAGGGAACTTTAAAAAAAATGTCTTTTAGAAGCAGGACATCGAAACACCGGAAAATCTTAATAGCGACTTGTATATCATATTTGTATAACAACGCCATCTAGTATCTGATTTCAAACTAAAACTTGTATATAAAAATACATTTCTTAAACAAGAAATTAAACACAGAAGTACTCTTTTGATTTAAAAATCATCCAAAGCGATGCATTCTCACCGTATACTCGCGAGCTGGCACTTCAGCTCCCTCCAGTTGACCATGACGGGCGTGGTGGGGCACAGCGCGCTGTACGTCAGCGTCGAGTCTGACTCGCGGCTGCTGAACACCGTCTCCGACATCGCTGACTTGTTCAACTTGTAGTCCGGGTCCGGGTATGCCTACAAGTCAGCAGTGACAATCATAAAAATAATAGTAACTTTAACAAAAAGTGGTCCGAGAGTAGTGCCCTGAAGTACAACTTTATGTTTGTCAAGAGAAATTGTATTTTGTACTTGACTAAAGAAATCATGACATCATTAATACCGTAAATTCGCTTTCTGTTGTAAAGAATTTGATGTAGACTTATTGAAAAGCTTTTAAAAAGTCAGAAATTTAATTTTTCATAATTTGTTAAAATTAGAAACAGAAAAGTTAGTGTTGGTGCCATCTATTGAGTAAAATAGATAAAACGTCAACGGAGTGAAGTGAGACTTCAACGGTCTGCTACTGCGGTGATAGACATGAACTTGACTCGCTCGCTCTCTGTAATTAGCAATGATTGATCCTAATAATATTTCGTATAATAAACTCATATTTCACAAAAGTAACAATAAACGAGTTATTGAAGAGTTCCTGCACCCATAAATTTATACACACAAAAGGGAAAGGCGCAAACAGTTAGCAATTCTGTCTTGCTATGCACACGTGATTTTAAAGATATTATTTTTGTATTAGTATCAAATATAGGTGTCGTAGTTTGGTCGTCTTCCTATATTGGTTGGTTATCTTCCTATACCGTCTGGTATAGGATGATCTAAAAAGAGATAGACCATGTGACGAGAACCTGGAATGAAATTGGTTATAATTTTTTATTTATTTATTAAGTATATTGAGTCTCCCATCCAAAAAATTGGTATTGGCGACCCGCACAAATGCTAAAGTAAATGAGTTAAGGGGCCGCCTGAAAATCAGCGCTATATAGGTACACCTCGCTGGAGGTATGCACATATAGCAACAGCTGAGGCAGCTCCGGCAACCAGCAAAATGAATTATTTTCTTTTTTATTGTTGTTTTCTTAAATATTATTAGTAGTGATAAAGACCGTATCTATCTAACCTTAGTGGCGAGCAGCTTGTCGAGCAGGTCGACGAGCCCGTGGCGGGCGCACTCGCGCGTGGCGCGGCCGAGCGGGTCGCCGGCGCCCGCCGCCACCAGCGTCTCCACCACCTGCACGTCCTTCGCGCGCGCCGCCACCGCCAGCGCCGTCCACGGACCTTCGCCTGTATGTGCCAGCATTCAAGTTGAGGAGGGTGTCCGGCTCGAAGGATCAAACGCTAATAATATAAAGTGTTACGCTAGCGGTGTGCACTCACGGTCGGGCGTGAGGCCGCGGGCGGGCGAGGGCGAGGGCGAGGCCGAGGCGGAGGCGGGCGCCGCCGCCAGGGCGCGCGCCGGCGCTGCGCACGCGCTGCGCGACCGGCGCCGGCTCTCGCGCGGGGACACGCTCTGCCGCGGTAATGGACCAGTAGACAAAAATAAAATATTTTACCCCATACAGACCCATCACAGAAATTGTTCTCAAATAATACAACATATAACCTATCCACGTACAATATTTCATTTAAATCCCTTCAGTAGTTGTTACATGGAATATTAAACGTTTCCAACACACGACTTCGTCCTGACCGGGGCATGTTTATCAACCGAGATAAAAAGGCTTCTCCATCACGTATGTGTATAGCAAGTTTATCGTGATTGATTTAGTCGTTAAGGCTTGAAGGCAACAAACAATATCACTTACTCATTTATAATATTAATGAGTATTAAATTAACTATGAAGTGTCATACGATGTCTTTGATCCTTCGAGCCGGATCATCTTTATAATTTTAAGTTATAATTATCATCATTACATTATTATCTTATATTTTAAATTATATATATATATATATATATATATATATATATATATATATATATATATATATATATTATTAAAAAAACTACGTACGAAAACAGTTTATTTTATAACAAAGAAATACTATACATATTTATATGTGTCCAGTAATATTTACTACGATAACTTATAAAGATGACAATAATTAAATATAAAAATTCAGTTTACAATAACTGTACCGAAGAGCTGTCATTAATCTTATTTAAGAGTCGACACTACCTTCACATTTACGAAACTGGAAAATGAATCTATGCAACCTAGAAGTATCAATACAATACATTCAATGAACTGGTTACATAGATTTGTTATGAATGTATTTTAAATCTATAAATCTGACACTATATACTATATTGTTGGATACCAGAGGGAGGATTATATAGTACATAATAGAAGGCTGACCTGGTCTGGTGGAGGTAACGACGGTGCGTCCGGACAAGCCCCGGCGGCCAGCAGGCGGCGTAGAAGGCGCACGCGGCCGCTGCGGGCCACGCAGCCCACGCAGCTGTCGCCGGGCCGACCCCCGTCCAGCTGTACTGGTCGCACGCGCCGCTCCGCTGTACCCGTTTCCTGCACGGGCGGAAAGAACTTTCAGTGGTTAAAAACGGGGTGCCAGGAAGAGGTGATAGGTGAGGATGAAAGTAGGTCAAGTGGCACATCGAGACGAATTCAACAAGAATCAACCCTGGTTTCCAGACGAAACCGCGTGGAGATCGACCTGACAGGGTATATTGCCGCGCATTGGCACCCCTAGTCCTTATTACCAACGATCCCTCCTGCCCGATAGGGATGGGGAAGAGATTTTTAGTGATGGATTATAGCGGCCCTATTAATAGCAATATACCTTGTCCTGTCTGATCTCTGCGCGGTCTTAAAAATCATTGGAATAGATTCCTAATAAGTTTGTTAAGACATGCCAACTGACCTGATTTCATCCTCACCTATCATGCTCTCCTGGTACCCCGCTAGCGTATACCGATAGCGCAGGCGGAGTAAAAGAAATATAATCTTTTTTATACCACGAATCTGATGTCTGATGGTAAACGGTCATTGTAGCCTATGGAAACCTGCAACACCAAGGGTATCACGTGCGCGTTGCCGACCCTGAAGAAACCTTAATAAAACTCTTTTTGATGAACCCCATACTGTAGTCTGTAGGGAAAACCTCGACAGGGAGCTCATTGCGCAGCCTGAACGTTCGCGGGTGAAAATTCCTTTGAAACCGCACTGATTTAAAAAAGAATTCATTTCAATATTGAAAGCCTCCCTTTGGGAGATTTTACCAGTGATCGCCACGCTTGGCAGGCAGATTAGTATCCGCAGTTAGAAAAATGGGTTGAGGAAGAGCACCAACACGATAATCTGAAGATACCACTTCTTGGATTATAATGATGACAAGACTTATGCGGTCACGACCCTCAGTGATGAGGAAACGAGATAGAAAATCTATCTGTCTACCCTACTGACCTTGTTACCGCCGGTGAGTTTGCTGACGATGGCGTGTATGCCGAGCGAGATGCCGGCGCGGTGCGGGCTCGTCACCGGCTGCGGACTAGTGGCCGCGCCCGGCTCCGCGCACTGCGGCGACTGCGGGCAAAACCACACATCACGGGCCTTGGAAAGGATACATTTTGTAAGACGTATGTAATTTCCTATTAAATTAGGGCCATTTGAAGTCGTAGTGTTCGTGGTCCTATTTGCTAAGTTAGATATCTTATAGTAAGGAATTAAAAGGTCAATAAAACATTAAAAGAACTTAGGAAGAAATAAAGCGACGTTACTTCCTAATTTATGAGTTTTTACAAGGACATATTTCTTAAGTAAGGGGTTCTACTAGCTAAGAAATTAGGTGTTTAAACAGAGTTAATTTATTTGTGCGCTCTGGCCGCTCACCGTACTGTAGTGTACTGTACTGTACCTGCGGCCGCGCGGCCACGCTGTGCGCCAGCAGCGCGTCCACGACGGCGAGGTTGCCGAGCGAGCACGCCACGTACAGCGCGCTCTGGCCGCTCACTGTACTGTACCGTACTGTACTGTACTGTAGTGTACTGTACCTGCGGCCGCGCGGCCACGCTGTGCGCCAGCAGCGCGTCCACGACGGCGAGGTTGCCGAGCGAGCACGCCACGTACAGCGCGCTCTGGCCGCTCACTGTACTGTACCGTACTGTACTGTACTGTAGTGTACTGTACCTGCGGCCGCGCGGCCACGCTGTGCGCCAGCAGCGCGTCCACGACGGCGAGGTTGCCGAGCGAGCACGCCACGTACAGCGCGCTCTGGCCGCTCACTGTACTGTACCGTACTGTACTGTACTGTAGTGTACTGTACCTGCGGCCGCGCGGCCACGCTGTGCGCCAGCAGCGCGTCCACGACGGCGAGGTTGCCGAGCGAGCACGCCACGTACAGCGCGCTCTGGCCGCTCACTGTACTGTACTGTACCGTACTGTACTGTACTGTAGTGTACTGTACCTGCGGCCGCGCGGCCACGCTGTGCGCCAGCAGCGCGTCCACGACGGCGAGGTTGCCGAGCGAGCACGCCACGTACAGCGCGCTCTGGCCGCTCACGTCTCGCGCGTTCACGTCGAACGCGAACGTGTACTGCCACTGGCCGGACGGGTCGCTGTCCACGGACACACAATACATTTATTAATAACAACACCCAGTTAAGCGGATCCAAAGTGGATCAGTTCCAAACGTCTGCAAAGATTTCTATTTAAATACGTTTATACTATAACTCTGTCTGTTGATTTTGAGGACATGTCTGACCTCTCTGAGGATCTCCCCCACCCGTACTACAAGTCTTTTCAAAAATCTAATTTTAAGAAACCAGTAACACACTGGCGACTACCCTCGTGTTTTAAATGTTCTTGGGTGACAGTAGCCACTCCCCATCAACTCGTTTACCTTCCTCGCAATAAAAATAAGAAATGATAGTTACGTGTAGGTGCTGAGCACAGTGTCCGGGTACGGGTACTCGAGCAGCAGCGTCACCATCGCCGCGTGGCCCCCAATGCACGCCGCGTGCAGCGGCAGCCACTTCTCCACTGTCTCTTGCTGCGACACAAACGAAATATAGGATAGGTGGAATGTTTTCTCAGTTTATCAGAAAACAAATACAATTATACTGGTATTACGTTCGTATATATGCTATATGTACATGTAAACAATCTGTGATGATGAAGCAATAGTGATCTGGGCCCGCAGTTTATGAACGATGCAAGAGTGAACATCAGAAGCGTCGCTCGTGCATCGCTAATGAGAAGATCTCCAGTCACAGTGCACAGTCATCGTCGTATCTCCCATTGACGATTTGCAATGATCGGTACTCGATGATAGTTCCCTACAGTACCAATCTCTGCCATTCTGCATTAACTGTCTGGTACACACCAGGGCCTCTAGACAAATGACAAGCAAATTCGTCAATGGAATCGACATCGCAAGCGAATCCGTGAGTTGGAATGAGTTACCCGGTGTTCCTATCTCATTCTATCTCACGGACTCGCTAGCGATGTCGATTCCATCGATGAATTTACTTGCCAACTTGTCTAGAGGCCCTGGACAGTTTCCGGCAACTATGCGAGATGCTTGATCACGATGAAGTCATAGAGGTGACCATGGTTAGTGGCTACGTACAGTGAGCAATAATTTGTCACAAACTCCAGCATCTAAATTTTCCACTACATCCCTGGTACATCTCTAGATAGCTTCCGGTAGCCTGGCCACCTTGAAGTATCCTAGACAGCTGGTAATGAATAGCTGGCTGTATTTAATGACAGTCTCTAGTAGCGACATCAGTCCCCACTAACCACCTGGTACACACCTGGACAGCTTCCGGGAAGTGCGCAAGCAGCAGCTTGGCGACGTCGAGGTGGCCGTGGTAGCTGGCGATGTAGAGCGGGCAGTACTTGGTGACGGGGTGAGCGCGGCCGTCCGCGCCGGCCTCCAGCAGCGCTGCCGCTGTTGACGTCACGCCCGCCTCTGACGCACTGATAGTCGCCAAAAAGAATACAAGATCAAGAACATTGTCGCCCAGCAGTATCCTAATTTGATTTTAGACCCGATTCGCTTTAGAAGAACTTTCTCCTGTAGATTCATCTTCTGGAGTGGCAACGTATGAGGAGTGCCTATGGTACTAAATATAATAATGTCTACTTAGCTTGTTAGGTACAATTTTCCACAAGGTGAGCCATCAACTAGTACTATTCTGAGTTCGATAAAAAAACTGTCTCCTGCCGATATTTCTCAAAAAGCAACAGCAGGAGGTTCTTGTCAGACTCACGTGTAGAGCAGCGTGTTGGCGCCGCCGGGGGTCATGTTGACGATGAGGCCCGCGGAGCTGCCGAGGGAGGCCAGCTTGGTTTTGAGCTGGTGCGTCTCCCCGCGGGACACGAGCTCGCGCAGCTGCGAATGGTGGGAGAGACGCTCGCGCTCCTGCGCGTCTGGGAACAAACATACAGTTCTACAACGCGAATAGTAGTACATTTTGAATAAAGGTAATCATGCATTTTGAATAAAGGTACATCTTGCAAAAGCCAAGTATATTTTATCTATTCTTGTGTGTATTTAAGAATGTTCCTGTTTGCACATCTACCCACAGTTAAATATAAAATTAATTCCGCTATAAAGCGTCTTCAATTGTAAACTCGCACACAATAGGACATACCAAGAAACGAAATTTTGAATTTTCAGACTCAATTTCGTGTTTTTGTTTATACAGAAATCGACACAGTAAATGTAGCATAATTGTAACATAATATTTGTGTTTCATTCTGCTCCGAAATTTTGGAATACATTCCATGGTAGACCCTCAGAAACGACGAGATATTTCGTATGTGAGTGATATGCGTAGCATATTGACAGTGATTTTAGTTCGATTATCTGTCAATAGATGGCACCGTACCGAATTTAATACGCAATATGGTTTTCTCTTCCGTCTTTGATATATAGTAAAATGAAAAGCTAGCACCCGTGCTATAATGGGTTTCGTTGCTCTCACCGGATCCAGTTTTGTAGACCTTACATTGTAAATATTTGAATTCTGATTACAAATACGCGTGTTTACACATAGATTTTGAAGGAAATAGTCTTAAAACATATGTAAGTAGATTTCGGAATGGACAATTTAAACGCATCATAGGGCCACAAAAAAAATCTAATACATATATATTTTATAGAATTCTATTTTATTCTACTGAATTGCAATTTATTCTTTAGGGCAAAAAAGACGCCATTAAAAACTATATTCATACTTGAAGATTTATTAGAGAACTCTAAACACCAACCTTCACCCTTCCACGGGTCCGCGACATCATCCAGAAAATAATGCGCGGCGTCGTACGCCACTTCCGCTTCCTCCTGCTCGTGCGCATACCGCAGACTCGTACGCACTTGCCGCTGTCGTGCGCGCGCATATTTCTTTTTACGGAATCGCTGTAGCATCTTTTATAGATTTGTAATATTTCACAGGTACTATGTGAAATATCTAATGATACACAAATTCATAACGTTATGTCTCTTCACAGGGTTTGTCACAAAATAGCACTAACTGAAATCGCATATACACGCTGCGTTCGGATTTATTCGTGAATCATCGGCCACACGCAATAGCACGCAAAGTCAATAGTGATGTGAAATCACAGCAGAGGATCGACTAGCTTGTAAATGTGTGAGCGAATACAGACTTTGGTACAGTGATCATAAAAAATCATGTTAGATATTTCACATTCAATAGCAAATAGTAGCGAGTGCGACTTTAGATCACAGCTGGCGAGAATCACTGTTAAAGTTTTGTCACAGGGGAAATCACTGTGATAATCATAAATGTGAAAGTGAATTTGTTTGTTGTCCCTCTACGCCTTAACGGTTTAACCAATAATCATGATTTTTTTAATGGTTGATAATAGAATAGTGACCCCGCCTGCGTTATCGGTATACGTTGGCGGGGCACCAGTAAGTGATGATAGGTGACGATGAAAATAAACATAGAATAGAATAGAAATTTATTATTCAACAAAAACACCAAGTTACAAACACAAGATACAATGGGCCCCACACTAGGCGAACTGTATCGTGGGCACACTATATTGTAGTTACAATATCTATACATATATCGGCCCAATAATAGATATATTAACTATCGATTATCCAATATATAATGTTGAAATGAAGTACCCGCTCGTAATGAATATGGATATCCGACTATCTACCAGAGGGAGACTTTGTACAAAAGTCGATTGCTTGGGTACCTCTGTCCCACTCGTGTTTCAACCGTGAAGCAGTTGTGTTTGCATGGCTGTGTTTTGGTTTGAAGGGTGGGATATGGCGTGAATTTACTGGGTACAGAGGGATAACAGCTGAGTTCTCAGGAATGGCAACGCATGGGGGGTATCATGGGCGAAACAGTGTACTCTGTTATGTTCATGGTACTGCTCATGATTATAGGCGACGGTTACCACTTTCCATCAGGTGGGCCGTCAGCTTGTTTGCCATTCTAAGTTGTATAAAAAAAAAAATATGGGCGATATCGCAATGGGTAGTCGTCAATGTACAGAACTCAATATAAAGATATCGTACATTACCCATCACTAGTTAAAAGCAGCGAATAATTCTCACGTGTCATCGTCCAGTCGGCCATTTTGTTTTAACTCGCGCGCTTTTGCGGTTTGCGGCTGTTTGTTTTGCTGTGTGGTTAGCTTTTACAACTTCATTATGTAAGATTTTTTTTATTTTTACTTTGTATTCTCACTGAGTTATAATGTGCTAATCCATTGTTTCTGATTATCTAAAAGACCGATTCGTGTACCTCAGTGAGGCTAATGGACATACTTCACACAGTGTCAATAACCTACGTCTCAAATTTCCCGCTCACTGCACTACCTTTTATTCTAATTCCTTTACTGTTTAAACAGTTCGCCTGTGGAACTCACTACCTGTCTCTATTCGGTGCGCTCAATCACTCGCTAGCTTCAAAACCTCTGTTAAATCCTATAATCTCTCCCTTTAATACTATTTTCCCGTGTTCTCTCTTCATCTTCCACTTTCACTCTCTCCTGTTGTATATATGTATATATGTTTGTATATATTTGTTTATATATAATAGTGCGCTACCAACCCTTTGTCTTTTTTCTCTTTTCTCAATGTCCTCTACCCAAAGGTTGTCTGGAAGAGATTGCTCAGCGATAAGGCCGCCTTTTGTATCACTTCTCATTAATATTTACTGTATTTACTACTTTACTAAATGGTGCAATAAAGTGTAAAATAAATAAACAAACAATCTTAGCCGCGACTTGCGACGCGTCTGCGCGACGTGATATGCTCACTGACGGGGTAGAAAGTAGCGTGCGACCTTCTCTTGTTTCTAGTACGTGTATACCAAATTACATAGCGACTGATCGAATTGTTAAGATGTATTGATAATTAAAATATATAATATTATATATATATATATATATATATATATATATATATATATATATATATATATATATATATATATATTAAAAGATTTCATTATCTACTCCTATCTATAACAAGTTATCATGTTATTTATCGACCTTATTGTTTCTTTCTTTAGTATTTTTTTCTTAGAATATTGTAACTTATTTCAAACACAATAGTATGACTGTTATTGTATAAATGAATATTACATAATATAATGGTAACCCCGCTCGCGCTATCGGAATACACTTGCGGGGTACCAGTGAGAGATGAGAAGAAGAGATGAAGCAGCTCAGTTAGCCCACCGTGACGCATCTATGGTGTCCAGGGGAACCACGAGGAGGTCGACATGATATTTACCAGAGAGAGACTTTGTACAAAAGTCGTTTGCTAGGCCACCTCTGTCCCATTCGTGTTTCAACCGTGAAGCAGTTGTGTTTGCAAGGCTGTGCTGCGGTTTGAAGGGTGGGATATGGCGTGAATTTATAGGGTACAGAGGAATAACACCTGAGTCCTCAGGAATGGCAACCCGTGGGGGGTAATCAGGTGGGCCGTCAGTTTGTTTGCCATTCTAAGTTGTATATAAAAAAAAATGCAAAATGAGGCGAAATGCTGGGCCACCTTATACGACATGACGATTTTTTTAAGAGCATAATAGAAGGAAAGATAGAGGGCAAAAGAGGAAGAGGAAGACCGAGGAATAACTACATGGGACAGATAGAGGAAACACTAGGTGTCATGTCGTATAGGGAGATAAAGGATATGGCCTGGGATAGACTTGGCTGGAGGAAGATGCATGAATTGGTTGCACCGACAAGAGGAAACTCTTAAATGAAAAGAGAGATGGCCTTTCTATCCATACATTTGGTATTCAAACTGACTATGAATCAAAAAATTGCATACAGCATTTCATATGTGATTCTTTAGATTGACACAACTTTTTAATTTATGAACCGATTGAAATAAAACAAACACTAAATGTTAAGCGGAGCATATCTAACTGCTTATGTTTTACAGGACTAAATGTTTTTACAGGGTCGGAAACGTGCGCGTTATACCCCTGGTATTGCAGGCGTTTACAGGCTACGGTAACCGTTTACCACCAGGTGGGCCGTATGCTTGATTGCCACCTCAATGGTACAAATTTTATTTTATTTATTAGGCGCACATAACAGAAGTTTACAAATACAAACTTAAATTATAACATGCAAGTACATAATGTATTAATCAGGTAAATCTATGTCACTCCAAGAGTCATGTTTACAAGTACATCGAAGTCGTCATCCTCTATCCGTCCTGTACCGTTTGTATCGAGGACATGCTCGTTCTGTTAATACTAAACCTACCAAGCGCGGTCAAATGACCGTTTTTGAAATTTAAGAATTTTCATGTACAACGTTACTGTATCGCCATGTAACTTATCGACTTTTCCTACAATATACATACAAGGCATTTGTCGATATTTACAATTTACTATTATTTACTTGTTCTCTATCCAATTGGCTAAAACCTTTTTCCATATTAAGATACATATTTTTAATGGGTGATAATGGAATGGAAACCCCGCCCGCGCTATCAGTATACACTAGCAGGGCACCAGTGAGAGATGATAGGTGAGGATGAAGCAGGTCAGTTAGCCCATCGTGACGAATTCAACAAGAATTGTTCATGATGGTTTCCAGAGGGAACCACGTGGAGGTCGATCTAATAAGGCACATTGCTAGCAATGGGTCCCTCATAGTAGGATTAGGTATATATGAAATGTCGGTAGGTTAAGTGTTAAGAAAATAATTTATGTTTGCGGTTAATAAACAATTGTAATGTGTCATTAGGTTATAATTAACTCGGTTTAGTTTCGCGCAGTTCATTTATTTAATTTAATTCTTTATTGTACACACCAGTTATAAGAATATGACAGAGGTAATCAAATGTACAAAGGCGAGCTTCACTCTAATAGAGTTCTCTTCCAACAACACCCAAAGTGGAAAGGAGCCAGTGTCAGCAGGTAGAGCAGTGTACAATATTGTGGAAATTTTTAAACAAAGAAACGAATTAACCTTTCTCTGTATGTTTTTTTTTATTGGTGAAATAAATCAAGGTGATATAACTCATGTTCAAAATTAAAGGAAAAATGGTTAAAAAAGTAAATTTGACAGCTATGTTTTTTTTTTTCTGCAAATAAATATTAAAAAGGCATCCAGACACGATCAACTTAAAGTGAACTTGGTCTTTTATATAATTATTGGGCGTTCAATGTTATGATGGAAATTTCCACCGTTATACAAAGAAGAGTTTAAAGAAAGAAATTTTTTAACAAGTTCATATGAAATATTACTTATCATGATTAGAATTATGTTCCCCAACACAAGCCGGGGGGGGGGGGGAAGGGATTGTTAGTAATGCGGACTACGAGTACCATTGCTAGCAATATCCCTTATCAGATCGACCTCCACGTGCTCTCTCCCCCCTGGAAACCATAATTTTTTTATACAACTTAGAATGGCAAACAAGCTGACGGCCCACCTGATGGAAAGTGGTAACCGTCGCCTATACACATGAGCAGTACCATGGACATAACAGTGTACTGTTTCGCCCATGATACCCCCCATGCGTTGCCGTTCCTGAGGACTCAGGTGTTATTCCTCTGTACCCTGTAAATTCACGCCATATCCCACCCTTCCAATTGAAACACAGCCATGTGAACACAACTGCTTCACGGTTGAAACACGAATGGGACAGAGGTACCCGAGCAATCGACTTTGTATGTATGTATGTAATGTACAAAGTCTCCCTCTGGTAAATGTATGTACGTACTAATTGCTCCCGTCAATGTGCGGACATCCGGCTGCGCTCTGATCAATTACTCTGGCTTTGTTATGCTACGTTAATTATACATATCTATACGGCTGTGTGGGCCACCCTTTCCTTTCCCGTGGGTGTCGTAAGAGGCGACTGAGGGAAGGCGAGGGATGGGCAGCAGCGTCCCTGTTAAAACATCATCAAAAGCCAAACTGCGGTTGCCAATCCGCCTGCTAAAGATGGCAACTACTGGCTAAACTACCTAAGGAAAGGCTTATGTTCAGCGGTGGACAGCTAACAGCTGACATGAAGATGTAACATAAAAATATACAATTGAATTGGGAATCTCATTATTTTAGAAGTCGGTTAAAACTTTGAAAATTGACGGAGAAAAAATTATCGAAAAAAAAACAATTCAAAAAATTAATTTCCTTTTTTTTTTATTATGAGTCGGCCGACACCTCGTTTGTCATTCCAAGACGCATAAAAAAAATTGGTTACCAGAAAAAAACAACACGGAATGAGGTAATTAGACATTAAAATTAAATTATCCATCTTTATCCTGTTACACGAATAATAGTCTAGCCAAGAAATATTAAAAAAAATATTTTAAAATTCGTAACACGGAACCCTTACAACATCAGATCCACTCACACTTGGCACAATTAAAAAAAATTATTCGATAATGCAACACGACTACTCGAAGCCGATCGCATGTTGCGGTCGAGTTTTACGTAAACGCGACAGACAAGTGGCCGCGCGCGGAGCTCACTCGATCCGCCTCTACTGACAAGTGTATGCCGACGAGGGTTGTACTACCAAAAACTATTTACCCCATAATTTTTCCCGATTGCAAAAATAAAGATGGCGCTTGTTGTTACCGCAGTTCTTGTTATTCACAAATATAGCACGTTGAAAGGACTGTATCCATGTTCCGTTGAGAAGAATAGAGATAGCAAAACAGGCTTCTTTCCCACTGGCATTGACTCTGCTTAGCGGCGTCACGAGCCAGTACGCGGACATGGATATATTGACAAGTTTCGCAGAATGGCAATAAATTATTTAGAAAGAATCCAATGAACAAATTTTATTATGTTTCATGTATTGTGATTGCTAAGTGAGCGAATTGGGAAACTGTCGAGCTCCCTTAGTTGGTAAAAATAAAAAAAAAATAAAAAAAAAAAAACAAATTCGTTAGTAGTCTCAAAATGAAAATTAACAGTAATTTTTTAACGGGTGACAGAGGAATCGTAACCCCGCCTGTACTTTTTTTTAATGGGTGATAATGGAATGGCATCCCCACCCGCGCTATCGGTATACACCGGCGGGGCACCAGTGAAGGATGATAGGTGAGGATGAAGCAGGTCAGTTAGCCCATCGTGACGAATTCAACAAGAATTGTTCACGATGGTTTCCAGGGGGAACCACGTGGACGACCTAATAGCGCATATTGCTAGCAATGGGGCTGTCAAACTCCATTGCTAACAATCCTTTTCCCCCTAACCCCGCCTGTACTATCGATATATGCTGGCGGGACACCAGGGAGCGGTGATAGGTCAGCATGGAAGCAGGTTAGTTGGTCCATCGTGTTGAACTCCACACGAATTAACCACCACGATGGTTTCAAGAGTTTGATCTGATTGATGGTATAAGAGTATTGAATAAATAACAGTAAATAAGATGTCTAGTGTTTGTCAACTGCGCGGAAGTGTATGCAAATGTTAGTTGTGCTAATTAGCGTAATTTCCAGGATTATATATATATATATATATATATATATATATATATATATATATATATATATATATATATATATATATATATATATATTCTTTATTTCACTAAAACATACAGTAACGACAATAAGTTAATAACAATGTTAGCAAAGGTGAACTTATCTCTAAAAGAGATTTCTTTCAGTCAATCTAACGCAGTGGCATAGCAAGTAGTGAGTGGGCAGTAGTAGTGCTAAACAGAAGTTAAAATAAATATATACAAATTATACATACAGATTATACATTTTATCAGAGAGAGACTTTGTACAAAAGTCGATTGCTTGGGTACCTCTGTCCCATTCGTGTTTCAACCGTGAAGCAGCTGTGTTTGCATGGCTGTGTTTCGGTTTGAAGGGTGGGATATGGCATGAATTTACTGGGTACAGAGGAATAACATCTGAGTCCTCAGGAATGGCAACGCATCGGGGGTATCATGGGTGAAACAGTATACTCTGTTATGTCCATGGTACTGCTCATGTGTATAGGCGACGGTTACCACTTACCATCAGGTGGGCCGTCAGCTTGTTTGCCATTCTAAGTTGCATAAAAAAAACATACAAAATAAATATATTCACTGATCAAGATAAAATGCCTATATCTTTTTTCATTCTGTAACGTAGATATATTCCAAAAAACAGCAATATTCATAATATTAATACTAGATTTAAAGACAAACTTGCTGTCCCCAAGTATCGTTTAGAAAAAGTTAATAGGTCTTTTATGGGAATAGGTATAAAAATTTACAATAAGATACCAAAGGATATGTTGGAATTACCCTTAAATAAATTCAAAACATCTGTTAAATCATATTTACTGAGCAAAGCCTATTACTCACTAAACGATTACTTGAATGACGAGTGTGCATGGCAATAGTTGTTCATGCACTGAATTTTCATTTAATGTTAGACATAGACACCTATATAAATATACATTGTAAATAAACTGGCTTTAAAAAAAGTAATTCAATTGAGTTTCTTGCCAGTTCTTCTCAATTGGATCTATATACCGAACTGGACGGTAGGGAAAATATAAAATTATAATGTAAAAATTTGACGTTCATAAGCGGCTAAAATGTCCTACATGAATAAATGATTTTTGAATTTTGAATTTTGAATATACTAAATGTCATAGGGATTGGTTAAACCGTAAAGACAGTAAGAGGTAATAAACAAACAAACTCACTTTTATATTTATATTAGTAGGGATTGTCTTTGATTTATACACTTTATTTTGTGATTTATAATACAAATAATAAGCCTATGAACAAGTGATTAGTATAAAGAAATAATTTTATTTCACATGTAGAGTGTTTTCCCTAAATTTAGGGAGAATTACCCTAAATTGGTAACCCTGTACGCCATGCCTGCTTATAGCTACTTACATACGGATTACGCACACACCGACGCGTTCCAACGCGAATTCGATACGTCTACAGCGATATCCTCATTGCATCTCCTTTCCTTACTTACTAACCAGTATGGAGTACTCTCTATGCACAAACTACCTAATTGGTATGTAAAGGGGGGGAGGGGGGAAGGGATTGTTAAAAATGGGGATTAGTAGCCCCATTGTTAGCAATACACCCTGTCAGGTCGACCACCTCGCCGTTTCCCCTAGAAACTACCGTATTCTATTCCAAGTGAATTCATCACGACGGGCTAACTGACCTGCCTTTTCATCCTCACGTATCATTCCTCACTGGTGCCCCGCCGGTGTATACCGTTAGCGCGGGTGGGGTTACCATTGCATTATCATTCATTTAAAAAAAAATAGGTGTGTAGCGGAAATATGCTTATGCGCTTGAATGTGATGGAGAGTGAGCTCTGACTGCCCCATTTCATACTCCCAATGGTATTTCTTATTTATTTACTTATTAATTTATAAATTTATATTAAACACTGATTTATAATGGACACATACAATTAATTTATTTATTTGTTGTTATTTACTTATTTTTATCAAGAATTCTCGAGGCTGGCTTTTGGCCACAACATAATATCAGTGTTTTGCTTCGGTAAATCATTCTATAACCTGAGTGTTGACCATTCTAATTCCAGGGTGTAAAGATGGATTCCTTGCCGACAGCGAGCGGTGCAAATGTATATATGTAATTAACCTTTTAACAGTGGGGGGAAAGGGATTGTTAGTAATGGAGAGTGAGAATCCCATTGCTAGCAATATACCCAACCAGGTCGACCTCCTCGCGGTTCCCCCTGGAAACTATCATGGTTAATTCCTGATGAATTCGTCACGATGGGCTAACTGGCCTGTTTCCATTCTCATCTATCACCCTTCACTGGTGCCCCGCCAGCGTATCCCGTTAGCGCAGGCGGGGTTACCATACCATTTTCACCCATAAAAAAACCTTTTAACAGTAGACGCGTTAATCTCTTTACGAAAACAACACTCGAGCGATAATGTTAATCTTGTTACGCTAATTACATTAACCACTAGTTAACCAACATTCGGGGACGACTCCGAGCCGATATTTCTCTAGCAGTCAAGCTGACGGCCCACCTGATGGAAAGTGGTAACCGTCGCCTATAAACACGAGCAGTACCGTGAACATAACAGAGTATACTGTTTCGCCCATGATACCCCGCATGCGTTGCCATTCCTGAGGACTCAGATGTTATTCCTCTGTACTCAGTAAATTCACGCCATATCCCACCCTTCAAACCGAAACACAGCCGTGCAAACACAACTGCTTCACGACACTTCTACAACAACAAACTTATAACTTATACTTAGGTATAGTTACCTATGTTAATGCAAATGAATGGCTGATTATACTGCACCGCCCGCGGCGCCCTTCATGCGTTGTTATTCTTGATCACTAAGGATTTATCTCTGTATTTAAAACTAGCGGCCCGTCCCGGCTTCGCACGGGTGGACATTTTCACATTTTAAAAAGTGGCTATTGTGACATAACGATAACAGTTGGACATATAGTGTCGCGGAGTTTTCTGTAGTTATTGATGTTTCCTTCAATATTGTAGAACATACTTTTGTTCTATCACCAATAGTTTCCGCAGCGCACGCGACCAAAGATATTTTATAGCATTTTTTTCTACACCTCGAGTTACGTTACTAAAGTTTTAGTAAGGATCCCTAATATTTTCTAGCAATAAATACAGCCTATGTTACTCAGGGTGAATGTAGCTTTCTAATGGTGAGAGAATTTTTGAAATTGGCAAATTAGTTTTTGTGTTTATTCATTACAAACCTACATACACACAAATATACAAATCTTTCCTCTTTATAATATTAGTGTAGATTTCAACTGGATATCGCAGCGATATTGTAAGGACTAACATAAAAAAAAATTCTAATTGATTGAAGCAAAATTATAAATCTAGTTTATGATGACCCATAAAGCAATGAAGACATGAAATTATAAAATTAAAATATTACATTAAGAGATACATACTACAACTATATTACAACTCTTTCTCGTATCGAGCTGCCCAATTATGGAACAAACTCCCTTCCCACATACAAGAGAGCCCTTCAATTACCTCTTTCAAGAAAAGGTTGAAGTTACATTTTCTTTCCTTTGAGTCATAATCTTAATTTATTTATTTTTATAATTGAACTGTCAAACTTTGAAATCATTGAACTAAATTTCTATTGTAGGTAGTATATTCATTTATTTTAACATCCATTGTATAAGTAGGTAGATATTATATTTATTTATAGTATATGTATTTATGTAATATTTTATTATGTATCTTAATATTTTATTTAACTGTATATTTGTTTATGTACACTAAATATTAATAGTTGTAGCACTTCAGCTGCCCGCTAGCAACATGTTTTCTAACTGCATTGGGTTGACTGGAAGAGATCTCTGTCAGAGATAAGTCCACCCTTGCTCACAATATTTATAAATGCATTAACAATGTAATTTACAAGTGCAATAAAGAATATATATATATATATATAATATATATATATATATATATATATATATATATATATATATATATATATATATATATATATATATATATATATATATATATATATATATATATATATATATATATATATATATATATATATATATATAGATTTAGAGAAATGGCGACGCCATTGTTATGTATCACTCGAATTTAATGCTTCAATGATTCAGTAGGACATTGTACTGACTTTATTACCATTAAGGTCGCAAGTTCGAATCTGACCAAAATAAAAAACTTTGTGCGTAAATTTAAAATATTATATATAACGTATCAAGGTTCCTTGAGGGTCTTTTTTTAAATGATAATGTTATAGTAACTCCGCCTGCGCTATCGGTATACACTGGCGGGGTACCAGTGAGCGGTGATAGGTAGGCATGAAAGGCGAGTCAGTGAGCCCATTATGACGAATTCGACGATAAATTAGTCACGATGGTTTCCAGGGGAACCGCGTGGAGGTCGACCTGATAAGTTATATCGATAGCGATGGCGACTGACTTCCCCATTACTAACAATCCCTCCCTCCCAACAGGGTATATTGCTAGCAATGGGGCGGTTACACTACGTTAGTAGAGAAGCGAAGCTCGTACCTATGGCGTCGCGGAGGGCGCGCGCGGCGTGGCGGTGGCCGTGGCGGTCGGCGAGCGCGAGCGGCGTGGCGCCGCCGGCGTCGGCCACGGTCAGCGCCGCGCCGCCCGCCACCAGCGTGCGCACGTTCTCCACGTGGCCGCGCTCCGCCGCGATGTGCAGCGCCGTCTGCACAACGGGGAGTCAATCCTCTAGAAACTGTACGGACTGAACGTTTTATAAGAGACCACAGTTATCGCACGTATTTATTTACGTTAATTAATTAACACGGACAGTGTGAGCCGGTCGAGACACCGAGAGAATTCAGGTCATCACCATCATATCAGCCCTTAACTGTCCACCAGTATACATAAGCCACGTTTGTCAGGCGGTGATGTTTTAAGAGGGACACTGCTGCTCATCTCTCGCCCTACCTTAGTCGCCTCTTACATCACCCATGGTGAAAGAAGGAGATGGACCTTGATTATACATACATACATACATACATATATATATTTATTTATTTTAGTCAGCTGTTTAAGTGGCCACTTCCAAATAATTACAGTGTTATTGTGGCATGCAACAGTTGATTTTGAATTTTCCATAACAATCTATCTATCCTTCTTTGACATCGGCGGCAACTGAAGCATAAACTAAAGACGTCCAGTAGAGTTTGGACACTAATGCATACTTGAGAGGGGATAAGATCAGATCGCAGATGGTGGCAGGGAGTGTTCTTACAGTTCTTTAGAACTATTACTTGTACTGTGGCACTACCTTCCCACCAGTGGCGGCATCGGACACGGCGTCGAGGTCAGCGCCGGCAGCACACAGCGCGGCGAGGCAGCGGCTGCGCTCGGCCAGCGCCGCCGCGTGCACAGCGCTGCGCAGGCTCGCGTCCCGCGCGTCCACCTCCGCGCCCGACGCTATCAGCTCCTGCAGGAGCTCCACGTTGTCCCATAGTGCAGCCTGAACGGAGGGAGGGCATAAATCAGTAATTTATCTGCAAACAACTCCCATTCCTATTTCCTAGATAATTTAAAAATATTCTATTTTTAGACAGTGGTAATTAACACCGTGGTATAGACATGAACATCACTGAATACACTGTGACTCCTTTAAAACTCCAAATGTGCTGCTATTCTTGAGGACTCAAGTGCTATGCCTGGTGGTGCTATGGCATTTTACTCTGGGAAAACTTGACTAACATTAACAAGGGTTTTATTGTTCAGAAATAATGTATAAAGCAAATATGTGGGATATAATCTCATTGTGATTAGTTCTTGTCTTTGTGTAATTGTTTATATTTATAATAAGTTTACTATTGTAATCTTTTGGAGGAAACAATAAAGAGTATCTGTCTATCTATCTATAATACTCTTATATAATATAATTTTTTTTATTGAAATTATATATTTTTTGCAATTTTATATTTATTATATTTTTTTATTCTTATATCAAATATATGGGAATATAAAGGTATTATTGAATATAATTGATTTTTTTTTGTCTTTTGGTGAATGGATTTTCTAACTGCCATTATATATTTTTATGTATTAGATACACTAAAGAGTTAAATAAAAATATATAATTAGTAATTATATATATAAATTTATATTATATTTATAATAAGAGCCTCTTCTTGGGTATCTTATCCAATAAAATAAAAGGCTTCTTCCCTGCTCCAGTTTATTTCATTCTTGCTTATACTTATATTTTTAAGTGAATATATTTGTTCTTTAGTTTTGTTGTTGCATACAGCTGAGTATACTGTACAGATTTCTATGTAGAACCAGTTTTAGAAAACCATTAGGACTCCTCAACACAGACCTTATAGATGCCTTTTAGCGATGTTTAGATTAATGATTACAATGTTTGTGTTCAGTATTTAGCTAATATTAACATCTATTATATTGGGCGGAAAGGGATTGTTAGTAATGGTGACTGAGAATCCTATTGCTAGCAATATACCCAACCAGGTCGACCTCCTCGCAGTTCTCCCTGGAAACTATCATGGTTAATTCTGTATGAATTCATCATGATGTGCTAACTGGCCTGTTTTCATTCTCACCTATCACCCTTCACTGGTGCTCCGCCAGCGTATCCCATTAGTGCAGGCGGGGTTACCGTACCATTTTCACCCATCAAAAAAAAAACATCTATTATATTAGAATATTTTTTTCCAAAAATTGAAGTAGTCACATAGTATTTTTTCATATCTAACCAAATTGTTTTAATCTATTTTTTTTTTATGCTATTTAGAATGGCAAACAAGCTGATGGCCTACCTAATGGAACGTAGTAACCGTCACTTATAGACATGAGCAGTACTAATATTTAAAAGGAGATGACAATTTCAAGCATAATGAAACATGATTTATTATAATTAACATATTATATGGATACACATTAATTTTAGGATTATTTATTTATATTATATTAACACATTTTACAATAACGTCAAAAGAAACACAGCATGTTTTACAAATAGAAAAAGAGGAATATAATATTAAATAATGATAACATAAGCGTATTTATTACTTCGAATTACAAACAAATTTATCTCAAGCAAAAATAATTCTTTATTCAATTTTTTTAATTAATTATAAAATATGAATAATATGTAAAAGGCATTTAAACAATAACTTAGTGCATTACGACAGTGCGTGAGCGTTACAAATTACCACCGACACAGCAGAGGCGCATACAAGGAGCTGAAGGCCGCAAAATTGGCAATATATTATGACATCACCAAGTATGAAAAAGTAAGGTCACCACACCGACCTGGTGCAGCAGACGGCCTTGGAAGTGGTCCTCGTCCGGGGACAGGTCCATTACGATGAGATTCGATCAATAGAACACAACATATCCGGCTTTAAAAACCGCTCAAGCGTTACCGAAGTACAAACAATTAAATACATTACGTCTCAACGAAATACAACAATAAAACTCATATTGAAACACAAGATACACTTGAAAGTGACATGTTTGGAGTCAGAATTTTTTATAATAGTAGTCTTTAGAAAGAGAAATTACATTTAATCGGAATAGAATTAGTTTGTAATATGTATCGATTTATTTTGAAAGTGACAGCAAGTAAACTGCACAGACAACAAATACCTAATAGGCCATTTGACAATCAGCTGTCTTACATTTTTATTTTTTTTTTTAACTGTATCTCATTGCATAGATTAAGGTATCACAACGGCTTTCAGAAAGTTTAGAAGGCAGGCCTATATTTTAGCTAAAGCAATTCAATCGCCATACAGCAGCACAATGCAACCACCCCTTGGATAAGAACTTTAAATTACTTTATAATTATTTTATTATAAAAATTATTTTAGTATTACTTTTAACGATTAACGAAGTATAATACAAAGGTAGATTGAAGTGCACTAAAAAATAAACTGATATAACAGAAAAAATAATACCTATGCCTTCATTTCATTAAAATTATACATAGGCTTCACTCGAATCTTCCATGTAAATTTCTGTAATTTTAAAATAATGGAATACCTACTTATTTTTTTGTTTTTATTAAATAAAAATTTCGTTCGTAATATTCATTTACACTAATCTCCAAAAAAGCTCGATCGATTTTAATAAATATTTAAACATTGATTGCTCTAACTTAAAAGACAGGATAGTTTTATGTAAGAAAAACAAACGCTAGGTAGCGGTAGAAAAAAACACAGCATCAATTTAAGTAAGAGTTAAACTGTATTTTTAAACAGAAAAAATCTAAAATCAATTCTAAAAACCAAATAATTAATATGTATAATTAAATTAATTTAATTATATTAGTTTAATTTTTTTTTTATTAAAATTATAAAGGTGTAATTACTGTCATTAGGTATGATACATTTTAAAATAAGAATGAAGGTAGGTTAAATAAAAATTAAAAATTAATTTAGAATTGTTCGTATAACTGCCTTCAATTTAAGATATTTAACAATTGTGTGAATGTTAGTAAAATATAAGAAAAAAAAAAGTAAAAAAATGAATTACAGTGACTCTGTGGAATGGGAGCGCAAGAAAGATTTTATAATTCGCAGTCTGTTTGTCGATCTTCCAAGTAAGTCATGTAATTTTTAACTACATATGTGCTGGTAATGATATAATTTGTCTAATTTATGTACGTAACTTCAGCTTGTTTATCCCAAAGGATAAGCTAAAGTGGCAATGGGCTGATCACATAGATAAAAGAACCGACCACCGATAGGGAAGAAAGGTTCTTGAGTGGCGACCCCGTATGAGCAAATGCAGTGTGGGACGACCCCCCACTAAATGGATTGACGAACTCAAATGCATTGTAGGCAATCAGTAGCTCAGGATCGTTCCTTGTGGCAGTCTGTGGGGGAGGTCAATGTTCAGCAGTGGACAGATAATGGCCGAGATGATGATACAGTACATAACTAGCTTTTACCCGCGACTTCGTTGCCGTGACGAGAATATGTTTATTGACTAGGAAAAAATAGCCTATATTCATCTGCATTCCGCATAGTAATTGTATATCAAATTTCAAAATTATTGATTAAATCGTTAAGCCGCTGTAAGGTAATAAATAAACAAACTAACTTTCAAACTTTTTAATATTAGTAAGGATTATAGTACCTTAACTTCGCGATAAATTCACAATACTTATGTGAAAACGAGATAAAATCGAGTTTATGTATGTACATTTTATTTGCAGCCCTATCACCGGTCCCTGAGGAAGAGCATTCACCAAGAGAGTCAGTGAGAGCTGTCAGTCCTTTACCACCCCTCATTATAGAAAAGGAGCCAAATCGCCATGATGAGCCAGAAGAATTCTACCAAGAATTGGAAATAAAAATGCGTAAACTGTATAGGAAATTATTCTTAAACGATGACAGCATTTCTTTGGATGATTTAGATGATTTGTCTTCTTATTTGGTACCTGATTTTCATTTTGTCTCCGAGCGGTATGATCAGATGTCCGTGGTTGATTACGTGCACAAAATTGATAAGGTTCAGGGTAAAACGAAGATTACTGATAAGCTTACTACTAGCTTTTGTACTGAACAAGCCAATGACTCTGAAAGGAAAGAAATGAAACAGATCAAAGTTAAATATGAAGATGTTACAGAACCAGGCGATCAAGAAACATTGTCGGAACAATCTTCTAATTGTTTAAGACAAATCATTTGCAAAGCTGATGTACATAATGAGGCAACAGATGTAGAGTCTGATTTTAGTTTGATTTATGAGGACGAGAAGGTTTATAGTTTTAAGAAAAGTTTTGTTTCAACGAATGCTTATCATAGCGGGAAAGTTGTTGAGAAGAAAGAACCTGATGCTGATCAAACAGATGAAAGAGAAGCTTCATCAGACGGGACGGAGAAAAGAACTAGTTAGTATTTTATAATATCTTATTTTACAAGTATAATAAAATTGTATGTAGACAATGTCTGTACTCTGTACATGGGAAATATATAAGAAAAAATAATCTGAAACGTCTTAATAAAAGCAGTAGAAACTAAAACATATTTTTTTTTAGAAATCGTGTCCGTCTCTCTGTATGTTTGTTCTGGCATCACGCGAAAACGACTGCATTAAATTGGATGCAGTTTCCACAATTATGTTCCTGAAGGTCTAATTTAATACTGGTGTATGTTTTTATCCTGATACGTCATCTAAAGGTAGTCTAGTTATTTCATTGGTTTTCCTATTTCTAAAATCCACACGTACAAAATAGCGGGCAAAGAACAAGTTTAGTATGGGAATACATATACATACGTAACATTTATTATACTTTAAGATAATTAAGATTATGTTCCAAAAATAAAAACAACTTCAATTTTGACTCAGTCAGCTATTTTGATTGAAAAACTAGACTACTAAATCAATTTTAATAAAATTCCTATGGACTCAATCTATAAGTATATTCTTCCAGATAAAAAAGAATTTCCCAAATCGGTTTAGAACTGATGATGTTCTGCGGTAACGAACTTAAAAAAATTACAACTGAAATGAGAACCTCGTTCTTTCTGAAGTTGGTTGAAAAGACAAGAAATGTAAACAATATTTGTGCTCTACATGAAATGAATTATTGTTCCCTTATATATTGCTGCTCCTGAGCTCTAAGATGCTATTGTTTTAGCATCACGTTAGAAATTGATATAAAAGCTATATTTACTAAGAGACGCCATTTTATTGATTACACAGCATCAGTGGAGCAAATTATAATATATTTATTTGAAATATTTTGTTAAAATACAAATAGGTAGATAAATTTAGTGTTACAGATATACACAAATTTAATGTTTAGCATAAACCGTGGGTTATTAAAATGGCGATGATAATTCTGGCGTAATAGGTACTACATACTGATCCTATCAAATTATTATCTGGTGCTTAAGAATACTTAGTAATATATTGAAATCATTTCAGATTCCATTCAAGAAATTATCAATTTGGACACATCAGATGATGTTGAAAGTAGTAGATCTATTGAAGTAGTGAGATCACAAATCGTTAGAAGACAATCAATGGGAACTGTTCATGCATCAGAAGATAGTTCACAGAATGAAGTTAAAGAGAATACTGATTTTGGTTCGAGAAAAATGTCCCAGATACACTGCACAAATGACGAATGGGAAGATGTTTCCACGTCAGAAGTAAGCGGTCAGTCATTCCATGCTGACATAAAATTATGCTCACTGTCGTCTGAAAACAGAAATACATATACTTTTAATATGGAATCTGAAATAATCTCTCCACCATCGCCTTTCAAAGATAAACAGGAACAAATGTCATATACGTCTACAGAAGATTCAAATCAAAATTCAGAGACGTATATACTTAATTTGGGTATGAGACTTTCCACTTCCGTTGAATCAGACAGTAACCAAAATAAAAGTGATGAAATAGCAAATTTGTCATCGGAAAATAATATTGAATCAAATGAACTTGAAGAGATGGGAATTACGTCTACTCCACTAGTAGGCCGTATAATAGATAATACTGCGACTGAGCTTAATAGATCAGGGGAAAGGAAATCTCAACGAGTACATTATAAAAGAGTAACATCAACACCCATACCAAATCCTATAGTTGACGGCACTGAAATCGAAATAAATAAAATAGAAGAAAAAGAATTATTCACACCCATAATAGATCCATTGATAGATGAGACAGAGATTGGACTTAACAGAGCCAGGGAAGGAAGACAGCAAGTAATTATTAGAAGGATAACGTCAACACCCATAAAAGACCCTATAATCGATAACTCTGCAGGCGAAGTTAGCAAAATAAAAGAACGAAAATATCAGCAAGTAATTATTACAAGGGCTACGTCGACTCCCTTACCAGATCCTGTAGTTGAAAACACTACGAGCGGATTTAACAGAATAGAAGAAAGAAATTCTCAGCAGGTACATAGTATAAGAGTAACGTCAACTGCCTTACCAGATTCTATAGTCGATGACACTGCGAATGAAATTAACAGAACAGAAGGAAGAAAACCTCAGCAAGTTAACAATATAAAAATGACGTCCACTCCTATACCTGGTTCAAATGAGATAGAGACTCGGTTAAACAGAGCAGAAGATAGGAAATCCCAGCAAGTATATAGTATAAGGGTACCATCGACACCCGTAGTGAATCCTGTTCTAGATGATAATGCAACCCAACTTAATAGCACAGGAGAAAGTATGCTGCAGCAAGAAATCGCTACAGAAAAAGCTTCGACTACAAAATCATTTCCTATAGTTGATGGAACAGAGATGCAACCTGTGCAAGCAAGAACAAGAAAAAGAAAACATCGGCGTGTACATTGGGAGGATTTAAAATCCAATTTATTTGTGGGAACACCCAAGATATTTAAGTTATGCTCCTGTAAAGATCATGTTTGTAGTGATTAACTTTATATCTAATTATTGCAAAATGCATTAGGACTTTTTTATTTTGTCCTTTTTTGATCTTTGATTTTATATTTACGATTGTGGTTTTTTTTTTTTATTTTATTTTGATACGGTCTTTTACATATTTCTTGTTTGTTTCATTACATATTATGCTCTTTGATTTGTATTGGCACCGGATGATTCCCTACTGAGTTATTGTTGTCTTCCTTAAAAATTCTCCTATTGTTACTGGTTGGACCAAATTGAAATTATGTAAGACGATAAGTAAAAATAAAGAACGTAAGGTTCTTATATATATATTTGGCCATATTGCGTGGAAGTTGATTTGAAAAATTAAGTTGTACTTATTAAGTAATAATAAAAGTAAAATATAAACAAGTTAGATATCTAAAAGAAAATATTATTAGAAGTCGAAATCGAAATATTTTTTTATTATACTACATAATTGTATTTATTTGATTTATTATAATAAATAAATAAAAAATAACATATCTTTTTTTAAGACAGTAACCGTTTTATATAAATAATTATTGTTTTTATATATATATATATATATACTCGTGTATATATATATATATATATATATATATATATATATATATAATGACAGATTATAATATATAAACCTATACTATATGCAGACTTTTGCATACCAATATCTGAATTAAGTGAAAATCTAACCCATAGGCATATTCTTAAATACAAGCAAGTCATCGTTCTACCCTTATCCCATATTATTTGGGATCAGCGTAATATGTATGCAGTATCGCTTAGGGAAAAAAACATCTTTATAAAGTCCCGAAATAGTTACTTTTATTTTAGAGCAACTACGTCAAACAATTTTGTTTTTTTCTTATTGTTATGGAGGCAAACGAGTAGACGGTCTACCTGGCGGCAATTGGCTAGCCTCACCCATGAATATGTCGTTGTTAGAGGTAAATAATTGGAACAACTAGGTCTTTTTACATATATTATATACAGAAGGTATTTACAATGAAAATATACAGAAAATAATATAAAAACCAGAAATTAGAAGTGTGGGAGGCGAGCGATCGAGATAGAGAGGATGACAGCGAAAATGAATGTAAGAAGAAAACGTCGCTGTCATGTCTGTACGGCCTCAGAAATCAGAAAGAAAGAGGTGAAATATTTACTTACAATTTGATCAACCTCCTTGATGGAAAAGGAAGTCATGATGTTTATAAGTGGCTATGAGATGAATATGTACAATATTTATTTACAGACGCCACAAACACCTGCAACACGAGAGGAGTACAAGCAACTTGTACGTCGTCAGTCTTTTAAATATTTGTAGTGACGTTCTTTTAAAAACCCCATATTATATTGTAAGGGAAAAACTGAAGACGGGAGCTCTTAATGGATGAGAATGAAATGGTAACCTCGCCTGTGCTATCGGTATATACTGACGGGGCATCAGTGAGAGACGATAGGTGAGGAATGAACAGGTCAGTTAGCCCATTGTAACGAATTCAACAATAAATCAATCACAACGGTTTCCAAGGGGAACCGCGAGGAGGTCGACATGATAGAGTTTATTGTTAATCATGGTATCGCTAATCCCCATCACTAACAATCCTTTCTCCCCCAAAACGAGATCTGATTTTACAATCTAGATGTATAAGGTAGAAATGAATAGGATGCACGGACAGTGGTAGTGTGTCACACACCCAAGAAATAAGGGTGAACTCCGATTCTATGGCGAGAAGTACGATGGTAAAAGAGACGATGGCATCAGGTCATAATTCCCTGGAACACTCCCCATTGTACGGACGACAGAAAATGGATAAAGAGGCAATATCCGCCTCGAACTCAAGGACTCCAAATCGTGCGTTAGCATGGGATCGTCGACAACTAAAACTGCTCAATGTTGTATGGAATCAAGTGGAATGAGTTGATTGGGGTGCTTATGCCCAAAGACGTGAGTAGTATTTCATATGTGAGCAAATTTGAATTGTGAAAAGCACGAAATACATTTTCACCTTATTTAGGATTGGAAGTTTCTTAGAGGCCAATTTCGCTTTTTCTTCCAAATGTTCTTAGAATTGTCATTCAAAATAACAAGTCCAAGAATCCCAATGCTTTTACTTAATAAATGACTTTGAGAGAAATATCCAATAATTTATGTGCCACGACAAACTAGGCCTTCTTTGTAGTAAATTATTATTTATAAACGTATAGATTTCTTGATTTACTATATAATTCTTTAGTCTTATTTTTTATATTGATTGAGTGTTAAAAAATTGAAAGAAAACACTTAATGACGCCGAGCTGTTTGCAATATCTTTACAATTATTTTGTTATATCTTTCAAAAGGTTTAGTGTCTTTCTTTTTCTAAAATTAAGGATTGTACCCATAGATGTAGTATTAATAAGATTTGCACCTATACTCTTCAGTTATATTTTTGAACGTAGCATCTATTTTGACATTGACACTTGACAGTCGTTGTATTCCAGACAAATTATCTTTTTGAAGACTAGGCAGCATGGTCTCCGACCTTAGCCTGTTCCAAACGGAACAAACGGACTAAAAAAAAAAAAAAAAAATTGACAGTCGTTGATTTACATCAACAATTTTGAGTTTTTAGGTTATGTTTTCTTTTATATTTTGTGTTTAGGTTTCTAATATTTGGGACCTATGACTTATTGAAATCATCAATAGAAAATTTAATAATTTTATAACAAAATGTCGTCAACAGAAGTAGAAACTAAGGATTTGTCCGAGAATCATGAAGCCATTGTAGTGAAACTCATAACAGACATTCGCAGCGGGTATGTCGTGGCATAAGTTTTCTTTAGAACATCAACTCTGGTCTCTGTGTTCATATATAAGAGCCCTGGACCTGCCGTTAATATAGGTGTAACGCAATAATAAAATTAACAGCCTACCTGATGGAAAATGTATACTATTACATATGAATGCACTCTAATACCTATGGTAGGGGGAGGGGGGATTGCTAGTAATGGGAATTAGCAATCCCATTACTGGCTATATACCCTATCAGGATGACCTCCAGTAGTTTCCCCTGGATACTATTGTAATTAATTTTATTGTTTAATTTGTCACCATCAGTATTTATAGTTTGACAGCCCCATTGCTAGCAATGGGGCTGTCAAACTCCATTGCTAATAACCCCCATACCAGCTGGGAAGCAATAACTGTCTCCTATACACACAAATATAACGGATTATGAATTCAAAGGTAGACAGCCTTGGAAGGAATCCTTTTTATAGAATAGTCCACTGTTATACTCATTCTTTTCTTAAGAATTTTTCTTATTTGATTTTAATGTACAATAAACATCAATGTTATATATATTATATATATATCTTAGACAACTAACTGAATTAAACTTAAGCAGTTCTATTTATTTCCCATCAGGAAGCTTGAAGGCTCAAATAAAATAGCCATGGCCACAGTGTCCTGTTTGGAGCAGATCATTGGAGACCTGGAGAACACCACCGCTTTGTGAGTATAGTATTGGTTTTTAGAATTCCACATTTTAAAAGATGTGTGGTTCTGGTAGAATGGGTCACCCTTTCCAATCAATCAATCAATCAATCATCTTTATTCATATACGTCTGTTACAGATACTTATGATACGTCAATCTATAATTATAATAATTACTATATACAATAATATTGATTTAAGAAAAATTACAATAATTACATTTACAATACAATTCACATTAATACAATATTCAAATCCATGCAGTTTTATCATTTAGCTAGTCATTTAATTTATAATATGCTTTTGTGCAGAGAGTCCTTTTTATATATATATTTTAAATTTTCTTTCATTTAAATGTAAAACGTCATCTGGAAGTTTATTATAAAAATGTATACAGTTCCCCATGAAAGATGTACTGACTTTTCTAAGGCAATAACAAGGAACATTCAATTTGTTTTTATTTCTTGTATTGAAATTATGTGTCATTGTTCTTTTTTTTTCCTTTTTTGTGGATGTCGTAAATGGTGACTAAGGGAAGTTATGGATGAGGAGTGAACAGCAGTGTCCCACTTAAAACACCAGTAAAGTGTAACAGCAGTTGCCAACCCGCAAAAAGTTTTTGCCTAGAAAATATTTTTAATGCAAAATATGTGATGACAATGTATACTTGTATAACTTGCACTTGGCCAATTTTTTAAATTATTTCAAAAAATAAATGAGCTATATCATACTTAATAATAATAATAATATATGTCACTACTGATTAACCAAGAAATAAAAGAGTTAACTAAGAGAATCAATTCAACTATGATATACCAGCATCACCTCGCACCAAGCTACCATGCCACTACGGCAATCAACACATCAGCTGTTAACTGTCTAACTCCAAGGAGTGCTCCTGAGCCACCTGCATTCCCCAACTCCCTGCAATGCATTTGAGGCCGTCACTCCATATAATGGGGTGTCGTTCTACACTGTTTTTGCCAACTAATTCCTGGAAAAGCAATGAAATAGACTATTTTTAAATGTGTATCAAAATAAAACAAACACCAGCCTTTAAGTTAGACCTTCAGGAGCACACCAGTGAAAAACACAGAAGTGATCTTGGAACTAACATAAAGACAGAGAAACGAAATTTCTAATTCGAAGACAATAATTGGCTTCTATTGCTCTTATTAATTGTGATTATATTAGGGTAGATTCTTTTTTAGTGGATGATAATGGAATGGTAACTCCGCCTGCGCTAACGGTATACACTGGCGGGGTACCAGTGAGGGATGATAGGTGAGAATGAAAAGGTAGGTCAGGTAGCTCATCAGGATGAATACACCTGGCATTCAGCACGATGGTTTCCAGGGGGGTCCATGGGGAGGTCGAAGTAACAGGATATATTGCTAGCAATGGGATTGGTAGTCCCCATCCCTCCCCTATTAGGGTTTTGTGTTGTACTTGTAATAAGAGGCCATGCATGCGGCGCGGTCCGCAGCGAGCTGTCGGCGGCGGTGCGTGCGGCCGGCCGCCGCGTGGTCCGCGCGCTGCCGCAGCAGCTGGCGGCCGCCAACATGGTGCGCCGCGTGTTGCGCTTCATACGTGACGAGTACAGCGCGCACGCCAACCTGGTGAGTTTTTTTTAATAGATGAAAATGGAATGGTAATGTATCGGTATACACCGGCGGGGCACCAGTGAAGCATGATAGGTGAGGATGTAGCAGGTCAGTTAGCCCTGACGTGACGTCGTGACGAATTCAACAAGAATTGTTCACGATGGTTCCCAGGGGGAACCACGTGGAAGTTGACCTAACAGGGCATATTGCCAGCAATGGGGCGGTCAAACTTCATTGCTAACAATCCTTTTCCTCCAACCTGGTGAGCTCATACCGTTCACAAGGATCGACGGGGCTCAGCATGGCTCCGTATCGTTCGCGATACAGCTTTATTACCTAAGTCTCTGGCGGGCTTAATCCACCACAGCTATCTCGGTCCGTTTTTTAATTTGGTTTCGATCTAGTAATCTATTAGTACATATGAAAAGTCCAATTTCGTTCTAGTCACAGCCAATCTTTATTTTTTTCTACTAACCGTACCGAGAGCACACTGTGAACGAATTGTAGTGTGGATCCGACTTTATATCGTAAAGTCTGTCTTCCCATTTTTGTCTATAAATTCCCCTTTTTATCTATATTTTACCACAAAATTAATTGTCTATACTAATATTATAAAGAGAAAAGATTTGATTGTTTATTTTTAATAGATACATTCAAAAACTACTCAGCCGATTTTTTTTTATACAACTTAGAATGGCAAACAATCTGACGGTCCACCTGATAGAAAGTGGTAACCGTCGCCTATAGACATGAGCAGTACCATGGACATAACAGAGTATACTGTTTCGCCCATGATACTCCCATGCGTTGCCATTCCTGAGGACTCGGGTGTTATTCCTCTGTACCCAGTAAATTCACGCCATATCCCACCCTTCAAACCAAAACACAGCCATGCAACCACAACTGCTTTACGGTTGAAACACGAATGACACAGAGGTACCCAATCTCATCCCATCAATCTTTCATCTATATAAAGCCACATTATCAGCGAGTGACTTTATTTTCTAACATTCTGTCTATGAAGCTGTTGTGGTATAAAGATAAAGCAAAACTAACAGATCGCTGTATCGCAATTCAAATCCGAGTGACGTCGTAGATCCGTTTTATTGAGCGAATGCAAATGATATTATATAGTAACCCCTCAGCTCAGATGGCACATCGTTAAGAATTTAACAATAATTAACTACGATGGTCTCCAGGGGAAACCGCGTGGAGATAATAGGCTATTATTACTAGCAATGGGGCTGGTAGAAGTTAAGTATGTTAGGTGAGGATGAGGTCAGGGCTGCGCACTCGTCACGATGGTGTCGAGGGGAGGGCCTGGCGTCTGCTGTGGCTCGCTGGCCTCCATTACGAGTAGTGCAGTGTGTACACTGATGCAGGGCGGCGAGAGCGCGGGCGAGGGCCTGCAGCGGCTGGTGCTGGCGACGCCGGCGCGGCGCGGCACGCTGGGCGCGGCCGGCACCGACCTGCGCGGGCCCATCCGTGACCAGATCTCAGAGGTACGGCCTCCCACCCCTCCCATCCTCGCCCACTGAGCGACACGTTCAGTGTACCTTCGGCCGCATGGATATGAACACTTAGAATCGTCGTTTTCGATTTTCCACCGACCAAACATTGGCGACACTGTACAATTAACCAATCGCTGGTCGCGTTCCGCGGCGGTGTATTGACGAACGATTTTCCGCGCAGTGAATGTTGTCAGATTGGATATTTTTTTCGCAAAAACCTTGTGTACGCGAAAATTTGAAAAATTATGGTCTAGGGATACCTAACTCTAGATCAGCGTTTCTCTTAAAACGTCCCAAAGGCTAACTGCGGTTGCCAATCCGACTGTCAAGCGTGGCAACTACTGGTGAACCTCCTCTCCTAATGGATGAGGCCTATGTTCAGCTGTGGATAGTTGAAAGCTGTGATGATGATGATAGTAAAACATTAATGAAAGTAACAAAACAGAGAATGGAATAAAAGGAGAGAATAAGATAAAAGAAGTGAAACATAGGCAAGGGACGTGATCAGAGATCCTGTATCGTTGTGTAACACTAAGCATTAATATAATAAGTACCTCACAGCTCCTCGAGCTAGGATTCCCTGTGTTACGAGGAACCAGGCGACCGACGTCTGGGAGAACGATCCAGAATACATACGACTTAAAATAAATGTACCTCAAAGCCGGCACCTCACTCCGCAAAGCGAAGTGGTGTGCGTGACAGAGTTGGTGGTGAGGAGTGTGTGCATGCGTGCAGCTGCGCGCGGAGCTGGAGGCGAGCCGCGCGGCGGTGGTGGCGCAGGCGCGCTCGCACGTGCACGCGGACGAGCTGCTGCTGTCGTGCGGCGCCAGCGCGCTGGCCGAGCGCTTCCTGCGGGCCGCCGCGCCGCGCCGCTACCGCCTGCTGCTGGCCGACGGGCCGCACCCGCCCGCCGTCAGTACCCGCCGCCACTACCTACCGCCCGCCGCCCTGCGCTCACTACTCACTACCCTCCACTCGCTGCTCACCACCCTGCACTCACTACTCACCACCCTCCACTCGCTGCTCACCACCCTCCACTCACCGCTCACCACCCTGCACCCACCACCCTCCAATCACCGCTCACCACCCTGCACCCACCACCCACCACCCACCACTTACCGCCCTACATTCACCACCCTGCACTCACCCTTCATCACCGTACACTCAACACACCACCCTGTATTCACTATTGCACAGTCATTCATCATTACCCTGTACTGATCATTATCGTTCGAATTTGTTATAAAGTAAATTAACTTTTTTTTTACACCACTGAGGTGGCAAACAAGCATACGGCCCACCTGATGGTAAGCGGTTACCGTAGCCTATGAACGCCTGCAATACCAGAGGTAATATGTACGCGTTGCCGACCAAACTTATAATTTCTAAAAAAACTAACTGCCAATAAATATATATAATATATATATATATATATATATATATATATATATATATATATATATATATATATATATATATATATATATATATATCTTATAAAAACCTATAGAAAATGCTTTTTATGTAAATGCCCCACAAGTTGGCGGCCACGCCTGACGTATACTGTTGATATTCCACAGTATACTGGGACTCGCATGGTGCCCATTATCTGTTGCCATTCCTGAGAACTACTGTGGCATGTCTGTATACTTTTTACTAGAGAGAGACTTTGTACAAAAGTCGTTTGCATGGCCACCTCTATCCCATTCGTGTTTCTACCGTGAAGCAGTTGTGTTTGAATGGCTGTGTTTCAAACCGAAACACAGCCATGCAAACACAACTGCTTCACGGTTGAAACACGAATAGGACAGCGGTATCCAAGCAATCGACTTTTGTACAAAGTCTCCTTCTGGTAACTATCCTTTTCTGTATTGTTCTCTCTCTTTATGTGTGGTGCGTCGTGCTTGCAGACCCACGCGATGGCAGCCCGGCTGAGTCAAGCGGGCGTTCCCGTCACGGTCATCGGCAACGAGTGCATCTACGGAGTCATGTCCAGGGTCAACAAGGTCAGATTGTAGTGTACCGCCCTCTTGTGTATAAAGTGGGGGGAAGGGATTGTTGGTAATGGAGTCTAGACAGTCTCAATATATTTTTTTCATAACGGAATGGTAACCCCGTCTGCGCTAACAGTATACGCTGGCGGGACACCAGTCAGGGATGATAAGTGAAGATGAAACAGGTCAGTTGACCCACAGTAACGAATTCATTATGAATTAACCACGATGGTTTCTATGGGTTACTGCGTGGAGATCGACCGGATAGAGTATATATATTCATTATTGCACTTGTAAGTTACATATAAAATAATCTATTTATAAATGTTGTGAGCAAGGGTGGACTTATCTCTGACAGAGATCTCTTCCAGTCAACCCAATGCAGTTAGAAAGCATGTCGCTAGCGGGCAGCTGAAGTGCTACAACTATTAATACATAAACAAATATACAGTTAAATAAAATATTAAAATATATAATAAAATATTACATAAATACATACAATACCTACCTACTTATATAATAAATGTTAAAATAAATAAATATACTACTTACATCAGAAATTTCGTTTAATGATTTTAAGATTTGACAGTTCAATTAGAAACATACAAAAAAAAAAAAATATTAAGTACAGTAAATAGAATAGAATAGAAAATATTGCAAGAAAAACACAATTGCAAAAGAATCTACAAAAACATTACATATATAAGTAGTGTCCCGTACCAGGCAAGAGGAGCTGGCTCGGCTGACGCTGCGAGCGTCCGGTGCACTGTGTACAGCTGCACAGCGCTGGTCCTCAGCCAGGCGCTCTCTTAACAACAATACAATTAATGTGCTAGCAATTGGGCTGTTACACTCTATTACTAGTGTTCCCTTTACTCCGCTTAACTTAATGTATTGTTAAGAAGGTTCAGCCCTTTTCCTTCTCGCTCTATCATCATATTTTAGTCCATTTTTAACCGACTTCAAATAGAAGAAGGCTTTCCATTCAGTTGCATTTTATTTTATGTTTCTCGAGACCTAACTTTGTCAGTTGTAAACGGATTTAGATAGATAGATAATGTATTTGCATTACTTACAGCATGCAAACAGCAATAGACACAAATGTACAGTGGAAAAAGATAAAAAAGAAAAATCATGTACAAAAAAAAATGCATAAAATAAGTAAAAAATTTTCCCCTTCACGCGTGTGCCATAGTAACACAAAATGGTCACAGCTCAGTTTATTGCTTCGCCCTCAAAAGAGCAAAACACTGATATTCTGTTGTGGCCAAGAGTGAGCCGCGAAATTCCACTGAAAAAAAAATAATAAAAAAATAAGAAATATAGATAAAATACATTGTGTGTGTTCGTTGTATTCGCTATTATTTAATATTTTGTTGTGATTAACAAATTTAGAGTTTTTTTTTTTTTTTTTAAGTAAAAGTATATACTTACAGACTGGTACAATGGAAGTTTTATCCAAATAAGAACAGTAGTTTAGCGTTTAAATGGAAATGTGTGGCAGGTGGTGGTGGGCGCGGCGGCCGTGCTGGCGGGCGGCGCGGCGCTGGGCGGCGCGGGGCTGCACGCCGCCACGCTGGCCGCCCAGCACCACAGCGTGCCGGTACGTACGCAACGCACACCTGCCTGCACACGTACACACGGACACACGGACACACGGACACCATCCACCATCCACCATCCACCATCCACCATCCACCATCCACCATCCACCATCCACCATCAACCATCCACCATCCAGCATCCACCATCCACCATCAACCATCCAGCATCCAGCATCTAGCATCCAGTCTCAAAAACGGACCAACTTTTTGTCATATAATTAGCAAATTAGCTGTTATTTTTATCAGTGTTCTATATACTTACATATAAAATATATCTTGACCCATTTTTCAATTAATAAAATGAGAATTCAATACATTAAAAAGATTCAGAATTTATAAAACAAAGTACACTGGATGGTAGTATGTTAAATAGCGAGCTGGTTACATTCACATAACTTAAAAGTAAATTTTAATAAAACTAAATTAATGGTTTTCAGTCCATTGCAAAAGAACCCGCTGCAAATTAACTACTCTCTCAATAATATTAAAATAGATTGCGTAGAGAAATATTCACTGTTAGGTGTAAATGTAGATTCTAATATTAATTGGAAAGCGCATGTGCAGAGTGTGGCTACCAAGCTGTCTAGATTCACTTATGCACTACACCAACTAAAGATATCTTCTGATACCAAGACAGCCATGTGCGCCTACTATGCATATGCCCACTCTTTGCTCCAGTACGGCATATTGGTGTGGGGTAATAGTACAAACGTGACTGATCTTTTTAAATTGCAAAAACGATGTCCCAGAATAATTGCTAACATAGATAACAGGGAAACTTGCAAACCATACTTTATTAAACATAAAATTTTAACTTTACCGTCAATGTACATATTGGAAGCGTGTCATTTTGTTAAACGTTAAATATAGAAGTTATAAAGGAATCACTCGTAACTATTTATCATGCAAAATTTGTGTTGTATGAAAAAGTTGACCAGCTTTTGTATGGAGACACTCTGTCTATATAATCAAAGAATATAACATAAGGCATTTAAAAAGGTAATGAATGACATACATACAAATGTAATGGTGAACAAGTTAACAAAGTCTACGCTGACTTCAGCGGTGCCTTCGACAAAGTAAATCATGTTGTGTTATTAAGAAAATTAACTGCTTTTAGTGCAGACAGAAGTCTCAGAAGGTCAATTAGAAGATTAATGGATTTCAATCCAAATACAATATTGCCCATAAGTCCTTGGATATGAAAAAAGATTTTTATTTACAAATAAAGCTTGAAAAACGTCTTCTAAATGTATTGCGTTACATCACATACAAAATACATTAAAACATATTTTTTCATTCTTTTTTCATCTTTAAAAAAAAATATAATGATATTTATATAAAATTAACAATTATATGTTTATTATTTATTAGAAAATTAATAATGATATATGTTTTCCAAGACTTGTTCTAAGTTATGTCTGTATTACCTTACCAGAGGGAGACTTTCTACAAAAGCAGATTGCTTGGCCACCTCTGTCCCATTCGTGTTTCAATCGTGAACCAGTTGTGTTTGCATGGCTGTGTTTCGGTTTGAAGGGTGGGATATGGCAGTGAATTTACACGGTACAGAGGAATAACACCTGAGTCCTCAGGAATGGCAACGCATGGGGGGTATCATGGACGAAACAGTATACTCTGTTATATCCATGGCACTGCTCATGTGTCAATGACCGATACGGACGTAGTTCAGTACAATACAGTGGTGGTGTGGTGCAGGTGATCGTGCTGGCGCCGCTGTACAAGCTGTGTCCGCTGCACGCGCGCGACCAGCACCACTTCAACGCGCTGGCCGCGCCGCACGCCGCGCTGCCGTACCAGTCAGTAGCCCGCGCTCATCAACATAAATCATGACATATACAGTAGTCCCCCCACCCCCTCCATAACACTGTTTCATATTACGCGATTATTTCAATTATATACAAGCGCGTTATACAGGGTCGTAGAAGCGCGTTATACGGGCTCGTACAAGCGCGTTATACAGGGTCGTAGAAGCGCGTTATACAGAATCGTACAAGCGCGTTATACGGGCTCGTACAAGCGCGTTGTACAGGGGCGTACAAGCATGTTATACGGGCTCGTACAAGCACGTTATACGGGCTCGTACAAGCGCGTTACACGGGGTCGTACAAGCACATTATACGGGGTCGTACAAGCGCGTTATAGGAGAGTACTCTTACAAGTCGTAACGAATCTGCCGCGATAAAGGGGGGCTTACTGTAATATGTATTCAAGTAAATTTAAATAATAAGCATTTATGAATTGTCATTTTTTTATGGATCTATCGCCCAGTTTGGAATGAAACTTCAGCTAATAAGAATGGGCGAGAAATACAGTTGTTGCTTTTTTTTTTAAATAAAAGTTGAGTTTATAACAAAAATTTTGAATGGATAAAATAACAATTACAAACATCGTATTTATAAATAGAAAAAAAAAAGCTGCCAACCTCCGATCGGTCACAGTGTTTTTGGACACACCAGTCTTTATTAGAAGCACCCACCACTTGCAACTAATATAATAACACCCGCCGTTTGGTTTGGCATAGAATGCCACCCTTTCCTTTCCCGTGGGTGTCGTAAGAGCCGACTAAGGGAGGGCGAGGGATAGGCAGCAGCGTCCCTCTTAAAACATCCGTAAAGCCTAACTGCGGTCGCCAATCCGCTTGCCAAGTGTGGCAACTACTGATAATACCCCCTTAATTAGAGAGACCTATGTTCAGCAGCGGACAGGCTGATTGATATGGTTTCTCTTATTAGTGATGTATCACGTGAAATCTTCAAAGGGGGGGGGGGGGTAAAGAGGTTTCTTCAGGGTCGGTAACGCGCGCGTAATACCTCTGGTATTGCAGGCGTTCATAGGCTACGGTAACCGCTTACCATCAGGTGGGCCGTATGCTTGTTTGCCACCACAGGGGTATAAAAAAAAAAACTAGTGAACGATAAATGGATTTGTATCTGTTTGTCAGTCCGTCTGTCACGGCGTCTCAGCAATTACTGCTGTGGATTTGAAATTTGAAACAGTTTTACGTATCTTTGAGCCGCATTGTTTTGGAAACAATTGGGGAAATATTTAAATTTTCTATAAGGTGTATTCAAAGATTCAAAATGGACCTACTTGTCTAAGTACCATTTGTATGTTTAATTGTTTTTTTTATTATGATTGTTATCCGTGTGGCGTGGCTGTCTGCCGGCTACTGGTGGCACGTGCACGTCGCGTCGGTGCGCAGGCGCAGCGAGAGCAGCTCGGTGCACGTGTACGCGCCGCTGTACGACTACGTGCCGCCCGACCACATCACCCTGTTCATCACCAACCTGTAAGTAAGCGCGTACATAGCATTACAGTTATATGTAGACAAAGTAGGAAAAGAAAAACACTACACTAATACTAGCGGCGCGTCCCGGCTTCGCACGGGTAGGCATTTATACAACATTTTACATTTTTATCTGTACCTGCCTAGCTACCTATTACGTAGATGTGCCCGCTCCCCCCCTGCCCCTCTCCCGCGCCACTACAGTGCAGTGGTGGCATGCGCGTGAGCTGCGCGCGGTACTGGACAGTACTTGGATATTGCAACATTGCTTTATTTTTCTAAAATAAAAGAATTTTTCTAAAAAAAACGTAGCCTAAGTTACTCCTTAATACATCAGCTACCTGCCAATAAAAGTTCCGTCAAAATCGGTCCAACCATTTCAGAGATTAGCCGGAACAAACAGACAGACAGACAAAAATTGTGAAAATGTTATTTTGGTGTATGTACCATATAGATATTCATATACTAGTAGTAAAAAATGGTTATTTCAATAATACCAGAGGCAGATTTTGTACAAAAGTCGATTGCTTGGGTACCTCTGTCCCATTCGTGTTTTTACCGAGAAGCAGTTGTGTTTGCATGGCTGTGTTTCGGTTTGAAAGATGGGATATGGCAGTGAATTAACACGGTACAGAGGAATAACACCCAAGTCCTCAGGAACGGCAACGCATGGGGATATCATGTGCGAAACAGTACACTCTGTTATGTCCATGGTACTGCTCATGTGTATAGGCGACGGTTACCACTTTCCATCAGGTGGACCGTCAGCTCGTTTGCCATTCTAAGTTGTATAAAAAAAATGTACTTAGTTGCCAACTAGATAGATAGATAGATAATTTATTTGCATCACTTACAGCACACAAATTATAACGCATATAGATAGATATACATAAAAAGCGAGATAAGAGAAATTATTAAAAAAAAATACATAAAGCCGAGTACAATTTGTCCTAGGCACCTAGAATATATAATAAATTACCTAAATCCCTCACAGACATAGATAACATAAAAAAATATAAAACTAAACTGTATGAACACCTAGTAAACAGAACATACTATTCAATTGACGATTTCCTTGAAGATAAATGTAATAAAGTTCCATAATTATATTTTTTTACTATAAATGTGACATTGCTGATTTTTCTTTTTATATAAATGTGACATTGCTGATTTTTCTTTTTATATAAATGTGACATTGCTGATTTTTCTTTTTTATAAATGTGACATTGCTGATTTTTCTTTTTATATAAATGTGACATTGCTGATTTTTCTTTTTTATAAATGTGACATTGCTGATTTTTCTTTTTATATAAATGTGACATTGCTGATTTTTCTTTTTATATAAATGTGACATTGCTGATTTTTCTTTTTATATAAATGTGACATTGCTGATTTTTCTTTTTATATAAATGTGACATTGCTGATTTTTCTTTTTTATAAATGTGACATTGCTGATTTTTCTTTTTATATAAATGTGACATTGCTAATTTTTCTTTTTATATAAATGTGACATTGCTGATTTTTCTTTTTATATAATATAAATGTTTTCTTATGTAATTGTAAATTTGTATAGCTCGATAGATGGGGTTGATTATAGAGGACTTATATTGTTTTACCATCCATTGTTACCTATGTATCACAAAATAAATAAATAAATAAATTAGACAAATTATTTAAAAAAAATACATAAAGCCGAGTACAATTTGTCCTTTTGTGCGTGCGCCATAACAATACAAAATGGCCACAACTCAGTGGGTGATGTTGTACCAATATGTTCAATATTAATTGAATAACAATCCCGTTTGCAGCGGCGGCAGCTCCCCGTCCTACATCTACCGGCTCCTCTCCGAGCTGTACGACCCCAGGGACTACCAGCTATAGCAGCGAGCCGCACCGGCTGGCAGCGCGCGCCGCGGCGCGGCACTAGTGGCGCGGCGTGTCGCCGCGACCACTTGACGCTCGTTGTTTGTTTTTATATAGTTGGCACAGCTAGGGAACGAACTTGGCATGCGTTTTTATCAATCGACTTCAAAAAAAGGAATGTCTGGATTCGGTTGTATTTTTTCTTTCATGTTTGTTACCTCAGAAGCTTACGTATTCATTACAAACATACATAGACACAAAAATACAAATCTTTCCTCTTAATAATATTAGTGTAGGTGTAGGTATTACAAAATCCCTTCTTTGCTACGAAGTCATGCCAGATATTTCCTCGCTGTTGTGCTGTGTATAGAATAACGGATCATACTTATGTATTGTATATAACTCTATAACGCTTACTCATATGTGAAATAAATATTATTTCAAGAATATTTAATGCCTTTTTCATTTTAATACCTGTATTGAAGCCAGCTGTAATGAAGCTGCCGTAGGCTTAGAGCAGTTGCTTAAAATGCATTCCAGAATATTTTTTTTATACAACTTAGAACGGCAAACAAGCTGACGGCCCACCTGATGGAAAGTGGTAACCGTCGCCTATAGACATGAGCAGTATAGCATAGTATACTGTTTCGCCCATGATACCTCCCATGTGTTACCATTCCTGAGGACTCAGGTGTTATTCCTCTGTATCCTATAAACTCACGCCATATCCCACCCTTCAAACCGAAACACAACTGCTTCACGGTTGAAACACGAATGGGACAGAGGTACCCAAGCAATCGAGTTTTATACAAAGTCTCCCTCTGGTGTTTCTACGAGATACGCGAGGAGAAGTGAAAGTAAAAAAGTGACCCTACACGTGCTGTGTCAGGTATACACAGGCGGGCTACCAGTGAGGCATGAGAGGTGAGGACATGAAGCTGATCATAGACTCCGTATAACGTACTAGTGAGGAGTTTAACAGTAATTAACCACAATGGTTTCCAGGTGGGACCACGTGGAGGTCGACCTGGCAGGGTATATTGCTAGCAATGGGACTCGTATTCCGCATTACTGACAATTCCTCTCTCTCCTGTTCACGGTACTGGATGACAATGGAATGGTAACGCCACCCGCGCCATCGGTATACACCGGCGGGGCACCAGTGAGGGATGATAGGTGAGGATGAAGCAGGTCAGTTAGCTCAACGTGACGAATTCAACAAGAATTGTTCACGATGATTTCCAGGGAAAACCACGTGGAGGTTGACCTGATAGGGCTAGCAACACGGTACTACTCATGTCTATAGGTTACAGTGACCATTTTCCATCAGGTGGACTGTTGGCTTGTTTACCGTTCTATGTCGTATAATAGGGGAATTAATTTATCGATGTTAAAGGATCTATAAAACTAAATAATTCAGGATTTGTTGAATTCTGTTCAATTTACGAAACAGACAAATCTTCAGAGTGACCGTTTGTTGAAGACAACATATTTGGATAAGAGATTAAATTCCATTCAGTGACATTTTTAGCTTCACGCTACGTTCCTTACGGGGTCAACAGTGAACATAGTACTAACGGCGTCTATCCTTACATAACGTTACGTTTTTTACATTCCGCACATATCCACATAGATGTTTAGTATGTACAGCGACAAAAATTAACTAATTATCATTCATTAATGTTGCGTAAATTGAGCATACCGACGACACGACGCATAGAATTACCGAGTAGGCAGAAAGATAAAAGATAATACTAATGTCGGAAAGGAAATACAGATATATTTCGGTTAAATGTATAATGAATAATATTACTTAGAGTAAAAGCACTTGTTTGATACATTCAGTGTCGAGACAAGATGGAATGACGCTGTTTGTAAAAATGACTTGAAAATAAAAACAAAAAATAAACACACATTGTGATTTTCTATCTCTGTTTACTCAATTTGTTAGAAAGAGACAACGAAATGTATATAGGAAATTGTTTTGTAGCTAAATTCACAATACACTGTGCGCGTCATGTTGGCTGCATTATAATAACAATGGGCGTGGTTTCATGTACATTTAGCATTCAAGCGCTTAAGAGCTATCCATAGAAATATTCGTTCAGCGCAGCCGTATGTTCTAACCATGCTGACTAAAGCACTAAAACGCTGAATGCCACGGTAGGGTCGAGTTGTGTAAACTTTTTTTAAAGGCTTACGTATTGCTGCTACGGTCTGGGAGCGTAACATTACGTTTTTATCTTGAACTATTTTGCGTTTAACCCGGGGTTTACTACGTTTTATTTGTCTGTATTGTGATCGTTAACTCTTTTACGTGTTCCCGTGACCCGTAGACATGAGGAAGCGCTGTGCTCTAGTGCGGATCGTCGACAAAATTATCGTCTGATTCACATTAATTATATGAGCGATGACGAACCATTTAAAGTGCGCGATAACACACCCTACTTTGTTCATTGCTTATTCTAAGTTTTATTCGTACCTTATGAAAATATAATACCATATCGCGTGACACTAATATAAAATCAATACTGCGTCGTTAATCCATTTTGCTATTCCAATAAGATTACTATATATTCAGACAGTTGTATCATTTAAATATTTATGTGGTTTTAACAAACATTTTTTGTTTTACTTTTATAAAACACGTGAAATTCTTAATTAATGAAAAATATACATTTTGGCGGTGATTTTTAAATGAAACTTTTTGTGTATACAAAATCTGTAGATGGCAGTGATATCATTCTATGACGTTGGCGCGCTTGCGTGAATCGAGTTCAGTTCGCGCGAGCTTCGCTCCCTTGCAGTAGTCTCCAAAACAATAGCGTAGGGCTCCACTGGAGTCCCGAAAATAAAGATTTGGTTGTCGTTGTTGTTGTGAATGTGTCGCAGTGCAGTGACAGTGGGCTATTAGTTTTGTGGTGTGCAATAATTGTGTGGAGCCGGGTGCACAGACCCGGGTGCGCGGATCGATACCTGGTGAAGTGATGGCGCAACGGGCATGAGCCAAGGGGGCTCTAGGAGGCCCTACTCGCGGGGGGGCCCTCGCTGGCACCCGCGATACAAGGAGTTCTGGGATTACGAGCAAAACTATAGGTAGGTGTGCATAAAAAGCAATATGGCATTACGTTGACTTTCGCTTGATTTCCTTTGCCGTGATTTCACTGCGTTGCATAAAAATTTGGCAAACGTGCCTCATTTAAGTTGGTAGGCTGCGGTAGGACTTTCTCGGGTGGGAAACAAGTTTCGAAATCTGGTTGCATAAACATTTTCCTTTACATAATCTCTACCTATCTCTGTGTAGAATGCACTTGAAACATGAAGAGTAGGTACTTAGTCTGTAGTAGCTTATTTATACAAGGCATTTTGTTTACTCTGATAGCTAAAGCAAAGTAAGTTGAAGATCCTCAAAACTGAAAAAAAGTATTTTTTTTATATGATAAAATGTCATTTCATTATCTTATTAGGAAATATGTACTCTTTTATTGTCATACTCAACTAATTATTATTTTGCGTTGTAATAAATAAGCAGTTTCTATTAGGATAATCTAGCTATATATTTAGATTTTCGTTTCCTTTTAGTGAGTTCTCCATAATACCCATTCAACAATTTCTATTCGTAATCAAGTTAGGTATATGTATTGGTGAATTACTATTGAGTATATTTTATTGCGTCGGAATTCTATACATGTACAAAAAGTTGACAGGGTAGCTTATTATAGCCATACCTTGTTTTTCGGAAAAATAATTATAGACTGTATTAATTAATATAATTTTAATATATAAAAATTATTCAATTTATAAAACTGCTGAATTGATTTTCATTAAGTTTTGTAAATGTGTATTGTTTGCTCCTGCTATATAGTGGGGCTAGATGGGCCATGCCCACCCCCGGGATTGTTTAGTATATAAAGAGTGGCTCTTTCTGCTGTAGACAAACATGTCAGAGAATAGATATTGTGCCTTTATTTGTGATTAACTCTTGTCGGATAAGTCACAATGGGCTAACTGACCTAGTTTTATCCTCAGCTATCATACCTCACTGGTGCCCCGTCAACATATAGCGCAGACAAGGTTCAGAATCAACATCATTACCATATCTCATATTTATGGCAGAGACTTTGTACAAAAGTCATTTGCTTATGTACCTCTGTCCCATTCGTGTTTCAACCGTGAAGCAGTTGTGTTTGCATGGCTGTGTTTCGGTTTGAAGGGTGGGATATGGTGTGAATTTACATGGTACAGAGGAACAACACCCGAGTCCTCAGGAATGAAAACGCACGGGGGTATCATGGGCGAAACAGTATACTCTGTTATGTGCATGGTACTGCTCGTGTCTATAGGCGACGGTTACCACTTTACATCAGGTGGGCTGTCAGCTTGTTTGCCATTCTAAGTTGTATAAAAAAAATACAAATAAAACAACTGATGTATATATGTATAAAAGATTCAATTTCCACCCCTCAACATTATTTTGTTTAAAAATTGGTAAAAAGGAAGGTACATAATATTTAAATACTGTTCACACTCTTCACCACAATCTGGCATAGGAAATTCATGATGGTAGAATATTCATAGCGGTAGCTGCATTACATTTGTACAATTATAAACATTTAAATATTTCAATTAAGTACAACATATTCAATTTTCCATGTGGTCCCCACATAGAATAGGTCCCATGGGTGTCGTAAGAGGCAACTAAGAGAAGACGATAGATGGGCAGCAGTGTTCCTCTTAAAACATCTCCAAACCAAACTGCAGTTGCCAATCTGCCTGCCAACTGTAGCTACTACTGGTTAAACTCCCCAAGGGGGAGGCTTATGTCCAGCAGTGGACAGTCAAATGCTGATGTGACGATGATGAAGAAACATTTAAATACATCAATTAAATATTACACAATTTAAATATTACATTCTGTAGTGGAATGTCATTAAAACATACTTATATTATAATGGTACATAATTTAGTAATTTTACTAAATTATCCAATTAATGGTCGAAATGATGATGATGATGATGATGATGAGCTAATTAAAATATTAGGTTAATAGATAAGTTTAAAGATATGACACCACCCACACAATGGGCCCCAATGTAAGTACTATTTATATTTATAATAAGTTTACTGTTGTAATCTTTTGGAGGAAACAATAAAGAGTATTTATCTATCTACTATATTTTCTGCATAATATATTGCTTTTAAATATTCACTGTTTTTTTTTATACAACTTAGAATGGCAAACAAGCTGACAGTTCACCTGATGGAAAGTGGTAACCATCGCCTATAGACATGAGCAGTACTATGGACATAACAGAGTATACTGTTTCGCCCATGATACCCCCCATGCGTTGCCATTCCTGAGGACTCGGGTGTTATTCCTCTGTACCCTGTAAATTCTGTACTTACATTTATATTAAGTGCTATTGGATCTAACAGGATATTTTTTTTTTGTTGGATGAAAATTGATTGGTAACCCCGCCCGCGCTAACGGGATACGCTGGCGGAGCACCAGTGAAGGGTGATAGATGAGAATGAAAACAGGCCAGTTAGTCCATTATGATGAATTCATCAGGAATTAACCATGATAGTTTCCAGGGGGAACCGCGAGGAGGTCGACCTGGTTGGGTATATTGCTAGCAATGGGATTCTCAGTCTCCATTACTATCAATCCCTTTCCCCCCAACAGCAGGATATTGTGCTGCAGTATAAACTCACTTCTAAATGAACTTATTGTGCTCTTGACAATTCACAGAATCATGTAATTATATACAATTATCCAGATTCCTTGTAAACAAACTGAACAAGGAAGTTGAATTAATGCAATATAAAACTGTATTGAGTGTTAGGTACTTTTAAAAGTCGAAACGATCATTGGAAATGACAAACATAGTAAAATTTTCCATATAAATATATAAAATTGGGGGGAAAAGGGATTGTTAGTAATGGAGACTGAGAATCCTATTGCTAGCAATATACCCAACCAGGTCGACCTCCTCGCGGTTCCTCTTTGAAACTATCATGATTAATTCCTGATGAATTCATCATGATGGGTCAACTGGCCTGTTTTCATTCTCATCTATCACCCTTCACTGGTGCTCCGCCGGCGTATCCCGTTAGCGCAGGCGGGGTTACCACTCCATTTTCATCCAATAAAAAAAATATATAAAATTTTTGTATTTTTTTTAATGGATGATAATGAAATGGTAACTCCGTCTGCGCTATCGGTATACGGGGAGGAGGTCGGCTCTTACGACGCCCACGGTAAAGGAAGGGGTGGCCTATTCTATGCCGGGACCACAGGGTTAAAAAAAACAACGACACTTGTTAATAAAATGTCGACACATACAGTGATGAACTCGGATTGTGTAATTACCGCTCGCGCTTGGCAGGTTTTCCGCAACACCGACCGGCCGGTGTAATCAAAGAGCAAACTAACGCGCCGCTGAGTCAGCGTTTTCTCGCTAAACTGATTCACTGCGCGTGGGAAACGTATACTGACGGCGGTTCTTTTTTGTAACCAATTGGATATTGTAGAAACTATAGTCTCCTTCCTTTTTTTTTGGTATGGTAACCCCGATTGCGCTATCGGTATACTCTGGCGGGGCACCAGTGAGATGACAGGTGAGGATGAAAGCAGGTCAATTGGCATATAGTGACGAATTCCACAAGAATTAACTACGATGGTTACCCAGGGGAAACCGCGTGGTGGTCGACCTGGTACCTTATATCTTTAATGATGACGTAAGTAACCAGTCCCCGTTACTAGCCAAACAGATAACTATTGGAGGGGGAAGCGATTATTGGTAATGGGGTCTAAAAGTCCCATTGTTAGCAATGTACCCTATTTGGTCAGAATCTTCGCAGTTCCCCCTGGAAACCATTTTTGTTAATTCGTCACTAGGGTTTGACGGACCTCTTATCGTCACCTATCATTGGTGCCCCGTTAACGTATATCATTAGCGTACGAACTATTTTGATCCCCCCCCCCCCTCAATAAAAAAACAGCCTTCCAATCTTCTATCTATCTACTATTCTATCTACTATATAATCAATCAGTCTATCTACTATTTTTACCTCGAGTGGGGCTACGGAACGTGGAGTGGTCTCTACCTAGAAAAATATCGGTACTGGCTCTAAGGTGCTGTATGTCTTCGTACGCAGCAATAAGTATAGGCAGTATGGATCTCTCTTCGTCCTCTTCATTACTGAAGGTCGTGTCCTTGAAAGGTGTCCGTTGCCTCTCTTATGATGTTATTCCATTGTGCACGGTCTTCAGCCTCTCGCAGGGCAGCTGCAATTAACAGTCCCGTTACGGCGGCTACTTAGTCCGACGATCGATTAGGCAATCGTCCGCGTGGTCTTTTCCCTTCTATCTTGTCTACAACCATTAGTTTGTCCAGATTGTCGCAGTATGTATAATATATATTTAATTCCTCTGCAGTAAGATGGTGGAATAAGGTCATCACCCATTTCGATATCGCCCATATCGATCGGATATCTATATATGTTTTTTTTATACAACTTAGAATGTCAAACAAGCTGACGACCCACCTGATGGAAAGTGGTAACCGTCGCCTATAGACACGAGCAGTACCATGGACATAACAGAGTATACTGTTTCGCCCATGATACCCCCCCATGCGAATATGGTAAAAGTCTATTATCTAAATATGATTTTTTGGATAACAGACTTTAAACGTATTCGTTATTGGACCAAGTATATAGATATTGTAACTAAAATATATAAATATATAATATTACCCACGCCTACTCAGCAAGTTCCCTACCAAATATCACTTTCATACTCACAAAGTGCATTCCGTGATTTTTGTGTGTCGTGCCCACGACAATGCAGATGCGGTCTAATTACAGTACTGTTGTGAGTAGTGGTCGGCGCGTAGTCGAAGTTCGACCATAACGTATATAGTAATAAATGAATGTGTTACGGTTGCGTTTGACGTTCAGTAAGACTATAGACGAGTAATATTAAAGGCGAACAATTATAATTATACTAACCTACTATCTATCTATCCTATTTAAGAGCTGCTCTCTTGTCGGTGGAGCTCTTGCCGCTCACTACGATTTTCAGCGAGTCTCTTCACCTCTTGATACGACACGACACCAACTCCTTCCTTGATCTGCCTCATGTAACTATGTCTCGGTCTCCCTCTCCCCCTCCTTCCTTCTTTCTATCTTACCTTCTATTATAATGTTCATAAGTTCGTCGTGTCGTATCAAGTGTCCCAACATTTTTCCCCTTCTGTCCTCAATAGTTCTTATAATTTGTCTTTTTCCTTAACTCTAAGCAGGAGCTCCTCATTGCTAATTCGATTCCTTCAGCTAATTTTCTCCATTCTTCTCCAGCACCACATTTCGAAGGCTCTAAGTTTAACCATTTCCTTTTGAGTTAATGTTTAACCTATTAGTATAAATATAATCTTATAATAATAGAAGATTTTTTTGTAACAGATAAATTCAAAAGCTACTCAATCCATTTCAAAAGTCCTTCCACCTATGGCAAGCTACATTACGAGCTAGTAACATGAGTTTTATATAATTTTCCAAAATTCCACCTACCCGTGCGAAGCGGGGCCGCGTCGCTAGTAAGGGATAAACACAAAAAATACTCGAGCGATTTTAAGAAATCTTTCATCCACAGAAAGCTACATTGTGAGCGAGTAACATGGGATTTTTATTTTTTCTCTACCCGTGTGAGGCCGGGCCGCGTCGCTAGTTCATGATAATTTCAACAGAACTGTGTTACCTTTTTATTAAGTTCAATAGAGATAGGATAAAAGAATCCTTCAAAACTCAGTAACAATACAAATAGCATAAAAAGAGTATACGAGTCCTGCGGCGGCGGCGCGGGCGCAGGTACCGGCCCGACCTTCGGGTTCAACGGCCCCGCCGCCCTAAATATAATGGCGGATGTGTGTACGAGCGGGGTTCGCCGCCTGCGCCCGCCGCGAGGGTTGTGTGTTTGACATGCGATCAAGTCGGCTCGACTTTGTACAGAAGTCGTCAGCTTTAGTTATAACTCTCGCTAGAGGCGCGAGGATTGTTAGAAATGTGGATTAGTAGCCCCTTTGCAAGCAATGTATTCTGTCAGGTCGACTTCCACGCGCTTCCCCGTGAAAAGCATAGTGGTTTTTCTTTTTTTTTTCGCCTCAATGGATTGATCTAACTTTATCTTCACCGGGGGGAGAGGGATTGTTAGTAATGGAAACTGAGAATCCCATTGCTAGCAATATACTCTACCAGGTCGACCTCCTCGCGGGTCTCCCTGGAAACTATCATGGTTAATTCCTGATGAATTTATCATGATGGGCTAACGGGCCTGTTTTCGTTCTCATTTATCACTTTTCACTGGTGCTTCGCCAGCGTATCCCGTTAGCGCAGGCAACCCCACCATACCATTTTCACCCATCAAAAAAAAACTTTATCTTCACCTAGTCGCCGGTCAGTATAGGGGGAAAGAGATAATAAGTAATGGGGTCTAACAATTGCTAACAATACACCATATCAGGTTGACCTCCACGCGTTTCCCTGTCGTAACCATCGTGTTTATTTCTTGTGGCATTCGTTACGATGGGCCAACAGATCTGCTTTCAACCTCACCTGTCATCAGCGCGGGCGGGGTTACTATTCCATTATCATCATTACATCGCAGTCCGGTACCGGTGCCGTGGGTGCCACAGTGTATACTGTGATGCCAACAGTGCTGTTCATGTTTATCTGTGACAGTTGTCACTTTCCATCAGTTCGTTTGCCATTTCAAAATAAAATTTAGCTCAACTTTCTAATTCTTGCTTCACGACGTTTAAAACCCTCGTGTGGAATGAAGGCTGATAAAAAAATGTTACACATATGTTGTACCCAAGGATTGTGCGTCGCCACGCCAGCTGGCGTCACAGGTGTGCACTGTCTACAACTTGCAAGCTATTCACTAAGCAATCCCAGTAATATAAATGTGAAAGACTGTACAGATATCTGGTTTTTTGTTACTTAAACGGGAGACCGGATTTCAATGAAAATTGGTACACGGGTCGATTATTGTTTGTACGATAAAGTTGGTAATCACGCGTACAGCCCGTCTGATGGTAAATGGTCGTTGTAGCCTATTGATGTCTACAACACCAGAAGTTTCATGTGCACCTTGCCAATCTAAGTTTTTTTTTGGTTTTTTTTTATATCACGAAGTTGGTAAACAAGCATACAGCCCCTCTGATGGTAAACGGTCAGTGTAGCCTATGGGCACTTGCAACACTAGGGGTGTTACGTGCGCGTTGCCCACCCTGAAGAAATCTTAATATACACTTTTTGAAGAACCTGATACTGTAGTCTGTAGGGAAAACCTCGGCAGACAGCTCATTCCACAGCCTGAGCGTTCGCGGGAGAAAATTCCTTTGAAACCGCACTGTACGCGACCAGCAATAGCCCACCTTAGTCGTCAGGAATAGCAACGAATGAAGGGTATCATGGGTGACACAGTATACTATGTAATGTCCACGTGCTTGTTCATGTCTATTACCGCTTTCCGTTAGGCAGGCCGTCAGCTTGTTTGCCATTCTAGATTGCATAAAAAATTAACAATTTACTTAACAAATAAGATTACATACTGGGTATATAGGCAGTATCGGTCCCAGGATAGAATAGGGCACCCTTTCCCGTAGGTGTCGTAACAGGCGACTAAGAGAGCTTTATGGTCGAGGTATGGGCAGCAGCGGTCCTCTTAAAACATCAAAAGTCAGTCTGTCATCGCCAACCTGCTTGCCAAGCGTGGTAGCTACTGGCAAAACCCCCTTTTATGGGAGAGGCTCAGCAGTGGACAGTTAACGGCTGATATAACAATGATGTATGCAGGCAAAGCCGCGGGAAACAGCTAGACAGACGCTTCGGTATGAACGTTACGAACACCGCACCCTATTTCAGGTATTCGTAAAAAAATGGACGCATATTATTTTACGAGAGCTCTCAAATATTTGAGCATAAATAAAAACTTCTCTGCCCCTCTTTTTGCTCCTCTCAGGTAAGCACTAGTTCTTTTTGCCTTCGCCACCGTTTATTCAAATATCGACCTTAAATTGTACTCGAAAAGGTCGATATCACGATAAACTTATACCTTGCTTGAACCGTAGCCTTTCAACGAATACCAGCTTTAGATCCAAGTCGACAGCTGGAAAGCTCATTGGAATTTGAACTCCATCTTATAAGAGATAAGGTAGCAATTTGTCCATTGGAGGGGGACTTATTTTTTTCACGTCACGTTTTGGGATACAGAAAATGGCTCGGCCTGTCCGCGTTCGAGTTTAAAGTTGGTATTTTTGTGAGTCGGGCGCTCGGAGAGCCTTTTGTTTCTACATGACTGAGTGAAAACCGTTCCAAAGAGGTCGGTATAGGTGTATTTTAGTTATGGCAAGTCGGATGAACGGGCGAGGGGAATTTTCAGTGACGGATACTGGCAGCTCCATTTTCAACATTGTACTCTTTAATGGGTGATAATGGAATTGTAACACCTCCTGCGTTATCGGTGAACGCTGACGGGGCTCCAGTGAGGGATGATAGATGAGGGTGAAAAGGCAGGCCAATTAGCCCATTGGGACGAATTCAAAGAATTAATCACAATAGTTTCTTGGAGGTCGAATTATTGTAATAAAGCAACCGATTTAGAATTCAAATGTTATGTACCACAGTTAAAGGAGAACTGACGGTAGGTAAAAGGTGGTATAGGTGAGGCACGGTCTCACCAATTGCCTGCTCCTTATGCAAGGGTATGCTGTGTTATTGTGTACCGGGCGACAAACATCCGTGGCCACAGCCCACGATATCCAGGCCCGACACAATTCTGAAAAGTTCCTTTCCTGTGTTGTTCCGACCGGGTATCGAACCTGGGACCTTATTTACGCAAAGCAAAGTGCCCATTACAGCGTTATGGAGGTCGACAAGTATATATGTATATAACTAGCGCCCCGCCCCGGCTTTGCACGGGTAGTAGAACATATGTTTTTATTTTTTGTATCCATTTGTTGCGTCGAGTTTGAATTAGATGAGTATAGTAAGTTATCCTTAAAAGATAGACATACGCCATCGCGGATTTTTTTGTAGAGCTATAAAACAGAAATAGTCTGGAAAGTGATATATTCGGTGATATATCTCAAACGTATTTGGTACCGTTTTCGATGAAAGCTCTCAGTTGACTCGATTTCTTCCGACATCTTAAAGATTTATCGTCATATTTCAACAAATTAAAACAAAAAAAATATTAAACTATATATATAAATCTTCCTCTTAATTCACTCTGTTGATAAAACTACATTAACGTTGCGTGGTTTAAAAGATCTGAGCGTACAGACAGATTTAATATGTTCTAATTGTTAAGCCATCACATCGTGTAAAATCTATGTGTATACTTGAATCGTGCTATATGTATCGAATCAGAATAAATAAATAAATTGTTCATTGAAGTTTAAATAAATAACATATACTTGCTTAATATGTTTATTACTGTAATGTATGCAAGATTGTGGAAAACATGTAATTCATTGTAAAATGTCGCGTAAATTGCGTACGTGGTTGGATCCGACACAATGGCTTCCCGCGATGCACCGCGGCGCACCGGCGCGGCGAGGACACCGCCGAGCGTGCGAACATTATTTGCCGTGCACAATACACACACACACACACACACACACACACACACACACACACACACACACACACACACACACACACACACACGCACACACACACACGCACACACGCACACACGCACACACGCACACACGCACACACGCACACACGCACACACGCACACACACACACACACAACACGCAGTGCGGTATGACTGATTGCATTCTGATTGCATGGCATGAGCAGTACCATGGATATAACAGAGTATACTGTTTCGCCCATGATACCACCCCATGCGTTGCCATTCCTGAGGACTCAGGTGTTATTCCTCTGTACCCTGTAAATTCACTGCCATATCCCACCCTTCAAACCGAAACACAGCCATGCAAACACAACTGCTTCACGGTAGAAACACGAATAGGACAGAGGTTGCGTCGAATGGGACAAGCAATCGACATTTGTACAGTCTCCCTCTGGTAAAAATGAGTAAGATTGGTAGTGAATGTATAGATAAGTAAATATCAGTATTTACTTCTTATATCTGATTCGTCCGTGATACCAGGTCAGTGACCCTCGAGGGTCTCACAAACGCGGTAGCAATTTTTAATCGCAAATAAGTGTTGGCACACACTTGGCTGATAAATATATCTCTCCTACCTTGACTGTACGTAAACAAAACTATACGACTTCCTCGTTCTCTTAACAATAACTGTCCTGCAATAACCTTAACTGACTTCGCTTAACTGAAATATAATATTCTCCTTGTTGTGACGGCGTAGGAATACACTCAGGTCGATTTTGAAGTACAGGCAATCCTCGTGCTTACGGCATGTTTTTTTAATAGGTGATACTGGTGTGGTAACACCGCCTGCGTTATCGGTATACACTGGCGGGGCACCAGTGACGGGTGATAGGTGAGGATGAAACAGGTCAGTTAGCCCATCGTGACGAATTCAACAAGAATTGTTCACGATGGTTTCCAGGGGGAACCACGTGGAGGTCGACCTGATAGGGGCATATTACTAGCAACGGAGTTGTCAAACTCCATTGCTAACAATCCCTTTCCCCCTATAGTGATTGGTTAGGTCGTTAAGGCGTCAATAGGCAACAAACACACTCACTTTCATATTTATAACATTAGTGTGGAAAGGGATTGTTAGCAATGAAGTTTGACAGCACCATTGCTAGCAATATGCCTTATTAGGTCGACCTCCACGTGGTTCCCCCTGGAAACCATCGTGAACAATTCTTGTTGAATTCGTCACGATGGGCTAACTGACCTGCTTCATGCTCACCTATTATTCTTCACTGGTGCCCCGCCGGTGTATACCGATAGTGGGTGGGATTACCATTCCATTATCACCCATTAAAAAAAACATTATTGTGGGTATATAAATAAGAATAATATTTATTTAATCAGACTACATAAGGTCCATGTTGCTAGTTATAAATTGACTTAACCTATGTTAGCAAATGAGCGATCGTGACGCTCTTGCATTGATAACCTGTCCCACCCAATATTTTAGGATGGGACAGTCCATTTTACCGGCAGTTGTCTTCAGGACACTGTTTGAGCTAACACGCACCCTACCCAACAGCGAAACAATTCGTTTGCGCCGTATTGCGTGAAAATCATCGGTACGCTCTCGTGCAAACATGTGTGACGCACTACAGCGACGGGGCAGCTCATCGGTATATGATCATCGTTGGGCGCGCTGGGTTACCTTACAGAATGACTGGTTTCGTAGCGCGTGCGCGCGGCGACCTCGCGACCGCTTCCGCGCCGAACGAAACCAGGAAGTGATGAATTATTTCTGTATATCTCAGCAGTGTTTGCCGTAATCGCTGGCGCGGACATCATCACGCTCAAATGATCTAAGTGGTAGTTTGCAAATTTTTTTTTATTGACATAAATGCCATGGTAACCCCGCCTGCGCTAACGGTGTACGCTGGCAGAGCACCAGTGAGGGATGACAGGCGAGTGTTAACTCAGAAAATTACTCACAAAGGGGCGAAAAGAGATTTTTTTGCAACATTGAATGGCAAACAAGCTGACGGTCCATCTGATGGAAAGTGGTAATCGTCGCCTATAGACATGAACAGTACGATGGACATAACAGAGTGTACTGTTTCGTCCATGATACCCCCCAGGCGTTGCCATTCCTGAAGGCTCAGGTGTTTTTTTTTTGATGGGTGAAAATGGTATGGTAATCCCGCCTGCACTAACGGGATACGCTGGCGGAGCACCAGTGAAGGGTGATCGATGAGAATGAAAACAGGCCAGTTAGCCCATCATGATGAATGCCCATCAGGATTTAACCATGATAGTTACCAGGGAGAACCGCGAGGAGGTCGACCTGGTTGAGTATATTGCTAGCAATGAGATTCTCAGTCTCCATTACTAACAATCTCTTTACCCCCGAATGCTCAGGTGTTATGCTTTTGTACCCTGTAAATTCACTGCCATATTCCATTAGATATGATTGTTGGTGACGGGGTTAGCGGACCTGTTGCTAGCCAAATATCCTGTGAAGTCGACCATACAGTTCCGCGTACAAACCGTAGTGATTATTTCTCGTTGACTTCGTCACGACCGACCAATTAACCTGGTTTTATGCGCATTAAGCACCCCTCGCTGGTGCCTCGCGTGCGTACCACTGATAGCGCGGCCGGGCCACCGGTGTGTTTTCACCACAAATACCTATACACATTGATAAAAGAGGAGATGATGATGGGAGTCGGTTTTTACGGAGTGAAATCATACCATGCTTACTTCTACATCTATCTACACTAACATTACAAAGAGGAAAGATTTGTATTTTTGTGTGTATGCATGTTTGTAATGAATAAACTCAAAAACTACTTTGCCGATTTCAAAAATTCTCTCACCATTAGAAAGCTACATTCACCCCGAGTAACATAGGCTGTATTTATTGCTGGAAAAGATTAGGGATCCTTACTTAAACTTTAGTAACGTAACTCAATTTAACCTACCCTCCAAAAATAAGCGTAATATTGTCTGGTATACAAATTGGGAATCTGTAATTGGCTAATGTATGGTGTAAATAGAATATTTTTAATTATTCTAGATATAAGCTGTTGAATACAGATGTAATATTAAAATAAAAAAATATCTGCGCGACCAATCTGTAGGTAATAACCTTTCAGATAAAAAAGGAATTATCTAAATCGGTTTACAATTGACGGAGTTATGAGGTGACGAACATAAAAACATACATTCGTATTGAGAATTTCCTTGTTTTTGAAGTCGGTTGGAAATAACATAACACCTGTTACAGTATGCAGAGTCGGGCAGAAATAATAGCCGCATTCCTCTCGTAAAAATACTAGCAGCCACCTCTCAGCGAGCCGCATTAATCTCGGCTCCTTAAAATTTCACTGCGGCCCATTGGCACGTACCGTAATATATAAGGGGTGGACGCCCCCCCCCCCCCCCTACACACCACCCCCTGAATAATAGTAAACAAGGGGCCGCCTGAATAAACTATTCGAAGTTTGAGTTCAGAGGATAGATAGATAGATAGATAGATAAACACTTTATTTGAGCCATTTAACACACGTAAATTAATAAATAAAATGAAACAATTTGATTATTTACATTTTTTCAAATATAAAACAACATATAAAACAAAAAAATTAATATTGGAGATATGTTTTCAGCAAGTGTGTCGCAGTGACCCAAAAAGGCTACAGCTCAGTGATACCTTTGCTTAAAAGCAAAGCACTGATTTTCAGCTGCAACCTGAAGTAAGGCTACACGGACGCGTGCAACAAACCCAGAGTGTTACCAATTTAACCTTTTATTTTGACCTGTGTAACCAATTTAATAGCAAAAGGTAAAATTATATTATATAGATACATACTTATATAGATGATGCATAAATAATATATTTCATTAATTAATTAAACATAATTTTTAACATATACAAATAATAATTCACCACAGTAATTATGTTAAAAGCAGTCGCTACCAGGCAACTAATCCAAATGTTTGCTTATTTAATAAATGTTGCTTTATCAACTTTTTAAAAATTGATTTGGATGCAGCTAGTCTCATTGGAGGGGGTATGCTATTCCAGCATTTAGTCGCCTGGTGGCGAAAACATCCGGTAAAAGCGACTGTCCTATGGTTATGAACCGCCAACGGGGGCCGCGTTGATCGAGACACATTACATCCATAATAATTGTTGAAAGTCGGAAATTTGAGTTTTTTATATAGATATTCAGGGGATTTAAATTTCACAAGATCAAACATAAGTACAGCAAGATGCAATCGTCTACGTGAGTCCATGTTCAACATAGATGCTTCATTCAAATATGGTGTAATGTGACTACGAGGTGAAACAACAAAGCAAAAGCGACAGCACGCATTCTGAATCCTCTGTATCATTCGACGAGATGAAGAAAGGAGACGAGGCCCGTAGACCAGATCACCATAATTTAATCTGGATAATACAAGAGATTCACAGAGTGTAATTCGTGATCTTTCTGACAACAAATTTCGTATCTTGTATAATATTTTAAGTCGATAAAAGCAATTCCGGACCAAACCCAACACATGGTTTTCAAAACGTAAATTACTGTCAAAAAGCACACCAAGGTTCTTTGCCTCGCAAACATGTTCAATATTTGTATCACCGATCTTTACAACTAGATTATTATTCGATGCCTTCTCAATTTGATTTTTCGAGCCAATTACCATATATTTTGATTTTAAAGGATTAAGAACAAGAGCATTATTATTAGACCATGCAGCGATGCGATCTAAATCTTCATTCATTTTCTGAACGGCATTAGATATCCCAATTTGACTTCTAGATATATACAGTTGTACATCGTCCGCATAACAATGATAGTTACAGTTCTTAATAACATTAGGGAGGTCGGCACTGTATATAATAAATAGAAGTGGGCCCAGTATAGATCCTTGAGGAACTCCACGCTTCACCAACCTGGGGGAAGATATCATACAAGTACCATCATCCTTCAGCAATTTAACCGCCTGAAATCGCTCTCCTAAATAACTCTTAAACCAATTAATCGAGTGATGATTAAACCCATAATATGACAATTTAGAGAGTAATAATGAAATATTGAGACTATCAAATGCGCGGGAAAAATCAAGTAAAGTTAATATAGAGCCTTGACCATTATCTTGAGCAGCCAATATGTTGTCTGTCACATCAAGCAATGTTGTGACAGTGCCTCTGCCCTTTCGAAACCCCGACTGGAAAAGCGGCAGTATCTTGTTGACTTCAATGTATTTTAATAATTGAAAGTATATGGCTTTTTCCAAGATTTTAGATAAAAAAGACAATATACTAATAGGTCTCAGATCTTTAAATTCCTTTGGATGGTCAACTTTAGGAAGAGGAGTAATTAATGCCTTTTTCTACTGATGAGGAACCACACCTGTTACAATTGATTTGTTAATTATATCAGTAATAATAGAGAGAGTATGTGGTAGGGTAAGCAAAACCATGTCTCGACTAATACCATCAGTCCCAATTGCGTTTGATTGTATGGACAAAATATACTTGGCAACATCATTTGAACTGATAGGTTCCAATCTAAAACTAGGCGTCGTTGTATTAAACCGATGAAATTCAAAATAGGTTAGCTGTGAAATAGGGACTGTTTCAGGTCCGGGCACTTTTAGAAAATATTTATTAATACTATTAGGGTCGTTAAAGCTGTCAGGAAGATAATCACTTTTACAAGGATCTATTAATATTCTATCCCTCAAATTCTTCCAAAACACTTTACTATTACTCGTATTAGAGTTAATATAATGATTATAATAGGCTTTCTTCTCAGCAGCAATACTCATAGACACTGTATTTTTGAGGTCTTTATAATATTTTTTGTCCCTCTCTAATTTAGACTTACGATATTTATTATGTGCTTTGTTGCGTAAGTCAATCATGCACTTAATTGTATCAGTTATCCAAGGAAGTGACTGATGACGTTTGAATTTTCTCGTCATTATTGGAGCATGCCTGTCGAAAAGGGACATAATAAGCGTATTAAATCTATCGACCATATCATCAACCGTGCTCATACACGAAACAGATGCCCAATCATGTGTAAGAAGGTCCTCATTAAATTTATTTATGTCTATATTTTTTATGGGTCTATATGTCACGGATCTAGGTGGAATTTTAGATTTCCTTAATGTGAGAGTAACATTTATCATCGCATGACCAAGTGAACCAGGATTTGTGAGGTTGTGGGCTTTTTTTAATGGGTGAAAATGAAATAGTGATCCCGCCTGTGCTATCGGTATACGCTGGCGGGGCACCAGTGAAGGATGATAGGTGATGATGAAGCAGGTCAGAAAAATCTCAACTTGGATTGTGACAGAATCGGTTAGTTTGGTCTAAAAATTGAATTACTGAACTAATTATATACATTATATATTTGTAAATGTATGACTGTTGTAATCGAATGAAAAGTAATGGCATGGCATGTGTAAATTCACAATAATCATTTTAATAATTATAAAAAATTTTGTAATTTAATTTTACCAGAGGGAGGCTTTGTACAAAAGTCTCCCTCTGGTAAGTACAGTTGTGTTTGCATGACTGTGTTTCGGTTTGAAGGGTGGGATATGGCAGTGAATTTACACGGTACAGAGGAATAACACCTGAGTCCTCAGGAATGGCAACGCATGAGGTGTATCGTGGGCGAAACAGTATACTCTGTTAAGTCCACGGTACTGCTCATGTGTATAGGTGACGGTTACCACTTTCCATCAGGTGGGCCGTCAGCTTGTTTGCCATTCTAAGTTGTATAAAAAAATCAATGTAACTTATAATTAACAATTAGCAATAATAATACATGTAAAACTGTCGCATGCCAAGCTGGCTGAATGTTAAGGCTACACAAAAATGTATATATTATTTCAACTTACTACATTCATCGCAATAAATTTCATTCGCATTAATAAAGTCCGAATTGAGGACCTCCTTTTTGAAATAGGTTGAAAAAAAAAACACCTTTTGGTAGTGGTTTAAATGTATCACAATACAGCAGCCATATATCCAAGGCTGCCGCGAACAGATGGCGGCGCCGCGGACCGATTTGGTAATCACTATTTGCATGAACTTAATAAATTCTGCCTCTCGAATATAAAGTATTGAATTATTTTTAATCGACTTTAAAAAGGAGACTCTCTGTTTGTTTGTATTTTTTTTTAGTTTTGTTACCACATAACTACGTCGGTTGTACATAGATTTGGAATTTTTATATGAAAGGATATGCTTATTTATTTATTTATACTCTATTGTACATAAAAATTACATTAATATAATATATATTAAATAAAGCTGTACAGCAGGCGAGCATCACCCTGTAACAGTTCTCTTGCAGCGCACCCTGAGTGGTAAGGAGCGTTGATTACCAGCAGGCGGTGCGCGTACAGTGATAGGAGGGAACAGTATAGTTGTTACTATTAAGAAATAATAAATATGTTGATATATATACAAAGTAACTTATATAATTAAAATAAAAACACATACATATCTGTATATAACAATACATATACATATATACATAATCTTAACCCTTCTTTGCATAATGTTGGAAATTTCCATCATAACATTGAACGCCCAAAAATTATATAAAACACCAAGTTCACTTTAACTTGATCGTGTCTGGATACCTTTTTAATGTCCATTGCAGAAAAAAAAAACGTAGCTGTCAAATTTATTTTTTTTTTAACCATTTTTACTTTAATTTTGAACATGAATTATATCACCTTGATTTATTTCATCAATAAAAAAAAATCATGCAAAAAAGGGATAAAATATCTCTTCACATACTAAATACGTACATAGACATACTTACAGGTTGGTCCTATAGAAATTCTATCAAATCGGGTCACTAGTTTAGTTTTTAGAACAAAGTAACTTGTTTTATTATAATTGCCTCTCCTTGTTGAGCAAAATTTCCCTAAAAGTTCCTAACGCTAACTCGCGGAGGGGGGGGGGGGGGGAAGGAATTGTTAGCAATGGAGTTTGACAGCCCCATTGCTAGCAATGTACCTTATTAGGTTGACCTCCACGTGTTTCCCCCTGGAAACCATCGTGAATAATTCTTGTTGAATTCGTCACGATGGGCTGACTAAGAGGAGTATGAAATTGCGCGGAAGGAGGAGTATGAAATTGTGCGGACGGAGGAGTATGAAATTGCGCGGACGGAGGAGTATGAAATTGCGCGGACGGAGGAGTATGAAATTGTGCGGACGGAGGAGTATGAAATTGCGCGGACGGAGGAGTATGAAATTGCGCGGACGGAGGAGTATGAAATTTCGTACACTTATAATTTATATAGAGAAGTGCAGAATGATTTTTTTTCTTTAATTATGCATAACAAATACATTAATTAATAAAAAAACATTACACACACTACCATGTATTTGGCACACACACACACACACATGTATACTCCTTTGTCTATTGTTAAAGTGTGCGGTCGAATTGAGAATAGATTAATATTGTTCGCCTTTAATATTACTTGTCTATAGTTTTACTGAACGTCAAATGTAACCGTAATACATTTATTTATTACAATATATGTTATGGTCGAATTTAGACCATGGGGCGACCATTAGTAATAAATAAATAAAAACTGAAGTCGGTTTTTTGTGGATATCTTTATATAAGAAGTTGCTACAGTAGCTGCCAATGGTCTCATTTACCATTCCCCAAAGCGTACGTTGTGCGAGTCGCAACAAAGGCGGGCCTTGTAATAGTTGCGAGGAGGCGACCTTGCGCGGGGCCGGCCGCACCGCAGGCCTGCCGATAGGTGTATACACGTATGGTTGTTTGTTACTTAGTCGCATCAACGATTGCTCGTGCGGAATGTAAAGACTAGTAGACAGGATTTGCTACATTGATAGGTAATCTAATTTAATATTATATATAGGGGGGAAGGGTCTAACAGCCCTACTGTTAGTAATATAGGGTATACATCAGGTCGACCTCCACGTAGTTCCTTCTAGAAATAATCGTGCTTAATTATTGAATTTATTATTTTGGGGGGAAAGGGATTGTTAGTAATGGAGACTGAGAATCCCATTGCTAGCAATATAGCCAACCGGGTCGACCTCCTCGCGGTTCCCCCTGGAAACTATCATGGTTAATTCCTGATGAATTCATCATGATGATAGCCCATCTGCACTGCCTGTTTTCATTCTCATCTATTATCCTTCACTGGTGCTCCGCCAGCGTATCCCGTTAGCGCAAGCGGGGTTACCATACCATTTTCACACACCAAAAAAAAAAGAAATCTTATTTTTATTTATTTATTAATTAAAAATTAATTACAACATCATGACAGCAAAAGCCAAATGTTATAAACCTAGCGTGCTAACATACAAAATTATAATAAACGTATTTAACTCGACTCCAGATATTTGTGAGCCGCTTATGTAATAGGTAAATTGGTACAATTATTCCAATGTGCCTATTTATCTATTTTCAACTCCACCTGTTAGGGGATGTTAAGGGATTGTTAGTAATGGGGTCTAACTGACCCATTGCCAGCAATACACCCTATCAGGTCGCCCTCCACGCGGTTCTCCCTAGAAACCATCGTGGTTAATTCTAGCGGAATGTCCCGATGGGTTAACTGACCTGCTTTCATCATCACCTATCATCCCTCACTGATGCTCCGCCAGTGTATACCGATAGCGCAGGCGGGGTTACCATTCCATTATCACCCATTATAAAAAAACTCCACCTGTGATTCCTCACTGGTGCCTCAACGTATACCGATAGCGCAGGCGGGGTTATCATTCCGTTTTCACCTATAAAAAATAAACTAATAACAAGGAATCGGGAGGGGGGGGGGGGTAATTATTAGTAATAGAGATCTGACAGATCCGTCGTTAATAATACCCTATCAGGTCGACCTCCACGCGGTCCTCTCTGGAAACCATCTGGGCTAGATCTTTAATTAATTCGTCACTGTGGGTCAACTGACCTGCCATGTGATCCTTACCTGTCATCTCACACTGGTGCCCCGGCAGCGTTTGCCATTAGCGCGGGCGGGGTTACCATTCCATTATGATTTAATTACACTACCAGTATCGCAGGCGAAGTCACCATTTCGTCTTCACAAAAAAAAACCTGAATAACAGAGAGCGTACAAGTGCGCCGATTGCTCTGGGAAAGTGGGCCACGCCCAGACATCGAACGTGTCACCTTTGGGCACCACTTGGTATTGCGTCACCGCGACCGCTAGGCGGACCGGTTCCGACGGCAACCAACGGGACAAGGTTCGAAGCCGGCGCTGATTTAGGTTGTTGCGGTCGAAACGGGAATCGACCAGTAAGCGGCATCCAAAAGAAAGTTCTAGACCCGTCACAATTTTGCACGCCGTAAGATCGTGTTCCACGAAAAATCTGACTTCAACTGTAGCAAAACCAAAATATTTTGATTTAACAACTAAACTACAGAACCGATTTTGATAAAATTTCGATGGGATCAATCTCGTAAGTATATCTTAACAAATAAAAAAAAAAAACAATTTTCGGTCAATTTAAATCCATATCGGTTTACAACTGACAGAGTTTTTTTTTTTAATAGGTGATAATGCAATAGTAACCCCATCTGCTCTAACGGTATACACTGGCGGGACACCAGTGAGGGATGATAGGTAATACCACGAGAACTAACCACGATGGTTTCCAGGGGAAACCACGTGGAGGTCGAAGGGGTCCATATCCAAGAATCGAAATAAGAATTGCACTAATAATTATTTATTAAGAAAATTTATAAATAATAAAATATTAGGTACGGTATATATATTGGGGGTATGGTAATAAATTAAAAGGATTTATTATTATTATTATATGGATGCCAGCCACACCACGGAGGCGCTGTGCAAACGCCAGCCGTACACGACAACAATGGCCTCACAACACGAGTGTTACCAATCAGACCTTGAATCTCCTCCGACCTCGGAGCCTTTTCATTCAGCCAACATAAAACCACAAATGCAAAAACTATTGCAAACGATCAGTGCTTCTTTTTTGTGCACGTGTTTACGGTCAAGGCGTTCTATGAGTTAGGTGTACGAGTATTTACTTTGCCCATTAAAATCAATTGCCTTGCTTTTTTTTTATACAACTTAGAATGGCAAACAAGCCGACGGCCCACCTAATAGAAAGTGGTAACCGTCGCCTATATACATGAGCAGTACCATGGACATATCAGAGTATACTGTTTCGCCCATGATACCCCCCATGCGTTGCCATTCCTGAGGACTCAGGTGTTATTCCTCTGTACCCTTCAAACCGAAACACAGCCATGCAAACACAACTGCTTCACGGTTGAAACACGAATGGCACAGGGGTACCCAAGCAATCGACTTTTGTACAAAGTCTCTCTCTGGTGTCCCGCTTACTATTTACTCGTATACCTTTGTAGAAAACTCGACTGATAGTTTGTATGGTTGTGTTTCGGTTTGAAGGGTGGAATACGGCAGTGAAAAATTTTAAAATACGGAGGCATAACGTCAGGACGAGGGTAAAGGAACTGTTAGTAATCTGGACCTGAAAACCCTAGTGACGAATTAACAAAAATGGTTTCCAGGGGGTACTGCGAAGATTCTGACCAAAAAGGGTATATTGCTACCAATGGGACTTTTAGACCCCATTACCAACAATCCCTTCCCCCTCCAATAGTTATCTGTTTGGCTAGGCAAATGTTTTGAAATCTGCCGCTCATTGGGCACGTTACAGAGAGAGGGGGGGGGGGGGGGCGTTAGTAACGAGGACTGGTTACTTACGTCATCATTAAAAATATAAGATATCAGGTCGACCTATACGAGGTTTCCACCCAGAAACCATCGTGGTTAATTCATATTAAATTTATCACAATAGGCGAATTAACCCGGTTTTAATCCTTGCCTATCATTCCTCACTGGTGCCCTGCCAGCGTATACCGATAGTGCGGGTGGGGTTACCATTCTCTTCTCACTTCCTCTACATTCATCAATTTGTTTATATATACTAACGGGTTAAGAGTACTTTTAACTTGCCTTTTTTGTCACTTATTTGGTCGACATACGTCAATCTGAGGTAGCACCTTCTGACATCTCTACTCATTCGTGCTAGATAAAGTTCTTCTGGTTACTTTCTTGTTTTTTTTTTTTATTAAGATGCATATTAAACAGTCATGAGACACAGAGGGGGCGTGATCAGTGCGCGAGGGGCAGGGGGAAACCACATCGCAAGTATTACTACTTGTACGGCGTCAGCGCTGTACCGCGGTTGCCCTTCACCTGTCTGACCGCGCGGAACCAAGTGACACAGTTTGTTTGCGACCTCGGCCCTCGTCACCCGTTGTCGGTCTACGGGTTCGAGCCCCGAAAGAAATGTCACGGCCTCCATGATGGTCGGATGTTGAGGGCTTTGTCTATTTTAATGTTGGTACACTTGATATGACACGACGACCTTATAATAGTAAGTAGGATAGAAGGAAGGAGGAAAAGGTATTATGCGCATGTCTCCACAAAGCACTTTTAGTTAACGATGCCCTTCTGTCTTGTTTGTTTCCGTAAAATTGGCTCACTGATCCATATTTGTAAACACTGTGTCTTGGCATTCCCTTATGGACTTCAGCAATACATGTTCGCCTAGTACGGGGTCCAACTCTGCACTAGGGGGGGAGGGATTGTTAGCAATGGAGTTTGACATCCCCATTGCTAGCAATATGCCCTATTAGGTCGATCTCCACGTGGTTTCCCCTGGAAACCATCGTGAACAATTCTTTTTGAATTCGCCACGATGAGCTAACTGACCTATGACTTCATCCTCACCTATCATCCTTCACTGGTGCTCCGCCGGTGTTTACCGTTAGCGCGGGTGGGGTTACCATTCCATTATCACCCATTAAAAAAAAACCCGCACCAGGTGAACATGTATTGCAGGAATATGGTTAAAATAAAAAAAAAGTCCCTCCCACCTCAAGTATTGCATTCATGGTTATGAGCAACAGCAATTATGATGTCTGTCAAAATTAACTTGAGTTTTGCAACGTTTTGTGGGATGAAGTCAATCAACAGACCCGTGCGAATGGTAGCTACACATCGTCTGTGTGCGTGCGTGCGTGCATGCGTGGGTGCATACGTGTGTGTGTGTGTGTGTGTGTTGATTATTGCGTAAAACGCTACTAATTGACAATGCTGAATCATGCGCACTGTTCCGTCGTGCAGGTAAATGTCTGCATTTATTTCTGCCGTAAAGCAGTTGTGTTTACATGGCTGTTACGATTTGAAGGGAAGGTTCATGAATACTTATGAATTGGTAAACAAGCCAGCGGTCTTCTTCTTTATCTCTTTTTTTTTATACCACTGAGGTGGCAAACAAGCATACGGCACACCTGATGGTAAGTGGTTATCGTAGCCTATGAACACCTGCAATACCAGAGGTATTACGCGCGCGTTGCCGACCCTGAAGAAACCTCTTTACCCTCCCTTTTGAAGAACCTCATGCTGTAATCTCTCTTTATCTTTTATATCTCTTTTTTCGCGTATATATCTATATCTGTTATTTGTGTGCTGTAAGTAATGCAAATAAATTACTTATCTATCTATCTATCTATTTAGTTGGGGAAAATGGTTAGTATTCGTGGATAGAACACTCCATCAAAGGATGCGGATGATTTCACCCGGTCTGTCTTGCATACGCGTGTCTTGTACTACGTTGATGGGATGGTCGGATGTTCTCGTCTCGTCCATACGCAGCGCAGCGTGACAACTGAAGAATGTCCAACACTAGTTATTTCATACTTTCGTATTATTATTTTTTTTTATCTGCACGCTATGAAACTTGTCTCGTCCAACCGGCCATTATGTTTAATACAGCCACACGCTGTAAAATGCATTTTTGTGTTTGGTTCTTTGTTGTATTAAATCTGGCATTAAAATTTTTAAATACCGAATATCAAGCTTCAACTTGATACAACGATAGTAACTCTATGTTCATGTATAAATTAAAAAATTGATGTACCTCGCCATTACATTATATTTATTTATAATTTATGATAATTTAAATATAATTTCCATTATTTATATTATATTATTATTCATGTTGTTAATATCTTTACTCATATAATGACATTTAATAATTTAATTCCATTTTAATGTTAACGCAAGGCATGCTGTGGTCGCCTATAAATGTAAGAACAGTTAGATCTAATCCACCAGTGTATTGTATTGAAATGTTTCGCTGTATGTTTTGTTGGGGATCCTATAAATAAATAAATAAAATCAATTTTTGGTTTAATATAAAAAAAGACAAATGTTTCCACTCACACAAGAGTGTACATAACTACACTTACTTACTTAATTAATTACTATACATAACTTAATTACTATACATAACTTAGTTGGACTAGCGTCGCGCGAGGCCTTTGCTTTTGGGAATATTGAGCCTTGGGTATGTATAGTGAATTCGACTAGTTAATCAATGAATGAGTATACTTAATTTGCATCATACTATAGGCCTTTGGAATTGTTTTAAGTCGGTCGCTGCTTTTTTCTCAAACATGCTTGGAAATGTGAGCATTATTTTGACAATCTTCTTCGAGATAAATCAAAATTGCCGTACTGGCCAGATACATGCGGGCAGCGGCCGGCAAAAGTTGTATGAAAATCCATATCTGTCGTGTTTTGCGGCCAGATAAATTACTATGTAAACTAATATCTGTCCTGTAATTTAAAAATGGAATGACCTTTTACTTCGAAACATGGCTACCAAGGAGGTAACTAATATAAGGTTTTATTTAAATTTCGAACTGGCTTGCAAATAGAAAGCTGTTTATTGAAAAAAAAAAAAACAAGGGAACATTATGGCGCGTGTAAAATTATTATTGTTCTTTATTCGTCATTGAATTTAAAAAGTAAAATTGTGTTTTTGATTTCCGCGCATTGTTTGAGAAAAGTACTATACAAGCCTTGGCCACAACTAGACATTGATGGACTCACGTATGTGTGCCTCGGCTACACCTCGGCCCACATTTGTACGTTCGTCCATCAATGCCTCAGTTACTGGCCGCTGCAGTAATGTACTATTATAATATATAATCATATAGTGTAACAATACATACCAGGTAGTCTCCCATTAGGGTGGGCAGATACAATGCAAGTTCATTAGTACTAATGTGATATTATTTGTTAATGACAATTACAATTGCTAATTGAAGTATTAGTTAGTAATTGACGTTTTAAAGAAATCAGTAATTGTCATTAACAGCCCCTGATGATTCATTTACTGACCTTGGTGGGGAGTTTTGTTAAGTCTATACTGAGCAGTTCGTTACTGAGCATTAAAGAGGTCACATTGTGGCAGTGAGTTGCATAAAACAACAAATGTATGGGACATTAGGGTAAGTGACACTGAATGTCTTTTTTTATTTCTAATTCTTTTTTGGTGGTAGATAATTGTCTTTACTTGACACTAGGTGGCGTATGATTTCAAAATGTTGTACAAAATATTGGTGATGGTATTTTATTACAGTACATGCGAACAAAGTCGCTGGCGCAGCTTGTTATGTTACAATATTTTCAATCCCGTGGGACAGTTATGGTGATATTTTGTCCCATTTACTTCCTTCTATCTCGAGCGTAAACATGAAACCGGTTGGAAGTAGGTACTAGGCGACCATAAATTATAAGCGAGCATATATAACAGCTGGCTCTAGTTGGTTTACAAACACGCGTGACGTCACCGCGCAAGCGCGCCGCACGTGAATCCGCGCACGTGCGGGCGGGGGGCGTGTCGGCGTTCGGCGCACGTCGGCTCCCCTCGTGCGGGATCGACTCACGCACTAGGGTGACCCGGCGTTGACAAATCAACTCTCCCGTTCTAGCCAAACTGATTAGAAAGGGAAGTGTGGGCCTAATCGTGCAAGCAACTTAAAAAATACGTCACTAATTTTATATAGTTAAAAGGGTCTTTGACTTGATTTATTTATGAACATACAACGCGATAAGTGTTCTAAGAGAAAAATATATGAACGCCAAGTTTGTTTACTACGTTCTATGTAGTTGTTAGCCTGCAATATGCGTCAGATCTTGCCATGTTTATTCGAAATACATACGTACACACTTGTTTGTATACCAAATTATGTAATATATTAGTACAAAGAATAGAAATTAGATATAAGCTTCATATTTTGACCAAAGAAACGAAGACGCAACATTTCAACTTCCTTTTTTATCAAAGAAAATACTGCTTGTATCCCTGTCTCATGTATTTCTGTGACGTGTGAGCGAGACGTACGTACATAAATATATTATCAGACCACAACTGCGCAGAACAGTATAGATTTATGATTTTCAACCTAACTGCTATTAAAATAAGACCTAGCTCTATCATTAATCATGTTTGAATTGTAAAAATATTTCCTATAACAAAGAGTTTTATCACAAAGAATTTTAGGTCGAAATTATTCTGAATAAAAAAACGAATGGACCATTGTGAATGTGGCCGATGGGTTGCCTTGCTAGATGATTTTCTGCTTTAATGTTAGCATGTAAAGTGTTATTTTGTTTGTCCATATACTTCTTTAGACACCATTGACATCCAAAACCGCGGGGGTCGACGAACTCTAAACCCACCCCTGCGTGGGGAAGTTTTGAATTATTCCTCTGAGATTGTGTTTTTCTGCCTGACACTTCTAGATATATATTATATATATAGATAGATAGTTTGTTACAATAAAACTCGATGTAAAGGTCGCCAAGTTTCGTTGACATTATCACAGCAACAAGAGTTACATTGACATTGGCATCTGAAGGTATCACAATAGTAACAATAGGATTGTCAATGCCCATTACTACCAACCCCCCCCCCCCCCCCCCAATCATGAATACATTTCGATGGGCAAAAGGGTTGGGATATAGCCTGTAAATTCACGCTATATCCCAACCCTTTAAACCGAAACACAGCCATGCAAACACAACTGCTTCACGGTTGAAACACGAATGGGACAGAGGTACCCAACCAATCGACTTTTGTACAAAGTCTCCCTCTGGTATACTTCGATCAATACTGTGTTGGCAAGTTTCTAATCTTTGATTATCACACCATTTAACACGCGTGACTCTTCGATGCTTCCACCAGGGATCTTTTCGATTTTGGCATAACTGCAAAGAACAATGACAGATTACTTACAGACCATCTGATGATAAATGGTCACTGTAGCCTATGGACACCTGCAATAATAGGTGATCTGATGTGATCATCTAATTTAACTAACTGACGGAGTGGTGATGTTAACAAACATAAAAACAAAACAACTGGATCGAGAACAGTTTCAGTTCGGAGATAAAAATGTAATGGTTGATGGTAGGTGGAAGATGAAGGTTAGTTGGTCCATCGTGATGAATTCATTAAGTATTGGTGAGGCTGGTTTCAATGGGGGCTTTAGTCTAATTGCTGGCAAGCCCTTTGCCGCCCGGCGACACGGTATGTATGTTGCTATCAATGGAGACTTATTTTCCCATTACTAACAATCTTGTTTCACTCAACCGTAAAAAGAAACCAAAAAGGTGACTAAAAGAAAAATATTTTTACTCAGTTAATGAATATTTTGATCTAAAATGTTCATTAGCTTCAGTTAATTGACTTTTTTTTTTATACAACTTAGAATGGCAAACAAGCTGACGGCCCACTTGATGGAAAGTGGTAACCGTCGCCTATAGACTGTTATTTGTTATTTGTATAATGTATCTACACTTATATTATAAAGAGGAAAGATTTGTATTTTTGTGTGCATGCATGTCGTGTCGTATCAAGTGGTGAGGGGACTCGTTCAATATCGTAGTGAGTGGTAAGATCTCCAACGACAAGAGAGCAGCTCTTAAATAGGATAAATAGATAGTATGTTTGTAATGAATAAACTCAAAAGCTACTTTGCCGATTTTAAATATTCTTTCACCATTAGAAAGCTACATTCACCCTGAGTAACATATTTATTGCTAGAAAAGATTAGGAATCCTTACTAAAACTTTAGTAACGTAACTCGAGGTGTAAAAAATGCTATAAAATAGCTTTGGTCGCGTGTGCTGCGGAAACTATTGGTGATAGAACAAAAGTATGTTCTACAATATTGAAGAAAATATCAATAACTACAGAAAACTTCGCGATACTATACGTCCAACTATTATCGTTATGTCATAATAATCACTTTTTAAAATGTGAAAATGTCCACCCGTGCGAAGCGGGGACGGGCCGCTAGTCATTAATAAGTAAATATGTTGACATATATATGACGACTTAAGTAAATATATGACATTGGGTTTTGTTTTGTATACATAGCACAATTAAATGTATTATAGTATGGCAGACTCTGTTGTAAAGTGTGAACAGTATTTAAATATTGTGTACCATCCTTTTTACCTCGAGTGCATCAAGTGACGACCTCAAATGCATTGCAGGGAGTCAGTGGATGCAGGTGGTTCAGGACCGCGCCTTATGGCAGTTAATGGGAGAGGCCTATGTCCAGGAGTGGACGATGATGATCCTTTTTTTGCCACTTCAAACAAAATAAACATATTTGTATTTTTTATGGGTGATAATGGAATGGTAACCCCGTCCGCGCTATCGGTATACACTGGCGGGGCACCAGTGAGGGATGATAGGTGAGAATGAAATAGGTCAGTTGGCACATAGTGACGAATTAATGAAGAAAAAGATGGTTTCCACGGGGAACCGCGTGGAGGTCGACCTGATAGGATATATTATTGGCAACTTAAAATTGTGGCCGTTAGATCCCCAATAATAACATTTCCTTCCTCAAATCTGTATTTGTATTTGGACGCGGGAATCACGCGGGCGAAGCTGCGACATAAGGCTAGTATAGCGTATAGTCATTAGTTACAGGGAAATAGCAGGCGGATTTCCCAAGAGGCATCTAGATAGCGAAACTCATTTATAAAATCCTCCGCCACTTCCCACCACGGCGTTGCGTCACGCGACCTACTGCCTCCGATAATGGGCTATTGTAATATCAACCTTGATCGTATGGCTTAAGAGCGACAGTGGATCGCGCGTGCAGCAAGGCCGAGACCTCGTTAAGGTCTTTGTGGCTAAAACCTTCCGCGGTGCGCCACCTCGCGAGATGGCAACCAACGGCGGAGTACTTGATGCAAAACTTTAGTACTCCAGAAATTTTGCACCCATATTGTTGTACTCTGCAGGTTCCCCTCATCCGCGAGCCACTGAAACCATAGAGAAGTGACATAGGAATTAAAAAGGTTGCGTCCCACAAATAAACCAGTTGTTTTATTCTAAATATTAAAATATTGAACCGATTTTGATAAAATTTTTATGCGACCGCTGTGTAAGTATATCTTTTCAGGTGAGCAAATTCCAATTTTATTTATAAGTGACTAGCGGCCCGGCCCGGCTTCGCACGGGTGGACATTTTTACAACATTTTAAAAAGTGGTAATTGTGACATAACGCTAATAGTTGGACATATAGTTTTTTGTAGTTATTGATATTTTCTTCAATATTGTAGAACATACTTTTGTTCTATCACCAATAGTTTCCGCAGCGCACGCGACCAAAGATATTTTATAGCATTTTTTTACACCTCGAGTTACGTTACTAAAGTTTTAGTAAGGATCCCTAATCTTTTCTAGCAATAAATACAGCCTATGTTACTCAGGGTGAATGTAGCTTTCTAATGGTGAAAGAATTTTTGAAATAGGCACAGTAGTTTTTGAGTTTATTTATTATAAACATACAAACACACAAAAATACCAATCTTTCCTCTTTATAATATTAGTATAGATGTAGCTATAATGTGGCCAACATAAATAAAAACACAACCGAATTGATAACTTGCTTCTTTTTGAAGTCGGTTGAAAATGTGATTTCCGTCGTGAACACGCGCGCACACATCCAATAATGTACGAGATGGATCGCGGATATCTCGTGTTGATAACGATACGGTAGAACTATTTCGTTTAATTCCGTCATCGTTAGTATGTGTGCGACTGCCAACACACGATGATTGACTATTATTATTAGCAGAAGTTCTACAAATCTACGAATTGGTATCAGCTATTAACTGTCCACGGATGCACATAGCAAAACCCCCTTAAGAGGGATTAAGGGGGCTTTGCCAGTACTTTTTTTTTATACCACTGAGGTGGCAAACAAGCATACGGCCCACCTGATGGTAAGTGGTAGCCTATGAACACTTGCAATGCAACGCGCGCGTTGCCGACCCTGAAGAAACCTCTATACCCCCCTTTTTGAAGAACCACATGCTGTAGTCTCTTGGGAGAACCTCGGCAGGGAGCTCATTCCACAACCTAAGTGTTCGTGGGAGGAAACATCTCTGTAACCGCGCAGTACGCGATCAATAAGGCTGTAGGACATGAGGATGAACTCTCTGTCGATGGCGAGCCGTACGATGGTAGAAAGTGGCTGTGGGCATCATATTGAACAATTCCTCTGAGCACAATCCGTTGTACAAGCGGTAGAACACGCAGAGTGAGGCAAAATCTCTCCTATGACTTAAGGGTTTGATACCGCTTGTGAGCCTCGCTTAGAGGGCGGATTGGTAACCGCAGTTAGGCTTTGGTGATATTTTGTGTGGGAAATGTTGCTAGTATTAAGTTACCCTTAGTCGTCTCTTACGACACTTACGAAAAGGGAAGGGATGGCCCGTTGTATGCCGGGCCACACGGCATCGAATAGGCCACCTCGTCGTCCACGTTTGTTTTGGGATACGTTCCACTTCTAAATGAGGCATCTTTAGGCAAATTAATTTTATAATTAATTAAAAATAATCAGCATCCTAACTGTGAATGATTCACTTCTGGCCGTGTTGTTGTTTCACTTTCCGAAACTCAAACAAGTGGATTTTCTTAAAAAAAAGGGCATTTCAATAGCGACAAAATTGTGGTTATTTTGACTTAAAAACCAAAGTACTTGATCAATTTTGATGAAATCTCTACAGATTAACTGAAAGTATATCCTTTCAGTATTTTTAACTAAAAATTAGAAAATGCTTTTTCTTTTGAAAAGGCATTATCTAAATCGGTTGATATATAACGGAGTTATGAGGTAACAAACGTAAAAAGAATACAGTCTGGTTTAGGACCTCGTTCTTCGAAGACGAAGTTCTGAAATCAGAGTGCCTACCATGAAATGTTTTTCGAAATTTCGGTGCCGAACGAAATACAAGTTTATTGTTAAAATTACATAATACTTACCGTTTAAAAACAATAAAAATATTAAAATATTATTCCTTTGGACTTTTATGGTAGGATTTATGACGAACGAAATGTTAAGTTCCATTTACTGGGCCGATTTAGGTGTGAACGAAAACACGAAATAGAGTCCGAAACTTCGGATTTTTATTTCACGGTAGACCCCCAGATGTCGTTCGAACTGAAGTCACCTGAGAGCGCACTACACTCGGCGAACAAAGGCGAGGCGGCCGCGTGACGTCACCCGCCTTTGTTGTCACCCAAGCTCGCATGCGCGGTGACGTCACGACGTGAAGCCGTTTTATTGCGTTGCTCGCCGAGTGTTTTCCTCTAGGGCAGCTGCAACTACGTCTCGTGTTATGTACGCCATATTTCAGCGGGTTTCATGATTAGATGCTGCTTTGCAGTGTTGCCAGATTGTTTATGTTTTTGCGCTATCTTGGCTAAATATTTCTTTTTGTTAATAATCCTTAATGGTCGAGATTCGGGCAGCAATGTCCCCCTTAAGACATTCCTCTTAAAACCAATGCAACAACTAGAAATCATTTGAAAATCACTCGAATGATCCGAATGATTGCTCACTCGAAAGTCGCTCAACGCTACGTTTTACTAGCGATTTAAGAGATTGCTTTTAGCGATAGGGCCGCCTTTTGTATATGCACATTCTGTATAAATGCTCCTTGTATACATCTCTACTGTGCGCAATAGAGAGTTTATTTATATTATTATTTCTAAATTTGAAAGATGTTGCCGCGTTTAAATCATTGTACGTATGTTATCACATCATCATCGTATTAGCTGTTAACTGTCCCCTGGTGAACACGGCGTGGATGGCTTAATGGATTTGAATAATATTTAGTACACGGATAGGCTATGTTCTAACTTATCAAGACAGGCTTTCCTTACCTTTCATCACTCACTGGTGCCCCACCAGCGTGTACTAATAGCGCAGGCGGGGCTAAAATTCCATTATCACCCATTAAAAAAACTTATGATGATGATTTTATATGTATATATATTTTTTTAAATGGGTGACAATGTAATGGTAACCCCGCCTACGCTATCGGTATACACTGGCGGAGCACCAGTGAGGGATGATAGGTGAGGATGAAAGCAGGTCAGTTAGCCCATCGTGATGAATTCCACTAGAATTAATCACGATGGTTTTCAGGGGGAACCGCGTGTAGGTCGACCCGGTATATTGCTAGCTATGGGTCAGTTAGACTCCATTACTAACAATTCCTTCCCCCCTTATGTATATATAGTAATTCACACGAACAAAGCCGCGGGAAGCGGCTAATGCATAATATGAGTGAGGATATACTCGCAGAGTCTGAAATTTACATAATAGAACAACAAGAGCAAATGAAAGTTGGTAATTTGTATGTATGTCGAAGGTTGCGCAAGCGCAGCGCACGCAGCACGCACACGCCGCGCCGCGCCGCGCGTTATCTCACGCTGCGAGATAATGTGCGGCGCGCCGGTGATAAGTGCGCAGGAAACGGACTTTTAATGGGTGATAATGGAATGGTAACCCCGCCCGCACAATCGGTATACGCTGACGGGGCACCAGTGAAGAGTGGTAGGTGAGGATGAAGGCAGGTCAACTAGTCCAATGTGACAAATTTCCCCAAAAATAAACCAAGGTGGTTTCCAGGCAATAAATTTAATTTAATTTCAAAGGGAACCGCGTGGAGGTCGACCTGATAGGATATATTATTAGTAGTGGGGCTGTTAGATCTTTATTACAAACTTCTGCCAGTAAAGGACTAAGCCTGTTAGAGACCCGGGGCGGTAAAGCTGAATGAGGTCCCCAGTTCAAGGAGTCGATATAATTTTATAAGCTTTTAAGTCAGTTCACATTTGTATCACAATGACATTTAATTTATACATTTAACAAAATCGAAAATATATAGACCGCCATTTTTTTTCTTTTTTTATGGATATATGGTATACACTATCGGGCCACAAGTGTTGGATGATTGGTGAAGGTGAAGGGGCAGGTCAGTTAGCCCATCGTGAAGAATTTAACGATAAATTAGTCACGACGGTTTCCAGGGGGAACCGCGCGGAGGTCGACCTGATAAGGTATACCATATTGATAGCAATGGGGATTAGCCTCTCTATTACTAACAATCCTTCCCCCCCCCCCCCCCTATAGACCGCCATTGGAAGTGGACAGAATCCGTACTAGGATGCCCTGTGTTACGGTATTCTATGATTTTATATACGGTATTCGGTAATAATATATAAATAAAAATATAATATATAAAATAAAGTCTGGCTCCCACATTTATTAGGTTTTTTTTTGATGAGAATGAAAACAGGCCAGTTAGCCCATCATGATGAATTCATCAGGAATTAACCATGATAGTTTCCAGGGGGAATCGCGAGGAGATCGACCTGGTTGGGTATATTGCTAGCAATGGGATTCTCAGTCTCCATTACTAACAATCCCTTCCCCCCATTAATTAGGTTGTTGGCTATACAAAGAACAGATAAATAAACCGTATTATTAAAAGTAATTATAAAAGTCTGAAAATAATAATAATAACAATAAAATAAAAGGCGCAATATTCCAAAATCAGGTACATACATAATTCCAAGTACAAACATAATGTCCGCAATGTATGTACTCGTATACGTGTTTATGTTTATTTAGTTAAAATCTTGCCAACGAAATTTCTATTATCTAGACTTAAATAAACATATAGAATACTAGCGGCCCGTCCCGGCTTCGCACGGGTGGACATTGTTACAACGTTTTAAAAAGTGGCTATTGTGACATAACGATAACAGTTGGATATGTAGTGTCGCCAAGTTTTCTGTAGTTATTGATATTTCCTTCAATATTGTAGAAGAAACTTTTGTTCTATCACCAATAGTTTCCGCAGCGCACGCGACCAAAGATATTTTATAGCATTTTTTTTTACACCCGAGTTACGTTACTAGTTTTAGTAAGGATCCCTAATGTTTTCTAGCAATAAATATAGCCTATGTTACTTAGGGCGAACGTAGTTTTTGAGTTTATTCATTACAAACATACATACACACAAGAATACAACTCTTTCCTCTTTATAATGTTAGTGTAGATGTAGATGAATGTGTATGAGAAACATGGAGGTGTTTGGAAGCCCTCGGGACTAGAGGCCCGGAGCGGGCCGCCCCGTTGGCCCGCCACTGGTTTCAGCCCACAATACTGACCGATTGTGTTTATCGACCGCACATCGATAGCGAGGTAATGTTTTTGTGACGAGACATGGTGTTTGTTGCAGCGATGGCAGCAGCGCGGGCAGCCCCAAGGAGGCGTGCGTGGCGCAGTCACCGCCGCCGGCGCCGGCGCCCGCCAAGCGCGACGTGCGCCACCACCACCACCACCCCCACGACCAGCGCCGCATGAGCATAGGTACGTACGGACCGTCGCCAACAATATATACAACCCTGTTGACAACCTGCTGCTCTGCGAACTCGTTTGGAAATAGGATTTTGAAAAAGAACGTGGTTCTCTCAATTCGGTTGTATTTTTTTGTTACCTCATGTATATTGTTGATATAAAGGTACTTAAGAGGCTAAAACAACATTTTTTGGAATTTTCTCTGCCCATCTGTATGTTTGTTCCGCCATTACGCAAAAACTTCTGCACCAAATTAAATGCGGTTTACACAGCTGTATCCCTGAAGCTTTAACTTTAAATCTAGTGTATACAGGTGTAGATTTTCCATTTTTAAATGCACGCGAGCGAGTTTGCGGGCAAAGAGCTAGTTTAAGATAAAGAAACTAATGAATCGATCTATATTTAAACAATACATAGTGCACGATATTATAATGTAATCGGTGCCCATTGACGTCGGCAGGGGGCGGTGCAGGCGGCTCGCGCCGCGCCGAGCGCCGCGCCGCCGGCCCCTCCGAACGACGGAGATCAGGTACTAGCCCACGTCATACATTATTATTATTATAAATTGAAAGACAGGGCTTTTTTCAGACAGAAAAGCCTGCGACCTTTCCACGATCTTTTGTACTCGCCCCTTTTTTTATCGTCATACACAACCATTCGTGTGATATCTGATTAGGATAATGTGTCGCCATTACAAATGCCTAAAGAGATAACAAGGGAATGGTAACCCCGCCTGTGCTATCAGTGTGCGCTGACGGAGTGCCGGTGAGGAGTGATAAGAATTGAGGGGCTTCCATAGCATATCAGTTGAACCATCGTGATGAATTCCCTAGAAGTCAGTCATTGTGTTTTCACGGGAATCGAGTTGAAGATCTGACAGGATATAGTACTAATAATGGAGAAGCCCAGACCCCCCCCCCCCCCCCCCAGAAACCATCGTGGTCAATTCTTGATGTATTTGTTTGCTATAAGGCAATTGACCTGTTTATTCTTTACCTATCATCGCCCACTGTTACTGATAGTGCAGGCTGGGTGAACATTCCATTTACATCCCAATTAAAAAATGCCGTTGTTGAATGCTGCTCTTGCGATGTTTGTTAAATGCCCATTTTACGCCGAGCATGTATCTAATTAACGAGGAGTGAGACTACCGCCGTGTCTTGGATTTATTTGATTTGTTAATAGTGTTTTCCATCGTCGGAAGGTTAATCGGTCATTTAAGTTACAACACAAAAATGATTCATGTCCGTCACTTTTCACGCTTCAAAATCACGACTCTCGTATAAACAAAATATACATATATCCGTCACGCCTGTCTGCCGTTGGTGTAGGCAGAAACAATGGAACGCCAAATGCTCCGATTTAAAACAAACCTCTTTCGCTTCCTCCACATTCATCAATCTTTTTCACACACACTCGCCGGTTACGGGTACTTTTAATTTGGCCCTTCAGCATGTCGCTTGTTTGGTAGACATATGCCCGACTAGAGCGGCCCGTACCGACATCTCCATTCATTCGTGCTCGTTAAATGTCGTAATTCTTTCATCCATCATCAGGCGGGGCTACTGTTCTACTATCACACATTAAAAAAGCCGTACTGTACACTGCAAGTGAAATGCAACAAGTTAGGTATCGGAATCATTTCGCTTTCATTCCGCTCGGCGGCGGCATGCGCGCGCGCCGGCCGCCGCGCCGTGCTCGCCGGCTCTCGCGGGGTTACGCAACCGGCGAAAACGAGCGTAATGAGTTTGCAGGGAAAGTCCACTTCGCTCCGCTCTATACTGTTTCGGCTTATTTAACTAGGTTGGCTTTTGCCCGCGACTTGGTCCGCGTATAAGCAATAGCGTATGTCCTGTACCAGCCCAACTAAATAAACATGTAAACAAACGAATGATCAATTCGCCCAAAAGAATGTTTGCGGCAATGCATGTGCATTGTCTCTACACCATTATTGGTAGACGATCTGCGTCCCTGCTCTGCAGAGTGCTGGCCAGCCCTAACTGCGTCCTGGCCATTTTGGCAATTAGGTGTGCATTGTTTGGCGTTGCATGTTAAAAGACCAGAACTATAATTATAGTTGTAATAATTTGTAAAATATAAAAATATTGGATCCTGGTTACAATAATTAAAAAAAGAAAAAAATCTTTATAAAACAGTCTGCTGATGTCCAACAGTAGTTGAAATAAAAACCCATTGAATATTTTCATTAGTTTCTGATTAGTCGTGTAGGTCCCGGCATAGAATAGGTCACCTCTTCCTTTCCCGTGGGTGTAAGAGGCGACTAAGAGAGGACGAGGGATGGACAGCAGCGTCCTTCTTAAAACATCTCCAAAAGCCAAACTGCGATCGCCAACCTTCCTGCCAAGCGTGTCAACTACTGGCAAAACTCCCCTTATGGGAGAGGCTATGTTCGACGAGTCCACCTGATAGGGCAAATTGCTAGCCATGAGCCTGTTAGATCCCACTACTAACAATCTCTTTACCTCCAAATTATGGTGTTTTGCTTCCGTACCCTGTAAACTTTTGTACTTACCATATCGTACCCTTCGAACCGAAACACAGCCTTGTAAATATATCTGATTGACAGAAATACGAATGAAAAAGTTCAATTTATTATCACTTATCATTACAGTTTGAAAGTGACAGCTAAGCCGTTAATTCATTTGCTTTTTTTGTCTCGCTCTCTCTTAGCGTCGGAAAGTGAGCGTGAAAGAGACAGGTGATAGAGCTTGTGTGGGCGGCATGCACCAAGCGCCGACTGGCCAGATGTTGACCCATTTGCAACGGTGTTACAAATTGACAGAGTAGAAATTAGGTTGCATGCAGTGATAATTCGTACTGCCAATCGCTTGATCCTCGATCTAGGATATCATGTATTATGAGGGACCGGACGACAAATATCTGGGGGCACAGCAGCCCACAATAACACCCAGACTAGGGCCAATTCAGAAACGTTCATTTCCTAAATTAACCCGATCGGGAATCAAATCCCCGGGGCCTTATTTATGCCGAGCAGTGTGCCCCTGACTGCAGCACGAAGGTCTTCTTTTTGTGGGATAATAATGGAATGGGAGTTACCTTTCCATTCCTGCGGGAAGAACTGGAACGATATATACTGATGGGGCACTAATGAGGGATGAGAGGTGAGAATGAAAGCAGGTCAGGTCAGTTGGCCCATCGTAATGAATATACCTGGAATTCAGCACGATGATTTCCAGTAGTTGCCGTGCTTGGCAGGCGGGATGGCAACCGCAGTTAGGCTGGCGATGCTTTATGAGGGACGGTGCTGCCCATCCCTCCGCCATTTTGTTGAGTTGAATAGAATTGTTTTGTTTAATTTTCCTACCATTTTTTTTTAATGGGTGATAATGGAATGGTAACCCCACCCGCGCTATCGGTATACACCGGCGGGGCACCAGTGAAGGATGATAGGTGAGGATGAAGCAAGTCAGTTAGCCCATCGTGACGAATTCAATAAGAATTGTTCACGATGGTTTCCAGGGGGAACCACGTGGAGGTCGACCTAATAGGGTATAATGCTATCAGTAGGGGTGTCAATCTTCATTCCTAACAATCCCTTTCTCCCCATTTCCCTACCATTAGTATTAACGTATCAGTCAACGAGGTATTAGTATTATAATATTCAATTAGTATAGTAATTTGATGTCGATAGTGGACTAGAGCATGGCACGCCCCTCCACAATGCAAAAGAATTAAAAATGTGTGAGTATATATATTTGCAAGGTTTCCATCAGGGGATACAACCGTCCCCCAGCCGGGCCGCTGCTGGAGACCTCTCCCCTGAGCAAAAACAGGGCGCCGCCTTTGTATACGGGCGCACGCAGTGGAACAGTTGGAGGGGGGGGGGGGGCGTGCCCTGTTAACGTGGGCAATCTAGTGTTTATGTGAAGAGAAATAAAACACATTATTATTATTATTTATTGTTTTATATATTTGTCCCCATCGCGGTGGCGCCGTGCGAGCGTGACAGCTAACACTGTACGTTTCCTTTCCAGACATGCGCATGAGTCCCGGCGCGGGCGCCGGCCCGTCGGCGGAGCCGCCGCACATGAACCACGCTCCGCACCATCACCATCTGGTGAGTGCCTCCAGTTGCCGATTATTGACAGAAATTACAGCATTAAACGTGCATGATTATTCCATACTTCTTATCGCACCCTTCAAACTGTAACACAATCGTGCGAGCACAGCTGTTTGGTAGGATAAAAATATGTCAGAGGTAAGCAAATGTACAAAGGCGAGCTTAACTCTGATAGAGTTCTCTTCCAGCAACAGCCAAAGTGAAAAGGAGCATCAATATTGAGACGATTTTCAAACAAAAAGAACTAGTGTTTTTCAAAGTGTGGGTCGCGTCCCCTTGGGGGGTCCCCGAGCCTCTACAAAGGGGTCGTGGAAGGTCGCGAAGCAGTGAAAGATCAACAGTTCCTTAAATAAATCGATCAATCAATAATACATAATGAAGTGTCTATAACAGACATCGATTACATGTCTGTTTTAAATACTTTATTATGTATTATTTATTTTATTTTATCGATACCTAACTGTGAATATAAATACAACTGTACGGATTTCATAATTGTACTGTAATAAAATTCATACACATTCGAAACTGTGGAGGGTAGGGGGGTCGCAATATATTTATACATAATAAGGGGGTCGCGTCATGAAAAACATTGAAAAACATTTGATTTGAAAAACATTGATGAACTAGACTAACTTAAGTTTATCTATTCTATTTAAGAGCTGCTCTCTTGTCGGTGGAGCTCTTGCCGCTCACTACGATTGTCAGCGAGTCCCCTCACCTCTTGTTACGACACGACACCAACTGCTTCCTTGATCTGCCTGATGTAACTATGTCTCGGTCTCTCCCTTCCCCTCCTTCCTTCTATCTTCTATTATAATGTTCATAAGTTCGTCATGTCGTATCAAGTGTCCCAACATTGTTTCCCCTTCTGTCTTAAACTTAAGTTTGTACATAACATAGACATAAATATATACTTACACACACATACATACACACATATATAATATACCTACACATATAGATGAATAAATATATGTTCATAATGATACAAGATGCCCTTTAGGTGTACTCTTAAAAAATATCGTTAACTCTGTTTGCAGGACACCAACCCGCTGGAGGGCTCGGTGGAGTCGATGGTGAGCGGGGCGGGCTCCTCGGACGGCGAGCTGTCGTCCAAGGCGGGCGACAGCCCCAGCAGGAAGCGGAGGCGGATCTCCAGGCACCTGTCCTCGGGTAAGGCTTCAGCGAATGTCGTGACAGGGTTCAGGTGCCATGTGAGGTGATGACGTGGGCTGGACAGGTCAGATACACGTGTAGATATGAGGGAAAAATTTCAGTGTGACTATATGGACCCTGAAGGAAAGGCAAAATGTATTAAAGACAATTTAGTGAATGAAACTAGTCGAGCTTTCTCCATCTAAAATTTGATCATTTATTTTTACCATTGACAGAGAGTTTTATATTATTTTCGGCAATTCTATCTGCCCGCCCGAAGCCGGGCCGGATCGCTAGTGATGTTTATTTATTTATTCTTTATTGCACAATAAAACATGAGATTGTGAGATGTTCGAAGATTACGGGAATGGGAGAATGATATAACGACAAGCAACTTGTATTCTTATGAATAAATAAAACAAATATGCGTAAATGTGTACTGTATGTAAAGATAGAGCAGGATGTGACGTAATGCGCTCTTCTTTCGGTGATATCACCAACTGGGTGCTCATCGCGCAGTCTATTTCGTAATGTCAATAAATTATTATTTATCTGGTGGCCTGAGCGGTGTGGCGGGGTTGCCAGGTTCGATATTTGTTGCGCAATTTTGGGTAAAATTCGTTTCTGTTCGCGAAATCTTGGAGAAATGTTTAAAGAAAAGTGAAATGGGCTTGGAGAAATTCAGGTTATATTTTTGGTAGTTTTTGTATTTATAAACGATGCAGTAATATATAAATAACTACAAATATATAAATACAATAAAATATACTAATAATGGTCGCTACACATATATTAGGAACATATGGCAACGCATGGGGGGTATCATGGCCGAAACAGTATACTCTGTTATGTCCACGGTACTGCTCATGTCTATAGGCGACGGTTACCATTTTACATCAGGTGGGCCGTCAGCTTGTTTGCTATTCTAAGTTGCATAAAAAAAAGGATAAATACAAAATAGGAAGAGCAAAACGTAGTGAAAATCGTATTAAGTATGTTATTGGGTAAAAATTGTATCGAGTTGGAGAAAAAATATTTGATATTTGGGTAAATAAAAAAAATAAAAAACTGCATCTAGCAACCCTGTTATATACTGCCTTGATTTGGCCAAAAAAACTGGCTTCTAAATAGAGGGTGGGAAATGGTAGTAATAGTAAATTACAAGAGTATGGTATGGCAACGCGTCAGGGGCGCCGTGCACGCTGCGGTGTTGACGGTGCTACCGGGACTATGCTTCTCTATAGTCGACGGTTACCACTTACCATTAGACTTCATTCTAAGTTGCACGCAAGGTGTCTGTTGCGTCTGTCCACAGTGTAAGAGCTTTTTTTAATGTTGGAAGATGGAATCATGCACCTGCCTTTATTCATGGTAGGTCACCAGTGATGGATTTTTTTACAACACAGGGGGCAAACGAGCATGCGGCTCACCTGATGGTAAGTGACTACCGCCGCCCATGATTACCCACAACACAACGGCATTGCAGGTGTGCTGCCGGCCTTTTAAAAAGGAATATGCTCTTTTCTTGAGGGTTATATGATGATAGTTGGGAGGAAATCAGTTCGAATTCACCCGGAATCAAGCTCGATGATTTTCAAGGTGCCCGCGTGGAGGTGCAGCACAATCTGACAGCTTATTAATATATCTTCCCCCCCCCCTCCCCCGTGAGTGATTAATGTAAAGACAAATACGTAACGTGGTGACTGCGTCGTGTTCCAGGTGAAAGCAACGTGTCGGTGGCGGCGCCGGCGGTGGAGCGCCGCACGCCGCGCCACCACTACCAGCCGCCGTGAGTTCACTATACCTTCCTTTAATCCTTAGGAATGGCAAATCATGAGGAGTGCCATGAGACGTTACAGGTACATAGTACTGTTCATGTCAATGTCATTACTCCGTTAAGTTGATCGTCATCTTGTTTGCCATTCCAGGATATGTAAATAATCTTATTTCTCGCTTCTAATACTCACATATGTTCACAGAGGCGTAATATTGTAGGTTCAAAATACGCAGTGGTTTACGCAGTTTTTTTTACCTAAAACTTCCCAAAAGTAAAGGGAGATTTTGTAGAAATATTGACTGCAAAGTAGCTATGCTTGCATGCCTGCTGAGTGACAGGTAAGATGTGGCAGTGAAATTATTATGTGGTACGAAGTACATAACATCTCAGTGCTCACGAGTGACAATGCATGGGCGTCATAATGTATTCAGTGACGTCCATAGAGCTCTTCACGTTCTTAAACGACAGTTACCGCTTCCCATTTTTTTTTTATAGATGTTAATGGAATTGTAGATCCACCCGCGTTAATGGTATACGTTGACGGGGCACCAATGAGAGGTGATAGGTGAGAATGAAAGGGCAGGTCAGTTAGGCCATCGTGATGAATACACCAGGAATTCCACACGATGGTTTCCAGGGGAAATAATGTAGAGATCGACCTGACAGGGTAAATATACCCATTGCTAGCAATAGCTAGCAATGGGTAGGTGCTAATAGATCGCAATGCTAGCAATGTCTTCCATCTACTGCGTTCCATCAGGTGGGTGGTGGCTGGTTTACTACCAGCACCTGTCGTGTATTGTAAAGGGCGTGTGTTCGCTTGCAGGCGGCGCATGCGGTACGTGGGCGGCGGCGGTGGCGGCGGCGGAGGCGGCGGCGCGGGCGGAGGCGGCGGCGTGTGGCACGAGCGGCTGCTGGACGCGCCGCACGTGCCGCACGCGCACCACACGCCGCTGCTGCTCGACATCAACCAGGTAGCGCACGCGCCACGCTTGTTACCACCTTCGAAATAGTACAAAATAAGTTCATGAAAGTATCTAGCTAGTTAATTGTTTATAGGCGATACAAATACATATCTATAATATTTGTTTATTTGACTCCACAGATGTCGCTGCGCGGCGCTCGACTGAGCGCCCTGAGCGGCGCGGGCGTGTGGCCGCACCCGCACCCGCACCCGCACCCCCCGCACCCCGCGCACCCGCACCCGCACCCCGCGCACACGCACCGCGACCACCCGCAGCGGACGCAGGTATGTCTCGCGGGTCCGATACACTCCTCGCTAAGGTTACAATATAAATAGCTCGATTACAGCACACAGATTGGTAGGAATCGCGACACTACTGTGAAAAATACAAGGAATTATAAAAAATAATAGTATGAAACTTTTTTATATTAAAGTAATTGTTGAATCCTAGAATAGTAGGAATCGTCCAATAGATCTGATCTATAGTATCAATTAATCAATAGTAAATACTTGAAATATGGAAGTTTTTAAATTTCCTTCATGGATTCGAGTCGGGATTTCCATCAAATACCAATACGGAAGAACTGCTCAGATTTTACTAGAAAGACTCGTATTATATATGTCCTTTTTATAATGTTTTATGTATTTCGGTATCACGCGACAGTCAATTGAATAATTATTTGAATTTATTAGGAAATCACTATTTTACATTCTTGCTGCCATATTATATATATAGACGACATAACGGGTTTTTTATACAAATTTAAACTTGGTAACATTCTGATTTCCCTGGTGCTTAAGTAATCGTTTTAATGTTTGTATACCAAAATGTATAGTTAAAAATACACAAATATAAATGTACAACAGTATATCGTTAAATGCATAATTATTTATTGTCATTTTACATCAGCCGAGGGGAAAACTATTTTAATATTGATTTCCACTGTGTTTAGTGAATTACGGATTACGATTACATGTTGCAGGTATTATAAAACAAATTTATGTTCTTTTTTCAAATGTTCACACATAAGAATATACACACGATACAAACAACTTTAGCCAGATATACATATTTACACCAATACATCAGCAACAAGTGTTTGATAGTTGATACGACGGATGGAAGGCGAATGTTGCCCGATTGCTTCAAAGTACACAAAAAAAAAGTGATACAAGAAATAAGAATAAAATATTTGGACGCCTCATTCTGCCTTCTATCTGTATTTTTTTTTTATATATATAAAGAAGAAAATGCATCATATAGTTCAAAACGATTGCGTTTACTTCCGACTTGATTGATATTATTTCATATGTCATACATTTTTGTGCCCAAATTTGCGATTTTGTTTGTGCATTTATCATTTATTATTTGTAAGTGAAAACATTTTTAGGAAAATTCTTAGGTATTACGATTGTCAATCTGGGCATAGCATATGTAACTAGGAGGCTAAGTAAGTGGAGTTAATATTGTCAACTTAGGTCGTCTAAGTGATGATTGATTGTAAGTTAGTATTAAGTGAAGGGGCGACCACTACTGTTCTAGTGTTTGTCTTACGCCGAGATTCTTCATATAATTCCTAGATGAATTCATCGCAGGCCTTTTATATTTCCGTTCCGAATCCGTTCTTAAACATAATTCAAAGTGTAAAGGATGCAACGTTTAAATTTCGAACTATGCTTTCTTCATTAGTTCGGTTTGGCTTTTCTGGATTGCGATACCAAATTATTGATTTCATATTAGTTTTTTTTTTTTATATATAAAAATAATATACTTGCTTAGACGATTGTTGGTCTGACGTAGTTTATCTTGGATAGTATAAAAGCCGAACTCAGTATTGTAGCGGTGAGGCGAGGTGAGTAATCTAGGAAGTATATGATGGATGTGGAGCGCGTGCGCGTGCGTGTGCGCGATGATGCTAACGTGGGCCGCGGGCGGCGGGTAGTGGTCGCCGGCGGGCGGCGCTGCGGGCGCGGTGCAGGTGGCGGGCGCGGTGCCGGCCGCCGACGTGTGGGGCGCCGCCGCCGCCGTGCTGCCCGCGCTGCCGCACCTGCGCTACCAGGTACCGCCACCGCCACCACCGCCACCACCGCCACCACCGCCACCACCGCTCCCACCGCTCCCACCGCTCCCACCGCTCCCCGACTGCACACAGGCGACATTCACACAGCTCGCCAGGGACACGCCCCTTGTATAGTACATCCGGGCTCTCATTCTCCTGAAGTGTGTTCAATTGAAATGTGTGTGTGAAAATTGATAAGAGAAAATGCGATATTAGAGCAAGGACACCGCAATAAGTAAAATAGTAACCAAACCTCTGAGTAACGGGGCGCTCATTTTTGACGAAATACAAAGCCCCTATGGTTTGGAACGCTGAAGTCCCTGATTCAGAGCTGTCTGAATGATGCTTAAGATAGGTGCTGCAACTACTTTACCTTAATTTTTTTTTTGCCAAAAGTAAGCTCGAAAGAATCTATTTATGAAATGTAAATTTTGATTCAGATTTCCTATTTAAAATTGATAAAAAACTCAAAGAATTTGATAAAACAGGTGATATATTCGAAAGAATTCAGTGTCGAAGAGTGTTTAGTATCAGTAACTTTTGTAACATGAAAATGAGTAGAAAATACGATATGTTCAATTTTTATATGTGCTGTGGTATTTGCGGCAACTATGTATGTGTGTGTGCTCCTTTCTCAACTTTTTTCCTCTCCCCCCTTCCCCCTCCCCGCCCCGCTGTTTCCGTCGCTCCACCGGTTCTTCATGCTAATTTAACGTCTTCACGTTTGTCAGATTCAAAAGAAAAATTAGATGCAATGCAACGCCTTTTCAAGAATAGAACATTTACAGAATCAATTCAAAATATTTAAACGATGTCATGGAGAGATCGTACAATTTGTTTACTTATCTAAGTTACTTTAGAATTGTTTAGTATATTAATTTCTTAACTACTTATACATTTAAAGAAAGAATGTATTTGGATTTGCTTGATAAATCTGAAGACGAACCTAACTTATTTCGTAACAAGTGATATAATCCTTCATTAAAGTGATTCGCTTCGACTACTAAAGCATGTAAAGGCATGAACGATCCGTAACGGAGCTCCCGTTATCACCAACCCAGGTTATTTGGTGTTATGGCGTGCATGCCCACTGAGACTTGTCTGAGCACTATCGTCCAGGTATACCAGTACCGAGCGAGTGATGTTATCCGCTAAAGCTTCTCCCGACTCGTTAGTGATTGTTCGGCGCACTCTAGCCCATATAACGCTATATTAATACTTAAACAAGGTTTTTGTAACTAATTTATGACATGGCTGGACCTCTGGCTTTCCGACTTGTATTTGATAGTAACCTTTGTCGAGGTCCGTAGTCGACTTGCTCTGCCGTGAGTTTCATCATACCGTCTCTTAACTAATTATTTAACTTTACGATGCTATCTCACTTAAATTATTGCTTGATGACTAATGGTTTGGATGACTCACTACAGGGTCCCTTGTTATGTGGTTTGGTCCTAGTTACAGCTTTAGGTTTTTGGTGCGTTTGTTCGCTTAGTTCACTCTTCCCGTCGTTGTCTCAAAGTTGGATTGTTACATTTGCGCTGACTTATCGCTGTTTTATTAGTGTTTTAATAATTGGTCAAGATTTTAGAAGGATCGTTTTTTGTCTCCGAATCCTCTTTAAACAATGCTCTAATGTAGTGACATTAAACGATGCCTTGTCAAGTCCTGAGTGTAAAATCTGGCGTGCCTTGAATGTTGTAGCTACACTTACACTATTATACGCAATCGTTCTAATATTGAATCTTTTATAATATTTTCTCAAAGTTTCTTCACAAGTGCCATATTAAACTAAGTTTGTAATCCATCGTAGCGTTAGATTAACTTTATCTAAGAGGCTGAATTTTAAGTTCCCTAATTATTTTTATCAATATCATTGTGTACTCTCAGTTACAATGTATATTACATTAATATTGTGTTTTGTATTACGATTGAACTTGGCTGTACAAAGAATTCAGCCTTTTAGGTACTAGTGACTAAAACTTAACAGTCGCCATAAGAGAATGACCTGTGAGAAACCTTACTAAACTTTCGGCTTCTAAAGCTACAATATCACGGCACGCGACGTTATGGAGGCGACCCAACACAGCTTAACAATAGTTGGTGGCATCGATGTTCCTAAGTAGCCGGGTACACGAGTTATTGTCGACTTGAGCACAATATATGCATGCCCAGATTAAAGTTTGTGAAAACTGGTGAGGAAGGTCTAGTTCTATTTGATTACAATAAATGTGGCTTGTATAAGTACTCGTACTGTGGACTGTAGATATCTCTAATTTTATTGACCACCTCCACCTGATTGATTACCTTTCTTTTGTTTCAACGTTCTCCGCAATTGTCAGTTTTATTCGCATTTTTTTCTTAAATATTATTAGAGATGCTTATTTGTACACGAAAAATGTTCACGTCAACTAGAGAAAATTAAATTTAATATTTGTGCACGATGTTGATATGGCTCAAATCATGACGCCACCGTCACACTTTATAACCTCGTTGTCAACTGCAGTGCGCGCACATCGCAAACAAATATTCAATTTAATTTTTTTGCAAATACATGTATAAGCATTGTTAACGGATTTAATAAACCAACAAATCATGCCATCTCTAACTACGCAGGACGTACGCAAGTAAATAACACTGCCGCTTCCACAAAATGCAAATATTAATGCAGAATCGAATATTTAATTGTTATTTGGGACGACATCGTATTGTTTATTAATTTGCTTTTAAATTTTACACAGCGCAAATATATTTCCACGAGATGTACATTGAAAACATATTAAATGTATCAATAACATTGGGATATCTACAGCGTAAGCTTGCGGTGCAGCCGCGTAGTCGTACCAATAGTTATTCTACGCTCGTTTTCTATAAGGTTTATTTATGTACCGGACATTGCCAGACGTCAAGACACTTGGTTTCCTAATCTGAAAGCGAAAATTCGAATGAAATGTGGAACAGTCGTGTCCGTTAGGCAGTGTCCGAGCCCGATACATAGTGACTGCGGGGCGGGACTACTAACTTCTGTTCATATACTGTTAAAACCGAGGAATGTCATCAACTGTAGCCGTGGGAGTTCCTATCGCTTCTATTCCTTCAACATTACTTTGCTGTAAACAGTTTCAATCAAAAAACAAAGGTGTATTGTTTTAATGTTCGGTCGACACTGTGTCAGTTCTCTGTCATTTATTACTCTCGGACTGAGAGCAACGATAGAGCGTGCACACTGATATACATATGTATGTTTGAAATGCTTCTGGCATTTCAATTTAACAGTGAATTTATTGCTGTTGTATATATTAATCAAAAACTAAGTAGAAATCGTTTTTTAAAGCATATATATTATTTTATGTAAGAATGGTAGGCCGTGCTGTTGTTCTTGAAACATTTTTCTTGATTTTGAAGACAATGTTGAATTAAATTACCAATAAATATTATTTTGATAATAAACTTAGTATTTCCAAGTGTTCACGCTTTATTAAGGTGTAAATGCAAAAATAATAAGCCTCCATCAGTCGATTGTTTATCTGTAAATTAAAAATTGTGAAGAACACAATGCATCCAGTAAGTTGTGGGTCCTCTCACGGCGCTCGGTCCCCGAGGGGCAGACCGACACTACTCTTTTCAAGTTGTGACAAAACACATCCGCTACCGAGCACCTGTCATGTCATGTTAGTGATCGAAGCTTGGCTCCTGTGAATGTGGCCCAGAGCACGCATCGCAAAATTAATTCTACCCTCGTCTAAAGTCCACATTGCCCGCAGTAGTGGCGAGTTGAGTTGTAAAGATGCGATAAGAAATTTAAAATCTTTAAGTTTTTAATTATATGATTGTTATATTAATGTTGATGCGTGCTTTATTTTATTTATATGTTGCTTGTAACAAAGCTATTTACTGGGTTTGATCGAAGCTCACTAGTAAATTTAATTATCCAATTTTTTTATTAAGTTACCTCTAATTTCATCGGAAGTTGTATTAAATAGAAGGAAATTTGTTGCTGTATTTGTTTGTTGCCTTGTTTCTTGTAATATTTTTCATTATTAATTTTTTGATAACAACTCAACTGTCACTCGACATAAGATGTAATAATAGACGTTGTTTTGCGGTGCGTGCCGTGGGGTGAAGCCAGGCGGACTGCGAGAGCTGCTAGACGCGGTGTGACATAGCGAGGTGGTGGCTGCATAGAACTGTGTGCATCACTTGTAATATTACAGTTGCGGGGGCGGAAACCATTGCAATGTCAGATCTATCATACCATACATACATATAAAGTTGTAAATCCGATACTAAACACACAATTTACGATGCACCTGGTTTATTTTGACGTATGTCTCTTTTGTGATTTGTCATCTGAATACGGTCTAGTTATTGTTGCAATGTTTTCTACTCCCGGCGTTATCTACCTAATTAAATGTATTACATAGACTCAGTCTGCACAGTGCTTGGATGACAATAGGTACATGTCTGCGCGGGCGTTTGATTCTATTGGCTGATACAGAGATACCACGTGATCGCGACCAATCAGAGCGACGCGCACAAGAAACAGCCCGCGTCTGATTGGTCGGCTCGTATGATGTGATATTTTCAATAGCTTTTAGTGTCATGCGCTCAGTAATGATGGATCTACCATTCGTTTAATGTTTTATTCATCTCACACTTCCGGACCGACTCTTTTTTTTTTAAATACACAACTTTTTTTTAACGGACCGTGCCGTAGCTCTGACGCCACCACGCCTAATGTCCGTGGCGTCCGTTCTCGGCGTGACAGCATGCAACACTCGAGCTCATACTGTTTGATTCTGTACATACTGTACCGTGTACTGGTCTAGTTCGCTGCGATGACACTAGTGTCCACGGACCCTTTACAACGGGCGGCCATTTTGTTCTATTTATGTAAAACTAACCGGCCGCCGTAAAGAGTTCATTAGTCGAGAGCCGGTCGAGAGCGAGCCTCCAAATATTTTTTGTCGACTAACTCTCCCACATTTAAAACTATATTTTATTATTCGTGTACCGCATGCGATTTTCCTCACTTTTCAATACCCTGTGAATGTGTTCCGTGTTCTACGTGTATAATAATTTCTGACTGCGAAGTTTCGTCCTGTGTGGTTCGCGCCGTAATAGCCGCCCCGGCCAATGGCAGCGCGACGCCGCGGTGTCATCGACCGGGGCAACTGGGGGCGCGTACCACACTACTCGACTTTTGCCAGTCTCGCCACACTATTTATTTAAGATTTTGCCGCTAGCAACTCGAGCTTTGGTATTTTGTAGATTAAGATACAGAAAATATTTGGCTGGTCGCTTTAATTTAGAACTTGGCTGTTTCTTAAGATGCTCTTTTTAATGTCAACGTGAATAACAAATACTTTTCGTTAAGTACTCGAGTGCTAAGGGTGCGGTATTAACCCGGGCGCTATGTTATTTTTTTTTTCTTAATACAAGTAGCAAGCACCAGGTTTTTTTCTCGTTCTATTAATTACGAAATATTTTTGTTGAACACTCATATATTTTTATATTAAATGCATCGTCACAACCACCTTCAGTATTATGTAGATATAATTGTTTGTGTAATAGCTTTTATAAATATATATCCTTGATCATTGTTACACGTGTTTATTACGATATATTTAATATTTATTTTCATATGTATTATTTATGTTTCAATTGATGTTTGATGAACATATTGTTTTATTTTATATCAATATTGAACAATTTATTGCTCTGGACAGAAGCTGTTGTCAGAATTAATATTTCCAACGATAATCCGGCGGGATTTGGTGAGGGTTGACTATGGGTTCGAATCCCTTTATGTGCTTCATATGCTTTTCTAATACAAGTCAATTCTCTAACGAATATGTAACATTTTTATATATATATATATAATAATATCTAATAATAAAAAAGCAATAATCAACTGTGAAATAGTAGTTCTGACTTCAGCGGCCATTTAGCTCGCGTGTATGTATATCGCTCACAAGTATACGTATATATATATATATATCCATATATTATAATATATATATATATATTGAAGGACGAGACGAGAATCTTGCTTTGACTTACCGATACGCAACGCGCTATTTTATGTTTTGGTCCAGGTTTATGTTTATTTAATATATTATACGTACTATGCGGGATATATCACTGTTTGAACGTGCAACTATGTCTCACTAACGGTTACCAGCATTTACTTATTGGATGACTTCCTTGTACAATTGATTATGATAGAAAATCAATTGTTGATGTACAAAAAAAAATTATGTAAGTATTAAAAATACCCCGCCTGCGCTAACGGTATACGCTGGCGGGGCACCAGTGAAGGGTGGTAGGAGAGGAACCGCGTGGAGGTCGACCTGATAAGGTGTATTGCTAGTAATGGGTCAGTTAGACTCCATTACTAACAACCCCTTTCCCCCCGTTGTAGGGTAGTTGGAGCATGTGGAATGAATGCTAGATGGATGGTTGACAGAACAGGTAAACAATGCGGGTGTGGATGGATGCAAGTAGCGGCAGAGGCCTGGAGCACCTGTTGTGATCAGGTAGATCGTGTTCTTTCTAAAGGAACCGTCTCCGGAATCGCAGTGTGCAGGAAGCAGATGTTTCTTTGGTCTTTGATCGAATGAATGAGTATACTTTATTTGCATGATACAATACAGGGAATAAGCAAGACAATAAATGTAACGATACAGTATTTTTAGTGCTGTGTTCTTTCTGCCTACCCCGCAGTGGACTTGGCGTGAAGATTGATAGGTATCAACACATCCGGGAGACTGCATCGTATGTCATACCGTGAACATGTCATAGATTGATTTGCTACGTAATCCGTTCCTCTCGAGTCGAGGTGTCGAGGCATGAGGGAGACTTTGTACAAAAGTCGATTGCTTGGGTACCACTGTCCCATTCGTGTTTTAAACACGAAGCAGTTGTGTTTGCATGGCTGTGTTTCGGTTTAGGGTGGGATATGGCGTGAATTTACAGGGTACAGAGAAATAACACCCGAGTCCTCAGGAATGGCAACGCATGAGGGGTATCATGGGCGAAACAGTATACTCTGTTATGTCCATGGTACTGCTCATGTCTATAGGCAACGGTTACCACTTTCCATCAGGTGGGCCGTCAGCTTGTTTGCCATTCTAAGTTGTATAAAAAAAAAAAAGATTGGATACTTTTTAAAATTATTTGTAATTAATGTCTCTTACATCAATACACAGAAGTCATCCATAGTGCAGAAGTATAAATAATAATATTTTTTTCTAACTCTCAAATACTGATATATCCGACTCTCATATTGACTCAATACGGAGTGTACGTCAGTGTTTGAAATATAGATGTCGCCACGTATCAAATAAATGTAATTAGTAAACATATTGATCAAGTTTGGGAATAGTTGTTTTTATTATACAAATATACAAGTGTCCAAATTCTTTTGAAATCAATTATTTTTTTTTAGTTTTAAATAAGCTGCCAGAGTTAATTGTAATAATTAAAAAAAAAATTCTTTAAAAAAAATAAACTATAATACATTCATAATAAAAATATAGTAATGATTATATATATTTGGATGCTAAAATCCTGTGAGACTTATAATTTGAGTTGCAGGAACCATTTAGACAAAATTTGTCTTGGAATTTAGAAGATTTTGTTCCTATTGTTATAAAATTAATAGCTAAAACTAATACATATTTCTGTGATAACATTAATTAGATCCAATAATTTGAACTTATTCGTTAATTAGTAAATAAAAAAATATATTAAAAGAGCCACTTAGAGCCAGAGAACTTTATCCATATGTAACTTGTATTAGCAACTTCTTAAGAAAAGTTAACACTGACGCACACTCGCGTACCATACGCACACTACGACGTAGCGGCGTGTACAGATGGGCGGCGTATACGCGGGGCTGCAGTACCACGGCAGCTTCGCGCCGCCCCCGCCGCCGCGCGGACCCTTCGCGTCCCCCCCGCACCCGCCGCACCCCCACCATGCGCATACGCACTACATTACTAACTCTCAGGTAAGTATGAGTCCAGTTACGAACTTTTTATTTATTATTTGGAAGATGACATGGTACTGTGGAGTTCGTGGATGCGTATGGCTCAGGATAGTTTCCTAATTGTGGTCTATGGGGAAGCGTATGCTTGAACGTGAAAGTTGATGGTTAAAAGGATTATTTAACGGTGTTGAAATAGATAGAAAAAATGAATGCTTTAACTATTTGGTCCGGCTCGAAGGACCAAATGTGTTTCCTTAAATTTATGGTTTCGGTCGAAGGACCAAATGATCAATCGATGTACCAACATTATTATGCCAACATTTTGAGAGAGAAAATTAATATGACTTCTACACTATTATTCGGTATTCCTTGAAGTACGTGCATTGTTAAATGGTTAATAAATGTTTTTCTATTTCTATTATGCTTTCAAAGATAAAATGATTTTAATATGCGATCCGGCTCGAAGTACGAATGTATAAAAAAAAACTTACAAAATAAATGAAATCTTAGTTAAAAAAGAACTCACAGTTGCCACATTTTGAAACCTGTTTTTTTTTTTAATCAATTAATGAATTTTCGAAAAACTGATTACCATATTTAATCGGTAGCGTGCCGAGGGTGGCCGCCTAGAGCTGCTGGGCAGCGGGGAGGGTACCCTGTCGCCGCTGCAGCCAGCCGCTGACTTGCACCACGCGCCGCTCTTACTCGCCACCGAGGTAACCTATACAATATATAATATACCAACTTTTACCAGAAAAATTTGAAGGGTGGGATATGGCAATAAATTTACAGGATACAGAGGAATAACACCTGAGTCCTCAGGAATGGCAACGCATGGGGGGTATCATGGGCGAAACAGTATACTCTGTTATGTCCATGATACTGCTTATGTCTATAGGCGACGGTAACCACTTTCCATCAGGTGGGCCGTCAGCTTGTTTGCCATTTTAAGTTGTATAAAAAAATTAGTCCTCGTGACCGGATCATTTTCATTGACCGCGATAAACAGTAGCCTTTATCCTTCGTTATTCCAAAGTACGTGTACCAAATTTCCTAGTGATTGGTTAAGCTGTCAAGGTGCTATAAGATAACAAAGAAATTTACCTTTACGTTTATAATATTAGCAGTCCATCAGAAAGAGCTGACGCCAATCGTCGCTTCCCTCTCGCGGGCTTGGAGTGCCGTCTGCACTCGCCCCTGTAAAGACCATCTACGTCCAATAGCATACACAGCTAAAAAAAAATTATAATATTAGTAAGGAGTTACCAGAAGGAGTCCGTGCAGTTCACACTAGGTTATGGTTCTTTAAGTTCTATGGGATCAGAGTGTACAGTGCGCGCGTGTGTGTGTGCGCGGTTGTCCGCAGGCGCGGGGTGCGCCGCTCGACCTCATGCCGCACCACGCGCGGCACGCCCTCACGCATCATCACCACGTGAGTACATATATCACTACTCAGGCTCACCCGGCAATTATATAAAGAAACAGTCGACGGGTCCAATTCATCGATTTTCCTGGTCGCCTACCATGAAATGGTTTTCGAAATTTCGTGGCCGAACGAAACAGAAATGTGATGTTAAAATTACGTGGTACATGCCGTTTCAAATATTTAAAATGTTAAAATATCGTTCCTTTGGACTTTTATGGTAGTATTTATAGCTAAGAAATGCGCATTTACTGTGTGTACATGTCAAATAATAAAAAAAATGTTTCAATGGAAATTTTATACGGGGCATCAATGGTTTTTCGTTATTCTTATCTATTACGGAGTAAAAGTAAAAAATCAACTCAATTCATGTCTCTAGGCGACGGTTACCACTTTCCATCAGGTGGGACGTCGGCTTGTTTGCCATTCTAAGTTGTATAAAAAAAAAAAGACTTTATAAACTGCATTAGGGAACTACTTCGTTAAAAATTATGTGGACAAATTGACTATTCGATGTAACCACTCATTTAATGTTAATAAATGTTATGAAATGACGTTGACGTATGGAGGTCCTTTTCAATGAACGACAAAGGAATGTCCTGTGATTACAAGATTTCTTTAGGCAATCTAAACGACTGGATTTAATACGGTATGAACGAAAACACGAAGTTGTATCCGAAAATTCGAAATTTCGTTTTACGGTAGAGCCGCGGTTCTAATGTTGAATTGGTGAATGCAAACTTTGCAGCGTCGCAGCGGCGGCGGCGTGGGTGTGGGCGTGGGCGTGGGCGGCGGCGTGAACGTGGGCGTGGGCGTGGTGGGGTCCGCGTCGCGCGCCGCGCGGCCCTACGTGCGGCACGCGGCGCGCTGGCCGCACCACCCCATACACCACATACACACGCAGGTGAGCATGCACATACACGCCTGCACCACACACACGCGCGCACACTCGCACACACTCGCACTATAGGTACGTAGTAATCGTGGCGGCTGTAAGCGAGACATTATGAAAGACAGTCTTTATTTGTCAGTACTATAGTGCGTATGAGCTACAGCTGTGTGTGTGTATTAAGTGACCATTGTGTCATTTGGCATTGGTATACTGAATGGGAGCTTGTGACGTGTACTGAGTGGCATGTACAGTGAGTGGCCACTGTCAGCTGGCGTACTGCAGTGAGTGAGAGGTAGTGGTGTGTGCTGAGTAGCATGTGCAATGATTGGCCACTGTCAGTTAGTTGACAGCCCTACAGTAAATGGGAGTTATTGGTGTGAGTGGCATGAGCAGTGAACACTCAGACAGCGTGTACGCTGAAAGTTAGTTACAGTGAATGGTTATTGTTAATTGGCCACATTGCAGTGAGTGAGTGCTTGTGGTGTGTATGAGTATCATGTATAGTGGGTGGCCACTGTCAGCTGGCAGCGTTTCAGTGAATTGGAACTGATGGTATGAGTATTACGCACAGTGGACACTTGCTTGGTTTTCCAACAGCGCTGCGTGAGTTGCGGTGAGTATTAACTGATGGTGTGTGAGTATCACGCCCTGTGAGTGGCTACTGTAAGCTAGCAGTGCTACTATGAGCGGGAGCTGGTAGTGTCCGTGTACTGACCGCCGCCGTGTGTTCGCAGGGCGGCGGCGGGCTGGTGGGCGCCACGCTGCCGCACGTGCAGCAGCTGCACGTCGCGTCGCCGCTGTCGCTGCCGCCGCCGCCTCCACCCACGTACCAGGTTAGCCGACAATCTCATCAACAACTGCCGAGTTTTATATCAATACTTGGCTGCTACTGAAATACTCGTTTATATAATTGAATTGTTCCTTGAAGCTTGAATAATTGTACAGAATTAACAGGTTTATGTTAAAAAATTTTGTCCTGCATGAATAAATAATTATTAATTTTTAATTCTGATTAAACAGAAGCCATCAGTGGGAGAATTTGTACTACTGGTATTTCTAATGTCGTATCTGCAGATACAACAATTTAGTCTTGGGAGGGCATGAGAGCTTATAGTCTATAGTCCATCTGTGAGGTTGCTGATGTGTATCGGTGACGGTTACCACTTCTTATCAGTTGGCTCGTCCGCCGTTACGAACCTTCGTCGGGTTGCGTGCGCAGGTGTTCCTGAACCTGCTGGCGATGTTCCCGCTGTCGCCGTACGCGGAGGCGCGCGGCGAGGAGGCGCCCGACTCGCCCGAGACGGAGAACTACGAGGCGCTGCTGTCGCTCGCCGAGCGGCTCGGCGAGGCCAAGCCGCGCGGCCTCGCGCGCCAGGAGATCGACCTGCTGCCCAGCTACAAGTACTCGCCGCAGACGCACCAAGGTGACTCGCACCCGCCTCCCATGAACCACCGAAACAGCTTAAACAAATTTATTGCTTACAATTCAATGTTGGATTCCGTAACTGTGGCTACCCTCGAGTGAGCTGTATGAGTGGAGATGTAACGCGCGTGCGTGGTGCGGCTTGCAGGCGAGCAGTCGTCGTGCGTGGTGTGCATGTGCGAGTTCGAGGCGCGCCAGACGCTGCGCGTGCTGCCGTGCGCGCACGAGTTCCACGCCAAGTGCGTCGACAAGTGGCTGCGGGTGAGTACTGCACGCCACGCCGCGCCACGCCACACCACACCACACCACACCACACCACACCACACTGTACACACGCTGCACTGCACGCTGGTGTCCTACATATTGTTACCACACGTCACACTCAATACCGATCTTGGGCCAAGACAGCAATTGATGTCCAAGTAACTCCAAAAACCACGCACCGATATATAGTCCCATCAATTTCGACGTTGTAAGTTTCGACTGAACAGCGGAACGTGCCGCAGATACGGGGAAATATTATCTAATACCACTAGATAGGGATCCAGCTGCCTGTCCTATCGGTACAACAGTCTTTATTAGAGGGAGACTGTACAAAAGTCGTTTGCTCGGCCACCTCTGTCCCATTCGTGTTTCTACCATGAAGCAGTTGTGTTCGCATGGCTGTGTTTCCGTTTGAAGGGATATGGCAATGAATTTACACGGTACGGAGGAATAACACTTTAATCTTCAGGAATGCAACGCATGGGCGAAACAGTATACTCTGTTATGCCCATGGTACTGCTCATGTCTATAGGCTACGGTAACCGCTTACCATCAGGTGGTCCGTATGCTTGTTTGCCATCTCAATGATATAAAAAAGTGGGTTTTTTTTTGTGGGACACAATCTTTAATAATTTATGATCGCCTTCAAATATTTCCCCAGGGGCGCCTGTCATGTTAACTCATTTGACCATGCACTGAACACTGTACACACTACACAGCGCACACTTGATACTGCGCGCAATACATTTAGTCCAACGAGCTATGTATACGTGTCTAACATATCGCATACTAATGCACGTGTTGTGTGATCTCTCGCCGCAGTCGAACAGAACGTGTCCGATATGCAGAGGGAACGCGTCCGAGTACTTCAGCAACTCGGAGTGACTCGACGCCGGCGGCCGCGCCTGCGCGCCGGACGTCTAGCGGCCGCGGCCGGACGCGGCCGGACGCGGCCGGACTACCGCGCACGGAGCTTGGTCTCTATGTATACGGGTCTGGGCGACCACGCGTCGCCGCTACGAGCAATAATTTGTATAAAGAAACCGGCTTACAGAAGCATTCCGTCTCGTCGTATTGTTGTCTCTTTCACACGAATTTAGAGTTTTATATTGATTGTACGGTGTCCTTAAATTGTAACGCAAACAAATCCCGTCTCTAACCCGAGGGAATGCTGTTCATATTAGCTTGTGTATAGAGATGAACCCATTATATGTAGCTTTATATAAACCTTCCTACACCGACACAGTTTTATAGAGGGCGCTGTGAATTTATGATGAATATTATGTATGGAGCGGAGGCGGTGTGTACACCAAGTTCCCGCGCGGTACGGGAACATGAGTCTTATGTGACGGCGATGAGGTCTAGTGCGGTAGTGTAAGTGCCAGGACGCTTCGAGTGCGATTGCCAAAATATCAATTTCTATTAATAATTTCTTCGCTTTAGTGTGTGAGGTTTGGCGGTGTCTCGCGCCGTCGGCTGTACACGTGTTTGTCTTTGCCTTAAAAAAAAATGTAAATACAATAGACATATGAAACGGCATCTGTAATAAATTCAAAATAAGAATAGGAATGTCAATGACCTATTAATATTGAAATACGATACTATTGATCTTATTCGGTCAGCTAATACGTAACAATATGGCGGACGGGCAGACCTGTTCTCATTTTGATTGCACTGTGTTGCCAGTATTAGTAATTAAATAGGGAGAAATAATATTTTTGAGTGTGATATATGATTTATCGAGTCTTAAATACGAATTATTTAACGGTAAATATTAAACAAATTGGACTCGATTAAATCTGTAGATTTTTAAGTCCTATCGATTTCTAGATTGTTCTCGGTTAACATTATTGATTTATCGAGAACTAGTTATTAGGCAACACTAATATAATATCCCAGCTGTCATTGCAGCGCGTGAGGGTTGCCACAGGCGTCACAGTGTACACTGTGACGTCCATAGTTTTATTTGTTATAGGCGACGGTTGCCTTCCCCGGTAGCCGGTCGGCTCGTTTGCCATTCCACGACGTAACAAGAGACGAGAGCCCTCTGGTGGCGCAGCGGCCGACACGCAGAGACCGCCAAGTCTGTGTAGGTGTATAATTTCGGAGTTACCGTGTCCCGGTCGAATCACAAACGTATAAATAATAGATATAAGTGTATATTGATAGTTGTCCGCGGCCTTAGCTCTGTGTGTCTATACATATAGTGTAGTGTGGGTAGGCGTGTGCGAGTGGCGTTTGGTGGCGATTTGGCCGCCGTCGTCTTCAGAAACCACCACCCTGCTGGACATCTTCGGATAATCGCCGCCTCCTTTTGGTGTGAACCTTCAACCGACCTGCATTTAACTATTATCACCTTTTTGTGTGGGCCTCCTTCAAACAACCTTCTTTCAATGTGGACTTCCGATAATGGACGACGACTTTTGAACCTAAATTCTACTATAATCTTGAAATATTTCATGCGGCAACCCTGTGTCTGCACGCCCACAGCCCGCGGTCCAGGAGGAGTGGTGAGTTCCCCCGTATCGCCACCAAACATGTTTGTGATTTCCTCGACTATACATTACTATTGTGCATTTGTTTAACTGTCCGCTTGTATTGAACGAACAAACGATGTAAGCGACGCGTCGTTCCCCCACTGTACCCGATGTGAAATAGTTTAGAATTAACTTGGACGGGGCCTTGCGTGTGCTGGACCGGTAGCGAGGTGACAAACGCGTAGACAGAGCATTATTTTTATTTATTTATTTTATTTGGAATTATTTGTACACTTGTACCGAATTAAAAATAAAACACTTCATTTATTAATGGATTTCCCCACAAAAAATAAAAATGGCCGTCGCAAACTGTCAAAAAATTGAGGAATATATATAAAAACGGCGTTGGTAGAAGAGATTGGTAAGCCTCTCTTTTTGAGAGAGGCTTACCAATATATTATCTTAAGAAAGGCACACAATACAACAATAATATGTCAATCAAGTAGAAAAACAAAATAAGTATCAAAGACATATTCATAATATAAAAATATAAATCTAAAAAAGGTAAACTTGTATGAAAGGAGGTCTGTCGCCAACAATATATATTCAAATGATTGGAAAAGCCAACATACTGTTCACATTATAAGTACATTTAATTATAGACTTTCATAGGTAAATTATATAAAATATAAAGGAAGCACTGGCCGACTACTTCACAACAAATTAGACGTTATAATACAATAAAAAAAAACTTGTTAAATTTCTCAAGTTGTTGGCAGTTCGCGGCGGCCATATTAATTTTGTATTCTGGGGACGTCCATTAATTAATGACGTGTTTTATTTTTATTTTGACTCCTCGTACTTTCGAAGCTTTTCATGATTTTGTCGCGTTCAGTTATCTCTGAAACATATCGCCCATAGAATTTTTTAAATTCCATGTTTTTTTTTTTTAATATATTTCTAGTCTTACTTCTGAGACGTGTTACACTAGTGTACACCGTTGACTGAGCACTGCATGCGGTGCGCTTCCCAGTGGTCAATCGTCAGTGATTTCATTGCTACAAATAACTATTTCTTACCTTGAAGGTATTATATCTTATATTGTTTAATAGTTAACAATATTTTATTTATTTATTAATATTATTCAACCATTTTCATTAAAATAAAACATTGTATTGTAATCAATTAATTAACAATGTTTTATTTTAATTTATGTTTTATTTTTAATAAATCCCATTGTTAAATGTGATTTAATGATTGGACCTAATTTAAATAAAATATTTTATTAAAACACTAGAATTAACCTGCGACTTCGTTCGCGTGATTTGGATATATTTGCTATCCGGAATAAAAAGTAGCCTATATCCTTCCCCGTCCCGTATAGTACGTGTATACTAAACTACATAGTGATCGGTCAAGTCATTAATGGCCTGTAAGGTAACAAACAAACACACTTCCACATTAATAATATTACTAAGGGTAGGTAATATATGGTAATATCTATATATTTCATCTATATATTAGTCCAATGACGAATATGTTAAAAGTTTGTTATTCAAAAAATAATATTGGACAACAGACTTTTAACATATTGGAAAATAGATATCCGACCGATATGAATGATTACTTTTAGCATCATCAATGTGCAGAGGAACCCAATATATAGTTATCGGGGCGGTATCCGTATTGCCGGTGGCTGGTAGGGCAGGACGCGCGCCTCGCTACGGTCCAGCGAGAGGGAACGGGTTGCATGTGCAATAATATACTGGTGTGGCAGATTCGGGCTTGTGATGTTAACGCACACTTTGCAAATATGTTTCATTATATCATCCTGGATGATGACGACGATGATGGTGATGGGTGACACCGATTATTAAATTCTCAATCTGTAAAGTTATATTTCAATTATGTACACGTTAAATATACGGGTTTAATTTAATTGATAATTAATTAGTGTAATTAAATTTAAATAAGTTTATTTTTTTATAATAAATAAATAGAGTTAATTAAATTGAAATATAACCCGTGTGTGTTGACGCGTATTAATTAGGTGTAACTTTAAAATTAAATTGTTTGTCTTGCTATCCAGTGGCGTTGCTTGGTAGCTAAAAGCTCTGGGGCGAAAAATAAACCAGTCCAAGAATACGGGGGAGTTCCCCGCAAGTTACAAAGATGTTGGAGTCTTGTTGGGAATTCCCCTGTATTTTTTTTTCAGATATCAAATAAGTTGCCATTATTAAAGTCGCGTTACTTGAGTCTGGTTTATTTATATTCCAAATGTGTTAAAATGTGAGATCCCCCTGTGCTTGGGGGCCCGGGCCGGTGCCCCGTCTAGCCTTCAGGTAGCTGCGCCACTGTCGTCGCTCACTAAATTGAATATTAGTAAGTTATTGTTTTATATTACATCCGTTAACAGTTTCGGTCGCTATTGTCGTCTTTTACAAGTTGACGTGACGTCTCACGATGTCGTGTGTCGCTCATATCTAATGCGAGTAAAGTGTGCACTGTCAGTTTGTTTCAAGCCCTCGTCTGGTGGACGACCTAATGTGTCACTTGTGTATCTACCTGCCTGCGGTAGTCACTTACCATCAGGTGAGCCGTATGCTCGTTTGCCCTCTGTGTTATAAAAAGAAAATTATAATACAGTCGTTCGAGAAGTCAATTTTGAAACCAGTTATTTTATATATCCTTTTTTTTTACACGATAAAATTTGTACAAATGGTGAGCTTAATACAGTTTAGAAGACTATACCAGTTAAACAGAAAAAGAAAAACTTAAAAAAAATAACAAATTGCTCTATCTATGCTGACCTCGTGCCCCTTGCGCGGTAGGCAGGCGCGCGTGACACATTAGGTTGCCAAAGAAATCGTTCTATAGCGGAATTAGCTGCAATATTTTACAATTGTTATTCGTTTCTCGTTGATAGCGGCGTGGCTTGGCTTAGTGTGCGTGTGTAGGCATGTGTGCGTTGCGCTCTGACTGCTACATCATTTTTTTTCTACTAGATCTGTGAAGTACGGTTTTTTAAATTCCAATCATCAAATTACAAATGTCTCTTTCCAAAAATATCTCTTTTAGAGTTTTGCGTTGTTTTGTCTATCAGAGAAATTAAATGTAGATTAATGATTAATTAAAAGGAACATGCATCGAGAAAAGACTAAGCATTCGTACACAGCTGGGCGAATAGTGTCCCTTCAATAGACGTTTTTATATTTAAAATTGCGAGATCATCGCCATAATTGTTTAAATCAACGTATGTTGGAGTCAGAGCGTTGCCGCGGGTAGGTAAGTAGCATGCTAGTGATCATCCGTACAGTTCTCTCAAGATGTGACTTGATACAAAATGGCGACAGTAACCAGTGTGTGCCGCGCGGCGAAACAAACATCAGGATATGCTAATATCCAATTCTTATATTTGCGTGTGCGACGTTAGATGATGATGTTGAAATCCATGTTTGTCAATAAAGGTGACTGCAAGTGGTACTTTATAGTTTTCACAACCGCCTCCCACAATCCTACGAAGTCACTTTGTCTTTCTGTTATTGTCGATTACATTGTGGGTTTTCAGATTAGTGTGTATTGCTTACCTCTTATTATTTGCATGGATCTCAGTCGGCGTGTAACGAGCCTCCATACAAGTGAGGCAATCAACTTGATTACTGTTACGTCTCTGGTTAATTTCATTCATATGGGAGCGAGATCAAATAATGTCTTCCATTTTGTGTCAAGGCCTCGTCTTATTTAATTGAAGTGTTTGCGTTCATTCCACTTTGAGATTGCCCTCGCGCATGTTGTGAACTATTTTATACCATATCATTGTGGAATGTCTAAGTGCGTTTTAACCGAATTTTGTACATACATTTAATTTTTTACACACATGACACCGACTGTTTTGTTTCCACGCTTTAAACTGTGTTTGTTATTGTGCGGGAAGACACTGCAGCTCGCCGGTGGTTGCGTAGCGGAGTTATACAAACTTCTTTTTACAATCACAATGTATTGCCTGAACATGCCTGATCCCGAGGGCAGCTCAGGTTGCCTCCTCATTCACTCTTCGATTAAGAGATTAGCTTATTACAAAGATTACAATAGCTTATGTAATAATTGAATATTTGAAATATTTTCGCGTTTTGTAATTTTTCTTTTGAGCTAATTTCCTAATTTTAGAGATAGTGTCAAAATAGTTTTTAAAATGATTGAACGAATGTACCGGTCAATTTTTTACCCTTTTATGTATCAAATAATACCATTAACAGTGTATACTACTTATCGTAGAGGAGTATTTTATATTGCCTAGACGCCCCGAACGCAGGCATGTGCAGGCATGTGCAGGCACGTGCAGGCCGTGCTGTAAGTGTTAAGGTGGTTTAGAGCCTCACAACTACTATAGTTTGTACAATAAGAGTGTTTAGTGAAAATGCAATAACTTTTATAATAACGTGTTGATTTAATGTTACATTGTCTTCGCCCCGGGCGCGACTCGAGCTTACACACCTTTCATTGAATATCAATTTGTTTCATGCATATTGTAGATGAGGTTGATTTTAGATGAAAAAATACTTAAAAAAAAACAATTAGAATTGTTAGTACATTGTTAAATGGACATAATAAAAAAAAATCTTTAATTGCGGCAAATATTTAAAATTTATTTGACTTATTATAATATGACTATGATATTGGCGAATAATTGTTAAGTGCTTCCAAATAACACAAGCTCGCCCCCCGGGGCTACGTGCCATGTTCGTTCGCAGTTCTATCGCTGTATAGTTTGTTTTGCGTCTTATATAACTAAGTTCTGAATGGGGCTCCCTGCTTACAATTTCTTTTTTCAATTGTCTTTTTAGATATATGACTGTGAAGCATTAGAGAGTCTAGACAAAACTGTCATGAATAGGAAAGTGCAAAATGTATGGCGTTGACAATTTAGATGTAGAAGGCTATTGTGTAGATTTGGAAAGTTGTGTCAATCCCATACAATTTAATGGAATGTGATTTTATCTTAAGATTGCTCAGATCAGAAGGAGGCCACCACCACGCCGGTCACGCGCGCAGTGGGTGGACGGAACTTTTGTACAATATCCATCTTGTTCATAAAAACATTATATGGACCTATTTTTTACTAATACACAGTTTTGCCGCTTTCTTTCAAAAAGATGCTTGATGTTTCACTGAATAAGAGGGTAGAATATTATATTTATGCCTGTACTATAACGGAATAGGATTAAGTTATCATTTTTGTTACCAGTCTGTCAGTTTATTGCATTAATAAAATCATGTAATTGAAAAGAATATGGAATTCAGTAAAAAAAAAAATCACAAATTAGTATTTTTAGAGATAAATTGAACAAACATAAAATTGGAACTAAATATGTGGTCAATATAGCCAAATTGTTAGTACACGTGTAAACAATAACAGAACAAGTGTTAACATTGTAACAAGAATTATTGTAAGAACTTGAAAGCTAACACCGTTAGGATGACCGCGCACTCGAGCCCCGACATCCTTGTATATTTTGAGTTAGTGTTTAACTATTTTAGTTAGTTATCGTTAGTTGTAGTTATGCATTTTAAGTGTCGATGGTCAGCCCGCGTTTGCAACACCGTCGTGCCATATTACATATATTGCGTCGTGGATATACTTTTCGTTTGTTTTCCACAATTGTTAATTGCGAGGAGCATGTGATTATATATTACCATCCGCAGACATTTAATATTCATATTAAAATAACGAGTAGAAACGTTTCGTGAAATGTAAAGACCTATTTTGTCTATGGTATATTTTTTTTTACTATATTAGACTTTGTATTCGTTAGAACAGTGCAAAGAAATAAATATTAAATTGTACGCTAGTTGCGAGCTTCATTCGATGTATTAGCACAGCCTGAAGAACTATCTCCCACCAGTGGACCGACGGACACGTCTAGACAGAGCTTCTGGTCCCGAATGACGACGATCATGATCGTCCAGACCGTGGCACACTCGTGTGATCACCGGTCGTTCCTTACACTGTAGTGCTAGTGAATAGTGAAGTACGTGTAGTGAGGTTGCCCTTCTAAATATTGCTATGCGCCGTGTCGCGGCGACGTTGCAAACGTAGCAACAACTGTATTGTTAACATTATTATAATTTCGTGTCTTCCCATGTCTGAGTCTGCGCACGCGTGCGGCATTACGACCGCTTTAATGTTATATGCTTCGTAACTATAAGTCGCTAACGATCAGTGACGTCACCGTTACCAGTTTGACATCTGACGTTCGTCTTTCGGCGGGAAATTTAAAAAGTATTGGCAGTTTTGTTTACAAAAAGAAAGGCAAAGGTACTGAGTGATACAGCCTGATCGTCTATATTTGTTTTCATCGGTAACCTATTCTGGCTGTTACTGTAAATTGCTCACTTCTCAATCATACAATTCTGTTGCTCAATCGATAATTTAAAATAAAAACTTGCTTTACTACCCTGCTAGGACGTTTACACGGTATGCGAGTGCAGTCAACGTCTGTAGTCTCAAGTTAAATTTCTATTCTTAGTTTCAAAACTGTAGTTTTATGAACAATATTAAATAAAATTACTCCACTATCTATGACGTCTTTTTCGAACGAAACCTTCTTTGGACCATCACAAATTATGTTATAAATAATATTGTTGAAAGGAGAGTATCATCTCGTAGGGAGGGATCGTGTGTGAATATATTTGTCAATGTTACTCAAAATTAAATGCCTACTAAACGAGAATCTATTACAAAGTCCCAATCAATTGATTCGATTGTTATTCTGAGTACATAGTCCACGTTTTAGTTCGTATTTTGAACTGATCGTATGTACAGGATGTTATTGTTTTTATCTACATTTTGTTTAAGTCGCGATGCCTGGTTGTATTCCGTTTATGTAGGCACGTAGCAGAGGGTTGTTACAGTTTATTGCATTATTCTCTAAGAACAAGGAATGAAATAGAAGGAGTTTTAGAATTGACAATTCATAGCAGGCTAGTGTATAGAAAATGTTATACGGCCGTATAACCCTACCAAATTCAGATGCAACCTGCTCGCATACTTTCTACATAAACTGTGTCCAATATACAATGTAGTAATGTAAAATTTGTTGTTGACAAATAATTGACATATCAAACATTTTCTATACACTAGCCTGCTGTGAATTGAGAAAAAATAGCAACTGATGGTGTATCTTTCGTCCTCTTTTTACTAATTATATTTGCATAAGAAGAAAGGACGCAACCATATGGTTTACAGTTTTTATTTTTATCATTCCTTCTATGTAATTCCTTGTTTTTAGATTGTTCTAGCTATTTTTCCATAATTATTTTTCATGAATTCTGTTAATATTATTATTTATATGTTGTCGTTTGATACAATCAAATATTTGTTGATTTATCGATTTTTATTTCTGTTTCTAAAATCTTTCAATTAAGTATTCACATATTGTCTCGAGTTTTGTATTTATGTATATTATTTCTAACTTAATGTTGCGAACTTCGATTATTGCGACGGCCGCACCCAATCTGTAATGTAATCTGACAGCTGTCAAACTGACGAGTACGAGAGCGCCCCCTATCCGCGCGCGTTCTCTCGTTTTTGTTTTGGTTACCACTTTTGGCGCGCAGTTTTGACAGCTGTCAGTGATCGCCCGCTCAGAATGATGTCCGATTGCCAGCCATTGTACCAAAGCATTGTATTACATAGACGTAAACTAGGCACGCCAGCGCAGCGGGCCGGCAGCTGCAGCGGCCGCCTCGTGCCAGTGTGCTCAGTCCATTTATTTTTATTTTATTAAATGCACTGCTATTGTATTATTGACTTTCTATTTACTACCCCTTTCCTTTTTAACCTGAATTGAAAATTATATATACCTAGTACGACTAGCTAGGGGAAAAGAGATAGATGGGTTTAGTGATGGGGTCTGACAGCCCCTTTGCTGGCATATGGTTATCTAATTTAGTCCAGTAGTTGCTATGACCACTTGGTCATAGCAACTTCTGGACAAACTTCTCGAGAAAATTTCTCGAGTCCAACATCAGACCCTGGAAATCAACTAGAGCTGTAGCATATATGAAATAAATCAAATGAGCCCAAACACGATTGCGTTATTTAATATAGTTCACTAGTTGCTATGGCCACCTTCCGGCTTCATCATCAGATCTTGGAAGTCAGTAAGGCTGTAACATTTGAGAAGATAAGTCAATAGAGCCCAGACACGACTTAGTCATCTAATATAGTTCAATATTTGCTATGGCTTCCGACTCCATCGTCAGACCCTGGAAATTATCTATATAGGTCATTTAGATAGTGTAAAATGTAAGAAATATTCTTAATAAATAAAAAAAAAATATCAGTCGAGTAAAAATCAGGTTACGTCGAAACTAAACTAATATATCCACAGTACACTATTGTACCTATCTCAGTAAATACCTACATAATTCTATAAATAATATTCCGCTTGCCAGACAAAAATGAAAGTCACATACTATTGGGAGTACAGACATACCTACCTGTACGTACGAGTATGTCATTAAAATGAAATGACAGATAATACGCGACCTATTCTCGAATGAATAATGACTCACACACTCGCAATATTCCATGCTAATGTGTATTTTATTAAAAAAATTGTACAACACAGGAGAATAAGAATAAAAAAGATGATAAGTTATTACTATATGGGTAAAAAATTAATATGACCGTCCGCAGATTTAGAAATTTAGCTTCAAATTATCCTTAATTACAAAATAATAAAAACTATAAATATCGATTCTAACGCCATCTAGTATGTCGTGTCTATTTTTGTTTAGGGACCAACCAACTTAAATAAATCAAATACTCTCTATAGAGTATGTGATTTATTTAATACAAAATATGTCAAGAATAATTTACAATCATATTTATATATCGATAGATAATTTATTATTATATATTGATTAACAATAAATATCGAGCAGTGCGTTAGTATCGCGGCCGATAACGTTATCAGGCTTTACAAAAAATATATATTTGTTGATATACCTAACAGGACCGGGGGGGGAGGGATTGTTAGTAATGGAGTCTAACGCCATTGCTAGCAATACACTCAGGTCGACTTCCAGGTGATTCCCTTTGTAAACCATCGTAGATAATTCTAGTGGAATTCGTCACGATGCACAGTGGGAACTCGCCTAAGAAAGCCATCTCATAAATACTTTTTTTAAAACTCCGTGGATATGCATGTATAATACCTCAAATTGTAGCTAAAGAGTTACTCTATCATTATAAGTATAATTCAAATCTGTCACTATTCATACTTCATAGAACAGAGCATCTAAAGTCAAGGAATGAAAAAAATACAAAAATAATTATGTAACTTAAATTTCGTTTGGTATAATTTTATAGTATCAAAACAATAGAAGTCATATAGTGTGATACCATTTTAGAATGCTTAGAATGTGTACTTTACTATAAAATAAAAATATATTTAGTTTAGTACAATATTACTTAACCAAAGATTCATATATCGTTATATGTATTATTTTCTTTTCTCAAACTTTCAGTTGGAGATTTGACAGTTGCCGAAGCTTGCCGAAGTTCTGATTTTGGTTTAATTTATTAGGAAATATAATGTAATTTGAGGGCAAAAGATTTTTTTTTGCAGTTTTACTGCGTAATATATTTAAATCTAGTATAATATCATGGTGAGAATGTTTTTTTCTAATTACGTATATTAAGACTTTTTTCTTTATTTGAGATTCTCTGTCTGGACACTCAAAAAAATACTTTTGTCTCAATTATTACTTTATATTTTATCTTTTGCGTTACTTTTATCAAGTATTTCACACAGTATTTAGTTCCCATTTCCATACAGACCTATTGTTTACCGCATAACCGCATAATGATGATTTTTTTAAATCAAGTAATTTTGCACACGTCTATGATCATTATTAAGTATAAAATAGTGCATTTATATATGAAATATTACAGTTCTTTATAAGCATTTGTCATTTCTGAACAATTGTTAATTATTTAACTCTCCGCAATGAGTGAAGTCTCGTGTACCGGACGCGACTTAAGTCTCTTATTGTTGAAAGTGATACAAATTATATTGATTCTATCTCAAACTATGTACGAAATAATATTACCGAATCTTCAGACGCAAATATATCAAAAATTATCGCAAGTATTTAGAAGTCCTTCATAACTCAGTTTCGTCAACGCTATACGAAATGTGGTCGAAAGAAAGAACAGTTTTTAAATCAAAATAACAATTGGTTAATGTCATTTTCACTGTAAATCTAGAAAAACTACATGCGAACCTGAACCTTCTACTTCGACAGAGAAAAGAGGAAGACCTTCTAAAAGATACGAAGACAGTTCAGAGAGTACAAAGAAACGGAAAAACAAGGGACTGCTTGATACCTGTGGACTTGATTTCATACTGAACTCATATGTATAGGGTTTAAGGTCACGTGGCGAAGTAGATGAAGCATTCATCGTTGATATTTTACGAGCATGGCCGTCAGAAAAATAGAGTGAAATACGCAGTAATCTTCTTAATGAACCGACACATATAACAGCATATTCAAAAGATGAAGATTTTAGCATTTTTATAGAATTGGATCTGAACAAGGCACAGTATGAAAATATGATGAGTTGTTTGATAGTAAAGAATTGCTTATTGTTTCCATTATACAAGTTGATTCGTGAAGTTACAGAATCTTGCTATCCGCCAAAATCACAAGGTGTTGATTCATTGTGAAAGTGTGATACGTTACTTTTCTGTCTTGCCTCTTGGGCAACTTTCAGAAAATGCTCAAGAGTCATGGAACAAAGACTATAAACAGTTCAAGCTTCATCATGCGAGACAATGTTCGAGGGTAGCCACTAACGAAGATGTTCTACACGCACTTTTATATACCTCTGACCCATACATAACAAGTTTAAGAAAACCTTCCAATAAAAAATATTTAGAACTTTTTGATGAAGTAAAGGAGCTCTTGAGTGACTTCTAAGTTATCTTTATAAGAGTATTTGTTTTTTACGCAGATACTTTTACTTATTCCTGTATAAATTTCTTAGGACATAAATGTAAGTCTACAAATTTTATATTTCTTGTATTCCTATATTATTTATAACTATTAGAAATAAATTTTTACTCACAAAGTATACATAATTTAAAAGCATATATATTTAAGATTATCAGGAAAAAAAAATCATGTACATATCTTTATTAATACGGAAGTTATAGATTTATGAGATGAAAAGGAGTCAAAGTTCCCACTGTGCGATGGGCTAACTGACCTGCTTCCATCATTACCTATATGATGCTCCGCCAGTGTATACCGATAGCACAGGCGGGGTTACCATTCCATTATCATACATAAAAAAAAACAAGGCGACCAAGTCTGAAGTCTGAAGTCTGTTCCTCTGTACCGGTAGCTTTAGAAGTACTTAGTAAGATTTCAGTTGAATATTAAAACGAAATAATTAAGGTTTCGTCGTCATCATGTCAGCCGTTAACCCTTAAACACCTGAAGTTTCAAATTTGATGCCGGGGTTATATTGCATTGGGCGCCTACAATCGATTTTATTTTAATATTTGGCTGTTTACATGTCACCAAATGTTTTTTTTAATATAAATATATAAAAATATCGTTTTAATTTTTTTTACAATTTTCCCCCATTAGTAAACATAGTAAAGGGTACACTTGTATATTTTTTAATTTGATTTAAAAAATCAGGCTTTTAAGGGTTAACAGTCCACTGCTGAACATAAGCCTTCCCCCCCTTAGGGTGTTTTGCCAGTTGTTGCCACGCTTGGCAGGCGTATTCCCTACAGCAGTTAGGCTTTGGAAACGTTTTAACAGGGACGCTGCTACCCATTCCGTAACGATCAAGTTTCCTTAGTCGCCTCTTGCTACACCCCGTTAAAGGAAGGGGCATTCCATGCCGGCGCCACACGGCAATTTTAAGGGTTATGAATTAATAAATGAATGAGTATACTTTATTTGCATTATACAATGTAGGGAGCAAGCAAGACAATTAATAAACGTAACGATACAGTTGTATGTAATGCAATAAATGTAACGGTACAGTGAGGCGGTCTTATTGCTGAGAACAATCTTTACAAGACAATGTACAAGAAGGTATGATAGTACTGTATAATTAAGAAAGTATTTTTTGCAAATTAAAATATATATATACATATAATTATCAACCCTACTACAATATATCGTCACAGTCGTAGAATACTGACGGATCTGACAAAGATTACATATATAGATCCGTCAGTATTCTACCACTATGACGATATAATCCCATGCATATATGTCAAATATGTACCTAATACTAGGACATATATTAATAATTATAGGCACAAGGAAAACATACTATCATAAAATAAATAATTATGTTTTCTAATACTTTATAGAAGGTTCTGACGTAAAGGGAATTTAAGGAAATTGGACAGAATATTGGAAAATGTTAGAAAACTTAACGACTATTTCAACTTCGCTCGTTTAGCAGGACTACGTGTGTCGGCCGGCTAGTTTCTAATCTACACTAATACTCGTATTACAAAGAGGAAAAATTTGTATTTTTGTGTGTATGTATGTTTGTAATGAATAAACTCAAAAACAACTTTGCCCATTTCAAAAATTCTTTCACCATTAGAAAGCTACATTCACCCTGAGTAACATAGGCTATATTTATTGCTAGAAAAAATTAGGGATCCTTACTAAAACTTTATTAACGCAACTCAAGGTGTAAAAAAAATGCTATAAAATATCTTTGGTCGCGTGCGCTGCGGAAACTATTGGTGATAGAACAAAAGTATGTTCTACAATATTGAAGAAAATATCAATAACTACAGAAAACTTCGCGATACTATATGTCCAACTATTATCGTTATGTCACAATAACCACCTTTTACATTTTAAAATGTTGATAGAAATACCGACCAAAATTATACCATGTTATTCATACTTCTGTTTAAATCCTTATCCAAATAAATCATATTATTTTCAAAGCTGTTTCAATTTATGTTAGATTACTTTAGGAATTGTTCAAATCGGCTATTCTATTCAATAGATATTACGAATTTAAAGTCATAGAAATAAAAAAAAATAACGCTATCGTGTTGTACGTGTTATTCATACGTATTTATTAATCCTTATCCAAATAAACTATTTTGTATTCAAAATTGTTTCAATACCTGCAGATTACTTTTTGAATTTTTCAAATCGTACGTATATTCCATTTGAAAGGTTTTGTTTTTGTTTTTTTACTTTTTTTTTTGATGAGTGAAAATGGTATTGTAACCCCGCCTGAGCACTAGTGAAGGGTGATGGATGAGAATGAAAACAGGCCAGTTAGCCCATCGTGATGAATTCATTAGGAATTAACCATGATAGTTTCCAGGGGGAACCGCGAGGAGGTCGACCTGGTTGGATATATTGCTAGCAATGGGATTCTCAGTCTCCATTACTAACAATCGCTTTCTCCCCATTTGAAAGATATAAGTTGAAAAGTGTAAAATATTGTAAAAATGTCCACCCGTGCGAAGCTGGAACGGGCCGCTAGTGTTTTAATAGATTTAGATCGACACCGATACGACATCATAACCTTCAACAAGAGAATATTTCTTTAAAAAGCATATTCCTGTTTAAAAGGCCGGCAGCACACTTTTTTTTTACAACACAGAGGGCAAACGAGCACGCGGCTCACCTGATGGCAAGTGACTACCGCCGCCCATGATCACCCACAACACCAGCGACATTGTAGGTGTGCTGCCGGCCTTTTAAAAAGGAATGTGCTCTTTTCTTGAAGGTTATGCCTCTGGTGTTGTGGGTGATTTTAATTTAAAATTTAAGTATAAACTATTATAAATTGAATTTAGGATAATCCATAAAAACATGATTTCTTGTAATTATTTTATTTATTTTAATTTTTATAAAAAAAATTACAGCTAGATTATTTCGTAATAAAAAAAAAAACAGAAAATACAAAAAGCCACTTACAGGTTTTCACAAATAATAACATGATTTATTGAATGCACATGACATTCGCTAATACTTACAATCAACTGAATTAAACTTGGAGTACCAACATTACAATAGTACACACAGTGTAGGGAGGCAGCTATGCAAAATAAAAAGTTGAAGTCACGCGCTCAAAGACGAACCATCCAAGAACCACTGACTCGGCACACGTCTTGCGGATTCTATCTTAGAATTAAATAAATCTAAATCGAGATCTCTAGATACTTTATTAAAATTATCGCTTGCACGCCCGAGCTATGTATTTTTTTTTTCTACAGTTAGTGGAAACAAATGGAAGAAATAAGGTGACATTTAATCTAAATGGTTTAGTTTGGGACACATGGAACCTAACCTAACATGGAGGGGGGAAGGGATTGTTAGTAATGGGGAGATTAGTCCCCATTGCTATCTATATACCCTGTCAGATCGACCTCCACACGGTCCCTTCTGAAAATCATCGTGAGTAATTTGTCGTTGAATTCGTCACGATGGGCTAACTGGCCTGCTTCATCCTCACCTATCATCATTCACTGGTGCCCCGCCGGTGTATACCGATAACACGGGCGGGGTTACCATTTCATTATCATCCATTAAAAAAAATCTAACATTTAATAATTTTCTAGAAATGTGTCTTATTTCTCATCACATCTCTCTAAGACTAAAAACCAAAAACGAAAAACAAGGCATGTGCTTGCGTATTAAGCACAAGGAAAGTGTCGTGTGGTCCCGGCACAGAATGGGTCATCCCTTCCTTTCCCGTGGGTGTAGTAAAAGCCGACTAAGGGAGCTTAATCGTTGAGGGATAGGCAGCAGCGTCCCTCTTAAAACAATTAATGCCAAACTGCGGTTGCCAATCCGCCTGTCAAGCGTGGCAACTACTGGCTAAATTCTTCTTTATGGAGGAGGCCCATGTCCAGCAGTGGACAGGTAACGGCTGACATTGTGTGAAGCGTAAGGAAATATATTTTTAACAGTGTAGATTTTTTTTTTTTTTTTTTTTTTTTTTTTTTTTTTTTTTACAGTTGAAATCACTACCCATATTTGTTTATAACAGTGTTTTTCAACATGTGGGTTGCAACCTCCTATGGGAGGGAGACTGCAATTTTGTTTTATACATCTTAGAATTGCAAACAAGCTGATGCGCATGATACCCCCCATGCATCGCCATTCCTGAGAACTCAGGTGTTATTCTCTCTACTCTATATATTATTAACTCAGGTATTCCTCTGTACCCTGTAAATTCACTGTTATATCCCACCCTTCAAACCGAAACACAGCCATGCAAACACAACTGCTTCACGGTTGAAACACGAACGGGACAGAGGTACCCAAGCAAACGAGTTTAGTATTATTATTATACTTAATTCTGTATTTATCCGAAACTTAGTTATGCATAGAAATATTGTATAGATTGAAGTATTCAGTCCCTACAACATCTTTGTAATATTATATTACAAAATACAAGAAAAAAGCAAAGGATCGGACGTCACGAAATATTTTTTTCATATTAGGGATAAGGGGGGGGGGGGAGGGGGTCACGTCATGTAAAAGGTTGAAAAACACTGGTTTACATCATAGTCCAGTTGTTGGTACCCACACAGTAGGCTAGATAACAGGCATGTCTCGTATTGATGTCGAATAGGCACTTCCCGAAGGATCCGAAGACAGTGTGTGCACAGTGACAGTGGATACACAGCTTGAAGGAGGGCGAGCCCGACTCCAGCTCCGGCACCAGCTGCTCGTACACGAACTGCTCGTCGAGGTGTGTGTACGAAACGAAGGCGTCGAACTCCCTGTCGCCGTCGAGGTCCTCTTCGCGCACACAGCACTGGCATAGCCCGCGCGAGTACAGGTACACCCTGACTTCCATCCTGTAGTAGTACATGAACCAGATAGCCAGCACTACAAGGAGGAACGCGGTCACCGTCGGCGACAGAGCGTACACCAGCGTTTCTGTCGGAGACAGCGCGCACAGGTCCTCTACTATAATAGTGCTGAGCAGCTTCTCATCGTCGCATTTTAAATCTGCATAATCCACCTGAAACGGAATGGAAAATTAATAAATATACATCTACAAGGGATATTGAAATCATTATTATTATTATTATTATTTATACAACTTAGAATGGCAAACAAACTGACGGCCCACCTGATGGAAAGTGGTAACCGTCGCCTATACACATGAGCAGTACCATGTACATAACAGAGTATACTGTTTCGCCCATGATACCCCCCATGCGTTGCCATTCCTGAGGATTTAAGTGTATTTCTCTGTATCCTGTAATATTACTGCCATATCCCACCGTTCAAACCGAAACACAGCCATGCAAACACAACTGCTTCACGGTAGAAACACGAACGGGACAGAGGTGGCCAAGCAAACGAATTTTGTACAAAGTCTCCCTCTGGTGAATATTTACAAGTAAATATTATTTTTAGGAAGTATACTATTAGTGAAACTGGGGGGAGGGGGATTAGACAATTCCATCGCTAGCAATGTATTTTATCAGACCGACTTCCACGTGGCTCTCCTGGCACCTATCCTGATGAACTCAGCACAATAGTGTAACTGACCTACTTTCATCTTCATCCGGAGTCAGAACACTATATATACCTTAAATCGCGGTATATCGTGTGGCTAATACATAGGATGTGTAAAATGATAGAAAAAGGCAGAGGGAAGCATAAAAGACCTCTACAAGTCCACGTGTGACAGTTTGTAAGTAGACCTTACAGGGTAATTTAATATAAGGAGGCAGGCTTACTATTATTTCTTTATTTATTCATTTACCTTTATCATCTATTAAAAACCGAACAAGTGTGAAATAAACGCATATGGAGAGAGTACGTTGATTGTTTACTCCCCATAAATTATTTTGAGTCCGATCCAAATCACTCGTAGTAGAGGACTTGTAATAGTGGACTCTGCAGAGGTGGTACCTGGTGGCGGTGGGTCAGCAGCGCGCGGACCAGCGGCCGGTTGTCGCAGTGGCAGCGCAGCGGGTTGCCGGCGAGCCGCACGCGCCTCCCGCGCACCGAGAACAGCCGCCGCGTCTCCGCCGCGCCCACCCGGGATATGTTGTTGTTCCGGAGGTCTATGTACTGAATATATATGATAGAAAGTGCCAAATAATCACACTAATCGCTGCTTCTTAAACTGGGATGCTGTTATTCGAATTTACAACCTTTCGCATAGAATATAGATGATATTTTCCACTAAAGTGACTTGTTCACAAGCTCCTTTATATCGTCACTGTTTTCCTACCGCTGGTTATAACAATTTGAAATAGTCATTTGCTAAGACAACCCAACTTGAAACTCAGTAATAACTCTTTTCAAATAAGTCGGGATGTTCCAAATCACGACGTTCTCGATAAATTGTAATTAAATAGAGATAACAATAATAAAATGGCTGTTTTTTTTTTTTTTTTTTTTTTTTTTTTTTTTTTTTTTTTTTTTTACAATATGTATGTCTACCAAATTGATGTAATGGCAAAAAATGGGTAAATTAAAAGTACTGATGAATATGAAAGAGACAAAAGACGTCTGTTTGGATTGGAGTATTTGCGTTCTGTTGTTTCTGCCTGCACCAAAGGTAGACAGGCGTGACGATATGTACAATGTACATATCTAAATTAATATTATAAAGAGGAAACATAATTTTCTTGGTAACGCATAAACTAAAAAATACTTTAGCGATTGTAAAATTCTTTTGCCTATAAAAAGCTACATTATCAGGGAATAACATGTATATTTTTATATATTTTCGTTTTAAATAACATTAAGGTTGCTAGTGTGTATCATCACGTCTGCCTTCAACTGTCCATTGCTGAGCATAAGCCTCCCAGTTGGACACTTTGCCAGTAGTTGCAACCGTACTCAGGCCCTGCGTATGTTTTAAGATTGACACTGCTGTCCATTCTTTGCACTCCCTTAGCCGCCTCTTACGACACCCACGCGAAAGGATGGGGTGGCATGGATTCTATGTCGGGACCACATGGCCAAGTGTAGACAGATAGATACTCTTTATTGTTTCCTCCAAAGCTTACAATAATAAACTTATTATAAGTATAAACAATTACAAGAAATAATCACAATGAAAAAACAATGGGCGACCTTATCGCTAAGAGCGATCTCTACCAGGCAACCTTTGGATGGAGAGGAGTAATTATAAACAATTAAGTGTATACATATAATTACAGTTAATGTATCAGGTATGTCATGGCTGTGTATGGCCTGTATGTGGTTGCGTGCGGCGTGCAGCTGCAGTAGAGGCGGCAGCTGTGGCAGCGGCGGCAGCCGGTGCAGGCCGCGCGCCGAGCAGTTGGCCACCACCCTGCTGTGCTCCGCGTCGCGCCACCAGCACTCGCAGCCGCCCGCGCACACCTCCTCCCCCTACCGGTCCAACATTTCATATATTCGTACTGCTATTCGTGCGAAAGTCTCGCCCTCTGCTGTTAAGAGTTTTAAAGTCACATTCGTTATTAGGTATAAAAATATTGAAAGGTCGATGGACCGCTTGTAAGGTCGAAGGTCCGAATTTGTCATTAAAATGTATTAAATTTGTCATCAAAGTTATGTCAGTCTTCAATTCAGATTTTTTTTTTTTTTTTTTTTTTTTTTTTTTTTTTTGTGTCCCAATGTGTCAGGTTTAATTGTAGAATGTCTTAGTGGCCAGTGATAAAACTAGTTAGCTAGTAAGCACGGTACTGTTCATGTGTATAGACGACGGTTACCACTTTCCATCAGGTGGGCCGTCAGCTTCTTTATTCTATGCGGCATAAAAATAGACCTTTATAACATATATGTTCCAGTGGTTGGCCCAGCAATGAGGATTACCATGAACGAAACAGTATACACCATGATGTTCGCGGTGAGCCACTAGGGGTGCCGTCGACTTGTTTACATTCTATGCCGCAAAATACAGACCTGTATTGGACACAGCATGTGGTCGAGCGGCTGTTCGAGCATGGGCCGGCGGTCGCAGGCGGGCGCGGCCGCCCAGCGCACGTGGCGCGGACACTCGGCGAGCATGCGCGCGAACCAGTACAGCCGGCAGTCGCAGATGATGTACTCGCTGATGGATATCGTCACTTTGAACTGAGAGAGATGAGATTTTTTTTTTAATAGCTTTTATAGATAATCGTACAAGGGAAATTAAATACATATGTTTTGAACCAACTATGTTTGTCATTTTTGATAATTGTTTCTAACTTCATCCGATAGTTTTCTTTGTGATGAGTATGGTCTCCGTTTCGGGCCAGGAAGGGAAGCCTTAATGGGCTATCGCTGCCGGATTTGTGGTCAAATGTGAAAGCGAACCTGTGGTTTCGGCACTATGGCGAAAAGGCAAAATGCCGTGGGGTTTTAGTGCTCGTTCGCAGACTGGCTCGGAAAGGACTGCAGATTTTGATAGACTTTAAAATAGAGTTTAGATCAATGAAATAATGTTTATTTTTATACATCCTTATTTTATTTGCCAGCTCTCGAGAAAACTAATTTCTCAGACAGTTCTTCATGATATTACAGTTCAGCTATTCGGTAAAAAATACCAACGTCGAATTTGATAAGACCTTTTACTAATTCGTAGCTGTTGTAGTAGACGTATATGTAGATCCCCGCTTCCTAAGATCAGGTATCTACTAAGTTTCCCAGGTTGAACATTCCGTCATAAGGAAGGAAGGATTTTGATCTCACTGTGAATATAAACAATGTGAAGTGACCTCGGTACAGTTGGCGCGGACGATCTCCGCGTAATGGGACTCGTTGTACGCGATGGTGTCGATGTCGTCCAGGAGTAGGCGCGACTGCCGCGCCCCCATCCATTTCAGGTCTCTGTACTGAGTTAGTAATTGATTAGTGTTTTTCTACGTCATTAACAATGGCAAAGAAATCGTAACTATCGCCCTATACATTTTTTTTTTTTTTTTTTTTTTTTTTTTTTTTTTTTTTTTTTTTTTTTTTTTTTTTTTTTTTTTTTTTTTTTTTTTGCGCTTACATTGTTATCGCTGGTTGAACCCCACGGGATAAATCAAAATAATGTACTACAGTATTGTACACCTTAAAAGGTCAACAAAAAAGTCCTCGATGGTATATGTCTATCTGTTAAGGATAACCCACAATAATCATTTTTTTATCAATATGGCCCTTTACAGCATGTAATTTAAATGAATATTTTCGAAGATATTACAGATTTAAAATACACGGACATAGCATTGCACCCGTGCGAAGCCGGGGCGGGTCGCTAGTTATATATAATTAGAGATCTCACGTGTACTGTCAGGCGATGGCCACGAGTGTCTCCCGTGAGGTCGAGGTGTGTGAGGGCGGGCATGTCCCGCGGCCAGCTCTCACAGGTCCTGGTGACGCCGGACCTGGCCAGCGACAGGTGCTGCAACACCGGCAACTGCAGCGGTAGCTTCACTGAGCGTATAGACAACAATAAGATATAAGAATAACTTACTTGTATTGCTGGAAGAGATCTCATTTTACAGGGAAGTTTGCTTCGTTCTATTTGTACAATAGTGATCGAAGTTCGACCATAACATATACTGTAATAAATGACTTAATTGAAATAAAATAAATAAATGTATTACGGTTACGTTTGACGTTCAGTGAGACTATAGACAAGTAATATTAAATACAAACAATATTAATCTATTCTCAATTTGACCGCAGGCAACAAACAGTAAACAAAAAAGTACACCTATATGCCTATGTGTGGCAAATACAAGTAAAAGGTTTTTCTTTTTACTTTTTTCTTTGGAAATCGTCGTTGTTAATTCGTCATGATGAGTCAATTGACTTGACATAATCTTGACTTGACATCTGTCGCCTGTCACGAGTTCACACCAGCGTATACCAATAACGTAGACAGGACTGCCATTTCATTTTAATCAGATTTTATTTAAAAAAAAAACTTAAGCTGATGATAATAAAAAAAAGTACCATCGTGTCCGTCGTGGCTACACACGTCACCCAGCGAGTTGCCGGCCAGCGACAGCTTCTCTAGCGTCGTTGCTGACGACGGCAACACCTCACTGAATCATAAGCGACCCAATCTCACTACCTAGAGGATTAGTGGCCTCATTGCTAGCAAGTCCTGTCAGGTCGATATCCAAGCAGTTTCCCTTGGATACCATTGTGACGAATACTTGTTGCATTCGTCAAAATGGACTAACTTTCATGCTCACCTATCATCCCTCACTGGTGCCCTGCCAGTGTATACCGATAGCGCGGGTGGGGTTACCATTACATTATCATTCATTAAAAAAAATCTTACTGCTTGTGTACCGCAGAATACCTCAGTTTGGAATAATTTAAGACGAGAAAGTTAAAGGGAGATCATTTAAAGTCGTCTTTTTGAGTACTGTACTTCTACATATGTAGACAATAACCGGCGCGGCGTCTACAGGCAAGAACAGCGCCAAGCACATCATTAAACACATTGTGACGCTCACGCTTTGCCGTTCTCTGCTCGTATCCAGTAATTTTATTACCATACTTTCTCGCCCTTCAACCCTGATCATGGCTGTGCTATCTCAAGCCGCTACATATGAATATTACTACAATTCTATTATATAAAAAAAAAAAGTGAAAAATACCTGCCCAGAAACTTCAGTGTGTCGCCATCATTGAAACCCAAGAAGGACTGATCAATTTCTAGAATCGAAAGTGGGTGTAGACCTGCAAGGAACGGCCCTAGCTCCTTGAACAAGTAAACATTCTTCATCCGCAGCACTTTTAACTGCGCACAGTCGGTGAGCCAGCGCGCCGGCGCCTCGCCGCGCTCCCACTTCAGCTCGCATATTGAGAGCTCATACAGCCGCCCGCAGTCGCCCAACTCTCCACGCGGTGTGTTGTAATTCAAAGACAAATGTCGTACTCGATTTGACGAGATCATCGGTGGCAACACCATATGCGTTAGTTCCAAACGGGTCGTGTTAGTGAGCGGCTGTAACCAGTCATCAGAGAGATATCCTGGAGTTTTACTTTCGTAGTTGATATCGAGAAGGTCGACGGCTAGTCCCTCGAACTGAGCTCTGCTGAACGAGGCCGTCTGTTTATAGTACAGCATTATGTGCAACTCGCGAGACACTGTGATGTTGAGTTGTGCGAGCCTGGTAGCATACGAGTCGCTCGGCACGTCGCAGTACTTGAACCGCACCACCGGCACGGTCGTCATGCTGCGGAAGCTCGGCAGCGAGCTGCTGTGGAGGCTGACGCCGGCTTTGCACGACAGCGTGAACTCGTCTCCTGTGCGGTACAGCGGTAGTGATTTCCCTGCAATAAGTATAAGGTGATTTAAAGGTTTCAGTGGAGCAGCTATACTCACTACTATTATGGACTCAGACTCATCATTCTCATTACAATATCTCACTGCTGGATATGGATCGCTTTTTTTTTTTTTTTTTTTTTTTTTTTTTTTTTTTTTTTTTTTTTTTTTTTTTTTTAAAATGTACTGATCTAATTAAGACGGTCATTGTGGAATGATCCCGCTCGGCTGTAACAGATGGAGACACATCCCGAGGACTTCAATCGTGAAGGGGAGTTTCATCGACATTCGTCCACTGTCATTATGGTGGAGCCTTTGAATCGTGTCTTAGTTAATCTATTATATATTTAAAGTGGATATACATAAGTAATTAAATAAATAAATATTGTAAATATGTGATCTTTACGTTGCCGTAGTAAAGTCCAAATAGGGGACGGGAAAAAAAAAAAAAAAAAAAAAAAAAAAAAAAAAAAAAAAAATAAAAATAAAACGCTGGTCAGTTTACCCATCCTGATGAATCTAACAATAAATTAATCACTATGTATTTCTAGAGGGAATCACGAGGAGATTGACTTGCAAGGGTATATTGTTAGCAATGGGGCTATAAATACTCAGAACTAGCAGTCTCGTCCCCTCCCCCTCATTTCTGTGGTAATTTCAACAAGGCATAATAACGTGCAGGCGGCTCAGGCCCGTTCCTTATGGCAATCTATGGAGGGGGGAGACCTATGTTCAGTGTGCGTGTAATACAATCCGAGTTACCGTCCACGTTGTACTGGTAGTAGGCGTGGGCGACGTCCACGCTGCCGTGCAGGTCGCGGCAGCGGGCGGGCGGCGGCCGGCAGCGCGGCCAGTCCGGCGGCGGCGCGCCGCTCCTGCTCGGCCGCTGGAAGTAGTTGTCCGTGTTCCAGTACTCGCCCGCCACTGTACACAGCACCGCCCACACGCACACGCACACGCACACTGAAACAGTTGTGGTCACAAGTGTGTACTTTATATTGCTAGCAATGGACTGGTAGTTCGCATTACTAACAATCCATTGCTCCTTCCTGCTACCCTCGAATCTCCCCATCTCCCGCGCCGGTATGACGGAAACATTCTGCCGCTGATGGTGCCCCCCCCCGCACCCTCCTCCCCTTCAGGAAGAGATCGCGTATTATCTGTCACTTTGCATTCATACATAATAATAAAAATCACTCGCCAATTTTACTTTAAATTATCTTTAATTTCTAAATAACAAAAACCACAAGCCCCGGTTCCAGCGCCATCTAGTATCTAGTATTTTGTTTAATACCCAACCAGCTTAACGGGGAGCCTGAGGCGACATGCACATTATACATATTTCAGTCCAATGTGGTCGAAGGTGAGTCCACTATCATTCAGATTAATACCATGATATTTCCTCAAACTTGAGTGTTTGTTTCTATATTTATTTGTTAAGTAATTTAAGAGGCACATCAACGTTTATCGGTACTTTACCTATCCTTATATAGAATAGTAACCTGTATTACGATACTGTTTGTCTTAATTCTTGTTACATCTATAATATATCATGATCCAGTATAGAAATCTCACCACATCTCCCCAATAACATCACAGTGCGCGAGCTCGACTGGAGATATCCGACACTGTAATTAGTGTTTAGATAATGAGACGAACACACACTAGCACGCGGAACGCGGCACGCGGCACGAGGCGACGCGGCACGAGGCGACGCGGGCGCCACGACAACACGGCTGCCACTGACATGACATTGAGGAAAACCACTCGAATTATTAGTATTACCGAACGGATCCAACACGTGGAACGTGAACATGTTCATTCATTTATTACATACTCGTTATGGCGGCTATTTCGTTTGCTTGTACTATCCTTCTTAATATGTATTTTGCATATAACTTTATTGCACACTTTTCAACGCCATCTATTGTCCAGTAGAGACTGCCAATCCACTGTTTATAGGATATGTGGCGTCTTATTTATTTATTTATAAGTTTACCAACACAAGATACAGCGACACATTTCAATACAATACACTGGTGGATCAGATCTAACTGTTCTTACATTTATAGGCAACCTGAGGAAGCCTTGATTAAATTTAATATGGTGCCTTCTAGAACAGAACAACAATCCCCGCGGGATTGATATCAATTTATCAATTTAAAATAGGAAAGGAGTATACAATGAAACAAACAAAGCAAAACAATCAAGAAGGAGGTAAACGAAGAAGGGTAGGCTAGTTATGCATACCCAGAGTCGTCGACTTGATTCACAAAGCGAGGAGCATATACTGCCTGCAGTGTCGGAATATTAGTCGTCCGTAAGTAAGATCTCTAAATAGTGAGAAGTCACCGCCGTTGCCCGGGATGCACCAGGCCCTAGCCATTGTCAGCCACCGTTCCCATCAGACGTATCCAACAGGACAAGTGAATTTACAATGACCAGAGCGCACATTCCGACCCAGCATCCTAATTCCTTATTTTCCTGGCTTAAGTTACTAAATATAAAACACGTATCATAGTAACAGTATTTACAATAAACTACCAAATTCACTTACTGAACTGTTATTAAAAGGTTTAGTCATTTTATGTAAAAAAAAAAAAAAAAAAAAAAAAAAAAAAAAAAAAAAAAAAAAAATTCGTTCCGTTTCGTTCCATTCCGTTCAGTTCCTCTTCTTTCCTCTCCTCTACTTTACGCTCCGCTCCTCTGCTATCCTCTCCTCACATCTCCTCCACGCTCCTCTCCGTTTAGAATATTGAATATGGCTAAATCGGTAACATTAAAGTGAATCTGGTCGTATTGAGAATATTGAATATAATTCAATATACACAATATTCTAAGCAAAATAACGTAATATAATATATAAACTAATGGAAATAGTGCTATGGTTGGCTACAAGATGTCGATTCTGACAGTAATATTACCACTACTGGTTACAAGATGTCGCATATAAAGTAATAGTGCCACCAACGGCCCACAGATGTCGCCACAGAAAGATTAAAAGTCGCTATAATTTACTCTGAATCAATCGGGTTATTCTATCAGAAAGTAATTGAACCTGCGGTTAGGTTAGGTTAGGTTAGGTTAGGTTAGGTTAGGTTAGGTTAGGTTAGGTTAGGTTAGGTTAGGTTAGGTTAGGTTAGGTTAGGTTAGGTTAGGTTAGGTTAGGTTAGGTTAGGTTAGGTTAGGTTAGGTTAGGTTAGGTTAGGTTAGGTTAGGTTAGGTTAGGTTAGGTTAGGTTAGGTTAGGTTAGGTTAGGTTAGGTTAGGTTAGGTTAGGTTAGGTTAGGTTAGGTTAGGTTAGGTTAGGTTAGGTTAGGTTAGGTTAGGTTAGGTTAGGTTAGGTTAGGTTAGGTTGGGTTGCTGGGTCGGAAAACCTCCAAGAGTGCCCTGGCTCATTGTACGGTCACTTGTCCTGGTGCGGATACGTCCGGCGGGAACGGTGGCTGACAATGGCTGGGGCCTGGTGCATCCTGGGCAACGGCGGTAAGTGACTTCTCGCTATTTAGAGATCTCACTTACCGACGGCTAATGTTCCGACAGAGGTGGTGAGCGGCGACCCCAAGTAATGGGGTTTGTCGTGTTTTGTTGGGGGCGGGTTTTGTTCCGCGACTTCTCGTAGTGGGAGCGGTCGGCGGGCCCGGTGAGTGCTTCGTTGCGCAGCCGGGCTGGTTTCAGTGCCACCGCCGAAAAACCGTAATCCTCGCGGAGGTGTGGTCATGTTTCGCACCCGAGTGAGGGGACGGGGCCTTGGCTTAACCGCCTGGGCCGCGAGGAGTAAACCTCTATAAAAATCCTCTTGTGTAAGCTTCGGTGCCTGGCGATGCATAGTTCGTTGTGCGGTGCACGCTACCGGACATTAAAAGTTCGGTTAGCGTGTTCTGTGCTGCGGGCGGGTCGATGGAGTATCATCGGCCGCAAGGGCACCAACCTCGGGGTATCTGCCGCACCCCGTTGTATGTAGGCCGCACGCAGAAGCAGGGGGCTCCCCTGCGTGTGAAACCTTTCCCCCATACTCGTGGGAACAAGTATGGATATGTCAAAAACAAAACCCAAAATTGATGTCGTGTCCGAGAAGGACGGTGAGAAGTCGGTGCCCGCGAAGGGCGGAGAGATGTCGGTGCCCGTGAAGGGCGGTGTTAGTAAAAAGAAGTCGGAAGTGGAGGTTCTGAAAGAGTGCTCCGTTGTACTGGGCGAGGATGTTGTGGAGTTGGGTCGCCGTCGCACTCGTCACAGCTTGTTGAGGGCGGTTGCGGGCGAGACCGACTGCGGGTCTTCGCGGTCGAGCTTGTGCGCATCCCCAATTGATGAAGGCATGGAGACGGAGCAGTTGCCGTCAACATCTGGACTACGCTCCTGGCGCAAAAGGCGTCTTAACGAGTCCGATACGGACTCCACGGTCGAGGATGAGGGCGATGTCCAATCCGTCCGCAAAAGGTCCGGCAGCCCTAGAGTGGGATCGAGAGCCAGTTCGATCGCTAGAAAGAAGGAGGAGTGTCGGCAATTCATATACCGATTCTTCGAAGATGAAGGGACAGCCGCTGGCAAATCTGGTCTGCCCCCAGTGACGGTCTTAGATTATCACGAGAGTGATTTCTTTTCTTCCGGAGATGAGGAGCCAGACAAACCGACGGAGCTGGACAGGCCGACGGCATCTGGCGCCACTACCACCGCTGCCGCCGGTGACAAGAACAAAGTGGCCGAGGAGGTACTCCATAGGGCGAAACTTCTCGTCCATCGGCAAGCGGATGCTCTTAGCGACGTCGTTAAGAAGGCGGGAAATCTCAAAGGGACCACCATAAGGACCCTGAAAGAGGGTTTGGCCGGGATCACACAGGTTGTGGACACCTTGGAGGGGGATCTATTTCCGACGTCGGTCTCTCCACTGGTCTCAAAGAACCTGAGACTTGAGCAGGAAGTCGAGTACCTGCGTCGGCAGTTGGCCGAGGCTCGTGCTGCCAAGCCAGCGGCCCAGGCCGGTATCTCGGCAGACGGTGTTCCTGTTGTAGGAAGTGATGCGAGCGCATTCCGTGCTCAAATAATGAGAGATGTCGGCGGCATCGTCCGCCAAATGGTAGGGACATTTATGAAAGAGGTGAGAGAAATGATCTCATTCGCCCCCCTCCAGAGAAGGTGT